>NC_068356.1:34285072-35690072 GCF_020536995.1 Dreissena polymorpha
TTTCAGTCTTAAAACTGATTTAAGTAAAATAATGTGGGTGTTAAGTTTTTGCCCAACTGTGTCACATAACTATATTTCTGATTTTAGTACATGTATTGTAAAACTAATTTCCATGCATTACATGGGCCATGTTGTGGGAAAACTTGGCTTAATGCATACCTATACACTTTTTCTGCCTAGGCTTGATTTTTGTTAAAAAAACGCACTTTGTTTAAATGAATAAAAAAAAAATAAGCAGAAAGTTTTGTCTGCACTAGCTAATCAAGGACGTCACTTTTTGCTTTTATGGAATTCTTTTGTTAAGGAAGTCTCTTCTAAATGAAAATCTAGCTTAGGCAGAAAGTGTCGTCCCTAATTAACCTGTGAGGACTGCATAGGCCAATCTGTGATCACACTTTGAGCATGTCTATTAAGCCTACTTTTTCCAAAATACGACACTATTAGTAATGGCATCAACAGGAATGTCTTCAAATTACTGCCTAATTGCTACACTCAGTGCTCACGCTGCTGCCAGACATTATCGCCAATGGCGATTATTTTATCCAACTGGCTATTATTTCTTAAAATTGTCTAGAAAAAATGGCGATTATTTTATCCGCCTACATAAAAAACAAATTGCCACTAAATGTTGTCCGGCGAATGCGAAACGCCTGCAAATCGGGCCATCAAGCAGGAAAAATCGATAACGAGATTACCTGTGTACACACTCGACCCTGTGTATTGTCATACACGCGTCAATAACTTCTGCGACATTGTGGCCTAGAGCATTTTTCTCAATCAGTGTCCGACAGCAGTGATATATTTCGGAAAAAAACGTCTTTAATCTCCCTGTGCTTTACCAATTATCGGTAACTGTTAGATCTTTGTTAATTTTTCGCCAATTATTATTTAATCGTCATTATTGAAAATCGCCGCTAATATTGTTGGCTGGTTTTGTTTTGCACGCCGTTTTTTCTGCAATTAGATTACGTTGAACATTGCTTGATGAAATAATTATTTAATCGCCATCAACTAATTATTTCCGTAATTACCGCTGTTTGTCGTCTACTTTAACATAATGATTCCAATTTTTAACCAGGTGACCTGGTTTTCCCAATTCAAAGGGACCCGGCATATGCCATGGTCTATGGTGTACGAACTGGTCCAAAACTATTCTAAACTGTCCGGGACGGTTTATAAACCGTCCGGGACGGTTTGTAAACTGTCCCGGACAGTTTACTAAACTGTCCCGGACAGTTTCTTACTTTTGAACCGCTCGTGCGTCTGTAAACTGTACCGGGCGATTTATTTTGTGTATTACAAACCGTCCGGGACAGTTTAGGAAACTGTCCGGGACGGTTTCCTGGAAACTGTCCGGGACGGTTTCCTAAACTGTCCCGGACGGTTTACAGGCATAAATTTTAGTACGGCAAAGGTTCTTAGGAGGAGTCAATCAACCAATCAGAACACTTCGCATTTGTGTGCCATTTCGAAAGTGAGAATTTCCGTTTTAGTAACGTTTACTCGAGTGATTGTTCGATAATTTATCATTTGTACGCGAATATGGACAGAGATCGGTTTTTAGAGACTTGTCGGGAGGTGTTAAATTCCATTACAAGAATTTTAGAGACAAATAGGTCCCTTGAGGTGATTAACTCTTCACTGACAAGATTGGATGCTCTGGCTAGAAATGTGAACAGAATGACCACATCAAATCAAATCAAATCAAATCAAATTTTATTTTAAGTCGGTACATGTGTAACAAAGAAACATTAGCTATGAATAGCTATTAACCGACATCATATCCCGAGTTTACACCTACTCGACAGTTTTAGGGCAGCGACTGTAAAAGAAGAAATTCGTTACCAATGTCAGAAATACTTTGTGGGCAAATACATTTATTTCGAGTACATAAAATAATCATTTTTAACTCTGGCGTTTTTGGCAGCAATTATTGATTGAATATTTTTAAAATCATGTTTTGTCTGAGAAAAATAGCGTCGCTCGAGATGACAACGATATTACATTACGACTTCTAAAGTAAAGCATTATTGTAAGGAGTGTTCTGATTGGTTGATATAAATAATACCGTATCGGACAGTTTAAACCGTCCCGGACAGTTTACTTAACTGTCCCGGACAGTTTACTAAACTGTCCCGGACAGTTTAAACCGTCCCGGACGGTTTATGCGCACGAACGGTCCAAAACTTTCCTAAACCGTCCCGGACAGTTTGTAAACTGTCCGGGACAGTTTAATAAACTGTCCGGGACAGTTTAGTAAACAGTCCGGGACAGTTTACAAACCGTCCCGGACGGTTTCTAAACTGTCCCGGACAGTTTAGAATAGTTTTGGACCAGTTCGTACACCATAATGGTCAGCTAATTTTAACGAAACACGTGTTTGGAATTACACTAAGGTGGTGTATTTTAACTCACGCGCTGTGACGTTAATTGATGTAAACATGATCGGCATTGCGAAAGTGTTATTTTTGGAATAAATCATTTACAATCATTTACAATTGATATTGGCCTCTGCCTACAATATTGCGGCCGATGGCAAACGCCGTATTAAGAGATAAAGTAGTCGAACGATATGCACATTTTAGATTATGCATATTAATATTTTATATTATGCATATTTCATGTGCAAAACGCGTACAATTTTTCGGATTACCGTTTTCGGATACTGTATTTTTTTCGTCCATTATGATTTATTTTCGAAGTTCATAACAGCAAAAATAGAATGACGAATACACATGCGGTGATACGGAAGGTGTGGTTTATAATATTTCGAGTATTCACCAAAAATTGCAATTGGAAAAACTATAAAAAAGAGTGATCAGTGTAACACTGATCTATTTCAAACAATCTTTTAATTGCACAACTTGTGTTCACAAAGTACATTATACAAAGCATGCCATAAATTAATAAATTATTTTCCCCAATTCAGGCGGAACATGAGAAGCAGAAGCTGCTGCTGACGGAGGAGTACCAGGAGGTTGTGGAGGAGATCCCCTGGCTGTACCTGACCTGTGACCTCCCACCCCAGCCCCTCTACCCCGATGAGCTTCAGGAGAACATCATCCCACAGGTACAGCAGTAGACATATTTGAGTGATGGTCTGAGAAAACAGGGTTTAATGCATGTGTGTTAAGTGTCGTCCCAGATTAGCTTGTGAAGTCTGCACAGGCTAATCAGGGACGACACTTTACACACATGCATTTAACCCCCTTTTCAGAGAGGAAGACTCCAATATTTTGAAAACTGCGCTATTCCTGCAAGAAGAGTGATTTGCAGTTTACACTTGTCCTGCAAACTCATGCACTCATCCTTCAAATATGTATGAAAAACAGATTGCAAGGGGCTGATATGACTTATAAAGTTTCATACTTTTCCACATTCCCCCATGTGGTGGATGCAGTCTGACGGTACATTGTCATATTCCATGCAAAAGTTGACACCTGAAAAACAATATTTACTTGTGACACAGTCTTGCATAACAACTCACACTTGTTGAATGTTATTTACAATGTCAAATTCTGGTTCATTTGAGTTAAAGTTTCTGAATAGTAATGCTTTCAGAAAAGGTATTACATTCAATGAAAGAGAGTCACATTGGCCAGTAAATACATGTTAACATATCAGATTAATTTTTTTTGCGTCCTGTAGTATGAGAGATCCTGGGAAATTCACATGTCCTTTCATGATTTGACTGTCAATTTGTGGAATTCACAGGTCCTTTCAGGATTTCAATTTTCAATTTTTGTCATCACCAGGTGCCCTTCCACAACATCCTCGCCAAGTTCAACGGGGTCTATGAGAAGGAGTACAAGACACACAAAGACTCGACACTCAAGAGGTTCGAACTCACTAAGCTGCCTCCGTACATCATCGTCTACATCAAGGTATTGTATAACATCTGGACCCTGCATAAATAAAAAAGTAAGCAAACCAGGTTCATAAAACCTGATATTTGAAAACAGGGCCACATTTCAGTTTTGTCTATCTGTCCATTGTCTGCATCAAGGTATGGTTCATTGTACTGGTAGTCCTTTGCATGTAGTACTATTTGTATACAGACATTGGATATTTGTATATTTTAGTAGATTATGTATTTTTATTGGCAAGTGAAAATGTATTGAAAACAAAATTATGATCGTTCAAAACCAATAAAAAAGTATTTTGTGTGTGCTTTTCCACTGTTTTTGTTTTAAAGTGGTTTAATTTGAGACTTGCGTGAGTAATGTCATAAATTCAAGATTCTGAGATGACTTTATGTCAAGCATTTTGAATTTTGCATTCTTAAGGATTTGTTTTTAGCTCACCTGTCACGAAGTGACATGGTGAGCTTATATGACCGTGTGATGTCCGTATGTACGTGTGTGCGTGCGTGTGTCCGTCAACAATTTGTTTGTGTAGACAGTAGAGGTCACAGTTTTCATCCAATCTTTATGAAATTTGGTCAGAATGTTTATCTTGATGAAATCTGGGTTGTGATTGTATTTGGGTCATCTGGGGTCAAAAACTAGGTCAAATAATAGAAAAACCTTGTGTAGACAGTAGAGGTCACTATTTTCATCCAATCTTTATGAAATTTTGTCAGAATGTTTATCTTGATGAAATCTGGGTTGGGATTGTATTTGGGTCATCTGAGGTAAAAAAAACTAGGTCACTAGGTCAAATAATAGAAAAAACCGTCAACAATGTGTTTGTGTAGACAGTAGAGGTCACAGTTTTCCTCCAATCTTTATGAAATTTGGTCAGAATGTTTATCTTGATGAAATCTGGGTTGGGATTGTATTTTGGTCATCTGGGGTCAAAAACTAGGTCACTAGGTCAAAAACTAGGTCACTAGGTCAAAAACTAGGTCACTAGGTCAAATAATAGAAAAACCTTGTATAGACAATAGAGGACACAGTTTTCATCCAATCTTTATGAAATTTGATCAGAATGTTTATCTTGATGAAATCTTGGTTGGGATTGTATTTGGGTCACCTGGGGTCAAAAACTAGGTCACTAGGTCAAATAATAGAAAAAACTTGTGAAGACAATAGAGGTCACAGTTTTCATCTAATCTTTATGAAATTTGGTCAGAATGTTTATCTTGATGAAATCTGGGTTGGGATTGTATTTGGTTATTCAGGTGAGCGATTCAGGGCCATCATGGCCCTCTTGTTATTTATAGCGTCAATTCAAGAACAAGACAAAGTTGCTTTAGTGAAACATCGAAAATTATCACTTATAGGTCTTCTACCTTATAACCGAGGGAACTATAGGGTTACCCCTAGCCCATAATTTAATGCTCCCCCCAAATTTTTGGGGGGGAGCATATAGTCGCCGCTTTGTCTGTCCGTGAGTGTGTTCTTCCGTCCGTGCACAATTTTTGTCCAGGCTATTTCTCAGCAATTAATGACCGGAATTCAATTAAACTTTATGGGAAGCTTCACTACCAAGAGGAGATGTGCATATTATCAGCCAGTTCTGGTCGGATGATTTTTCACTTAGTTATGGCCTTTTGAAATTTCCATTAACTGTACATATAGTGCAATTCTTGTCTGGGCTATTTCTCGGCAACTAATGACAAGATTTCAATGAAACTTTATGGGAAGCTTCACTACCAAGAGGACATGTGCATATTATCAGCGGGTTCTAGTCAGATGATTTTTCACAGAGTTATGGCCCTTTGAAATTTAAGTTGCTAAACCATCCATCGTATTATTTTGTCCAAAGTTATGCCCCCCAAGAGGTTAACTTTTATCTGAATATATAGTGCAATATTGTGACAAAAAAACTTTGGGGAGCATCATCTGTCTCCAACGGTTTCTTGTTTTGTGTTTGCTCTTGCTTGGACCTTTTGATAACTCAAAAAGTACTAAAGCTAGGTTGATGAAGCTTTGTATGTAGATAGAGGGACATTTTGCATTATGTTAGTGTTGTTGTTTTTTTGTAAGACGAATTGTGGTTGCTATAATTACTGAAATAAAAGAAAAACTAACATCTGGATTCTGCCAAAATGAGAAAGTACTTCAGTCAGGTTGATGAAACTTATGGATATCCTGTTCTTTCTCTGACAACATTAACATGGCAGCTGACTGCTCTTTCTGTGACTAAGCTCTTTTCTCTGTTTAAAAAATGAATGACCATTGTAAATCCCCTGTATTTCACTAAAAAACAAAGGAAAGCATGAACAAATAATCTATATTTACAGCTGCATGAGTGTGTTCCTTTCTCTTTTCTGTTGATTTCATACACTTTTACATTCTATGGATCTTTATGCAAGTGAATGGATATTGTTCTATTTAATTGGTGCAAGCTTGCTTTATTTGATATGTTTCTGTTATCACTTCCTTAAAACAATGAATCTGTTCCAATAGCTTTTATTATTACACCCAACATATGATAAAAATATATTTTTATGAAGAGTATATATGTCTGCAATTGGAAGTAGCCATAAGTTCAATTCATCCATCCATTTAATTGCAGAGATTCACCAAGAACTTCTTCGTTCAAGAAAAGAATCCAACAATTGTAAACTTCCCTATCAAGTAAGCTATTAATATTAATTGAAAATAAGATTTACAAAATGGATCGATTCTCCATTTGTGAAATATGTTAAATAGCTTTGAAGATTAATTTGAATTAAAGATTGTGAATAAAATTCTGATCATTTTAATGAAAATCCAGCGATGATTGTGAATAATATTATTTTGATTTAAATTTTAACACTGAAGTGTGAGCTATGTTCTGTATCTGCTATGTTGTTGTAAGGAACATTGATTTCGGGGACCTGCTGCCTGCGGAGGTGAGAGCCCGCCACAAGTACACGACCTATGACCTCATGGCTAACGTCGTACATGATGGGGAGCCTGGAGCGGGCAAGGGGACATACAGGACCCATATTCTTCATAAGGTGAGAAATAATACTTGAATTGGTATGTATGTTCTTATGCTAACATTATAAATAATGCACACAAAAAATAAATTTCTCATGACAACTATAACAAAATATGCCCTTTGCAACTACTGATGCTGGGTTCATATATATTAATTGGCCACTTTTCCATTTGCATTAGTTTGTCCATCTGTATGTATTAGACTTAAAATTACACATTTGGTATTACATTAATAATGCCTCCTAAAAAATATTATACTTGCATTGATTATGTCTTTAAAACTATCAACACATCCCTATCATCTAACCTCACATTATGCCATTGAAATTAACCTACTTTTGGAATCAATGCAAATTTCCACAATTCTGTGGTATACCAAACTGAGTGTTTGCTGATCATCAATACTACTCACTGTAAATGTTCAATACTTTTATCAACATTAAGTACACTTGATTCACCCGACAAATGATCAAGACATATGTTATTTAT
This sequence comes from Dreissena polymorpha, assembly GCF_020536995.1. Lineage (NCBI taxonomy): Eukaryota > Metazoa > Mollusca > Bivalvia > Myida > Dreissenidae > Dreissena > Dreissena polymorpha. The sequence continues at coordinate 34,292,434 of NC_068356.1, forward strand.
GATTAATACTTACAGATGTGGTATACATGTACATCTTATATCTTTACTTATGTTTTAACCCTTTCCCACTCAGAAGCAAAGTGAAAATGGCTATGTTCAAACAGCATTAAACCAGAACAGCCTGCGAGTAGCTGGCAGTCTGTTCAGGTTTTATGCTGTTTGCTGCACATCAGTATCTAAGGGTTGGAAATGAAGCCTTTAAAACTTGAATCTAGTAAGAAAGGTCTTAAATTAAATTTAACATTCTAAGTGACAACATATGAGTTCAAATACATATTTAACTCTTTCAGTGCGGGAACCGAATTTTAAAGGCCTTTGCAAACAGTTTGGATCCAGATGAGACGCCACAGAACGTGGCGTCTCATCTGGATCCAAACTGTTTGCTTTTCTGATAGTATTCTTTGAAAAAAAATGAAGAAAATGCTTATTTTACCAAATCAGCAGACAACATTTTAGCAGACAACAAATTTCCCAGCATGCAAAGGGTTAAGTGGTAAAGGGTTAAGATGTTCATATCTTCCAGGGCTCTGGTAAGTGGTACGAACTGCAGGACTTGCATGTGGCGGACATCTTACCCCAGATGATCACTCTGTCAGAGAGCTATATTCAGGTACTGCCTAGAAGGAAACCAGTTACTTTCAATATAATCATCTTCAACAGTCAATTAGCGGATCATGTCTCAGCTTCTAGTAGTAAACAATTCAGGGTTGCGTTTAATAATTTATGGGTAGAAAATACTCACAACTCAAAACTCTATTGCTGTTGAACAACAGTTTAGGAAAACGTGTACTTTGAATAAATATGAAGAAACATTGTTTAAAATCTAATATCATGTTTATATTTGTTGTGAGGATACTTTTGGCTTGAATGTCAAATTTTAAGCACAAAAAAAAATGTGTTTGCATTAAAATATATTATTTGTATTGATATTTACAATGTACTAGTATATATAGTACCTAGTCAATATCCTTAATTAGTTATGCAGCATTTGTTTACGATAGTTTACGCTATCTTGTCTTGCTTTATATTTCAGATCTTTGAACTGCGGACTGATATTCCCAACCTGAGCTATTCTCCAACCCCAGCCTCTGGTACCCAGCACACCACTGTACCAGCTGACAAAACAGTGAACCAGACAGTCACACACGCTGGTCCCCATCTCCCTGCAGGATTGGGCCAAACTGGAGCAGGGAACCAAGATGATGATATGGACACAGGGGAATGAGGCGTGGAATACATGCTAGGGTGTCATTTCTTTCAGAACTGGCCACATATGTGTGGTTCATTTCAGGAATTGTCGCTTATGTGTTTTTCTGACTGGAATCAATCATATTGTTTTATTTCTGATAGGAATGGACACTAGTGTGTGATTTCTGAAAGGAATGGACGTTAATGTGTGATTTACAACAATAATCAACGTCAGTGGTTGATTTCTAACAGGAATGGACACTAGTGTATTATTTTTTACAGGAATATAAGATAGTTTGAGATTGCTGTCAGAAAAAGACACTAGATTTTATTTTGTTAGAACAAGTCACTAGTAATGTTATTTCTGGAGAGAAGAAAAACAGATGTCAGTGTTGTTATTTCTGATAGTAATTTTCAACCATAATTTATGCTGAGATCGGCATGATAAGAAAGCATGAAATTAACTGCAAAGGCGTAATGTAAAAGGTTTTAAAGATGGATTTATGTGTGAAAAATGATATTTATAAAAAAAATCAAAGTAGCACAATAAGTAGCCAGTTAAAATGCATACAGAAAGTCGGTTTCGAGCCTATGTTAAGAATAAATATTAATGGTTTCATTACACTTTATAATCTGTTTCACAGAGCAAAGCTTTATTGTTTGTTACCGGCAATAAATTATAGGTAAACCATTTTGTGTGTTTTTAATAATAATCTGTAAACTGGTTACTCCAGCATGCAAAGCTTTGCGTCATCATAGATATCTATGTTATTTGAGAGATGATTGCCTCTATTATTTGACTGATAGTACAATGGCTTAATGAAGTGTTGTTAGAGCCCTGATTTAGAGGCTAAATATAAAATACTAGTATACAACTACTATATGTTGCTATGTGCTCTGTTAATGATCACTCTTTTATGCAGCTTACTGAGCTACATGTAAATAAATATTATAAAATTACAGAAAATATTGTTCTTGTACTATATATAGACAGATTAGTTGACAGGCATATTAATTCCTTGAGCAACTTTTAAAAAACTATTAGATATACATTTGACAAACTGAATAACTGATTCCCTTATCATACTTAATCATGAAAGTATTTGGCACATCTCAAATTAAGTGTGTTAAAGCACACAATTCCTCTTTTGTAAACTGGTGAGTGTACAGTTAATTAAATTCAATAATTTGAATAGACAATTCATAGTTCAGTTTTCATTGAATGTACACTTTTAAAAGATAAAGTACACTTTTATTAGATAAAGAACGATTTAGGAAGCACATTCCTTCAGTTATCTCATTCAAATGCACATTGAAATGTGTTTTATCAGCTTCTATGACAATGGCATGCTGTTTACTACCTAGGTCACACATTAATGAAACATTTTCAACCCTAAGGTTATGAGGCACTTACAATTCATTCTATGCGGGAGGTGTTATGCACAATGCTGTTACATTCAAACTTAATTCGGAGCAAGTGATTTAAAGTGTTTGTAAGATATTATTGTAAATCACTAGATTTCTTTCCCCATTATTGTTGGCATTTATCAGTAAAATGTATCAAACACTTACTAAACAGTTTACAAAAAGCTCACATGGTTTGATTTTTAGCTCACCTGATTGCTTAGGTGAGCTTTTGTAACCGGTCTTTGTCCGTCGTCCGTCCGTCCATATTTGTTCGTAAACACTTGAGGCCACATTTATTGTCAGATCTTCATGAAACTTGGTCAGAAGCTTTTTCCTAATGAAATCTCGGGCGAGTTCGAAACTGGGTCGTGCCGGGTCAAAAACAAGGTCACTAGGTCAAAAAAAAAGTTGTAAACACTGTAGAAGTCACATTTCATGCCCAATCTTAATGTAACTTTGTCAAAATGTTTGTCTGAATGATACGTTGGTTGAGTTCAAAAGTGGTTCCGTTCCGTTGAAAAACATTGCCGCCTGGGGGCGGGGCAGTTTTCCTTATTTGGCTATAGAAAAACCATGTAAAAACTCTAGAAGTCACAATTTTTGCCCAACCATCATGAAAGTTGGTCAAAAAATTGGTTTTATTGCTATCTCGGACGAGTTCGAAAATGGTCCAGATCGATGAAAAAACATGGCTTCCAGTGGGCGGGGCATTTTTCTCTCTATATATATAGTGAAAACATGTGAACACTCTAGAAGTCACATTTTTGGCCCAATTTTCATGAAATTTGGTCAGAACATTTGTTTCCTTGATATGAGAGTTGAGTTGGAAAATGGTTCCGGTCAGTTGAATAACATGGCTGCCGGGGGGGGGGGCAGTTTTCTTATATTAATGTAGTAAAAAAAGCTTGTGAACACTCTAGAAGTTACATTTTTTGCCCAATCATCATGAAACTTGGTGAAAAGATTGGTTTTATATATATCTCAGATGAGTTCGCAAATGGTCCTGATCGGTAAAAAGACATGGCTGCAAGGGGGTGGGGCAGTTTTCCTTATGTGACTAGAGAGAAACCTTGTGATCGAACACTATAGAAGTCACATTTTGTGCCTAATTATTGTGAAACTTAGTCAATACATTGTTTTATTGATTTCTCGGACAAGTTGGACAATGGCTCAGATCGGTGAAACACACTTTTTAGCTCCCCTGATTGCTGAGGTGAGGTTTTAGGATTGGTGTTTGTCCGCCATCCGCCCGTCCACATTTGTTTTGTAAATACTCTAGCATTCACAATTCTCAAGCATTCTTTATCAAAGTTGCTGAAAGATCTCATTCAAGTTTGATAATGAGCAAAATCACATAATTAATGCCATAATTATTGACCTTAGATTGTCCAAATTTTCATTATATTATACAAAACCCTTGGTAACACTCCAGATGTCAAATTTTTGTTTCAGATTTTATGAATCTTGGTAATAATATTTATTTTTGTACGCAAAGTTTGATGTTTGGTAAGGGGGGCCAACTCAAAATATAGGTCACCAGGTCAAATCTCACAAAAACAAAAACACTCCATAATCCAGAGTTTTGGTTCAATAATGATGAAACTTGACCTGGATGTTTGTCTGTACAATATCTAGGTCAAGTTTGACGTTTGGTAAAACCTCTCAGGTGAGCGAACTAGGGCCATCTTGGTCCTCTTGTTTAAATTTAGACAATTACAAATTGTGTGATATGGTCATCTTTAGACGCCACGATGATTTGATAGTCAATGAAAGCAACATATATTCCATTGCATAACAAATGAATGAAAAGAAGCCACAAAAACCATCAACACGAATCAGCTACGAACATAACATGCAGCTTTATTTAATTCACAGTTTGTAAACCAAATGCGCGGTCAATAAGAGCATCACAAATTACCGGTATGCTCACTTTGTAGTATAATCATGTTTTGTCAGAGGCGGATTAATTATAATACAAATATATTTGACATATTTAAAATGGCTTTTTTAATCCCTTGTTTTATGCCTAAACAGGCAGCTCAAACTAATTTCGTTGCAAATCATTTTATTCTCGAGCAAACAAGCCGCTGCGTTAGCGGTGTAGTAAGACAACAAATCTCGCAAACACACACTTAGAGATATTTGACTCTGTAAAGCTCGGGTTACCTGATAATCTATCAAAATTAATGTGTTTATTTAATAGTTGAAATTAAATTGATTTTGATTTTAAAAGCTTATACACAGGCGATATACTAAGTCAATATTTCAACTGCCGTATAAATGATTATAATGGCAAAACTGGTATGCTACATCTCCATGCAGTATGCATCTAGGGAATGCATTATGTACGGCTGACTTAAATGCTTGTTGTATTAAGCCATTCATATAGATAGCGCGGTAGCAAGAGGTACTTGTAAAAAGTGATAACATTAAATGAAATAGGCGCAAAAAGTGAACTGCTAGAAGGGCTATATGTACTTGAAATGATAACGAGCCACTTTGAGCCACACTAACATTGGAAATGTGTTATTGAAGCTATTAAATTTAGCCTTGTTGTGTGAAAACGGGGCTTAATGCATGCGCTCAAAGTGTCGTGGCATATTAGCCTGTGCAGACCGTATAGGCTGACTAGGAATGACACTTTCCGCATAAACTAGATTCTCGCTAAGAACATTCTTCCTTTAAACCGAAAAATACCATGACAGCGAAAAATGTGTCGCCCCTTATTAGCATGTTCACATGCTAATCTGGGACTACACTCTACGCATATTCATTTATCCCAGTTTTTCCTAATCGCCCAAATTGTTTCCGAAGTTTAAGTTTGTTCATTTGTCTCATATGCTAGCTTTAGTACAAGAAATCAAAATATTTATATATCATGATATTTTCGAACAGCATCACTGATAACAAATATGTTGTTAGTTTTTATTGACACTTTAAAATAATCAATAAATATTTTATTCCACTATTTCGGCGATTTCTTGTAGACAACTTCAACAAATAACACTGATCCGTCTATAAAAAAAATTGTAACACGTTCTATTCTATAAAGTAACTTTTTGTTTATTTTTGTATCAATAACCAATTTAAATTGAGCTGTATGTCTCAAATTGTCTCAAATCAAGATCAAGCTATCGTATAACTTTTCAAAATCGTTCGGCAGCAAAATCTGATTTAGCGGCCCGTGTTCATATTAAGAGGTAATTCACAAATTATCACGTTTATTTATCTGAAATATAATTTTGATGATTTCAGTGATCAGATAATGCTATCGATTCCGAGCCGTTTAACATGCTTGTTCATACCACAAAAGCAATGCTTTACCTATAGGCGCTTTAGCGAGACACATTCGATACTAGTGGTATTAAAACTTTTGTCAGTTTGTCCCGTCTTGCATTCATGGTTTATTCCTATACAATGGTGGATTACCTCGTTTAAAAAACGGATAGTTTATGGTTGATCTGTTTTCAATATAACCTAAACAAAAAAGTCAGGGGGAATAATAGCTGGTTTGACGATATATGGTTATTAATCAGCGGCGCAGGTAACCAACCGGTCGCGTTGTCAATAGAGACTAGCGGTGTTTGAGAACTCTTATTTACAGTGTAGAACTGTTGGAACCGTATGCCATCCGGTTTCACTGAAGGTTTTAGAAAGGAGTGAAAGGTTCCTCGTAGGGATTTTTTAGTTGATTTATCGTCGTGGATATATTGTGATTTGTTTTTAATTGACCATGTCCCAAGTGGGCGTTCGGCCGCCCTCACAGATGAGCACAGGGCGTATGGGGGTGTCGCTGCCCCAGATTCAGCACCCTCTGTCGCGGATGAGTAACCCAGGGGACTTCGAGCTCCGCGGGGTCTCGCGGTCAGGAGACAGGCCCCTTTCCAACCCGGCCGGTGGGCGGCCGCTGGCGAACGAGAGTCATTACCCGCTCCGGAAGTCCCTGAGTGCGCTTGGTGGTCGGGAGAGCAGACAGACTCATCGCCTGGGGAAGGAGAATCTCGCCGCCTCCATGCCGATAGAAAGCATACCCGAAGGGGTCGAGGTCACATTCGGCGACCCGTCCAAAACACGAATGCCAATATTTGGTAAGTGTTTATATTTTTTTGTTCTTTAGTTTAAACAGGTTATATGTGATTAAAACAATTCTTATAGATTGTTATATTTGGTTGGAGGGCTTGTAACGTGTCAAACGAGTTTGTTTGTTTCGTTGGAATGTTCGCCTTTTGTAACAGAAGTGAAGTCATTCCCGTGGTCACTTAACCAACTCGGACTTGTCTCTGGTAAGATGGTTTACTAGTACTAAGACTTATCAGAGCTAGGGGATGGGGGTGGCAGTAAAGAGGTTTCGTGACCCCACACACGTTATTTGTTCGGGCCTGGAATCCAATTTGAAACGTTTAAAACGCAATGTTTGTGTAATTGAAGACGAATTCCGTTTTGTTTTTGTGTGCCCATTATATGATGATATAAGACTTAAATATTTAATGGACATTATTGGAAACCATTATATAACTTTATATATATCTGTTTTATAAAATGATGTCGGAATATGACAGTAAGAGTGTAATTGCTATTGCAAAATATATGCACGAAGCGTTTAATGCTCGAAAGAAGTTTTTGATTGATTCTTAATATAAAAGTGTTTCATGACGTTATAATTACTCTTATTATGAAACATATAACTTGAAATACTTACTTGTCAAAGTTATGACATGATATGCTATATACATTGTATGCTTATGTCTTTGTGTTACATGTTCTGCTCGTTAATAATATATTATTAATTAACATATCTCTGTTGTCACCACATTGGATGATTATTGATCAATTGTTTTTTGGGCCGAAGGCCTAGCATTACAATAAACCATATGTTATGTTACGTTATACATTAAAAGTATTCTGAATATAGACAGTAAATAGAATGTCGTTTTTTGAAAAACAAACCTTAAACAAACACGTAACGCTGTAACTCTCCTGATAATTAAAGCAAACACAACGGCTATTTATAAGTAGCGTACGGTGTTCAAGAGAATCCATACAGTTACGGACCACAAGAGTTTACTTAACATCGACTATAGTTAACTAATCTTTCCTACCAGTTTGCTTCTTAACACCCAGACAAACATTTTTATTTGACACTCAATGAATAGTCAAACATGGCTTATTGACACAGCATGTAAGCTTTTTGTATGGGGTCGACGAGTTTTTAATTGATTGATTCCGTGCGAACCGAAGGGTTAAATTGAAATATATTATGTGCACACTTCTGTACGATATGACAATGAACTAATGTTATGAAAATCCGGATATTTGCTGCAACAGTGGAAATGATTAATTCCACAAAATTTCCCGGCTGTCTTCTTTGGTTAAACGAGAACATGCAGGTATAATACAGATCAAGTTATACATTAGCGTGTCAATACATCAATAAATTGTGTCGTACTGAATGCCACTACTTTACCATATACTTGATTTTCAAGTACCAATATTTTCATTAAATGGCTGCAATAAACGATGCACGTGCGAACACTTCACCCACGTGTCCTGGCCCAAATTATTCAAACGCATTCAAGCGACCGAGATACCGTCTTCAAAGGAATCAACCATTCTAAATCGAAGCGTTTATACCAATATAATTTGTAAACGTAAGCATTTATGCTATCGTTATCATTTAAATACCTCTATAAGAATCGCTGCGGTGTTGATGTCCTTTGACAATGTGTGTGATGCATAATCAGCACAGCTGCGTCTTTTTTTCTTCTTTTTTTTCCAGAACATGTGATTTATTATGATTTGCACAATGTACATCGTCAGTATAACAAAACAACGCATGATTAAGAAGATTCGTGTCACGTTAATAATACAATTTCAGTACCTACGGTATACATTTCAGTACCTACGGTATACATTTTAGTACCTACGGTAAACATTTCAGTACCTACGGTATGCATTTCAGTACATACTGTTTACATTTCAGTACATACAGGTATACATTTCAGTACCTACGGTATACATTTCAGTACATGCGGTATACATTTCAGGACATACGGTATACCTGGTATATATTATAAAACATATTACATTTTAGTATTAGCGGTATACACAGATACAGTGTGTTCATTGTGAAATTTTAAGTATATGTATTTGTTTTACGAGAATTAGCTTACATTTAACAATGAGTTTCTTTTATTTAATGTGTATTTATCAATGCCCAGCATTTCCAAAAATTAATTTTGGCTTCCGGAATAAGATATTACAGATCCAGTTTACGAAAGTAGATGGTGTACAATAAAACACCATGAACGTACATATGTAGGCACAAACTATAACAACGTGCTACATATTACGAAAATACGACTTATAATGTTGTATTCGTCGCTACTGTGACAAACTATACTGAATTCTGATATCTGATAATTGAATCAGCCAAATACATTTCTCCTTATCGACCACCGTGATATTTTTATTAGTTTCTAAAGTAATTTTATAACTAACTGCGTTTAAAACTTTATATATTGATAATTTGCATGTATCCATGTGTTACATTGTATGCTTTTAAAATTTGTGTTCAACAGTAAACATGGTTGTTTTTTTTTAACAACAATGTGTACATATACTAGTATGTATGATTTTCCATTGAATTTAATGAATCTGCACAATAAAAATTATTAGTCGCGCAATGTATTTCCCTCTATCGCGATAACCAAAAGCACGCGCTGATTATTTCAAACCCAACGATGAAAGAAACGGACACGTTAAATGCGGATTTCAAATCAAAGTATGTCATATTTCAGACAAATAATCCAGCGTGTGCATTTATTTCACCTGCAATAAATGCCAGGATTATCTTTCAATATACACCTAACCCGATGCCGATTATTAAAGTAATTCGATCGCGCATTCTGTGGTATCCACGCTGGTCCTGTGCTATGGGTCCCGCGTTCCAATATGGGCTTCCGTTTGAGACAGCCGTGGATCAGCGGGGATAGCGCAGACGACGTTTATCTTTGGCTAGATAATCCGGACACCGTGTTATATGAATAGTTCACGCCTTAACATTTTCAAACGAGTTTTCATAGGGGCCGGATCGTGTTGCAGTTGACGTTTTAAATGACTAAATAACGTTTAACCTAGCCTGAAAGTCATCGCTAAAAAATATAACTTGAGATCTCGTGTTATTTCAACGTGCTCTCCTAGCGTTTAGTCCTTGCACGTCAATCACAAGAACCCACGCTGATATAAATATGAAGAGTTGAAACTGGTGAAAACGTGAATTATTCAACCTGTCTAGACATTTAAATGGTTACAACAGGGTCGTTTGAAAGATTGACGTATATACAGCCAAAATATTGATTAATCGATGATTACAACTGAGAACAGAATATTTAAATTAAAGTTACCACTGTCACGTGATTTAGACTAAGTCTTAAACTGCACACAAAGTGCGCACGAATAAAAAATAATATCGTTCAATTATATTTGAACAGAAACAGAATTTTAAATTGAAAGTGCTATTAATAAAACGGGCATGATTTAAAGGGATCTTTTCACGCTTTGGTAAATTGACAAAATTGAAAAAAGTTGTTTCAGATTCGCAAATTTTCGTTTTGGTTATGATATTTGTGAGGAAACAGTAATACTGAACATTTACCATGCTCCAATATAGCCATTATATGCATCTTTTGACGATTTTAAAACCTAAAAATTATAAAGCGTTGCAACGCGAAACGATTGAATAATTTGGAGAGTTCTGTTTTTGTCGTTAAATTTTGTGAAACTACGAAGATTGCTTATATAACGTATAAAATACGTTTAGCATGTGTACCCGGCGGAATTGCTCAGTAGGTTAAAGCGTTTTTACTTCAGGACTCTGGCAGGACTTCAGGGGTCACTGGTTCGAAACCTGCTCCGGGCAATGTTCTTTTCCTTTTTTTAATTTTATTCTTGATTTTTTACTGGAGCTTTTACGATCCAATGTTTACATTTATCAATATAAAGCATTGAATGAATAAGTTAAAAAAATGCCAAAATCTGTGAAAAGGCCCCTTTAAAGTTTGAAGAAGTAAACTGTCGCTTTTGTCTAGTAAATTAATCTAAGTGTATCGACGCATCCACATAGTTGTTAAATTAACCGTTCTTTAACACTGTTGCCGATGTATCATCCATATATAAGCCGCGCTCCGTGAAAATGTGATGCATGTGCTTAAAATGCATTCTACGTGTCTTAAATACATGTGCTAAAAGTGTCGTTCAAGATTAACCTTTGCAATCCGCTTAGACAAATCAGGACGACACTCTTCTGCCTAAACAGATGAAAAGACTTTCTTCAAACAAACACTACCATAAAGCTGACAGGTTCGTCATTGATAAGCCTGTGCTGACTGCACAGGCTAATATGAGACGACACTTTCCGCACATGCATTAAGCTCCGTTTTCCATGCGCGCGTCTCAATATATTGCCAAACAATCACGGGATGAACATGTTACTGTCTCTGGTATACGATATAAAATGTGTTGGTTAACATGAATCATGTGTGTAACGATTTTTATCATACTGTTCCATCTAGGCCAGTCCACTGAATGTAAGTACTCCATCGACACAATTGCTACGCCATCAGTCATACAAGCACACGTTTTACGAATAGTGTGTTTTCACATATGGTTACATTTTAATTTCTTATAAATGTTAATGTGCATACATTCACATTGAATTATTATACTATATAAATCTATTAAAAACCATAGAAATGCTAATTCGACGATAACATATACTAGTACATTATGCACGCGAAATATAAATTCTTATTAAAACAGTCATGGATTTGTTTAACTATATATTGACAATTTAAAAAAATATATATTGGCAAATTTGAATCGTATATTTTGGTAAGAGTTGTATTTCTCCATCGAAAGTTCGGTTATGAAAGGCCAGATGGCGTGGCAATGCAAATTAATCCTAGGAATTCATTACTTTAAAGTTACTTGTTCAGTAGAAGTTTTTCTCTTTTTTTGTACACGTGTGGGTGATGATATTATCACGTGACGTAGTAATATGGTAGCGAAATGTTTGATAGATTTCTATTAGTTGGTTTCTGTAGCACATTCGGTTTTAGAAAAAGCCTAGCATGTTGAGTCATGTCTCATTTCATTATATACGTGAGCTATGGTGCTTTTCAGCGCCATAGCTTGACGTGTGTGAATCTGTTAGCATATAATTATTACACAATAAAGAATATGTTCAGAGCATGGTTAGTTTAGAGTCCGACTATTATATGGTCCGCGTCATGCGAAAATAGGTCTTACGCCATATGCGGTCAGCATAGCTCCAGAACAGTCTGCACATCTTCAGAGTTTGGTCAGAAGCTTCCGCTACCGCTAATGAGACCGATAAACATTGCGGGATTGTATAGCGGACAGTCTAGTTCCTGTCCAGAATGCGCGATTGCGAAGGCTGGTCTGGAGTAGCGCTGGTCGATAATGACATAAGATCCATTTTCGCATGACAATGTTCGTATGTGTTAGGTATTTCGCCTATATACAGTAACAATGTGTAAACACGCGTCTATCTTATAGCCAGTAGTGTGAAGCTACCACTGTTGGGCGTTTCCGGTACGTAAACGTGTGATATATGTACATGCTTGAATCTGGACGAGCCCCTACTCTACCCCCACCAATCAAGGCATGTCTTCTTAGCAAACCCCGGAAATTGATTCTCTTTACTCGGAAGCTTTTTTCCTTCATTTACATCAGTGGAACGTTTATTTGTTCTAGAATGCCGCTTTTTCCTTCCGTGTTTGTATTTTATTAATTTATTCGTTTGTAAAATATACTTGCCAACTAGCCACCCCACACGCGTAATGTACTCACTATTGTTACAAATACCAATATACTGATATATATTCTTCAATAGTATGTTTGAGAAAAATATATAATGTCAGCAGTAACTCCAACCATTCCTCCACCAGTGTAACTCTTATCAAAAGCATTATGGTTTTATAATTTACTATTTAGATACCTTAGAAATAGTAGCGATGCATGTTGTGTTTCATATAGTACTTACCCAGACAGGAGAGTCTTTCCTTACATTATATAAATGCACGTTGTTGTAAGGCTCGTGTTGTGCTGTTTATTTTTTGTAGCGGATTGGGTTTTATTTCCCATACATGTTTGTAGAACTTGATTTGCAAAAGAAGTTTCATTTTTTTATTTGTTTCTTGAAAGAGCATGAACCTGTAGCTATTTATTATATACTTTTACAAATATTAGCAGCATACTTGTTCTTTTACTGAATAAAAAAGGTGTTTCCCTCAAATGTATTCCCATCCACTCGCGTTCCTTTCTTAAATGTTTCTTAATTGTAAAAAAAAAACAGAGTTAAATCTTCTATGTGTACCACAAGCTCGTTCTTTTCAATATTTGTTTTACTGTACTATTCAACCTATTAAGCATTGGAAGGTTTGTGATCCATCATTCCTGTATAAAGGAGTTTATTTTATTTATTACCAGACAGGGAATTCTATATTGTTTTCTGTCATAAAAGATCTTTAGAACTTATAAATGAAGCAATCATTCTATCAACAAATCATTCGCCCGTTAATTTTCATTGCGAAAACTGGCATTTTTATCGCGTTCCTGATGCGTATTCAACTTGCCTTTAAAATGTCCGACAGCCTTTACGGAATTCAAAACGTCGATTTATTATTGCCAATTAAATGGGTTATTTCTAAACAAAACAATTTCCGCTAGGCATACAAACAGCGGGTGTAACGCCGTTGATCGCTGAGAAATCGATGGTGAGCATTTTGTTTGAATGGGCGCGCGTGTTTACTTAATTCTTGTAATTTCACAAATTACAAAAGGGTACAGCCGCTTCTGTTAGACCCATAGCAACCACCCGGCTGCTTACACGCACGTTGATTAAATATCTAGTGGCACTCAAAGGATTGCTTCTAGCAAAATGAATGCCCGATTACAGGGTCGCGTGCTTATACTTCTATGGAATCGACTATCGCACAAGCAATTTAAATATACCGATACGTTTCCACCCATAAATTAAGAAACTCGTGGTTTCTCGATACGCAACGAGCACGCTTTATTTAATTGCCCCCAAAAATATATTTGCGCATTTTACTTAACAAAATTTCTCATTCCTTCATCAGCATGTGCGTTTATGCCTGATTGCAGAGTTTTTACATTAGTAAACCTTAAACATCTTGCGGGAGCTATCGTTTATTAAAATTATAAGAATAAACATGATAATAATCACAAAATAATCTAATTGATCTGAATGGCGTTGAATTAATAAGTAATAATGGGAGTTAATGTATGTGACACTATTTGGAATAGGTGGAGTGAATGTGTTTATAACCAAATGCATACTGATCATATAAATTGATTGCCCGTGACTATTGATAATTAATACGACTGTAATGAAAACTTCATTCGAACACATTTTTTTTGTATTTCTAAAACATCTAGTTGCCACGAGCAAGTCAAAACTACCGACTTTATCGCGTTAATTGAGCGTACAGTTTCTTTAAAAGCTAAGTCGCATAGCAGGCATTCCAACTTATAATGTGAGCTGATAATGTTGTGGGAAACTTCGATATATTTGCAGCGTTATTAGATGTATAATAAATACATCAGTCCGTATTTGCATAATGCCCGATACTCTTGCATCGTGCACGACAGCGCATTTGGATCAATCGCATGCAAGGCTTTTGAATATGGGAACTTATCATTGAATAGCGAAATTCATCTGTTTCCGCACGCCTGAGTTAATGCATGTGTATTGCCATATCGTTCATAAAAAACACTTAAAAAGTTATCAAAAGTAGTCAATCGTCGATTCAATTGTTGCAATTCTATAATTTGTTTAATAGTATTTACACTATTCTGTATACATGAATTCTTTGTTTCGTCGATTAAAACTGTATACATGTACATTTATATGAATTATAAACATACGTAAGTGCTTTCCACTGACCGGCTGCGTGTTTTACAGGGAGTAAGGCAGACATTGGGTCTGTACCCCCAAGCAGAGCCAGCTCTCGCCTCTCCACCGCATCCGCCCAGGCCAGGCTCGAGATAGACGAGGTGAGTTCCGCTTACGCCATGTGGCACCTATGGCATGCAACATAAATAGTTTGGGTAATAGTGGTAGTGACCTTGATATTGGTTAAAGCTGCATCGGAAATTAAGGTGGTGCTTCTTGTATAATTTATTGTATAGTTGTATAATTATAGAACGGCTGTGGTACTGACAGTGGTTGTCTTAGTGTAGCAGCAGATGCAGCAATCCTCATATAGTAGTTTGTTAGTTTGGAATATTCACATCGTAGGATGCTGATGTCAATAACTGAAAACTGTCCTACTTGAATGATTGGTAGGGGATGAATGGCCTTAGAAAGGATTATATTAACAAAGTTACTTGGCTGGGAATCGAACTAAAGAACGACGGACTGATAGCGTAGTGCTCTATTACCTTCGTAGTAGCAAAGTAGAAGTAGCCATAGAAGTCGCATAATACAACTTACATAATTTGAGATATCTGCATGCACAGCTTTCGGTGAAAAACATTAACTAAATATAAGTGTTTCCATAATTAAATCAATACGATGCAAACATTTGAAAAACTGAGCTAATCAATCATGCAAGGTAATACCATTTGGCAGACATTTCGGTGCTCTTGAGCAAATCTCGTAGTAGAATGTCTTCTAAATAACATGGCTGTACACTTACCGCATTGTCCTGTTTGGTTGTGTACATAATATGGATTTTTAGCTCAATATTAGATCATGCATGCATTTTAACATTTTTGATACTCATTTGAGTAAGGTCACATAAATTTTGGCAACCTGTTTCGAAATACAAGTGTACATATGAGATTATAATGGCATGGCATGGAGGCTTTCATGATATCTATAATATAAATCTGTCAATCGGCCTAAAGCTGTTAGTAATCGGAGATTTCTTTTGAACATAATCTTAGCTGTATTAAAATTGCAATAGGTTAGTCAATTAACAATATACCAGTCCAATTAAAGAGTTGAGATTAGCTATTTCATTGATTTTGAATCGACGTGTTCATTACGTGTGCTATTGATCTAAATATGTGCAAGATATTTTACATGTACAAAAAATATCTCATGCTTTTGATGAAATATAAAATTCAGATCATGTTAACAAAATGGTCTTTTATCTATGGGGAGATAAAACACGTTTCAGTCTAATTTTATGAAGTGTTTTCATGAACTAGAAATGCATGCACTCAAATAGAACTCTCTATCTGAAAAAAAATCTATGTAACAGATGCTAGCCTGTTCTGATCGGGAAGAAAATAACATGAAAAAGTAACAAAATTCTAATACTTAAAGACTAGTTGTACATAAGTATTAATCAGTATTTAACCCGTTTATGCATAGCGTCTAGAAAAAAAGGCATTGGCAAACAGCGTAGACCCAGATGAGACGCCGCATGATATCGTCTGCCAATGTCTTCTTATGAATCATAAATAGTATACATGTACATACCATATATGGGTGTTCATATTATTCCTCGATTTATTGTTTAATGCCGATCTAATGCAGTTAGCAAAAAAGCAAACTTTATAACTGCCATAGAAAAAATGATTCGATTCTTATAAACCGGTACGTGTACGTGTTGATCAATCTAATATTGAACACACGACTTTTCATAGTTTCGCTGCCACTGTGTCGCCCATTAACACCACATTTATTCTTTTTTTAATTGGTTACAGTAAAAATGTCTTTACTCATATCAGCAAGATCCCTCCATGCTGTTATAAATGATTCGTGTAATGCGAAAATGAGTCTTATGTCATTTGAGCCATTTTCACATGACGCGGGTCAAATGTAAAAGCATGTCACTATATGGTACCTACCACACACACTCACTTCTTTACGTTTTGTTACAGCTGGAGATGCTACTGCGACAGAGGATGCGCGGTAACTTCTTCGAGATTCGCAAACATTTCCAGAACAACGACCCCGAGGGGAAAGGCAACGTGTCCAGGTATTACCGCGTGGAGTATTATTCCTGCTCGGCATCCATATTTGTTATACTGAATGTTTCGAACGTTTTAAATTTTTTATTATGTATTTGCGCATGTTCTAAATGGCAACTTGCCCTATACAAATCATGACGCTTAGTACAAAAATGAGTACATGTATGTTTCATGCATATATGTCTTATAGCAAAATCTTTAACATCAATAACTAAGCTATGTTACTAATACATCATGCTTAAATACCAACTTACACCCTTATACACTGCTACTCTCCGCCACCCGCAGGGAGGCGCTATACCGCATCCTGATGACGGTGCTCGGTCGCCAGCTCACGCAGTCGCAGTTCACGCGCCTCCTCGAGCGCCTCGGCTTCAATAACCGCGTGGTGATCAACTACACGGAGTTCTTTGCCCTATTCCGGAAGGTGAACGAGGAGGATTCATCGTATCCGCGCTGGATGGACCCCGTGCAGCGCACGCACCTCGAGAAAGCGGTCATGACGGCGGAGCAGGTGCACGGCCAGCTCAGAGGCAAGGTGAAACAGAGGTAAGGGTCAGGGTAGCGAGCCTCCCACAACGGTATATACGAATACATGTAGTTTGTTGTCCCAGCTTAGCATATACAGTGTTGAACTAAGTATGAAGGATTTGTTGAGTATTAGTGTCCTTTTTAATTCGAAAAATATTGAATTTTCTTTATAATTATGCATTTGCAAAATACATTATATGATATATACTGAGATTACAAAGATTAAACATCCAAAATGCAAATACAATCGTGCGTTAAGGTAAAAGTACTGGACAAACATCCTACATCACTAATCATAAGCTTGCATCAAATATCCTCACACAAACCAAGCGGACCTACATTAAACTTACAAATACATATTTATATACACACCTATCACGTGCGCCTGCAGGTTTATGGACCTGGCGGAGCTGATCCCGCAGATGAACCCGGGCGGAAGTGGACGCATCATGAAACCGGAACTGCGTCAGCTGCTCAACAAACTTATGTTCTACATGGACGACGACGAGTTTGAGAAATTATGGAACAAGTAAGCGCGATGAACAGAAATTTATGGACGTGCAGTTTGCGTTGGAATATCATTATATACATCGGTCTTTTAACTTCTAAGCAATTTTGTACACATTTAAAAAAACATATATGTATGTAGTGATTTGCATATGCAGATTAACGTATAAGAAATAATAAGGTTTAAACAATATCACATACGTAGAAAATCTAAATAATAATTTTCCAAGTATTAAAACCGTATTGCTGCATTGGTTTTGAATACCGATGTGCTTTTTAGATATAACTCTGTTGCTCTTTGAATTTTTTCTTAGCAAAAATATAGTGAGCATATATTTTATCCATAAAATAATTGAATGCTAAAACATAATGTTGCTCCTGCTTGTGCTTAAGGTACGACCCGGACGCTGCTGGCACTATAAACGGTGAGAAGTTCCTCAACAAGCTGGGAATCACCTTCCAGAATGGAGCCGACATGGCGCCCATGACACCCGTACTTGAGTCAGGTAGGCGCGCTTGAAATGCCTCACCCTAGACTTATTGAGCTTCGCTCTGTGGAAACCGTGCCGAACGCATTTGCGTGAAGGCCGTTTACCCTATTCCGTCCGCACAGGCTGATCAGGGACCTAACTTTCCGAATTTAGAGAATTGTTCGTTTAAAGGTAGTCTCTTTGAAACGAAAATCCAATCGAGGCGGAAAGTGTCTTCCCTGATCGGACTGTGTGGACTGCATAGGCTTACATTGGACGACGCACTTAGCACATTCATTCAGTCCGATGTTCTCAGAGCGCGGTTCAATTTAAGTCACAAAAAATAAAATTCTGTAATAATACATGTACACATGTATAGGTAATTTCAAGGTCGACAAATATGTTCTCTTTAAAATTCATAACCGTTGCAGAGTTACTATCTGAAGCAAAATCAAAATTGCCAGCAATCTCTAGTAGTAGCTAAGTAGATGTAAGGAAACAATGAATTTGATGTTATCATTTCAACCTTTTAACCGCACGAGACATCACGGGTATACCTAATGTCGACCGACACGCGTTTACTGTTTAAGTTGTAAGTATTGTGGTCAGAGACTTCATGCATACTGCACTATACGTAACACACTTGACTGCAATATTTCACATTATCCAGACCTGAGAAAGCTAAAGATCTCGGACCGGCATGTAGTAAAGGAGTTCAAAGAACTGAGCAGTAAGTCATATACAGCTCTAGGGTGACGGTCTCAGTGGCTTTCTATTAGTTTCGCACCAAGGGATCTCATTTTGCTTCTTTGGATGAGATATTTCTAAAACATTTAATTTGATCTTTTCTAAGAAAATTATGAATTTTCAAAATCAGTTGTCTTATAATAAGTGTATAATACATTTTATGTGCCAGTAAACGGCATCATAGAACCACATTCTGTGTTCTTATATTGTTGCGCTTTCTTCTAGTTCTCGACATTTCTGGTGATTTTGTTGATTATGCATCTGTTATTTAAGGATGTGAAATACTGACATTACTTGTAGTTCGTTCTGAATATTTTATAGTAATACATTTTATATAAAGCATGTAAAAAACATTCGACGTGCCTATTTCGTTATATTGCAACTTCGTGGCATCGGCCTATGCTCAGGCAATGCAATCTTTAAGTGTAATGCAATGCACTATACAGTTCTCTATCCACGCAGGTTTGCTACTAAGCATGTCCATCCACCTTTGCCGTCTCTGCTGAACGTCAGCCAGGGATCCTTTGGTCTGTGGTCTAGTCTACTCTGCTATGGTTGTTGGTTTCTTTGGCCATTTGTCTGCAGTTTGTATGCAATTCATATTCCTGCTTCTGCAAAAAAAACGATCTTTCTTTTCCAGTGAGAAACTTGGCAACAAACGCACGCAGTTGCTATAACCAAAAGCTTATTATGCATTGCATAGTACAAATATATTCAGGGCTCGCGCTGTCGTTCGCCACTTGAGCCATTTGCGAACATATTGAGAATTTGGCTCAAGAAAAATCCGATTTGCGAAAATGCTAAAATCTCGTAAAATTTCATTGAAAACAGCCGCCATTTTAACCCGAAACTGGTTTTCTATATTTTTCTCTTTGTTTCAATGAAAGTATTCGCAATTTGAACAGTGAACGAAAACCGGTCTGCACCTGTATCGAGACATCGCTTGACCTTATTGTTATTGAAGTGCACATGGTAGCTGGCCAATCAAAACTGAGCTGGCTTACACATGAAATGACGTTGTTGAATGAAACGTAAAAATGGGTGGAGCTATGAATACACAGTTAATATTGTCGTCTGCAAACAAAATAGCGGATGGTCGCAAATGTCGTATTATAAGATTAAAAATGAAAATAAGCGTGACAATAAATTAATTGTTTCCAAGCTGACTATCGATCCAAATTAAAGAGTGATAATTAAATAATTAGTTCTATGTCGTTGATGTTACAACTTTCTGCCGATTTTCTATTGAAATGAAAAGGTGTTCATTAATAATTTGATCGATTTACTCACACACTATGATAACTAACAGCGGCGTATTTTAATCAAAGGAAAACGTGAAAAACGCGCGGTTTAATTGCAATTAAAATTTAATTAAAGTTACGAATTTGTAACGCATAGGAAGACTAATTCATGTCGTCTACTATATAAATGGAAGATACCACTTTGTCCGTACAGTCGCTAACATGACTTCTTTAACCTTAAAGCGTCCTTTGGACGAAAATGAGTCTGAACAAACAAACAAAATAATTAAAACACAAAAACTAGAGCATTCCAAGAGTCATGGAAAGTGGATAATAATTGGCTTCGCTTTGAGAATGAATCAAAATCAATGTACTGTGACCTATGCATTAAGGTGCAGAATTCCAACACGTTCACTGTAGGTTGCAATATCCTGAAAAAAGACTCGGTGACGAAACATGCAAAGTCTACAGGTAAGATTTTGAAGATGAGAGGAATTTTAATTTGAAATTACTTTGAAATGCTATAGTCTAACTATATGTATATATGCAGATTGACTATGTATTTTTTTTCAGATCACACTCATGCCGTCGATTCCAGCAAGCAGTAAAGCAGCAAAACAATGTATTTTGTGAATGAAATGTATGCTTGTATTTTACATGCCATTCATCATGTTGTTAAAAATGCGCTGTATTAAAATATCTTTATTACTATGAAAATTGTGATGTGATGTATATTATAATATGTGACATGTGCTTGTTGTCATTAAAAGAAATATGAAAAATCTATAGTATAAATTGTTATTTGAAACAAACGAAAACTGGTTGGCAATAGGCCCAAGACGCACCACAGACAATCTAGGATCCAAAAATCTCCGGGGGGGGGCATGCCCCGGACACCCCTACATCTGGGTGGCTCAAACATTTTTTGGGCCAGCGCTAGCCCTGTATAATATACAACATACACGATCAGTTGTATTGAGCCAGCTAACTTTTATCACATGCTTGTTTGTATCGTTCGGCTTCAATTAAAACACTTCCTACATACTGTTCTCTCTTCCTTCTAGAGCGTTCAACGAAGCGGACGCCTCGGCGGAAGGAGATAGAGCGGCGCAACCAGCTTGACGTGGAGCGGTGGCTGAAAAACAAGTTCCGTGAGGGTTTCTCCACCATGCGAGAGGCGTTCGAGGCCAAGGACGCTAAGTCAGAGGGCAATGTAAGTGAGCGTTTTTACATATGTGCCTTGCCCTGTGAAAACAGGGTTTAATACGTGTGCATACAGTGTCGTCCCAGATAGCCTGTGCAGTACGCACATGCTAATCAGGGACGACACTTTCCGCTTAAACATGATTTTCGATAAGAAGATACTTCGTCGACACGAACAATACCCCAAAAGCGGACAGTGTCGTCCCTAATATCTTGTGCGGACTGCACACGCTAATCTCGGACGACCTATTGCGCACATGCATTTAACCCCGTTTCCCCAGAACGATGCTCAAATAAAGATGATTAAATGCTGTATATGATGTCGTCAAAAAAGTTAACAGTATCAGATGTCAAAGTTATCCAAAGCGGTCTCAAAACTAAGAGTTTGCGACTCCTGTTTCGACGTAAGTGCTCTGTTTACCTTGTATTATCATGATTATTGACTCCATGTAGGTTGGTTTCGATGACTTCCTGGAGGTCCTTGCGAACTTTGGTCTCAAGTTGGAGAAGAAGTACCTGGCCGCGTTCCTGTCCCGCTGCAGCGTGAGCGCCAACCGGAACGGGACGATCCCGTACCGCGAGTTCCTGCACCGGTTCCAGGACCGCAGCGAGCGCGGAATGACGCACGCCATTCTCACTGATAACAAACACAGGCTAGTCCGACTGTTAGTTTCCATTTTATTATAATTGTGCAAACCACGTGTGGCCACCTCCAACCTTCTAGAACATTCGATTGTGACGTGCTGCTAAGTACTTCCGGGCAGTATTGTTTCTGCTCCCTAGCGGTACTTGGTACTTCCGGGCTTTCTTTGGTTTGTACGCAGATGCTAGCCATTAGTGCATTACAACTTTATAAATACTGCTTGCAAGGAAATGTAAAAGTAAAAAAACACACACTCAAATCTAATAGTTTTCTTGTTCCATGTTCTCAGAAAAGCATTACACATGCATAAGATTTATGTTTATATATTGGATTGATTTCTTACCTACGCGCATTTTTTTAAATTATCTTGGATAAAACAGACATGGCTAGTGTCTCTACGTGAATTCAGTAGATTTGCTATAATCATATTCTTGATTTCAGACTTAATTCCGTGTTTTGCATACTGTTGTTACGTGTATCTGTACTTACCTTCTACATCGTCTATGTATGCATTCAAAGGCGCATTAGTTCATGGTGAAAATCATCATTAGTTCATTCAATGCAATTAATTTACCATTATTCATGTTTGATTCTCTGAGTGGGATGTGGACTTGTCTCTTATTATTCAGTTGACAGTGTACTTCTGTGTTGTGTAACCTATTTCTTTTCGAAAAGTACTTTTGTTCTTATTTTTGTACAAAAAATAATACTCATAAGATAAAAAAAATCATCTAAAACGTTTGATTGAAATAATCAGTTATGTAGTATTAGAATCCCCTAATAGGCAAAAACTCTAGTTTAGTGGATGGTAGACATATTTCAGCTATCACATATAACGTTCAAATGATAATGATCGTTCTGTACGATTCTGTGCAATTCTATGTGAACGTTCCTTACTTCGCCATCAAAATAACATTCACTATCTTTAAAATTAGATATTATTTTGAACTCGTTTTACAATTCACAGTTTAAATGGATGTTTTAGTTCCGATGAATTTGAGAACAGTTATTTTGTAAAACCGATTAGTTTTTTTTTAAGATTCATTTAAACATTGCTTTCGATAGCTATAACAAATTATCATCTCCGTTTATAATTGCATACTGAAAGAAAATCTTTAAAGAATTTAATAAACGTTGAATTTAATTCAACGTACAGGTTAGTTTCGAAGTGAAAACAACGGACAAATGATGAGCCTCGTTCTGGGAAATAGATGTAAATGTCCACACAGCCTAATCAGGAACGACACTTTTCGCTTTTATGGAATTTTTCGTGTAAGGGGGAGGGGCTTCTCTTCAAAAGGAAAAGTGTTGTCTCTGATTAGCCTGTGCAGAGTACACAGACTAATCATGGGCGACACTATACGCAGATTTAATACGCCCAGTGTTCACAAAACGAGGCTCAAATAATCTTTCTCATTATGTTGGTGTGATGCTCATTTTTCACGTGGACATGCAGGTTCAATGACGGCCGCGAGTCGCCCACCTCTGGCGGCAACCTGAGCACTCTGGAGGCGCAGCTGATGAATATGTTCCAGAGGGACTTCCTGGCGCTCCTCGGTACTTTCAAGTAGGTCTTCTTAATCCAAACGTATGAGCAAGGTTCTGCCAAAACTGGGTCCAATGCATGTGCGTTAAGAGTCGTCCGATATTATCCGGTGCAGTGTGCATGGGTTAATCATTAACGATACTTTCCGTCTTTATGCTTTTTTCCGTTTACAGGAAGTCTCTTCTTAGCGCAAATCCAGTTTAGGCAGATTGTGTCGTCCCTGATAAATTTGTGCGGATGGCACAGGCTAACCCGTGATGACACAACGCACATGCATTACGCCCAATTTTCACAGAACGAGGCTCATATTCTTCTAAATCAAGTCTAGTTGCGTCTTCCTATCACAAATGATTTGAAATAAAGATGAGACTGCATGTGTATGCCTGAGTCGATGGGCGTTGCGTGTTAATATTCATGGCTGATTTTCTTAACGCATAGATGATGCCTATGTGCTGGTAGTTATAAGTCGATTTCTCTGACATTCCTACTGGTGTTAACAATGTGTCATTTAATCATAAAATGTAACAATTGCATTCGCTTACCTATATTGCGATATTGATATCTCATGATCAAACACGTTTTCCATTAAAAAAAATAACTAACGTCACTTCCGGTTCTAGGAGCATAGACAAGCTGGAGACGGGCGTGATCAACCAGGAGGAGTTCCGGGCCGCGATGGAGAGCCGCTTCAACCTCACATTGACGGACGAACAGTTCGAGTCGTTCGTGGACCGCGTTCCGCTAGACGAGGACGGCGGGGTCAAGTACACAGACTTCATGCAGCAGTTTGACACCAGGTGAGCGATTGGTGGACGAATCGATCTCATTGATCTTATTCACTTTGACCGCAGATGAGAGGAAGAGCATTAGTGATCGACGTCATTCAGTTTTTACTTTACAATACGCTTCATAAACAACAAGGTTACATTCAATACGTGAGCGTTATGAATTCAAATGTACGAGCTTATGAGTTGGCGAATGCGGAACATATAAGTTCTTCGTAAACTAGTGTGTGTGTGTTTCATCAGTTACGTCTACGTATGATTTATTTTGTTTCATGGGCATACAATGATTCCAGTTTTTATTGGAATAAAAGTACTCTCTTCTTCCCAACTATAAGCGTCAAACTTCAAAGACGAAGCATTCGCACTAATGTTAATAGTTTGCTAAACATGCAATCAGATCCAGAATTAATAACAAAATTTCCAAATAATTCCCACTTTGATACAGGGGCATGGCACCTAGTCTTTTCCCGGGTGCCCACAACGACAGGAAACCAGTCAAGGTGGGACCACTTCCGGAAGACAAAGTGGAAGAAAAGCCTCCAGCGCCGAAACTGCAGAAAACGGAAGCGGCCGAATACATGGTGTTCGATGACCCGCCAGTCTTGGACGAGGCTGGACCGCGCCGTTCGCCACAGGAAATGTTCAGATTGATTAAGGACCTTCTAACCAAGCGTTTCAATGACGTGGAGCGAGTGTTCTTCGAGCTGGACGAGATCAACTCCATGCGCTTCTCACAAGAACAGATGTTTCAGCTTCTAAGAAGGTAAGCATTGTAATATTTAATGTTGAGTCGTGCTTTGGGAAAACGGGGCTGAATGCATGTGCGTTAAGTGTTGTCCCAGATAAGCATGTGCAGTCCGCAGAGGTTTATCAGGGGTGACACGTTCCGCTTTTAAGGAATTTTTGTGCTTCTTTTCTTCTAAATGAAAGTCTAGTTTAGACGGAAAGTGTTGTCCCTGATTAACCTGTTCTCACTTCTTTACGCATATGCATTAAAACAATTATATTTTCGTATTATTACATACTAGTTAATACAACTCCCATCTATATAGCACACATGTCTAAACCGAGCGCCGTGTGTTGGCCTAGATGTATGCCTAAGACAGTCTACTACTTTTTTTTTTACCTTTGTAAGGTATAAGACAAAATTCGTAAAACGCATTTCAGGTTCCCAGAAATCAAACCGGAAGTGACGAGGGGTGAAATCAGAGATTTATGGAAGACGTTCATAACAAACAAAGACAAGACGCTAGACTACTACGAGTTTGTACGCCATTTTGGATTTTCGCGCACGTCAGCAGCGTTCCCGAACGCTAAACGCAACCCGCCACGTCACGGAGACGCCGACTTCATGATCCGCTCCCGGAAGTTGAACTGCGCGGCAGATATGCTGCAGGATAGCCTCAGATCTAAGGTAACACTCAAAATTTTATTCAGAGTTAGAATGAGCTTTCACGAGATATATGAAATATATAAATGTTGAGGTTGAATGCACTTAAAACGCAAGTAAAAACAAACAATTAATTAATTTAAAAACAAAACAAAACAACATTAAAGTGCCTTTTAGGTTATTTACAAGAAAAACCTGTAATGGTGAAAAGTTAGGTAGCCAAACTAATTTGATACTCTCAAAATTATGTCATCTATTATTCTGAATTTAATCTTGTGAACTCTTATCATGCAATCATATTCAATCACACAACTCCAATGACGTTCTTTTTAATATTTTTTGTCGTCAGTCTCATGATCTGTGTCATCAGTCTCTTTACCCTTGTCGCCTATTCTACTTCAGATCGACTATATGTGGGACGACCTCCGCAAGGAGTTTGTGGGCATGGACCCGTACGGTACCGGGTTCGTGTCGCAGGAGGAGTTCCGGGAGGTGTGCCGGGAGCTATGCGTCCACCTGTCCGAGTACGAGCTCGACCAGCTCATCCGGAAGTTCGACATCAAGGCGGACGGAAGGTCTGCTAAAGCTATACTATGTTGTATTTAACGACGGTTGTGTTTGCATAGCAATTCATTAAATGTGTATACTACCTACAAACATGCCGATTTCTAAAATACACGATGTACCTCATTTAAATGTCGAAAATTTGTTTTGGCATGATTTGCCTTTTTTTGTTATATTACACATGCCTTATGGTAGTTTCTCAAGTATTGTCTTTATTTAAGATAATAATTTGATGAGTGATTGTTACGTACTTATTTTATCAACTATTTTTAGAGTTTCATACATCGAGTTCTTGAAACCGTTCGCGCTCCGTAAGCAAATCTGGCGTCACGGCAACAATATGCTGTCGCTGCTGCAGCACCCTCAGGCGGAACTTCCGGTGAGCGACATCGTGGAACCGCCACAGAAAGGACTGCATGGCATCACTGCGAAACTCCGACAGAAGGTACGCAACAAGCAATGTCCTTACAAATTGTATTCGTAATGATATTTATGTCAATGTTTTCCTACTGAAAGAACACTTAAGCTGCTATCCTTAAATGATGGATCCGAAATATTTATATATTTTACGTAAATTATTAAACATTAATTCTTGCAGTCTTCACATAGGGCGATTAATTTCATGAATGCATGTTGATGAATTTTACACGTATTCCCTAATTTACTAATTATCGAAGGCCAAGGAAAATATAAATGATACATACAACATAATAATATTAAGTATGGCATTAACTCGTGCATGGTACATTTATGCAATAAAAAATTCACTTTATGTATGTTTCAGCTGGCTGGTGATTGGAAGAATCTCCGTCGCGCATTCCGGAAGCTGGACCGCAGCAACAACGGGTACCTGTCCGTGCCGGAGTTCCGGTCAGTCCTGAAACTGGCCAACGTGATACTGGACGAGGACGAAGTTTACCACGTGCTTAACCGGTTTGACCAGGACATGTCCGGCCGGATCCAGTACGAGAAGTTCATCGAGGAAACGTTCAAGCCTGAAACCAGACACAGTGTACGGCCCGCATGAGAATGTTAACTTTAACGATAAACTAGCATCTTTAGGTAGTCAGTATTAAAAATAAAAAGTTGTAATTTGTTTGTGAAATTCGTATATTGTTGGACTTTTTATGCTATTAATTTTGACAAAAACTTTTTCTTTCATGATTACATTAATAGGTTTATGTTCAGTGTTATTCAATGATCATTGTTGTAACACTTTTGCTTCCACATGTTTTTTTTGTATTTGCATTTTTCAATGGATGTGTGACACGTGCGGTACAGCCTTGGCTCTACCCGTTTTAGAGAAATTTTGATGTACAATATTTTGAGAGTTTGAAACTGTGATGGAAAAACTGTGATCGCATATGTGTGATAGTTTTAAATGCGTTTAAAATTTATTTTAACTCCAAAATATTGAGATGTCGTTACTGTGATGGCAAAACTGTGATAGTATGGGTATGATATTGTTTGAATATTTTTTAGAATGCGTTTTCCCCTTAATATCATGAGTTAAATCGTGTACCGTCCATTTATATTTTAAATCAATGGAAATTGCATGTCACGTCGGACTTAACGGGACATTCCCATGACAATCGTACCAGAATAATGGATGAATGTGATTTGAATTAGTTAGTTTTCTTACCCAGCGCTCTCGGAAAATCGGGCTTGAGGCGTTCTCTTGTTGTTGATAACTAACCTGTGCACCGGCTAATCAGGGACGACCATTTCCGCTTTTAAGGAATTTCTAGTTTAAAGTAAGTTCTGTTTAGTCGGAAAGTGTATTCACAGATAAGCCTGTGTGCGGACTGCACATGCAAATATGGAACAACACTAATTTACGCATATGCATTTAGTCCGGTTATAGCAGAGAATGTTTCTGTGATCGCTAAATATATTTTCTGACTCATGTTCTTGTGGAATTGTTAATACTTTAAATTGGTATATGCTGTATGTTGCATGTATGAAGCTCGTACTGTTCATTGTTTGTAACTATTGTGCTTTGTATATTGCTAGAACATATGTTACTCGTTTTGATCGTTGTTTTATACTCTATCATCTATTTATATACCCGTGTAATCTCAATGTAAACTTCCCTTTCCATGCCTAAATAAATTGTTTGAAGTGTTTCTGTTTTCAGTTGGTTTAGCTGAATGATCAGTCCTCATGCGTGCACATATGTTTAATTTCGCAATGATTAATTGGGCCGTGCTCTGTGTACATAAAAGGTTTAATGCATGTGCGTTAAGTGCCGTCCCAGATTAGCATGTGCAGTCCACACAGACTAATCAGGGACGACTTCGCTATTACGATATTTTTCGTTTTAAGAAAGTCTCTTCTTAGCAAAAATCAAGTTTTGGCGGAAAGTGTCGTCCCTGATTAGCCTGTGCGGATTGCACGCGCATATCTTGGACGACACTTTACACACATGCATTAAACACCTTTTTCACAGATCACGGCTCATTTCAGTTGTATTTACACTTAACTGTACAACTTTAATTCTAATTATAAATTTGCTTTGATGTTAGACAGTGGCTTTTGTTTAGAGGGATAATGATCCAAATATCTGTGATAAATTTAAGCTTGTATGATTTAAGTTTGTTGTGTATGCAAGCTTTGTAACTTTTTTTAATTATCAATAGTAAGCACTAGCGCGTTCTATTCATTGAGTTTATTTGATAATAAATTTATGAGTTACTCGAATACTTTTTTATCTTGGTGTTAAAGTGTTTGAGTTAAAATAACAGTCGAGGCGGTAAAAGAAGCTCTGAAGTCAGAACTGAATTATTTACTCCGTTTAAAGGGATCTTTTCACGCTTTGGTAAATTGACAAAATTGAAAAAAGTTGTTTCAGATTCGCAAATTTTCGTTTTGATTATGATATTTGTGAGGAAACAGTAATACTGAACATTTACCATGCTCTAATATAGCCATTATATGCATCTTTTGACGATTTTAAAACCTAAAATTTATAAAGCGTTGCAACGCGAAACGATTGAATAATTTGGAGAGTTCTGTTTTTGTCGTTAAATTTTGCGAAACTACGAAGATTGCTTATATAAGGTATAAAATACATTAAGCATGTGTTCTCGGCGGAATAGCTCAGTACGTAAAGCGTTTTTACTTCAGGACTCTGGCAGGACTCCAGGGGTCACTGGTTCGAAACCTGCTCCGGGCAATGTTCTTTTCCTTTTTTAAATTTTATTCTTGATTTTTTACTGGAGCTTTTACGATCCAATGTTTACATTTATCAATATAAAGCATTTAATGAATAAGTTAAAAAAAATGCCAAAATCTGTGAAAAGGCCCCTTTAACTATGCGGTCCTTCAGCATGGTAGAAATTGTAAACGGTGTATTCAACCGTACAAGCTAATGTACAAATTTAATAAACAGAGAATATATAGGTAGTCCTTAGTGAACATAAACTACCAGCATGACGAGAAATAATCTTAGTAGAATGTTGCAAACGGCGCTAATGAAACTGCTTTGACGGCAGGCAGTGTCTGTCTGTAGTTAAGGTTAATGGTCCCAATTTATGTGATAATTGTAAACGTGTATGATTGACGTTCTTTAAGGATGCACGTTCTGCAACAGTTTCATTTCTTTAGTAAGCAATAGCACGCTCAATTGATTGAGTTTCATTAATAATATATTCACGAGTAACTCGGATACTTGACTTTTTCTTGATGTTATAGTGTTTACGTTAAAATAACAGTCAAAGGCGGTCTAATAAGCTCCTAAGTCAAAACAGCAATATTGAGAGTGAATATTGAGTTGTAAATAGTGTATTCCGCCATACAAGTAAATCATTTTCATAATTAAAACAGGGAATATTTTGGTAGAGTAAATATAAAATACCATCATGAGCAGGAATGAACGAAGCAGTAATTTGCAAAGCGGTTCGGTCTTCACTAATTTTAGCCGCGTTCTGGGAAAACTGGTCTCAATGCATGTGCGTAAAGTGTCGTCCCACAGTCTAATCGGGGACGACACTTTCCGTTTAAATTGTATTTTTTGTTTGAAGGAAGCCTCTTCATAGCGAGAATCCAGTCTAGGCGGAAAGTGTCGTCCCTGATAACCCTGTGCGGACTGCACATGTTAATATGCGACGACTCTCAACGCACATGCATTAAGTCTAGTTTTCCCAGAGCTGATACACACGCTTCTCACCTAGGCGACCCGGGTTAAATCCCCTCAGGTTCGAATCGCCCAAGGCTCAATGCCGTTACCTGCGCATGTGATCTTGATGCGTAATCCTCACAACAGACATGTGGGGTTTTGTCAAAGAAATCGGGTTTCTACCCACAGAACGAGACCCTATTAAAATTACCGGTTAATTACTTAAAGAAAAATGTTTTAAAAACTATTCACAATTCGTCCCAACGTCAGTGAGTCAAGTTATTTCATTATGAAGCATTATTGTAACACACTCCCGGTCCCAATATAAAGCAGCCGCAGGCGCGGAAAGGCTCATAATCTGCGAAATACATCCGTGTGTGTAAATCTTGCAATTGAACGGATGTCTGGTCAGCGACATGTTCGTCGTTCACATTGCATGTGAGATGAGATTGTAGTCAGCGAAATGGACAGGCGGGGTTTCGTTTGGATTTAAATAATACAAATATATTTCGGTTCGGATGGGTCTCATAAGAGTCAATATAAGTGTTTATGTATTCTGACGGTCCACCACGTTTGTAAGACACGGATTGCACAGCTCTACATATTGACAAAGTAATACGGGGCTCTGGGAAGACTATCTGAGATGAACATTTAACAAGTAAGATCTACCAAACCAATACTATTGTAGGCTTGTGTTGTTATGTTGTTTTGTTGTTATTTTCAATTTCAAATCCTATTGAAGGAAGAATCGAGTTTGATCTACCAAGAACATAAATTATTCAAGATTCAGCAGATGGTGTATTATATTAATCGGAAAATGATATTAACAACAGTCCATAAAAAGGTTAAATATGACTGTTATTAATAATTGAATATGATTTACCCGAGTACTCAGGGCCGTATCCAGAAAATTTTGACTGGGGGGCAAACGCGGAGGGTGCGGGAGGAATTGCCCCTCCCGAATATATTTTTTTATTAGACACTGTTCAAGGTGAATTTTAATGCGTATTAAACCCTTATTTTGTGCTATAAATTTAAAAATGAAAATCAAAAACCTTTATTAAGAAATTTTACATATAGTATGACTCTAGAGGAGGTTTGATTTCAAAGAGAAAAATACTATTATGGTTATATGTCAGTAACTGACATATAACCCAGTGGGCACCCAACGTTGCTGCAACGTTGTATTTAGGTTGCATTCAAACGTTGCAGTTTAGTTGTCACAATAGTGTATATGAAAGTTTTCCTGAAGTTTTTTTCCAAACGTTGCTGCAACGTAGTATTAAGGTTGCATTCAAACGCAGTATTTTTAAATATTTATATATTTTTTTTATAAATTATACAAAAAAAAACAAACTTTTCTTCTTCTTTCGAGTATTACGATATGGACACTGTCGAATCCATTTCCTAGAAAGAACCAGTATTTGGTGTGTATGGAGGAGATTATGAGAACGCTCCCCGAGTAGGAATCGCACCTACCAACTCCCGTTCGCTGGGCGGACACCTTATCCATTACACCACCGCGACATTTGAAAGATTCATCAAATTTTGTTGACTTTTTATTTTTGGTTTTTTGGCATAACAAAACTTAAACAATAAATTTTATCCAGCGATTTTGAGTAAAAGTTCATCTTAAGCATCTTTAAATTTAAGCAACTGATCTGTAAAATAAAAATAAAATGAATTTCTAAAATTTACAAGCGATCATATTTTCATTGATGCAATGCAGGAACTGTTTCTTGAAGCAAAATAATTATTTGAAAACAAAGAAGAAAGTATGCATTCCACCTAGCGGCGATACTGAATTCAAGGGTAAAAAACAAGCGGCGCTACTGAATTCAATGGAGAAAATTGCAGAAAAAACTACAGACGCTAAAAGAGTGCACAATTACCTAGAAGCAACGTTGTTGCAACATCCTTCTCAAACGTTCGACCGACGTTTCGCGTGCAACGTTGCAGAATCGTTTGGAAGAGGTTACTAATGCCGCGATCGGTATTATTTTGTATGCAACGTTCTGGAAACGTTCGGTAATGGTTGCCGACTTTGCGACCTAAATACTACGTTTCAGCAACGTTCGTAAAACGTTTGATGCCCACTGGGAACCTACTAGTATTTTCTCTATGAAATCAAACCTCCTCTCAAGTTTCAAAGTAAATTCATAATAAATGTTTTATCATCTGCAACACAGTTTTCACAGCAATTTATCATAAAGTATGACTCTAGAGGAGGTTTGAATTCAAAGAGAAAATTATATTATCGTTCAGACCTACGACCTTCTGTATCAGTTCCATCCATTCGCTGTTTCTCTTCCCTTGGTCAATCAAAAGACGTGTTTAATGTTACACCAACCATCGATAGATCTAATCCCCTTGTGTATCAGGGGCAATAAAACACATATGCGCATTTGTATTGCGGGGAAGTGTATTGTGGGCCCTTTCATGTGAGAAAAAAATGCAGCAGGCCCATTATTAAAAAATCATATGGGGGCGGGCCCCTGGGCCCAGTGCCTGGTACTTATTGATATGACATACAAATCATAGTGGAGATAAGATAAATGTTCTAACATGAAAGGATATTAACAACAATATAGCTGTATTAGAAAAAAACACCAATCAATGGAAACCAGATGACAAACGAAGGCAAAACTTATTATATACTAATATGTTATAAAGTTAACTTCGGAAATATATACAACTGTATGATCTATTAACGGAGAATTACCGTTTTATACGCTACTTAACCAAAGCAGTCTTGTCGATATTTATTTCTCTTTCGTACAGAAAGAGCAAGATTAGACAACTCTGTAAATCAAAATGGCGACCAAAATACAGGAAGCATGCAGTCAGTTCTATGTACTTTTCGGAGATATCGCTACAAACCATTGATTCAACATGGTTACAGTTCCTAAAGATATGACAAAAGCTTTTGCTGAATGTACTGTTTATGACGAAGAAAGCGAGAATAATGAGGCGAGCCTGCCAATTGCGTATAACGAAACTCGACATCTTGATAAGATAGAAGGTTCAAAAAAGGTCACGCAAACATGGAGAATGAAAGAGCGAGTATGTTCAATAACAAATATTTTGTATGCGCAAACACTCATTTTGGTGACATACACCAACTGTGTATATTACTAATAAAAAAATCATGTTGTTTGTATCTTAAATATTTTATGCATTGTTAATTATCACAGGTATAGTTAAAGCACCTCTTCTTGAACCTCAGTTCTTTTCGAACCCTTCATTTGTTTACATTTCATACGCATGTGCGCACACGCACTTTGTCACCGTTTTTTGTGTTGAAGTAATTTGTTTACGCTGACTCACACGTAGCGGCAAATCAACGAAAATGCGTCAAAAACCTGTAGAATAAGTAGATTAATCATAAAACACGTAAAAATCATAGTATTCCTGAATGCTTTGTAGCTTGTATTCCTGAATGCTTTGTAGCTCGACTATTATATCCTCCAATTACCGTAAGTCGACCGGTTAAGGAAACAAGTAAAAGAATTTCTGAATTTACGCAACAAAATGCAGCAATATACTATTTACTTTCAGAGATTTATTTAATTCCCGTTAAATCAATGTAAATAATGATTATTTACAGCATGTTTTACTACGCAAAGCCGATAGTTTCATACACACTACAAGAACATTAACCTACGCGCGTTGTTTACCTTAAGTCAATTCGTCACATCCGGGAAAGGGACAGCACTCTAGTGGTAATGGATTAGGCCAACTAAACTTAAAACTTTGCTTCTCTGAACAATTTTAACACGAACTAAAACAGTAAATATATATTAAATATGTTTTCAATATTTTATAAATACAATTGAACAAGTTATTTTCACTTTTCTTAAGAACAATTGTCACTCTTCTTTAGCACAGCATGGGCACATAAATGTTGCACCTCTTCTGATTACTTTAATTTCTGTACAAAATGACAGGTGTACCCAGTGGTTGCAGGCTCAATTGTCACACTGTGCCCATTTTACAAAAATTATTGAAGCACTGTGCCTGACAGCTTCAGGGGAAAATCGTTTGCACTGGCAACACAAGTCCTCTTCATTTTCAGTGTCACTACTGTCAGAAATGGTGTTCACTTTAGAGGGACCAGGCTGGGGAGATGAATTGTGGGCCTCATTACTGGTAGCTTTCTTAGTTTTGTTTGGTTTATTCTTGTTTTGTTTATCTGTATGTACCGTCATTTGTTTCAAGACCTCGCCTGATATTTCTTTACCGGCCACTATTTTGCTCATTGTATTTCTAGCTTTAGCCAAATTTCCACTTTTTGTTTTCTTTAATGTTCTTTCTTTCTGTGCAAACATGTCTACACCATCAACTTGTATCCCACCTTCAACAGTTTTCTGGCTGTCTGAAGTTTCTGTCTCGGTGTGCTGAAAAACTTCAGCTGGGATAAGACATTGGCTGGGGACAGCGTCTTCATTAAACGGGTATATGCCTGCACGGCGAAATGATGAAGTAAGGTTTTCAGCAGACATTGACTTCATGTATGCCTTTGATGCGACCTCACACACATTGTAGCGTGTAATGACAGCTGATGTTTGGCGCATTAGTCGATGACAGAGGCTGTCATACATCTTCTGGAACGGTCCAAAGCAGCCGATATCTAAAGGTTGAAGGATATGGCTGCAATGAGGGGGAAGGACAAATATGATGATGTTGTGTTCCAGAGCCCATCCTGTCAAACCAACTGACACATGTGATTTGTGGCCATCAAGTATCAGTAGTTTCTTCTGGTCACTAGATCCTGGGGTGAACTTCAGGAAATGCTGCTCTAAGTAGGAGCGAAAAACGCAACCATTGGACCATCCGGTCTCGCTTACTGTACCATTAGAGCCTGGAGCTGCACCATTCAACAAGTCAGGTTTCATTCGTTGGCCTGGGAAAATGTAAAATGGGGGTATAGCTTGACCTGCTGCATTACCGCATCCAATTATTGTGATTGTCTGCCCTTTTCCTGAAGTGACAGATGAAGGACAGTAATCAGCACCGGCTACGATGAATGGTGGTTTGTGATTAACTGTTACCCCTTTTTCATCAATGTTGTAGATCAGGTGGGGCTTATTAGTCATTTCATATTTTGTTAATGTTTCTTTGAGGTTGTGATAAAAATTCCCTTGAGGCCATTTTAGCTCGAGCATGATCAAGGGCTCTTGGTTTGAGAACTTTGAGTTCTGGCCAGCGCTTTAAAAACCCATAAATCCACTTTAGAGACAGGGGGTTATCCTTCGTTCTTTTACCCAGCTGAACAGCGTAGTCAGATGCAATGTCTATACACTCTTTCCTGGTATACCCATAGCCATATTCAGCCATTTGTTTGAAATGTTCAACCATTTTTTTTTCTTCATAGCTAAACAAAGGCAAAGCTCCTGCAGACATAATGTTAACATTGACCCTTCCAGCATTTCTATCTCTTAGAGTGGTTTTTGGGACGTTGAACAAGGCAGTCGCTTTTCTTATAGAGACACCATCTTGTTTTACTAGCTTGTAAGCATTTGATAAAGCTGTTGGGGAGTACAATCTGTGTTTCTTTGTCTGTTTAAGTCGTTTTTGGATAAGCCTTAAAAGAAAAAAAGTAAAAAAAGATCACCATTATGAAGAGGTCTGAAAACCAATTTAATAAAAAAAACTTTGCCTTAAATTTACTACAATTTACTACTATTTCCGATATGAAGCGCTGTCAATGAAAGTGTTATGTTAAGATCGTCTGCTACACATTTCAATTTTTGTGGGAATTTAATAAAGAGGACCAATAAAAGGTATGGGATATAGATAAATTTGTGTAATTTTAGTTAAATTTTTATTTTGAAATGCAATTTTACCTGTTTTTTCCTCATTTTGTTTTTATTTGTTTTTGTTTATAAGCGTAGTTATGTCACTTCATCAAAATACTCGGAGCGCTTGCGTGTGACGTCATCCAAATGGCCGCGTTCTTAATGTAAACAAAGTGGTCGAAATTAGGTCATGGTCGACTTACGGTAATCGTACGATATATAAAATATATATAGTGGAGCTATCCTACTCTACCCGGCGTCTGCGTTTGCGTTAGCATGCAAATGTTAAAGTTTACGTACTACCCCAATTATTTTCATTGTCACTTGACAGATTGCTTTCATATTTTGCATACTTGTTTACCAACATGACCCCAACCTATAAACAAGAGCAGACAACTCTATCAAGCATTTTGTCATAATTATGGCCCCTTTTCCACTTAGAATATGCAGCAAATGTTGAAGTTTTCATACTACCCCATTTATTTTCATTGTCCCTTGACATATTGCTTTCATATTTTGCATACTTGTTTACCAATATCACCCCAACCTATAAACAAGAGCAGACAACTCTATCAAGCATTTTGTCATAATTATTGCCCCTTTTATACTTAGAATATGCATATTATAGATAAATCTATGTTAAAGTTTGCGTATTACCCCAAATATTTCCTATATCCTTTGACATATTGCTTTTATATGTTGCATACTTGTTTACCAACATGATCCCAACCAATAAACAAGAGCAGACCACTGTATCAAGCATTTTGACATAATTATGGCCCCTTTTACACTGAGATAATTGAACATTTTGCTTAAATTGCCATAACTTCTTTATTTTTGATCACATTTTATTATTACTTTGACAAAACAACACTTACCTGAAAAATTTCATAAATTTACTTTGAATACCAACAACATTTACTTTAAAATGATTATGTAATGAATTTGTAGATGAAGACCGTCAGTGTGGCTCTAGTTCTTTGCCTCAATGTTGGAGTTGATCCACCTGATGTAGTTAAAACCTCACCATGTGCCAGACTAGAGTGTTGGATAGGTAACGTGAGATTGAGTGCCTATATTACCATGTTTATTCATATATTTTACCATATTTTGTATGTTCAAGTTGCAACATTACAAAAAAACTGGTCATATTGGCAAAAAAAAACCTCCCATCCAAAAAAAATAATCTGAAAATTCAGCCTCTTTTCTGTCAATAAGAAAGCAAACCACTTGACAATGGGTTGAGAAAAGGGCAGATTCATCAGATATATAATCCATTGTAAGTATAAGTCTGACCTGTACATTTTGCCTCTGTTTTTGAACATATTAAGAACTTGACTTATCCAGCTTGTCTACGTTGTCTCTTGTTTTATTTTTAGCACGTCTAAATGGCGATCAATTTTGTTAATATATATATCCACACTTTAAAAACAACTTGCTGAAAATTTTCTTTTATTGCAACTATTTTTTCTGGTCTTAAATGCATGTTCAAGAAGATATTGGTAACTTGTTGTAGTTTACTATTTTTGGTGTAATTAATGATAGGGCATTAATATTGCAACTTTAAGTACCACTTGCTATTTAAAGTATGTTCAATGTTAAGGTCATTATTTACTTGTAGATTACTTGTGTATGTTAAAGTTAGCGTGCCTACAAATCACAAGTCTATTATGTAGACCCACTGGCCCAGAGTCCTCAGAAGGCCCTAGAGGCTATTGGGGGCAACTTGCAGAAGCAGTATGAGCGCTGGCAGCCGCGCGCCCGCTACAAGCAGACCCTCGACCCTACAGTGGAGGAGGTGAAGAAGCTGTGTACATCTCTCCGCAGAAATGCCAAGGTAACACGAGTCTTACTCTGGGAAAACTGGGCTTTATGCATGTGTGTCTTGTTCTGAGAAAACTGGGCTCAGGGGTGTGATTTTTCCGCAATCCGCGGATTTCCGCGGATCGGGTTGTCCAGGAGGTCACTTCTGAGATTCGCGTAAATTCGTTTTAAAAAATGTGGGGGAGAGGGGCTACCACCGATTCCGCGGACGTATTTCATAAGCGGCCCGAAATATCGGTGGCCTGCGAAATCTCTCCGCATTTTACACTGGTAGATTCTGCCTAAGCATTTTTAAAACGAGCGATATAATTGGCTGTCGTTTCCCAATCTTCCAATTAAAATCGTTTTCTTAAAATGCGCTCTGCTTATTTGTTTGCAAATGGCGCCGTTGTGAAGAGAACATTAAGATTATTGAAATGACAAATATTAATCGAATAAACGACTGACATCACCTAGTCTGATAGGAATAATGAAATGTGTTTGTAAAAAAAGAGATTACGTTTTAGATACAAGCAACACATATTTTGTTAAGAAATGTGCCAACTGAATTTGTGTCACGGAAACCAGTGTTTGCAAATTGGAGTTTAGTCTACTCGCGAAGTCAAACAATTTAGAAGAGTATCGTTCGAACATGGAAATAGACAAACATGATTTGATTTCTATGTCTGTGGGTCTGTGTATAATCAGATTCATATGCATATTCTGCTTTATTATGTTTGTCACGCTGTTCAGTTAACTGAAATAGCGTTGAACTGAGTGAAGATGTGAAATGCAAGATATTGAAAGGTAAACAAATTAAATATATTAATTTAACTCAGTTAACACATCATTTAAACAAGAAGAACACTTAAGTGTGTTTGTTTATATTTAGTCCATTAACTGTAATTAAATACATTGAAAACTGCTGCTATTGAACACAAGAAATACTTACTTAACTGTTTACTTTGCATCCTCAGTATATTAAATGTGAAGTTTAACAGGTTTTTTATAAAGAATTATTATTCTGAAGTTCAAGAAGTTATTTATTTTAATGTCTGTTTTCAAGTTTGTCATTGCGTTATGCGCGCCATTCGCGTAGTCAAAATCAGTCGACAGAATTTTCCTCCCCTCTGACTTTGCTTCAATCACACCCCGGGGGCTTAATTCATGTGCACAGGCTAATCAGGGACGACACTTTCCGCTTTAATGGTTTTTTTAGTTTCCAGGATGTCCCTCCTTACCGAAGATCAAGTTAAGGCGGAAAGTGTCGACCCTGATTAGCCTGTGCATTTTGCACAGGCTAACACAGGACTACACTTTCCGTGCGTTAGGCCCTGTTTTATTAATCAGACTTGGTTAGCTAGGTCTCAATTGGTAAGCTGGATCTCAGTTTGGTCATATAACTTGGGTTGTGGGGATTTCTCATGACATTCTTTCCACAGCCATTCTGCCCCAACTCTGATTCAAGCAGGGCAGTTGTCAGTTACTGGGTGGATTATGTGCATTTAGTATTGATAAACCATCTTACCTGGGAAAAGTGGAAGTAGGTAAACTTGCTGTTGTATTATGACTGAAATACTATTCGAAACTATCAAAGCTTACTGTCAACTGTGTTTGTTGGACTTGATACTAGGTGGGCATGATTGTAAATCCTATTTCATATGATAGTCAATTGCATACTGCTTTATGTGCTTAACATTCAATTGCTGAATAATACTAACATTGTGTTATTATGATTATCCTTAAGCAAGTCGGCTCTATTGAATCATTAATGTATTGAGTATTTGGTGGAAAAATTTGATGTGAATTTTTTTGTGTGTGTAGATTTGCTGGAGTGTAGATTAGACATGGTTTATCCCAGGGCAACTATGATAAGACTATGTCATAAAGATACAAATGGTTCTTTCAGCTTGTTAGAAGAGGACAATACAAATTACAAGTGTAAAATGTTCTTACTTTCTGAGTGATTTCATGCTCAATGTTGAATCATGCCAGCCTTACACCATACATTTTGTCTGCTTTCAGGATGAGCGTGTTTTGTTTCATTACAATGGCCATGGTGTTCCCAAGCCAACAAGCAATGGTGAAATATGGGTGTTTAATAAGGTAAGCTATGTTAAATTGTATTTTAAATCTATTCACTGGTACATACATTCCAATTAATGTAAGTAATTTACTCTCTGTGGGAGTAAATAAGCTGAAATTCCAAAGGGAGGATGTAGTAAACTTATGAAAATTACCTACAGATCAGAAGGAACTATTTATTTTATTGCAGTTTCCTTAAAGTTCTCATTTGATTAAATAAGCCAAAGGGTATGAACATTTTTTAGTATTTTACCAAAATATTTATTTTCAACCTGTATTATTTACTGTAAATGTAACAAAAAACGCCTTAATGGAAGGTTTGTATAACATGTTAGCATGGCAGTATTATCTGTGGTGACTAACTGTGCTCCCAAATTTAGATTCCTTGAAGATCAAAAGACCACAGTCCAAATTTTAGTTGTAATCACCTGAAATTTGCTTTAAAAAAACTGATTAACTTAGGATGGTTGTTTATAGGGTTTATTTAACACATTTAATAGTTGTATTATACTGTTAATTTTTCAGAGTTATACCCAGTACATACCTCTGTCAATATATGATCTACAGACGTGGATGGGCAGTCCGTCTATATATGTGTACGACTGTTCACATGCAGGAGTCATTGTAGACTGCTTCAAGTCCTTCCTGCTGCAGAGGGAGCAAGAGTCAGCCGTATGTCCACACAGTTTGTTAACCCTTAACCTTTCACATACCCAATTTAACTTGTTAGTAGTCCATTAAAAATCAAATTAAATTAAAAACCTATTTTACTGAATTCAAGTTTTAAAGCATTAATTGCGAACCCTATAATACTGATGAACAGTACTTTATGAAGATTTTATGTATAAATGCATTACAATGAACTGTTGTGGTCTTTATGTAAAAATTAAATTATTGTTTAAAAAGTAAAAAAAAGATGTTGTTCAAAATAGGAAATTTGACATGCAGATGAGAAAATAATCACATGTATACTGGGATTTTTTAACCAGGTTTTCCGAAGGAAATAACTGGTTATTAGATTGGCTAATGTCGGCGGGCGGAACAAGCTTGTCCGGGCAAAAACTTTGACGTTCATTGTGAGATTTTAAAATCATTTGGCACATTTGTTTACCATCATTAGACGGTGTGTCGCACAAAAGAATTACGTCGATATCTCGAAGGTTAAGCCTTAAGGTCACTTTTTTAGTTCAAAGGTCGAAAATGGCCATAAATGAGCTTGTCCAGGCTATAACTATGTCATTCATTGTGAGATTTTAAAATCATTTGGCACATTTGTTCATCATCATTGGACGGTGTGTCACACGAAAGAATTACGTCAATATCTCCAAGGTTAAGGTCGCCACGACTAAAAATAGATTTATTTTTAAACAAAGGTGCTTAATTATATATAATCAGTTCAGTTTGAGTTGTCTCCCTTTATCAGACTTTTTTTTCAAATTGAAAACCTGGTTTTGTGACAATTTTGTTCCTTGTTCAGACTTCACTAAAAATATTTAAATGTAAATGTGCGTATTGCCACCCAAATACAGACGGTAA
The DNA here is from genome assembly GCF_020536995.1 of Dreissena polymorpha. Taxonomy (NCBI): domain Eukaryota; kingdom Metazoa; phylum Mollusca; class Bivalvia; order Myida; family Dreissenidae; genus Dreissena; species Dreissena polymorpha. The sequence continues at coordinate 34,334,023 of NC_068356.1, forward strand.
TCAGAGAATTGCTGGTTTCCATTTCTCGCTCTTCGATAGATCTTGTATGGATATTGGGCATAAAGTTCTTTCTGTTACCATTATCTTCCTACAGCTTATTCAAGTAGAGCAGTGGTAATTTACATGCATATGTATGTGCAACTACTAATGGTAAATCAGCTTACCTTGGACAATGTGAGTTGGTCAACTGATTCCATTGATATGACTGAAATAATGTTGAAAATGGCAAAAACACAACAAAACAAAAAGTTACCACTCCGCAATATTTTAGGTTATTGAACAAAGTCTTTTTTAACTGTTGCTCCATTTATGTTGGATCACTATCAGTTCACAACTGGGGTCTATTCTGGCCTAATTCTTTGGAAAAAGAAAGTTTTGTACAAGATTAGCCTGTGTAGTCGCAGGCTTATCTGAGACAACACTTTCCGCGTAAAGCGGATTTTTGCTGAAAAATACCTCCTTAAAAACAAAAATTCCCATAAAAGCAGAAATAGTTGTTCCTGATTTGCCTGTGTGGAAAAAGTAGATACATTTAGTGCAGTTTTCCCATAGCAAGTCTTATTTTGTGCAGGTGGTGAATGGCAAGTCTCACTCATCAGTTACCACAGTGTGCTACAACAAGCAGTGTATCCAGCTGGCGGCCTGTGGGCCCACAGAGTTGCTGCCCATGAACCCTGACCTGCCCGCCGACCTCTTTACCTCCTGTCTCACCACGCCCATCAAAATAGCCCTCATGTGGTATAATAGACTTTCTTCATTCATTTTTGCTTGAAATAAATATTAACTCAATGGCATAATAACAATGCTGTCTTAACGAAATAAGCAAATACAAATTTGTTGCTCAACATTTGTCCGGACAAGGTCAACTTGAATTTGGTAATATAACTGAGTTGAAGTTGGTAATATTACTAAATGATAGATGTGATCAGTTTGAACCTGATATTTCAGGTATGTTCTACAGAATACTAGCAAGTTGGTGCCCGGTCTCACACAGGATATGGTGGACAAGTATGTAGCCAATAGAATATATTTATGTTTTGCGTGCAGTCGATCAAATTGAAAAAAGTTAGTTTATGTGTGATCCCTATATAATTAGAAATAATTACAAATTGATTGATAAAATCTATGCTTTGGTGTACTTAAAAATCATGTATCAATAATTTGAAATGGAACAAAAACATGTTCTTGGCAATTAAAATAAAAAATCAACAATAATATTACAGTTAAACATGTAGATTTAGTCAATGCAAACATCTTTTTGTAAAAAAAAATGTAGTTAAAAAACACACAAAAACAGTATGTTTAGATAAATTGTTATTTTATATCATTTTTATGCCCCCTTTCCAAGAAAAGGGGGCATATAGTTTTCGCACTGTCCGTCAGTCAGTCTGTCAGTCTGTCTGTCAGTCTGTCTGTCAGTCTGTCTGTCTGTCAGTCTGTCACACTTTTCGTGTCCGCTCTCTAATTCGAATAATTTTCATCCGATCTTTACGAAACTTGGTCAAAAGTTGTATCTAGACAATATCTAGGTCAAGTTCGAATATGGGTCATGCCGGGTCAAAAACTAGGTCACGGGGTCGAAAAAAACAAATCCAAGGGAAGTAATAAGCTTAAAATGGACAGAATTATCTGACCTGCCAAATTATATATTTTTGTTAAATTAATCAAAGCGGCGCAGTAGGCAGCATTGTGTTTCTGACAATCATGGTAAAAGGTCAAGGTCATCCTTCAAGGTCTAAGGTCAAAACTACAAATCCAAGGGAAGTAATAAGCTTTAAAGGGAGATGATTTCTATACCTGCCAAATGATAAATAGAAATTTTATTTCAATGCTGCGCAGTAGGGGGTATTGTGTTTCTGACGATCATACTCTTTCATGACATGAGTTATTGACATTTTAGAGTACCAGGTCAATTGAATGACAGGCAGACAATGCTGGGAGAGTTGAACTGGATATTTACAGCAATCACAGACACCATAGCCTGGAACACTCTACCTAGAGGTCACTGGTTTAATCACATTTTTGAGCCATGTTCTGAGAAAACTGGGCTTAATGCATGTTGGTAAAGTATCGTCCCAGATTATCCTGTGCAGTCCGCACGGGATAATCTGGGATAACTTTTTCCCTTTTTATAGAATTTTTGGTTTAAAGAAAATCTCTCCTGAAAAGAAATCCATTATAGTTGGAAATGTTTGTCCCTAATTAGCCTGTGTGGACTGCATAGGCTAATCTAGAATAAGACTTTACGCACATGCATTTAGCCCTGTTTTCCCAGAACAAGGCTCATTTAAATTTACATGTTATGGATTGAATGAATTGTATAAAGCAGATATTGCTGAAGTGATTGCAGTTTAAAAGTTTGCATAGTGCTATTTGTTATGTTATTGGGGTTTCTTTAATGCTTTAATTGTTTGTATCAGTTTAAAACCTAGTGCTTTTTAGTATATGATTCGATCAAGCATTTTTATAATCAATAATAGGATCCATATTCTTGGAGTAATTGACTTGTGTAGAATGCTGAAAGTAGTATTAGTTGTCAAAAGTCCAGGGTAAATTTAATAAATAACTGTCAATAATTACCCACTTCATAATGCATAAATAAGAAGTATGTAAGTGTAGGCCACTCGATTTATCAATATCAAGTGTTCATGTTTGTTAAGCCATAATGGGAGCACTTAACTATTAGATAACTGACATATGAAATCTTGAAGTTTGTATTGATGAGTCAGACTTACATGTTCTGATTGAACAACATTTCCATTTTCATCCAACTATCTGTGGCTCATTATAAATGGATGTATTGTAATGTTTGAATACTAAGTTTAATGATCAATTCTTACTTTTATCAAGCACTGAACGGATATTCTTTATTATTAAATATTAATTTATGAATACATGACTGGTGATGGACAGAAGGCAGTGGAATAAAAAATCTTGCTATGAAAGACAAAATGAAAGTTACAATGATCTTACATCGTGCAAGAATCTCAAGCACCTGAAAGGCCCATGTTAACGCATCAAGACTGGATCTTTGACTCGTACGGTGGTGTATTGTCCAACTTTAATTTTGAATATTGTATTTTTCATTTCAGATTTGTTCCAAAGACTGTTCAGGCAGGATTTGTTGGTGGCTAGTCTGTTTCGTAACTTCCTGCTATCTGAGAGGATAATGAGGTCGTACAACTGCACCCCGATATCATCCCCCAAACTTCCACCCACATACCAGCATCCCATGTGGTGTGTATTGAACTTCAGTTGAGCTGCGCTCTAGAAGGCCATGCATGTTCTCAAAGTGTCACTTTCTGCCTATACAGGCTTTAGGCTGAGAAGAAACTTTTTTTAAAGGAAAAAATTCATAAAAGCAGAAGGTTTCGTCCCTGAGTAGCCTGTGCGGACTTTGATTTTTGCACTTTACGAGCATTTATTAGGACCCGTTCTCCCAGAGATTGGCTCATTAACATCACTGAGTAATGATTTGTAATTAATTATTAGCATATTCATGAAAGTGTTTGACACGAGATATTCAATGAGAAAATATACAGTAGTAAGGCTGGATAATGTGGAAAAAACTTGTTAATATAATAATTGTTGCTTTTATACTAGATAAACAAACTTTCAATTCCAACATTACCCATTTCTATACATTCGATGTATTTACCATCTCCCGCTCAGATGCTAAGCAAAAAGGGCTAAATGCAACCAGCATAAAACCAGAACAGCCTGCATGTAACTTTCTGTCTGTTCAGGTTTTATGCTGTTTGCCTCTCATCACTATCAAATTTAATATAGGTCATTAAGTTAATTTGAATTTCTAAGCAACTAGAAACGCGTCAAAATGTGTAACTGAGTGGTAAAGGGTCACAACAGTTTACACTTGTCTATCTATTCCGCTGTTCAAAATCAGAAATCCTCGAATGTACTTGTCCAATGAAGTCGTTTTTCCAAAAGATTGAATGTAAAATGATCGTACCATTATTGTGAGAATAATTCGATTAATAACTTTTAATCTGAGATCCCGACATCAACTATTTTCATGTGTTTGAACTTGCTCATGTGTCCTGCTATTCAGGGAAGCCTGGGACCTTGCGCTGGACCTGAGTCTGCGCCAGCTGCCACGCCTACTGGAGGACGAGTGCTTCCAGCACAGCCCGTTCTTCACGGAGCAGCTCACTGCGTTCGACGTATGGCTCAAGTACGGCGCCGAGACGCGTGCGCCGCCTGAACAGCTGCCCATTGTGCTGCAGGTGCTGCTGAGCCAGGTGCACAGGCTGCGCGCGCTGGAGCTGCTCAAGAGGTTCTTGGACCTCGGGCCTTGGGCTGTCAGCCTGGTAAGGGGACGCCATGAGATGTTCAGTGTTGTTTTGTCAGATTTTGCCCCATTCCCAATGTTAAAAGCAAGTATTTTTCCCAAATGACTGCAAACAATTCTTTATTGAAGGTTACAAAAAAATAATAAAAATAAAATAAATAATTTTGTATTAATTTTAATCTCACCATTTAGTTCATCTCCTAACCAGCTCTTTCAGTATGTCCTACTAAACATTATAAAAACAACAAAAAACACCAATTTGCTAATATAAGTCAAAACATTTTTAACAGATTGCACTGTTTAACCATTGGAATTGGCTTTAAAATAACAAGATGCAGTAAAAAAATAATATCAATTAGGAAATAAATGTTACCATAGATACTTAACTTAATAGAGTAGATATAGTCAAGGAAAATACGGAATGAAGCCCAAAGGTACTTTCACCCTATGTATTATCCTACCTGAGGCGCAGATATGTGTATACCATCTGTTACAACAATATTTTTATGCCCTCTTTCGAAGAAAAGTGGGTATATAGATTTCGCACTGTCCGTCTGTCAGTCTGTCACACTTTTCATGTCCGCTCTATAATATAAGACAATATCTAGGTCAAGTTCGAATAACGGTAATGCCATGTCAAAAACTAGGTCACGGGGTCGAAAACAAATTCAAGGGAAGTAATAAGCTTTAAATGGACATAATTATCTGACCTGCCAAATTATATATTTTTGTTAAATAAATCAAAGCTGTGCAGTAGGCGGCATTGTGTTCAGGTCGGACCTCAAAGACCTCGTGAAGAGGCCGGTAGGACCTGTAAATAAACTCTGATTTAAAAAAAAAAAAAAAAAGGCGGCATTGTGATTCTGACATACACATCGTGGTAAAGGGAGATATTATTCAATATTGAACATAGCAACTTGATATTTGGCATGCATGTGTATCTCATTGAGCTGCACATTTTGAGTGGTGAATCTACAGTCACGGTAGTAGCTTTTAATTATTAGCTACGAAAAATAGAGATTTGTTTGAGACAATTATTTTCAAGGGAAGTAATTTATATAATTATAAATCTCAGATTATATATTTCCTTACCAAGAATTTAAGTTCTTTTCACAGTTACTGTACATATTTTTTATTTTGATTATTTATAACTCAAATTATTGATTTGTCAAAGGTTTTTTTTAAATGATATAACTATCATTTCTTTTCTGTACTAATTTGTGAATGATAGGGTTCATTACTTACCTGTGGACTTATGTCAATAGATACATGATGAAACTCTGGCTATGATCTCTTTGATAAACCACAGGCCTTGGTTGTCAGTGATGGCTGACTTGGTCATTTTTGACTGTCTACAGACAAAATCCAAGGGAAGTAATAAGCTTTAAAGGGAAATGATTTCTATACCTGCCAAATGATAAAGAGAAATTTTATTTCAAAGCGGCGGCAGTAGGGGGCATTGTATTCCTGACGAACACATCCCTTGTTTGTGTCAGTAAACTAGTATATCATTTAAATGCCGAATTATTGAAGTTGATTATTCACAGAAATGTGCATTTTTGTTTATTCAATCTTAATTGAAATTTGCTTGTCCATTCAGATTTTCTTATAATAATAAATTAGGAACAGTTCTCCCTGTGTATCAATAGAGTCTTATCCCACAATTCACTGTAATGAAGTGGCAAGCATGGTGAATCCGTTTATTTGCATAAAAAACATTTTTTTTTATAAATGTATTCTTAAACACATTTGTCATTACAATTTTTCCAGAATCTTCTTTAATTATGTCCCCGGTAGGGTTGCATATAGCAGTTGAACTGTCAGTCCGTTTGTCTGTCAGTCCGTTTGTCTGTCTGTCTGTCTGTCTGTGTGTCCATCTGAAAACTTAAACATTGGCCATAACTTTTGCAATATTGAAGATAGCAACTTGATATTTGGCATGCATGTGTATCTCATGAAGCTGCACATTTTGAGTGGTGAAAGGTCAAGGTCATCCTTCAAGGTTAAAAGTAACAAAATACAATCCAAGGGAAGTAATAAGCTTTAAAAGGGAGATAATTTCTAAACCTGCTAAATGATATATTGAAATTTTATAGTGTTTTTTTTATGTGATAATGCCACGAGTTAAAAAGTTCCTGGCAATTGTAAAAAAAAAGATTTTAAACTAAAAAATGACTTGTTTAAATTGAACTGTCTCATAAGACAAGACATAATTGCGGTACCTTTGTTATTGTTGTGATGTTTTTCTGGAGCTTCAATATTGTGTTTCACAGGCGCTGTCTGTGGGGATATTTCCGTACGTGCTGAAATTATTGCAGAGCAATGCAAGAGAGCTACGACCATTGTTAGTGTTCATCTGGGCGAAAATACTTTCTGTGGACAGTGTAAGCTTCCTTAAAGATGTTTTAGATAATTGTGATACATACATTTTTTTTGGGGAATAAAGGGAGTTAATGCATGTGCATTAAGTGTTGTCCTAGATTAGCCTGTGCATTTCCCAAAGGCTTATTATGGATTACACTTTCTGCTTAATCAGGATTTTTGCTAAGAATAGACTTCCTTGAACCAAAAATTACCTTTTAGCCGAAAGCGTTGGTTTCAAATATGCTGTTCAATATTTATATGTGTGATGAAATTTAATTTTGCTTATGTAATTTGCTGGTCTTTACAGATTTATAGCAATATTCTTTTTTTTAAATCAGTTCCATTTAGGGATTTAGGTTTATACTGGAATCACAATGGATGTCTGGCTGTCTGTCTCTTCAGAGACACACTGTTGTCTGCAGACCTTCTTTGGCACTTTTCAATGTACAATTTTCAAACAAGCGAAAAATGTTGTCCCTGATTAGCCTGTGCAAATTACACAGGCTAATTCAAGTCGACAGTTTTTGCACGTGCATTAAGCCAAGTTTTTCCAGAAAAGGGCATATAAAGTGCTGGTGTGTGTTTCAGTCATGTCAGGTGGACCTTGTGAAGGACAACGGACACAAATACTTCCTGAATGTGCTGGGAGATCAGTACATGCCGGTAGGTATCATGTATTATATGCCTAGTAGTGAAATGTTTCAGTGAGATAAAGCCTTCTATCACTCACTGTGTTGATACTTGCTTACAGATCATGTTATAATATTGAAAAAGAAACCACCAAGTGTCCTGTATCTATTTGTTGTTGGTACCAGAGTGAGGTGTGAGAAATAAACATTTCTTAATTAAATGCTAGATTCCTTCATATATTTGTTGTTTCAGTTGTGTTTAAATATTAAAGTTAAGTTCCATGGTGTAAAGTCTGTACATTCTTAAAAAGATACTCTTATCTTTGTAGAAACTTAAGAATGTGATTTTCTTGTTTTTATATTTCAGTCGGAGCAGAAAACTATGGCTGTGTTTGTGTTAGCCATGATGGTGAATGAATACAGACAAGGACAGGTAGAAACACCAGTGTTGAATAATTCTTAATAGTTATTAATTTATATTGTATTTGCTTTAGGATAATTTTAACTTAAATGTGACATCACGTGTTACTTCCTATTGATGAAAACTGTAGAATACCATAAATAATTAAATAATAAACACATATTAGTTATGAGGTAATGAAAATTATACATGTGAGCCTTCCTCTGGGATATTCAGGCTTAATGCATGTGCATAAAGGGTCATCCTAGATTAGCCTGTGCAGTTTGCACATGAGATTAGCCTGTGCAGTTTGCACATGAGATTACCCTGTGCAGTTTGCACATGAGATTAGCCTGTGCAGTTTGCACATGAGATTAGCCTGTGCAGTTTGCACATGAGATTAGCCTGTGCAGTTTGCACATGAGATTAGCCTGTGCAGTTTGCACATGAGATTACCCTGTGCAGTTTGCACATGAGATTACCCTGTGCAGTTTGCACATGAGATTAGCCTGTGCAGTTTGCACATGAGATTAGCCTGTGCAGTTTGCACATGAGATTAGCCTGTGCAGTTTGCACATGAGATTACCCTGTGCAGTTTGCACATGAGATTAGCTTGTGCAGTTTGCACATGAGATTAGCCTGTGCAGTTTGCACATGAGATTACCCTGTGCAGTTTGCACATGAGATTAGCCTGTGCAGTTTGCACATGAGATTAGCTTGTGCAGTTTGCACATGAGATTAGCCTGTGCAGTTTGCACATGAGATTAGCCTGTGCAGTTTGCACATGAGATTACCCTGTGCAGTTTGCACATGAGATTAGCCTGTGCAGTTTGCACATGAGATTAGCTTGTGCAGTTTGCACATGAGATTAGCCTGTGCAGTTTGCACATGAGATTAGCCTGTGCAGTTTGCACATGAGATTAGCCTGTGCAGTTTGCACATGAGATTAGCCTGTGCAGTTTGCACATGCGAATCAGGGACAACACTTTTAACGAAAAATACAATAAAAGCTGACATTTTTCACACATGCATTTAACACCATTTTCACAGAGCAAGGCTCATGAAGATCAATGTGCCCTTATAGTGTTTCTATGACTACAGGAGGCCGCACTGCAAGGCAATGTGATCTCTATCTGCCTGGAGCAGCTTTCAGACACCAGTGCCCTGCTCCGCAAGTGGCTGGGGCTTTGCCTGGCCAAGGTGTGGACCAACTTTGACAGCGCCCGCTGGTGCGGTGTTCGCGACAGCGCCCACGAGAAACTGTACAAGCTGCTGACTGATCCAGAGCCCGAGGTGTGTGTTAAAACCTGGGTACTGCTGTGGGAAAACGGGGCTTAATGCAGGTGTATAAAGTGTCTTCCCAGATAGCTTGTGCACTCCACGCAGGCTAATTAGGGACGACACTTTCCGCTTTCTTGGAATTTTTCTCGTTTAAAGGAAGTCTCTCAAACCAAAATCCAATCTAGGTGCAAAGTGTTGTCCCGGATTAGCCTGTGCAAATTGCGCAGGTTAATCTAGGACGACACTTTATGATCATGCATTAAGCTTTGTTTTCCTAAGGTGATTCACATGTTGTTTCCTGTATCCTCTCATTCTCTGTTGCTAATACAATAAACCTGAACATATATCAGGATAATGTCAGACTCTCCTCAATTCCAAAGCCATTGATCTGCTGGTGATCTATTTTGATATATTTATAACTGGTTGTAATTAACTAGCCTTTTCTTCTTGTCATTTATCTCAAGAGCTTTTTGTAAATGAATCAGTTGTATGCATGCAATTATTCTTTTCCAAAGGCAACATAGCATTTCTTTGTTCTGTTTTCTGCATAATTTTGTGAAAATAGTTTTCTATTGCCTTGCATGTTGACCATAGGAATCCATGTTTTGGAAAACGGGGTTTTATGCATGTGCACAGGCTAATCAGGGATGACACTTTCTGCTTTAACACAAATTGCCACAAGAATGGAAAGTGTCCTAACTGATTACTGTTTGTGGACTGCTCTGGCTAACCTAGGACACACTTAACGCTCAAGCATTATGGTTGTGTATGGTTGGCAGGTGCGTGCGGCAGCTGTGTACGCTCTGGGAATGTTCATCAGTAATGTCAGTGAGAAGAGCGACCACGCTACCAGTATTGACCTGGGGGTCGGCATGCGTCTGGTGCAGGTCGCCAGTGATGGGAGTCCACTCGTACGCAAGGTAGTCATTCTCATCTCTTGTATTAAAATATCTGAAACATTTTGGTAAATTTGTATGCTCCCCGAAATATTTTCGGTGACGCATATAGTTGCCAGTTTGTAGTTCCTTCGTTCCTTCCTTCGTTCCTTCCTTCGTTCCTTCCTTCGTTCCTTCCTTCGTTCCTTCCTTCGTTCCTTCCTTCGTCCTTCCTTCGTTCCTTCTTTCGTTCCTTCCTTCGTTCCTTCCTTCGTTCCTTCCTTCGTTCCTTCCTTCGTTCCTTCCTTCGTTCCTTCCTTCGTTCCTTCCTTCGTTCCTTCCTTCGTTCCTTCCTTCGTTCCTTCCTTCGTTCCTTCCTTCGTTCCTTCCGTCTTCCTGTTCCTTCCTTCTTCCTTCCTTCCTTCCTTCCTTCCTTCCTTCCTTCCTTCCTTCCTTCCTTCCTCCTTCCTTCCTTCCTTCCTCCTTCCTTCCTTCCTTCCTTCCTTCCTTCCTTCCTTCCTTCCTTTCCTTCCTTCCTTCCTTCCTTCCTTCCTTCCTTCCTTCCTTCCTTCCTTCCTCTTCCTTCCTTCCTTCTCCTCCCTCCCTCCCTCCCTCCCTCCCTCCCTCCCTCCCTCCCTCCCTCCCTCCCTCCCTCCCTCCCTCCCTCCCTTCCTTCACACTTTTGTACTTTGCTTCTGAGTGAGAAAGAGTTAAAGTCTCTATAACGCTCAAAATCAACGAAAATTTCGTTAAGTATTTCGTAAAATAAAGTAAACACCTTAACAATCTGTGTTCCTTATAGCAATAGCCAAAATTTCAACGCTAGATGTGGTATGATTACATAGATTTTTGTAGATACAAAATGCTCGTTTTTATTTATTTGTGGCCACAATTAATTCCCGCGAATATATCTATTCATACGACACACGAACAGTGTTCATGTGTCGTATGAATAGATATGCAATACAATAATAAAAACGAGCATTTTGTATCTACAAACATCTATTTCACCAGACCACATCAGGCGTTGAAATTTCGGCAATTGCCATAAGGAACACTGATTTTTAATTGGTTAAGTTTATTTTATGAACAATTGTACGAAATGTTCGTTGATTTTGAGTAGTAATGCTACTTTAAGAGTATCGAAAACAAACTGGTATAAATAACTATATTTCAAGCTAAGTATTAGCTTACCGTAATACACTCACATATATTAGAAGTTTAACATAATTACCACTGTTTCAAGTTCAATATTTTTACAAAGTCAGTTTTAAGTCAGTTTTAATAAATATTCTGGTATATTAAATTGATTTTTATTTATAGTTAAGCCTTACTTTTAAAGACTCACATATTTTGTCTGTTTATTGACTTAACACATTTTCATTATTTGATGTTGCTTGTTTCCCAATTTCCCACAGGAGCTTGTTGTAGCCTACAGTGGTCTAGTACAGCATTTTGAGGTCCACTTTGCCGCGGCAGCGGCTCAGCAAATGGATGATGAGAAACAAAGGGAGAGAACTGCAGCTGTTGTGACGGGAGAGACAGTGGGTGGGTGGAATCTTGTAGCCCCTGGTATCCCAGGTAGTCCTTCCACACTTTATGTCATGCTAGGTCATGTCACGCCTTGTCAGCTTCTTTTTTTAGCGAGGCTGTTTTTGGAGAAAACCCGAGCTATTGTCATAGCCAGCTCGTCGTTGGCCGTCCGCCGTAGGCGTAGTGCTAAAACCTTAACATGGGCCATAACTTTTTAAATATTGAAGATAGCACCTTGATATTTGGCATGCATGTGTATCTCATGGAGCTGCACATTTTGAGTGGTAACATTTCAAGGTGAACATCATCCTTCAAGGTCTAAGGTCGAAAAAACAAAGTCAAGGGAAGTAATAAGCTTTAAATGGACATAGTTATCTGACCTGCCCATGTATATATTTTTGTTAAATAAATCAAAGCGGCGCAGTAGGCGGCATTGTGTTTCTGACAAACAAATTGTGGTAAAAGGTCAAGGTCAAGCTCATCCTTTACTGTCTACGGTAAAAAATACAGATTTAAGGGAAGTAATAAGCTTTAAAAAGGGAGAAAATTATTAAATATTGAACATAGCCACTTAATATATTTGGCATGTATGTGTATCTCATGGAGCTGCACATTTTGAGTGGTGAATCTGCAGTCACGGTAGTGGCTTTTAATTATTTGCTACTAAAAATAGAGATTTGTTACAGACAATTATTTTCAAGGGAAGTAATTTATATAATTATAAATCTCATATTATATATTTCCTTACCAAGAATTGAAGTTCTTTTCACAGTTACTGTACAGATTTATTATTTTGATTATTTATAACCCAAATTATTGATTTGTCAAATTTTTTTTTTAATGATATAATGATAATTTCTTTGATGTTCATTACATACCTGTGGACTTATGTCCATAGATACATGATCAACTCTGGCTATGATCTCTTTTAATTCACAGGCCTTGGTTGTCAGTGATGTCTGTCATGGTCATAATTGCATGTGAGACCCTCCCCAAGGTCAATGTCACTGTGACCTCTAAAAAAAAATTAAAAAATTCTGATAAGCTTTCGCAGCCGAGCGTGGCACCCATTATGCAGTGCTCTTGTTTTTAAATGACCTCGTTTTGATAGAAGCAAACTGCTAGTTTTTCTTTATACTCCAAATGTCAACTAAATTATTATATTTAATTATTTTTTAAACAAATAAGCAGCGTTTATTCACAAACACTTTTTGTTAATTACATTAAACTGTGATTTTTATCGAGTAATTTGTGTACATAGTTGTTGACATGGCATTCTTGCATGTTGATTCTAAAATTAACTGTTATATATCACAATTATTAGGCCATCTTGTGTAGTCTCTAACCCTTCAGCATATACCCCAACCAAAATCCATTCCTGTGTTGTGTGTATGTGGAGGCATCCTTGGCCTCATGCGGTTGTATTTTGCTTCTTTCATTGCAAAATTATTCTTTTAACATATTAATATTTCTATTGAATACTTCTATCAGTTGATGATACTAATTTGTACTACATCTTCACAAAATTTTACTTTAACTTGTTCAAAAATTGTTCTTTGTCCTGATGCCTTGACCTGTTTTTATTTTAAACATTTAAAAAAAACAAAAACTTTGTAGTGATTCTCTTGGTTTTGTAAATATTGAATTTGAATATCATATATTTTTTAGATATATAGTATTCACCTAGATACAAAAGTCAAACATTTAAGTTGGTAACCATGGTTTCATCTCTTGATTTTTTGGTGGAATATCATTGTTAAATGTAGTTGACGTGCAGTGAACTGCACCATAGTTTGTGTTACTTATTAAAGGAATCCTGCAGCTGGGATTATACCCTCAGTGGTTACCCTTTGTCCTTAACATACGCGAATAGGCTCCATGTCTGGCCTTGATAACATGCACAAGCTACTGTTAAAATAACTGAGTACTTTGGTTTTCACTTGTATTTTGCTGCATGTTCTACATTTCATGCTAAGATATTTTGATCATTTGTAGGCAACATGTTAGTTAGTGCATGCTACACAATGTTCTGTACACATTTTAATTCTGTTTATTTTATCTGAAATACAAATTTTATCCAAAATGAATTAATTTATTAAAAGAACCATTTTTTGTCCAAAGTAGCATGGCATATAGCAGTCATATTGTCCGTCCATCTGTCTGTCCGGCATCCATTTTTTTATTAAATGCTTTCAGATGTTGACCTGACTTTTGGTGTTTGAGTCTACCTGCATGTTAATGGATCAAATTTAAGTTTCATTCTGGTCCATTGATTTTTGACCAATTTGTGGGCCTTTTCTCTAGAATTACAGTTTTCTGTTTTTTTTCATAAACGCTTGCATATATTGACCTTATTTTTTTATTAGCTCACCAAATTGCTCAGGTGAGCTTTTGTGACTGGTCTTTGTCCGTCTGTCCGTCCGTCGTCCACATTTGGTTTGTAAACACTCTAGAGGCCACATTTCATGTCCGATCTTCATGAAACTGGATCAGAAGATTTGTCCCAATGATATCTCAATCAAGATCGAAACTGGGTCATGCTGGGTCAAAAACTAGGTCACTAGGTAAAAAAAAAAGAAACACCTTGTAAACACATTAGAAGTCACATTTCATGCCCAATCTTCATGTAACTTTGTCAAAATGTTTGCCTTAATGATATGTTGGTCGAGTTCAAAAGTGGTTCCGGTCAGTTTTCCTAATTTGGCTATAGAGAAACCTTGTCAACACTCTAGAAGTCACAATTTCTGCCCAATCATCATGAAAGTTGGTCAAAACATTGGTTTTATTGATATCTCGAACGAGTTCGAAAATGGTCCAGATCGGTGAAAAAACATGGCCGCCAGTGTGCGGGGAATTTTTCTCTATATGTATAAAGTGAAAACATGTGAACACTTTAGAAGTCACATTTTTGGCCCAATTTTCATGAAATTTGGTCTGAACATTTGTATCCTTGATATGAGAGTTGAGTTCGAAAATGATTCCGGTCAGTTGAATAACATGGCTGCCGGAGGGGGGGGGGGGGGCAGTTTTCCTTATTTGGCTATATAGAAACCTTGTAAACACTCTAGAAGTCACAATTTTTGCCCAGTCATGAAAGTTAGTCTAAACATTGGTTTTATTGATATCTCGGACGAGTTTGAAAATGGTCCAGATCGGTGAATAAAAACATGGCCGCCAGTGGGCGGGGCATTTTTCTCAATATGTATATAGTGAAAACATGTGAACACTCTAGAAGTCTCATTTTTGGACTAATTTTCATGAAATTTGGTCAGAACATTTGTATCATTGATATGAGAGTTGAGTTCGAAAATGGTTCCGGTCAGTTGAATAACATGGCTGCCGGGGGGGGGGGGGGGCAGTTTTCTTATAATTATATAGTAAAAAAAAAGCTTGTGAATCACATAATTAATGTCATAATTATTGCCCTTAGATTGTCCAAATTTTCATTATATTATACAAAATCCTTGTAAACACTCTAGAGGTCACAATTTTGTTTTAGATTTTATGAATCTTGGTTATAATTTTTATTTTTGTAAGCAAAGTTTGATGGTTTGTAAGGGGGGGGGGTCAACTCAAAATATAGGTCACTAGGTCAAATCTTTCAAAAACAAAAACACTCCATATGCCAGAGTTTTGGTTCAGTAATGATGAAACTTGACCAGGATGTTTGTCTGGACAATATCTAGGTCAAGATTGACGTTTGATAAAGATTGAATGAACCGACTCCTCTCAGGTTAGCGAACTAGGGCCATCTTGGCCCTCTTGTTCTTAGTCTAACTACATGACTTACAGATTCAGTTCAAAGTGTTTAAATTCATTGATTTTAAGTTACAGGCCTTTGATAATTTTCTGTTAAATAACAATTGTGCGGAAATTTTTCCAAAACGCTTATAGAAACTTAAATTATTTTTGGTGTGTGAGTCTATCTACATAGCTTTCAGGTCAAGTTTGTTATGGCCCATTTATTTTTGACAAAGGTAAGGTCCTTGGACTAACAATTTTCTGCTTAACAAAAAACTGCTTTGTGGCTTCAAAATGCAGTAGGGGGCATTGTGTTTTACAAACAAAACTCTCGTTAAATTACCACTAATACAGTGGTGTTTATAATATGTTATATGTCATACTGTGTATTGTATCATACAACCAGCAGAGTGGTGTATACAATATGTAACATGTCTTCTCTAAAGACGTGCACTTAGCCTGTTCATCAAACAGCATGGAAGGAATGAATATTACAGTTAAAATAAGGTTGTTTGTTTAGCTCAACTGATCAAGAAGTATTTTAACATAAACATTTGCCATCAGCCTCTGTCTGGTGTCCATTAATGTGAGGTGTCAACTCTAAGATCGCTACAATCTGTAGAGGTGACATTTTTCATCCAATAAGGATGAAACTTGGTCAAATTGTTAATCTGGACAAAATCTAGGCTTGGTTTGAATCTGTATCATGTGTCAGAACACTAGGTCACCAGGTCCAATCTTAAAGAAACCTCCACTCCAGAGGCCACTTTTATGACTCTATCTTGATGAAACTTTGTCTAAATGATTCTTTAGACAATATCTTGGCTCATCTATGAATCTATGTCACTTTGTTTTTAATGTTACTTTTTTTTATGTCTGTGTCCCAAAATTCGGCCACCAGGTCAAATTTTAGAAAAACCTTGTTACAAGTGTTCAGATGTGTCTAAAAACTGGGTCACCAGGTCAAATCTTTAAAAACAAAACTTGTTATCACTCTAGGGCCACATTTATGACTCAGTCTTGATGAAACTTATTTAGAATGTTGGTCTTGACAATATGCAATTCTTCAAGTGTGGATGAAAACTAGATCACATGGTAAAGTCTTTACTTGTTGGTGTCAGTGATCTCGGGTGAGCTTTTAAGGGCCATCATAGTCGTCTTGTTTTACACAAGTGACATCATTATGTTGTATGCTTGGGTTATTATTTATTATTTTAGACATACATGCTAGCAAGTGACAGCATTATGTTGTATGATTGGGTTATTATTTATTATATTAGACATACATGCTAGCAAGTGACAGCATTATGTTGTATGCTTGGGTTTTTATTTATTATATTAGACATACATGCTGGCAAGTGACAGCATTATGTTGTATGCTTGGGTTATTATTCATTATATTAGACATACATGCTAGCAAGTGACAGCATTATGTTGCATGCTTGGGTTATTGCTCATTATATTAGACATACATGCTAGCAAGTGACAGCATTATGTTGTATGCTTGGGTTATTATTTATTATATTAGACATACATGCTAGCAAGTGACAGCATTATGTTGTATGCTTGGGTTATTATTTATTATATTAGACATACATGCTAGCAAGTGACAGCATTATTTTGTATGCTTGGGTTATTATTTATTATATTAGACATTCATGCTAGCAAGTGACAGCATTATGTTGTATGCTTGGGTTATTATTTATTATATTAGACATACATGCTAGCA
Source organism: Dreissena polymorpha (assembly GCF_020536995.1). Taxonomy (NCBI): domain Eukaryota; kingdom Metazoa; phylum Mollusca; class Bivalvia; order Myida; family Dreissenidae; genus Dreissena; species Dreissena polymorpha. Next base: position 34,350,884 of record NC_068356.1, read on the forward strand.
AGTGACAGCATTATGTTGTATGCTTGGGTTATTATTTATTATATTAGACATACATGCTAGCAAATTGCTTTTGAATGATTTGCATGTTTTTCACTGATATCATAATTATCTAGTAAAATTCATGTAGGAATTACAGATTCTTACAGGTCTATTTTCAATCCCAATATTAAGGTCATTTTGATATTCCAGCTGTAGCCTTGCATTAAGATCCCATACCCACATTCCATGAAGCATGCAGTTTCTGCGAGTGTTTTACCTCGTATTTGGGTGATGCATTTTTCAGAGGGAGTTCCCAGCAGTAGGGAAATATCCAGCTTGAAGAAGTCCTCATCCCGTGGAAGTTTAAAAAACATCCTCACATCCTGTAAGCACTTTTAACCACTGCACTTTCCCAGCATTTAACAGTGTTATCATCAGTATAGTATACAATCATTTGTTACGCTCATACCACTGATGCAGTATTTATTGTAATACTGTGATTTTTGCCTTTTCATTATTTTCTTGGTCTTGTGTGCATGTACATGTATTTTGATATATTTTGCGTGACATTCATAACAAAGTCCTCAACAAGCTACAAAAGACACAGAAATATTTTCTAAATATAGAAATAACTGTTGTGTTGATCACTTCTTGTGTTGCCTTAACCAACCACCTATTAGAGGCTCCTTGTTGTGGCTGCAGTGGCCCATTTGGTTTTAGTGCACAATAAATTCAGGAGCTTTTATGCAATCAATAAACAACTTCAGAAAAGTGTAAGAGTTAACATTAACTAAGGTGAAGATCATTTTCAGCACAATTGCTATTACTCTTAATTACCCATTTACGCATTTTGACACTTTTGTAGTCCCTTAAAAAATGAAATTAAATTGAAAACCTTTCTAACTAGATTCAAGTTTTAAAGGTTTCACTTTCAACCCTTAGATACTGATGAGCAGCAAACAGCGTAAAACCTGAATGGCCTGGTTGCATATAGCCATTTTCATTGTATTTTAAGCAGGAAAGGGTAAAGCTTAATCATGCAACACGTCTGAATTTATAATCTTTTTTTGCATGAATTGAATAAAGCATGCTTTATAAACTTTCTTTGAATTACACCAAACATCATTATACGCTTGCAATTCATCAAGGTTTCCATGGTTTCAGCCCCAAGTCAGTCCAGTCTTGGATCCATCCCCCCTGCTCCGCCTCTACCGCACATGTTTACAAGCTCCATGGAGACGACCTCTCACCTTGACCTTCAATTGCCCGGCAACCGTGTTCCTCGGGCTGCCTCTAGCAACACCATCTCGTCCAACCTGATGCTGAACAGCGTCTATAAGAACGTGTGGAAGGTGCTGCTGCAGTTGTCGTGTGACCCTGACCCCGGCGTGAGCCGCATGGCGAAAACTCTGGTGGATCTTGTGAGAAATAAGGTGCGTAAGGATTTCAATCTTTGAAATTAATTGGGCAGTGCTCTGTGAAAAGGGGTTTAATGCATGTGCGTAAAATGTCATCCCAAAATAGCCCGTGCAAGTCCGCACAGGCTTATCTGGGACGACTCTTTCCGCTTTTATGATATTTTTTGTTTAAAGAAAGTCTCTTCGCATAAAACAAGTTTATGTGGAAAGTTTCGTCCCTTATTAGCCTGTGTGCACTGCAGAGGCTTATCTGGGATAACACTTTACGCACATGCATTAAACACCTTTTTCACAGAGCGCTGCTCAATTGTTTTTAGGAATTAACCATTACTTTATTAGTTTCTGTATTATTTTATTTACACACATATGACAGACAAGAAAAAACTTTGCAACTACTACTGTTCAAGACATTGTTCAAATAAATTGCATGTTCTTACTTTAATTGTCCTGGACACAACTGTAAACTTAGCTTAACATTTTGTTTTAGAAAATGATATCACCTATTGTTAGTTGGAAGCTCATTAAACATGCTGTGATGGATTGTGTCACATGTTGCAGTCGACAGGTCAAACGAGGCCAAGGCAGGTGTCTATCAGCTGTTCCTCCAACCATTCTGTGCCCTCGAGTCCCTCAAATAGGTCACAGCATAGCATGCCAGTCAGGTAGGTGATTTGCAGAATTTGAGCTTATGGTGCCAGTGTTTTTTTCAGTTTTGGGGGAAGGGGGTCGGGTCCCCTGAGGGGGGGAAAATTCGCGGGGAAAAGGGGGAAATTTCTATGCTTAGCTAATAACAGTACAAAATGAAGTTTTAACACTATAATTCACCATACAGAGGGAGAAAAACATAATTCAAACTCTTTTTTTCATAAACATGCTATGTTCATGTCCAAAGTTCAACATTTCTGGGCTTTTCAGCGAATTTATCAATTATTCTGGTGACCTCCTCTTCACCAAGTCTCTCCGTGTGCAGACAAAGTCTGATCAGGGACTCCAGTGTAGCTTCCCCAAGCCTGTTTCTCTGTGGCGTGCAAAGCAGGTTGAGCAAACTAAACAGTCTTTCAACACTCTCTTCACCGGACGTTTCTGGCGTTTCACTGGCATTTGAAGAAGACTGACTTTTAAGTTGTACTTGTTTGAAAAGTATATCAATTTATTTTTAAGTTAAAACAGATTTGTCAATTTTTTTACGATAGCTTTTGTTGTTGTGCGACATGTTGAAATACGTATGGTTTGCGGTAGATGTCGTAAAGCGAAAGTCGTGATAGTGAACTACGTACGGTTTGCGATAAAGGCTAAAATAAAGTAAACACGCGGATGCAGTTCAGGAAAATTGGAGTAAATTCGTAAAAAAAGACGTATTTAAATGAGGTATTGATTAAAATTGAATAACAATTCGGAGAGGGGAATTTAAAAAATATTTGGGGGAAAAATGTATACTCCAAAAATGGGGTAATGGGGCCGAATAACGCCGAATATTTCATCCAAAAAACCACTGGGTGCTCACCTAGGTTCCAGCTGCAAGCATATTACCTCTAATTTATTATACCCCCATTACCATTGGTAATGGGGGCTATATAGGAGTCACTTTGTCGGTCGGTCTGTCTGTCGGTCTGTCCCGAAATCTTGTCCGGGTAATAACTATGATGTTCATTGTGAGATTTTAAAATCATTTGGCACATTTGTTCACCATAATTGGACAGTGTGTCACGCAAAAGAATTACATCGATATCTCCAAGGTCAAGGTCACACTTTGAGTTCAAAGGTAAAAAAAGGCAAAATATGAGCTTGTCCGGGCCATATCTATGTCATTCATTGTGAGATTAAAAAATATTTTGCACATTTGTTCACCATCACTGGACAGTATGTTGCGCGAAAGAATTACGTCGATATCTCCAAGGTCAAGGTCACACTTTGAGTTCAAAGGTCAAAAATTGCCATAAATGAGCTTGTCCGGGCCATAACTATGTCGTTCATTTTGAGATTTTCAAATCATGTGGCACATTTGTTCATCATTATTGGACGGTGTGTGGCGCAAAAGAATTACGTCGATATCTCCAAGGTCAAAGTCACACTGAGTTCAAAGGTAAAAAATGGCCATAAATGAGCTTGTCCGGGCCATATCGTTTTTGCGACATTTTAAAATCATTTGTTCACCATCATTGGACGGTGTGTCGCACAAAAGAATTGTGTCGATATCTCCAAGGTCAAGGTAACACTTTGAGTTCAAAGGTAAAAAATGGCCATAAATGCTAATGGAATAATAAATCTTTAAAAATCAACATAAATTAGATTCTCTTGTTTTGTGAAGACAGCATGCAAAATAGTCTGTGTCAAAGCGCGCGTGGGGGTATACGTCACATCTGTGACAAAGCTCTAGTTTTAATTGGAAATTCACATTATGACTCTCCGCCCGAAAATTATGTGCCCAGTGATATTTAGTTGGGGCACTCTTGTACAATTTACTTGTTTCTACACTATTTCTTGTTTTAATTTTCAAAATTATGTATATTTTTATTCGTACACATTTCAGGGCTCGAATAACATTTTTTCAACTCGCAAAAAATTGCGAGTTGTTTAAATTTCAACTGGCATTTTTTCTTTCCAACTCACAATACATGTTTAAAAAAAATGCATCCTTTGGTAGATCTTAACTCGAAAAAATAAAGCCCTTAACTTGTAGTGATACTGTGGTAACAGATACACAAATATAAAACTGGTTGTTATGTTATGTGACATCTTAATGCCGGGCTAAGCCTTTATTTGTCAGTCAGCATTCCGCTGAAACATGACTGGCATGTATGTGCCCCGACCCGGGATCGAACCGGGGACCTCTGGATTTCCAGCAAGCGCCTTATCCACTGAGCTACGGAGGCACTAGTTCTGGTAGAAGTAGGTTTATTTTCGCCACAAAAAAGCTCATTTTTTTAGTAGACAACATTTTAAACGTCATGTGACTAGTGTTATTAAAATAGTCGGCAGCGTTATGAACTTTGGTCACGTCCAGTGTACAACGTTTATTCACAAAATTAGGTTTTCTTTTTCATGTTAGCTATTGCTGTTCTCAAATTTTAATTCTAACTGAGCCGGTCGTTAATTTCTTTAGGTTTATGTTTTTTTCTCCAAAATATATCGAGTATGATAAAGGCAGTATTTACATATCCAGGAACAATTATGCCCCGGAGATGTACTGAGAAACGGGCATCGACCGAGAAATAAACTCTCGCAGACAAACCAGCCAGATTGACCTCCCTTGCAAACAATGCTGTTGACAGATTAAAACTGTCACATTATAAACTTAAAATATTATGATCGATGGCAACGACCATAGATAGACCACTGTATCCTCCCGATCTTCAGACAATTATTTTTTGTTAATCTGCACATTTGTTTGCTTTTCCCCAACTCGCAAAAAATGGCGAGTACCTCAAGTGTGCACTCGCATTTTAGACACGTTTTTTTTTTATTTACTCGCAAATGGCCTGTTTGCGAGTGTTTAATTCGAGCCCTGACATTTACATGATAAATGTAAAGTAGTTCTACTTAGGCAAGTTAACCTTTGCCTTAAAAAAGTTTGCAAACATGACCATAATTGTTTTTGTCCTTTTTAGTCGCATCCCTCTGTTAATGCATAACATGTAAACAAGATTTTAACATGACATGATTGCATACGTTTACCAGAAAGTTTATTAAGTCACTTTTATGTTTTCTGGTGTAGTACGCCACCACAGGTGACCCTGACCAATGTGCTGGATGACCCTGCCGACCCCAGACCCATTGGGCGTGTAGGTTCAGGGGTTGGCCCCTCAATCAGCAATCCCACCAGCCCCTACCAGTACACACAGTTCACTCGGTCCAGGAAACTCTTTGACAAGGGACCGAACATGGTAGGCAATGAGTGAGGGTGTTAGCGTTAAAATACTGTATCTGCTGAATGTTTCTTTATAAAATACATTAAGTTCATGCTTTACTGTTTTTGTGTTTTTATGTTTAAATTTGTTTACAAGACATCCTTTCATCAGTTTAACCTTCACTGTATTGCCTATGAAGTTCCTAATATATGAAACGCTAGTAAGTGAAAACCTATTAAGACAAATATTCTTGGCTTTGTTACAAAGCATACTGTTGTTTGTTAATTTAACCTAAGCACTGGCTTATATTTATTGTTATTTTATGTTTTTGTGAGAAACATATGGTAAATGAGGTCCTTATGGATTCTTGAAAAACCTGAAAATGTGTGAAGGTTTAAAATTAACAGAACTCTATTATAGTATATCACTACATACAACAGTGTTAACTTTAAATTCTTTGGAGCAGTGACTGACTGTATGTATGCGAGCGCTGCAGTGACTCACTGTTTGTATAGGAGTGCTGCAGTGACTCACTGTATGTATGTGAGCGCTGCAGTGACTCACTGTATGTATGTGAGCGCTGCAGTGACTCACTGTATCTATGGGAGCGCTGCAGTGACTCACTGTATATATGTAAGCGCTGCAGTGACTCACTGTATGTATGCGAACGCTGCAGTGACTCACTGTATGTATGCAAGCGCTGCAGTGACTCACTGTATGTATGGGAGCGCTGCAGTGACTAACTGTATGAATGGGAGCGCTGCAGTGACTCACTGTATGTTTGCGAGCGCTGCAGTGACTCACTGTATGTTTGGGAGCGCTGCAGTGACTCACTGTATGCGAGCGCTGCAGTGACTCACTGTATGTTTGGGAGCGCTGCAGTGACTCACTTTTTTTTTTGGGAGCGCTGCAGTGACTCACTGTATGCGAGTGCTGCAGTGACTCATTGTATGTATGCGAGCTCTGCTGTGACTCACTAAAAGAATGCAAGCGCTGCAGTGACTCACTGTATATATGTGAGCGCTGCAGTGACTCACTGTATGTATGCGAGCGTTGCAGTGACTCACTGTATGTATGTGAGCGCTGCAGTGACTCACTGTATGTATGTGAGCGCTGCAGTGACTCACTGTATGTATAGGAGCACTTCAGTGACTCACTGTATGTATGGGAGCACTGCAGTGACTCACTGTATGTTTGCGAGCGCTGCAGTGACTCACTGTATGTATGCGAGCGCTGCAGTGACTCACTGTATGTATGTGAGCACTGCAGTGACTCACTGAATGTATGCGAGCGCTGCAGTGACTCACTGTATGTATGCGAGCGCTGCAGTGACTCACTGTATGTATGCGAGCGCTGCAGTGACTCACTGTATGTATGCAAGCGCTGCAGTGACTCACTGTATGCATGGGAGCGCTGCAGTGACTAACTGTATGCATGGGAGCGCTGCAGTGACTCACTGTATGTATAGGAGTGCTGCAGTGATTCACTGTATGTATGGAAGCGTTGCAGTGACTCACTGTGTGTATGCGAGCGCTGCAGTGACTCACTGTATGCATGGGAGCGCTGCAGTGATTCACTGTATGTATGGGAGCGCTGCAGTGATTCACTGTATGTATGCGAGCGCTGCAGTGACTCACTGTATGTATGGGAGCGCTGCAGTGATTCACTGTATGTATGGGAGCACTGCAGTGACTCACTGTATGTATGTGAGCTCTGCAGTGACTCACTGTATGTATGTGAGCGCTGCTGTGACTCACTGTTTGTATAGGAGTGCTGCAGTGATTCACTGTATGTATGGGAGTGCAGCAGTGACTCACTGTATGTATGCGAGCGCTACAGTGACTCACTGTATGCATGCGAGCGCTGCAGTGACTCACTGTATGTATGCGAGCGCTGCAGTGACTCACTGTATGTATGTGAGCGCTGCAGTGACTCACTGTATGTATGGGAGCAAGTGCTGTTAAGAAGCTGACAATTACCCTGCAGGTTGAAGATCGTGATGAGGAAAACAACCACCTCAACCGCCAGTCTGTCCTCATCAGCACTGACTTTTTTGAGTGGAGTTGCAAGCAGTTCCTGCAACCAGTCAACCGGTTGTGTGAAGTAGAAGATCCAGAAAGTGATGTTTTCATGGAGCGCACCTTCAGGTTTGACCGGAACAGTCAGGTTCGGACGGAGGCTTTGGAGGAACAGGCTGTGGCAGGTAAGATGAGTGTTGATTTTTGCTGGTTGTTTCACCTGACTTTTAGTTTAAAAATTTGAGTAATAATTAGAGCTCACTTACACTAATATTTGTATATTACTTAAGACAATTATTTGTTTCATGTTTAACTGACTTTACTTGATCCTTGATGAAAATGTTTTGTAAGGTTCTTTGGTTCACTTTTACTAGACCAGCATGGGACCAATACATCCTTTCCATTTACACATGAGCATCGTTCTCGGAAAGCTGGGCTCAATGCATGTGTGTAAAGTGTCGTCCCAGATTAGCCTGCAAAGAACACACAGGCTTATCAAGGAAGACATTCTCTGCTCTTATGAAATGTTTTGTTCAAAGGAAGTCTCATCTAAACATAAAATTAAGTCTAGGCGAAAAGTGTTGCCCTGATAAGTCTGTGCAAACTTCACAGGCTAATCTGGGACAACCATTTACGCACATGCATTAAGCCCCATTTTCCCAGAATGAAGCACATATAATGAGCTAGAAGGCAGTCACATACCGGATCCCTTACTAGCAGTGTGCAGTATGTTTGATGCATATTTTGCAGGGTTCAGCAGACTTGACAATGAGATTTTTGTGAACAAGAACCAAGGAGTTCCCTCTGTGCTCAAGTTTCATCCATACCAGTCGGAGCTGGCGGTGGCTTTCAAGGATGGAATTGCGTAAGTGGTTGCCGCGGATAGATGTTGGGTAACAATTATATCTGATCGTTTATACTTAATTGAATAAATAGGAAATATTCATATTTACTGGTTATTGTCATTTCTTTTAAAAAATAAATAATTTAACTTAAAATTTAAAAAATTGATATGTTACATGTATAGTTTTTAGCTCACCTGAGCACAACGTGCTCATGGGTTGTGCTCATGGTGAGCTTTTGTGATCACTTTTTGTCCGTCGTGCATTGTGCGCCATCAACATTTGCCTTGTTAACTCTCTAGAGGCCACATTTATTGTCCAATCTTCATGAAATTTGGTCAGAAGATTGGTCTCAATGATATCTTGGATGAGTTCGAAAATGGTTATGTTTGCTTGAAAAACATGGCTGCCAAGAGGCGGGGCATTTTACCTTATATGGCTTTATATGGCTATAGTAAAATCTTGTTAACACTCTAGAGGCCACATTTATTGTCCAATCTTCATGAAACTTGGTCAGAAGATTCATCCCAATAATATCTTGGACGAGTTAGAAAATGATGCCGGTTGGTTGAAAAACATGGCCGCCAGGGGGGCTGGGCATATTTCCTTATATGGCTATAGTAAAACTTTGTTAACACTCTAGAGGTCACATTTATTTTCCGATCTTCATGAAACTTGGTCAGAAGATTTGTCCCAATGATATCTTGGATGAGTTCGAAAATGGTTTTGGTAACTTTAAAAACATGGCCACCAGGGGCGGGGCAATTTTCCTTATATGGCTATATATGGCTTTAGTAAAACCTTGTTAACACTCTAGAGGCCACATTTATTGTCCAATCTGCATCAAATTTAGTCAGAAGATTGGTCTTAATGATATCTTGGATGAGTTCGAAAATAATAATGTTTGCTTGAAAAAGATGGCTTCCAAGGGGCAGGGCATTTTTCCTTATATGGCTATAGTAAAATCTTGTTAACACTCTAGAGGCCACATTTACTGTCCGATCTTCATGAAACTTTGTCAGAAGATTCATCCCGTTAATATCTTGGAAGAGTTAAAAAATGATGCCGGTTGGTTGAAAAAAATGGCTGCCAGGGGGCGGGGCATTTTTCCTTATATGGCTATAGTAAAACCTTGTTTACACTCTAGAGGCCACATTTATTTTCCGATCTTCATGAAACTTGGTCAGAAGATTTGTCTCAATAATATCTTGTTATCTCAGGTGAGCGACTTTGGGCCTTTCAGGCCCTCTTGTTTTTTTCTTTTTATAAATTGTTAAAAAATATGGTCATATAGTTAACAAAAAATAAAGATTTGATTGCAAGCATTGACTTAAATTTGAATGTTACTGTTTAATGTGTTGTAGATTTCTTTGTAAAGTTTGTAAAATAATCACGTTCATGTGAGCCTCATGCTGGGAAATCAGGATTAATTCATGTGCTTAAATTGTTGTTCCAGATTAGCCGGTGCAGTCTGCACAGACTAATGTGGGACGACACTTTGAGCACATGGATTAAACCCATTTTTCCAAAATGTTGCTAACAAGTTAATATCAAGGCCTACATTCTGGTTCATGCCTCCCTGAACACTTAGGTTCTGGAACTGGGAGCAGGGGCCTCGACTAGGATCTCTGTCAAACGGCAACCCCCGCAATACCAAGATTACCTCGCTTGAGTATCTCAACGCCCATGACAACACCCTGCTGCTCTGCGGGTCAGGTAGGTGTGGGACATAGTGAAACTAAATATGCCTTACCTAGATAAATGTGGATATGAGTCGTGTGCAAAAACGGGGTACATGTGTGTTAAGAGTCATCCCAGATTAGCCTTGTAGTGAGCACAGGCTATTCAGAAGCGATACTTTCTGCCTACAAAGGATTTTCGTTTAGAAGAGACCTTTTTAACTAAAAAATTCCATCAAAGCGGAAAATGTTGTCACTTCTAAGCCTTTCCAGACTGCACAGGCTAATTTTGGACAACACCTTACCCACATGTAGACAACACCTTACCCACATGTAGACAACACCTTACCCACATGTAGACAACACCTTACCCACATGTAGACAACACCTTACCCACATGTAGACAACACCTTACCCACATGTAGACAACACCTTACCCACATGTAGACAACATCTTACCCACATGTAGACAACACCTTACCCACATGTAGACAACACCTTACCCACATGTAGACAACACCTTACCCACATGTAGACAACACCTTACCCACATGTAGACAACACCTTACCCACATGTAGACATCATCTTACCCACATGTAGACAACACCTTACCCACATGTAGACAACACCTTACCCACATGTAGACAACACCTTACCCACATGTAGACATCTTACCCACATGTAGACAACACCTTACCCACATGTAGACAACACCTTACCCACATGTAGACAACATCTTACCCACATGTAGACAACATCTTACCCACATGTAGACAACATCTTACCCACATGTAGACAACATCTTACCCACATGTAGACAACACCTTACCCACATGTAGACAACATCTTACCCACATGTAGACAACACCTTACCCACATGTAGACAACATCTTACCAACATGTAGACAACATCTTACCCACATGTAGACAACATCTTACCCAAATGTAGACAACACCTTACCCACATGTAGACAACATCTTACCCACATGTATCAAGCTCAGTATTCCCAGAGCAAGACTCAGTAATTTAGTCGTGTTCTGAGAAAACTGGGCATAATGCAGATCAGTAAAGTGCCGTCCCAGATTAGCCTGTGCAATCTCCATTGGCTAATCAGGGACGACACTTTCCGCTAGTATGACATTTTTCATTTAATAAGGTCTCTTAGCAAAAATCCAATTTAGGTGGAAAGTGTCATCCCTGATTAGCCTGTGCAGACTGCACAGGCTAATCTTGGACGACACTACGCAAATGCATTATGCCCAGTTTTCTCAGAACGCGACTCAATTTATTCAGTTAACAACACCCATGTCAAAAGCTGGTTTTCAAACAATACACACTACTTTTAAATTTCTTTGACTCCATTAACCCCTAAATAAAAGAAAATCTCAATGTTGAAATCAAGCAAAATTGTTTACAAATGGTTGGTAAATAAAAGACTATGTAAGTATAACATTTCAATTGATCTTTGAATTTATTATCCCCCGCCAGAGGCGGAGGGATATTGTTTTGGCGTTGTCCGTCCGTCCGTCCGGCTGTCCGTCCGGCCGGCCGGCTGTCCGTCCGTCCGGCCGGCACTTTTGTGTCCGGAGCTATATCTTGGAAGTGCTTTGGAGGATTTCATTGAAACTTCGTATGAGTATATATATGCATAAAAGGATGATGCACGCCAAATGGCATTGTACACCATCTGTTAAAAACAGAGTTATGGCCCTTTGTATCTTGAAAAAATGCTTTTTACTATAGGCACTTTTGTGTCCGGAGCCATATCTTGGAAGTGCTTTGGCGGATTTCATTGAAACTTGGTATGAGTATATATATGCATAAGAGGATGATGCATGCCAAATGGCATTGTATACCATCTGTTAAAAACAGAGTTATGGCCCTTTGTATCTTGAAAAAATGCTTTTTACTATAGGCACTTTTGTGTCCGGAGCCATATCTTGGAAGTGCTTTGGCGGATTTTATATAAACTTGGTATGAGTATATATCCCCCGCCAGAGGCGGAGGGATATTGTTTTGGTGCTGTCCGTCCGGCTGTCCGTCACTTTTGTGTCCGGAGCCATATCTTGGAAGTGCTTTGGTGTATTTCATTGAAACTTTGTATCACGCCAAATGGCATTGTACACCATCTGTTAAAACCAGAATTATGGCCCTTTGTATCTTGAAAAAATCTGTCAGTTTTTTTCATCTGTCTGATTTGCACCCATCCTCAAACAAAGCATATGTTGCGGGGGATATCAATTCTACGAATTTGCTTGTTGAATATCAAGAATAACAAAACTAGTCAACATAGTTAGGGGGAACATATCTTATATTAAGCCTTAAGTATTTACACTGTTTGTGCCTATATCAGATGACGGTTGTGTGCGGGTGTGGAGAGATTACATAGATGAACAGAATCCCAACCCACAACTGGTGTCCGCCTTCCAGGCTATCAATGAGATGTTGCCACTGACACGAGGTTTGTCCATTTCCAGACCACTTGAGCCATGTTTTCACAAAACTTGTCATAATGCATGTTTGGACTGCACAGGCTAATCTGGGACAACACTTTGCCCACTTGCATTAAGCACTGTTTTGCTCAAACACGGCTCATTTTACTAGATTTAGTAAAACATTTTATGTAGTGATGATCAATACTTGTAACATAAAATGTTTCCCACTTCTGATGAGTTGAAAAACAAAGCTGCTACTACAGGATCATACCTTTTCTTACAAAATAATATAATAGTGACAAATGTAGTACAACGGAATTATTTAATTTTCCATGTATTACCTATTGCTAAGTTATGTCCCTGCCACATAAAGACTTCTAAAGATGCCAAAGTTTGCACTACCAAAGTGTGTCACATACAGGAATTAATATTATCATTACCGTCTGGGGTCATTATAATGAACAATTGCACATGGGCATTTTGCAACGGTAATAGTCTTGCCCCGAATAATTATTTGCGCACAATATAATTGATAACTAGGATGTAATTAGTCCTTCTTTTTCAAAAATATTACTAACTGCAGCAATTTAAAGTGAAAATGAGGGTATTTTTCCTCTTCCTTAGATATGTTTGAAGTCACACCTTTGTTGATACTTGAGTTTCTGCTTTGGGAAACGAGTTTTAATGCATGAGCGTAAAGTGTCCTCGAATATTTATCTGTGCAGTCTGCCCAGAATAATCAGAGACAACACTTTCCCATAAACTTAATTATCTCTAAGAAGAGACTTCTAACACGAAAAATATACTCAAAGCGGAAAATGTTGTCCCTGATAGGCCTGCACAGCCTGCACAGGCTAATCTGTGGGGCCACTTTCTGCACATGCATTCACCCTTTCAGTGCGGGAACCGAATTTTGAAGGCCTTTGCAAACAGTTTGGATCCAGATGAGACGCCACAGAACGTGGCGTCTCATCAGGATCCAAACTGTTTGCTATTCTGATAGTATTCTTTGAAAAAAATCGAAGAAAATGCTATTTTTAGAAATTCAGCAGACGACATTTTAGCAGAAGACAAATTTCCCAGCATTCAAAGGGTTAAGCCCCCTATGCCTAGAGATCAGCTCACATGTATATTGTTTTCCAGGGTCAGGTCTCGTCACGAACTGGGAGCAGAACACGGGCAGCCTGCTGGCCTCAGGGGACGTGCGCTTCATCCGTGTCTGGGATGTGGAGAAGGAGTTGAAGGTGCAAGACATCCCAACGGGTGCAGACAGCTGTGTTACGTGTCTGGCCTCTGACATGGCTGGGCGCTCCCTGCTCATTGCTGGTTGTGGTGACGGGACTGTGAGGCTGTTTGACAGGCGTCTCAGTCCTACAGAGTGGTGAGTAGGGTTTTGGGTTGTCGGACATTCAATGAACATTTTCCATGTGTTTTTGTATGTTCAAATGTAATCACTGTTAATTATGGTCAAGTTCCATGTTAAGACTGAATGATGAAATGTTTGATGGAAGCTTATGTGCTGTTAATTACTACTTTTGTTAATTTCAAGGATATCAATATTTTTATCAATTAAAAATTGTTAGTTTTATTACTTAATGTTTATTAACATCATACTTTTAGTTGTGATTAATTAATATTTGACTTTCACATTTTGATACCATTAAAAATAGTATTACCTGGATATCTAATTACTGCTTAAAGCATTCAAACAACAATAAGCATCATCCAAGAATGTGTTCCTTTGATGTGACTTTATCCACATATCACTTCGTCACTTTGTTGTGACCCAGCTGTTGTATTTCAGCCGTGTGATGACCTTACGAGAGCACGGCCGCTGGATCGTGAAAGTACATCTTCAGAAAGGCCCTGATGGGAAGATTGTTACTGCAAGGTTGGCACATAATTACTGCGGTTTCAGAAGCCAAAGAATTACAAAATAAGAAAAGCTATAATAAAGAACCAGTTCATCTATATTTTAAAGTTTAATAAATTGGTTCAAAGATGTTTACAATAATAATAATTGAAATAATTTGTGCAAATTTATTGATTGAATCATCATGATTTAAAAAAAAAATCAAAATAATTCCTTTGGCCTTTACAGCAAATGTATATTTCAACTCAGGTTAATTTTGTAACAATTTGTTTCTAGTAATGCTGGAGACGTCCGTTTTTGGGACCCACGTTTCACTGAGAGTGTGAGGTCCATGACGCTGCAGTCAAGTTTTACTGCTGTAGACATACATCCAAGGGCAGATGTCCTCGCTTGGTATGCAGTGGAGTGCTATGTGAACCTCTTTAACCCTTTACACCTTATAAACGCACTTTGATCTGTTTCCGTTAGAAAATCTAATTAAATTAAAAATCTTCTTTCCTAGAATAAAGTTTTAAAGGCTTCATTACTAACCTTAAGATACTGATGAGCAGCCAACAGCATAAAACCTGAACACACTGCAAGTTACTCGCAGGCTGTTCTGGTTTTATGCTGGTTGCAAAAGCCATTTTCACTTTGCTTCTGATGGGGAAAGGGTTAAACCAAGTGTATCCTTGTAAAAGTTAACAGTATTAATCACAAAAATATCGAAGAGGAGATTGCAGATAAGATGTGTCTATGTTTGATGCTTAGAATAACAGATCAGTAACCTACTATTTTTATTTGCAAAATTCCATAAATTTTATTTAGAAAACATGAAAATAAAACATAGCGCTTTTCAAACATCTAAAAAGCTTCTCCACTCTTCATCTCCACTCAATTGTATGAGCCTTGTTCTGGGAAACCAGGCTTAATGCATGTGTGTATAGTAGAACCCCAGATTACACTTTGCAGTCCGCACAGGCTAATCAGGGACGACCCTTTAAGCCTAGACTGGATTTTAGTTTAGAAAAGACTTTTTTTAAATAAAAAAATCCAAACAACGAAGTGTCTTTCCTAATAAGCCTGTTCATACTGCACAGGCTAATCTGGGATGACACTACCCTCATGCAATAAGCCCCGATTTCCGAGAACGAGGCTCAAATGTTGAAAGCAAAACTTTACGTCTGATTAGCAGGTGTGTAAAGAAAGGTGGCTATCCCTGAGAAATGATACTACCTCCAGTGTACGTTGTTTTTACCTCAGTCGCTTTCAGAACCAGTACATTGGTGTGTACAACCAGTTCAAAGAAGACACTTCCTTTTAACAAAAAATGACATAAAAGCGGAAAGTGTCGTCCCTGATAAGCCTGAGTGGACTGCACAGGCTAATCTGGGTCGACACTTTGCGTGCTAGCATGACACCTATTTCCAGTTTACATTGTTTTCACTTCAGTGGCTCTCAGAACCAGTACATTGGTGTGTACAATCAGTCAGGGGACTCATTGAGCACTCTCAAGTACCATGATGGCTTCATAGGCCAGAGGCTCGGGGCAATCACTTCCCTATCATTTCATCCATACAAGGTAGGCCAATTCAAGAACATTGGTTAGTATCAATGTATGACTGAACAAAGGGAGATTTTCTATTCTGTCTAAAATGATACAGCTGTGTTTTCAATGGAGTTAAATATTGCTAATCACACTCATTCTAACCCTTTACCACTTAGATACGTATTTAAACGTGTTTGTAGTCCCTTTGAAAATCAAATTTAATTAAAGAACTTTCTTACTAGATTCAAGTTTTAAAGGCTTTATTTCCAACTCTTAGATACTGATGAGCAGCAAACAGCATAAAACCTGAACAGACTGCGAGTTACTCGCAGGCTGTTCTGGTTTTATGCTGTTTGCACATAGCCATTTTCACTTTGCTTGTAAGTGGGAAAGCGTTAAGCTTTTATTCCGTTGTTTTTTGTATGTTTACAGGTGAAATTGGCAGCGGGAACTTCTGACTCCTACATCTCTGTGTATTCTGTCAGTATGAAAAGAAGCTGATCATTGCTAAATGAAGAATTGAAACAGACAAAAACTCAACAGACATAAACTGTCAAATCATGCACTTAATTGTTTGTGCACTACAAGTCAAAGAATGCTTCATGTGATCATCAGACATTGATTGTGCTAGCACAGGATCTGGCATTGTGATATGCGAGTAATGTGATAGATATTGTGATAGTGCTAGTGGTGATGGGGTGTATTCCCTCAGGTGACCTAGATATGAATAGGCATTTATCAGTGGAAACTGTAGTAAAACAATGATCAGATCATGCTATCTCGGGCGATGGCATGGTATGATCTATACAACAAATTTCACACTGTGTGCTTGTTTGGTGTTTATCACAGAAAAAAGTGCGATTCATTTGCAATCTCTGGGTAGATCAGGTCCAAACAAACATAAGCTTTGGATTGCATGGACAGAAAGGGTACAAATCTGAGTATGAAACTGTCAATAGCTATGTATCCAGAAAAGCGGTTATTTGTATGTGGAAAGTAAGCCGAGTAAACTTACGTGAGTAGATGTCTTACAGAGCCTGTGATAGCCTGTATGCCCAGTATCAGAGGCAATCCATGCATCTTATTGTCTGTTCTGTCAATGTACTGTATTCATTGTGAATGAGCTCTGGAAAAACGGGGCTTAGTGCATATGCCTAAAGTGTCTTCCCAGATTAGCCTGTGCAGTCCCTACAGGGACAACACTCTCAGCCTTGACTGGATTGCCATTTAGAAGAGACTTTCTTTAAAGTAAAAATACCATAAAAACACTATGAACATGCACTAAGCCTGGTTTTCCCTGAGCACAGCTTATTAATGTAGTAGTATCCCAGTGCCCAGCGTGAGTCAAACACAGGTACAGTCCACTCTCGTTATCTCGACATCGGATATCTTGATTTTCTCGATATGTCGAGGAAAGCTCAATGTCCCACCTTTTTTCCTTCTTTATCTATATTAATAAATATCGCATTTCTCGATTTTTGTTATGTCGAATAATTCGATATCTCGATATTAAAATTTATCCCGAGTCCCAATTTTACATGTATTTACTGTGGTATTTACTATTTTATCTCGAAGTGCGAATAACTGTCCTAGTGTCAGCAAAGGTGAGAAAAATTTTCTTTGATACTTCGCCGTCCTGCTTCTCCCGGCTGCTCCCGATCCTGTGCTGTAGATAATTGATCCGTTAATTGCATCAATGACCACACGTGTGTAATGTCGTTAGCCATTAACACTTGAGTAAGGCCTGTCACTTTGACTATCACTTTAACTTCAATTAACTGCAATTAATACACAGCCTGCTGAAAGATTAATTGTTTTTACAAACAACATTCCAAAATGCATTGAGTTATATTTTTGCGTATATAAAACGTCGCAAATTTGCAGAATGTTGTTCTTTCCTTGAACTCCAACAGTCATTATCATGGCTAACTTGAAAATCTAATCGATTTAAATTTGCATTTAAAACTAAAAAATGTACATGTACAGTTCAGTGTTCCAGAACGTGATTTACGCATGTTCAGATGGACAACCCTGGTCTTGATTGGACGTCGATTGCATCATAACTTTAAATAGCAACATTACCGGATATTAACTCGACAGTTTAGAAAAATGATAATCGCATGTGTTCATGCAATTCTGTAACACTTAAAACAACGTCATTTAAAGCATTTAAATAGCAAATGTAATTGTGCCTCGTAAAAACGCATATATATCGGGTAATAGATAGGTTAGTAGAGAGTATTATGCCACACAGTGACGGCTTTAGTTAGACCACTTAGCAGGTATTTAGATGTTAAAAACAAGGTAAATTTTCGTCTCTTTTTTTCTTTGAAAACGCCTAATTGGATATCTCGAACTCTCGTTATCTCGATATTTTTTCTTGTTCCCGCCGACTTCAAGATAATGAGAGTAGACTGTACATGTTTACTGTAACAATTAAACTTGTGTGACTGACCATTGGTCAGTTTAAGGTCAATCAAAACTTAAAAAGCCAACTTCGAGTTGTTACAACTTTTTTAAGCCAGCCTAACCCCTGTGTGCAGTTATCTGAGTATGTATACAGTATTATTGCTGCATTGTGAATTATACAATTGGCAACAATAGAGGCATTACAGGAATACAATATTGAAAAATTGAGACTGGAATGAAGAAAGTAATAATCGTGTGTATTTGCTTCCTGCATTTAACCTTATTGGAAGATCTAGAAATTGTGTTATTAAGTTTTAAGAATTGTATATTTGTACATAGCTGTAAGTTGAAAGCTTATTTATTGTATGCATGCTACTATTTTAAGTGGAAACTGTTTTCTGTTTCTATTAAAATTAAAATATTTTTTTACATATTCCTGATATGAAGACATTTTTTTGTTTTTGATCATTCAACATACTTTTTTAATCAAAAACAGGTGTTTTGATGCCTGCTTTTGGTTAACAACGGGCCATTTTGCCTTGTATATATGAGCAGCACGTCAAGGAAACTAAATGGTTGCTAGAAGTATTGCTCCAGATTAGCCTGTGCAAAAACTGACATCTGCCATACTTGAATCAGAGATAGGTGGGGAAAGGTAATTAAAATAGTTTCGTTACAAATGCCTAACACATGTAGATTCAGGCAGTCATTTAACTCACAACCCCTTGCAATGACAATTCAGTACTTTACAAACTGAGCTATATATTTCTGTTGGACATCATCTTATAAAAAATTGCTGAAATGTGCTGTTGTATTACCGGTTATTTTCATTTTTAGTTCGACTATTATATATGAAATATATATAGTGGATCTATCCTACTCACCCCGGCGTCAGCATCTGCGTCTGCGTTAGCGT
This sequence comes from Dreissena polymorpha, assembly GCF_020536995.1. Taxonomy (NCBI): domain Eukaryota; kingdom Metazoa; phylum Mollusca; class Bivalvia; order Myida; family Dreissenidae; genus Dreissena; species Dreissena polymorpha. The sequence continues at coordinate 34,369,831 of NC_068356.1, forward strand.
GCAAATGTTAAAGTTTTCATAATACCCCAAATATTTTCTTTGTCCCTTGACATATTGCTTTCATATTTTGCATACTTGTTCACCAACATGACCCCAACCTATAAACAAGAGCAGACAACTCTATCAAGCATTTTGTTATAATAATGTCCCCTTTTCCACTTAGAATATGCAGCAAATGTTAAAGTTTTCTAACTACCCCATTTATTTTGATTGTCACTTGACAGATTGCTTTTATATTTTGCATACTTGTTTACCAACATCACCCCAACCTATAAACAAGAGCAGACAACTCTATCAAGCATTTTTTCATAATTATTGCCCCTTTTATACTTAGAATATGCATATTATTGATAAATCTATGTTAAAGTTTGCGTACTACCCCAAATATTTCCTATATCCTTTGACATATTGCTTTTATATGTTGCATACTTGTTTACCAACATGACCCCAACCTATAAACAAGAGCAGACCACTGTATCAAGCATTTTTACATAATTATGGCCCCTTTTACACTTAGATAATTGAACATTTTGCTTTAATTGCCATAACTTCTTTATTTATGATCACATTATATTATTACTTTGACAAAACACTTACCTGAATACCACAATGGATTCCACCCAAACAATACCCCACCCTACCCAGAGTCCCTCTCACCCCCTACCCCCCCCCCCATTTTTTTTTAAACATCATTCAATAAATTACCACACCCCACATTATACCCCCCCCCCTCACCCCCACCCCTTCTAACCACCCCCCCCCCCCATTTTTTTTTTAAACATCATCTAATAAATTTCCACACCCCACATTATACCCCCCTCTCACCCTCCACCCCCCCTACACCCCCCATTTTTTTTTTAAACATCATCTTATAAATTACCACACCCCACATTATACCCCCTCTCACCCCCCCCCCCCCCCCCTCCCTACCCCCCCCCCCCCCCCCCCCCCCCCCTAAAAAAATTATTTTGTTTTCCTTTTTTTATTTTTGAAAGATCGTCTAATAAATTATTAAATATGAACAATTTCCTTATGATGGCTTACGTTATGCTGTCAAGCACTCGAATAGTTGAGCGCGCTGTCCTCTGAAAGCTCTTGTTACCTTAAGCCCATCGAAATACTTTTTCATTTTTTTTTACATATTTAGGGCATTTAAATACTACAAGTAACACAGGTATTTATTGTTTTCTCGCTCTCTTGTTGATTGTTTTAAAATAGGGCTGTGACTGTACTGTGTATAAATTATACATTTATTAAAAATATGAACTAATTAGGAGATTATCCATTAACCAATGTATTCATTTTTACATTCCCTGTGTTTTGTAGTGTTAAAATTAATTAAAAACACAACTCATTTTCTTACATTTCTTTATTTGTACAGAAAATGCTTTTAATTATGCATGTACATGTATACATGTATGTGCATTTTAATTACTATTCAGATATATTAATTACTCGCATTTATAAAGCCTTTAGATAAAGGCGAAATGTTCTGAGACTTGACCAAATATGTTACACCAGATAATTTATTTGGACTAAGAAAAGACTTAGCTGTACACTTTACAATCATGGTCCTGAACATTGGACTGTGTAACAAACAGAACAGCAAAGGAAACCAGCCAAATGAATTATGTATGACATCTTAACAATATTCTTTGAGTCTGTAACTTCCGTGCAGTTATTACTAGTCTTTAGAATAAATTGCCTGAATGTCTGCTGCTCCTTGAGACAGTGGTTCTCGCAAGTCAGTAAGTCCTTTTTTAAAAAACAAAGGTCAAACTTAAGCATTGTTGCTGAAAAAGGTCTTGAATTGTGCTTCTAGAGTCTTAAAGTGCTGGTAGGAATAAATAAATAATTTTAATTAACTGTTTAACTGTCATATACATTGTTGCATGAATAACTTCTAAGAAGAAGCTTATAATTTGAGATTAAATTTTAAAATACATGGTTATTTTTTAAGTTTTTCATCAAAGGTGTTGTTTGAATTTACCTTCAGTGCTACCTCTAGTTTTAGTTGCATTTGAATCCAGTAGTCCATTAGTCTGTCAGAGTGTTACTTTATGATACAAGAATTTGTTAATGTTTCCAATTTATAGAACATAAAATCTTTTAAATTATTAAAGTTTGAGCCACATCATGCAAAAATGGGTCTTGTGCAAGCTGCTGTCCTCGAAGCTCCAGACCAGCCTGTGCATTTGCAGTCCGCTAATGAGACCAGGAAAACCTTAAGTGACTTCATAGTTGACAGTGTAGCTTCTAACCATTTGCGCAGATTGCTCTGAACTGGTCTGGTCGCATGTCGTCGTAAAACCCATGGCGCTGCTTATACAAGCGGCGCTCTGTGAAAAGGGGTTTAATGCATGTGTGTAGTGTTGTCCCAGATTAGCCTGTGCAGTTCACACAGGCTAATCAGGGATGACACTTTCGCCTAAACTTGAGTTTTGCTAAGAAGAGACTTTCTTTAAATGAAAAATATTATAAAAGCGGAAAGTGTTGTCCCTGATTAGCCTGTGTGGACTGCATAAGCTTATCTTGGGCGACACTTTACTCACATGCATTAAACCCCTTTTTCACAGAGCACGGCCCATATAATGACACTAAGGGTTGTATGTTGTATTTTATTTTGCATAATACTTCATATACTTCTGTTGATATATGACTCGTGTATTAAAGAAGGTTGTTATTACCAGCCCATGTGTCTGTCGTCACTTCACCGTCTATTACCGGTAATAGGCTCAAAGTTATCAGTATAAATATGACCAGCCAATGTGTCTGTTGTTTTAACCTCAGGTAAGCACATATGGCAGTCAAGAAGACTTTGCGATGACCTGTAAATAAATTCTGACTTACACACCGCATGAGTTGTCTATTGATAGTTGACCTTAAACCTTTATCAGTCAAATGATGGGCACAAGTTACCAGCGTGCTTCAAATCTAGTTTTCAACATTGCAACATTTTTTTTGTGACATTTTCTTTTTATTAAAGTGACCGTCAATTGCTTTTGACGACAAAAGAAAAGTTCTAAAATACTGTTTTTTTTTTTACAATTATTACTTTATATTGATAAAAATATCACGACTGGTATATTACATTACTTGAAAAAAGTTCATATTTACGGTATATTCGGTAATAAAATTTCGCGATGTGAAATGGAAAGTATATCACGAAAATAGGTGACATAATAATATACACACTATAAATAACGCAAGTAGGTTGATCATTTTATATATACAAGAGGGCCAAGATGGCCCTAGTTCGCTTACCTGAGAGGAGTCGGTTAATTCAATCTTTACCAAATATCAAACTTGACCTAGATATTGCCCAGACAAACTGCTAGTCATGATCAATGTACCAATGAAGTTTCATGATCCTAGGCGTAAGCATTCTTGAGTTATCCGGAAACCATTTTTCTAAGTTGAGTCACCGTGACCTTGACAGCAATTGTGTGAATACGTTTTTTGGCACTGTGACCTTGACCTTTGACCTAGTGACCTGATAATCAAGAGGGGTTATCTGCGAGTCATGATCAATATACCTATGAAGTTTCATGAGCCTAGGCATAAGCGTTCTTGATTAACCTTCAGAAACCTTTTACTATTTCAGGTCACCTTGACCTTTGACCTAGTGACCAAAAAATCAATAGGGGTCATCTGCAAGTCATGATCATTGTACCTATGAAGTTTCATGATCCTAGGCATAAGCGTTCATGAGTTATCATCCAGAAACCATTTTACTATTTCAGGTCACCGTGACATTGACCTTTGACCTAGTGACCTGAAAATCAATACGGCTCATCTTCAAGTCATGATCAATGTACCAATGAAGTTTCATGATCCTAGGCATAAGCCTTCTTGAGTTATCATCTGGAAACCATTTTACTATTTCGGGTCACTGACCTTGACCTTTGACCTAGTGACCTGAAAATCAATAGGGGTCATTTATGAGTCATGATCAATGCACCTATGAAGTTTCATGATCCTAGGTCTAAGCGTTCTTGAGTTATAATCAGGAAACCATTTTACTATTTCGGGTCATCGTGACCTTGACCTTTGACCTAGTGACCTGAAAATCGATAGGGGTCATCTACGAGTTATGATCAATGTACCTATGAAGTTTCATGATCCTAGGCCTAAGCGTTCTTGAGTTATCATCCGGAATCCATTTTACTATTTCGGGTCATCGTGACCTTGACCTTTGACCTAGTGACCTGAAAATAAATAGGGGTTATCTGCGAGTCATGATAAATGTATCTATGAAGTTTCATGATCCTAGTCATAAGCGTTCTTGAGTTACCATCCGGAAACCATTTTACTGCTTTGGGTCACCGTGACCTTGACCTTTGACCTAGTGACCTGAAAATCAATAGGGGTCATCTGCTAGTCATGATCAATGTATCTATGAAGTTTCATGATCCTAGGCATAAGCGTTCTTTAGTTATCATCCGGAAACCATTTTACTATTTCGGGTCATCTTGACCTTTGACCTAGTGACCTGAAAATCAATAGGGGTCATCTGCGAGTCATGATCAATATACCTATGAAGTTTCATGATCCTTGGCATAAGCGCTCTTGAGTTATCATCCGGAAACCGACGGACGGACCGACATGAGCAAAACAATATACCCTCTTCTTCGAAAGGGGGGGGGGGGCATAATGAGAAAACTGCCCCACTCCCAGCAGCCATGTTATTCAACTGACGGGAACAATTTTTTAACTCAACTCTCGTATCAAGGAAACAAATGTTCTGAGCAAATTTCATGAAAATTGGGCCAAAAATGTGACTTCTACTCTGTTCACATGTTTTCACTATATACATATAGAGAAAAATGCCCCGCCCACTGGCGGCCATGTTTTTTCATGATCCTGACCATTTTCAAACCGTCCGAGATATCAATAAAACCAATGTTTTGACCAACTTTCATGATGATTGGGCAAAAATTGTGACTTTAGAGTGTTTACAAGGTTTCTCTATAGCCAAATAGGGAAAACTGCGACTATATACATATTGAGAAAAATGCCCCGCCCACTGGCGGCCATGTTTTTTCACCGATCTCGATCATTTTCGAACTCGTCCGAGACATCAATTGAACCAATGTTTTGACCAACTTTCATGATGATTGGGCAAAAATTGTGACTTCTAGAGTGTTTACAAGGTTTCTCTATAGCTGAATAAGGAAAACTGCCCCGCCCACTGGCGGCCATGTTTTTCAACGGATCGGAACCACTTTTGAACTCAACCAAGATATCATTAGGACAAACATTTTGACAAAGTTACATGATGATTTGGCATGAAATGTGACTTCTACAGTGTTTACAAGGTTTTTCTTTTTTTTGACCTATTTTTTGACCCAGCATAATCCAGATTCGAACTCGGCCGAGATTTCATTGGGACAAAGTTTCATGAAGATAGGACAAGAAATGTGGCCTCTAGAGTGTTTATGAGCAAATGTTAACGGACGGACGGACGGACATACGATGGACAAAGACCGGTCACAAAAGCTCACCTGTGTGTTTTGAAAGTGTGTATTCCTTAATGATGTAATATTTCGTACACAACAGCAAATAAATTGTATATACATACAAACAAAATTGTTTGCAATTTTTCAACCATGTAACATTATATCAAGTGCATATTTGGTGTTTCATCATGTGAAAAACTGGATAATCTCATCCAGAATACATCATTTTTTTGTATTAATAAATATTGCATATTCAAAACAAATGGAGTTACATCCCATTTTAATAAAGGGTAATCTCCCACTTAATTTTTTTTAGAGTAGTGATTCTTGTTCTGCCATTTTTCTCAATACCAACACCATCTCCCAACCCCACAAGCAGAAATGCTTGAAGATGTTTAATCTGTAAAATAATATGCACTTAACAATAGCTATACATAAACAATGTCTCTTGTTAAAAGATTTGAAGTGGGGTGTTTTGTTGCCTATTTATCTGCCCTGTTAATACATTTGTTCATTTTCATTGGTAGCCCGATTGTGTCACTTAAAGTCAGAGTACTCTATGCTTTCAGTGTCAGCGCATCTGCAACTACATATTAAGGAAGATATTTGTAAAAGCTGGCGTATAAAATGTAAATAATGTCAGACATACTGGCAGCTTCTTTTACTTAAATCATACTTTTTCACTTTTTTGATAAACTTCAATATTGCCAAAAATGATTCATTCATTCTTTGTGGATTGTGAAAAAACCAACATTATTTTTTTAAACAAGAGAGATATAAAATATTTGGGTAATATACCCATTCAGCATCTTTAAAGAGTTGATAAAATAAACATACTTTTATTGTTAAAAAAAGACAAAGTCAGCAATACAAAAACAACCTTTAATGCAGAATAAAAATATTGCAAATCGAAATAACATATTTACATTTCAATATATGTTTCATCAACAAATTACACATAAATGATGACAAAATAAAAAACAATGTTTGAAACAACATACTTTTTGATGCAAGAAAACATGATTTTGGCACCTTCTTGGGAGATATTAATAATAAAATGAAATGGAAACAAAATTAAGCAAATGCAAAAAAACTTATGGACTTGTGCAAAATTGAAACTTGCTGTTTTTTGTTTGTATAAGATTAACTGAATGAAAAATAAACACACAATACAATATGCCATGACAGTATAATGCATAAGCAAACAAATTAAATGCAACAATAACATAACCTAAAGTTATTACACTTCCATATAATTTCAATTCACCTAAAACTTAAAAGTCCATACACTAAAAGCTTAAATCTTGTTGTACATTCACAGTATTAGTATGTTGTTGAAGATACAAATGTTACAAGAAAAGCATTTTTGCAATTAAAAAAAAAACTTCTTTTCTTTGCTCCTGGCTTAAAAAAAAACAAACAAAAAAACATGTTTAAACAACAGACCTTTACATTTTACATGCTGGCGCCTAACCAACAAAACTTCTTTAGCCAACTTTGTTTCTGCACCTAATAATAGACTAAAATTTGTACTTAAAATCCTACTTGTACAATACTGTGATAATGTTGCAAGTGTAATTTGCTGAGGTTTGAAAATCTGAATTTTCAGGGTAATAATTAAACAAGAGGGCCATGATGGCCCTGAATCGCTCACCTGACTAACCAAATACAATCCTAACCCAGATTTCATCAAGATAAACATTCTGACCAAATTTCATAAAGATTGGATGAAAACTGTGACCTCTATTGTCTACACAAGGTTTTTCTATTATTTGACCTAGTGACCTAGTTTTTTTTACCTCAGATGACCCACATACAATCCCAACCCAGATTCAATCAAGATAAACATTCTAACAAAATTTCATAAAGATTGGATGAAAACTGCAACCTCTATTGTCTACACAAGGTTTTTCTATTATTTGACCTAGTGACCTAGTTTTTGACCCTTGATGACCCATATACAATCCCAACCCAGATTTCATCAAGATTAACATTCTGACCAAATTTCATAAAGATTGGATGAAAACTGTGACCTCTACTGTCTACACAAGGTTTTTCTATTATTTGACCTAGTTTTTGACCTAGTGACCTAGTTTTTGACCCCAGATGACCCAAATACAATCCCAACCCAGATTCCATCAAAATAAACATTGTGACCAAATTTTATAAAGATTGGATGAAAACTGCGACCTCTATTGTCTACACAAGGTTTTTCTATTATTTGACCTAGTTTTTGACCTAGTGACCTAGTTTTTGACCCCAGATGACCCTAATACAATCCCAACCCAGATTTCATCAAGATAAACATTCTGACCAAATTTTATAAAGATTGGATGAAAACTTTGACCTCAACTGTCTACACAAACAAATTGTTGAGGAACGGACGCACGCACGCACACACAACGGACGCCGGACATCAAACAGTCACATAAGCTCACCATGTCACATTGTGACAGGTAAGCTAAAAAGGTGTTAAATCTGTCACAACCTCCAACCCATTATCTCATTTCGATTTATTTACACAATGGTCAGAATCACTGGGTAAATCAGATTCAAAGAGATTCAAGGATCAATGACATCCCTATACAGCGCCTTAACGAAATTTCCTGTTACATGTCACTGTGACTTTGATATTTTACCCTACAAACTATTAGGAGTCTTCTTTTTCTCCCAAACTATACAGTAACCATCGAAACTTCCATGACAAAAAGGGGGGGGTGGGGGCAGGGAACAATTGTTATTTCCTTAATTCAAAGCCCCCCTGTCTGTGTTTTCAAAGTTTATGGGGTCTTTCCGCGCCTGAGGCTGCATGAGCGTGTCCTGGCACTACTACCTAATTAATTATTTGACTCACAAAAGTTGGGACAAATCTGGAATTAGAGCTGCAATTTCCAGCTGTTTGTTTTTTACTGAAAGTTATTTTTTTATTTAAGTGTGGTCTTGAGTTGTAGGGGGAAGCCCGAGTACCCCGAGGAAATACCACCTGCCCGAGATGTTAACCATCAACCTAACTCACATGCAGCTGAGAACAGGCATTGAACCCGGGTTGACTGGGAAAGGTGCCCTTGTACCCACCTATGCGCTAAGGATACGCTCATGCAGCCTTAGGCGCGGTAAGACCCCATAAACTTTGAAAACACATGACAGTATAATGCATAAGCAAACCAATTAAATGCAACAATAACACAACCTAAAGTTATTACACTTCCATATAATTTCAATTCACCTTAAACGTAAAAGTCCATACACTAAAAGCTTAAATCTTGTTGTACATTCACAGTATTAGTATGTTGTTGGAGATAAAAATGTTACAGCTCAAATAAACTTCTTTAAATTGTTTCCGTCCAATTTCTGAATCCAAAAAGTAACAATATACTCTCATCAGTCAAATAATTCCACAGACCAAGGACAACTGCAACCGATAGCTCACCATTCTACCAACTAAAAACATATTGATGCAAAACACATTATAAAGAAACAACAAATCAATGGTTAACAACTATGACATATCTTGCCTTACAACTGTCTTCAACAGTACATTAGATCCGAGTTTTTCACTCATCAAAAGTAGCATTCTGATGCATAAAGATAACCAGAATCTAAACAATGAAATATGTATCCTACTTTGGAAATACATCTTTTTATTAAATCTTAGGAGATCAATATTGAACATAACTTTATAAACAAACAAGAGCACCAAATTAAACAGGTGACAGCCATGGGCTACGGGTGCAGTTTTGAATAAATGTAAGCTTGTCAGATTATTTTTTTAAGAGGTCACAGTGACCTTTTCCCTGAGATTCGATTCGTCATTACTAAGGCACATGAACCCTGTTCTTGAACAAGAGATGTGTTTGTCAGAAACACAATGACCCCTACTGCGCCGCTGTGATTTATTTATATATATATATATATTTTATTATATCCCTTTAAAAAATATTACTTCCCTTGTAAAAATGATCTGTTTCTGCCAAATGATAAATATAAATTATCTCCCTTTAAAGCTTGTTACTTCCCTTGGATTTTTTTACCTTTGATCTTGAAGAATAACCTTGACCTTTCACCACTCTAAATGTGCAGCTCCATGAGATACACATGCATGCCAAATATCAAGTTGCTATCTACAATATTGCAAATTGCAAAAGTTATGGGCAATGTTAAAGTTTTCAGACAGACTGACAGACAGTTCATATGCTATATGCAACCCTACCTGGGGCATAAAAATTGGACTGAATGCACGAGTCTTAAGTGTCGTCCCAGATAAGCCTGTGAAGTATGCACAAGCTTATGAGGATAATACATTCTGCTTTCATGGATTTTTTTTTAAAGATAGTCTCATATTACCAAAAATATTATCGGTGGAAAGTGTCGTCCTTGATGAGCCTTTGCGAACTGCACAGGGTTACTGGGACAACACTTTACTCACATGCATTATGCCCAGTTTTCCCCCAGGCTTATATAAAGTCTATAAGAAGGAGAGCCTGTTGGACAGCTCCTGACTTTGTTCCTTGTGGATTTAAAGTCTATAAGAAGAGGAGCCTGTCTGACAGCTCCTGACTGGGTTCTTTGTGGATATAAAGTCTATAGGAAGAAGAGCCTGTCGGACAGCTCCTGACTGGGTTCCTTGTGGATATAAAGTCTATAGGAAGAAGAGCCTGTCGGACAGCTCCTGACTGGGCTCCTTGTGGATGTGCTGACCAACCAGCTGGGCAAGCTTGTGAGCGTACTGAAATGTGCATAATTTACATCATTTGTATCATTTAGAAGTAACCTATAATCATATTACTTAGTATTTGTGTATGCGTAAGTAAATCTCTTTATCAAGCAATGCATACTTAGAGACAATGGTTTTATTATCTGTCTTCATGGTAATATATTAAAACCTCTAGCTAAACTCATTAAGCTTTCATAAAAATAGATTTAAACAAGACCTGCGTTGTAGATACAAAATGCCCCCTACTGCACTTTGAAGCCGCACAGCAGCTTTTTTAGAGAAAATTGTTAAGTCCAAGGCCAGTCTCCAAGTCCAAGGCCCATTACTTTGCCAAAAATCAATTATCCAGAACAAAACTCACACTTCAACTGTAAGTAATGTAGGTAAACTCACATACCAAAAATCAGCAAAATATATTCAAGTTTTTCATAAAAATACTCCGGAAATTATAGAGAAAATGTTGAAGTCCAAGACCCATAATTTCACCAAAAATCAATGGACCGGAACCAAACTCACATTTCATCTGTAGAAGGCTGTCAGGCTTATAGCATGCAAATCTGTATTATACATCAATCAGTTCATTTCTTTCATTCTTTTGTGAATAAAGCAGCAATATATATGAGCCTGGGACAACTAGGCTTAATGCATGTGCATAAAGTGTCATACCAGATTAGCCTGACTTGGTGTTTAAAGGAAGTCACTTCGTAATGAAAATCCGGGTTTAATTGAAAGTGACTTCCCTGATTAGCCTATGCTGACTTCACATGCTTATCTGGAATGACACTAAACGCACATGCATTGAGCCGAGTTTTCAGAGACTGATAAGCTGAGCACAGGAGTGTGCACCCACCTGGCATGGTGCTGGCACTCGGACGGTGCCGGGCCAGTTGTAGTAGAGGTGGGTCATCTTGTAGGAGAGCCTCTGCATGTGGTCTGGCTTCATGCCCGAGTCATCAGACACCACGATGTAGTGTGTGGGGCTCACTGTACCCTGTCTCACGTGCTGGCTCACCAGGAAGTAGTCATACCTGCACAACAACAACATTGCATCACTAAAACCATGGTAACCGCAGAAGTAGAAATGTATGTAAAGGTTTACCTTTATGCACAATATCAACATGGGAACACTTCCAATACGGCCAACACGAAGGCACTGATTTAATATGAAGTTTGGTTTTTACTGTTTTGCGAAAGATTTTATTGACATCTTGTTTAGTGATAACGAGTTTGTTTAAGTTTAACAACATCAGGTAGCATATATACCCCCCCCCAAAAAAAATAAATCATCAATTGATGTTAAAAAACAATATTACCAAAACATGACTTTGTAGATCCACTTACACTTAACCAGTATCTTAGAAATCACCATTCTAAGGATCAGAATCCAAACAATACAATTAAATTATTACTATTAATCACTTTACAATTAAAATCAAGCCTCACTTGTCACGTCGTGTGATGGTATGATCAGCCACTGTGCCTGAAGGGGGGTTTTCCATCTGACGCCCATTCTGAAATCATACACATCAAAATTACATCATACTGTCAAAGGCAAACAGGAAGTCATAATATTGTCACTGAAACCCAAGTAAAGTTGTTTTTTACTTCAGCAAAAATTGAACAAAACAGTAAATGATAGAATAACCATTGCTCTAATAAAATTATATCATTTCTGCTGCACATCAAACTATTTATTCATTCAGTCAAAAAGGAGAAAATCTTATAAAGAACATATTAAAGAGACTCTTCTGTTTTCTAACACAAATTTCATCGTAAATTGACTTCCATAAAATATCTCTTTTCAGCCAATAATCTCACCGCTGCAAATATCCTTGTGTTGATACGTTTCTGCACGATAACGACAGACAGCTTGGGGCTGTAGTTCTCCCCCAGGTGTGTGAAGCAGCTGCGTAGCTGGTCCACCTCATAGTCTGCCACGGTGTTCAGCTGGCCGTCACCCACACCGTCACGGAACACAATGATCTTCTCTGGCAGCTCGTGGTTTGTCTGAAAGACGTAACATGAACCTTGTTCAGGGAAAACTGGGTGTCCTGCATGTGAGTGTTGTCTCAGATTAGCCTGTGCAGTCTACACAGGCGAAACAGGGATGACACCAGGGACCGAAACTTAGCTCGCATACTCGCAAAATGCGGGCGAAATTTATGGATAGCGAGTTGAAAAATATAAAGCTTGCAATTTTATGCCAGTAGAAATTTCAGATTTCTCAAACCTGTTTTTTCCATAAATCCTTTAAGTATTGAAAGATAATTACTTTCTATAATCACGACTCATATTTTCAAGATCAAAATCTTGTTTTTAAAATTAAAGTGTTTAAGAATTGCATAAACACATTCGGCCGCCATTGTTGTTGTAAGATTCAAGGGAAGCTACTCTGGTACGAGCTATGATTGGCTAGGTGCTTGAGGCTAATAAGCGTCTCGGTGATCAAGACTTTCTAAAAATCTTTCCGTTTGAACGATAAAAAACGTTCATCAATCATGGACAAATTTCTGAAGAGACAGGCAAAAGCGGCCAAACGCACTGCCAACTGGGCCAAGGAATTAAAAGATAAAATGAAAAGAAACACTGTTTGAAGAATTGAGAATGAGGTAACATGACTGAAAATTGTAAAAGGTTGCTTTTAGCCTTGTAAAATAAAAATGGCAACTGGAGTTCAAGCTTGTTTTAAACAATTTTGAGTTTCAAGTCACAATTGCTGAATATTGAATGCGTGTCCATGCTGATAATTATTGAGATAATGTTTTGTTCCAATGATTATGTTCTGTTAAGTAGCCAACAGATAATGCACAATTTTAAGCAATATGCTATAAGAAATGTATTGTTTTAAATAAAAAATATAAAAAATCCCAAATTGCGAGTAAGTTTTTTATTTTGCAAGTGAAAATAAATCAACTTGCAAAAAAATGCAAGTGCCTTAATAGGTTAAATTCGGTCCCTGGGCACTTTCTGCCAAAACTTGATATTCACTAGGAATAACTCCATTTCAACAAAAAAGTAAAATAAAGTGGGAAGTGTATTCCCTGATTAGCCAATGAGGACTGCACAGGCTATCAGGCTATCTGAGATGACCCTTTATGCACATGCATTTAGCCAACTTTTCCCACACCATATCCTACATTTTCAAAACAATATCAAATATTACCAAGGTAGACGCTCAATCTAGCTAATCATAACTCTTCAGCATATTTTCTGCACCATAATTTCCTGCACTTTCTCATTGAAGGTCTTTTTAATAGGCTTTTTTATGCAGAAACAGTTGTAAACAAAAGAAAAACACTATTTTTTCTACCACAATTTAATGACTATCTTCAAAATGTAATGATCTTAAAAGTTAAATTTGTAGCAATGAGTTGATGAAAAGGTCAATGACAGACTCAGCAATATGTGATCATGTTTACAATGATAATTAAACACTGATATCCATAATGTTCATACATATGTGCTACATGTTCACAAAGATGTCATCCATGCAAACCCCAAACATGATAATAAATGATACCCCTATACTATGAACATTTCGTTTTCTAACAACAACAGCAATATCCAGTAGACATACACAAATAGGTTGAACCAAGCCTTAAAGGACATAACTGATCCATTTGAATTATGTAACTATATGCTACTTTATTAGCGGCCCTCCGAAAAACTTGGCTCAATTCATGTGTGTTAAGTGCAAAGGCTCTTCTTTATGAACATGCATTATGCCCCGTTTTTTCCAGAACAAAGCTCATAGAATTAAAAACTAACAAGACTATTGTCAAGCAATTTGGTCCCCTACCAGTGAAACTCCACCATTTTTTAGATTTTTTTATTATTTTTATTTTTTATTTGTTGCCATAGCAACCAGAATTTTTGACGTAGGAACAAAATGAAATGACGTGCATAATCTCCATATTGTCATCTATCCATGTTTCAAGTTTCATGAAAAAATATGAAAAACTTTTAAAGTTATCACAGGATCCAGAAAATTGTGACAGACTGACAGACAGACTCACGGACACACAGAGCGCAAACCATAAGTCCCCTCCGGTTTCACCGGTAGGGGACAAAAATATGACCCCATAATTTGTCCCATAAATCTTTTCTAACAAGTATGAAAGTGACTCGATAGTTAGGTTTAAAACCATGTACACACCACAACAGCAGTAAAACACTTCAATGTACCTCATGATACTTGGTTAGAGCAGACACTAGGCAGACTTTCAGTCCGTCCACCAGTTCCTGGCTCACTGGTTGTATCATGCAGCGAGAGTACCAGCGTGTGCAGTTCTTGTTCATGGAAGCCACAAAGCCACAGATGCTCTGCTTCTTGCCGGCGGTGTCGTGGTAGATGTCCACACCAATCACCATGAGACCTTTCTGTAAATGCACGCAAAATTAACCCTTTATCAATCAGATAGATGCATTTTTAATCCCTAAGAAAATCAAATTAAAAGAAAGACCTTTCTTACACGATTAAAGTTTTAAAGGCTTCATTTCAAACTCTTATATACTGATGAGCAGCAAACAGCATTACAAATGAACAGCCTGCGAGTAACTTACAGGCTGTTGTTGTTTTATGCTGGCTGAATACAGCCATTTTGACTTTGGTTCTGAGCTGGTAAGGGTCACTTATGGCTTTTACGGGACTCACAACAATGAGTCAAAATTGTCACATTGATAAACATATACCACTGTCAGTCAGAGTTTGTGATTGTACAGTTCTTTAAGGTTACATGCTTTGTCTACAATTACTTGAAGTCAAAACATAACAAGACTGGTTCCCACTTATGGAAGAGTTATCAAACATCAATGACACAAATATGGGTATAGATATTATACTTCAACATCCTGTACAGTGTACAGTGGCAAAAACTAAAGGAAAATAACAGAATGAAAATCATAAAAAATTATAAATAAATGAGCATACAGATCCATGTATCTTAACATTGAAATAGCTTGCATAGATTCAAATTACACATCTATGATACGATAAATTAAAGCAAAATTTTGAGCACATACAAGGTGACAACAACTCACCAATGGAATGGACACAGCCCACAGTTCACCACCCAGCTTGCAGTTTATTTGTAAGGCAATCTTCTGCACCACACTACGAAGTTTCTTTTGATCACTGATAGTCTTTGCATTTATCACCTGTGATTAGAATACCCTTTGTTATCATTATAATCAATTCTTTTTCATGCAATTGCATCATCACATGAAACAGAGTTCAATTCTAAAGTCTTACAAATAATACCTACATTTACAAAACTGACAATACATAATCTAGAAGCATATGCAATTTTATATTGACAGAATACAGAGCATTGAATACTCAATTGTTAGCAAGATTAAAGTAAATGTGTTCAAAGAAAAACATTAGGAAACATACATGAATCTATCACACCTTTAAGCACTTAAATCATGCTTATTAAAATTCATATTTCTCACTTTTGTGGAATTCATCATTTCAAGGAAGTCTCCAATACAGGTGGAAAGTGTCATCCCTGATAAGACTGTGCAGACTGCATAGGCTAATATCGGACAACATTATCCGCACATGCATTAAGCCCGTTTTTCCAAAGCAAAGCTCAAACTATTTACCTGACTGGGTATAGGTGACTCCACGCAGCATGTCTTCTTGATGGCTGAGTATCTGTCATCCCTGCTGGTCGGGCATATGGCTACGACGATCTGGAGCTGCAACATCAAGCAACTGTTGATATAAGCAACTAGTATTGCCAGCAAAAAAGGTTTATTACACAAGATATGACTGTAAGAATAACTAATGTCCAAATTTCTAAATACTGCTTATTCAGATTGCACTCATAAATAGCAAGTAAAGAATACATCATGAGGAAGAACAACACTTAAATTTTATTTTTTTTATTAAAAAACAGGAAAATATATTAATATTACAACCAGACAAATTGAACCAAGATCAATCATGATAAAACAACAATGACATGAAAAAAACACACTTCCAAGTAACCCAGTGTACATACCCGCGGGTTGATATTTTCCCTGAGTGCTCTGATGTAGGTCTCCACCCTGTCATCCTTCAGCTCAAACCTGGTTGGCTGGGAGCAGTCAATGCCCATGGTGCCGGCCACTTTCAGCATTGTGTCTATGAAGTCAATGGCCTTGCTGTGGTCCCTCTTGGTGTACATGACCACCCACGTCTTGAGGGGCACGGCAGTGATCACGTGTTCATTGGTCGCAGCCCGGCTCCAGTCTGCCTGGTGACCCGACATGACCTTGTTGCTGCGGAACTGGATTTCTTCTTGGCGCATCTGACGGCCTTCAAACTGTACAACAATAAACAATGATATATCTACTGATTGTACTGATGTCTGGGGAAACCAAGTTTAATGCATGTGCATGATGATTGTACTGATGTCTGGGGAAACCAAGTTTAATGCATGTGCATGATGATTGTACTGATGTCTGGGGAAACCAAGTTTAATGCATGTGCATGATGATTGTACTGATGTCTGGGGAAACCAAGTTTAATGCATGTGCATGATGATTGTACTGATGTCTGGGGAAACCAAGTTTAATGCATGTGCATGATGATTGTACTGATGTCTGGGGAAACCAAGTTTAATGCATGTGCATGATGATTGTACTGATGTCTGGGGAAACCAAGTTTAATGCATGTGCATGATGATTGTACTGATGTCTGGGGAAACCAAGTTTAATGCATGTGCATGATGATTGTACTGATGTCTGGGGAAACCAAGTTTAATGCATGTGCATGATGATTGTACTGATGTCTGGGGAAACCAAGTTTAATGCATGTGCATGATGATTGTACTGATGTCTGGGGAAACCAAGTTTAATGCATGTGCATGATGATTGTACTGATGTCTGGGGAAACCAAGTTTAATGCATGTGCATGATGATTGTACTGATGTCTGGGGAAACCAAGTTTAATGCATGTGCATGATGATTGTACTGATGTCTGGGGAAACCAAGTTTAATGCATGTGCATGATGATTGTACTGATGTCTGGGGAAACCAAGTTTAATGCATGTGCATGATGATTGTACTGATGTCTGGGGAAACCAAGTTTAATACATGTGCATGATGATTGTACTGATGTCTGGGGAAACCAAGTTTAATGCATGTGCATGATGATTGTACTGATGTCTGGGGAAACCAAGTTTAATGCATGTGCATGATGATTGTACTGATGTCTGGGGAAACCAAGTTTAATGCATGTGCATGATGATTGTACTGATGTCTGGGGAAACCAAGTTTAATGCATGTGCATGATGATTGTACTGATGTCTGGGGAAACCAAGTTTAATGCATGTGCATGATGATTGTACTGATGTCTGGGGAAACCAAGTTTAATGCATGTGCATGATGATTGTACTGATGTCTGGGGAAACCAAGTTTAATGCATGTGCATGATGATTGTACTGATGTCTGGGGAAACCAAGTTTAATGCATGTGCATGATGATTGTACTGATGTCTGGGGAAACCAAGTTTAATGCATGTGCATGATGATTGTACTGATGTCTGGGGAAACCAAGTTTAATGCATGTGCATGATGATTGTACTGATGTCTGGGGAAACCAAGTTTAATGCATGTGCATGATGATTGTACTGATGTCTGGGGAAACCAAGTTTAATGCATGTGCATGATGATTGTACTGATGTCTGGGGAAACCAAGTTTAATGCATGTGCATGATGATTGTACTGATGTCTGGGGAAACCAAGTTTAATGCATGTGCATGATGTGTCTTTCCAGATTAGGAAGACTGCACAGGCTAATCAGGGAAGACACTTTCAGCTTTTATTGTATTTTTTGTTTAAAAGAAGTCTTCTTGACGTACTGCACAGGCTTATCTGGGGCCATACTTTAAGCACATACTTAATATTAAGCCAAGTTTCTCAAAACAAGGCTAATATGGAGAAATCCATACAATGGATTACACAGCAATACTGGATTAAAATTCGATTATTTCAAGTCGCAATAATTAATCACCTGATTTACTTTAGAAGTACAAAATAATAAATAAGTTCATGAGACTTCAAAAAATAAAATTTTACCAAAACTTGTTATGATAAGATTTCAATGCAATTTTGGTATTTTCAAACCTGAAAAAACATTTTCTGAGGCATTATCTTTCTCCCTATTTTGTCTGTCCATTTGAATTCTTATTTTGACAAAATTGAGTTATGAATTGAATTTGAGAAACCTTTTTGTCCCAATGCCTTTTGAGATACTGTTTTTTTACAGGTTTCTTTCAGATACAAATTATCTAAATGTAGACATTTTAAAGTCAATCTGCTTACTGCTTCTCACCACTCTTTGATACTAATATAAGATTTCTGTGTGGATTGTTTGTTTCAAAGCCAGATATCAGGTGCTAATAATAAAAAATTGATCAAACTTTACAATCATCATTCTTTTATGGTGGACATGAACATATTGACAGCTGCTTCTGCTCAATCTATTTTTCACCCGATATCTCTAACACTATAACCTGACTTTTATAAAAATCATAAGTAGCATCCCGTTTGGATGGACATACATATATTTTTGTGCCAAATGCATTATCAGGGAGCATCTATCATTTTCAGTGATATTATCTATTCATATTTCTATCTGCTGCTGGAAATGAGAGCATCATGCAGGGAAGCCCAAAAGAACACAGTTTTGAGAAAGGGCACTCACATCGAGGATTTTACTGTCCAGCTGGAGGCCCCACTTCTCGAGTTCACCGCGAGCCTCATCATGGGAGTTCACGTGCTCCAGGAACTGCATCATGGTGAGGCGCCTCTGCTCTGGAGTCACACGTGTGTGAGCGGCCAGGTCCTACAGAGCAAGACAATGGTCTATATGAGCCTTGCTCTCAGAAAACAACGAGGTAACATGCATATGTGTAAAGTATCGTCCCAGTTTAAACCCTTTGCATGCTGGGAAATTTGTCGCCTGCTAAAAAGTTGTCTGCTGAATTTCTAAAATTAGCATTTTCTTCGATTTTTTTCCAAAGAATACTATCAGTATAGCAAACAATTTGGATCCTGATGAGACGCCACGTTCTGTGGCGTCTCATCTGGATCCAAACTGTTTGCAAAGGCCTTTAAAATTTGGTTCCAGCACTGAAAGGGTTAACCTGTGTGGCCCACACAGGCAAATCAGCAACACACTTTTATTGTTTTTTCGTTAAAAGGAAGACTCTTCTTGACTTAGCTACTTTCTGAACATATATTACTGTTTACCCCACATATACACACTTGACTCATTGGTCATTCTCAGAAAACCTAATTTAATTAAAGACCTTTCTTAATAGATTCATGTTTTAAAGGCATTATTTCAAACCCTTAGATACTGATGAGCAGCAAACAGCATAAAACCTAAACAGACTGCAAGTAACTGGCAGGATGTTTTGGTTTTATTCTGGTTGCATATAGCCATTTTCACTTGGTTTATGAGTGGTGAAGGGTGAATCTATAGGCCCAAGTAATCCTTAATATATGATAAAGAATCATTGGAATGTGGGCGGAACGGTATACAGTATCTTGCTTACTTATTAACTATAATTCAGTTGTGACAAGTAGATGTGAATCAAATTTGCACATTACTGAGAACCTGTATTACATTCATACATCATACTAATAAAAGAACCCTAAAATATATCATGTGCAGGGATCATATTTTTTTCGGTTTTGTCGGTCCTAGACCGATTGGGGTCATGAAAGACCGATTGAAAATGCTAAAATTCGCATGTCATGAAATCGATTACACAGTGAACATGCTAACACCACCTATTTACATTCTTATCTCGATTCGCTGCAGTCTCTAAACCGGTCAGGACCAGTTTATTGCATGTCAGCCGACTAGTATGACCCCAAGCAGCGAAGATTCGCGCTGTTGTTTATTAGTCATGCGTGAATAACCAGTGTCAATATCAATCGATAATTTCAATGGCTTATACCTAGCACACTAATTAAACGGTCCGTTATGTGTACTCGTCCACGATATAATCGTTGACAGTTACTTCGGAGATGAAAATCTTGATGTAATCCTCGTGGAAATTGTGCATTTCATGCATGAAACAGTATACTTTCATATAAACAGAGAAGAAAATCGGATATTCTGCAATAATTGTGGGCGGACATTGTACACTGAAAGCACGCGCTGTAACTAAACAAAACATGCCTATACACTTTCCACCATCGTAATAATCCGGCAATAAATGAATGAAAGTCGCAGATCTGATCGACAGAACAGCCGAAAGTTATTTAATGGGCGGAACTTCACACAGGTACACAAGAAAAATAAAATACATTGTATAAAGCTCTAGTAAAAATCAGGACAAGCTCATTTATGGCCTTTTTGACCTTTGAACTCAAAGTGTGACCTTGACCTTGGAGATATCGACGTAATTATTTCGCGCGACACACCGTCCAATGATGGTGAACAAATGTGCCAAATGATTTTAAAATCTGACAATGAACGACATAGTTATGGCCAAGACAAGTTTGTTCCGCCAGCCCGCCAGCCAGCCAGCCAGCCAGCCCGCCCGCATTCGCCAATCTAATAACCAGTTTTTTCCTTCGGAAAACCTGGTTAAAAACTCGTATTTGCCGTTTAAAAATGCCTAAGGGAATTTAACTTATACTTTTATTATACCACCTTCATGAATGGCAAAATCAATTGTATATATTTTAACGTAATTTGTCATGATTTCGGACATAAATTTTCGGACACATTTTCCCCAGTTAAATCCAGACCGATTGATGTTGCCGGAAAATATGATCCCTGATAATGTGCACATACTTTAGTCTATGTGAACTAAATTAGTAAGCAACCCCTTTGCATACATTGCTAGCTGAGACCTTACCTTCATGACTCTGAAGTCCTGTCTCAAGGCATCATTCAGGCCTGACATGTAGCACAGCTCTGGAATCAGGCAAATTACCTCCAGTTTGGGCTTGCGCTGAAATGGGCATTGATATCAGCCTCGCTCTGGGGAAACAGGGCTACAATACACTATTTTCCAGATTAAACTGTGCAATTTGCACGATGTTATCTGGGAGGACACTTTCCGTGTTTATGGAATTTTCTTTCAAAATAATTCTCTTCTATGCCCAAATCATGTTAAGGCAGAAAGTGTCGTCCCTGATTAGCCTTTTCGGACCCACATGAATTAAGCCCCATTTTTACAGCTTACATCGTTTTTAATAATAGGATTTATAAGGTACTATCTCAATGCTACGAATGAATTTCACACGAAATACCTTCAGCTGTTCCATTTAGAAAGTTTAATTTCACTCAAACAGAATGCATTAGAAAATTAAACTAAGACTAATGACTGCATACAATTTGTTATAAACATTCAATACAGAAAATTAAAAGAAAACCCATTAACATGGCATGCATTTTGTTGAATGCCCAATCATTATATGATAAAACAAGAGATGCGTTCATCAGAAACACAATGCCCCCTATTGCGCCTCTTTGAAAAAATATTTTTTTTATTTACCTTTAACCTTGAACTTCCACCTCTCAAAATGTGCAGCTTCATGAGAACGCCGCTTTGAATTTAAAAAAAAAAATTATGACCTTTGACCTTGAAAGATGACCTTGACCTTTAACTTCCACCACTCAAAATGTGCAGCTTCATCAGATACACATGCATGCCAAATATCAAGTTGCTATCTTCAATATTGAAAAAGTTATGGCCAATGTTAAAGTTTTCGGACAGACAGACCCCATATATTTGACATTTGACCTTGAAGGATGACCTTGACCTTCACCTTTCACCACTCAAAATGTTCAGCTCCATGAGATACACATGCATGCCAAATATCAAGTTGCTATCTTCAAAAGTGAAAAAGTTATGGCCAATGTTTAAGTTTTTGGAAGGACAGACAGACGCCATATATTAGACATTTGACCTTGAAGGATGACCTTGACCTTCACCTTTCACCACTCAAAATGTGCAGCTCCGTGAGATGCACATGCATGCCAAATATCAAGTTGCTATCTTGATTATTGAAAAAGTTATGGCCAATGTTAAAGTTTTCGGACGGACAGACGCCATATATTTGACATTTGACCTTGAAGGATGACCTTGACCTTTCACCACGTAAAATGTTCAGCTCCATGAGATACACATGCATGCCAAATATCAAGTTGCTATCTTCAATATTAAAAAAGTTATGGCAAACGTTTAAGTTTTTTTTCGGACAGACGGACAGACTGACATACACACATACTGACTGACAGACAGTTCAACTGCTATATGCCACCCTACCGGAGGGTGCAGACCGCTCATCTATTTTTCTTTTTAAAAGTGAAGGGACCTATCTCAATTTCAATCACAAAGGAGGGAGGGTGGAGTGGAGAGGGGTGTATAGTTATCTTCCAAAAATGCAAAAAAAAATGCAAAAAAAAAACAAAAAAACTTTTTTTTTTTGGGGGGGGGATTCTTGAGTGGGATGGTTGGACGGTATTTTAAAAATAAAATAACAACAAGAGCACCGTATAACGGGTGCCACGCTCAGTTGCGAAAGCTTGTCAGAATTTTTTTTAGAGGGCACAGTGACCTTGACCTTTGACCTAGTGACCCAACAAGAGATGTGTTCGTGAGAAACACAATGCCCCCCCCTACTGCGCCAGTTTGAAATAAAATTTCTATTTATCATATGGCAGGTATAGAAATCATCTCCCTTTAATTCATCATGTATCTATGGACATAAGTCCACAGGTATGTAATGAACACTACTATTAACAACTAAGTACATGAAAGAAATGATAATTATATCATTTAAACAAACCTTTGACAAATCAATCATTTGAGTTATAAATAATCAAAATAATAAATCTGTAAAATCTGTACAGTAACTGTGAAAAGAACTTCAATTCTTGGTAAGGAAATATATAATATGAGATTTATTATTATATAAATTACTTCCCTTGAAAATAATTGTCTCTTACAAATCTCTATTTTTAGTAGCAAATAATTAAAAGCCACTACAGTGACTGTAGATTCACCACTCAAAATGTGCAGCTCCATGAGATACACATGCATGCCAGATATATAAAATGGCTATGTTCAATATTGAATAATTATCTCCCTTTAAAGCTTATTACTTCCCTTAAAAGTGTATTTTTTACTGTAGACCTTGAAGGATGACCTTGACCTTTTACCACAATGTGTTTGTCAGAAACACAATGCCGCCTACTGCGCCGCTTTGATTTATTTAACAAAAATATATATGTGGGCAGGTCAGATAACTATGTCCATTTAAAGCTTATTACTTCCCTTGACTTTGTTTTTTCGACCCTAGACCTTGAAGGATGATGTTCACCTTGAAATTTTACCACTCAAAATGTGCAGCTCCGTGATATGCATGCCAAATATCAAGTTGCTATCTTCAATATTTAAAAAGTTATGGCCAATGTTAAGGTTTTAGCACAACGCCTACGGCGGGCGTTGGACGGCAAGCTGGCTATGACAAAAGCCCGGGTTTTCTCCGAAAACAGCCGAGCTAAAAATTAATATTTGTGTTTTTTAACCATGTTTAAAAAAAAAATAATTGTGGGTAATAGTGTAAGGGTATGGTGGTCATTTATTAGATGATAAAGAAAAATTGGGGGGGGGGGGGGGGGGGGGGGGGGGGGGGGAATTCGAGGGGGGGGGGGGGGGCTGGGGGATGGTTTGGGTGGAGTCTATTGTGGTATGTCAGGCATGAGTTGTTTTGTCAAAGTATCAATCAAATCTAATCATAAATAAAGAAGTTATGGCAATTTTAGCAAAATTTAATATTTTGACCTTGAGAGTCAAGGTCATTCAAAGGTCAAGGTAAAATTCAACTTGCCAGATACAGTACCCTCATGATTGCAAGAAAGTATTTGAAGTTTGAAAGCAATAGCCTTGATACTTTAGAAGTAAAGTGGATCTAAACACAAAATTTAACCATATATTCAAAGTTACTAAGTCAAAAAAGGGCCATAATTCTGTAAAAAAGACAACAAGAGTTATGCAACTTGTCCTTTACTGTCCCCTTATGATAGTTTGCGAGTGTTCCAAGTATGAATGCAATATCTATGATACTTTAAGGGGTAAAGTGGACCAAAACACAAACCTTAACCAAATTTTCAATTTTTTAAGTATAAAGGGCCCATAATTCTGTCAAAATGCCTGTCAGAGTTACATAACTTTGCCTGCACAGTCCCCTTATGATAGTTAGTAAGTGTTGCAAGTATGAAAGCAATAGCTTGGATACTTTAGGAATAAAGTGGACCTCAACACAAAACTTAACCAAATTTTAAATTTTCTAACTATAAAAAGGGCACATAATTCTGTCAAAATGCCAGTCAAAGTTACATAACTTTGCCTGCACAGTCCCCTTATGATAGTTAGTAAGTGTTGCAAGTATGAAAGCAATAGCATTGATACTTAAGGAATAAAATGGACCTAAACACAAAACTTAACCAAAATTTTCAATTTTCTAAGTATACAAAGGGCACATAATTCTGTGAAAATGCATGCCAGAGTTATCTAACTTTACCTGCCCAGTGTCCTCATGATAGTAGGTTAGTATACCAAGTTTGAATGCAATAGCATTGATACTTTATGAGAAAAGTGGACCTAAATGCAAAACTTAACCGGACGCCAACGCCAAGGTGATGACAACAGCTCATAATTTAAAAAAAATAAATGAGCTAACAACATATGAAGAGCTCAAGATTTTCTGTTTAAAAAGTAAAATAAAGATAAACAGACAGACAATATAGTTGTACCTTATAACTTTCACGTCATTTGCACAGATAAAACTTTGAAAAAACAAGTATTCAAATTAAACATATCTAGTTTATGTTAATCAAAAATAAAATTGTCAGGATTACAATACTATGATAATGTGTCATTGGCCTTACTTCAAACATTCAAAATATTTATTTGAATTTGTAAACCTATACAAATACTAATTTGTTACAACGTCAATTTTTACTGTGCACAATGGTCAATGCTCTTAACCTTGCCTGTCTGAAATACTATAACTTCAAGATGAAACAACAACCTACTATTAATAACAATAGGTGTTTTATAATCTTCGATTGCACTGATAAGCACGTAGACTTTATGATTGATAAAAAACAATTGGAGATGAAGTTGAAATTCAGGTCTAAAATAACAATAATGCAAAATAATAAAATCTTATAAAACATCAAATCAAAATAAGAAGAAAAAGGAACCAAAAAATACTTCAAAATAACAATAACTTCAGATTAAAAGGTTTTATCAAAATGACAGTGATATACGAAAGTTATAGCCATACCATACAATGCAGATTATATGAGTGCTCACTGTGATGCAAGGTTCTCTCATACTTGAGATATATGACTGGTACATACCTCTCCTTGCTGCATTTTGGCCTTTGGTCGATGGATCAGGAGTGGCTGCCCCTGGTCTTTGATTGTGAGGTTATAATTCTTCCTAAAATCAGTGTACAAGACAAGTATTACTTATATTCAATGGTGTGATTAAGGAGTAGCCTAAGATGAGGACAATTCTGCAAACTGATTTTGGACAATCAGATGTGCATTACAGAGAGACAAACTTTGATAACATACAATCAAATTAATACCTATTTGAACTTTACATGTATTACACATAAAAAACGTTTACTTCACATTCCAAGTATGCAAATTTAACAGAATTTACTTCGGGTGATTTCCATAATGTTCTTCATGTTATTTTTCCATACCCATTGATAGGAGTCTTTCCTTTTTACTCAGTGCTTCTCCTTTTGTAATATGGTCATATTTTACAGTATTCGATATGCCTAATTGCACATACCGATCAAAATTACCCCCCTTAGAAGGACAGTCAATCTTCCTTAACCATTATGAAACTAGTACTGATTTTTTTTATCCACCATTTTTCTAGCTATTGCAATTTTAATTTGTTTAATCCTGATTTGATACGATAATCAACTAGATATGGTGAAAGTCGATGTTATTTTAATAATTTTCACCGATTTTGATTTGAAGACTCTGAAATGATGATCTTTATATTTAAGAATCTTCCTCTTGAGATAAGAGTCAGTAACAAAATGAACAATTGTATTAAGGAAGAAACAAAGTTGAACTAGACAGTTTTTTTTCAAAATATTTTGCTTTGAATATAGTAATGCATAACATTTTGTTACAAATGGCATTACATACTTGTAATAGTCTATGAAGGACATTTCCTCTCCGTTTGCAAGCTGGAATGTGTGGGTTGGGTCTTTATTCCATACGATATCATCCACGCGATATGTTTTGTTGTTATATCTTGTCAGAACTACTGTTCCAACTAAAGTTCTGATCAATTCATCTCTGAATCCATGAGTATTACGTTGGACAATGGTGTACCTACATGATTCAAGAAAACAACTCTCAATGAAACCATCAACTACAATAAGTTGATTTACATTTTCTAACCTCAAGTTCATTTGGAAAAAGACAAGTCTACAACAGAAAAATCAGTTGGCTATTTTAAGGAGGAGAAAGTAAGAAATTAAAGCACAAGAAACATGATTACAATATTTTGAGGAAAATGTGAAAGATAATCCAAGGAAATGCTTTGTTAACCCTTCACGACTTAAATACGTATTTTGACAAATTTGTAGTCCCTTAGCAAGTTACATTTAATTAAATACCTTTCTTACAGAATTCAAGTTTTAAAGGCTTCATTTCCAACCCTAAGTTACTGATGAGCAACAAACTGCATAAAACCTGAACAGACTGCAAGTTACTCGCAGGCTGTTCTGGTTTTATGTTGGTTACAAAAGCCATTGTCACTTTGCTTCTTAGTAGAAAAGGGTTAAGATCATTGGTTCAATTCATAACCTCAAAACTTGACTTAGCCATTACATTATTTCTAAGCTCATTTTGCTCCTGCCTCTGAGGTAAGAAGGGAACTTGTCAGCATATTTAAAGTATATGTTGTATTTTGTATGCATGGAGTACTCATTTTAATTACTGCTTAAAATCTAATCTATTAACACCAAGAGCTGTCTCCATAGGATGAAATATGCCCCCGAAAAACGCTTTGATAGAAGTTATGAGCATTTTTCAAAACCTAAACGCAGATTTCGAAACTTAAGTTTAAGGTCAAGGTCAAAGGGTTAAAATGTGTGTGCGTATGGAAAGGCCTTGTCCATATACACATTCATACCAAATATGAAGGTTACATCTGAAGCAACATAGAAGTAATGAGCATTTCAACTGGCCACTATGATAAGAACAAAATATGGCACAAAATAGCAAAAATCCTGAAAAACATAAAACAAGACAGACAAAGGCTGGTGCTGATGCTCTCCATTTGAGCCATTTAAGAACATATTGAAAATTTGGCTAAAAAAATTAAGTTGCAACAAGATGTGTTTGTGAAACACTATTTCCCCCCCCCCACCCCATATATTTGACATTTGACCTTGAAGAATGGCCTTGACCTTTCACCACTCAAAATGTGCAGCTCCATAAGATACACATGCATGCCAAATATCAAGTTGCTATCTTCAATATGGCAAAAATTATGGCAAATGTTAAAGTTTGACGCAAACAAACCAACAGACAGGGCGAAAACAATATGCCCCCCAGTATAGACTGGGGAACATAACAAGAGCTGTCAGAGGACAGCAAGCTCGACTATTCGAGTGCTTGACAGTATAACGTAAGCCATCATGGAGAGGGGGGGGGGGGATATAATGTGGGTGTGTGATCATATAATAGATGATCTTTCAAAAATAAGTAAAACAATTTATTTTTTTTTGGGGGGGGGGGGGGGGGGAGTTCGGGGGGGGGGGGGGGGGGGGGGGGGGGGGGGGGGGGATGGTTTGAGTGGAGTGCATTGTGGTATGTCAGGTAAGTGTTGTTTTGTCAAACTTTAACATAGATTTATCAATAATATGCATATTCTAAGTATAAAAGGGGCGATAATTCTGTCAAAATGCTTGATACAGTTGTCTGCTCTTATTTATAGGTTGGGGTCATGATGGTAAACAAGTATGCAAAATATGAAAGCAATATGTCAAGGGACAAGGGAAATATTTGGGGTAATCCGCAAACTTTAACATAGATTTATCAATAATATGCATATTCTAAGTATAAAAGGGGCCATAATTCTGTCAAAATGCTTAAAACAGTTGTCTGCTTTTGTTAATAGGTTGGGGTCATGATGGTAAAGAAGTATGCAAAATATGAAAGCAATATGTCAAGGGACACAGGAAATATTTGGGGTAGTACGCAAACTTTAACATAGATTTATCAATAATATGCATATTCTAAGTATAAAAGGGGCCATAATTCTGTCAAAATGCTTGATAGAGTTGTCTGCTCTTATTTATTGGTTGGGGTCATGTTGTTAAACAAGTATGCAAAATATGAAAGCAATATGTCAAGGGACATTGAAAATGGTTGGGGTAGTACACAAGCTTTAACATTTTCTGCATATTCTAAGTGGAAAAGGGGCCATAATTATTACAAAATGCTTGATAGGGTTGTCTGCTATTATTTATAGGTTGGGGTCATGTTGGTAAACAAGTATGCAAAATATGAAAATATTTGGGGTAGTACAAAAACTTTAACATTTGCACGCTAACGCAGACTCTAACCCTAATGCAGACGCTCACGCTGACGCCGGGGTGAGTAGGATAGCTCCACTATATATATTTCATATATAATAGTCGAGCTAATATATATTTCATATACAGTAGACTCTCTGTAAACCGGACGGTCTCGGGACCGGCCTGATCGTCCGGTTTTCAGAGAGTTCCGGTTTACCAAGAGTTTTCATATTGCCGAAATATACATGGTATGCATTGTGTACAGAATCACATAAAAATAAAACAAACCATATACATTTACATGCACCATGTGATAACTGTACGCAGGTACTGGTGATGTTAATTGCATTCTTAAAAAATGTGTTTCTAATCGATTAAAAGCAAAAAAATTCCATACCGACTTGTTTTGATTAATCCCAAAGTGAGCGTGGTGCTTTATACATGTACGTACGTGGCATTTGTCATATAGGCGAGTGACGACACAAATAATATTGTTGTAGATACACGAGTTATTATTCAATACATACATGTACCACATTTCATAAAACATACACACAAGCAAAAAACAGCGTCATAATTATTTTTTAAGATATTCATAATCTCAAAACCTACTAATTCTTGAAGTTTACTCTTTCACGAAAAAGTCCAAGGTCACTCTCTGCTTGAAAGCACATTTCAGTTGATTCCCTGATGAGCTTTATCTTATCCTCTAACGTAAGCTCTACGCGTCTGCGTTTAGCTGGAGGCTGCGACATTTTTGATGCGTTCGAAATTAGTAAACGGCAATGAATGAATTTGCATACAGATGGATGGATATTTAACAGACATATTTCTAACAGTTTATCTGACAAATAAACAAACAACCATTTCAGCGTTAAAAACATGGCTATAAGATCTTTTAAAATACCCGAGAAGATCACAAGAAAATGATCGTCGCAACGGCATGCATTAATTTTTTAATTAAATTGTTTATCATAGGCGATAATACATAATTAATAAAACGATCGAGTCAATCACTTTTTGGTGTTACCGCACGTCTATTATAGACATTCACAGTTTATTTTACATTACTTAATCGGACTTCCGTAGCGCGGTAACGACTTGACACCTTGATGGTATGTTTAATCCGATTATCGATAATTGCGCGAGCAAAATGTGTGACACCGCACTCGCTGTGCTGACTAGGTATTGTTATTTTTACGCCTCGGGCATCTTGAGAATTTAGACCATCCGGTATACTCAATGTATTTTACGTTGAAAATGACCAAATTTACGGAGATACCCGTCCGGTTTCCGGTTTTCAGAGAGTTCGGTTTATTCAACATTTTTTAACAAAGATATAGAAGGAGAAAATACGGGACTGGCCCGACCGTCCGGAATCGGGAGAGTTCCGGTATTCAGAGAGTCTGGTATTGACAGAGTCTACTGTATAATAGTCGAGCTAAAAATGCTAAAATCTGGTAAAATTGTCTTCTTGTTTCAATAGAATTTCTGAATTCAAACCAGTCTTCACCCATGATATGAAACCTCGCATAACGTTATTGTTATTGAATTGCACATGCTTGCTGGGCTAATCTACATGAGCTCGCATTGAAACTGGTAATTCATATACTTTAAATACACAGTAAATAATGTTGTCTGTCTACAAAATAGTAGCAAAAGTTGCATTAAACAAAACAAAACAAGGGACAAAATTGTCACAAAAACCAGGTTTTCAATTTGAGACAATGGGGGACATAACAAAAAGTTTGATAAAGGCAGACAACTCAAAATGTGCATTGTTACTGATTGTTCCTAGTTACCCCCTTGTTTCAAATTCAATCTATTTTTAATCGTGGCGACCTTGGAGATATCGATGTAATTCTTTCGCTCGACACACCGTCCAATCATGGTGAACAAATGTGCCAAATGATTTCAAAATCTCACAATGAATGACATAGTTATGGCCCGGACAAGCTCATTTATGGCCATTTTTGACCTTTGAACTCAAAGCGTGACCTTGACCTTGAAGATATCGACGATATTCTTTCGCGCGACACACCGTCTAATAATGGTGAACAAATGTGCCAAATGATTTTAAAATCTCACAATGAACAACACAATACATGCGTGGTTTAACTGTAATACAATATGCTGCAATTTCAAGTCTGTATTTAAAAAGTTTTAAGAGAATAAACCAAATTCAGAGGCCTTACATGTTTATACCATCAAGGCCATTTGTTAAGGATAATGAACTTAACTGTCTCCCAGATGAGATAAATTGCAACTTTATTGTACCTTTTTGATATGAAAGGCTATCAGCAATCCTGACAGGCAATGCTTTCATCTTAGGACGTCAAACAAAATTTAATATACACACAGGTGTTTCTCACCTTTCAATTTCCCTAAGAAATTTTCTGCAAAATAAATTTTACTCTATGAAGTTTTGATATTTATCTTATGCTTTCTTTGTGATCATAAATAAATAAAACATTTTTATATATAAATCGATATTCCGCCAAGTTCAACAAATATCCTCTATTTAATTAAGGGTATTCAGATAATATAAATCATATTTGTTGATGTTCATTAGTAACAAATCACCATACTTATTATCATCATCATCATAATTATCCTCTTCAGAGAGAAACAAAATTAAATATGATGTTTTGCAATTTTGTTCTATATCTTATTCGCGGAATAAATATTTAAACCACTGCATTCAAATAATGAATGTCAAAATATGCATTAATTTCATTGAGAGCTTATATTGGTAATATCACACTAGAATGTTAACAAGGTTTCACCATATCCATATCATGAAAACTGCCCCATCGCACGGAGGCCATCTTTTTCAATGGAATGGAACCATTGTCAAACACTGCTGAGATATCATTAGAACATATGTTCTGACCAAGTTTCATGAAGATGAGACAAAAACATTTGACGTCTAGAGTATTAAAAAGGTTGTACTATAGCCATGTAAGGAAAAAATCTATGCCTCATGGGGGGTCATCTTTTTCAACTAACCAGAACAATTTTGACACCGCTGAGATATCATTAGAACAACATGTTATGACCAAGTTTCATGAAGATTGGACATTACATGTGACTTAAAGTATTAACAAAGTTTTACTATAGCCATATATTAAGGAGAAATGCCCTGTCCCCAGGTGGCCATGTTTATCAACAAACCATAACCATTTACGAACGCAGCAATGATACGATTCTAACAAATGTTCTGGGAAAAAAAGAAAATTGAACAATTAATGTGAATTCTAGCGTGTTAAAAAGCTTTCACAAAGCCATATAAGTACAACTGCTCCTCCTCCTGGTAGACATGTTTTTTTACAGACAAGAATCAATTTTGAACTCTGCCCTGATATCACTTGAACAAATGTTCTCACCAAGTTTCATGAAGATTGTACTATAAATGTGACTTCTAGAGTATGAACAAGGATTTTCTTTAAATTGACCTAAAGATCTAGTTTTTGACATTATGTGCCCCAGTTTCGAACTCAGGCAAGATATTGTTGGGAAAAAAAATTGTCTAACCAAGTTTCATGAACGGACAATAAATGTGGCCTCTAGAAGTCAACACTGCAAATGTTGACGACGGACAAAAGGCTATCACAAAAGCTCATCATGATTACGTTGTGCTCAGGCGAGTAAACAATTTACAGCTGTCAGTTATTCATGGGTGCCTTACAATTTGTCCAGGACGGTTTCAGTCGTGAGCACTCGATGTGAGGCATCGGCCAGCAGCATGAGACCCCCCTCCTGCTCAGATACAGCTGTGATGTAGCCTGGCCACACCTCCAGTCTGAAACAACAGGCACCATTACTCAGGGGACAAGATTTTGGAATAAAACCATGCTACACCAGCATAATACCCTTGAATTGTTACTGTTCATGAAGACAAGGATTGATAGTACAGTCACAAATGATGTTTTCATTTATAAGTGACGATGCATTGACTTCAAAGGCTTTATAGTCTTACTTTTATTATTTCTGAATTAAACATTTCAGCTCAGAGTGGATCATTTGAGTCAATACAGTTGAGAAAGAGGAATAATAAAAGCCTATAGGCAAAGGTAAAACTTACTTGTGTTGTGGGACCCCAAAAGGTGTATAAGGGTTGTAGAAATATCTGCCCACCTGCACCATCTTTAAAATACCCATTATCCTGAAACACAAAAACAAAGGCTGCTCCATGGCACTCTAGACCATCGTATCAACAAAGGAAGAGTTGGAATAATCAAGTGATGTGTACCTGACAAAACAGCAGACCCCTTCCAAGTTAATTATGTAAGATTAACAACAGCATCTCTATAAGTAAACCTCGCTTCAGTACTTTTAAGTTGTGGCAGGTTACAGATGTCATTTACCAACTATTTCAAAACTGAGTATTTCTGGAACATAGCAACCACTTTATTTTCAGACGAACAAACATAAATAACCTTCACTTTATGAACCTATTACTACAAACAGGGTGTTATTAACCTAGCTTTAGTTCTTTTTGAGTTGACAAAGGATCTTGATTTTAGTTTATGATTACTTCTGTAACCATTGCAACCTCAAGTTTTGTCTGACACAAAACTTTAAGAGTGTGCATCCACACACCAACATACCAAGTTTTATAACCTTATCTACACACCAAAATACCAAGTTTCATCACCCTATCCACATACCAAGTTCCATCACTCAATCCACATACTAACATGCTAAGTTTCATCACCATATCCACATACCAAGTTTCATCACTCAATCCATATACCAACATACCAAGTTTCATTACCCTATCCACATACCAAGTTTTATCACCATATCCACATACCAAGTTTCATTACTCAATCCATATACCAACATACCAAGTTTCATCACCCTATCCACATACCAAGTTTCATCATCCTATCCACATACCAACATACCAAGCTTCATCACCTTATCCACATACAGACATACCAAGTTTCATCACCTTATCCACATACCAACATACCAATCACCTTATCCACATACCAACATACCAAGTTTCATCACCTTATCCACATACAGACATACCAAGTTTCATCACCTTATCCACATACCAACATACCAAGTTTCATCACCTTATCCACATACCAACATACCAAGTTTCATCACCTTATCCACATACAGACATACCAAGTTTCATCACCCTATCCACATACTAACATACCAAGCTTCATCACCTTATCCACATACAGACATACCAAGTTTCATCACCTTATCCACATACCAACATACCAAGTTTCATCACCTTATCCACATACAGACATACCAAGTTTCATCACCCTATCCACATACCAACATACCAAGTTTCATCACACTATCCACATACCAACATACCAAGCTTCATCACACTATCCACATACCAACATGCTAAGTTTCATCACCCTATCCACATACCAACATACCAAGTTTCATCATCCTATCCACATACCAAGTTTCATCACCCTATCCACATACCAACATACCAAGTTTCATCACACTATCCACATACAGACATACCAAGTTTCATCACCCTATCCACATACCAACATACCAAGTTTCATCCCCCTTTCATATACCAAGTTTCATCACCCTATCCACATACCAACATACCAAGTTTCATCACCTTATCCACATACCAACTTTCCAAGTTTCATCCCCCTTTCATATACCATGTTTCATCATCCTAGCCTATGAACTTTTTTATCCAGATTTGGACGGGGGACCTGATGCATAGTCCTCCCAGTTTCAACAGTAGGTCAGTTACAATAAGATACCAGGAAAAAATTATACAATGACAAGATTTTCAATAAACTCATGAAGTTCATCAGTCTGAGGAATTGACATTACTGTTGTGTTCATAATAGGACTCGGCATTATCTAGTTTTCTGTAAACAAAATTACAAGACAATGTAACAAGAGCTGTCAGAGGACAGCGCGCTCGACTATTCGAGTGCTTGACATTATAACGTGAGCCATCATGGGGAAATTGTTCATATTCAATAATTTATTAAACGATGTTTTGAAATAAAAAAAGGAAAAAAAAAATATATTGGGGGGGGGGGGGGGGGGGGGGGGGGGTTGAGAGGGGGTATAATGTGGGGTGTGGTCATTTATTAGACGATCTTTCAACAACAAAAAAAGGAAAAAAAATAATTATTTTTTTTGGGAGGGGGGGGGGGGGGGGGGGGGGGGGGGTGAGAGGGGGGGGGGGGGTATAATGTGGGGTGGGGTAGTTTATTAGATGTTTTTAAAAAAAATTGGGGGGGGGGGAGTAGGGGGGGTGAGAGGAGCTATAATGTGGGGTGGGGTAATTTATAAGATGATGTTTAAAAAAAAAAAAAAAAAAAATGGGGGGGGGGAGGGATTCTGGGTAGGGGCGTGGGGTATTGTTTGGGTGGAATCCATTGTGGTTTTCAGGTAAGTGTTGTTTTGTCAAAGTAATAATAAAATGCGATCATAAATAAAGAAGTTATGGCAATTTAAGCAAAATGTTCAATTATCTAAGTGTAAAAGGGGCCATAATTATGTCAAAATGCTTGATACAGTGGTCTGCTCTTGTTTATAGGTTGGGGTCATGTTGGTAAACAAGTAAGCAACATTTAAAAGCAATATGTCAAAGGACACAGGAAATATTTGGGGTAGTACGCAAACTTTAACATAGATAAATAGATTTATCAATAATATGCATATTCTACATGTATGAATTTTGTAATAAAAATAATTTATTTCTATTTTATACACAAATTTTGGTCCCAAAAATTGTTTTCACTGCCATTTATTAATGTTAAACAGTTACTGTTTAAATATAGGTCACACATGGTCACTTAGTACAAGCTGTCTTGCAAATTTGTGGGTTTATTTAAATTCTCTAAAATACAAATTTAGTAATAGAGTATTTTTTGTTATATCAATACCATTTCTAACATTGGTGTATTATACCTGCATATATATATTTTTTGCATAATGTTTTGTTCAACAGAGAAACTCACTATTTTAAACTATCACAGTTGTATAAACCATGGCCTACTTGACTTTGAAATAGCTGTCTTTAACTGTCGCGTTGTTTACAAAAACAGTTACATAAGCCTCGTTCTTGGAAAACTGGGCTCAATGCATGTGTGAAAAGTGTCGTCCCAGATTAGTCTGTGCAGACACATGGGGTCGACACTTAACACACATGTGTTAGGCCCAGTTTTCCCAGAACAAGGCTCATTCAATTCAAACGTCACTGAAGGCAACTGACTTCCTGAAGATGATGTTGTAGAGCTGGTGACAGGACTCGGGTGGGATCACCTTGGTGAGACGTATGGTGATGGTCACTGGAACACCATCTGTGTGCCGCACCCCGGTCAAAACTGTCTCCTGAAAACATAACATGTAGTACTGAAGGTAGAGCAATATAACTGATCAATGTTACATCAACCTTGAAGCTAGCATCATAATTGGTTCATGCATGTCCTCTTGAAAAACACAAAACAAGTGACAATGCACTTTAAAGAACTAACAGTCACATGAATATCTATTATCACGAAAACCATATAAGGACTATGCACAAACTTAAAGTGTCCATTGTGACCTTGAAGCAATTAACATGGTTGTTTAATCCAGATATGATTATTTGTGACAGATATGTCTTGCTATGATCATTTGAGCCAGTTTAAAATCCCTTAAGGAAAACTTTCACGCCCCTCGCATGTATTTTAAACAACCTGAACCATTTTCAAACTTGTCCAAGACATTATCAGGACACATGTTCTGAGTAAACTTGATTAAGATTGGACAATAAATGTAGCCTATAGTGTTAAAATGGTAAATCTTGACAACGGACCACGCAAGACAGACAAAATGCAATCACAAAAGCTGTGCTCAGGTGAGCTAAAAACAATGGCTATCAAGACGAAATGCCCTTCACACTCAAACAGCAGAAATACCCTTACACCATAATAATGGCCGAGCGTAAAAAGCAGTGCCAACCTGAAAGCTAGTTTTCTTATATTATCCCTTTCCCTTATAGATGCGTATAATCCTGAGTCTATCGATTCCCCGA
Source organism: Dreissena polymorpha (assembly GCF_020536995.1). Classification (NCBI taxonomy): domain Eukaryota; kingdom Metazoa; phylum Mollusca; class Bivalvia; order Myida; family Dreissenidae; genus Dreissena; species Dreissena polymorpha. Next base: position 34,406,626 of record NC_068356.1, read on the forward strand.
TACATACGTTTATTACCGTCGCTATCGATTACCGAATACATGCACATTTTTCCGTCTCTATCCATTATCTGATAATCCCGTATATTCCCGATGTCCATATTTAAATGCAAATTCTGATTAATATTGACGACAAAAGTGCTAAAGAAAACTCATTAACACAGACATCCAACATTTTTCTAAAGTATCAAAAGAATTTCGGCATATGTTTCTATTTAAAGATTTGATGAAATAGGTGTCCAATTGGGACAAGGGTATTCAAACATGCGTAAATAACTTAACATGGTGTGCGCACATCGTGTACAGTTTATATGTTCTGTTACAAATTGTAGCCACAAATAAATACATGTATATGCCCATGATATTTTCGTTTCCAGTTTTTGTCTTGACAAAAAGCGCGCGAAAATAGACGTGGTGTATTTATTTTTTCACAAAAACTGCGTAGCGCAGACAACATTTTAAAAGCTTTGCAGTAGATTTCCATTTGAATATTGGGGTATCGCGCAAATGATTTTGACATATTCCTGAATAAAATACAAGTCAAAAACGCTGTATCATTAACATCTTTTAGTTCGTTCAATATTGCAACAATTATTGTACTGTATCTGATTGCACACAAAGCGCCATGTACAGTTCATATTCTTTTACAACAACCAAGCGTCATCTATATTTAGATTTCATGCAACATGTGTTAAGTCATTTTCTGGAAATTGGGAGAAAGTAAAAGCGATTTTTCGAAAATAAACCAATGTTTTTTCCATTTAATTTGTCATAATTATTTATATTTTGTGTTGTCTGAATATGTTTGTTGGTTCTCATTTGTTTTTAGCAAATCTTATGAAAATAAATATCGTAATTGTAAATGTTTAAAGCAAGTCGCGTTTCCGAGATCATAAACGAGAATTACTTCAACATGTTAACTGACATATATAATTATTGTTTTGAAAGACGACACGTGCTTATCTAAAGCTTGTGTTTTGTAATACACAGGATATTGGATTTTCGGTGCTTGCTTGAGCAATAAAACAAAGACGCATTTGGCGATTTTCAGTAGAACTTTTGTACTGACCAACATAATAATTAATATTTCACGTGCTTATCTAACATTTAGCGATAATAAACACAGGTCCTAGACACTTTGTGCTTGTTTGGGCCATAAAACGCAATCCTGGTGGCCATTTTCAGAAGCACACGTGTTAAGAAACTAACGAGTTCGGGTAATAAAGCACAGAGATTATGATCTGCAAACTGCATGGAGTCTGAAATGAAACAAAATGCCGACAAATCAAAAGATTAACCGCCTAATGTTTCAGTATTTATTGTCAATAAAACACTGAATACATTATGTTTTACTTAAAAAGTGTGGCTTTGTTGTTCATTCAACATTTCTTATGCGTTGTTTAGAATACAAACTTAAAAGTTATATGGTTGGACGGAGAATTTATTTCTCCACAATATTTACATTGACACAAATTATGTGAAATGCAAGGAACTAAGTGAAAATTAAGCCTAAACAAGACAGGTGTAACAGTTGAGAAATTTTCCAATATTTTCCAAATAACCCTATTGAGATGGTGTAAGCAGGCTTATCAGATGTATATGGAGTCACTGTTATCAGAACAGCAGGACTGGTATTGGCCTGGGGTGGCAAATCAGATAAAGGGTCTATCAGGGAAAGAGTTATTGCCCAAGAGTATGACAATATTACAAGCCTGCCCATATTTGAGAATCTGAGCCAGTCGAATCAAAACATTCCCCAGTTCAGGACTGACAGACTTGTACCTTGTATCAATGATTGCTTACTTGTCCTAGTTCAGCTTACCTGCTGAGGTAATTGAATAGGCAGGAACAAAATGCTGCCATCAAAGGCCTTAGTAAAACCAATGACATCACGATGTTCATTGATCAGCTTGAAACGCATGCCCCTTGCGTCAATGTTGGGGTTGAAGTCTACATGGTATTGGAACACACCAGAGTTCTTGCACTTTATACGTATGTAGTTGGCACACAAATGCATACTGGAAAAAAAAACATATAAATATTTAGTTGGATGACAGCTATCCATGTTATGAACAAGAGAAACGAATCTCAAAACATTTCTGATGCTATATTTTTTTCAATATGTTTGTATTAAATGAGTAGCTCTGTGAACCTAAACAGACCATTTAACTTAATAGCCTCCACTGCTTTGTTTTTGTTTGCTTTCTATTGCTGGGCAAATTTTAATTTCAAGAAAATGTGTAGGTTCCATGACTAAATTATTTTCAGTAAATTTCAACTTGATTGTTAAAAGATTTATCAGCAATTTCACAACAATAAGATACTTACGGCTTTCCATCTGTGCCATGCATCTGAACAACATCTTTCCTATCCAAGGACATGCGTGCCAGTCTGCTGCTGGGGGGTGACCCTGGCCCCTCACCCTGGGGCCTGGCTGGAGGAGGCTGGGCAGGAGGGGTGGGCTGTGTGGGGGCTGGGGCCGGGGCCACCTGTGAGGCCTGCTGCAGGACTGCTGTACCTCTTGCTGTAGATTGTGGCAGGGACTGCCTCGACCTGTTACAAATAACACTATTATGTGATAATAAATGTGACACGCTAGCACTACACAAACAATGAAATGAGTATTTGCTAAGTGTCTTTCTTCTTTTATGGAATTTTCAGTTAAATGGATGACTCTTCTTAACCCAAATCCAGTAAAGGCATAAAGTGTTGTGCCTGATTAGCCTGCACAGGCTAATCTGGTACAACACTTTACGCACATCCATTTAGCCCAGTTTTCCAGAAAGAGGCTCGTATAATAACGAGTAACGACCTATCATAAAGAAGAGCCTGCATGGAGGCAAGTCCACGACCCATTGGCCTAGGTACAGCTGGCCCTGCACTTGCATCTCCTCCTGAAAATACATGTCCAACCATTAATGATAACAAATTTATTGCATTCAAACATAGAACTTTTAGTTCAAAGTCAACATTAAAATTGGTATAATGTTCAACTTTCTGGACCAATCTGAATTGTACTTAAGAAATAATGTGATGGAAGAAAGGAACGCTGATTCAAAAACAGGGTTCCACCTTTGCAATGCCATTATAATTGATTTTAACCCCTCTATCACCCTTATTGACCAGACTTACAGCCGCATTCCTACCCTCCATCCCGTTTTTTTCTTGGAAAAGCTCTAAACAAAGTGCATTCTTATGTTCATCATATTTTCTCAACATGTAACAATAGATACATATAAGTATTATTGCATTTAATAAATTATTTCAAATGTCCAAAATTATTTCCTTTTCTTTGTCACAACATTTGATCTAATGTTGTTTCTGTCATTCTTTTTAGCTAATAATTCCGTTTAATTTTGTGAAAAAGCCCCCACGGCCCACGTTACCTGGTGTTGGCTGTATTGGCTGACTGGCAGCCTGCTTGTTTAGAAGGCTTGCTAGAACAGCCCCACGTCCCATAGGAGCAGGAGCCTGGGGTGCAGGACTGGTCTGCTCAGCTGCTGGGGCCAGAGAACTGGCTGGCTTCTGTCAAAGGACAATATTTATTAGTAAATTGAGCCTTGTCCTTGGAAAACTTGGCTTAATATCGTACAAGCAGAAAGTGTCGTAAGTAATTTAAATATTATAGAAATAGAAAAACAATGATCTTTAACAAAGGGGGAACAATATTAAATCCATGTGATGATAAAACAAGATGTGTTTGTGAAACACAATGTCCCCCTATTTGATGTTTGACCTTGAAGGATGACCTTGACCTTGTGAAGGATGACCTTGACCTTGACCTTTCACCACTCAAAATGTGCAGCTCCATGAGATACACATGCATGCCAAATATCAAGTTGCTATCTTCAATATTGCAAAAGTATTCATAAAATAAGCGATTTGGGCCACATATATTTGACCTCTGACCTTGAAGGATGACCTTGACCTAGACCTTTCACCACTCAAAATGTGCAGCTTCATGAGATACACATGCATGCCAAATATGATGTTGCTATCTTCAATATAGCAAAAGTTATTGCAAAATGTTAAAGTTGGCCATACAGACCAACAGACAGGGCAAAAACAATATGTCCCCCACTACTATAGTGGGGGACATAAAAATCCTTTTAGTGACAATAAATGTCAAATTGCAGTAAGAAGGTAAGCGATGCAAAGAATCCTTACTTCTTCCTGCCCATTATCTCCAGGTTTTCTTGGTGGCTGTGAAAGTGCTTGTAGAAGGAGGGCTCCTCGCCCACCTCGTCCATAGCCGCCAGAAGCCATGCTTAAATAACAAAGACTGTGGACTAAAATTTTTTTTATAAATGTTATGAAAATCATGTATATATTCAAATCAAATTTATATAATTATTTATTGTATTTATATTGTTTAACTTATAACAACACTTTCATAATATTCTTGTGCTTTAGGCCACAATTAAAATATTGTTGGTTTGCCCTTTACCGACCCTAAATTTTACAGGTGGGTAGGTAGGTAGGAAAATTATTTTATTATATTTGAGAAATTATATTTTTAATACACTAATAGTCTATGAATATTTAAAACACTGTTATTAAAGCACTGTTGCAGTGTACGAAGCCCTATGTAGCTTAACATAATCTTGTTTGCTGTTTCTTGCATATATTAATATCAAATGCATGCTTGTGTGTTATTACATCAAATATTTGTTCATTATATGATGTTAATTGCTCAAATGCATTTGTAATTATTTAACAGCCAGACAGCTTTTATTTTTAACTTAAACCTTTCCCTTAAATTGGGCTTAATTACTTGCAACAAGCATTGAAGGAGTGTAGAAAGACAGCCCAAAGCCTTTAATGGAAAAATTCAGACATGGCGAAAGACCGTCACATTTTACAGGCCAGACTTGCCTACCAGGAGAAACAATTCACAGGCCAGTTGAAATTTGTACAGGCCTCAATTTTAAGTGTTTGACCGGTTAGTGCATAGTCTCGGCATGGCAAAGTAAATTCATAAAAGGGCAAACTGAACACTATTATAAAGCATTTTTTCTTCTTGAATGCTCTGAGCTTTTATGAGTACATATGTACAGCTCAGAGGGTCAATAGCTGGGAGTTGTATTATTGAAACTAACATAAGCATGAAAACTTGATTTGGGGAAATAAATTAAGGGTGTTAGTTTCAGTTTGTGGATATATTAACGCTTTAAACATATATACCTGAGTGTTGTCGATGTATTTAGCTAAGAGACATTAATATATTAAATAAGTTTACCTTTACATATCCATTTCACTAACATGCCATTACAGTAAACTGTTTAGTGTGGCAAACATAATAAAGCAGAATATGCACATGAATCTGATTAAACACAGATCCACTTGCATATAAATCAAATCATGTTTGTCTGTTATTTTGCATTTTCAAACGATAATCCTGTAACTGTTATATGTATTTTTCTTTGCGATTAGACTGCATTCCAATTTTCAAACACTTGTTCTGTGACATTCAGTTCATACATTTCCAAAAAAAAGAGTTTTATTTGTATCTAAAACGTATGCTCCATCGTAGAATGACACGCTCTTTTCATTAATCCATACTCATTATATGATGTCCGTCGTAAATTCAATAGTCATTTGTCCTCGCTGAGCATAGTTATTTCTTTTAATTGTCCGCCATCTTGGATCACGTTAACAACATGTGTACAACGAACGTAAACTCGTATATGTCCGACTACTTTCGCGAACCAATAGTTAAGTATGATGTCGTTCGGCCATTTTCACGGAACACTGCCGATCGCGATGCTGGTTATAGAGGCTTGCATTACTGCCTATTCTGGGGCATATGAAATTCCAACCATCGGAGCGACCTAGATCGGTCAGGGGCGATAATAATGGACAGGGATATAAATACGCGCACAAATAAATATTGCAGTCGGCTCTTTTATGATCGGCAAAACAAACGAAAATAAAAAAAAATACCTTTTCAGAAATCACAATAAAAAAATTTGGGTCTGGGGGTAAAAAGTGGGTCAGTCGGTAAAGGGCAAACAAACTCAATTTTAATTTAGGCCTTATTGTTGCTTTTCTAATATTTTATTTTAATAATTTCCAACATGTTTCGAAATATTACCTTAAATATTTTATTTATTTTTTTGGCAATTAGGAATTTTTAGGTCCCATTTGGGAAAAATGTATACTTTTTTCAATAGGGAATACAGCCGAATACCGGACCCGATTTTTTTACGAAAACCCCACACTGTATATTCTGATCTCGATTCAACTGTCCCTTAATAACAAAAAAGTGCTTGAGAATGTAGTTTCTGCTTTATTTCAAGAACGTACAGCAGTGACATTTTTCTGATATCCATAAATGGAGTCAATTAGCAAAGTTGATCTAATAACCTGCATGAAAATTCAATATTTTTAATAGCCATGGGCAATTTCTATTGGCTAGCGCTGAAAAGACATGTACTTATTTTATTTTACAGTGACATCATGAATCATATACTGGTATACATAAAATTATAGTAGATGTAAAGGATTTAAGTTGTAAACAAGGGAATAGTGTTCACACTTTAATTTCATTATTGATATTCTTGTGTACAAATTTAAATTCACTCCAACAGTTATACACTGTGTTTTAAAATCATTATTTGCTTGTTTTCCAATCTGATTCTTATGCTTGAAAAAAAACTGCAGAAACAAAAGTGGGGCAAATCCACAGTTTAAAATGAGTTTTTTATTCATTTGTGTGGAAAGTAGGCAATATGAATATTCAAAAATATATTTTCCACTTTTTCATTTTTCAAATTAACTACACCTAGCACTATTCCAGGGAATACTACACCTAGCACTGACCCCTGGACTGAAATTTTGTGGAGTCAAATAGAAAAATGCTGGGGTCAATTTTGAAGCCCAAAAATAAGTGTAGGTGAATTGTGTTCTGTGACTGTGTTATTCGATGTTTTTACACAGAAGTAGACTAAGATTAACACAATGTCTTTAAAAGTTATATTGCTTTATAAAATAATTAAATAACCAGTGCCCCAGATAAGCTGCGTATCTGCGTCTTTCACCCTATTAAAATGTTTAAAAACGCAACGAAATACAATATCATGCGTATTGAAAACGCATCAGATTTGACTTTTTACGCAAATTCGTCACATTTGATGCGTATGATACAGTAGCTTTGATCGAAAATGCTAGCTTTAATCGAAAATGCTTTGCTCATTTTAGGTATTTTCTCTTTGGAATTATTATCGTAATGCGGCAACGCTTTCATTCAGCAAGCATCTGGATGATGGCGCAGGAAAACAGTCAGTTATCCAAACGCTCTGCGGACTAGATTTCATTGTTAAATAAAGTGTCTGACCAAAGTATTTACGATGACATACATGCGTTTTAAATCTGACTTAATCCGTCGTTCATTGTGTATGTCTTTGTAAAGCGTCTGTACTTTCATCTCGTATAAGGATGCGTAATGAAAAGTCTATAACTTAAGAGGTCGAAAGACATCCGCGATTGTTGCGCAAAAATATCAACCAATCGCAAATGTTTTCGAATCAAGAAAGAAAAAGCCAATAAGTGCCGACTAATTTGTGTTATCATTTTTTTCTGTTTAACAATTTATATTATGGACAGTTTCAAGGATTGAATGTGTTATGAAACATTCAGTTAATTAAAGTAAATGATGATAGCTTATAGTTTTATTGAATCAATACAAGTGTGCAGCTTCAACAGAAGTAAAACGGCAATGATTTTACGATATGCATTTTTATATCTCATTTCACCCTATTTCAAGAGTGAAATCACCCTATTTTTCAAAATCAATGAGTGAAAACCCTATTTCCCAAATAATTATCTGGGGCACTGAATAACAATATACATAACATAAAAGAATGCTAATAAATTGGTTCACAATGATAATGACGAAATATATTATTACAATGTACTACTGTAACTTTGTAAAGCAATACAGAAATCAAGCATCAGGAATACATTAATCAAGTTTAATGAATACAGACATGAATGTTACCAATAAGTTTATAAATGACAACAATTAATTATAAATACATGTACATGTATCTATCTTAGTGGCAGACCAACAACTTGTAAAAAAGGCCTAAGTCCACATGACATAATTTGCATACAAAATTATTCATATAAAGGAACACAATATCATTTTGACTCTTTAAAAAAACATGTTTTGCTATATATCAGGGACTACCCTACGGGCGACAAGAGCGATAATTTCTCTCTAACGCCCATGATATCGCCATACGAGCCCAGAAAAGCAAAGATCAAGTCGCCCGATTTTTTAGTAAACAAGACCAGAAAAGCCCAAATCAAGCCGCCCGATTATTATTGCCAATCCTGCTACCGCCCGCAGGTGATTAGCAAGTTTATTGTTTGTTGTTTATCTAACAGTTACACAATTAACCCCCCCCCCCCCCGCACGGATCGTTAATTGACCGTGACAAAGCAGTCTCCTAATATTGGTTGCTATAACAACACACTCGTGCCTCTTCCCGCGTGCTGCAAGTTGTCTAATGATAACGTGATAATTGATTGACCATCCGATAATTGCAGGTTTTTTCGCGGACGTCACGGTTAAGAAGTCGGCAAAAATAATTAAAGAAAAACAAAATTGATCAAGGTCTATTAATTACGTAGATCAACTATTAAGTCCAGTGATTTTTGTCAGTTTGTTAATCCACTGATAATTACGAGTAGTAAACACCCGTCTTATATAAACTGGAATCACAGTTCATTTTTTATACTAACAAGTCATATTACTACACATAAACATTGAGAAAACACATTTCCTCGATTAGATATAAATTATCTGAGTAGAATTAAATTGCTACGTTATGACCATCAACATTGCAAATGGCGGACGTATTGTAACATTCAACCTGCATTTAATTCAAAGCTGGCGATTAAAATTACAAGTAATGGTGATTAAATAATGGAGAAAGCATTAACTGGATTTAACAAACATTTGATAAGGTTTGTTAAACCAGATAACAACAAGGACAATTTGGATTATTAAAGTTAAACAGTTAAGGTTCTCTTAAGTGTACATATTTCGGACATGTATAGTATTCGGATAAACAGTAATAGATATACAAGATGTTTTATGCATTACGATTGTGTTTTGTTACAAAAGCAATCATAGGGATGATGGTAATATAATGACGATAAATGTGATGAAAAGATGCTAGTGGTACATATCTTAAATGTGTTAAATGACTTAAATGCAGGCTTTTTCCGCTCCATTTTGGGAATACGCCACACTGGAATATTGGGAATTTCGCATCGTGAAAACTCCCATTTTGGGAAAAGAATATTCGCAAAATTGGCTCAATTGGGAAAAATTATCGCATGTAAATAGAGTTTCTTATATTTCAAAGAAGCCGTTAACTGGTAAATAACGACTATTTTGATAACTTATTATTAAAATTTTACAAAGTATTATGAACATGTGAGATAAGTGCAGGTTTTTTAATCTGAATTTGGGGAAAAGGCCTGGCCTTTTTTAAGGTGAAAAAAATCGTGCGAAGCGCCGGATTTTGAGGAAAATAAGGAAAGTCTTAAATAATAATTAACATATTTTACAGTTTTTAAAACAAATTCAAGGCAACAGATAATTTAATTATGCAACACTTTCTATTATTTTCGTATAGCCTTCAGCTTCACATGTATAAATTAGCATATCGTTCTAGCGACTCGCTCTTTACAGAACCGGTTTAACCGATTGAAAATCATTTAATTGAGCGAACCCTATGACGTCAACAACCACATTTCTCATAATCGTTTTAGCGCTCGAAGCGACAACATCGTGCACGTTAATTCTATTCTTCTTTTGGACCACGTGTTCGGTTGGTAAGTCTTACTTGGTGATTTTTATTTTATATTGAGTGCGCTTTAGGACGCTGTCCAGAGCTTTGGTTTTGGGAATTGAAATGACCAGCACTCGTGGGGACGATGTCCTCAGACTATCCGACTCGTCGGATACTGAATTTTCTGGTTTCGACATTGTCGACACGCCATACGTTGCTCAAACAATTGATGTTTGTACAGACGATGTCTGTACAGAAAAACGACATAAAAGTCCGGTGAAAGGGAAAAAGATTGTAAAATCCTCTAAAAAATCCAAACCTGAAAGTAAAAAGAAACCTAAACCGGATTCGCAAAAGCCTTCATGTTCGAAAAGTAAAAAACAAACTATGGACTTAAATAATTTGTCTTCTGAAGACCTTTTGGTATTGAAACAAAAGCTTGGTTTAGTTGCCGAGCAATCTGACAGAAGACCATTTTATGACAGACCCAATATTCACGTCTCAATTGATAGAGATGACATTTCGGACAATGAACATATTTCGGATAATGAACACATTTCGGACAATGAACATGGCTCTAGTGTGGCAAGGAAAATTTGTAATGAACTTTTTTCCAATAGTGATTCTGACGAGGAATGGTCGCCTCCCAAAACCAAAGCAATGGAGAAGGGTCAACATATTGCTGATTCCCTTGCTAATATGATTAATTTAGCTTGTAGTACACCTTGTGACATTGAGGGAATTGTTTCTAAATATAAAATTCCTGGGAACCTTGACAAAGCCTGCCCTCCTATTGTTAATGCCGAGGTGTGGCGTATAATGGATAGAAAAGGCCATGCCTCAGATAAGGGGCTGCAAGATGTGCAGGCAATTTTGACTGCTGCTATGGTTCCCATTATCAAGCTGGCAGAAACAGTTAAAAAGTCAAATGTTAAAGTTCAATGCAAGGAATATATTGCAGATGCCCTTACTCTAATGGGTCAAGTGCAATACAATATTTCTGTTAAACGCAGATATGGTATTAGGCCACACCTGAATAAAAAGTATGCATCACTATGCAATGTTAGTATGCCAATCACTACCAAGTTGTTTGGAGATGATGTTACAAAAGACCTGAAAGCCTGTGACTCAATGTTTAATATAGGATCAGGAAAACCATGGTGGAAGTCAAAGACTCTACGTCCAACTCACAGGCCATACAGAGGCAGTTCCAATTATTCAAATTATGGTGGCGCTGGTGTAGGCCGTTTCCAACCATACCCACAGAGAGGCGGGCGACCTTTTCGAAGGGGTCTCTCAGGTGGCAGTTTTCGAGGACGAGGTGGATACGGCCAATCCCCAAGTGGAAAATAGATCGATGGTAGGTAAGACACAGTTCTTTATTGATTCATGGAGAAGATTAACCTCAGATAAATGGGTTTTAGATACTGTCAGTGGTTACAGGATTGTTTTTGATAAACAACCTATTCAAAAAAGAGTGCCTTTGGAAATTCCCTTTATAAGTGAACAGCGTAAGATTGTGGAGGAAGAAATTAAGACCTTGATAGACATAGGTGCCATTGTTGAAACTATACACGAACCAAACGAGTTTATTTCAACACTGTTTATTGTTCCAAAACCGAACGGGAAATATCGACCTGTTATAAATTTAAAGTTTTTAAATGAGTTTGTTCAATACAATCATTTTAAACAAGAAACCTTTAAGGTGGTTCTTGATTTATTGCAAAAAGATGATTTTTTGACTTCTGTTGATATGGAGCAAGCTTATTTTCATATACCAATACATGCGGAAAGTCAAAAGTTTTTGAAATTTTATTGGAATGGCCATTTATATAAATTTGTGTGTTTGTGTTTTGGTTTAGCATCGGCACCATATGTGTTTACTAAAGTGTTGAAACCAGTCTTTTCATATTTTCGTCAGATTGGGATACGCTGTTCGTACTATATTGATGACTCTTTAACAATGAATAAAGACAAAGAGACTTGCAAAAACAATACTGATACAGTTGTCCATATTCTTACATCACTGGGATTTTCTATCAATGACAAGAAATCTGTTTTAGTTCCCACACAAAGAATAGTGTTTTTTGGGTTTGTAATTGACACTGTACTTTTCAGAGTATTTTTAACAGAAGAAAAGTTGGAGAAAATACGTAAACAAGCTGAAAAGTTGTTAAAAACAAAATTAGTTGTTGTAAGACATTTAGCGTCTTTTATTGGGTTGTTAGTTAATGCATTTAATGCAGTGTTAGAAGCGCCTTTACATTATAGATCTTTAGAAAGAGACAAGCTTACTGGCTTGTGTTCAGACTCAAACTTTGACAATAGTATTCAGTTGTCAATATCATCCAGAAATGACATTATCTGGTGGCTTAACAATGTGCGAGACAAAAATGGTAAAAGCATAAAACCAAAACTCATTTCTTGTCATTGCAAGACTGATGCTTCTCTTCAAGGATGGGGTGGTGTGAATACCCAAAATAATAAATATGCTAATGGCAGATGGACGACAAATGAAATGCAATTATCCATAAATATTTTGGAACTGATGGCAATTTTTAATGTCTTGCAATCCCTTTATTCAGACTATTGTAATGAACATATTGAAATCCAATCAGATAATGTAACCGCCATCAAGTATATTAATGATATGGGTGGAATGACATGCAGTGTTATGGACTCTATAGCCAGGGATGTATGGTATTGGTGTATTAAAAGGGACATATTTATTACAGCCGTTCACATACCAGGTGTCAAAAATGTTGAAGCTGATTTTTATTCCAGAAATTTTTCTGATTCATCAGAATGGATGTTAAAGAAACAGGTTTTTGAAAGAATTTGCTGTCAGTTTTTTACACCGTTGATTGATCTATTTGCATCAAGGTTAAACAAGCAAACCGAGCTATTTGTGTCATGGTTTCAAGAGCCAGGTGCAATATTTGCTAATGCTTTTCATATGTCATGGCATGATACTAAACCATATATTTTTCCACCGTTTTCATTAGTAGGGAAGGTAATCTGCAAAATTAAAGAAGATGCTGTGGACAGAGCAATTGTTATATTTCCTTTATGGCGGACACAACCTTGGTTTCCTTGTTTAATGGAAATTATTTCTGATTTTCCGGTCAGACTTCCAAGACATCGAGACATCCTGACATTACCACACAATGGACAAGTTCACCCGTTGTCAAAGAGACTCGACTTGGTCGCGGCAGTTGTATCGGGGAGGCCCTCCGTTGTAGAGGACTTTCATCAGAGACTACAACCATCATCTTGGCTGCCTGGAGAAGAGGAACTCTCAAACAGTATGATTCTGCATGGCGGAAGTGGATGTCTTGGTGTATGTGCAGGGAAACTTCTCCCTTTAACTCATCTGAAGTAACTGTACTTCAATACTTGGAGCATTTAAGGTCTATTAACAAGTCATACTCTGTATTGAACACTCATAAATCAATGTTAATGCAAACATTACCCTTTTTTGGAAATAAGTGGTGTAAAGACTGTTTTTTAATTCAGAAATTTATGAAGGGAGTTTTTCATTCTCGTCCTCCAGAGCCTAGATACCAGTTTGTGTGGGATGTTACTCTTGTATTGAATTTTTTAAAGTCTTTGAATCCATTGTGTAATTTATCATTAAAAATGTTAACATTTAAAGTGGTTGCACTTTTGGCATTAGGAAATGCACCTAGAGCTCAAACTTTGATTTCTATGGATTTGTCTTGTATGAAAAAAGAAGGGGCTGTGCTTATTTGTGTGTTTCCTAATTTATTGAAAACTACCAAGTTAGGTAGACCTTATGTTATGAAGATTGAACATTTTAAGGATGAAAAATTATGCATTTTGCATTCTTTGTTGTTTTATATTAGAGTTACGAAACCACTTAGGAAATCTTCAAAATTGTTCATTTCTTATGTGACTTATAAAGCAGTTACATCAAGTACTATTTCTAGATGGCTAAAGAGTGTGTTGGACCTTTCAGGTATAAACACTGATTATTTTAAAGCACATTCATTTCGAAGTGCCTCTACATCAGCTGCATATGCAAAAGGTTGTAGACTTAAAGACATCTTAAGTACAGCTGATTGGACATCAGATAAGAATTTTAAAAAGTTCTATTTGAGGGAGTCTGTTGATTCAAAAAGTTTTGTAAACAGCGTGTTTTCAAAGTAACGTTTAATTAAATATTAGGACGGGATTTTTCTCTGTTTATGAATACTTCATCATTATGACATTGTTACAGTAATGTCAATAATTGTGGTTGTTAGGCTACATATGTTCATTTTCTTATTGAATTTGTTGATATTTACATGTATCCTACAAATTTGATATTCAATGAAATTTGGGAAAATAAATGTATTTTTCTTGCATATGGTATTGCTCAGTGTTGGTTTTGATTTGTTCTTTTTTAAACTGAGTATATGTTCTAATTGTTATTTATGCAGGCGTTTTTTGTCTTTAAAGATGCTAATTTATACATGTGAAGCTGAAGGCTATACGAAAATAATGTCCCCTCATCCAAGCTTTAGTGAGGGATGAAGGGGCATTATTGGAGTATAGCCGGAGGCTGAGCATGTATAAACCCAACCCTTTTACATATTTTATGAAGATTGTTTTTTAATCCCATATGTATTGGATTCCCTCCCATGATACGGGTATTCACAAAAAACGCCTAGCTTTAAACTTATGAGAAATGTGGTTGTTGACGTCATAGGGTTCGCCCAATTAAATGATTTTCAATCGGTTAAACCGGTTCTGTAAAGAGCGAGTCGCTAGAACGATATGCTAATTTATACATGCTCAGCCTCCGGCTATACTCCAATAATGCCCCTTCATCCCTCACTAAAGCTTGGATGAGGGGACATTTTCTACACCGGATCAGGTTAACTTATATTTATTTTAAGGTAAAAAAAATAAAAAATATTTTTTTATTTTTATGGAATTGGGAATTATTTTTTTCAATTGGGAAAAAAACAACCAGATTTACATTGGGAATGGGGCCGAATTTCGGACCCGTGGCATAGGGTGGAAAAAGCCTGAAATGTGTCATGATGAAGTATATTTCAATGAGAATTTATTGTGTTTTTTTTATACAAATAAACATAGTATAATATTAGAAATAATAAAAGTTGTGAAATGAACATGTTTTGTTTTTGATATTGTTCACACAAATGTCTCCCTGATTTTCCAGACTTCTCCCTGTTTCGGAAAAAAGGAGAAGTCACTTCTCCCTATTTTTAAGGCCTAGGGTAGTCCCTGTATATATCAATCGTAAATTGACATTTTTTTCCCTATAGTTGCAATAGGTCAATCAGTGTTCTGCCGTGGATGCGCACTTGCGTCATTGGCGCAAAAATAAAAGATTTGTCCACACCCGTTTTCCGTATATGGGTACGCAGGCGCACAGGAAATAGGAATAACAACTAATTCATTCAATTTAAGTCGGTAAAGTAATCAAGTGAATGTGTAACTAAAACGAATTATTTCATTGGACGTGACGTCATTTTGCAGCCAATGGGTAATTTTCTTTAATAACACTTTATTGCAATGGTAAGTTGAAATTATAACAACCAATCAGCTGATATCAAGGAAATTTTCACACCTATCAAAATGGTGGAAAGTGACCGGCTGAAGAAAACAAAATCCATTTTAGTTTTTTCCTCCGGCAAATAAAATTATAAAATATGACGATAATAATAACAACACCCCAACAGAGTCTTCCCAAGTCCCAACATCGTTTAGCAATGACAACAAGTCTGCTCCTAAACATACATTCCAAGCAATTTGTCTTCGAAAATTGTCTTGGTCACTTTTTGACAACAACAAAACGACATGCAGTTTGTGCATTAAGCACAAAAAAGAAAACGCCTTTACTATCGGTAATTCTAATTATCAAACAAGTACTTTGACATGCAATGCTGAGTCCAATGACCATAAATCTGTTCAAAGTTTTGTAAATATAATGAAAATTGTTTGACAGTTTTAAAAAGTTTTTAAAATGTTCAAGTTTGAATTAGATTGTTACATCCTGTGGACTGGCTTTAAGGAGAAATCAAGCAAATTTAACAGTGGAAGTAAAAGGTAATTTGTTTCTGAAAATTTGATTCTGCTAAAATATATATTTATGTGTCCCCAGATTTTTCCTTTTTGTCCCCACTTTTTTAACCCTAAAGGGTCCCTGTCCCCAACAGTAAAGATTCACGGCAGAACACTGGTCAATACTTTCTCTGTGTGTGCATTATTTCCTATGAAAGGACTTAGGTTTTCTTTCTAAAAAAGATTTCTTTCTTATTTAATAATTAATTAAAGTACATTGTATATAACACCTTTCACACCTCTTACACAAATCTATATTCCCCGTGAAATATACCGACCACAAGTGTGAAAGAGACGTTAATTGTGACAACCGTATATTCAGATAATTAAAAAAAGAATATTTGATGTGTTACACGTATTTGCAATGTCTTGTTGCTGTTGCTAGTAACTCAACACAATCTTATGCTTTAGAAATGCACAATGAATGGAATAACAAACATTTTTTTCTTGTCTACACTCTAAGCAGTATACTTTTAATATTGATTTTGTTAGTTTTGTATGTATTGGTAACTTGTTAACCCTAAACTAAATAGAATATAAGACACATTGTTGTGTGCAAATTATATGGTAAACATTCAAGGAAACAATACAGAAGATTGCCAGTCATGTGCTTCTTATTATCGCTCTATTGGTCATTGGCGGCTCAGATACTACTTACATGTACCCCGGGTACTCCTAAGTATACTTACATGTACCCCGGGTACTTTTAAGTATACTTACATGTACCCCGAGTATGGTAATTATACTAAAAGTTAAACATACCTGGAAATTTTAACGCTTAATTGGTTGTTGTTGGCTATTTTTTTAAATCAATTTTCTGTTAAATGGCATCTATATTATCCAAATTCATACTTAAATAGTATGTTGATACAATTTTTTTAAAGAGAAGTTTGTTGAAGTTAAACAATATCATGTTGCGGTTATTGGTAGCGCGTTTTACATTGGATCTGGAGCGAGAATACAACTCGGGTACAGTCTAATATCGACCGGGTACGTTTAAGTATATTAACTGTACCCGGGGTACATGTAAGTATACTTAGCAGGCCTTGAAGAATTTTCCAGAGCCACTCGCCCTGCAGGGCGAGTAGGCCTGACAATCCACTCGCCCTTCACTTTAATTTACTCGCCCTTTTACATGCTGAGTTTTTATATTTCAGACGACTTTTTACTGAAAAACACACTTGATTTACAAATGGTTACATTATGGTAAATTTTGGCTAAGGCTTCTGATCACTCATTATTCTGTTTATTAATAATTATTTTTTTCTGTTTATTTTTAATTAAATATAAGTATTATAATTAAGCAGTTACGTATTATTTATTTGTTGATATTTACATTAAAATGAAATGTTATTCTTCACGGAATGACCAATATATTTAACTGTTTTTTTTCCACTTTTAATCGATAAGCCAAGAGCACTGACACCTACAAGAGCACAGCTGATTTCGAGAATTATTTTTACTGTGCCCGTGACGTCATTTTTCATTGTCAAAACGAAAGTGCAGTTTCTTTGTGTACTAAACCTATTTTTTGTTCGTTCTAAAAATTGTTCGCAATTTGTATTGATGTGGCAGGAGTTCTGGAACTGAATGTGTATTTCTCAACTTGAAAAACAGCACTCGTCCGGTCGGTCGAGTATTTAACAAACTTTACTCGCCCGACCGTCAACTTCACTCGCATATGCGAGCAGGCAAGTGGATTCTTCAAGGCCTGCTTAGGAGTACCTGCAAGCAGTGTTTTACCCAGGCCATTTAAGCGCCCCTTGCCGGGGCGCTTGAATTTCGAAATTAGAGTGCCCAGGGCGCTTGAAATTTTCCGATCAGTGTATTTTTTAGTAAAAGAAAGTGGAGATTGTCCAAAAAAAAATCAAGGTTTCTCTATCAGTGTATCAATATTCCCTGTTTTAAAAGAGCACTCGGTACCTACTTTCACAAGTAATCGCCATAAACACCACATGGGGTAATGGATAATCCACTGATAAGAGAATAGCATGACGCGCGTATCGATTATTCTAGCCACATTACACAGTCATTTAAATGCTGACAAGGATGTATCTGGTAACTTTCTAGTCGTCAAACTGTGAAGTTCATTGTCCAATCGGTTACGCGAATGCTTATTAGGGCGGGGTTAATTATCTACCATTATTTTTGATTGACGTCGGGCATGAAGTAAGAGTTTATCCCAGCTTGATTAGCAAGAAGTTGTACCATTTACGTAATATAAAACCGGTAATTAGTACAGTACAGAACATTAAAGACGTTTTTCGGGCATCATCATCACACCTTTTTACTGTAAACAAGTGTTACCACTGACTCATAATTAATACGAGAAATTAATTGCAAGTGGTAAACAATTAATTATTATAGCGAGTAAGTTGTGAAATGACTCCCGGTTACAATTATGTGACAACAATTTAATTCCAGTACATGTATATTTCATGATGTCCATTTATAGAACTGATTCACCTCGTTTTTCTGACATTTATTCGTCACATATGCGCTTTAACAAATTTTCGTTGAATTAATTACGCACACTTGTAAATGTTTCGTCTGATAACCGATAGTTAGAAGACTGATGATGGCAACCAGCCGTGATCCTCGTGGTCAACGTGAATTTCATGCATTATTCCGTCAAAACATTTATTCGACTCGTAAAGTGTTTAAACAAATTATCGTTTAATTTATAACGCAACGGTTAACATTTGTTGAAATCTCAAACAGGGGTTTTTATCTGATTTTGGGGAAAGGGCCTGGCCTTTTTTGAGGGGAAAAAAATCGCCCGACACCAGATTTCAGGGGAAAAAATCACACGAAACGCCGGATTTTGGGGAAAATAAGGAAAGTCTTAAATAATCAATTAAGCATATTTTACTGTTTTTAAAACAAATTCAAGGAAACAGAAGATTTAATTATGCAATATTTGTCTTTTTTCTACACTGGATCAGGTTAACTTATAAATTTAAAGGTTAAAAAAAAAAAAAAAAAAATATATTTTTTTTTTTTGGAGGGGAAAATGAAATCTAGGGGAAAATTTACCAGCTGAGGGGAAAAAAAATCGGAGGGGAAAGGGCCGATGATCGGCGGGTCACAAAGAAGGAAAAAACAAGGGCTGTTTGTAAAACATGCATGCCCCCCTATATGGGCTATAAGTTGTAGTAGCAGCCATTGTGGGAATACGGTTTTTGTCACAGTGAACGGTGGTGGTGGTGTAGTAGTAGTAGTAGTAGTAGTAGTAGTGAGTAGTAGTAGTAGTAATAGTAGTAGTAGTAGTAGTAGTAAAAGTAGTAGTAGTAAAAGTTGTAGTAGAAGTAGTAATAGTAGACATGGTAGAATAAGTGGTGGTGGTGGCGTTGTAGTAGTAGTAGTAGTAGTAGTAGTAGTAGTAGTAGTAGTAGTAGTAGTAGTAGTAGTAGTACTAGTACTAGTAGTAGTAGTAGTAGCAGTGGTAGTAGTAGTAGTAGTATAAGTAGTAGTAGTAGTAGTAGTAGTGGTAGTAGTAGTAGTAGTAGTAGTAGTAGTAGTAGTAGTAGTAGTAGTTGTCGTAGTAGTAGTAGCAGTAGTAGTAGTATTAGTAGTAGTAGTAAAAGTAGTAGTAGTAGTAGTAGTAGCAGTAGCAGCAGCAGCATTACAATACCAATACTTAAGAATGATCAAATGGGAAAAGGTAACCTAGCACTGGCAGTAAATATGGGGCTCATTTACAGGTCAGATTTGGAATCTCTGCTGTAAAATGAGATTTTGAATGAATTAAAGGGAGGCAAATCTGTAATAAAAAGAACTTGCATAAACCGTAGTTGTTTCCCTTGTTTGAACCATGCTAAATCCTTAAAATGCCTATTTCCAGTAACTGTGACCTTGACCTTTGACCTATAGTGACCTCAAAATCAATAGGGGTCATCTGCGAGTCATGATCAATGTACCTATGAAGTTTCATGATCCTAGCCCCAAGCGTTCTTGAGTTATCGTCTGACAACCACCTGGTGGACGGACAGACCGACCGACCGACATGAGCAAAGCAATATACCCCCTCTTCTTCGAAGGGGGGCATAAAAACCTGTCAAATGGGAATAATTAAATTTGTAATCCGAAACCCATTCCCGTAAGTCGATGTTTACGCGTTTTTAATCCAAAACACACTTCCGAATGTAAATGTTACTGCAACGTTAAATATTTTTGCTTCAAATTAGCAGTGCAAATTTATTTTGTGTCGAATCTTTTTCTCAATTAAAAAGAGCGCGAAAATTATGCAGCATGTACAACGTTGCGTCATTTGCATAGAAACATGCGTGTATTGAGCGTTTTAACAAGCACACAACAGGTCAGGGGATTGACGCATATTCAGAGGCAATATTTCATCAAATCTATAGTCACTTAAAAAATGGCAAGGTTTGTGTTAAACAAATAATTGAGAGCTTTTATCGTAAATATTTACCAGAAAGAGATTGATTAAAACGGAATAAACGGGATTATCGGGTTATAAATAGAAACTTGAAAAGTATACAGTAATAGAGTTGGGTTGAAACGGATGTATTGGGGAATCGTTGGAGTCGGGATTTTACTATCTGTGTGGGGAAAGTTTTAGAACAATTAAACAATATAAAAAAATATATTTTTAAATGACTGGGGGATTTTCTTTAACAGTCATAGCGCATCAAATGACGTCTTTTGACGCTGTTTTTCTTTGAGTCATAACGCACCACAGAACGTGAATTGACACGTTAAATTGAAAAAAAATCAACGTCGGGAGGGGACACCCCGGAACCACCCCTAGCAGCCCTGGGGCGACTGACAAAAATCCTGTGGAAAGCACTGCGGTAAGTGGTATCCTAGACGACAATGACCAATCGAGCCTTATTTTCCCATTATCCCCTAACATCGTTGTTAAAGTTCAAAAGGAAGTATGAATTCAGCTTGTGACAATCTAAAGATCAGGGATTTCAATAGATTTTAAAAACCAGGAGTCAATGACCCCTGGACTGAAATTTTGAAGAGTCAAATTGGAAAATGCTGGGGTCAATTTTGAAGCGCGTTAATTGTGTTTTTGTCTGTATTATTCAATTTTTTAGGATAAAAATATGCCCTAAGAGTAACACAATATCTTAAAAAGTTATACTGCTTTATTAAATAACAATACCATGATACATAACACAACATATTTTAATGAATTGGTACATTAAATATACTTCTTTACAACACATTTAAGTCTTTTAACACATTTAAGTAATTTAAGATATGTACCGGTAGCACCTTTTCATCACATATTTATCGTCATTATATTATCATCATCCATATGATAGCTTTTCTAACACAACACAATCTCAATGCATGGAACATCTAGTATATCTATTACTGTTTATCCGAATACTATACATGTCCGAAATATGTACACTTAGGAATGCCTTACCTGTAGTAGATTTACTTTAATAATCCAAATTTTTCTTGTTGTTATCGGGTTTAACAAACCTTATCAAATGTTTGTTAAATCCAGTTAATGCTTTCTCCATTATTGAATGGCCATTACTTGCAATTTGAATCGCCAGCTTTAAATTGAATGCGGGTTGAATGATAAGTCCGCCATTTACAATGTCGAAGGTCATGATGCAGCAATTTAATTCTACTCGGATAATTGATATCTAATCGAGAAAATGTGTTTTCTCAATGTTTATGTGTAGTATTATTACTTGTTAGTATAAAAAATGAACTGTGATTCCAGTTTATATAAGATGGGTGTTACTCGTAATTATCGGTGGATTAACAAACTGACAAAACTTGCTGGACTTACTAGTGGATCTACGTAATTAATAGACCTTTGCACGCACTATTTAGACGGTGACATGTGTATTGGAAGAGATGAGATAAGATAAACAACGCCCGGGGTATTCCCTCGATTATAGACCGAGTTTCAAATACTGAAACATTAATTTCAATTAGGAGAACAGCGGTATTTATTACCATGGAACTCGAGATGTTAACTGACTGACGCACGGGTCAAATTTTCGACGCGTCAAAATGACGCACGGCAGAAAAAAGGGTTGCGTCAAAAATGAGTCATTTTTAATTTGCTCGCGTCAAAACGCAGGATTCTGCGTCTATTGAAATCCCTGTAAAGATAAATCCTTATGAATTGCTGTATATATAAAAAAATTAGGCAAAAAAACCCAGGAGTTAGGACCCTTGGTCGAACGGGTATTAGGGCGAAACTACTCACAGGCGAACGGGTATTGGGGCGAAATAGTCAATATAAATTGCCACCTAAGAGTCTTTTGATGATTTTTGCTTTGGCAGACTCTTGGCGTCAATAGTCCACTCTATCTTTTTAATAGCGAGAGTTTTCCTTCTTTGTCTATATTGATGCGCAAGGAATTTGGTGCGCAACATTCAAGCCCCGATATCAGACAGTTAATATCAACGGATTGCAATAATATTTACATACCTGTGTAGATAATTCATTTCTCAATAATGTTCCGTAAGAATTATGTAATGACTCTTTCAATTTTGCACGCCTGACCAATTTAAA
The DNA here is from genome assembly GCF_020536995.1 of Dreissena polymorpha. Classification (NCBI taxonomy): domain Eukaryota; kingdom Metazoa; phylum Mollusca; class Bivalvia; order Myida; family Dreissenidae; genus Dreissena; species Dreissena polymorpha. The sequence continues at coordinate 34,429,039 of NC_068356.1, forward strand.
TCAACACACTACTCACATTTTCAATTCCTATCGCTGTGCCCGCTGTATACGGCAGGTAGATTTTAATCGATAACGCAGCCTATTACACTGTAATGCCTTCTTCTGATTGGTTGATATTTAAATATTTCATAACATGGCGAGAGGTCAGTGATTGTATTGCGATTTAAGCAGAAGTTTAACTGAAACAAATTATGCCTTTTAGCTTCAATTCGACGCTATTTGAGGTAAAAATGGACTAATTAACTTAAACTTTTTTAGTTGGTAATGTTATTTTGCAATTTTAAGCATATTGATATAATAGTATTGTATTTATTTTTCGTTATGGTTTTTGCAAACCGGAGTTTCAGCGTTCAGATTTATTCTGAACGCGAATTATTTCAGCTAGGGGCGAAACGACTCCGATTAATTGCAAACGTATTTCTCCACGTTTTCAATTTTACTGGTAATTGCTTAAATACGGTGCATTAAATAAGCTTTGTTTTGATTTAACTAACCTTCTTATTAAAATCCACTCCGCAAATAGTCTACTGTTCAAAGCCTTGGAAATAATAAAGGAAACAATTGAAATATCTTTATATCGAATAAAACGCTGTCTCTTTTTTAGTACCCGGATGTTGCATGTTGGTACAGTAAAAAGTAGCAAAAAGATGTAGGTTACAGAACACTAACATAATCAACTTATTATCTTGGGGGGAAGGTGCCTACGTGCAGTATCCATTACTCCAATGAACAAACTAAAAAGCTGATATGGAAGCATTGGTCCATGCTGCAAACACCATCAAAAGCAAAAAAGGCCAATAACCCCAGATAGTTTTTCTACCAGATACTTTGTCAGGCATGGAACAGCAATATATCTAGCCATCTGCCTAGCCTCACAGCAGCACTGCAAAGCATTTAGAAATATACTTCGTGGATCGCTCTAACTGTGGAATACACGTAAATGATGGGGCAAAGAGAAAGACAAAGCTCGGAGCGGAAGAAGACCAAAAGGACAACAAAGACAGTCTCGAATAAATGACAACCATCATCAAGTGCTTGCTTAAAATGAAACAGCCACACGACAGTAACCATCACTTGCCCAGACTTAAGCAGGTGATCATCCTCCGACTGCGGTCATGGCGCAATAGACTAAGCCACCGCATCAACAAGACCATCTCCCCTTGTGCCTTTTAACCATGCGGAAAACCACTCGAGAAACATGCGCTTATGAGTATGCCTATATATGGGTCCCATATAACATGTAGATGAAAAAATAATAGTTTTACATTAATTTATTAAAAATAAAGTTTATGCGTGTGTCATTATGGGACTACATTTATATTATTTACATTTAGTATACCTTACATTAATAATAAATGACATAGGCGCATATGAGTTCAATATCACGCTTGCTTTGTAGTTCTTTATGCTCGTGTATCTTGTGCGCGACATACGATTTTATATAGTTAAACAAGTTTCTTGTATACCTTATGATAACATATGACATTTCTGCAGTAAAATAACAGCAGTGAAAATAAACAAATTGTTATTTTCACCGGTGAATATAACACATTTTCGGAACTACTTTTTCTATATTTAGATTATCATATCAAAATCTACTATGTATTTTTTTATGATCACGAGTGAAATAAAATCGATATTCCATCTAATCCAACAAATTTCATTTTTATGTTATGCTTTTTCACCGTTTATTTTGCATTGAAAAAGAGCTAAACTGGATAATTTCGCTGGATTTATGACGCCATTTTGTGTATTGAAATGTATTGAGGAACGCCACGGGAGAAAGGGTAACTTTTCAGCGAAAGGAAAACAGCTGTTAATTATTTTCTTGAAAAAAGGGGCATTAAAGAAACATAAAGTTTGTTCATGTCAGTGTAAGATCGTTTGTTATTTCACTCGTGATCATAGAAAAATATTTTCTATGATCACTCGTTAAATATACAACGATCTTACACTGACATGAACAAATATCTTCTTTATACCTTGTTTTTTTCGAACTATCCATCACGGATTGTGAAGTTATAAGTGGATGAGGATTACAAAAAGGCCAATAAACATTGGCCTCAAAGTATATTTACCGGGAATTCACGATTTTTTCCCTCTTTACAAAGTACCCGTAAAAGGCACTTTTCCCATTGAGGAAAAAACACTAAATTTCCAAGTGTCGGAAAACTCCAGAAATAAAGAAAAGTTGCAATAAATTTTCGCCAGGCGCATTATCTGCAAGTAAAGAAATAACATGAGCGCTGAAACTGAATATATCAAACTAAAAGGCGTTTACAAGAAAAAAAAATTGGTCTGTGAATTATGGAGTAATTAAAAAGACCAATAATTGCCAATCTTAAGATATCCCGAAGAGAATTTTCCCAATTGCAGGTTGTTGTTTTGTGCGATTTTTTCCCAAATGAGATGGATCGAACAGGTACTTTTTTAATTTGTAAAAACTCGCTGTGAACTAATTAGTTAATGCGGTTCTTATGCGTCTAATATCGGAAAACATGTGTGCAAATGTATATCTACCCCCCCCCCCCCCCCCCCCCACACACACACCTTTATGTATCAGGAAAATAAAGTTTCAGGGACATACAGAGCGAGAAAGTAATGTACTTTGATCTTTACAATATTAACACGACATTGACTTTGAAGGTAACCCCAGGGACTTATATCCATGTATCTATGTACGTTAAAATTTGAAAAAAGAGTATTTCAACATTGTATGGATGCTTTGCGTTGAAAAAAGTGAAGAGACAAAGTAATATTTTTATAATCATTTATCATGTTAAAAGAATCATGATATAAATATCGACGTAAAAAATGACTCCGATATTAAATGTTATTTATTTGTAAAATGATTCTTAGGCACAATGAACTGTCGCATGTGGGTTGACATGGGAGCCAAGTATTTCGATGTCCTTCAAGTTGGACCTCTATTGACATTTAAGATATTAACGGTAATATTATCTCTACACTCGACATGCTGCCTCGCATGGATGAATTAACCTTTATGTTTCTAGTTCTTCCGTGCTGTGGGATAACGCACAGCGGTGTTACAACCTGAAGTGTAATAACGACCTGAATTGTAATAAACTTTATTACATTATTGCAATTGCTTGACAATCAGAATTGTAATAACGCCCGAAAGTTTAATAAACTTATTGCTTGGTTTAAAATTGCATCTGATCGCATTTTCAAACATATATCATTGCAAAATATAATGCATACATGTATATAAAATTTATATTAATAGGGCAATACGACCTATGAATGACAAATAAGTGTTCTCATACAACCTCATTTGTAATAAAGTTATTACATTATTACAATTGCTTGACAACCTGAATTGTAATAACGCCCGAAAGTGTAATGAACTTATTGCTTGGTTTAAAATTGTATCTGATCGCATTTTCAAATACAGATTATTGCAAACTATAATGCATACATGTATATAAAATTTTTATTAATGGGGCAATACGACCTATGAATGACAAAAAGTTGTTCTCATACAACCTAAATTGTAATAAAGTTATAACAATATTACAATTGCTTGACAGCCTGAATTGTTATAACGCCTGAAAGTGTAATAAACTTATTTCTTGGTTTAAAATTGCATCTGATCGCATTTTCAAAGACAGATTATTGCAAAATATAATGCATACATGTTTATAAAATTTATATTAATAGGGCAATACGACTTATGAATGACAAATAAGTGTTCTCATACAACCTCATTTGTAATAAAGTTATTACATTATTACAATTGCTTGACAACCTGAATTGTAATAACGCCAGAAAGTGTAATAAACTTATTTCTTGGTTTAAAATTGTATCTGATCGCATTTTAAAATACAGATTATTGCAAACTATAATGTATACATGTATATAAAATTTATATTAATGGGGCAATACGATCTATGAATGACAAAAAGGTGTTCTCAAACAACCTAAATTGTAATAAAGTTATAACAATATAACAATTGCTTGACAGCCTGATTTGTAATAACGCCTGAAAGTGTAATAAACTTATTTCTTGGTTTAAAATTGCATTTGATCGCATTTTCAAAGACAGATTATTGCAAAATATAATGCATACATGTTTATAAAAATTATATTAATAGGGCAATACGACCTATGAATGACAAAAAAGGTGTTTTCATACAACCTCAACTGTAATAAAGTTATTACATTATTACAATTGCTTGAACACCTGAATTGTAATACTGCCCGAAAGTGTAATAAACTTATTTCTTGGTTTAAAATTGCATCTGATCGCATTTTCAAACACAGATTATTGCAAAATATAATGCATACATGTATATAAAATTTATATTTATAGGGCAATGCGACCTATGAATGACAAAAAAAGGTGTTTTCATACAACCTCAATTGTAATAACGTTATTACATTATTACAATTGCTTGACAACCTGAATTGTAATAACGCCTGAAAGTGTAATAAACTTATTTCTTGGTATAAAATTGCATCTGATTGCATTTTTAAACACAGATTATTGCAAAATATAATGCATACATGTATATAAAATTTATATACATAGGGCAATACGATCTTTGAATGACAAAAAAGGTGTTCTCATACAACCTCATTTGTAATAAAGTTATTACATTATTACAATTGCTTGACAACCTGATATCTAATAATGCCCGAAAGTGTTATAAACTTATTTCTTGGTATAAACTTGCATCTGATTGCATTTTTAAACACAGATTATTGCAAAATATAATGCATACATGTATATAAAATTTATATTCATAGGGCAATACGATCTTTGAATGACAAAAAAGGTGTTCTCATACAACCTCATTTGTAATAAAGTTATTACATTATTACAATTGCTTGACAACCTGATTTGTAATAACGCTCGAAAGTTTAATAAACTTATTTCTTGGTTTAAAATTGCATCTGATCGCATTTACAAACACAGATTATTACAAAATATAATGCATACATGTATATAAAAATTTTATTAATAGGGCAATACGACCTATGAATGACAAAAAAGGTGTTCTCATACAACCTCAATTGTAATAAAGTTATTACATAATTACAATTGCTTGACAACCTGAATTGTAATAACGCTAAAAAGTGTAATAAATATAGGATCTGGCACGAGTGGTCATATTAAGTGGTCTTATTAAACTCGTCCAGGAAATTCGTTAGTAAGCTCGCCAAAGGCTCGCTTACTAACAAAATTCCTGAACTCGTTTAATAAAAAATGGTATGATATGACCACGAGTGTCAGATCTTTTTTATCACATGCTTTTAAATGAGCAAATTAAATAAATATTTACGCAAACATAATAATAAATCCCTAACGTTGTTTACATTTCGTGATATCATTTGACGTTGCAACGTCATTTCAGCAAAATAACAATATGCGATTGGTCAATCGAACGAAAACTAAGCCAATGAAAACGCTTAAAAAGTATATTACACATGTGTAAGATAACAATATTTGTAATGGTTATATTACATGGGAAACATGGTATGGCATGTAATAAACTTATTTCTTGGTTATGCTTATTTCTTGTTGTTTTAACATGATCTTCGACGTTTCCGTGCTGACCTCCACCCGTATATACCTCATAGTATGTTGGTGAGGTCCAGGAGTTCACTGCTGGTGCCACAAATCAGGTCAATCTAATCCGCGAATCTCAAATTAAAGATGGGTCTGCCATCGATTGGGGATAAACATGCGGTGGTCCTGGGGGTGTCCTGCATTTTCTTCTCAAGGAAAAGGTTAAATAAGACGAGGGAGAGCAGACATTCCTGACGAACGTCCACCGATGTCCTGAAGTAGTCACACATCTGTCAATTGAGAAGTACTGCGCTGATAGCGTTTCCGTTCAGTTCTTTGAGGACTTGCAATAGCCTTTCAACAATTTTAAAAGTAAGGCAACGAAAGTTTAATCGACATGACTTTCCACGGAGGCTTTCAAATTTATATTGCATGTCATGTTAGATCGCATCTCACCAAAACCGCATATTTTAAGAGCTTTCTCCTGACACAGAACAGATAGTTTATTTGCGACTTAAGCATATACAGCTCATCGTCAAAAACAATAAATCAATCATAAATACATATACATACACATGCGTCAAACTAACAACAAATGTTTATGCATTTTTACACATAGATGATTTTTGTGAGAATGCAATATGAAAGAGAAAGAGAAGGCTCTTAATTGTTAAACAAAGTTAAGTAAATGATTATGATCCGTTATTGATTGAGAAAAATAAAATATAGACATTATGCAGTTATAAATTATTTACAAAATCACAATTTTGGGGAAAAAACTATTCTCTCATAAGACTATAAATTTTCGGCTCTAAGTTTAAATGCTTTTATACAAAAATTAGCTAGACGTATCAATACAGATTTTCTAGTCTCATTCAACAATTGTACAAATTTAAACATACTTGGTCTTCTTTTGTAAAAAACAGGTATACATGTATTTCTAATATTATCATATAAAGGACATATAAGAACAAAACACAGCTCAACTATTGTTTTACTATGGTAGTATTTTTTTGTTTCAGTAACCTGCTACAATGGCAACAAATACATATTTGAAGTTTAATAAAGTTCTTTTGTAGTGTTTGAAAACTTAAAGCTGAAAGTAATGATGTGGACAATCTTGGAAGAGGACCAACATGCGATTTTACATGCTGAATACAAAACCTCTAAGTCTTACAGTTTTAGATCAAACGATCTTCCAAATGGTCATTACACACGTATACAATAACAAGCAACCCGCTGGGATGAGCTAACTTCGACCCTAGAGGCAGATTTGAACAGATTATGTAGCGGATCACGAGACGATGTTGCACACAAATTATTAAACTCATGTCTATATATGTAAAAGACAAGAATAATCTAAACAACTTTGAAAAAGAGTCACCCAATGGTCATTTCGGTTGCGTTTCATTTAAATCTGCGGACGCAATATAATTCATGACTCATACCGAAAGGCTCGGATTGCCTTTCTGCTAAGCGCAAGGTATTAAGGATAGGAATCGTGAGGAATGTTTTTCATTAGTCTCATACGTCGAAAATGGCTTGCCATCAACACTAAATTAAACAGAATGGCTCTCAACTGACAGGGTTAACAATATAATAAACAAAACTTTACTTTATTTGGTGTGATTATAGATAATTTTCTTGTGCTAACGATGTATTAAGTCGTTATGACGATATAATCAACTCGACTAATTTACCTATGTGAACGAGATAACTAACTCGTAGTTATGACTTATTAAATCGTTGTAGTTATAAATATATATGAATTTAATGATGCATTGGAACGAGATAACTAATGCGTGGCAACGCCGTAAGCAATAAATCAATATAACGCAGTTTGAGTTACAAAATCGTGGAAACGACATATATTTTTTCATAAACATGCCACATCTGTGTCACTTTATAGATAATAAACTTTTAAAGGGACAGATGCTTTAATACGGGTTTTAAGCCAGAATGATCAAGTTGTAGTGCATAGAAATGTGCCCCCAATGGTCCCCCATTAAAATCCAGCAGAGGTCAACATTATCTATTCATTATTTGTTTCTATCATTTATAGATTATTATTGTAAATATAATTTATAGCTTTGCTAAAAAATTTAATGACATAATGACACATTGAAAGTGAAGAATTGTTTGATAGTTGGATATTTTGGGCTATTTTAACCCTATAAATATGTAAACATAAAAAATTAATGTCAGGTTATGATATGTACACATTAAAACGCAAAACTCATTTATTTATCGTGATGTATTTTGGTTAGCCGATATAAATTATAATGTTCATGTCATTAATTTAAATACGGTCTAAAACGTTAAAATATATTTTGATATCGTTAACAACCACGACATACAATTTACATTTTTGCAATCCATGTCCTACGCTAAATTACGCATTTAAACTTAAGAATGTTGAACACATAAAATAGGTGTGTATTCGTTCATTATGAATTCAAATAAGTCTTATTTGTTTAAGCATATCACTAAAATGTAAATCACTATCAATTTTCTTTGTTTAATGTGTTACAAGTGTGTATTATTTGGTGAATGTTATTATTATTTCATTATAATCACATATAATCAAGAAGTGATATATAGACTCTAAATATAAGAATTTGCATAAATGTTATAATACATTATAAATGTGTTATTATATTGACATAATCGTTGATGTTTTATTGACCAAACAAAGCCCGAAAAAGTAGTTATGAAAAAACGTATTTTTTAATGAAATCTATAACTGTAAATCTACATAACCCTACTTAATTGTTTATACCAAAGTGGTGCTTCTGCATGTAAATCAACATTGATACTATCGATAAATCTCGGGACAGGTTGCGATTAACGAGCGGTTAAGCTAAAGTTTTAGTTCAAGTGTTTAACACAGTAAAGCCCCGATCAACGAACATTTGCTCCAAAATGCTTCGCTTGCAAAACAAACACTTTATTTTAAGTTATGTCAGTAGATTACTGGTTTTTATCTGTAGATTAAAACTTACTTGGACTGTGCAACTAATGGCTTAACACAAAAAGGGTAAATAAAGATTTAGGTCGCGTAAACAGCAGCGACACTCGAAAGCGGTAACAGGTTATAAACATTGCATTAGAATTTTCAAACCATGAGTTTTGTATAGTTAGATTAAAACGCTATCAGAACTGGGAAATAAGTCTCGTCTTGTGTATTGTTATAAGAACAACGAACACGGCTACTCAGAAAATAATTTGTTTTCTTTATTATTTGTTTGATTTTTTTTTGAAAATCGGAAAACGAACTAGTATTTGTCAATTGTGGTATTCCGTTTTGTCAAGTGCTAAACAAAAAACAAAAAGACGGTACATGCACGGGCCAGTATTGAAAAGATGCTTCGCTGGCACTGTCGCATTTAAATAGAAACTGAAACGGAAATATATTACACGGTTGATGATTTGGACAACACTGAGCAATGTCCAAGGTAAATAAGCAATAATTCGACAATAAACAATGGTGCTATCGTTTTATTATTTATTGTTGAATATTGGAAGATAAAGTTCTTGCATTGTGACCACCATGAAAATAAAATTAAACATGTATCTCTGTAAAATTGGAATATTGCTAGAGCAAATGGAGCTACACTGCTTTATATTGTTTGTTGGAACGATTCAATGAAAACAAAAACGTTTATTTCACTGTCGTTGTATAATATTGCAGTGCGAGAATCAACTGTAATGTGTATAATAGATTTACTCGTGTTTATTGACCGTTCAAAGCCTGGTCATCTCAGCGTTTTTATTATAATGTATAATGTACGGTGTATGTTGTTTGTATCATACAGTGCAAGCAATACTGCTGGAGCATCTGTAGTTTCTTTATATTAAAATCCGTCGAGTATCATATCATGTTTTTATCGTTCATTGGTCGCATTTCAATATTTATATTCTTTTTTTTTAAGTCTAAAGTATAATAAGTTTAGAGCATCAAGACAAACCGTCTATACCAAGAAAGAATATTATTACACATCAGGGTAAGAGTTACATACAATTGCAGTTGTATTATACAGATTAATACAGTTCTGTTATAATAGCACTTTATATGGAATTTTCAACAAATAAAATAGTTTATAACATTTTAGGGCGCTATAACATTTAAGTGCGCCAAACATGTAAAAATGAAAAAGATACATTTGGAGGAAACGAATATATCAATAGGTTAGAATAATCCATCATTATAATAAATGGGTGACTTTTCAACAACAATAAGTGCGTAACAGGTGGCACAAAAGAGAATTATTGTGACCGGGCCGGGGGAAACTGTGCCTTATCATCAGAAGCACAACACAACTCGCTTGCTGCATTTACACTTTTATTTATTCATAAGTCTCATTTTTCACATTATAACATCCTCCAATATTTCCCTCCTTCCTCTCTTCTATCATCTGCCTTTTCCGAACTCTATCCAATCCCAAACTTATTTTTGTATAACTTGTTTCTTACTTATTTCCAACTGACTCTCTAACTTCTAACTTATTTCCAACTGACTCTCTAACTGTTTCTTCCTAACATCTCACTGACTTTCCCCCCTTTCAAAACCCTTTCATCCCTAAAACCAAGTCACGCCCACACACATCAATGACCAATCATATCTATCTCTCATCCACCAATCATACAGTACCTTACTTCCTTACTTCTATAAGACTGTAATTAATTAGCACCTAGTCTTAGGATCTTAAGATCTTTAGTCACAGTCATTATTTATACCTAGAGCTGATAAGCATGCAGCCTGCATCATGAGTGTGGATTCAACATGAAAAGACTTTCAAGACTGTAACTAACACAATGTAATTACAATTCAGGGCGACAAGCGATTGGAATAATGTAATGACTTTATTACAATTGAGTTTGTATGAGAACACATTTTTTCGTCATTGATAGGTCGTATTACCTTATTAAGATTTTATATACATGTATACACTATATTTTACAATAATCTGTGTTTGAAAATGCGATCAGATGCAATTTTAAACCAAGAAATAAGTTTATTACACTTTCGAGCGTTATTACAATTCAGGTTGTCAAGCAATTGTAGTAATTTAATAACTTTATTACAATTTAGGTTGTATCAGAACACCTTTTTGTCATTCATAGGTCGAAATGCCCTATTAATATAAAATGTATATACCTGTATGCATTATATTTTGCAATAATCTGTATTTGAAAATGCATTAAGATGCAATTTTTAACCAAGAAATAAGTTTATTACACTGTCGGGCGTTATTACAATTCAGGGCGACACACGATTGATATAATGTTATGACTTTATTACAATTGAATTTGTATGAGAACACCTTTTTGTCATTGATATGTCTTATTACCCTATTAAATAAATTTTATATACATGTATGCATTATATTTTGCAATAATCTGTGTTTGAAAATGAGATCAGATACAATATTAAACCAAGAAATAAGTTTATTACACTTTCGGGCGTTATTACAATTCAGGGCGACACGCGATTGTATTAATGTAATAACTTTATTCCAATTGAGGTTGTATGAGGACACCTTTTTTGTCATTCATAGGCCGTATTGCCCTGTTAATAATTTTTTTATATACATGTATGCATTATATTTTGCAATAATCTGTGTTTGAAAATGCGATCAGATGCAATGTTAAACCAAGAAATAAGTTTATTACACTTTCGGGCGTTATTACAATTCAGTTTGTCACGCAATTGTATATAATGTAATAACTTTATTACTATTGAGGTTGTATGAGAACACCTTTTTTGTCATTCATAGGTCGTATTGCCCATTAATATAAATTTTATATACATGTATGCATTATATTTTGCAATAATCTGTGTTTGAAAATGCGATCAGTTGCAAAGTTAAACGAAGAGATAAGTGTATTACACTTTCGGGCGTTATTACAATTCATGTTGTCACGCAATTCTAATAATGTAATAATGTTTATTTCAATTCAGGTCGTTATTACACTTCAGGTTGTAACACAGTGGGACAATATTCGGGACAGACCGATATACTCTCACTGACGGTTTCGGCGTTTAGGATGACTGTATTGAACATTGCTAGCAATTCTTGTAATGCAATCAAGAAATGTGTCCATCGTAAACGGATAGCCCGCTAAATGCCACTGGTGACCTAATTGCGTATTTTGGAGCCAGACATTTGTTACAAAAATAACAAAGGGCAATAACAATAGGGGACCATGACTTATGGTCCTTATGCACAGCTCATTTTCTTAATATGATCTACCTACCTATGATAATTTAGGTTGATACATAATTTAGTTTCCAAAATATGTTCAAACTCTAAAAATAAGCGGGGACAATTTATGGTTATTGTGCACCGTGTTCCATAATCTAATGAATAGTTAAAGGGACATCACTGTATTATACTTAACTATACTTAAATTTATCCGTAAGAGTTGTCTTTATATATGAATATGCTATACAGTTTGTTGAACACTTGTAGCTTGGACATTACCGAATAAACATGTGGCCGCATACGCATTGAGTTGTATTAACTACACTGGCTAGACTACATCATGGTGTCAGAAGTTAAAAAACTTCAGATACAACCAATGGAATTTTGATTTTAATACAATAATATATTTCCGGGATTGTATTAATTTGTGCTAATTGTGACATTCTGCTCATTTTAAAAAGATGGAAAGCGGACACAATATAGGCCAAACTCCGAGGATGGTCTGGGACTTATACCAAGCATTTAAATCGTTCAGATCGCACTGTGATTTCATGTTCAAAGGTCCATTAAAAGGAAAAGACGAAGAAACAAAATGTAATTATTTAATGTTATTGGTCGGCGAAAAAGGACGTTCAATGTATAGAACACGGACACTAACTAATGACCAGAAGAAAGACTTGCAACATTATTTTGATCAATTTGAACAATATTGCAAACCCAAATCTAACAAAATTTACTCAAGATATGTTTTCAAGACCAGACTACAAAAAGGATGGAGAAACATTCGAACAGTTTGGTTTACAGATTTGAGATTATGAATCAATGATTGTGATCACCCTGATGAAATCATAGATGAAATGATACGGGACCATATAATAGTTGGAATACGTACCCAGAAATTACGCGAAAGATTGATCAGTGAAGGTAATGATCTAACACTTCAGAAATGTCTCGACATTGCCAGAATATACGAGATGACGAAAAGCCAGGTTAAGTCCAAAAACAACAGTGGCATACATGCTGTCGCCAGTGGCTCAAAACGGCCAACAAGAACCGAATCAAAGCCAAAACGGATGGGACGGGATAAACCTCACTACGAAAACAGGGGAAAATGTACAAACTATGGCGGTAGTTGTCATTATACACGAGAACTTTGCCCGGCAAAGGGAAAGACATGCAATTATTGCGACAAGATGAACCACTTTACATCAGTGTGTTTCCAGAAAAGCAAGGACAACAGCACCAGAACTAAAAATAGAGCCAAAATTAATGAGGTAAATGACTTTTCTGACTCAGATCAAAGTGACACCAATGATCAATATTTTATCAATTCGGTTGTTTATGATAAGCAAAAGAATCAAGCTCGTGTTAAACTCAATTTTGGTCCACAAGAAACAAAAATAATGTTCAAAATTGACTCCGGTGCACAGGTCAATATCATTCCATTACATAAATTTGCAGCGTTAGAGATTAAAGGTCCACTCAAAAACACTAACATCAAACTATCAGCTTACAATGGAACATCACTTCATGGCATGATTCGTCTCAAGTGTGGCTACGACGGTAAACAGTCATATCAGGACTTTTACGTTGTAGACAGACCCTCCAGTCCCATATTAGATTTAGACACATGCATGTCTATGAATCTAATCAAATTTGTGTCAGAAATTGAACCTTAACATTTTTACAGTTGTATCTAAATACTCTGATGTATTAACTGATCTAGGAACGCTTCCAGGAGAATCTGACATTTGCATAAAATCTAATGTTGTTCCAGTTATTCACACACCTAGACGTGTCCCTGTAGCAATCAAAGACAGACTCAATAAAGAATTAAACAGAATGGTTAAGGATGGTGAAATAACCAAAGTTACTGAACCGTCCGAATGGGTCAACAGTATATGGTCACTGTTGAGAAGCCTAGTGGTTCTTTGCGGGTGTGTATTGACCCAAAAAACCTCAATGACGCTATTATGAGACCGCACTATTCATAAAGATCAATTGACGACATTTTGCCTGACCTGACTGGCGCTAAAGTGTTTTCAAAATTTGATACACGTACAGGCTACTGGTATGTCAAATTGAACAAAAGTCATCTTACTTGATAATGTTCAATACTCCATTTGGGAGATATAGGTTTCTGAGACTACCGTTTGGGATAAACTGCGCACAGGACATTTTGTTCGGAAAATGGACGAATGTCTTGAAGGTCTACAGGACATTAAGGTGATTGTAGATTATATTGTTTGTTTTGGACGTAACATACTAGAACATGACAAGAATCTCGAACTATTGATGGACAGGTGTTGACAGATTGGTCTCAAGCTCAATGCCGACAAAACTGAAGTCGGACAGACAGAAATTCCATTCTTTGGTCATGTACTGACAGAAAATGGACTGAAAATTAATCCTTTAAAAGTAAGGGCAATTCAGGAAATGCCATCTCCACAGTCAAAGTCTGAACTTGAGACAATACTTGGAATGGTGAACTATTTGCAATGATTGGCGCCAAATCTTGCTGAAATGACTAGTCCACTGAGACAATAGTTGAAAAAGGAAAGTATTTTCCGGTGGGACCCGGAGCATGAAACTGCCTTCAACAAAATAAAAGAGATTATCACTCAAAATCCAGGACAAATACTCTCGTATTTTGATCCAACAGTTGATGTTGTGTTGCAAGTTGATGCATCAAAAAATGGACTTGGTTGCGTTTTACTTCAAACTGACAAACCTGTTTGCTTTGCCTCAAAAGCATTGACGTACACAGAACGAAACTATGCGCAAATCACAAAAGGGCTCTTAGCTGTATTATTTGGCATGGCAAAGTTTCATCAAATGACATTAGAACGACACGTAGTATTCCAAAGTGACCATAAACTACTTGTTAGCATAACACGGAAACGTTTGATAGCAGCTCCGCCAAGATTGCAGAAAATGCTATTATAATTGACCAACTATGACTATGAAATAGTGCATATACCTGGAAAACATGCAGATTCCAGTAGCAGACACGCAAGTCGCAATTTCTTGCCGGACGAACAGATTGACGTGTGTCAAGACATGGACTCATATGTATATATGATTATGAAAAATATTGCTATGAGTGATCAGAAAATCCAACTGATTAAAAGCAAAATTGAATCTGACTCTGAAATGCAGTCACTAAAACAAAGCATTCTAAATGGTTGGCCTAAAAAACGCCAGGAATGTTCCAAATATTTGCTACCATATTGGAATTTTAGAGATGAATTGTCATTCATTGATGGTTTATTGCTCAAGGGAAGCAATTTTATTATTCCGACGGAACTCAGACAATTGATGTTGGACAAAATACATGACTCACACCTAGGAGTTGAGAAATGCACACAACGGGCACGAAGTGTTATGTTTTGGCTCAATATGACAAAAGACATTAAAGACAAAGTTCTCAATTGTCCTATTTTTCTAGAGCACCGAAAGTAACACAAAGGAATCTATGATTCCAAATCAAATTCCTGAAGGACCATGGCAGGTTGTTGCTACTAACATATTTCAATGGAATGATTGCAACTATGTTCGATCTCTACAGCAGATAATTTGAATGTAGTTTGCTGAACAATATGAGAAGTGAGACAGTGATACACAAACTAAAGGGTCATTTTGCCACACATGGTATTCCTTTAAACGTGATAAGTGACAATGCAGGTCAATATACTAGCCAGGAATTTGACACATTTCGTAAAGATTGGGATTATGAACATGTCTCATCATCTCGATTATACACTCCCAGGGCAACGGCAACGCTGTTGCTGAGAGATGTATTCATACAATCAAGATGATTTTCACAAAATCTTTACAAGCAAATCGAGATCCTTATTCTTGCAATTCTGGAGAACAGAAATTCCCCTCTTGCTTGTGGACAGTCACCTGTTTAATTCCTCATGAGTAGGGAAACAAGATCCATATTGCCAGTAACACAAAAACATCTGGAGCCAAAAGTACAAAATCACAAACAGATCAAAGATAAGATGTCAAAATCACAAAATATTTCAAAAGTAAGATACGACAAACACGCAAAATCACTTAAACATTTATCACAGGGAGAAACTGTCAGAATCCAACAAGCTAAACGTTGGAAACCTGCTATCGTAAGAAAACAAATACATGACAGGTCATATATTGTTGAAACTGAAGATGGTGGTGTTTATAGAAGAAATCGTGGCCATTTGTTAAAAACAAACGAAAAATCATTGCATATTTTCGATCCACAATCAGTGACAATCCCAACAACAACATCCCAAATAATAACATACAACAACAGCAACAACAACAGCAACAACACCAAGCATCGGTACCAGAAGATAGTAGCAGCCGAATACAGGCAGTGAAACAATATGTCACTAGATCGGGCAGAACAGCCAAGCCACCTCAAAGGATAGACATGTGAATTAACTGTAATTTGATTTAATAATGTGTATGTTTCATATTGTATGTGCATGTTATTACCATATTACACTAGTAATTGTATTTAATATACACACGCCATAATATTCTCATGCTGCAATTATTTTTGTGAAGATATCAAAGTGTTAAGAAATTGGGTATATTAACTTGTGTTATTTGACAAGTTTCAAATGTATTTCTTATTCCGTGAGAAAGTTACATTATGGATTATCACGCCGGGTATGCGGATTCTCTGATAACAGATGGCACTTCGATACCAGATACCAACAAAAGCCACGCGCGAGAGTTGAGTTCTTCAGCTTTTTTGCATTTATGTTCTGTTCATTTGGTTTTCAGACACGTTATATTGTTTGGTCGATTAATGGTATAGTACTTCGTATTGCGGAGCAAGAAAGTCGTGAAAAAAAACAGTGGATTATAAAAAAAGAGATAAAATTTCATCGATAATCGTCATGAATTCGATGATTAGTACGTACTTCAACAAAATAAAAATACTTGGAAATAAATCAAGAACGTGTCAACTAATCGAAATAAAAGATCAATATGTCCATTAATGTTACAACATGTTAAATTTTAGTTGAAAAGCGTATTTGAGGAAAATCAAATATTTTAAATGTCGGATGCCAAATTTTCATGGACACTTCTTTTACCGATCATCTCAAAGACAATGGCACTTCGATTCCAGATAACTCGACACTTTTTACCAGATATAACACACTCTCTTTAGTGAATCAGAAAGTCAGAAATCGCTGTGGAATAGTGCTATGGTAAACAGGCAACAAATAAAAATGTATGTACTGACGTAAATTAATCAAAGCGCCGAAGGCGTTGAAGGCCTGGGGCTAAATTTAGGGTGCTTGGAAAGAAGTGTAGTGACTAAACTGAAGTAAATGCAAACGGATCCACGCTATTTTGCTGCCAGATACAGTGTACATGTATACTGATGTTATGAAGTTGAAGATTTACTATGTTACTCGTGCTTTATATGTCTATCTGGTTTTAAACACTTCGACCTTTAAGCTAAGGTCATTCAATGGTCAAGGTCATCATAAAGTAGGTCAGTGGGAAGGTCTTGTCCAAAAGGGAGTTATGGACAAAAATAAAGTAAATCCAATCATGAACCACAAAGTTATGGTGAATGTTAAGTTATTGGGTGCTTTGACTTTTGAGTTCAAGGGCCAAGGTCATCAAGAAATATGTCCGTGGGAAGGTGTTGATCAAAGAAGAGTTGTGTGCAAATATCAAGTGAAAACACTTATTCTGTAGTATGGAAGTTATGGCAAAAGTATAATTTTTCGGACAGACAGTTCAGAAACCATATGCCTGCCTTCGGGGCTTTAAAACAATGTATGTATGACAAAGTTTAAATTAAATATTAGATTTATGGTTGTATTTTACAGACAAACATTTTCAAGAGATGAAGAGGAAGATTCATAAGTAAGGCTAGGTTTCTTTAAGTGTTGAACGGATGTCAAGCTTCTCATTTGAAAGCTTCGATAGTGTTTGAGAAATTGTAAGTCGGTAAACTAATAACTAGTAAAATATGAAGGATAAAGGTATGTGCTTTTAACAGAAGTTGCATGTCATCATATTATATAAGTATGTAGACTGTCAAGTTGAAAGGTTGGACAATGTTTGAGAAAATTAAGTTTTTTGTTGAGAATTTGACAATATTTCTATGTACTAAGTCAAAACAAGGGCAGATAATTCCATAAATATAGGTCACATGGTAACCAGCCTTGTCAGTATGGACTTAACAGGCGAAATTGAGCAAGTATTGTAAGTTTGAAGAGGATATCTTTGATAGTCTTTGCGGAAATTGACATTTACAGACAACTAAACAAACGCGAACATCGACTACCTGGCTATGACAATAGCTCTTGTTTTGTTCTAAAAGTTGAGCTAAAAAGGGAGATATTAATTAAGTTATGTGTGACTGGTAGACTATTTTCAGTCAATATAATGACAATGATGGCATTTTGAAAGGAAAGTGCTAATGATAATGAAATGTTTGAAAATGGTTTTGAGATCAATCTGAAGGCAGGGCAAAGTTACTAATACCATCACAATAAATGAACAAGGACTTCGTGCTGAGATCAATTTAATGAACACAATGTATCAACATTAAAGGTAATTGTTATTATCATCAAAGCTTAATATAACTTGACATAATGAACTATTAACTAATAATCTAGCTCTACACAATGATTTTAAAATGTTTGGAACAAGAATGGTATCATGCAATTCCGTCCTTTTGTGTGAGTATAAACATATGTACTGTAAATGTACAAGGGCTAAATAACAAAGACAAATGCACTAAAAGTTTCAAATGGTTACACAAAAAAAGTAATATATGTCTTTTTTATACAGGAAAGTCACCTAAAACATACCTTAGCAAAAACATTGACAAACAAAGTGGTTGGGACGGAGATATTTATCTTAGCGGACAACATACAAATAAACAAGGCATCGCTTGTCTGAGTAAAAGTCATACAGGAATAACAGTGGATTACTTGAACGAAATAATTATTGGCAGACACGCAAGTATAGATATAAAAATACACGAAAAACAATTAACATTAATGAACGTTTACGGTCCGAACATAGATGAATCCAAATGTTATAATAAATAACCAAGATATGAACATTATAGTCGGAGAGGATTTTAATAATGTTCTTAACCCATTATTAGAGATAAAAGAAATGGAAATCTTTATACTCACTCCAAAAAAAGGAACATTTTGAATAACATTATTGAAAACTACAATTTGATAGACATAAGGCATACAGTTTATCATAATGAAAGAAAATTCGCCTGGCACTCAAACACAAAAACAGCAATATTTTGGAGATAAGATTATTTTAAATATGCGAGTCTATTTGCAACCTTATCAACACATGCAACTTAAAAACCAGGATTTATGACTAATCACTCGATAGTTGAACTTTAACTGCATGAAATACAACCTGAAAGAGGCCTTTGGTACTTTAAAAGTTAATAATAGCTTCTGAAAAGATACACAATATCAAACACAAATATAACATGTAATAACCAATACAGTTTAAGATAAAAAAGATGCAAATCCAAACACCTTATGGGAAATAATTAAAGGCAAGATACTTAACACAACAATAAGATGCACGTCATTTAAAACAACAGGGCCGTTAGGCCCTAAGGCGCTCACCTGAGAGCAAAAGGAACTAGACTATTCTGGACAAATGCAAACTGATTCATGAAGATTAGACCAAAAAAGTGACTTTCAACATGTTTATTCTTATATTTGAGCTAGCGACCTAGTTTTTAAGCTCATATGACCCAGTTTCAATCTTCGCTAAGATTTCATTGGGACAAAATAATGTTTTGACCAAGTTTCATGTAGATTGGCCAATAAATAAGGCTAATATAGCGTCAACAAGTTTTCACTAAAGCCATATAAGGACAACTGCCCCCCCCCATCATTAGAACAAATGTTCTGACTAAGTTTCATGAAGATTGAACAATGAATTTGACTTCTACAGAGTGAACAAGTTTTACTATAGCCATAATAGGAAAACTGCCCCGCCCCCTGGCGGCCATGTTTTTCTTCCAAACGGAACCATTTTTGAACTTGTCAAAGATTTTATTGGGACACATGTTCCGACCAAGTTTCATGATGATTAAACAAAAAATGTAACTTCTAGAGTCTTAACAAGGTTTTACAATAGACATATTAGGAAAACTGCCACGCCCCCTGACACCCAGGTTTTTCAACAACAAGAAGCATTTTCGAACTCATCCAAGATATTTATGGGACACATGTTCTGACCAAGTTTCATGAAGATTGGACAATAAATGTGACCTCTAAAGTGTTAACAAGGTAAATGTTGACGCTGCACGACAGACAAGGCACAAAAGGCGATCTAAAAAGCTCACCATGAGCACATTGTGCTCAGGTAAGCTAAAAAAAAAGAAACACACAAACTTGAAAATGAAGCCATAAAAGTCATTGAAGCACTTGAAAAACAGATGCATAAAAGAAACACAAATTATGCCACTTCCATTGAAGAAGGAAATTCTTACAAAACAAGGGCTGTTTGTAAAACATGCATGCCCCCCTATATGGGCTATAAGTTGTAGTAGCAGCCATTGTGTGAATACGTTTTTTGTCACTGTGAACGGTGGTGGTGGTGTAGTGGTGGTGGTGGTGTAGTGGTGGTGTAGTAGAAGTAGTAGTAGTAGTAGTAGTAGTAGTAGTAGTCGTAGTAGTAGTAGTAGTAGAATAAGTAGTAGTAGTAGTAGTAGTAGTATAAGTAGTAGTAGTAGTAGTAGTAGTAGTAGTAGTAGTAGTAGTAGAAGCAGTAGTAGCAGCAGTAGCAGTAGCAGCAGCATTACAATACCAATACTTAAGAATGATCAAATGGGAAAAGGTAACCTAGCACTGGCAGTAAATATGGGGCTCATTTACAGGTCAGATTTGGAATCTCTGCTGTAAAATGAGATTTTAAATGAATTAAAGGGAGGCAAATGCTGTAATAAAAAGAACATGCATAAACGGTAGTTGTTTCCCTTGTTTGAACCATGCTAAATCCTTAAAATGCCTATTTCCAGTAACTGTGACCTTCACCTGTGACCTTGACCTTTGACCTAGTGACCTCAAAATCAATAGGGGTCATCTGCGAGTCATGATCAATGTACCTATGAAGTTTCATGATCCTAGCCCCAAGCATTCTTGAGTTATCATCCGGAAACCACCTGGTGGATGGACCGACCGACCGACCGACATGAGCAAAGCAATATACCCCCTCTTCTTCGAAGGGGGGCATAAAAAAAATATAATAGAAGGAATTTATCACACACACCTCAATGGCATAATACTTCGAGCCAGGCACATCATGTTGAACACAATGAAAACAATACAAAATACTGTGCAAACATTTTCAAACGTAGAAGCAAACACAAAACTATACACAGACTAGTAGTTAATGGCAAAGACATATCAAATAAAAGTCAAATAATAGAAGAAGCCTATTTTTTGAAACACTATAAACGAAAGAATGTCGAAAATAACAACCTCTGTAAAATAATAACACATCATGCTTTAAAGGAAGAGGAATAACAAGTATGTGAAGGATTACAAACTGAATATGAATATTGTGCAAATAATAGTACAAGCCTATTTTTTGAAACCCTATAAACGAAAGAATGTTGAAAATAACACCCTCTGTAAAAAAACACATCATGCTTTAAATGAAGAGGAAAAAGAAGTATGTGACGGATTACTAACTGAATATGAATGTGGACTAGCTCTTAAAGAAATGCAAAGAAACAAAAGTTCGGGATCTGATAGCATCACTAACAAGTGTTATAAAATATTTTGGAACGATATTCAAACACATTTAACTAATTCACTAAATTATTCATTCATTTAACAATGGTGGTCTTACCACGCGGAAAGCAAAGTGTTAACAAGGGACAAAATTGTCACAATACCATATTTTCATTGTGAAAAAAAATTCTGATAAAGGGAGAAAACTCAAACTGAACTTTTGAAATGAACAAACAAAATTAACCCCCTTTGTAAGTTTGTTTTTAAAAAAAATCTATTTTTAGTCGTGGCGACCTTGACATTGGAGATATTGACGTGATTCTTTCGTGCGACACACCGTCCCATAATGGTGAACAAATGTGCCAAATGATTTTAAAATCTCACAATGAATGACATAGTTATGGCCAGGACAAGCTCATTTATGGCCATTTTTGACCTTTGAACTCAAAGTGTGACCTTGACCTCGGAGATATCGACGTAATTATTTCGTGCGACACACCGTCCAATGATGGTGAACAAATGTGCCAAATGATTTTAAAAACTGACAATGAACGACATAGTTATGGCCCGGACAAGCATGTTCCGCCCGCCCGCCAGCCAGCCAGCCCGCCCGCATTCGACAATCTAATAACCAGTTTTTTCCTTTGGAAAACCTGGTTAATGATAATGAAATGTTCAAAAAATGGTATCGAGATCAATTTAAATGAAGGCAGGGCATAGTTACCAATACCATTGTAATAAATGAACAAGTACGTAGATCAATTTAATGAACAGAATGTATCAACGACATGGAAGGTTATTGTTTTTAACGTCAAAGCGTAATATAATTTTGCATAATTTAGTATCAATAAATAATCTAGCTCTACAAAATGATTTTAAAATGTTAGAAACAAGAAAAGTGGCATGTATTTCTCCTCCTTTTGTATGAATATTAACATATGTACTCTAAATGTAAAAGGGCTAAATAACAAAGACAAACACACTTAAATTTTCAAATGGTTAGACGAAAAAAAGTCTTTTACAGGAAAATCACATCACACGTACCTGCGCACAAACATTGAAAAGTGCATGGGACGGAGATATTTATCTTAGCGGACAACATACAAATAAACAAGGCATCACTTTACTGATCAAAAGTAATACAGGAATAACAGTGGATAACTTGAAAGAAATAATAATTGTCAGACAAGCAAGTATAGATATAACAAGCAAATTTGTTGAATTGATATCCGCCGCCAATATGCTGCTGGACACAAGTGTTATATTTGACACTCAAAAAAGCATTTTTTCAAGATAAAAAGGGCCATAACTCCATTATTAACAGATAATGTACAATGCCATTTGGCGTGAATTATTATCTTATCAATATATATACTCATTCAAAGTTTCAATGAAATCCGCCAAAGCACTCCCAAGATATAGCTGCTGACACGCAAACAAATGCATTTTTTCAAGATACAAAGGGCCATAACTCCATTATTAACAGATGGTGTACAATGCCATTTGGTGTGCATCATCCTCTTATCCATATATATACTCATATCAAGTTTCAATGAAAACCGCCAAAGCACTTCCAAGATATGGCTCCGGACACAAAAGAACCTGTAGTAAAAAGCATTTTTTCAAGATACAAAGGGCAATAACTCTGTTTTTAACAGATAGATGGTATACAATGCCATTTGGCGTGCATCATCCTCTTATGCATATATATACTCATACCAAGTTTCAAGATACAAAGGGCCATAACTCTGTTTTTAACAGATGGTGTATGATTCCATTTGGCGTGCATCATCCTGTTATGCATATGTATATACACACAGTCGTCGAAATTCGCATTAGTCCGACAGCAAAAAACTAGTTGCTTGTACAATTCATTTAACAAAACAAGTTCGAATTTCATTTTCAATATTTGTAAACGAAGTTTTGAGCCGCTTAAATCAACAGCTGCTTATGTTTTAACACACTGCGCGCACGTGCTGGGCAATCAGCCGATAATTGGATTACTGCGCATAAAGCGCATGGTTTTGTGGTTCCCGGATTATTATTATGTAAAATAAATCTTTTGCGTTTCGTTCGGGACACAGAGAGTAATGGCCGAACAGTTGTCATTGAAGTACGTCGTTGAGGAATGCAAATCTGAGGTAAGTGTGATTGACGCATTTGTCAACTGGCTTTTTGTAGAATAACCTAGCACTAAATTGCTTATATATTTTCTGGTGGTTCAGGTTTGCTCTCTCTTTCACATGGATATATGGGATACATTTCTGCTAATTTTTTACCTAAACTTAATGTATATATTTATAATTGTGATTAAATTGAAATCCGTGTGTGAAATTAATTTCTTCTTATTTCAGGATCCGAAAGAGGCTGGCACAGATGAAGAGGAAGCTGACTTGGATGAGGATGAAATTAATAAGAGTGTTGTATTGTGTTCTAAAGATTGAATAAATAAATGCTTCTTTGGATGTTTTATGTTATGTTTATCTGCATTTTTAACAAAAATGTTTGGGCTAGTAAAATCTGACTCAGGCTACTTCGAATTCGCATGATATTACTAGCCCCACTTGCTTGTAGATTTACATCTAAATTTCAATGACTGTACACATACCAAGTTTCAATGAAATCCGCCAAAGCACTTCAAGATATGGCTCCGGACACAAAAGTGCCTATAGTAAAAAGCATTTTTTCAAGATACAAAGGGCCATAACTCTATTTTTAACAGATGGTGTACAATGCCATTTGGTGTGCATCATCCTCTTATGCACATATATACTCATACCATGTTTCAATGAAATCCGCCAAAGCACTTCCAA
This sequence comes from Dreissena polymorpha, assembly GCF_020536995.1. NCBI lineage: Eukaryota > Metazoa > Mollusca > Bivalvia > Myida > Dreissenidae > Dreissena > Dreissena polymorpha. The sequence goes on from NC_068356.1 coordinate 34,453,340, forward strand.
GATATGGCTCCGGACACAAAAGTGCCGGACAGACAGCTGGACGGACGGACAATGCCAAAACAATATCCCTCCGCCTCTGGCGGGGGATAATTATACACAAAACACAATTAACATTAATAAACGTTTACGGCCTGAATATAGATGAATCCAAATTTTATGAAACATTACATTCCGATAAAATAAATAACAAAGATAAAAACATTTTAGTTGGAGGTGATTTCAATTTTGTGTTTAACGCATAATTAGAGATAAAAATAATGGAAATCTTATACTCACTCCAAAAATAGGAACATTTTGAATAACATAGTTGAAAACTACAATTTGATGGCATAATACTTCGTGCACGGGCACAGCATGTTGAACACAATGAAAACAATACAAAATACTTTGCAAACAATGAAAAACTTACAAACGAAAACAAAACTATACAGAAACTTGTAGTTGATGGCAAAGACATTGTTTTATAATAATAAGCTAAAAATGGGGGTCACCAGTGAAAACGAAAAGTTCCGGCTTTACAATCAAGGCTACCCCCCTTTTCCAGAAACGCCATACTGAATTTGAGATTTTTATATGTGAGCATTAAGATGAGCTAAATGTTCAAAAATTATTATAAAAAGATAAAACAAGGGCTGTTTGTAAAACATGCATGACCCCATATGGGCTGTCCGTTGTAGTGGCAGCCATTGTGTGAATACGATTTTTGTCACTGTGACCTTGACCTTTGACCTAGTGATCTGAAAATCAATAGGGGTCATCTGCGGGTCACGATCAATGTACCTATGAAGTGTCATGATCCTAGGCAAAAGCGTTCTTGAGTAATCATCCGAAAATCATTTTACTATTTCGGGTCACCATGACCTTGACCTTTGACCTTGTGACCTCAAAAGGGGTTATCTGCAAGTCATGATCAATCTACCTATGAAGTTTCATGATCCTAGGCGTATGCGTTCTTGAGTTATCATCCGAAAACCATTTTACTATTTCGGGTCACCGTGACCTTGACCTTTGACCTAGTGACCTCAAAATCAATAGGGGTCATCTGCGAGTCATGATCAATCTACCCATGAAGTTTCATGATCCTAGGCGTATGCGTTCTTGAGTTATCATCCGGAAACCATTTTACTATTTCGGGTCACCATGACATTGACCTAGTGACCTCAAAATCAATAGGGGTCATCTGCAAGTCATGATCAATCTACCCATGAAGTTTCATGATCCTAGGTGTATGCGTTCTTGAGTTATCATTCAAAAACCATTTAACTATTTCTGGTCACCGTGACCTTTGACCTAGTGACCTCAAAATCAATAGGGGTCATCTGCGAGTCATGATCAATGTACCTATGAAGTTTCATGATCCTAGACCCAAGCGTTCTTGAGTTATCGTCTGACAACTACCTGGTGGACGGACCGACCGACAGACTGACCGACATGAGCAAAGCAATATACCCCCTCTTCTTCGAAGGGGGGCATAAAAAAGAGGAAAAGCCTATAATAAACCCATAAACATATAAACATACATACATCTCATATATCATGTGTGAGACGAAACCTACTCAGTGCAGTAAGATTTGCTAACGTTGTTTGAAATTGCATGTGAAATGCGTTCTTCTATGAATAAGACTTGAAAATGTTACAGGGAAATAAGAACATTAATAATTAAGTAACAAGGCAATCAAACACGTTTAAAGGAAAATAGATTTATCAATGTATCAATGACTAGTGATAATAGTGATATTAAACATTAAACTTATTATGACAAACAAAACAAATACACGATTGTCATGGTAGTTCTTTGAAGAACTTTGACAGGTTGGAATAAGTGTCTCCAAAAAGACGCTTGGCATTGGTGACCCTGGGCTGACCGTCAAAGTTATTTATTATAAAAATGTTCTTGAGACAATCGCGTTCAAAGATCATTTTAAGATGCATATGGTCGAGTCCAGAGCCAGCTATAATATTTATGTTGTGGCAGCATTAAACACATGACTGTAAACAAGAACACTCAGTGACTGCAAGTTCCTAGCTTTTTAACGGGTTGAATTTGAGTCCATAATCTGTCTGGTTTCATTTTCCTCCTGCACAGGTAATCAGCATACAATGTATCACTGAAATGTTGAAGTTGATATTTGACTAGTACATGTAGTTATATTCAGACAGGTTCATAAGATCATCAATTACCGTAATCACTCTATGTTTTCGGACACTTAAAAATAATTATTTGTATTCGTGTCCGAAAACTTAGATACGAAAATAATTCTCAAAATACAGGTATCCGAAAACTTAGAGTCAAAAATTGAAGTGTCCGAAAATAGCGTCCATTGTATCAACGACTACCGGTGATAGCACGCGCTTGTAAAATATCATTTAGAATAAATTACAGTTATGTTTGCATTATCTTTTAAATAATTTTAAATGCTTAAATTATTTGACAGAAAGTTACTACTAGGTTGTACTTTGGCCAACGAGTTCACAGAAGAGCATGTGATGTACCGATACTCGCTATTATGAACCTGTAATTAACGCAATAAAAAAGCAAACTATGAATTCTTTGTTTGTTCGTTTCCGAAAGTTGTTGTCTTACACCTTCCATTAATCGTAAAACTTGCAATAGGGTGCATCACACTTTGAAGCTTTTATTATTTGTTACAGCTATTTTACTGAGAATCGGTAATACCATTGCGCTAGATAATTGAACTTGTTAATTGGCACTACCCCTGATAATTGTCATAACGCGTATGCTATCGGGCGAAACCAATGTTTAATACCGGTTTACAGGGTTATTTACCCAATAATGCAAATGTAATGGTCCGTTGCCCTCAGGCATGCACCTGCCACGTTTTATGATGTTAATCCGGTTGTAAAACCCCATAATCGAAGTGTCATTATATATCAAAAACAGGACCAACATTTGGTAAAACAGCGCTGTAATATATACTGTCCGAAAACTTAGAGATATTAATTATTGACAAAAACTCGAGTGTCCGAAAATTAAGAGTCACGAAAAATAATTATTTTTGCTAAAAAAAGGGGTGTCCGAAAACTTAGAGCAGAGCTCCAGATAAGGGTCGTATTTTCGTAATTACAAATTATTTTCAAGTCCGTTACGTATTTATTTTAAAATCTTGTCATACCATTAAGAATTTCAAAATCCAGTTACGAATATTATTTTTACATCGGATCGTATCGATTTTTATTGAGTTCTTTTTGCGTATTAAAGATCTTTGCGGTGCTTATATAGAATGGATATCAGGTTTGTATAACAAAGCGCATTTTTTCCAATAAAAGCGGCGTATACAGTCTATCTGGCAAAAAAAATGACGGCGCCCAGAGAACGTCCTAAAAAAATGAATGCAAAGCGTCCAAAAACACGCTTTTAACATATTGTACGCAAAGTAAGCCGAAGTTATTTGTTCAGTTGCCGACACAGTCAGAAAAGCTAAACAAAAACGCAACACGACGGGTCCAAACTTAAACACAAAAAAAACATTGAACGAGTGGAAGGGACAAGTCCCGTGGCTAATCGTTGAAAAGATTGAAGGGGAGATCCGTTCTAATTGTGAAATATGTAAAAATTCATCTAAGGCATACAATCTAAGCACAGTTTGGGCATATGAAGGTATTTGAAAAATAACATTGTATAATACTGAAAAGACACTGTTGAACTCGCATAAATAAAGTTGCTAGTATGTTTATTTTGATTTTTTTTTGCATGAAAATAACCATTATTATTTATTTTTAGGTCTTTTAGAAAAAATAAGAATTATTTTCCAAAACTTAGTAGTAACGTTAAGAATAAAATTTCAGAGTTAAGAATTCTTTTTGAAGATCTGGTAGTAATTTAAAAATTTCACAAAACCTTATCTGGAGCTCTGCTTACAGTGTCCGAAAACATAAAGTAATTACGGTAGTTTCAGTCAACAAAATTATGCACAATTGCAAATTGTGCATGAATAATTTTAACTATTTGTATTTATTAAAATAGAAATATTTGGTCTTTTCTTATTAATTTGGCTTCAATAAGTCTTCTCAAAGTTGTTTCTATAAATTGACAACATTTTCTTCAAGTTCTTTAACAAAATAATTATATACAGATGTCAAATACACAAGCACTTGTATAGGAGTAAGAACTGATATTAGTGTTTCATGAGAAGTGTGAAATGATCCATTATGATATGCGTCATCGTTTTTATTTATTCAGACATTCACGACATAGCATGTCATTACTCAGTATTTTATATGATAAACCCCTTTTAACTGGATTAATAAGTAAGTGTAAACACCACATATCCAGTAGGGATAATACATGTACATGTATTTGGTATTAACAATTGGATGAAGAATGTATATATATGATCACACAAAAAGTATATCATTTTCAGAATAGTAATTTTTGTATTTTGGACATAATATACTTTTTTGTTGTTTGTTTGAGGAAAACATCAATACTCGGTCATAAAATTCAAATATGCTGTCCCTGATTTCCATGCATTTACAACACAACTTTTTCGGCTAGATTGAACTTTACCGGTACGCAGTTGTTTACCACTATCAACAAAACGGGGGTTTGGGGGCGGTAGCCCCCGATACTAAGGAAATATATAGGATAAATAGGATTATAAGGTGTTGCGTTAGATGCAAAACAAGGCTTGAAAAGTTGAAGACTCTTCTTTACGTGATGGGTTTTGCCATACGATAACCCGTTCACATGGCTACAGTCATCACACAAGCATAAATCCACTTTATCCCCTTTTACTTCTCACCAACAATATAAAATGTAAGTGACACGGGTTCTAAACGTTATTCTTCACAGTGGTCAAAATTTTCAACCGTTTCACATCGTATTTCCAGGAATCGTTTTTTTTTCATAAATATCAACACTGCCATGCATTAGTTGACGTTTATCATTAACTCCAGTCACATTAATATGAACAATAATAACACTTTTTTTAATCGTTCTCTTTCAATATAGCAAATTGCTTTTTCTTTAAACGACCAATCTGGTACAATGTCGGCCATATTTGTTGTCTTTGTATTTAGCGGGTCCTACATTTAGTATTTCTAACGTTAGCGTATTTATAGAATATTCGTAGTTTTCTGCACATTCCCGGATAACGTTCGGATTGACGGATATGTACGAAGGAAGGAGCACGAAGTTCATTAGAGATCTAATACCTTTAAAAAATGTATCAGAACAAATTCTTCTTACTGTCTCCGTAGACACTCGTATATTTTCGGCCTAGACCGTCAAGTGAGGAACTTATTCTCGCATGAATATGCACACAATAATAAAAACTATGCCGTACCCAATGCTTAGGAATTTTACTTCAATAATATTTTTTACGCGTTTTATGACACTGTCATGTTATATAGTGATGTTCTGTATTCACAATGCGGGTTATTGAGAACTTCTTTGCAGGGACCTATTTGTTTGTATAGGTCCCTCTTCTTTGATAGCGCACGAATGACCGCCAAGTGGTAAATCGGACTTTTCCAAATTCATTCATTCGTGGTTGTTTTGGCAGCCAGCCAAGTCAGCTCATCTAAAAAAACGTGTTGAATTCTATGGCCTAGGGGCTTCGCCCCAGGCCAAAAACGAATTACCGAAACATGTTCTTATCCCTTTGGAATATGATAATAAAAGGGAAAGGGAAGTTTAAAGCTCAATATAAAGGGAGTTTTCCAATCTCTCTTAAATTGTATGGCTACGCATTAGTGTCGTCTTCATGATGCGATTCTAATGAGCACCAATGACAAAGGATTTTATGAGGTGTCTTTGTCGCTTTAAGACCCCTTGCTCCCCTTTTCTAGAGTCCTGCCATAAGTTTAATTGAACACAGTCGTGTTGATCCACGTGATCCGTTGTATTTTCAATTCTCTTAATCTCAAATTACCACTTAAAAACAAGTTTATTATTTAGACAATTATTTTCGGTCGTCACTTGAAATATATTACTTAAGAAATAAGCGTTTGAGTCTTATTTAAAATTTGCACTTATAATATTAATTATATAAATTAATAGTAATAAGATGTTTGAAAACGAACAACGCCATTGGTTATATTTTACATGTGTATGTAATTACGTTATGCATAGATTCCCAATGTGTCGGGCTTGACAATGCAACTTGATTCGTGCTTCAAAATATTTGGTAAGAATAGCCATAATATACATAAATGCATTTCAGGTAGAAGATAAAACTCGGTTATCAGAGTGCCCAATTTGTTGAAAGTCTGTTATCCGCAGTGCCTTATATCGGGAATCAAAGTATCCGCAACTTCATGAATGTCACCTATTAAAACATGCTCTATCTTCGTTTACATTTCATTGAATACTATCAAAATTTCAGTATTTGAAGCACAGTGATTACTCTACATGCTGGAATATCAAACAATTTCTTGCAATATTTCTAAGTAGTTTTCTTTTATTGAAATGTTTCCTGTTCATCCAGTTTATGCTGTTTTTCGACCGATTTTTCTATTTTTGGGGGAAAAATCTACCATTCTTCCGTGACGTATTTCTTTGCAATAGAAAAGAAAACACCATTTATAAACTCGACCATGCGCCTTGTCTAAAAAACTTATCTTTATGATATAACTTAAAAAAAACTGATGAACTTACCTCTCGCGCGTGGCTTTTGTTGCTATCTGGTATCGAAGTGCCATCTGTTATCAAAGTATCCGCATACCCAGCGTGATTATATTTCTACAGTGTAAATTGGATAACTCAAGAAAGTTAAGATAAAATAGAACAAAATGCCACAATCTGTGTCATTTTAGAGAGAACTTGAGAAGTTTTATCAGGATGTAAACATTAACCAGCAGTGTGCTAAATTAATCACCAGTGCTTCGCAAATTAACGGTCACAGAAACAGATAAATATTTTCTCAAGAAAACATTTATTTGAAAAGAAGGGAGATGTTCCATAATCTAATGAATAGTTAAAGGGACATCACTGTATGATACTTAACTATACTTAACTTTGTCCGTAAGAGTTGTCTTTATATATGAATATGCTATACAGTTTGTTGAATACTTGTATCTTGGACACATGGGCGTCCGCACATAGGGGCAAATGGGGTCAGCTGACCCCACCCTGGAAAATTGGTGAGCGAAAAAGATAGTTGAATATGGAAAAATCTAAACGTGTACAATTATGATTCCTGAATTGAACAATTTGGGTAAGAATGACCCCTAGTTAGTTTCACACGAACATCAACTCCCATTTATTTATTTACATAATGTACTTACAAAACATTGTTTTAAACATGATTCATTCGTGTGAAATCGAGGGGGGAAGTCAATCAATTTACATTTATTCAGACCCTGAATATGAAGTGAAGGCGACGTGGGTCTCTGCCGAATTTCTCGATGATTTTTTTAAGAAACATATTTTTGTCGGTGTTGATCCGATCCCTGTGAACGCTCATCATGCATAATCCTGAGAGCCTGTCGTCGGTTCATGGTGGATTTCAGCCATGTCTTGACTCGTCTCAGCGTGCTAAATGATCGTTCCACTGTACAAGTGGTGGCGGGCAGGGTTAGTAATATGATCATCTCCTAACGCACGACCGGAAACAAATCCGTTTTTTTTACCAAGTCAACAAAATCTTACTCATTCTGCTTGATGGATTCCTTCTTTTTCATGTCGTACCATGGCATTGCCTCTTGTTCAAAATTATTGATTTGATAAAATTTGTCGATGGTTTGGACTGTATCTTCATAGTCTGATCGATCAAAATTTTGTATGTGGTTCGGATGGAGTTGATATAACATGAACGCAAGCATATTAGATTCTGAAAATCGGCTTCCTATAGACTGAATCAGTGAGTCCATGTACAGAATATAAATCGTGTGTCGATAGTATTCTTAACTGGTTCATCCAACATTTGCTTGGTGTACTTTAGGGCCACATTGTCGTGGTATTGTCATTGTAACACCAATATCTTCGGCTGTTTTTAATGCCGGACGGAATATATCCTCCGCGATAATCGAATCCGCAATTTCTAGATGATTGGTGAACATCGATGTAAGATTATCGACGTGTTTTTGACACCGATCATGTCTAATTTAACAGCCTGAAGTGCTTGCGCGATGGGCTCTAAAATGGAAGAATATTTGGCTATAATGTGGAGCGTAATCACAAATGTTGCCGTTCCACTTGCCGTCCATAGCTGATGTGCGGACTGTCCTTTCATATTCTGTTCGTTTTGAGCTCAATATTCTAACTGACGGCGTATTTCGATCAAATTGTTAGCGAAGATTCGTATGCTTTTTTACTTTGCAATCCACCTTGTTTGGCTTTACATTTGTGCGGAACTAGCCGTCTTCTCTTAGGGCTCTCTCTAAAATACTTAATGATTGCTTTCACAGTTCCTATGGTATATCGTACGTCAGAAACTGTATTTAGATTCTATATAAGAAAAGTCACTACGATCAAAGGAGAGAAAAATAGGTATAACCCACTCCAATAAAGTCAATTTGTCATAATAAATTCCAAATCCTAACTCGTAACCTACCAGATATACTTCATGATGCACCATTATCTGGCCTTACAGGCCCGTAGCCAGGATTTTGAAAAGGGCGGTGCGAACTTTCCCATCAACGAATGTTATTGAGCAACGAAGTGGCGAAGGGGGTAGGTGCGGGAGGGGGTGTTCTTCTCCTGCAATCGGGGGTCTGAAGTTCCTTCCACTAGAAGCATTTTGAAAATGAAACGTAAAACACTGCATTCTGGTGACTTTTTATCTGTATTTAGAGACTGAAGTTATAGAGCATTTTTATATGAAATTTCCCTTTCATTGACCATACTCAGTGACTGATCGATATGTATATGATATTACATACATGTATTTCCCATTACCGTTTTTCATTTACCACATGTATCGACCAGTCAGGGAAATACATTATATTATACGGCGTTTTACCCGACACTAGTATGCGCGCACATACTTTGTTACATATGCAACAACACATTTATAGAAAGTAAAATCAACAATAAGAACGATATAAAATATAATTATTTATTGGAATCTTGATAAAATCATTGTACTTTGCCATTACAAAATTTTACCATTCATAAGTCAATCAAATTAAAAGGAAATATTTGACTTTTTTCAAAACAATTGTGTGTCTGCTACTATGGATTGCTCTAAACGTGTTAATAGTGTATTGTACAACAAACACTGTTTAACTAAATTGGGTCATCGCTAATTTGCATCAATACCAGGGTGAAGGATCACTTGACTTTGTTAATGGAAGTCAACACACCGGTTAGTGCTGTTTTTTTTCAAATAACTTTGTAAAACAATTTTTCTTAAGAACTTCAACAACTAGTGAATAAAAGATAGATTTTTAAGATGCGTATGTCAATATGAAATACATCAGAATTACTTTATATAATTAGCATGTGCTCTTTAAAAAAAATAATACATTTATACCGCACAAATATCCTTCACGCAAATTTATTTGTTGTCACCGATTGTAGACGTATTCTCAAGGATCGGCATAAACTGCAAAAAATGAAAAACTGTCTTTTATGCACTAAAGATTTTTGCAATTTATGTATTTCAATGACGTGACATATTTGAAAAAAATAAAGTTCTAAATGGTGTGTTTACATTCCGTCCAGCCCCTGTGTAAATACCTGAAAACCAGGCTTATTCTGCACCCTGAATACTAAACAGAAACGAAATAGAATACATGTAACTGGTTACTTTTACTTTTGTCAACTATTTTTAACAAATTAGTTATCTGTTTTCTAAATGAATTTCAGGAACATATCAAACTTAACAGTGTATACCAAGACATTGAAAAAAGGACGTATTTGCCCATTATGCTCAAGATCCGTCACAATTAATGAACATTGAACATAAACGTCCACCTGATCAAATGTAATAACGGTTTAAATTCATTATAACAGCATAGATCTTCTCACATGTTGCTGTCAAAACTTCTATTGATTTCAGCAATTCTGCGGTTAAAAAATGTAAATAAAAATCACGGTCTATCTTGGACCTTTCGGTAGCCTATTGAATTCAACATTATTGTAACGCGAAAATACGAAGACCCCCCCCCCCCCCCCCCCCCGAGGATCATTCCTGCGGACGCCCATGACATGACATTAATTACTGAATAAACATGTTGCCGCATACGCCTTGAGTTGTATTAACTACACCGGCTAGACTACAACACACCGCACAACCCCACAACCTATTGACTTTTAAGTTGGTGCCCCTGTTAATTATGTCCTTAGCATATCACAAAAACTGAGTAAAGCCATTAAATTTTTTAGGAGATACACACTCTAAAGCAAGATTTTGACAAGGGTGTAGTGACTTTTGACCTCTAAGTGTGACATTCTAAGTATTAATTTAATTCCTTCACTCGACAGGCTGTTTCGTATTGTTTAATTGAAATTTTTAAAATCTTCCGTGCTTTTTGGGACAACTTATTGCGCGACAGGATTCGAAACAGACAGACTGAAAAACTCACTGACGGATTCTGCGTTTTGGCAGGACTGTGTTGAACATGTTTTAAATTCTATCAATACAAACAAGAAATGTGTCCAGCGTACATGAAAGGCCCGCTTTATGCCGTTGGTCACAGGAATTAGTATTGGGTAGGTCATTTTGTACGTTTATTATTAAAAAACCCATATAAAACATTGATATAAAAACTAATAATTTAAAAAGCAACAAATGTCAATAACTATAACAAAAGGGCAGCAAGAGTTGTGGTTCTTGTGTAGTGCACATTCCCTAAATAAGATTTATCGTGTGTGTGCTTGCGTGTGTGTGTGGGGGGGGGGGGGGGCGTGCTTGCGGTCGTGCGTGTGGTCGTGCGTGCATGCGTGATTATGAGGTCCTTTCCGAACCAGAGGCTACATTATGTGTGTACCCGGAGTGTGTCCCTGTACTCCTACCTATTTAACTTACAAGACTCCTGTTCGAATTATCGCTGCAATTTCGTTTCTGACAGATTTTTCCAATTTGGCGTAGTCTGTGTGGGAAAGCCGGAGTACCCGGAGAAAACCCAACCTGTCCGGTATGGACACCATCAACCAAGCTCACATGCTGCCGTGAGCAGGAATTGTACCCGGGTCGCCTAGGTGAGAAGCGTCTGTATCAACCACTGCGCTAGCCGGACAGCCAATAAGATCTATATACCTTTTAAGTTTCAAGTTGACATCTTATTTAGTTTGCAAGATATGCCATGGATAATATCTCTAAAATTAGGGGAACAAAAGTTATTATTCTTGAGCACTACACTCCCCTCAATGAGATCGTCTTACCTGGTAAGTTTCGATTTGATACCTCTTGGTTTTCGTCATATGGTACGGACAATTAAGTACAACAAATTACAAACGGCAATATTTAAAGGGCATCAAAAGTGCCTTACAGTTGGATATGGCTGTTTATTGAACTTGGCATCCATTTTATGCTTGTTTACAGTGACCTTAATCACATCCTGTCCATGTCAATAGAGATAATGAATCCATTCATATCATTACTATTCCGATTTCGAGTAAAATATTTATAAAATATCTATGTAAAGCCACACTGACCCTACACCCCCGATTTGAATCCTAAGGCTAGATATGGATATAAGACATTTACGTACGATGTTTCAATTGATTATTGAGTCATAATTTGGAAACCATTACGTACAAGGTATCTATATTGAGAAACAGTGACATTGACCAACCTTAGCAGTCTTAAATTACGTGATGGAACGCGTCAATATATGCAGTTGCATATCAATAGTTAAGGGGCCGTAAAGTATGTCACGCTTTTTTGACCACTTTTTAACACCCCCCCCCTCCCCCTGTCACAAAATATTGCCCCCCCCCCCCAACCCCCCCCCCCCCCCCCCAATGTACGTCACAAACTCACACTTTCAAACATATTTTTTTTTTTTTTATACCTTTTCAAATTTAATCTAAAACAAAAACCACTATTAAACCATATTAAAATTTCACTTAAAAGAACTTTCACATTATTAAAATGACTTTAATACTAGAATAGTTAATTGTCAACAGTTGTCACAGTTTTTCATTGAATAACATGTTTATATTTATCCATGTGTTAACCTCTAATAAAAACGAAATTATAATTTAGTTTTTTTTTTCAACCCTTTACTAACTAAAAAAGAAAGTCCAATAAATTATTAGTCATTTACTAATGAAATCTGCGTGGAGGTTGTGCATATTGAATATGCCGGCTCAGTCAATGTGCCTTAAAAATTCAAACAACACATTCAGAAGATACGCAATTCGTATTATTTTGACATTAAACTAGATCTAATTCAAGTGTTTCACTTTTTTTTAATTATTTTTAAATTCTACCAAAGAAATAATAAATGAATTAGAAATATTTCTTTTTAATAAATGTGTGACATCACACATGGCTTAACCCCCCCCCCCCCTCCCCCATGTCACAAACTGTCACACTTTCTTACACCCCCTCCCTAACCTGGAGCGTGACATACTTTATGGACGGCCCCTAAATGTATTTTAAATACTAAGCTGAAGTCCTTTTATTTTAAGTAATAGTGGCATTGACCTTCATCTCATGCAGCCCTTGCAAGCACTGGATATTAGGTGTTAACAGGGCCGGCGCCAGAGCATTTGACACCCTAGGCGACCCAGCACCCACGGCAAGTTATTATGTAATCGATATTGACTAACACAAATGAATGCTGTGCTGCCGTTTGTTTTGATTCGTATTTACATTCAATATAAACTATACAGGTATAATGGTATACTAGTATTATGTAATTTAAAAACATTTTTATTCGCGCTTTTGCTTTAGCAACTGTAGAAACGAGTTCAACCAGTTCAATGTCTCTAGCGATTTCATGTTCAGTTGAGATAGTAGCTAGTCCAACAAGTCTTTCTTGTAGTATGGATGTTCACAGATATGTTTTTATGAGTTTGGGATTCATGAAGCTTCGCTCACCACTAGCCACAGAATTTGGATATGTCAAACGGATTCGAAGAGCTATAAAGGCGTTGGAGTCACTATCTATTACATTATTTTTCAGTATACATTGTATTACATCCTGTTGCGATGTTAACCGTGCAAATTTCATTTCACGTCTTAAATCAACTGTATCAAAATCTTTGGAGTCTCCATGTTACAAAGTTGTCTCAATATTAATGCAATGTTCCATAACTTCATTGCTAGTTTTGTCCTGAAAACTGTGAACACCATAGAGGAAACCAAACACCGAAATAATTTGTTGCATCTGAGTGAATCTTTCTTAAACCTAATGTATTGCTTTGTCAAGAACAGCGAAGTAAAAGTACGTATATTTTCAATTTGTCTTTTGGATCCTGAATAGGTTCGTTGTCAACTTCTTCGTATCGTATTGTTTCTCTTTTCTTCTCAGGTGGTTTGTGATTTAGGAACCTCCTCGGTGAATGAAAATGCCCTACCCCTATACAAGTATCACTATTTAAAACGCCTCATATGTAAATAGATCCAAAAAAGTTTATAACATTTTGTGAAATATGCTGGCATTGAAAGGGAGGAAATCAGCTGAAAGGAGGAAGAATCACACACCCGCTTCTGAAACGCGTTGGTTCTGGTTCGAGCGCTAGCTGGTATCTCTAAATTGCCAGCAATTTCAGTTGCACTGACCAGTGTTTTCTCACCATCGAAGTCATTTGTGCGGTTAACATTAAGGAACTTCTTTGTTTAATCCAGATGATTGATGGCGCCATTAATATCTAATTCTTTTGCCGGAAGTTGTTTACTAGTAAGGCTGATCTCAAATAACACGTCCAACCACGCAACAAGAGGAATGACAAACTTAAAACTAGAAATGGCTTTTGCAATACCCCGTGCATCTGTGTGTGATGTTAGTAATTTACCTCCTGTTTATTTTATGTCATCCCCAATCTCTGCAACAGCATCGTAGCTATAAGCTGAGGTATAAAAGCAACAATTCGACTTCCCTATCTTGTTTTTACTCAGTGGTTTTACAGTCTAACATATTAGAAACATGTCGATTTAAAACTTCCCAAAGTCATGTTGATGCAGAAAATTATACATAAACACGTTGCACTAGATCAAAGAAGGTTGTTGCTTAAAAGCAACATTTTGCAGAAACAGCCAAAATCAAGGTATTTGCGTAGCAAGGAACAATCAATGCTCGGGGATTGCCATCTTACAAATTTCGTTGGACACCATTGTCTCTCCCCTTCATATTTCTGCTAGTGTAATATCATTGACCGCGTTAATTTTCGAAAGATAAGGACATCCCTTTTAACTGCCGAAGAATAGTTTCAGTCATACCGGTACCATTTGTCTCCTTTAGAGGCACACAACCCTAGAAATGTCCCTTTATAGATGCTGCTTCTGTAGCAATGTCATTTTCTGTATCATCGTCCAAAATGACCAGCATCTGGTGTGCAATATGTAATTATTGAAAAGTACTTAGCATCACGTTCAGGTGCTCGAATTTTTAGTTTGATTGCATTTGATAAAATCTGAATAAGTTTCTTCTGAAATACTTTGTCTAGATAATGTACATGTTTTTCATTGATACACAATTATTAAGCGTATTGTAAAAAAAACAATCTCCATGCAGATATCTATCTGGAACCAGCACAGATCAAATCCCTGACGTTATGTTAAGTTTGCAGAAAACACTGAATACATTCTTGAGACACTACGAAACTTACCTAAAAACTCGAACATTAACAGACAGTATATAATTCACATTCCATTCCCTTTAAACTAAATGTTAAACAATAACCCACCTCAGATGCCGAAAAGTCGTCATGGAACCTTTTCACGTTTTGGTAAATTGACAAAATTTAAACAAGAAATATCTTTAAAAAAAAGATATACGGCGTTGATTGTGGTTGGAATTGGTGAAAGGTAAAGAGTTGAATGAATGAGATCAAAGATATAGCGAATGTCTTTTTCTGTGCAGTTCTTAGCTACATCACACGCAGTACGGGATGTTACGCGGAGTTTTCGCGGCTTATTTTACATTATTACATATTGCTGGTCAAAAACCTTTAGATACAAAACAGAAAACCAAAAGAAGAATGGAAGTGGAATTAAAACAAACGAGTTAACCGGCCACACGCGAAGTATCCGTACATATTTTAAATATGCATACGCGCGTTCTTCGAGCAAACCTGTTTCAGTGGTTTGTCGGGCATTGCTTTTTGATTCGATTATTAACAATATCGAGAATCATCGCGCTCATGCGTTATACGTTAGTCAATATGGTGGAATAATTCTTGTTAAATTAATCAAAAATAATATTTATCATGGTATTGTTGAAAACACATTAAGAATCTATTATTGTCACACCATAATTATATCGCTGAATATCTTCATTTAACATATTTCTGGTCTTAAGAAAATTCCAGTTCACCTAGTTCACGCGATAGCGTCTAAATTATATAACGATTATTTTACTGGCCGCGAACTGACCCTGATACCTTGCGGGTTGGAATGCAATGCATTAAAGTGAGGCCACGCTTCCACTGCTGGAACGACGGCTTGTTTAAAACTTTATACTTTTATATGTTAAATTTCGAAAACAATTTAAAATGGTTTAATTGGCCCAAACGAATATCAGGATAGGGAACAACGATACTTTTATGAACTTAAATATACTAGTACACAGGCAGGAATATGGAAGTTATTACTAAATATGAGAACATAGCCTTTAAGTACAAACGCTCTGGCGCTGGCAATCCTATGAAAATAAAAGGTGCGCGCACAAACTGTATTGATGTCAAGAGTTGAGTGTAAAACTGTTCTATCTGTCAAGCCTTATTATTAGAGATAAAATTGTTTCATGCTGAACACGCAGTAAAACAGTGTTACAAAGACGCGGTCATGTTTCCAATGTTCTCGTGTTATGCTCAAATCAGCCAATGGAATAAATGAAGTGTATTCATTCGTGTCTAGCCGCGGGAAATTTTATTGGACACTTACAATGGTCAGGTAAGATCAAAAGTGACGTTAAACTGCTACGCCGAAAAAAAAGGTTTCAGTTTCGCAAATTTTCTTTATAGTTATGATATTTGTGAGGAAACAGTACAACAAGTACTGAACATTTACCATGCTCGAAAATATCAATAACATGCATTGACGATTTAAAATTATAAAGCGTTGCAACGCGAAACGATTGAATTATTTTGGGTTCTGTTGTCGGTATATTTTGACACTACGAGGATTGCTTATATAAACTTAAGTATAAAATACCTCACTCACTGTATGAGCACGGATGGCCGAGTGGTCTTAGCGTCAGACTTACATAAGGGGTCAGGGGTTCGAGCCCAGTTGAGGATTACTTTTTTGTTTTCTTATTTTTTGCTGGAGCTTTCTCGATCCAATGTTAACATGTATCAATATAAAGCATTTAATGACAAACTTCAAGTACATGCCAAAATCTGTGAAAAGGTCCCTTTACATGGCTACAGACACCGAGAATTTCATTCGCTTCATAAATATACAGATATCAGAGAACATGGCAGACTAGAGCTTAGTCACAGACGTGACGTATACACCCATATGCCGCATTGACACAGACTGTTTTGCATGCTGTCTTAACAAAACAAGAGAATCTAATTTATGGCGATTTATATGCCATTATTATTTATAGCCATTTTGACCTTTGAACCCCTGAATTCTTTCACATGACACGCCGTCTAATGACTGAACAAAACAAGGGCTGTTTGTAAAACATGCATGCCCCCCATATGGGCTGTCCGTTGTACTGGCAGCCATTGTGTGAATACGACTTTTGTCACTGTGACCTTTGACCTAGTGACCTGAAAATCAATAGGGGTCATCTGCAAGTCACGATCAATGTACCTATGAAGTGTCATGATCCTAGGCAAAAGAGTTCTTGAGTTATCATCCGAAAATCATTTTACTATTTCGGGTCACCGTGACCTTTGACCTTGTGACCTCAAAATCAATAGGGGTCATCTGCGAGTCATGATCAATCTACCTATGAAGTTTCATGATCCTAGGCATATGCGTTCTTGAGTTATCATCCGAAAATCATTTTACTATTTCGGGTCACCGTGACCTTGACCTTTGACCTAAAAATCAAAAGGGGTCATCTGCGAGTCATGATCAATCTACCTATAAAGTTTCATGATCCTAGGCATATGCGTTCTTGAATTATCATCCGAAAATAATTTTACTATTTCGGGTCACCGTGACCTTTGACCTAGTGACCTCAAAATCAATAGGGGTCATCTGCGAGTCATGATCAATCTACCCATGAAGTTTCATGATCCTAGGCGTATGCGTTCTTGAGTTATCATCCGAAAATCATTTTACTATTTCGGGTCCCCGTGACCTTGACCTTTGACCTAGTGATCTCAAAATCAATAGGGGTCATCTGCGAGTCATGATCAATCTACCCATGAAGTTTCATGATCCTAGGCGTATGCGTTCTTGATTTATCATCCGGAAACCATTTTAGTATTCCGGGTCACCGTGACCTTTGACCTAGTGACCTCAAAATCAATAGGGGTCATCTGCGAGTCATGATCAATCTACCCATGAAGTTTCATGATCCTAGGCGTATGCGTTCTTGAGTTATCATCCGGAAACCATTTTACTATTTCGGGTCACCGTGACCTTTGACCTAGTGACCTCAAAATCAATAGAGTTCATCTGCGTGTTATGATCAATGTACCTATGTAGTTTCATGAGCCTAGCCCCAAGCGTTCTTGAGTGATCATCCGAAAACCACCTGATGGACGGACCGACTGACATGAGCAAAGCAATATACCCCCTCTTCTTCGAAGGGGGGCATAATTAATTGACACAGTCATTTTATAATCTCATAATGAATGACATATGGCCCGGACAAGATAATTTATACATTTTTGACCTTTGAACTAAAAGTGTGATCTTGACCTTGGAGATATGGACGTAATTCTTTCGTGCGACACACCGTCCAATGATGGTGAACTAAAGAGCAAAATAATTTTAAAATCTCACAATAAACGACAAAGTTATGGCCTGGACAAGCTCATTTATGGCCATTTTTGACCTTTGAACTCAAGTGTGACCTTGACCTTGGAGATATCAATTTAATTATTTCGCGCGACACACCGTCCAATTATGGTGAACAATTGCGCCAAATGATTTTAAAATCTCACAATGAACGACATAGATATGGCCCGGAAAAGCTCATTTATGGCCATTTTTTACCTTTGAACTCTAAGTGTAACCTTGACCTTGGAGATATCGCGGTAATTCTTTCGCGCGACACACCGTCCTATAATGTTGAACGAATGTGCCAAATGATTTTAAAATCTCGCCATAGTAATGGCACAGACAAGCTCATTTATGGCCATTTTTGACCTTTGAACTGTGACCTTGGAGATATAAACGTAATTCTTTCGAGCGACACACTGTCCATCATTGATGATGAACAAATGTTCCAAATGATTTTAAAATCTCACAATGAATGACATAGTTATGGAATGGACAAGCTCAATTATGGCCATTTTTGATCTTTGAACTCAAAGTGTGACCTTGACCTAGGAGATATCAACATAATTCTTTGGCGCAACACACCACCCAATGATGAACAAATTTGCCAAATGATTTTAAAATCACACAATAAATGACAAAGTTATGGCCCGGACAAACACTTGACCTTTGAACTCCCAAGTGTGACCTTGGAGATATTGACGTAATTCTTTCGCGCGACACACCGTCTTATGATGGTTAACAGGTCATTTTTACTCAAACGATAAACCAGTCATGGTCCGAACAAACTTTCGGTTAAAAACGCACTAAGTAAACCTCTGACCTAGTTTTTAACCCGGCATGACCCATATTCAAATGTGACCTAGACATTATCTAGATAAAACTTCTGACCAAGTTTGGTGAAGATCGGATGAAATTTCAGGACAGACCAACAAAGTGACTCCTATATAGCCCCCATTATCAATGGTAATGGGGGTATAACTAAGGCTGACGACAAATCAGGGACTTATTTGCAGGTTTAATAAATAAATATGC
This sequence comes from Dreissena polymorpha, assembly GCF_020536995.1. Lineage (NCBI taxonomy): Eukaryota > Metazoa > Mollusca > Bivalvia > Myida > Dreissenidae > Dreissena > Dreissena polymorpha. Next base: position 34,472,362 of record NC_068356.1, read on the forward strand.
CAATAATTAACCTATGGAAGGCGCATGGTGCTAGGGCCAAACAGTTTATCATTACAATATTGATAGCATTCATGATTGTCTTGTTGTGTTACATGTACATGTTTATTCTTCACATACATCCGAAACAGTTATTCAGCATGGTCTTCCACAAAAAGTAACCTAAGTCTTAGTACTTCAACTTGTGGTCTGCCCTTCAACTGAGAAAGTCATATGACTATTGTAAATATTTATTTCTGTTTCAGTAAAAGCCCTGTTCAGATGTCATAAATAACACAGCGCACAATTAAAATTTATTTCAATACAACATAAAATAGCAATTGTCAAAAGAATGTGTTTTGTTTTATACCAAGTAACATCATTTCAGACGAATAAAAAAAATTAATAAATGTTAGCCATGATTATTGATTCGTATTAAGAGAAAAAAAATGAAATCAGACAGACAACACAATAATACATTACAAAACACCATTACATTGGTATCTAAAAGTTAAAAATCATATTATACATGCCCTGAATTTGTACACTTAAAATTTTAAAAATTTCGACAGATGAGAATGGTATGATCAATGACGTTTAATGGATCAACAAATTTTGATCAAGCAGGATCATGCCAGATGGTACAGAGATCTTGAAAACTAGTTCCAAACAACTACTCCAAAATGTTTATCACAAAATTCTAGTGAGGATGTCAGTTTTGTCAAGTCAGAGAGGTCACACATTATGCACGTTCACCACGAATTCGTCTGGCCAGCTGAATGTCTTTAGGCATGATGGTCACTCTCTTTGCGTGGATTGCACACAAGTTGGTATCTTCAAACAATCCAACCAAGTAAGCTTCACTTGCCTCCTGAAAAAAGGAAAACCACTTATTTTAAAAAAGTTTCAAACAAGTTACAACACACAATAGCTGGAACATCCTATTTAATATCTTGCATTATGTCATTCACTTAAAATAAGCCTTAATATTTTTTCAAAATCACAATCTTGGTTGATTGAAATACTAGCAGTGCTACACAAGCAAACTACAACAGAACTATTTAGTATGTATAAGGGATTAGATGGACATAGTTGTAACTCCTGAAAATCGCATGCATGTTTCAAACAGGTGAGGCTGACACAACATTGACAAGATACAGGGGTTAACCTATTAAAAAGATTTAAATACATTAACGCAGAGCTATTATGATTATAGCTACATCGTGCAAAATCATTTCTAACTGGTCTTGATAAATATTAACCAATTAGACACGAAGTCTTTATAATTAACAGTATGCTTGCAGCGTAAAATTGGTGAAGAGTTAAGAACATTTTGTGTGACACCATCGAGAATGAGTGCCCAGGGCTTGACACTAACTTTTTTACCTACTGACCCAAAGGACGACCAGCTTTCAGAAATTACTGGTCTTCCAAGATTTTAAGTGGTCCAACAATATCTATGTTATTTTACCTAAATTTCAATTAACTTTCCGGACTATCCACAATGTATTGCGCATTTATAAAAAGAAAACTATACTATCTACTGAACTATCTCTCATCCTTTTCATATTTCCTGTACTTCAAGCTTCTCTTCATTAGTTTTAGGGTTTTTAGGCGGAGGTAACAGGTTCAACCACCCCCGGAATGAAATTCCACATAGTGAAAACTTGTTATCTTGAAATACACACGTTTATTCTCCGGCAATATCAAAACATTATTCGGCGCTCTCCAGTGTAAATTCGCATGGTAAACAAAGTATATTCTGATGGTACTAAGATCGATAAAATGCTGATTATTGCTGCTTTTTCAAACTAATAAATACCATTTCTCAATCCAAACGCTTCGAATTTTATGTTAATTTGTGTATCGATCACAGCTAAGTCCAGAGACATTTGCAAATGCAAATCAATTTTTTGATCCGATAACAGGTTTTAGTCATCCGGGCATCTAGAAAAATTGGAAAGAAAAATTGGAATCTCCAATATGTTGCTATTTTTCATCCCGATCTCGAGTCGGCCCATAAAATAATGATGAAATTATCGGTTTATTATAAACATATAAAGTTGTTTTATTGATGAATACAGCTTTCCACCAGTATTTCACAATAAGCTGGCCTGGATTTTTAACTGGTCCGACGGATCAACCAAATTTCTAGTTTCACTGGTCCTCCCTATTTTTTACTGACCCTGGATCAACGGACCACCGTTAGTGTCGAGCCCTGAGTGCCCAACCCCACAACCATAAATTTCTCCCCAAATTTACCTAGATCTCAATAATGACCATGTAAGATTTGAGAATGCAGCAAATTATGCTTGTCTGAAAGATTATAGTCCCTAATAGATACTTTTCCAACAATTAAAACATTGGATTAAGCAAAGGTGGTTACCAATCCATAATTACCTGAAGAGCACCAATAGCAGCACTCTGGAATCTCAGATCTGTCTTGAAGTCCTGTGCAATTTCTCTGACCAATCTTTGGAATGGGAGCTTCCTGATGAGCAATTCAGTTGACTTCTGGTATCTCCTGATTTCTCTCAAAGCTACAGTACCAGGGCGATAACGATGGGGCTTCTTCACACCTCCGGTTGATGGTGCACTCTTTCTGGCAGCCTTGGTTGCCAGCTGCTTTCTTGGAGCCTTACCTCCAGTGGATTTACGGGCAGTCTGCTTTGTACGGGCCATTGATAATTCTGCAAACAATGAAACGACTTTCAAATAAATAAATGTCAATGAAACACAAATAACCAAAGATCACAACTTATTTGAACATAATGTGAATAACTGCTAAATGCTGTAAAATATTATGCAACAAACAGTCGGAAGATGGAATTATAAATATAACATCATGCAAATACAAACAGAAAGGCATTAAGATTTTGGATTTTTCTGGCGCTAAAAATAGATCGATCAAACCGGAAGTGCATTTCACACAAAGCACTAGTTTAAACATTAACATTAGTCTGTTTTGTCCAAGTCTGCTTTGTCCACATAAAATTAACCGTAAATAAACTTTCAAGATTGCTTTCACATATTTTTGGCGAAAATCAGATAGTGTCGTTCATGTACATGTACACAAACATGGCATTCAATATGGCGACTGAAAAGTAAACTCGTCATGCACTAGTAAAACATCTTTTAAATAAACATAATACATTAAAATACAGTATTTGACCGTTACCGTATTGCTAAAACAATTTAGTTGTATACACTTCAACAATATTTACGATAATTTTGTCATTATTTGAGTCACATTTCTCACCTTTTTCTCTCAGTTGAAATAAGCGGGTAAATTTCGCAAAGGTTTCTGGTAAATAATTATTTTTGGAAACATAACATTTACGACGTCACATGAAGACATCATTTCATTGGGCAATTTTGTATTGAATGCGATTGGCTACAATTTAGAGATTTCCATTGGTTTGTATAGTTAGTCAAAGCCACTTCATTGGTCTTTTATATCTCTGTGTCAATTGGGTAGAGCGAAAACATTGCTTTTCGCGGGTTATTTAACTGCCAATAATTGCAATATGGTTGAAAAAAGCAATTATTGATTGATCAATTTATTAATTGATTTCTTGAATACATTAGTGTGTGATTTATTATTTTTTATTCCCTATTTGCACATTGTACTTCACCGCTTTTAAACTAGTCAGGGTCAAATGTTTTATCACGTTATATTTCATGTGCCGTTAATCACGCGCGTCACCAATTTTTTGAGATGCATTAATGAATAAGCCAATGCAACTTCCGAGGTGGCGCTCAGGCCCGGATGTTTTGAAATTTAACGGATAATTTTACAGTGTGATTAGGTTAATATGTTTTTCAACACATTTCGCGATATTTAAAAAAAATCGGCCAATGTAGTGCAATTCAGGAATAATACATTCATCTAAAAATGTACAGATCGAAACATACAATCACAATCCATTTGGACCGTGAGGACCTTTATAAGTTGTGGCATGGTAGAATTCGTACAAGCAAATCGATGCCTTTTGTCTGTGTGACGAGCAAATTCCCTGCCAATTAAATCGCTCATTACATCCAACGATTGCTTTGAACCTGTACAAGTTAATGCGTGAACAAAAACATCGGCTTCTAGTCGATCTAATAGATAAATTGGCATTTTTCAAAAAGAGATGGAGCCATTGCCAAGGAGGTGGTGCTCAGATAAGGAGGTGGCTCCAATGCACATTTACAGCTATTTTACAGTGAAATATTTTATGTAATGGTTTCTATTTTGTTTTCGGACTTACATTATTTTATGTTGACTACTTCAGCAATTTTGGGTCGCTTGCGTATTTAATTAGAAAAAGTAGTTTTCTAATAATGTATTGATGGATTTAAACGTTCGTCTTTGTAAGATAACAACATTTAACATGTATTATACAAAAATGTTAACGGAAAAAGACCGAGCTATCTTCATTGTTTGGAGTTGATGGTGGGAAAAACAACATAAATGAGCCAAATTAAGATTCGTTGACCTTTGCGTTAAAGTAAATTTAGCATTTGGATTAACGGCCACAAATCATAGTTACATGTAGAAGTGTTATCTTATACTTATATCGTGAATTATCATACTGTATACACATATTAATGTCGATGATTTTTTTTGATAATGTTGAACATTGAGTTATTGGTTTGTTTGAGTATTACACATTTTTGGTATACATCGTACAATATGTTTTATTCACGTTGGTGACTTCTTAATTGAGTTGATCACTTATTTATTTAAAAAACTACATCTTATTTATTATAGATTGCGTTTATGTTCTGTAAAGATTTGGGCCTTTGTATGTACGTTGAAAAATAAATTCAATATAACAAATAACATTATCTATCAAATCTACGTCATGTGACAATATCATTGCGATACGACTGCGATACATCCTGCATTGGCGCCACCTCCTATCATTAGCGCCACCTCATAAGCATTGGCTCCATCTCTTTTGGAAAAATGCAAAATTATCTACCACGTCGGCAAGAAGCCAATGTTTTTGTGCATGCAGCATCTAATGTATGTTGTACGCAATCGTTTGATGCCATTAGCGATTTAATTGGGTGGACATGTTCTCGTCACACAGGAAAAACTCATCGAAATGCTTTGTAAAACTCCAACATGCCACAACTTATAAAGGTTCTCGCGTTTTTAACTGGGTTGAGAATGTACGTGTCTGTACTTTTTTGGACGAATCAATCTTAGCTGAATCGCACTGCATTTCCCGATTTAAAAAATAATGCGAATTATGTTGAAAAAAACCCATATAAAACCTTATCACCCTCTAAAATTGTCCATGAAATTTCAAAACATCCGGTCCTGAGCGCCATCTCGGAAGTTGCATTGACTCATTTATTAATGCATCGCAAAAAAAGAGGTGGCGCGCGTGATTAACGGCCGTGAATCGGTCAGTTCTGCATCTACGGTCCGGGCTAGGGTCACCTTGTTTTCATTTTAAAATATATTCGTTTTCATTGTTCAGCACGAATGCATGGTGTCATATAATTTACAAGGAAAGTTTTTTCTTTCCATTCATCGTCGGTTTATTAGTCCGATAATTACTTTTTGAGGGCCGTTTTCTCTATCATTCTGCCCGTCTTTCTGTCTGAAACGTGATCGGAGTAGGGGACACCGTAAGCCTTATTACCATAAATGTTATATAGATTTTTTCGTATTTACATTATTTAAATTGTAAAACTATACGATTTCGTCAGTCTCCAATAATACTCAGATATGGAAGTGAAAGGGGCGTTATGAGGTAATGTAGATGGTCTGATTTGTAAAAGTAATCTAATTACGTCGGATATGCTCTATAGGTACACAGTGTGTATTAAAAACATCGAAATACACACTCTTAATAAAAAAATAATATTACGTCCATTAAGAAGCCGTCCGATTAACCATCATAAACACTGTTTTTATACATTATCCTGCAGACAAAGTTTGGTTGATGACATTAATTTAGCACTTTATAAATTAGCAAAGACGTGAATAAGTTATGTTTACTTATATGCGCTATAAATGTATACAGCAGCGAATCGCCCTTACTGTGCATTTATAATAACACATTATAATTAGACAATGATTTCTAGCCGAAGTCCCGATAATAAAGAAGTGAATGAGTATTTTCTCTGAGTAAATCACTTAAAGGGGCCTTTTCACGTTTTGGTAAATTGACAAAATTGAAAAAAAGTAGTTTCCGATTCGCAAATTTTCGTTTTAGTTATGATATTTGTGAGGAAATAGTAATACTGAACATTTACCATGCTCTAATGTAGCCATTATATGCATCTTTCGACGATTTAAAAACCTGAAAATTATAAAGCGTTGCAACGCGAAGCGATTGAATAATTTTGCGAATTCTGTTGTTGTCGTTATGAAACTACGAAGATTTCTTATATAAAGTATAAAATACGTTTTTAAGTACTTGGCAGTATGGTCGAGCGGTCTAATAGGTATAGATTTTACTCCAGGACTCCAGGGGCCAGTGGTTCGAGCCCTGCTGACGGTCACTTTTTTTTCTTTTTTTAAATTTTATTCTTTATTTTTTACTGGAGATTTTTATATCCAATGTAAACATTTATCAATATAAAGCATTTAACGACAAGCTTCAAAACATGCCAAAATCTGTGAAAAGGCCCCTTTAATTGACAGAGTAGTGCATCTAAATCTGCATTCTGCGAGGGAGCTTACTGGTACTTTGTCGAAGCACCCTTACCTTCAAATTTATTCACTGTATCGGACAGCAGATGGCGCGGCCGCTTTCAAAGCCTTGTTTTGCAATTTCCGGCCCTTCAATATGGTATTCTATCCCGAGTATTGATCCATCCCAAATTGTATGTTTAATTGTTTAATGCCCATTTCCTCTGCGTTCTTTTCGCTGAACTTGGCGGCATACGTAAGAAATTGTTGAGAATGGTAAATATCGGATTTATTTATCCGAGTTCGTGTATATATAAACAGCAAAATGGTAAAGAAAAACCAACGCATGTTATACTTTTTACGTTTTTCATAATTCACGTACAAATATGGTTACAAGTGTTTTAGAGTGGATGGGTAGGGAGTTCGGATGGGGTACGTCGCGTGGAGCCGTGCTCGATATTTACTTTCTCGACCTTTAAAACCTCTTCAGGCAACTTTTAAGAGCATGTTATCCTCAAAAACACCAAGATTGGTTCCACGAGACAAACGCGAAATCAAATGGTATGATAAACACCAAACTATGGAACTATTTAACAGGGTTTTGTTGAAAGAAAGCTCAACGACAACAAGAATTGTTTGTAATTTAAAGTAAATAACTCCATGAAAATTAAGCGAAACCACCTGGCAATATGCGCATGTCCACCCTATGGGGCTACTGGATATAAATGTTCAAAATACTCGGATAAGTTGTTCCGAAGGGCTGTCCGGTAACCGTAGTTATTGGTACACGAGCACATTACCACGGCGACCCTTGTTCAATCTCCGCCCACGGCGCATGTGAGCTCGGTTGGTGGTCAGGTGCGGTTTCCTCCGTCCTCTTCCCCCGCAACAAAATGTTTAGTGTAATTTATAATAATAGTGTCATTTTGCATTACACTGAATATAATTACAGTTTACATTGTAACATATGAGGGGCGGCAGGTGTTTCCTCCGGCTTACCCTAAGTTCTAACAGCACAAGATCTCACACAAAATGACAATTTGTCATTAAAAAATAAATAGCGTGAAAATGCAGCTGTATATATATATATACAGTTCCAAAGTCGTCGTGATTCCAGGAATTCAATAAGGAAGGAGTGCTGATGCATGGTCCACAAATAATGCAGCATCAGGCGCGGGAGGACCTCCTTCAGTACAAAATATACACGTCATTGGTTCCAGATATATAATTTAGGCATGCGAAAACGAAGTACAGGGCGGACTCCGAGTACCATACACACAATTTTCGGAGATATTCGTTTCACTCCTCAGCAAAGTGTACATTAAATAGCATTTGCATGGGCGACTAATTTCTCGCCTTCAATTAGAGCTTACGATTTAAAATGATTTTCGAAGATTGGATCGTTGAACACACTTACCCGTTACAAATGTGAATTAGAGAACAGTGCAAGTAATATAATTATAACCACATATCTGTGTTTGGATTACTGCATTAAAATAATGCTCTAAATATCCGGGTCATTTTTTATATATGTTATATAATATTGCATATTTTCTTTTGAATACGTTTATAACATAGAACACGGTCTGTTGGTTGTCCGTATCCAAAGTTTGTGAAAATTGGGGTAGTTGACATTATGGAAAGATACATTCATTCTTTAGGGAGATTACAAAGCGGGGGCAACATTGGATTTCGTGAAAAAGTTCACTTAAAGTCTCTATAACGCTCAAAATCAACGAAAATTTCGTTAAGTATTTCGTAAAATAAAGTTAACACCTTAACAATCAGTGTTCCTTATAGCAATAGCCAAAATTTCAACGCTAGATGTGGTATGATTACATAGATTTTTGTAGATACAAAATGCTCGTTTTTATACGCCCGTATAAAATACGGGACGTATTATGTGAAACCCCTTGGCGGCGGGCGGGCGGGCGGCGGGCGGGCGGGCGGCGGGCGGCGGGCGGAAGGCATCACTTTGTCCGGACTCTAATTCAAATTGTATTCATCCGATCTTCACCAAACTTGGTCAGCAGTTGCATCTAGTTGATATCTAGGCCAAGTTCGAATATGGGTCATGCCGGGTCAAAAACTAGGTCATAGGGTCAATAAGTGCATTTTCAAAGGGGCCACTTTGTCCGGACTCTATTTCAAATTGTATTCATCCGATCTTCACCAAACTTGGTCAGCAGTTGCATCTAGTTGATATATAGGCCAAGTTCGAATATGGGTCATGCCGGGTCAAAAACTAGGTCATAGGGTCAATTAGTGCATTTTCAACGGCGCCACTTTGTCCGGACTCTAATTCAAATTGTATTCATCCGATCTTCACCAAACTTGGTCAGTAGTTGCATCTAGTTGATATCTAGGTCAAGTCCGAATATGGGTCATGCTGGGTCAAAAACTAGGTCAAAGGGTCAATTAGTGCATTTTACTTTGTCCGGACTCTAATTCAAATTGTATAAATCTTATCTTCACCAAACTTGGTCAGTAGTTGCATCTAGTTGATATCTAGGCCAAGTTCGAATATGGGTCATGCCAGGTAAAAAACTAGGTCATAGGGTCAATTAGTCCATTTTCAACAGCGCCACTTTGTCCGGACTCTTATTCAAATTGTATTCATCCGATCTTTACCAAACTTGGTCAGTAGTTGCATCTAGTTGATATCTAGGTCAAGTTCGAATATGGGTCATGTCGGGTCAAGAACTAGGTCATAGGGTCAATTAGTGCATTTTCAACGGCACCACTTTGTCCGGACTCTAATTCAAATTGTATTCATCCGAAACTTTTAAACAACTTTTTATCCTGCGTCAAAGTGGTATGGGGGTATAAGTCACATTCAGTGACAAAGCTCTAGTTGGGATTGGGAACATAGCCGAATTTCGGCTATAAAATCGGGAAAAAAAACCCCTGATATAGCATGATGTCCGCTCTCTAATTGAAGTAGTTTTCGTCTGATCTTCACCGAATTTAGTCAGATGTTACGTCTAAATGATATCTAGGTCAAGTTCAAACATGGGTCATGCCGGGTCAATAACTAGGTCTCGAGGTCACTCAGTGCATTTCAAGCATTGAGCATGGTGTCCAAAACCTTCGAACGGGCGTATCTTGTGACAGTTTGACACTCTTGTTATTTATTTGTGGCCACAATTAATGCCCGCGAATATATCTATTCATACGACACACGAACAGTGTTCATGTGTCGTATGAATAGATATGCAAAACAATAATAAAAACGAGCATTTTGTATCTACAAACATCTATTTTACCAGACCACATTAGGCGTTGAAATTTTGGCAATTGCCATAAGGAACACTGAAATTTAATTGGTTAAGTTTATTTTACGAACAATTGTACGAAATGCTCGTTGATTTTGAGTAGTAATGTTACTTTAAATGACAATTTCAAGTTTTATTGGCATGTTGAACCTGCTTTTCTTTGATCGCCGCGCACTGACATTTTAATATTGTTCAGCACAAAAAGAAGCTCTTTGAATGACAGATTTCATTTATGAATTGCAATAGAAATAAAAAGCCGTTGGCTGCTCCCGATGAAAACATGCATGTCTATGTCAGTAAACATCAGCTAAAGATGCACACATTATGTTCTTCTTAAAAAGCTACTCCATATTATAATGTGAAATAGTTGATTATCATGATAAGGAAGATGGGTATCTTTCATCTGATAATCAATTTTTATCATAAGTCTATTGTTTAAATTAGCCACTTGCCAATACAATTAATATATCTTGGTTATAATTGGTATGATAATGTCACATGCTTTCATGATAATTCTATCCATACCATCTGATTTATCACCTGATATGATAACTTTCGGCCAAAAACATGCTGTGCGCTTAAAGCATTTTAATCTTATCATTTCTAAACGTTAACATGTATAAACTTAAAAGAAATTTTAGTGAACTATTATCAGACACCAACTTCATACTTTTTGCATTTTTGTCGCAAAAGACAACAAAAACTGTAGCTGAATATTCCAAAACTTCATCAAATCTGAGGCACACTTTAATAAAGAAGAATATACAATAAGCAGGTAGTTTTACACATCTTTTTGTATAGCAAAGAAAAAGGCCTGTCAGTCTAATGCACATTTAAAAAAAATATTTGTTTCTAAAAGTGTACAACAAAAAACTTAAACACAATACATACATGCATACACGCACGCACGCATGAACATTCAGAAGGGCAATTAATGTGACATTATAAAAGAATATGATTCAATAATCAATTTGCAAATGACAATAACGCTCAAAAGCTGAAAGCAAGAGTCAAGGTTCTTTTCAAGTGCACATATCATTAAAGGAGATATATCTACATTTTAAGTTTTCATTTGATACCTTTTATAGTGATAAAGATACATGTATGTTCCTAATGTCAAACTTATACCTCATATTGTATTCAAGATGCGTCCATTCCATAATAAATTTACAAAGGACAATAACTCTAAAAATAGGGGAGCAAGAGTTACGGCTGCACACAATAAGAGATGCATGCTTATTAAGTTTCAATTGATATCTCTGACAGTTTTCAAGATACGGTCCAGACAAAAGTTGAGTACACACATTAACAAAGAGCAATATCTCTAAAAAAAAAGGGGAGCAAGTGTAAAGGTCCTTAATCAATGCACACTCCCTAAATGAGATCTACCAGTATATATATATATATATATATATATATATATATATATATATATATATATATATATATATATATATATATATATATATCAATGACTTTTCAAATTGATAACTCTTATAGCTTTCGAGATATGGTCCGGACAAGAAATCCAACCTCTACTGTACACAGATGCCAGACATCTTACATCTTCCTTGTGCAGGAGGTGAAATAATGCAACAAAAAAAACTCTGCATTTAGAATATACTATAAACAATTACGGCAAATTTTAATTTACATTTATTTCACAGCATCTCTAATGACATCACACATTTTGGCAATAACATCCGGGTGCAGAACTACTTTAATAACATCCACAGCATTGAGGTGGGCCACATGTCCAGACTGGCAATTCGAGATGGGGCAGGTTGAATCCTCACTGTTGACCATACCTTCAGCCGACGTGCGGTGGGTTACATGCTCTGGGATACTGTCTATGTGTTCAGTTTGCTGATTAGTCTCCTCTGTCATATCAGTGCTATTTTCAGAAGATTCGTCATCATCCCCATCCAGATATCCGTATTCTTCAGATAAAAATGACTGGAACTGTTCAAACGTCATCGGTGCCAGAGCAACAATCTCTTGATAACTACAACATGCTTTGTGCTCAATGTCTATTAAATTATTAGATGCTTTCCCTGGCAAAAGTTTGCCCTCTGGTTCAACACACAAAGAGGTTTTGTCAACAGAACATTTTCTAAACACTTGTTTTTGATTCATGCTAGTACAGTCAGGAATTAAATTATGATCTTTGCTGGATGTGCAGACCTTCTTAGCAAGAACGCTAGCATCAGAATCATGTTCTGAATAGGGCCTCTTCTGTGTTATCAGTCTATGAAAATTTGAAGTCATTGTTACTTCACTCTGACAGGTGACTTCTTTGTCCTTGAAGTGTCTTAAAAACGTGTGCAGGTTATTGGCTGCCCCTCCACTGCTACAGGATTCCTTGTATTGTTTAAATGAGCTATTCAAGTAGTTCATATCGGTTTCAAGTTCCTCTATCACCTGAATATAAATGGAGTAAAACCTCTGTATTAAATTTCATGAAATAAAGGTATTTTTTCAAAAACTGTAAATATCTACACAAGTTAAATAACTTACAGCTGTACGTGTATAACAACTTTTCTATTTTTCATTAGAACATTTACTACAATAACTATGTTTTCAACTCAATTTATGAAAATACACTTATTGTAAATTTGTAATGCTGTTGTAATAATCGTTAGTATTAGAAAAAAACTATTACAAGACTACATTGTATGTATTGGACATTTTTATATCTCACTTCCTTTTCCGATTGTAAAATCCCATATATAATGCCCGAATTTTTTTTAAATATAATGCTATAATTTCTAATACACATCAAGCGGGGCTAAAAAATAGTAAAACGGATTTTAGAAAAGCTAATAATAAGTATGCCCTTATTAAATGTATATTACAAATGAAAGGTTGATTTTCATTTTAAAAATCTTCTCATTCAACATTTTTTGTACAGCATAGAATGTTTGCTCAGTATAATAAATTTTCAGTGTATAATCAATATTGCCACTTTCAAAGAGTTATGTTAGCCTTGGGGTGCAATATTTTACTATTCCCCTGAACTGGCTGTGATATTGATGTAATATTCAACACTAAATGACAAATAAATCATTTTAGTTAACTAAGCAAGAAAGCTAACTCTGCTTTAACATTTTTCGCTTAATCGACATGATCACCTCCCCTGAGTTGAGTGAGGCCATCTGATCACTCTGGGACAGGAGGGACCTGGACAATCCATTAAACAGCAAACGACACACTGACTCCTCCATGCGACTTCTTATATCACTCTCCTGAAATCATAATTTAACAAAATAGTTTCAACTGTAGTCGCAATTTACTTTAATAACTGCTATTGCTTACAGATACGCATAGATCAATTAGTGATCAGTAAAGTCAATAACTCTTCCTCTGTTACCCAGTGTTTATTCATTCTGTATGATACATTAATACATCAATGATTACATAATGTAACACCATAGCAGACATGAGCATTTACCTAACTAACTTCACCATCCATTTCATGCACATGTCATTTTAACGCTCCATGAGTGTCACCTACCACTGGCACCCATGTGTTAATGCTGATGGAGTCCTCACGGCTCTCAACAAAATGCCACCAGTGTGTGGGCACGTATAGGACCTGGCCAGCTTCAAGATCAACAACGTAGGGAGTGCTGTTCTGTGGCAAACATCAGGAAAAAAATGAAGAGCAATAAGGTTCCTTGGACAAATATAATTCATGTAAATAACAGTATATACAAATACGCTTGATGCTTGTCTGTAACATGTCACTCCCATTGAAATAATGTTTAGATTATTTAACAAGCTGCATCATTCGCATGTTTGACATTTAGCCTTTGTGTGCAAAAGGGGTGACACACCTTCAACACATGGTAACATTTGTTGTAATTTATCTTAAAATAGCATGATAAATGATGAAGTTACAGCCTGGAAAATTTCTTAAAGACAAACTTTATCTTTCCATCTTTCAGTGTGACTTGGACGTTTGTGGTATGAAAACGGTTGTTATAAATGATATGCAGTTTCTCCATTGTAAATATTTGTTGTTATTTCGGAATTGCATCAGAATGATGAAAGTACATTATGGAAAAGCTGTTTTATGATCAACTTTAACCTTTTATCTTTAAAATCTTCCTTTACCTTTGAGGTCTGGAGACAAATTTTACACCTGACAACATCTTTTATTGGTGAACATTTGCTGTTATTTTAAAATTGCAAGATGAATGATACACTTACAGTATGGACAAGCTGCTGTGTGGCCATATCAGTCTTGTGACCTCTAATTTTTACCTGGACCTTTGAGGAAGTGAGAGAGCTGGACAATCTCTTATGTTGACCTTTCGCTTTAAAGTATGACCTTGACTTTTGTACAAGGCAGACAAGTGTTACATGTGGTATGCCATCTCCTTGTTGTTGTCAGTTGTGGTAAAATTATTTTAGAATTACATCGTGAATGACAAAGATACAGTCCGAACAAGCTGTTTTATGGCCAAGTTTGGCCTTTGACCTCTAAGAGTGACTGTGACTGACCTTTTAGGTAGGGGGACGAATTTATATGTGAAATGCATTCTTATGGTGTTGTACAATTGTGATAAATAATTTTTGAAATTGCATGATGAAAAAGTTATAGCCCGGAAAAGCTTGAAAACATAAACGCTCATACACTGAACCATTTTGAAATCCTAATGCAAGAACGCACATAAACTTGACCATTGTGACAGATATATTTAGCTGTCCACAAGCAGATTTGGCAAAAATCATAAATTACAAATGAAAATGTTACATCAAAGGCACATGAAAATACAAGTTTAAAATGATTACTAAAACCTAATGCATTCTGAATATATACTCATACATATATAAAGGACTGTGCAATGTTGCAGATGTTAATAATTCATTCACATTTGAGTGCATAGAGTTTGCACTTGTTCATTCACTATGGGTACCTTAAATAGATGATGTTGATGCAAGTCTGGGCAGACTATGTTGACTTCACTGAACACGCTTGATTCCTCATACGGCACTCTGGTAGGGTACAAACAACCTGTCTGGCTGGGTGGGAACAAAAACCAGCGCTTTCTGAAACCAAAAACAGTGTAACACAAGTACAGAATACAGAAACAAATATTGTATTACAAATTGGCTTTGACATCACACAAGCATGTTCTCTTTGTTCGAAATTAGTATAATAAATGATTTTATTATTCTTTCTAAAAGATGGACCTCTCTAAAATACATGGAGTTACATTGTTGATAATGAAGTGTGGCAGGTTACATTTTCTATAAATATTTATCCACCGATAACTTAAATGGCATTTAGGCACTAAATACATTTGATAAATAACTTCAGAAAAGGGAACAAAGTAAACCTAACAAAACAATATATTAAAGAGCTAGAAAGACCCGACACAATCCTAGAGCTAGAGGCATTGTAAACATGCCCTCTCTACTTCTGAATATAAAACTGTGCTTTCACCATGAGAAAAGCATTAAACATGTTGAAATGGGGTCAGTTACATTTTCTAGCAATAATTTACACAGACGTCTCTAATGGAAGTTTAATAAATTAACTTCAGACAAGAGAGAACTTAAGGTAACAATACATTCAAGAACTAGCATTGCCTACTCACTTCCTAGAGCATTGTAAAAATATGTCCTTTCAACAACTGAATGGTGCTTACACTATAAGGAAAGCCCTGAAAGTACCTTCCGGCAATCTGGGCCACAAGATTGAAGCCATACGTGTCCTGATGACACGGCGTGTACACACCAGCCGATCCGATCCACAGAGTGCTATCTGCCCCATCTCGATCTTCCAGACCAAACACAGACCAGTCTACACCCTGCAATACAGGAAATATGATGAACCATTATTAATTCATAAACCAAGTTCTATCTGGCAAATACCCTTATTACAAAACTTAGTGATTGATTGCATTGCATCAAATGCATGGCATTTAGAACAATATAAAGTTTGATATTTGTTCACTGTATAACTGTATAAACTAAGTGTATTATGTTTAACATAATGTGCCTACATTATTATTTAATAAAACCTTGATGACTACCATTGCTCTATGTCCTTTTAATTTCATTTTAAATGTGTTAACCCTTTCAGCGCTGGAACCGAATTTTAAAGGCCTTTGCAAACAGTTTGGATCCAGATGAGACGCCACTGAATGTGGCGTCTCATCAGGATCCAAACTGTTTGCTATTCTGATAGTATTCTTAGAAAAAAAATGGAAGAAAATGCTAATTTTAGAAATTCAGCAGACAACATTTTAGCAGATGACAAATTTCCCAGCATGCAAAGGGCTAAACATAAAACTGAATGAAAATCAACATCCAGGACATAATCAGGCGTTTACCTTCAACATATCTGAATGATGGCTGAAAACTTCACTCATATACTTGTAATCTATGTAGCAGGAAAACTTCTCGTGCAATATCATTCTCAGAGGATTGTTAGCAGAGGTGGAATCATTCAGCCATTCCATGTACTGATGAAGCGTTATTCTTAAATGAGCGCACTCATTTTCCCACTTCAGGTCTAAAATAAAGAGTGTCTTAGTATTTAAAAGTAACTTCAAGCTCTTAATGCAAACTTGTTTTGTCATCATAAATTTAAGCGACTTTTAGTGACGCCTTTGGTTTATAATACTATTTCCAGAAAACTAAATGTAAGCTAAGAATGTTAATATTTTGTTGCGCCATTCTACTTGGGATTTTAAAGTTCAGATTTTTCATGCACTCTCTGTGGTCATTATGGTTAAATCTATTCAAGATTTATACATCTCTATTTATTTTTATCATTAATATGATTTAAATGAGAATAAACTGACAGAACCTGAAACAAAGGAAGAGACAGCAGTTTATAACTGTAACCCTGAGTTACAACTTACAGTGGTCTTTGATTTGGCTTTATATATAAAACAATAATCCTATAAAGAAACGTATTTAGGGAAACACTAATGTGTCTCATCAATCAAGCATCTGTATGAAAACCTGGCCTACCAGTAAAGTCTAGTGGAGCAATTTTACACTGAAGTTGTGAATTCCCCAAGATATCTGCCAAGTACTTGACACTCCATTTTCTTGCAGGCCACGTGGTGATAAAATTACTGAACACCACTGGTGAACTTTCAGGTCTGAGTACATTCTTAAAAAGATGCTTTTCAGCTGCCATTACAAACCATTTTCCTGCAAGAGAATATTAACTTTTAATGTTTTCTTAATGTAAAACAGATAATTAGATCAGTATTTTATACACACAGAGTGACAGACTGATCAAAATGCAATTAGTGTTCTAGATATGTGCAATTTTTATAAACACTTAACACACATTCATCTCTAGAGATGGGATGCTTTTAATACTTTGATGTATTTTAAAAACCGATGCCACTCAACGGTCATGCACTGGTAAACATAAATTGAAGCCTGCGAGTAGTCAATACAAATTGCCATCTGAGAGTAAGTAATACAAATTTCAGGCTGTGTGTAGTAGATTTATTCTGCAGCCTGCAGGTAGTCATAACTTTGACTGTTTAGCCTTAGCCATACGTAAACATTGAATATTACTATATTTACTTCAACGTATTGTGCCATTTTGTAAATAAACCTTGAAGTTAGGTAGACATCGACTGTGTATTGACGACAATTCAATCAATTCATGCTTCTACCTGAAAATATCCGAAATTACTTCTAGATTCGGATATGTGGCTATCAACTACTGTCGCACCGCCGGATATTTACATATTGGAAATGTCAAAGTGGGCCGTTTTCTGAATATTCGTGAAATGTAGGTTTTTAAACAATGATTGTTATTTTCAATATTTGATCATGTGTATGACCAAAACAAACTTGTAAATTTGAACCTAATACATTAAGTCGTTGTATTTATTAACAGATTTTATTAACCTGTCTTAATTTCGGACACAATTACTTTCGGATATCATCATAGTTAATCTGTATAAAAGTACCGAGTCTCTTTTCATCAGTTCCATGATATATTATTCTAAAACATTTATTATTTATTTAATAATTTGAATGATAAATTACAAAAGTACCCTTATACTTATTGTTTATCTGCATTTCTTTCCTTGTATATTTGCAGGATAACACTTCTACTTAACCATGAGTAAGCCTGGTCAAATTTCACTGCTCAGCTTTTTTATTTTTAATCCAACTTATGGACCAAAGGAGGGTGAGGTATGCTGTGATTCGATGGTTATATTTTGAACTAGTAGTATTTTTATGTTATATTTTGTTACACATTTGATTTTTATACTATAAAAATATATCAACCTGTATAGATTATTTTGAGAGTGTTATCATATTTTTATATTCATACAGGAGCACAAGAAGATTATGTATTACTACCCAACAAATGTGGATATTGACACAAAAATAAAACAAGTTGGCCTTTGTGAAGCAATAATCACATTCACACGGTATGTGAAGAGTTTTTATATCACATATGTTCTCAAATGTGGAAAAACATTGGCACAAAATAAACCCTATTAAAGATAATGTGAATATTTGATGTTTCTAATGTTAGCCTTGTTCTAAGGCTTTTTTGAGTAAAAATAAATTAAAAATAAGTTAATAGACCTTATCAAAATTCATATTGTATTATTATGTTGGGTTTTATTGCATTATAATGTTTATTTTTGGCTTTATAATGCAATATAAGGTGTTTTAATTTATTGTTGTAGGACATTTTCAGATAAGCCATGTGAAACATTACACACACAGAAAACTCGCCAGGTCTATTTTCAGCCTGAAAAAGATTTTTGGATGGTTATGGTTAGTTAACTTAATGTACTGTTTGGTATTTCATACTTGCATGATGCGGACACAACTTATTGTGGTATACAGGACTAAACTTGCCCTCTTATATTTGAATATAACATGATTTAACAGTATTGATGGCTCAATGCAAAACTATGTCATTAACTTTTACCAATAATGTAACTAAAATTAGTTGTGCAATGGTCCATCAAATACGTGGTAATGAATGCTGTGCCCTGTTGCAAACCCATGCTGTTCTATCATTACCTGCTGCAATTAAATCTTAGGTAGTATTTTTAGCTCACATGAGCACTAAGTGCTCAAGGTGATTTAGTCTGAGCACCATATGTCCGACACCTGTTATTGTGTGTCTTGCTGTGTGAGTTGTCAACTTTTAACTTGTTACCACTCTAGAGGCCATATTTATCATTCAATCTTTAGAAAAAAACTTGTAACCTCTTTAGAGACCAAATTTATAACTTGATCTGAATGAAAATTGGTAAGAAAGTTGTTCATGTACACAATTGTTACCAACAATTAAGTCACCAGGTAAATTCTTAGAAAAACCTTGTTACCAGTCTAGTATTTATGACTAAGTCTTGACACTTTGTCAGAATGTTTATCTGGACATTGTTTAGGCTTAGTTCAAATCTGGGTCACAAACAAAATGCTATATCAGCCTTTGGTTACACTTAAAATTAATGTTGATCGCCCAATCTATTTTTAATTAAGTCCGATTTCATCCTGCTTTTTGTAAATCTGTTTAGACTGTGAGTGTGCCATTCTCAGAGAAGACCAAGGATGGTCAAGTGTCTTATGAATACCATGAGGAGGATGTGCAGGACCCTGTGATGGAGGCCTTGCTCAGACAGTCATATAGGATGTTCACTGTAAGTCATGTACCGGTGGGATGATCACTGTAAGTCATGTAGGATGTTCACTGTAAGTCATATCGGATGTTCATTGTAAGTCATATTGGATGTTCACTGTAAGTCATATTGGATGTTCACTGTAAGTCATATTGGATGCTCACTGTAATTCATATTGGATGATCACTGCAAGTCAAATTGGATGTTCACTGTAAGTCATGTAGGATGTCCACTGTAAGTCATGTGCCGGTAGGATGATCACTGTAAGTCATGTAGGATGTTCACTGCAAGTCATATTGGATGTTCACTGCAAGTCATATTGGATGTTAACTGTAAGTCATATCGGATGTTTACTGTAAGTCATATCGGATGTTTACTGTAAGTCATGTAGGATGTTCACTGTAATTCATATTGGATGATCACTGAAAGTCATATTGGATGATCACTGTAAGTCATATTGGATGATCACTGTAAGTCATATTGGATGTTCACTGTAAGTTATATTGAATGTTAACTGTAAGTCATGTAGGATGTTCACTGTAAGTAATTTTGGATGTTCACTGTAAGTCATATTGGATGTTCACTGTAAGTCATATTGGATGTTCACTGTTAGTCATATTGGATGTTCACTGTTAGTCATAGTGGATGTTTACTGTAAGTCATAGGATGTTTACTGTAAGTCATATTGGATGTTCACTGTAAGTCATATCGGATGTTTACTGTAAGTCATGTAGGATGTTTACTGTAAGTCATATTGGATGTTCACTGTAAGTCATAGTGGATGTTTACGGTAAGTCATGTAGGATGTTTACTGTAAGTCATTTAGGATGTTTACTGTAAGTCATTTAGGATATTAACTGTAAGTCATATAGGATGTTCACCGTTAGTCATGTCATGTAGGATGTTCACTGTAAGTCATTTAGGATATTAACTGTAAGTCATATAGGATGTTCACCATTAGTCATGTCATGTAGGATATTAACTGTAAGTCATGTCGGATGTTCACTGTAACTCATGTAGGATGTTCACTGTAAGTCATGTAGGATGTTCACTGTAAGTCATGTAGGATGTTCACTGCAAGTCATGTAGGGCGTTCATTGTAAGTCATGTAGGATGTTCACTGTAAGTCATGTAGGATGTTTTCTGTAAGTCATGTATGATGTTTACTGTAAGTCATGCAGGATGTTCACTGTTAGTCATGTAGTATGTTCACTGTAAGTCATATTGGATGTTCACTGTTAGTCATAGTGGATGTTTACTGTAAGTCATATTGGATGTTCACTGTAAGTGATAGTGGATATTCACTGTAAGTCATATTGGATGTTCACTGTAAGTCATATCTGATGTTTACTGTAAGTCATATTGGATGTTCACTGTAAGTCATAGTGGATGTTTACGGTAAGTCATGTAGGATGTTTACTGTAAGTCATTTAGGATGTTTACTGTAAGTCATTTAGGATATTAACTGTAAGTCATGTATGATGTTCACCGTTAGTCATGTCATATAGGATGTTTACTGTAAGTCATGCAGGGTGTTCACTGTAAGGCATGTAGGATGTTCACTGTAAGTCATATTGGATGTTCACTGTAAGTCATATCTGATGTTTACTGTAAGTCATGTAGGATGTTTAATGTAAGTCATATTGGATGTTCACTGTAAGTCATAGTGGATGTTCATTGTAAATAATGTAGGATATTAACTGTAAGTCATGTAGGATGTTCACTGCAAGTCATGTAGGGCGTTCACTGTAAGTCATGTAGGATGACTGGATGTTCACTGTTAGTCATGTAGGATGTTCACTGTAAGTCATATATGATGTTCAATGTAAGTCATGTAGGATGTTCAGTGTTGATCATATAGTCTGTTTACCGCAAGGTCCTGGTAATTAATAATCTGTGTGTTTGAGTGTTGATCAGTTATTTTAACAGTGTCATTTCTAAGAAATTGTTTACCCTCTGTGTAAATAATTCAGTGTGTATTTGAGTTTATGATTATTTCATTTAAAATTTGATTTTATAGACGCAGACTTTTTATCAGTTTATTATTTGTGTACTTTCACTGCGTGTAACTCTAAAAGATATTACTGATAGAGTGATGAAACTTCAGCTTATACATTTATTTAGTAGTTATTTTGATGTTGTTTTTTTTCAACATAAGCAGAGTATTTAGCAAAAATATAAATGTGGGTTATTCTTGCTTCACTTACATTTCTGATAAAGCAAGCAATTAAACAGCGTTACAGGTGTTAAGTTTGAATTAATAACATATCCTTCCTTTTTAAGATGTTCTTTGTGATAGTTTTTTATGTTCATTCAGAATTTAACGTGACTAAATGGTGATATCCTTGTTTCAGCTTTTCAATGGTTCCATATACTACCTACTGCAGAAATTTGACAACAATGTTCAAACACTCCAAACAAGACTGGACCACTTTTTTTCCAGAGTATGTGTATCTAACTATATGCCTGATTATGTACTTGTATAATTGTTATATTATGTACGTAGTCTTTAACTGAGTCTTGACAATGTGGTGTTGATAAGTTAGAGTAAAAGTAATTTTTAGCAGGGCCATTTTCGGAGAAAACCCGAGGTATTGTCATAGCCAGCTCGTCGTGTCCGCCGTCGTCCTTGTCAAGGTTTGTAAAGGTTTTTAACATGGCTCTAAAATCAAAGTCCTTCCACCTACAACTTTGAAACTTCATATGTAGATGCACCTTGATGAGGTCTACACGCCACACCCATTTTTGGGTCACTAGGTCAAAGGTCAAGGTCACTGTGACCTCTAAAAATAATTAAAAAAAATAAAAATTCTGACAAGCTTTCGCAGCCGAGCGTGGCACCCGTTATGTGGTGCTCTTGTTTTATTGTTCAAATCATGAAATAGAACTGTAAAGACAGTCAGAACAGAAGAGAAACGTATAATATTGTTGTGTCTTCTTACCATTCACATGGGAACATCGCAATTGTTACAAACTGTGTAATCCCAGTTTTCCCCAATGCTCACATGTTTTGTATGTGATGTTACCTGTAAATATTTCTAGTATGTGCTCATACTGCAGCCAGTCAGTAGTGACTTACTGGACGTCTATATTTCTAGTATGTGCTCACACTGCGGCCAGTCAGTAGTGACTTACTGGACGTCTTCAGTGGGATATCATTTCTACCCCTCGACAAAAATACGTACCTCAAAGTGCAATGCTTCATCAACGTCTTGGAGTCGACCTTCCAACAGGTCAAATATACAGCATTCCTCTATAATGATCAATTGGTGTGGTAAGTCTTTGGTTATTGAACTGCTGAGTGAAAAAATATATGAAAGTAAAGTGAATGAAAATCGGATATACACAGAATATTTTTCTGATAAAACCTCTGAAATTATGTTGTAAAGATAATCGTTTTATATATGTATATATATATAAATATTAAGCCTTTGCATGCTGGGAAATTTGTTGTCTGCTAAAAATGTCGTCTGCTGAATTAAAAAAATTATCATTTTCTTCGATTTTTTTCAAAAAATACTATCAGAATAGCAAACAGTTTTGATCCTGATGAGACGCCACGTTTTGTGGCGTCTCATCTGGATCCAAACTGTTTGCAAAGGCTTTCAAAATTCGGTTCCAGCACTGTAAGAGTTAAGCATTTATAAATGGTTTGTTAATGGCAAGTGTGTCTTCATAATATTCAGATCTTTTGCTCAAAGAGACGTCACTGCTGTGATCCAATGAAAATCCAAATATTAACTGTTGACTATATGTAGCTCTGTGAAGAGATCATACATATTGTTGCCAGCAAGTAAGCCATGCACTGGTTAAATTTGTTCAGGGCTTGCCCAGATTCATCTAAAAAATGTGTATTCTTGTAACATGGCTATGTTTTCTCAATATACCTATACATTAACAATACTGTCATGCTTTTCCAGGTTGTAAATTTGGATGATATGGACTATACATGTTTCATATGAGCCACGCCCGGGGAAAACAGGATTTGAGGCATTTGCATAAAGTTTTGTTCTCAGACTAGCCTATGCAGTCAGGGAAAACACTTTCTACTGTAATTGAATTTTTCATTTAAAGGAAGACTCTTCTAAACGAGAAATCAGTCTATGGGAAATGTGTCGTCCAAGATTAGCCTGTGTGATCTGGGACAACACTTTTTACACATGCATTAAGCCCCGTTTTCCTAGAGAGCAGCTCTCATGCCTGCCTTAATACCAGTAGCATGTGTGTTCACCTTCAAGGTCGGGGCTGGAGCAGGACGACATGCGAATCATGTACCGGTACCTGACCACTAGCCTGTTCCCAGCCTACCTTGAACAGGAGCTGCAGGCTGCAGGGATGGCTCCCAGCCCAGGCACCAGGCATGCCTCCACATCAAACATTGGCAGTGTACACTACGGCAAGTGAGTGCAGTTACATTTTAATTTACATAAGCACACGATTTTAGACTATACAGTCTATAGTTCTTACAGCTTTGTGACTATACATAAGTGGTTATTTTGAAAGTCTGTGCCAATAGATAAGTGGTTATGCTGCAAGTTCGTGACTATACATTAGTGGTTAAGTAAATGGTTTCTGACCACTAACATTGTTGAGTGTTTTGCAGGTTTATGACCACTTAAATTGTTGAGTGTTTTACAGGTTTATGACCATTTTTACATTGTTGAGTGTTTTACAGGTTTATGACCACTTACATTGTTGAGTGTTTTACAGGTATGTGACCACTAACATTGCTGAGTGCTATACAGGGTTATGAACACTAACATTGTTGAGTGTTTTACAGGTTTATAAACACTAACATTGTTGAGTGTTTTACAGGTTTATGAACACTAACATTTTTGAGTGTTTTTCAGGTTTGTGACCACTTACATTTTTGAGTGTTTTACAGGTTTGTGACCACTTACATTTTTGAGTGTTTTACAGGTTTGCGACCACTTACATTGTTGAGTGTTTTAAGGTTTGTGACCACTTACATTGTTGAGTGTTTTAAAGGTTTGTGACCACTTACATTGTTGAGTGTTTTAAAGGTTTGCGACCACTTACATTGTTGAGTGTTTTACAGGTTTATGACCACTAACATTGTTGAGTGTTTTACAGGATTTTTAACCAGGTTTTCCGAAGGAAAAAACTGGTTATTAGATTGGCGAATGCGGGCGGGCTGGCTGGCTGGCTGGCTGGCGGGCTGGCTGGCTGGCGGGCTGGCTGGCTGGCTGGCGGGCTGGCGGAATAAGCTTGTCCGGGCCATAACTATGTCGTTCATTGTCAGATTTTAAAATCATTTGGCACATTTGTTCACCATCATTGGACGGTGTGTCGCGCAAAATAATTACGTCGATATCTCCAAGGTCAAGGTCACACTTTGAGTTCAAAGGTCAAAAATGGCCATAAATGAGCTTGTCCTGGCCATAACTATGTCATTCATTGTGAGATTTTAAAATCATTTGGCACATTTGTTCACCATCATGGGACGGTGTGTCCCACGAAAGAATCACGTCAATATCTCCAATGTCAAGGTCGCCACGACTAAAAATAGATTTAAAAAAAAAAAAAAAAAAATACAAAGGGGGTTAATTTTTTTTGGTCATTTCAAAAGTTCAGTTTGAGTTTTCTCCCTTTATCAGATTTTTTTTTCACAATGAAAACCTGGTTTTGTGACAATTTTGTCCCTTGTTACCACTTACATTGTTGAGTGTTTTACAGGTTTGTGACCACTAACATTGCTGAGTGTCATACAGGTTTGTGACCACTAACATTGCTTAGTGTTATACAGGTTAATGAACACTAACATTATTGAGTGTTTTACAGGTTTGTTACTGGTCCCCCAAACGTGGATAACCCCAAGAACATGGGTAAGATCCCGCGCCTGTATGTAAACACAGAGGAGGAGAATGAGGAGTGTCTGCTGCTCGTGTACCGGGCCCTCACTGCCAGCGTCTGCCTCCTCATCAATTGTAGGTGAACTCTGGGGGCGGTAACACTCCATATGAGCCTCGCTCTGGCAAAACTGGGCTTAATGCATGTGCGTAAAGTGTTGTCCGAGATTAGCCTGTGCAGTCTGAGACAACACTTTGTGCTTGAATGTTTTGTTTTGTTTAAAGTAAGTCTCTTCTTTAAGAAAGTCCTGTTAAGACGAAAAGTGTCATCGTTGATTAGCCTGGGATGACACTTTACGCACATGCATAAACTCTCTGAGTTGACCATGAATAATATTTGCTTGGCAATCTGTCTTTGATTGATAGCTTTCCTTATTGTGTCCCACCGGTTTCACCGGAGGGGACTTATGGTTTGCGCTCTGTGTGTCTGTCTGTGAGTCCGTCTGTCCCACTTTGTTGGATCCTGAGATAACTTTATAAGTTCTTTATATTTTTTCATGAAACTTATAACATGGATTGATGGCAATATGGACATTATGCACGCCATTTCATTTTGTTCCTACTTCAAAAATTCTTGTTGCTATGGCAACAAATATAAAACAACAAAACTTTCTGACAATGGTGGAGCCGGTAGGGAATATATATTGCTTGGCAATAGTCTTGTTTTGATGACCTTTTTGATTAAAATCTCAGTGTTTAAGTTTTAATTTATTTGTATGAATACCATAATACCATGTAGCTTTTCTTTTAAAAGTTGTGAATGTTGCTTTAGTGGAAGTTACAAAAATACAAAACAAAGCGATTGTTTGTGACTTTTATTTATCATTTCAGCTCAGCATGTTGTGAATTTTGAAATGTGCACCAAACTGGACCAGTTCCTTGGCCAGCAGCTGTCCAATCTTGCTTCTGAAATAAGTGAACAGTATTCTGCCAAGAGACCGGCTAGGTAAAGAGTCTTATCTTTTATCAATTTACCCTTGTTTTGGGAAATCTGGGCTTAATGCATGCAAATAAAGAATCGCCCTACATCAACCTGTGCAGTTCGCTAATCTTGGATAACACTTTCTACTTTTATTGTATTTCATTTAAAGTAAGTCTCTTCAAAGCAAAACATCAGTTAAGGCAGAAAGTGTACCTTTATGTTCATGCATTAAGCCCAGTGTTTCCAGAACAAGGCTCAGTTTTTTATGCAAGTATGGATAGAACCCCCTCCTGATGTATGCAAGTATGGATAGAACCCGCCTCCTGATGTATGCAAGTATGGATAGAACCCCCTCCTGATGTATGCAAGTATGGATAGAACCCCCTCCTGATGTATGCAAGTATGGATAGAACCCCCTCCTGATGTATGCAAGTATGGATAGAACCCCCTCCTGATGTATGCATGTATGGATAGAACCCCCTCCTGATGCACACCCATGATCAATGATAGGGCTTTGTTTGATTGATATTAGTACTGTTACATGTATTGACCATTGAATCAATGTTAAACTGTAATTTCATTTATTCAGAAGGAACAAATACACATGTTATTTTTTACATGAATTGTTGTTTTTACCATCTTAGTGTAATATGTCAACAGTATCTTCGTAGACCTTCCTAGATACATATTTATAATATAGGATTTTTTTCTAATAGCAATAACACGGTTATGATAATCCTCTCAAAATATGATTATATCTGAAGCACCTGATTGAAAGACTGCATTGGGTTTTCAATTATTTCTGTAATATAGTGACATATTCAATCTTAAATATTTGGATTTTTATGAATGTAAAAAGTAAACTTGTTTTTGCATTTGTTAAAAAGTTTTATGAAACACCAATGCCCAGGCTTATCAGGGACGACACTTTCCACCTTAACTGGATTTTCCCTAAGAAGAGACCTCCTTAAAATGAAAAATACCATTAAAGCATAGGCGTCCTCCCTGATTAGCCTGTGCGGACTCCATAGGCTTATTTGGGACAACACTTTTCTGCACATGCATTAAACATGGTTTTCTTTGAGCGCAGTGAATTTTTATCAACCACTCACTCTCGTCTGCAGCAGTTCCATGGAGCCGATGTACAAGTACATCTACTTCAATCACATGAACCTGGCCCAGAAGTCCACAGTCCATGTGGACTCCAAGAAGTCCTCAGGCGTCTTTGTGTCCCAGGACACACTCAAGCTACTCTGTGATATCAGTTCTGACCTGCAGCGGTAATGGTTGTGATAGATTTCTTTACTAAATTATATATTTCATGTATATTTTGATTATTAAAGTTGCTTCATGAAATGTTCTCTATATTGAAAACTGTGACTTAATAAAGTTTAGGTTACACAGTTAAAAAAAAAAAAGTTTGATTCTGTTTGAAAATATAAAAATAAGGGAATATTATGATATTATGTTGTAAAATTGTGATACAGCTTGGCTTATTATCATACATACAGGAATAATCAAGATGGGGAGACATTTGTGCGCACGCTGACTGACTGCTGGGTGGTGGGGAAGAAATCTGACCAGCGCGAGATGGTGGTTGTGATTAACCAAAAGAACCACAATCTTATTGAAGTCAATGGTAGGTGTTGGTTGTTGAGTTTAGCTGCATAGCATTGTTTGAACAGAATGAGTAACCCTTATCTCAGGACATTCAATTGTATCTTTGAAAAGATAACTGCTTATAACCCGTATCAACACATGCGCCAAAAGATTATTGTGTGTTCGTTGGATGCATAAAATTTAAGGCACATTTACAGTTCAGTTGATGATATTGATTTGGGTAACCATGATGTATTTTATTATTCTTTTACACAGTTTCTTTCTTTTAAATGTTCCTATTTTAATAACAAAGTTTTTATTTGATATCACGTATCTGGTATACTAGTATTGCAGGATTTAAGCATTTTTAAAATCTCTTAAAAAGAAGGCGACATATAGCAAGAGCATCTTTTGTACATCCAGTTGACTATCAACAAATGTCTGTCTCCGACATAGCAATGCCATATGTCAATGGATTTGAAAATAAATAGGCACAAATATAAATTTCATAAA
The DNA here is from genome assembly GCF_020536995.1 of Dreissena polymorpha. Lineage (NCBI taxonomy): Eukaryota > Metazoa > Mollusca > Bivalvia > Myida > Dreissenidae > Dreissena > Dreissena polymorpha. The sequence goes on from NC_068356.1 coordinate 34,500,789, forward strand.
ATTTACCAAATGTACAAACGTCTGATGTAAATTCAATGTTGTTTTCAGATGAGGTTAAGAAGTTATGCGGATTAAACTTCAACAGTATATTCTTCCAGGACTGAGTTGCCTCCCTTGTTGTGTTGCCGCTTTCAATGTGGTATTCACTACTGATTTCAAAGCGCGAAACTGAGTGTGGAAAAAAATGAAAAAGCTTAAATTATTACAAAATAAATGTATATGTGATGTTTTACATTTTACTAATTGTAATGAACGAATGGGAAGTGTTAATGAGTACAAGTGACATTATAATTACATCAGATATATACGATTTCGAAAAACCAAGAGAAGTCAGAAATGAATGATCAGTTACAAGAAGATATCACCAAAGCCTTGATTATATAGCATGACATTCATTTGAAGATCAAGATTGGAATCTTCATAATATATAGTTTAATCGCCTTTCATCCCGAATATGCTACCATTTTTACTGATAGCGAGATATACAAACTAATTATTTTTGTTCATAAAGCAATTGTCTACTTATCAGTTTTCATATAACCACTCAAATAGAATTGCACGTGGTAGGATACACCGAAACCGAACTTATGTGTCTTGTTCTGTGAAAATTGGGCAAAATGCATGTGCGTAAAGTGTCGTCCCAGATTAGCCTGTGCGGACTGCACAGGCTAATCTGGGATGACACTACGCACATGCTTTAAGCCCAGTTTTCTCAGAACACGACTCATATATCGCTGTAGTAACGGTAATACTGTTACTCGTATTGTGTATGTATGTTGCTTGTACACACGTCTGCTTATTTATTTCCATGCGCACACAAGTTATGTTGAAGTGATAAAAATATGACGCAGTGCAATAAACTCTTAAAAATGTGTTTAGTTAATGAGTCCATTATACGCACAATCTATAGTGCTTGTACGGAAAATACCGAAATGTTTAATTCATGCCCGGCAGATATGCCTCGTCTCAATGGTGTGTCGGGCTCTTGTGTATCATCATTGTAGCATCATCGCTGTGTGGTTAAATCAAAAACCAGTCCGAAATCTAAGCACTTTGATTTCTTACTGATTTTTCCTAGCCCCATTCAAAGTCTTTGAAGACTTTTATGAGGCATTTCCGTTGGTGGGGATGGACTTTCGTTAGCCGGAATCAAGTAGACACCCATGATCGATGTGTTGTTCGCCACGATATTAGTATCAGGCGCGGAGGGACCTCATAAACTTCGAAAGACCCATAATTTACAAAAGAATAACGGTTTTGAGTGAACGTGGGTGCCGATGATGAGACGGATTTTAATCAAGCAAACTTTAAATCGCCTTAGCACATGCATTTTAGTGTACAATGTCACTAAATTCTACAGAACTTTTTTCAAAACATACGGTTCAATCCACAATTAGTGCAGAATAACGCACAGTTGATTTTGTTCTTTGCATGTAAATAAAACCAGCGGCTAATCCCGAGTATTATGAACATAGGTCCACGCCATTCATATTAATGTTAGCTACGGGTAAACTGAGCCTCCTTGTTCTTGTTTACTAAAATAAATTTTCTATTTGCCGCCGTATAATGGAAACCGTGGTTTTTTAGCTCATAACTATTTTATTCGATAATGAACAATTACATAAAGTGACTGTTTTAACTTCCATGGCAACAAAATGCATATTATAATTGAGTAAAACAAGTGACATAGACATCCACGTCATATTGTACAATTTAAATTAAAAATGCAATAATAATTCCAGTGTTTTACGATCATATACACAAAACAATACTTTACTGTTAAAGTTGGAATGAAATCTACCAAGCATGTAAAGAGAATATGAAAAGGGACCATGGCGTTGAGGGTGGGAGACGGCGATGATTTGTAAATGTTATTGCAAAATTTGACCTTTGAACCTTTGCGGTAGGGAGGCGCGATTTACACGCAAGAAGTGTTCTCATACTAGTCATTTGTCGTAAGTAATTAAAAAATTTCATGATGCATGACAAAATTACATTCCGTACAAGCTATGTAAAGCAAAAATTTGAATTGGAACTCATTGTGTGACCTTGACCTTTGACGTCGGGAGATGGGTGATACACGCGACACGCCGTATTATGATAACATTGGTGCCAATAAAACAAATTCAAATAGGCAAAGTTATGACGGATAACGTCCCGTTTTAAGCTGTTTTATGGGCATATTTTATATTTGACCTAAAAGTATGACATTGACCAGGAAGGTAGTGACACGGGTATTAATCTGGCTGGCTGTCTGTCTGCTCTTCCTCCCTCCAAATCTCTCCCTCGTTATGGCTGAAATACAAATTTTCGTATGTTCTAGATTAACACGACAGGGTTGCGTTATCAAGATACATGTAACAAACATGTGACTCGTATCATTGTGGGACTCATATGATGAGATTACTCATGATATTGTGTAGATGATATGCTGTAAACATGACGAGATACAATTAGCGTGTCTTTCAAATGCTTATCAAAAATATAATTCAAACGAAGTATATTCAATCTGAATTATATGTGTACTGTTCTCTTTTACACATTCAAGCGCAACTTACAATACAATAAAATTTTATTGAATATATAACTCTGCAAAAGATACTATCGCATGTTCAACCCGTATTACCGGTAGACTGTAATACTAGTATCATACTCTTGTACACTGCACTTCCTCTTAAGCGCGTCTTACTCCTGTACATAGGAGTCAAATTTTTAAAGTATAATTTTACAAAGAAAATAGCATGAAAAAGCATTCTTTTTTGCCAAACATGCTTTCTTTCTACTCTCGACCATTGTGAATGTAATGTCTAGCTTTCCGAAAGCAGGCTCGACAATCGGCGGGAGGGGAAAATCCGCCCGCACCCACCTCATCAGTGGCCCCCAATATTCCCGAGCTTCCTACGCCCCCTTTTATGGGCAAGAACATTAATGATTCTGATTACTTTGTGCTACAGCATGTTTAAGCCTCCAATAAGCACAATAGATATTACATGTAAAACCTTATGTGCTTGTAAGCACAGGTGGTTAGCGTGTGGCTATGATATTAATTAGTAACAAGAGTTCCGCGGTCGGAGATGACCGCATTGAAGCCGGATTTTTGATTTAAATGACAGGAAAGTACCTTTCGTGTTTTTGTCAATGCAATACTTAAATTACTGAAATATTGTTCAAAGGTCAAAATGAAATGTAAGTACTTTTCAAGGCATGAGCAAACCTTGTGTTATGTTTTGAATGCATGCATATACATGAACAACAAGTTTGAAGACTCTAGGTACAAGCATACCAAAGTTATAACATGGAATAAGAACTTTAACATTTTTACCTACCAAAGTTATAAGAACTTTAACATTTTTACATTCAAGGTCACAGTGACCTTGACCTTAGAATGAATGACCTTGAAATGACCAGTGGTCATCTAAGTGTGCTTGCAAACCTTCATGTCAAGTTTGAAGACTCTATGTCCAAGCATACCAAAGTTATAACAATTTTAACATTTTAACATTTAAGGTCACAGTGACCTTGACCTTCAAATGAATGACATTGAAATGACCAGTGGTCATCTTCTAGTACTGGCCAATCTTTATTTCAAGTTTGAAGACTCTAGGTACAAGCATACCAAAGTTATAACATGAAATAAGAACTTTAACATTTTTACATTCAAGGTCACAGTGACCTTGACCTTCAAATGAATGACCTTGAAATGTCCAGTGGTTACTTACTAGTTCTGGCCAACCTTCATGTCAAGTTTCAAGACTCTAGGTCCAAGCATACCAAAGTTATAACAACTTTAACATTTTTACATTCAAGGTCACAGGGACCTTGACCTTCAAATGAATGACCTTGAAATGTCCAGTGGTTACTTACTAGTTCTGGCCAACCTTCATGTCAAGTTTCAAGACTCTAGGTCCAAGCATACCAAAGTTATAACAACTTTAACATTTTTATATTGAAGGTCACAGTGACCTTCGCCTTCAAATGAATGACCTTGAAATGACCAGTGGTCATCTGTTAATCCTGGCCAACCTTCATGTCAAGTTTGAAGACTCTAGGTCCAAGCATACCAAAGTTATACCATGAAATAAGAACTTTAACATTTTTACATTCAAGGTCACAGTGACCTTGACCTTCAAATGAATGACCTTGAAATGACCAGTGGTTACTAACTAGTTATGGCCAACCTTCATGTCAAGTTTCAAGACTCTAGGTCCAAGCATACCAAAGTTATAACAACTTTAACATTTTTTATATTGAAGGTCACAGTGACCTTGACCTTCAAATGAATGACCTTGAAATGACCAGTGGTCATCTGTTAATCCTGGCCAACCTTCATGTCAAGTTTGAAGACTCTAGGTCCAAGCATACCAAAGTTATACCATGAAATAAGAACATTTTCGAGCACGCCGCCACCCCGCCCGCCCGCCCGCCCGCCCGACAACATCAATCTATAAGCCGAGATTTTTTCGAAAAAAATCCGGCTAAAAACATAATTTTGAATGAAAAAAAAATATATTTGATAGTGAACTTTTTTTTCAGAGAAGTTGAGTTTTCGTTATACATTTTTTTAATATTCAAAATGATGTTTTTAATAATTAATATCATAGCCACAAGCTAACCACTTGTGCTTGTAAGTGATAAATTTCGGTTGGGGCAAGTCCCTCCTTCCATAATCCTGCTTTAGATAAAGTTCGCCTCTAGATAAATATACAACTTAAATATGCTGACACCATTTGTATGTACACTAGCAACGATAGGATTATTGCACAACAACTTAAAATTCAACATTGACAACGCTGCAAAATGGCCCTACAGCCCTGGTCAAATTGATTATCGTACTATCTCTAGCATATGTACGGAAGCTTACGGAAATAAACATAAACTAAACATAAATGCGGTAGTATTGAACAGCTTTTCACGCGGTCGAAAAAATTGTAGGAAATGAAATTATTATAATCATGTTTGTTTTTCACGAACATATTGTCTGTTGATAGGCCTAGCCGTATTTTGTAAACGGTGGTATATTATAAGCTCATGACTATTTTTAGAACGATCACGTGAACAAGAACAGTATATAAACAGCCAGATATCGATGTTGACTTCGGAATTACCCCCACAACCAGAAAGCTGTGGCGAATTTGAACCGTGAGCAGCGAGCTTCGACCCGCGTCCGGTTGTAATGAAACTATGGTGGACTGGAAGTGGATTTTGACGATGGAGAAATAACACCCATCTGCCAACGCATACTTCGATACCACTTGGGATGTTCGTGTCCCGAGTAATTCCCGGTTCTAGGGTCCTGTCCACTGCGACCCCGCTGCCGTCTTTCAGGCGCTCTGGGGTAGGACAGGGTTGCCCAAGGACCACAGGTGAGATGCTCCTGGTACCCGAGACTTGAGCCGGGTAACTTCAGTATCTTGTCTGTAGGTTCTGGGCTTGTCTGCGACCCATTAAACAGGGGAATGCATCGCCATGTGGACGGTTCACTGCTTTATGATCGCTGCGATTGAGATAAATGCTCAGATGGGCTCGTTATTTCAAATGCAGTCATAAATACATGAATCTTACACAATGTTGTTCAACGTGGTATCGATGTAGGCGCTGACTGAGCGGGGATCATTCAACATTGTTCAAAACCCACTTCCAGCTTACCAGCTAAAAGCGACGTGTTGCTCACGGATACAAACACACAAATATGCCAAGCATTTTATTGATATACATGTACATATCCGTGTACTAACTTAAAGCTTGATCGATAGCAGTTTATGAACGTGTACATGACTGGATTAATATGTACCTAAAACAATCTACCGTATATTGTGTTTATTGGATTTCGATATCGCTATTGAAATATTCGCCTTTAGTTATTCAATATTCTCTTTTATTAAAGCGGCATATCGACGGCTTATAGGGCAGGTACGAAACTTCCAATACGCCGCGGTCTAAAATTGAATTGAGGAACTTAAAAAAAATGACAAAAACGCAATTAAAAAGATAGAGTTCAGTAATAAATAGAACAAATTGTAAGGCAATGATATACATATATTTCGATTAGGGATTTTATTCGCGTTGATTCTCGTAATATTTAGATATAACATGGCCATATGTATAATAACGATAGGAATACATGTATGTCGAAGGTGGGACCCAGATATTGGTGAATATCGTTGATGTCGTCTTTTGGAAATGAAAACCCGCATCCACGACATTTAAAATGATATTGTGAGACACATGCATTGCATTCCATACCTGACTTTACAGATGATACCATATGGCGGTACAATGTACAATGTCTTAGTCGCGATCTTGCACACACACATTTATATCATTAATCGGTTTATGGCATCAGAATGACAAAAAGCCAGCCAGACTCCACGACACCCTTCGGCAGACGTATATAAAATAATCACATTATTCTTATGGTGTCTTTGAACCAAAATGATCGTTAGTCATACACGTTACCATGCTTTAAATTTAAGTGGGATTTTTATTAAATCAGACTTAAATGGTAACACATTAACCGAAACAATAGATGTACTTTTTTATATTTTAATTTTAGTTACCAAGTATAACAAAAGGTATGTTCATTTTTTTTAAAGTACGGTTAACAATATACATGTGCAGCAATGTTTACCATATTTATGGAAGCTTGTTAACATTATCTTTGATAACCTAACTAACAGTACCAGACACTTTCATCAAGAACAATGTTCAACATTCAGATATCTTGAGAAGATAGCTTGTCTATACATGCAAGATTACCTGTCTATACACTTCCTTATGAAAACAATAGCCTAATTAATAATGCAAGTACATTTGTTATTTCAAATATCGATAACAAAAGCTCATATTGGAAAGGTTATTTGACACACAAAACAAAACTAATTAGGCAAATGAAACAGTTCTTTCATTTGTAGCACTGATGTAGATGCAAACATACATAAAACCCTCCAAATTTATAAAAACAATTATTTATACAAATGAAAGGATGTTTTCATAATGTTGATATAGTGCCTTTTAAAGATTTACTGAAATAAGTATCTTGCTATCACAATTACCCACATGTCCAACATAACTCTTGAAATTTTACGAGTGAAAGTTGCATGCTCTTCAATACTTAAAGAAGGTAAGACGCCCTTTGAGAGGTTACTATAGATACAATAATTACAGAGCATGACAAGTCCATGAACACTTGGAATGATGAATTCACATCTACCCAATTATGTCTGGTTTTTCCTGTTTCTTCAATTCAACCATTCCGTCTGACATAATCTCCCCTCCACTGTGAATGCACAATTTTCATCAGCAATTAACACAGAAGACACTAGATTGTTCTGTGATCCGAGTTTCATATGTCAGGATGTACCATTAGTAGGAAAGTCAAAGAAGTCTCTCACATTTTGCGCACCAGCTTTGCCAATAATTTGAGACAGCTCCTGAAGTACATAAAGACACATCAAAAGTATGAAGAAGAAACATAATTTGGTTAGATACAATTCCAACAACAACAAAACTTAATGTAGTGACACATTATATTTCATAAAGATAATCTAAAATAAATTATAATTCTACTTATGCAATTAATGCATATTATTTCTAGACAAGATAAGTGTAAATAGGAGATATACCCCCCAACCCGCGAGTTTGTTTTGAAATGTAACATTTGACATATAAGTGTGACCTTAACCTTTGTGGTAGGAAAAGGGCATTACATGTGACACATTGTCCTATGATGGTAAGCATTTGTGCACGTTATTTTAAAAGCCATACATAGATATATTACAAAGTTATGGCTGTGACAATTATTTTTGTTTTGATTTTTGACCTCTAGAAGTGATATTTGCCTATAAGGAAGAGACAGTTGTAACACATGAAATTATTTTAAAATCTATAATTGACAAAGTAATGACTTTGACTTAAATTTTTCAGCTGTTTAATGGCAAAATGTGACCTTTAAACTCTAAGACTGAGATTTACCTTTGAGATAGAAAGTTGGTTGGTTACACACAACATGTCATCTTTTATGATGGTGTACATGTGTGATAAGGTGTATTAAAATTGATCAATACATGAAAACGTATGGTCTTAACAGAAATGTTCAGGCGTTTTCATGGCCTAATTTGGCCGTTGACCTTTGAAGTAGGTAGACGGACATTACACACGTCACATTGTCTCTTTTGATGATTGAACTTTGTGCCAAGTTATTTTTAAATCCATCCATTTATGACAAGTTATGTTGGAGGCAAGATTTTCTGAGTTTATACAGATCAGAATGAAAACTAAATTTTCAAATAAACATTAACCTAGCTGGTATATAGAATTTATTGCAATGTACTCACATGGACTGAAGCTTCGTTTATTGCCTTTAAACCTATAAAAGGATAAAACTAACTTGAACATAACCTTTTGAGATAAAAAATAAACCAAATTAAATACAGTAACATCAAAAGATAATCTGTAGATGTTAAACACCATGATTTTATAAAATATGTTTGAACGTTTTATTTACAAATAAAATCAAATCAAAATTGCTACAATTCTTATACTATGATGCTTGTTGTCAGGTAATGAACCTGGACAACATGTTATATTTAAACACTTTGGTAAATACTACATAATTTATAATTAAGAAAGTATCAAGAAAACAATTTGTTAACACAATGCTGCAGTTACTTTTGAAATGTTCTAGAAGTTTACGAGCCTTTACGGCCCCTAGTTTTGGAACACTCTGCACTGTTGTTAGCAGGGCCTCATCCAGGTTGGGGGGTCTACGCTTCTTTAAGAATGGATTGCTCTCCATTTTGCTCTCTGTTAAAACCTACAATAAAATGAGACCTTGTAGTCATGTTATAGCTGAATTGAACAGCTATCGGATCATATTCAATCTTGACCAAAATATTACTTTACAAAGACAATAAAAAACAAACAAATATACATGTATATCTTGTCATAAAATATTTTTTACAGTAATTTGGATGTCACCTTTGAGATGATACTTAATCTTTATCCAAATTTATTTTGCAAAGTCAATGAAATAACAAATATGCATTATGATATAAATTAAAAGTGTAAGTTGATATAAAATATTTGTTACAGTAGTTTGAATGTTGCCTTTAACTAAATTATTTTATTTAACAAAACATACATTTTTTACCTATCCACCGACAGTGACCGACCATGTCACATATGGTCTACACAGATTGTCATGGTTAAGAGTGATTAAATCCTACACTTTTGAGCCATATTCTAAGAAAGCTGGGCTTGATCCATGTGCATAAAGTTTCATCCCAGATTAGCCTGTGCAGGAAGCACAGGCTAATCAGGGACACTACTTCCAAATGTTTGTTTCAATGAGGTATCTTCTAAACGAAATTTCAGTGTTGGCAGAAAGTGAATATCCCTGATTAGCCTGTGCAGACATTTGCTTGTATAAACATGCTGCACCAACCATCTGTGAGAGGACTCCTGCAGCCTCTGCCTGTCCAGGAACAGGTAACATTGAAAAACCGAGCTCCAGCATGACAAACTTCTGCAGCTGCTGATAATACTGTGCTGTAGAGGTTGTCTTTTCTGCTAGCACTAAAATTTGCACATTGTTTGCCTGAAGAGCACAACATTCAACACAGCCAATTAAAGGGTTGATAAACACCTTGTTGCACAACTGCATTACAATGCGAATATATTTACATAAAATAACAAATACATTTGCTGCCCATAACTTTGCTTTTGTTCTTATGTATGGGCCAGTGGATATATACCTATACATATATATGGAAATTTCGCATAATTTGTTTTTGCAACACTCAATTTGAATTTCAGTTATTGAGCAGAATCTATGTTCATTTTTCTAGTTTGAGTAATGAGGATCTATGCCTTACATGCAATTCCAATAAATCTCACTCAAATAACAAGTTTTCTTAAATTGTATCATAACATTTTCAAGCTAGTGATCAGAAACCTTGCCATTTTTGTAAATGTATATTCTGGTGACCTTGACCATGATATGCATACCTAACAAAAAGCCAGTTCATAACAATTACATAAAGTATCTTTGTACAAAGTTTGATAACAATAGCTCGATTTTTTCAGACGTGATTACGCAGAAACCATTTTACTCATCTAAGTGAGACTGACTGTCCCCCACCCATAAAAGTAATGGAAGTACATTTGAGAGCAAACTGAAATAGCTTAATTTGTTTTCAGGTCAATGAAAAGAAACTGCAGAATGAAAATGATGCTCAGAGAGCACAGTTTTCTAATGAATAAATTCAAATACCTTGCGTAATTTTGCCAGTTTACGCCGCAGGCCAGCTTGGGCGACGAGATCAGCCTCAGTGGCATACACCACGCCCATGTGATGACCTGTCTGAAAGTCTAGATACCCTAGATTGTCCTCATACACAGGCTTAATACCTGGAAAGGTAAGAAGAAACAAGTTTTTTTTACATGTTAGGACTAAAGAATTAAAACAGCATTAATACATATGAATTTAGAATTTGACATGCTTACATTTCCTTATCATGGGGGTTAGTCTTAAAAACAAAAAGTGAATCAAATACAGTGTTAATCAAACAAAACCTCTGTCCTGGCTGGTTTCGATGCAGACTTCCTAAACTTTGGTTGGACATCCAACACAACCCCTATCATTTAGCATACTTAGGGTTTGCCACACTCAATTTTCAGTTAAAAATGTATGGGTTTCATCACAGTAAGTATACCTAGTATAATATGCTGAGGTGTGAATAATATTGGGCAATATAATCACCCATGTTTGATTGTTTCACATGCAGGACCGTACCCAGGATTTTTTACTGGGGGGGCCCAACCGGGGAGGGTTTGGGAGGGGTCCCCCCTCCCTATATATGTACTTTTTTAATTTGGCACTTTGCAAGGTGAATTTTAATGCTTATAAAAAACGTATTTTGTGATATGAATTAATGGAATATAACAAGTAAATCAGCACATTTCGGAAGTCTTAAACTTTAAACATTGGTGTGAATCCACAACAATATTAAAAGCTTTAGATTTCCGAAACTTACAGGTTTAAACTGACGATTATCCACATCAACTCTTGTATTGCTTCCACCATTTTTTTCACAAATCAATAATGTCACAGGTTTTTTTAAATCTGATTTTTTGGGAAAGACCTTGCCATTTTTAAGGAAAAAAATTGCGCGAAACGCCTAATTTTGGGGGGAAATAATGAAAGTCTTAAATAATCAATTTAACATATTTTACTGTTTTCAAACAAATTCAAGGAAAGAGATTATTTAATTATACAATATTTTTCTACACTGGATCAGGTTAACTTCTATAATGAGATCGATTTGCTGTTTCAATCTTCATTTTTTTACCAATGAGCCATCAATAGGTTGATATTACTCAATTCTCGGTACTCAATTATTTTAAAAACTGAATTCTGCCAAATTCTTATCTGTTGCCCGGCAAATTTATGAATCTGTTTTTCTTTTAAACAAACATGTTAACTATCTCATCGTAGTCTTTTTCAGTGATTTCCTTTCAAAAATTTTAAATACTCAGTTTTAATACCTTTGTCAGTGTTTTTGTTCCGGTTCAAATTCAGGGCCCTATTCTCAATGCAAAAAGTATATATTAGGACCTTAAAATTGCCAATAAAAGGTTTAAAAAAAACAACATTTAAACTTAAAGAAGGGAAAAATACGTCTAGGGCCTTCTCAAAGAAGGAAAAAAACTTGCGACGGCAATTATCAGACCATAGTCTACGAACTCCTGTAGCAGTTGCTTCCATTCGCAGCACGTATCAAAATACATGTTACATCAACCATCGATAGATGAAGCATTCATGATCACAATTGGGGACTGATCGGGGATGTGTGTACAAGGCGATAAGAAAACATTTCCTAGAGGCTTATCTCGATTGGCGAGCGTTAATCCCCTTGTTTATCAGGGACAATAAAACATAGCTGCTCTTTTGTTTTGAGGGAAAGTGTACTGTGGGCCCTTGCACGAGAGAAAAAATTGCAGTGGGCTGATTATTAAAAAAAATCATAGTTCGACAGCCAGCTGGGGGGGCCCGAGCCCCTGGGCCCATGGCCTGGGAACGGGCCTGACATGCCTGTGCATAGTGATGACGAACATTATATTGTTCTTGAAAAGTGTTAATTTATGTGGAGATTTTTTAAGCTGGACATTTTTAAAGCCTTTCAGAGCAAAAAGAAAAAATATTACATATAATATATACTACAAATATATGTATTTAAGTACATATTAATTAAATTAAGGACATATACATAAATAACACAAACAGAATAGAAAAAACACACATCAGTAATAATAAACAACACTTTACTTGTCTTGAGCTTATAATTAAATCTATCTAGTCTTTGCCAAATCATTAAAATAACTTGTCAAGAATAAAATAATACATTTTAATTATCGTACAATATATTATAACATCCGTCATATACTATCGATATGTAACATTTTCAGCAAATACATTGTCATTGATTCAAAGACCTAGAATTCTAGGTCTTTGAAAGTTTGATTGATTTGATGAAATTGTCTAAGTTATAAGACTACACATATTCCCGTACAATAACTATACCTTGAAGTGAATTTGATATCAAAGTATTTCGCCATTTAGTTGCAATAAGAATGTGCCCACAAGGAACAGTAATGCACGCCTTTTCTGGTGTATTTGTGTTGGCAAAATCTGAAACACCCGCCATCCTCTTTTCGAAGAGTTCATGGACTTGTTAAACGAGGTCTTCTGTGCTTTATCACCGACAATGAAAATTAATGAACATTTAAAGCTTGTTGCCCGCAATATTGTTTTAGTTCCATATGAAAGCAAACACGTCGAAAGGTTCGATTTATTACAGGCCTTATTTTAGCGTTGTTTGTTTGTATTGTCATTCTGGGACATACCAGTCTCGAAATACCTTTCCCCTGGCTCAAGCCGGACACGAGCAAACCACACCATCAAGTTCCTGCCATTATCGACATCCACTTCATACTATCGCCACAGCTTTTTTCCAAGTATCATTGCCACCTGGAACAACCTACCAGCCTCCATTGCTGAATCCCCTGACTTGGTATCCTTCAAGCGGGGGCTAGCAACAACCAGATTCTGAATAAGTTGTCAGCTCCAGCTACAAAGTAACTCCTAATGACCCCTCGTGGCTGTGCCGGTTGAGGATCAATCCTCTCAGCGGCCACCGTAGCCGGAGAGGCATGAGGGAGAAGGGCGAAACGTAGCTGGTGTTCTGCTTTACTTTCCTTCTGTCTTTTAACTATCAAGCTCTTCTTACTTTACTGTCCCTCATTCTTTATTCTTACTCTTTCACCACCCGTCGCATAATAATCATGCGTGATTGCAGCGATGTACAATGTAGATGTAGATGTAGATGGTAATATTGTACAATACACGAAATTAATAAATGATTAGAATCCGGATATTGATATTCGGACAACTGATGAATTATCCATGAATTATTAACAGTTTACAAGGGTAAGTTTTATGGATATCCTGTTTCCATATCTAGCATAAATGTGAATTCGTTGTACATGCATATCTGTGTAATAGCAATATGTTCCAAAGAAGAATAGTTTGTTCTATTAAAAAGTGACAGGATATTATTAATAATGTTGTAAAATTATGGAGCTTCAATGGGGGATCAAACTCATGACCTCCGGAGTGGTAGCCAGACACTCTAACCACGTGGCTGAAAAGCAAGCTCAACAGCAAGGCTGTTGGTAGTGACCTTAAATCACTACACTCCTCCCCCTCTTAATGTTTCAAGGCCAGACATGCCCGCTACAGCATCTCACATTGACACTTTTTGCTATATTATAGTGTCGACCGCTACACAAGGGGCTCCTTGAAGCCATTAGAAGCTCACACCCATGTTCTGAATCACAGTTCGTGTTTGCCTCGTCGCCATTAGTGTAAAAATACGGAGCTTCAATGGGGGATCGAACCCATGACCTCCGGAGTGGTAGCCAGACACTCTAACCACGTGGCTGAAAAGCAAGCTCAACAGCAAGGCTGTTGGAAGTGACCTTAAATCACTACATTAAATAATAAATAGACTGATCATAGACAGTAAATGCATTGTTAATGGGGATTATTGACTTATTTCATTGGGACTATATGTGGGGATATTTAATATATTTATCATTCTACACTGAGTTTAGAAGTGTCTTAAATGATTGTAAAGAAAAAACAAATTATGATACCAGCGATATTTTTGCAAAAGTACTGATACCAGCCCAATTGGGAAAAATTACCCAGCACAAAAAAACCTTAAATTGGGAAAATGTGCATCTTGAAATTTCCAAATGGGAAGTAGGTGTATTTTATTTTTTGCAAACAAATACTTTAGGATTGAGAATAATTATTGCCAATATGTAAATATTATAATTACATCGGATCAACTCATACAGCTGCATAGAAATTAACTAAATGTTGCATTTTATGAAAAACAAAAAGTATTTGAAAACTTCAATGTGAATTTTTTTGGACAGCAATTGAAAAATTTGGAATTTTTACCTGATGGGGAAAGTGCCATTTTCTGGTACTTTATAAAGAAGAAAAAATGCTGGATACCCAATAAGCCTTAGGTCTTCCATGAAATAAAGGTAAAATACTTTTAGACAGATTTCAACCATGCTGAATTCGATGATTTTCAATTCAGGTACCATGAATGGATGAAATCAGAAGAGTTGCAGACACTTACAGCATCTGAACCTTTGTCTCTTGAACAGGAGTATGAAATGCAACAAGCCTGGCGAAATGATGAAAATAGTAAGAGACTATTGCACATTTACTTCAACATTTTTTTGCTACATTCATGATTATTGTGTTCTTAATATAACCTGAAACTCATAATTTCTATAATGCTTAATTGTTTATGTATTTATAATAATAATATTATTATTATTATTTTCATTATTATTATTAAATTCATTAATTTGTTTTTGTGTTTGTTCATTCATATGTTCATTCATTCATTCGTTCATTCCAAGAACGCATAAGGCAAATGTTTCAAGGCTTTGAAGACAAATATTATTTGATATAACAGACCCTGTAAATCTGTTCCTTATTTATAATAGAACAGATGTATTTGTACAGATTTGAAGCTTGTATTGCACATAAATACCGGTATGTGTTATTTCCTCTCTTCAGAGTGCACATTCATTGTGTTGGATAAAAGCAAGTATCACGGAAGTGTCAGTACAGAAATAGGTGATAAAATTATTATAAAGCACATACAAATAATCCATTTCATAAACAGTCATGTAAAGAATAATCAGGGTAAAGATTATGTGTTACTTATAAGGTAATACTAATTAACATAAAATTTAAATAGATGTTCTTATGTTTTACTAGAGGCCATATATCAATAGAGCGTTTGTATTTGGCTCATGCTGTTTACCTTCTGCTAGGTTAAATTTGCAAAATAGAAGTGCATTAGTGTTATTGTTTTGTTTTCAGAAAGCATGGTAGGAGATGTTAACTTGTTTTTTAATGAAGCTGACGATAATACCACTGCAGAGATTGAAATAATGATTGCTGGTAGGTCATGATACTAAATCAATGCTTAACTCTCAGAAATGCATTTTGACTTGTTTGTAGTTGCTTAGAAGCTTTAAGGCTTTTGTTAATAGATTAATTTATAGATTAAAACTAAGTTTTTTAGGCTTTATTTCCATATTTAGATTCAGTACTGGTGAACAGCTAACAGCGTAAAACCTGAACAGCCTGGGTGTTAATTGCAGGCTGTTCTGATTTAATGGTGGTCGCATATCAGTAGCCATTTTCACTTTCACTTTTGTGCGGAAAAGGTTTAAGTTATTATTTTATTGAGCATGTTACTGTCCTTCTGGTAATACTGATAACTACCATAAAGACATTCAAAGATAAGCAAGTATTTACACATAACATAACAGTTTTATTACGAAAACTTTTCAAACGATCATATTAATAAATTTATACAGTGTAAAGTTGGTTTACCTACGTCAATTATGACATGGTGTTTATAACATAGTAGTCTGGTAGTGTTGTTTATCAAAGTTTCCTGAGTGACCAATTGAATTCTTGTTTTTGAAAGGTTAAAAGTAACTAAATCTTTATGTTATTATTCTTCAGAGCCCTTGGCACGGGGAAGAGGGTTTGGAAAAGAGGCCCTGCTTTGTATGATGATATTTGGTAAGTCTTGCCTAACATCATGCTCCAACGTAGGGAACAGGCACTAACAAACATTTGGAAGTACCCATATCAGTTATATATTGCCTTTCATCTGACTCTGTTGATAAGATTATAGGCAAACCCATTTGTAAAGTAAATATTTTTACCCTTGAAGCTTCTAGTGATTGCTTTAATGTCCTATTTTAAACACTTTGTTTGAAGTACAATTACTAATGATAACGTTATATTTTAGGATTTGAAGAATTATCCATACGTAGATATACAGCCAAGATTGGTTATTCAAATGAAACAAGCCTAAAGATGTTTTCAAAGTTGGGCTTCACAGAGGTACTCACTGAAACATTTTTTTCAAAACTCATGCATACTGATTTTAATCTTCAATACAGCATCATATTGAAAGAGAAAACTGTTAAAAGTTTGTTAAAAACTTAACACAAGGTACAATTGCACTGTAATAACTATTCTAAGTCGTAATTATTTCAGGTTAAATCTTCTTGATAAGCCTCCAATATTTTAAATAATTGACAGTTTAGCTTTCCTAATTGGCAGGTGTCTCGCAGTGAGGTATTCAAAGAAGTAACACTTGAGTTGAGAGTGATGGACTCAGTGATAGCAGACTTCTTGCAGGGCTCAGAACTGTACTGCCATGAAGAGTATACCCATACCTGATACCTGTTAGTGTTACAGACCTGTACTGCCATGAAGAGTATACCCATACCTGATACCTGTTAGTGTTACAGACCTGTACTGCCATGAAGAGTATACCCATACCTGATACCTGCAGACCTGTACTGCCATGAAGAGTATACCCATACCTGATACCTGGTAGTGTTACAGACCTGTACTGCCATGAAGAGTATACCCATACCTGATACCTGTTAGTGTTACGTTTATTATTTAATTGTGTATAGACTTTTATAGAATTAAATATAATTTTCTTGTTATGGATTTTTTATTACTTTCATTCCTTGCGCATGGATGGATTCAAAATATCTTAAGATGACTATAAGATAACAGGATCTCATATTTTTTTATTGGCACATTTAATGGGTAATTTTATTTATATGTTTTGTTTAATGGTTTTAGAAACTTCATAAAAAAGTCCTCAAACAGAACAGCTGTCTTATACTGCTTAAAAGTCGGAGTTAGGAGCAGGATCTCCACATTAATCTTGAAGGAACAAAAAAGATGGAACCTGTTTTTAAACACATGTAGCTTGGCATCAAGCCATCTATCCACACACAAAGTATCATCCACCTAGCTTAAGTAAATTATGCTGGATCCAGAGTTTATTATGCTCCCCCAAAATAAATTTTGCGGGGAGCATATAGTTGCCGCTTCGTCTGTCCGTGTGTGCGTCTGTCTGTCTGATCGTTCACAATTTTTGTTCGGGCTATTTCTCAGCAACTAATGACCGGAATTCAATGAAACTTTATGGGAAGCTTCACTACCAAGAGGAGATGTGCATATTATCAGCGGGTTCTGGTCGGATGATTTTTCACAGAGTTATGGCCCTTTGAAATTTTCCATGAACTGTACATATAGTGCAATTCTTGTCCGGGCTGTTTCTCAGCAACTAATGACCGGAATTCAATGAAACTTTATGGGAAGCTTCACTACCAAGAGGAGATGTGCATATTATCAGCGGGTTCTGGTCGGATGATTTTTTACAGAGTTATGGCCCTTTGAAATTTTCTATAAAAAAAATCTGTCCCCCAACTACTGTGCCCTCAAGACGTTTCCTTTTATCTGAATATATAGTGCAATATTGTGACACTTTGGAGAGCATCACCCGTCTCCGACGGTTTCTTGTTTTTTAATTATTTCTGTGACCATAAAATTGCGTTGCATCAACCTATCATAACAACTTTTTGGCTAGGCGTATGATCCAGATGTGAGCTTTCACTTGTTTCTGTTATAATATTAACCAAACTTTTTTGTTGGACGCAAAAGATTGAAATGACGTGAATATTTCACATATGACCCTGTATCTACATACTTAGATTCATTAATCTGACCTAAGTACTTTTTGAGTTGTTGCAGGATCCAGATTTTAGTTCTCAATTTTCTGTAACCAAAGCAACCACAATTTTTGTGTGAACAAATTTGAAATAATATGTTTTTTCCCCATAGGACCCTCTATCCACATACAGAGTTTTATCAACATAGCACAAGTACTCAAAAATGCACTCTAGTTGATCCATTAGTCCTCTCAGGTGAAACCGGTAAGGGCTACATTCTGCATTGTTCCAAGTAACAAACTTTCAGCATTTAAGTAATACAGTTGCCAATATTGGCCATAGTGTGCATGTGTTACATGCTAAAATTCCCCAGGAAGCTGCTTAGAGTAGTCATAGAGTGATGTGATTCAAATGCAATACTTTAAAAAGGGACCAAACATTAAAAAGAACAAGAGCTGTTTTTGTGAAACACAATGCCCCATATTGATGTTTGAAGCCGCACAGCAGCTATTTTAAAGAAAATTCTTAAGTCTGAGGTCCATAACTTTGAAAAAAAAAAACAATGGCCCCAAACTAAATGCAAACTTGATCTGTAGGTCATGCAGGTAGACTCACTCACAAAATCAGGTAAATATCTTCAGTATTAAGAAAAAAACAAATGCCGGCCAGACATACGAACAATTGTACTTCTATATGCTATATATACGGGCAAAATACTCTATTAAAATATTTGGCATTTTAACTTTATATAGAATATCCAAAATGGTAATAAAATCTTGTAAACATGAAACCTTTGTGGAATGGGTCTTGATGATCTATTAAATGATTTGTTATAAAAAAAATAACACAGACAACACTGTTTAGTTGAATTTATTACCCATTTTGAAGAAGACAAAACTAAGCTAACAGTACCACATTTGAGGAACAGAAAATCTTAAAATACTATTTTTGTATCCCCACTTATTTCCAAATTATGCACATTCCAAACATTTTTGTGTTTCCTTTTTTAAAGAATTAAAAGTAACAAAGTTGATAAAAGATTCCAATTAAAATCTTAACTACCGGTATGCGTAATTACAGTTTCAAAGACCTGCATATTTCCTGATAGTGGTAGGTTTAAAAAAGGAATGTAATATATTTTAAATATGACGAGATAGCATTATATAGTCCTGAATAATAGGAATTGATTAAATGATGTGCAATATAAGAATATATAAATTTTGCTATTCCAATTTTAAACCTCCTGCAAATTGCTATATATGTAAGTGCTTAATAACCCCCATGTGCCCATGTAGCCAACTGATAATGTACAGATTTGATTTAAACTCTTGTAAACAAAACAACACACAGACAGGAACCATCAATTCCACTAATCTCACACAATAACATTTACTGATAACAACAATATTGTTGGAGTATACAATACAGATTCTATAAAGTAAATGAAGCATATTGCACAGAGATTATGCATGAACAGAAATGAGAAACAATATGTCATGGCTTTATGGTGCAACTAACCAATTCATAATGCTAAGTAAGAAAGAAATGACGTAGAGTCTTACCAAGCCCAGCTAAATTAAACACATAGCTGCTTTGACTTAACGATAAGTTGGTACATGTATGAATAAACAAAATAAAAAATTGTTCAGATAAATATGCCAACAGGAATTTCAAGGTAATTTGTTAGTGATAAACATAGGTAGATTAATCAACCAATAACAAAATGCGTAGATATTAATAGCTTATGTGTAGATATAATTAGCTAAATTTATTTATTTTATGCTTTCCGGTGGTTTATAGCAAAATATCAGTGAAATAAAACTGGTATTTCACTGGTTTAAACAGTGAAAAATAACGATATTCTTCACTGTTTTACTGTGAAATGACGTCATTTTTTCGACAAAATGATGTCATAAATCCAGCGACTTTATCCAGTTAAACTCTTTTACAAATGAAAATTAATGGTGAAAAAAGCAATTAAATAAAAAGAAAATTTGTTGGCTTTGATGGAATATCGATTTTAATTCACTTGTGATCATAAAAAATACATATTTTCACTTGTGGCTGTGCACTCATGAAAATATTATTTTATATGATCACTACTAAAATAAAATCGATATTCCATCGAATCCAACAAATATCCTCTATGTATTTTTTTCATAATACAACCTGTATTATGTAGTATTGTTATTTTATTTTGTTTATATTTCAGCAATATAAAAAAATACCAAGTGACCATGAATGTACAGAGTTTATTGCACTGTGGTGTTGGTGATAAATTGAATGAAAACTGTGAAGTAGGATTATTACACAAGAACAAATAATAAATACATGCATTTAATAACCATCAACAATACCCATGTAATTATTAAGATGCCATTTTCTACATATTTTTTTCCTGTTCACATTAAAATAATATGCTATAAACAAAAACCAATAAATCTTTTCACACAATTTAACACTTTGACAATGTGGAATGTATAAAGTATAACTCAAATGAAAATGTATAGTGAATTGTTATGTAAATAGACAAAAATTAACCAAAACATCGACTGACATCATTAGTGGATTTAAGTTTCTACTTACAAAAAGTAAAAAGCCTTGTCTGGTAGGTGTGTGTGTATAATCAACAACACTGTCACTGAATGAACATTACAACACATTAATAGAGTCAGGATTCAAATATATTACAAATAAAACAACCTCATTTTTATGTACCTTGTAAAATAGTATTCAACAATTGTAGGTTAAACATTAACACATGTATGGTATATTGCAGGATTACCTGTTTTATTACATTTTAACCAAATAATAATATAACAAATACTTTTGCAACATATTTATAGAACCGGATAAACATGCACAACTCAACATAATCGCCAAAACTATGCATTACTCATAGCTGCGAATGAATCATTTTAACAGTCCAAATCTTTTAATAAAAAAAAAATTAAGTTAAAAACATTCAACATTTTTTGTTCATGTTTACAAACTGAAAGCTGCCTATGTGCTTTAGCTGTAGTATTACTATGAGATTTTCAATGACTAAGCGGGAGCTTTTCATGGATGAGATGCTAAACTCTTTGGATTTGAGATGCTAAACTCTCTGGATTTCAAACAACTTCACATTGGTGTCATACCATATGGGAGGATCAACATTTCTGAAAGACACAACCAGTCATGAATTATAACATGTATTTCAAAGAAAAGGGATGATCAACTTAGAGCCAAATAAAAACAAGACTATTGCCAAATAATATAAGTCCCCTATCGGTGAAACTCCACCATTTTTAGCAATATTTCTAGACTATTTGTTGCCATAGCAAACAGAATTCTTGATGTAGGAACAAAATGAAAAGACGTGCATACTCTATATGTTGCCATCTATCTATGTTTCAAGTTTCATGAAAAAATGACAAATTTTTAAAGTTATCGCAGGATCCGCTATTTTCAGCAATATTTCTAGTCTATTTGTTAATATTTCTAGTTTATTTGTTGCCATAGCAACCAGAATTCTTGACGTAATAACAAAATGAAATGACGTGCATAATCTCCATATTGCCATCTGTCAATGTTTCAAGTCTCATGAACAAATATGAAGAACTTAGAGATATCGCAGGATCCAGAAAAGTGTGACGGACTGACGCACAGAGTGCAAACCACAAGTCCCCTCCTGTTTCACCGGTAGGGGACAAAAAGAAAGCTGGTATGTTTCTGACCTACAATACTTACCTCGGCGATATGTAAATCAATTCAGATTAATTTTTATGCTCCCCCAAATTTTTTTTGGGGGGGGGGGGGGGGGGGAGCATATAGTCGCCGCTTCGTCTATCCGTGTGTGCGTCTGTCTGTCTGTCCGTCCGTGCACAATTTTTGTCCGGGCTATTTCTCAGCAACTAATAACCGGAATTCAATGAAACTTTATGGGAAGCTTCACTACCAAGAGGAGATGTGCATCTTATTAGCGGGTTCATGTCAAATGAGTTTTCACAGAGTTATGGCCCTTTGTAATTTTCTATAAAAAAATTCTTGTCCCCCCAACTACTGTGCCCTCAAGACGTTTCCTTTTATCTGAATATATAATGCAATATTGTGACAAAAAAACCTTTGGGGAGCATCACCCGTCTCCGACGGTTTCTTATTTAAATATTGATTTCACAAATGATATAAAATCTTTATTAAATTGATATAAGAAGGAAAGAAAAACTAAAAGACATACAATTTCTCATTACATTTCTTTTAATAACAAATGAACATAACAGTGTCCCATTTACTACTCACAAAATGCTGCATTAGTCATGAAAACTTGAAAACTGAGATCAATGGTTCCCCAGAATATATCTTAGTATGTACAGAGTGATAACTGCCTCCTATTGAGCTTACCTGAGATATATGACCCCCCATAGGTAGGTGCGGAACCACATGGTGGTGCCGCTGTTGGCCTGGTACTTGCGTATCAGGATTGGGTGGGGGACCGGAAGCAGACCCACCAGGGTACCGTGCTGCAGGAACTTGAGGATTTCACTCTCGTCAGTCAGACCCCTGTAATCAGGAACAGGGTTAGTGTTGGTTCGTTTAAACCTATTTATTTAAGCTTTATTGCATCAGTCTTTTGCCTAGGTAGAATCGGTACCTGTTGTCTTAGAGGGATCTAAAGAATGCACCAACAGTGGGATCAAACCCTTGACATGAAAGTTGCTAGGTGAAAAGCGAATTCACTACTCCAGGGCAACCAATAGCCACAGTTTGGGGCAAAATGACATATTTGTGTACAGTAACCTGGTTAATGGCCAAATGAAATGGAGGTAGTGTTTGTGAACAATAACATGGTAAAGGGTTGGAATAAATGGGGTTACAGTTTGTGAACATGGTTAAGGGGGCTGAATGCAAAAGGGGTAGATCTGGTGTACATTTTAAGGAGTTTAATAGAACAGGGGTACTTTTTGACGATGCTGCGAAGCATCGTCTTAGTTATCATATCATGAAAAAATTCTTCACAATGGCAACCTATGTAAAAGACCGAGCCAGTCCGATTGAGATAGCTCGATTTTTCTAATCGGCATACCTCGCTGATTATCATTGATAAAGGTATAGGAAGCTCAGCTATACATTGGACAGCATATTCTGGGAAAAGATTTAATAATAGTTTGAAAACGTTAATTTTAAATCAGTTATATTCAATCCATAATATGTTTATAGATCAATGAAACAACTATGCATTTTCTTTATTGTATTTGACATTTGTCGTGATTCAGTGAATAAATTGCGAATTAAAACGTGTATAATTAACTTTCAACTCGATCAGGAGTTTAAAGAAAACAAATTATTTTGAACCTGCCATTTGAAAATGTTGTAGCGACTATGGTATATAAACAGCATAATAGCCGTATCATATCTGTGATACTCGCTCTTCTGCGTGTTTTCTCCTTTTGCATATTTTATAAACTTTTCAAACATAAATTACAGAGCCACATTAGTGCACATACTATGTTTGACAATTCATTCGTTTGTTGGATATTGTTTGCTGTTTTAAACACATATTAGTTCATACCGCGGAGATTTAGTTAACCTTACCATGTGTTCATGGGCTCTAACAACAATGTGCTCATACCCACTTTCGATCGGGAATCATCATGAAATTATTGCCGTACTTAACGAACAAACATGCCTAAGCTTATTGAATTAGAGAAAAAGAACGATAAACAAAAAAGAAAACATATATGTTCATGCACATGGGCATGTGAAATCACGTCCATACACATAGCATCATTAACTTAGGAAAGGAAACAATGAAATATAAAGTTTGGTATGATATACATGTGAGATTAAAGAGCATGGTGTAATTAAAGAGCATGTCAAGTTTTGAATTAATATGCTGAAACGTAATGTTATAACCCACAAACGTTTTACTGTAACAGACAGTTTTGTAAGATAAGTGGTACAGAAAATACACGTCGAATACCTTTTTAAAGATATTTCTTGTTATATTTGATCGAGAATGTAACCCGCCTCCCAGTTTCGCTGAAAGGATCAAGTTCCCCACGGGTTCTACTTCCCCCTACCCCCAATTTTTTTTCGTACCCTACATTTTTCGTACCCATTTTTTTTTTCGTACCCAAATTTTTGCTCGTAACCAAATTTTTTTTCGTACCCATTTTTTTTCCTACCCAAATTTTATTCGTAACCAAATCTTGTTACGTTCTTAATTTTTTTTGGCATAATTTTTGTACCCAAAATTTTCGTACCCATTTTTTTCCTACCCAAAATTTTCATACCCACATACACAATTGAGGTGATGTAGATAAACTTAAATAGATGCTTTTATATCAATCCTCTTCAAAAGCATCGTCACACCAGTACTGTCAGTACTTTGATGTTAACATGATTAGGGGCTGAATGAAATCGGGCTAGATTTATCCATAAGGGAATGTTGACAGCAGTGTTTGTTTGAAAAAAAACACAAGTGTATTAGAGAAAATCAAATTGAATTTAAGTCCCTGCTTAAAATATTCAAATTTAGAAGGCTTTATTTTCAATCCTTGGATACTGATGAGCAGTAAACAGTATAAGACTTGAACAGACTGCGAGTTACTCTCGGGCTGCTCTGGTTTTATGCTGGTTGCATAAAGCCATTGTCACTAAGCTTCAGAGAGGGAAAGGGTCAAGCCCTGACAGAGTGCTTACTTGTCTATGCAGATCTTCTCCACTTGTGGTACCAGCACCTGTAACATCCTCATGATGGTCTGCAAGGGAAGCTTGTGCTTCCAGGAATGGACCTGTAGGGAAATCAAGCACTGAGATTACTGGGAAATCAATACTTTAGTAATGCATGTGCCAGCATAAAATGGTGAAAATAACTCTTTTATTTTGCCTTAATGAAATGCATGTTGCATACCGGTATGTATTTGAGATCCCTGTCTACTGAAAGCAATAACCTTCAATATTTATTTGTTCATTTAGTTGATAAATAGTTTATTAGAATATGTTAATGTCTAAATCATGTCAAATAAGACAGAAGATTTCTGAAAATCTTAAAATATGATTACAAATATTGGAAAAACCAACATGCACAAACAAGACAACAGACCCATTCAGGTGAGGCAACCCATCCTCCAGCAGCGCTAGAAGTGGATCCTGCCCGTCTGAGCGGTGGCTTTGAAGCCTCACTTGGGGTAGTGGGGGTGGTGGGGCTTGTAGGAGGAGTCTCCTGGAAGGGGAGGGAATAAGAGACAATTTGAGCCTTGTTCTCGGACAACGGGGCTTAATGAATGTGTTTGAAGTGATGTCCCAGATTAGCCTGTGCAGTCTGCACAGACTATTCAGGGACAAAACGTTTAGCTCAACTTACGGTATTTTTCGTGTTAAGGAAGTTTTTTCTTAGCGAAAATCAAGTTTAGGTGGAGAGTGTCGCCTCAGATAATCCTGTGTGAACTGCACAGGCTAATCTGGGAAGACACTACACACATGCATTAAGCCCTGTTTTCCAAGAACAAGGCTCATTTGATAAAATGATTATATAAGTTGCTATATAAATTATATTAAAGATATTTTGTTGGTTTAGGTAACTTACAGATCTTAATCCATAAGTGACAAGAGAAATTAATATTTTCTCAAACAGCTTAGCACCAGTGAGAAAGGTGCCAACCAAATTAACAACCTAATCAGCCCTTTAAAGTTAAAAGACATGCAAGAACTATTTGCAACAAACAAAGATCTATTGCTAAATGACATGACATTCCATATATTAACTTAGTTAGCCTTTAAATGTTCAAAGACAAGCAACCTATGTTACAATAAAAAATCTAGTGCTAGATGACATGCAAGCCTCCATAGCAAATAAGTCAGCCCTGAAATTCTGATGGACCATTTAGAACTATTTGATAAAATCATAAATGTCAGTTCAAAGTGACAACTCGAGCAGCAAATAAACTATGAGAAGATAGCTAGTTAGCATAGCTACACTATAAACCCTTCATGTCTAGTTGAAATGATAACCACAATAAGCCTGTTAACTCTGATACATCAGCAAGAACAATTTGCAACCATGGAACACCTACAGTGCTGGGTGACTTGAGAACCCTGTGTTCCTGCCTGCCTACAGCCCCCTGTGGGGCCATGGGGTCCTCTATCTCATTGCGGGGCTGGATGCTCATGGTGCCTGTGTTGGTGACCAGCTCCTGCATGGAGGCCTCCTTGTGACCCTCGTCAGGCGCAGTGGGCTCTGTCATCTTGTCCAGGCCTGCAATACACGCAGGGCACAGGCTGCTTAGTTAAACGCTAGCAGTAAATTGTATGTTCTGAGGTTGCTGAGAATAAACCAGTAGATATCTATGGATCAATGATTGAGTTTACCAATCATGGGTGAATATATGAGCTTCACTCTGTGAAAATGGGACTTAATGCATGTGCATGAAGTATTGTCCCAGATTAGCCTGTGCCGTCCAAACATGCTAATCAGGGATGACAATTTCCGTCTTTATGGTGTTTTTTTTTAAAGGAAGTCTCTATTTAGCAAAAGGCAGAAAATATCATCCTTTATTAGCCATTGCGAAGAGCACAGTCTAATCTGGGACGCCGCTTGACAGACAAGAATTATTCCCTGTTTTCCCAGAATGACGCACATGAATATGAGTCGTGTTCTGAGAAAACTGGGCTTAATTCATGTGTGTAAAGTGTCGTCCCAGACTAGCCTGTGCAGTCCGCACAGGCTAATCAGGGAAGACACTTTCCGCCTAAACTTGATTTTTCGGTAAGGAGGGACTTCCTTGAAACTAAAAGTACCATAAAAGCGGAAAGTGTCGTCCCTGATTAGCCTGTGCGGACTTCACAGGCTAATCTGGGACGACACTTTACGAACATGAATTAAGCCCAGTTTTCTCAGAACAAGACACATATAATCTAATCAAGAAGTACTGTAAACCCTTGGAAAAACTGTCAACTGGTTCATTCAGTTTAACAATTAAAGCCACACAAATAATACTTTCTTGATAGATTTAGAGAAAACTGATATTTTTTAAGGATTGTCTAGGAGTAACAAAATATGACACAAGATAATCAATACAGTTATCATTTAAATAAAACCATAAAGTTTTAATATTTGCTACTATAAATTGTATATCTTATAGAAACACAAACATTAAAATTAATAAATTTAACAACATCATAAGTTAATGATTTGTTATTTTATATTGATTCATTTTCAACAACTTGACAATTATTCTGCCCACAATAAATGTGTGGACAACAGAATAAACAGAATTTGGTCATATAACCCTTAATAATTACATGCGCATGTGTGTCTTGCAATTATCAAAAAACAACTATATCATTAAGTGTCTGTAAGAAAAGCATGAGCATTAAAATATGTAATAAAAGACCAACTTTTCCAAAGAACTAAAAAAGCTTTGTCACACAACAGCAGTCCACTTCAAGGTAACTGTTTTTGGAGCAAGCACATTTTGAGTTTGCGAATTATCAGGATTTTAAATTTCACTTATTTCTGTAACTATACCAACCACGACTTTTACCAGAAAAGAAGAATTTATCCTGAAATAATACCAAGTTTAATCAACCTAGCTCAGGTACATTTTCAGTTATTAAAGGATACAGAATTTTCAAAGAAATACTGAATAATTTCTGAAAACCTAGCAACCACAATTTTAGTTTAACAAGAGCTGTCAGAGGACAGCGTGCTCGACTATTCGAGTGCTTGACAGTATAACGTAAGCCATCATGGGGAAATTGTTCATATTCAATAATTTATAATACGATCTTTCAAAAATAAAAAAAGGAAAAAAAAAAAAAAAAATTGGGGGGGGGGGGGGGGAGGGGGGGGTAGGGGTGAGAGAGGGGTATAATGTGGGGTGTGGTCATTTTTTTTGGGGAGGGGTGGGGAGGTTGGGGGGGGGGGGAGGGATTCTGGCTATGGGCGTGGGGTATTGTTTGGGTGGAATCCATTGTGGTATTCAGGTAAGTGTTGTTTTGTCAAAGTAATAATAAAATGTGATCATAAATAAAGAAGCAATATAAGCAAAATGTTCAATTATCTAAGTGTAAAAGGGGCCATAATTATGTCAAAATGCTTGATAAAGTGGTCTAATCTTGTTTATAGGTTGGGGTGATGTTGGTAAACAAGTATGCAAAATATTAAAGCAATATGTCAAAGAATATAGGAAATAATTGGGGTAGGACGCAAACTTAAACATAGATTTATCAATAATATGCATATTCTAAGAATAAAAGGGGCAATAATTATGTCAAAATGCTTGATACAATTGTCTGCTCTTGTTTATAGGTTGGGGTCATGATGGTTAACAAGTATGCAAAATATGAAAGCAATATGTCAAGGGACATTGAAAATAGTTGGGGTAGTACGCAAACTTTAACATTTGCTGCATATTCTTAGTGGAAAAGGGGCCATAATTATGACAAAATGCTTGATAGAGTTGTCTGCTCTTGTTTATAGGTTGGGGTCATGTTGGTAAACAAGTATGCAACATATGAAAGCAATATGTCAATGGACAAAGAAAATATTTGGGGTAGTACGAAAACTTTAACATTTGCACGCTAACGCAGATGCTCACGCCGAAGCTGGGGTGAGTAGGATAGCTCCACTATATATATTTCATATATAATAGTCGAGCTAAAAATAATCTGAAATAATATTCCATATATGATACTCTTTTCACAAAACCAAAACCTTTATCCACCAAGCCTAAGCACTTTTAAAGTATTGCAGGATCAATATTTTCATAACAGTTTTAGCTTTTTAGCTCACCTGAGCGATAGCTCGAGGTGAGCTATTGTGATCACTCAGCGTCCGGCGTCCGTCCGTCCGTCTGTCTGTAAACAATTTGTAAACATCTTCTTCTACTTAACCATTGAGCCAATTTCAACTAAATTTCATGTGGAGCATCCCTAGGTCATGGGACAAAAGAATTGTTAAAAAAAATTTGATCGCATAACCAAGATGGCCGCCATGACCATATATGGTAAAAACCTTAAAAAATCTTCTTGTCAGAAACCGCTCATCAGATTTTCAAAAAATTTCACAGGGATGACCTTTGAGGGCTCCCCTGAAAAAGTTGTTCAAAGAAATTTGATTCGTCAAAAAACATGGCCGCAGGAGCTCGTTGAACTTTGCATGTTTATTCGTTTTTGCCTATTTTGTGAAAACTTTCAAAAATCTTCCACATTTTTTGTCCGATCCTTTCCAAATTTGCACAGTGTCTTTATATCAATGAGGACACGAACCCTACAAAAAATGAGCATTATTGGTCCATGAAGTACAGAATTACCTCCCCTTGAATTGAGAAAATGGTGTTTATGCAATGAAGTCCAAATTTTTCATCCAATTCTTTCCAAACTTGTTAGGATTTAGCATGGTTCAAACAAGGGAAACAACTACGGTTTATGCATGTTCTTTTTATTACAGATTTGCCTCCCTTTAATTCATTCAAAATCTCATTTTACAGCAGAGATTCCAAATCTGACCTGTAAATGAGCCCCATATTTACTGCCAGTGCTAGGTTACCTTTTCCCATTTGATCATTCTTAAGTATTGGTCTTGTAATGCTGCTACTGCTACTGCTACTACTACTACTACTACTACTACTACTACTACTACTACTACTACTACTACTACTACTACTACTACTGCTACTACTACTACTTCTACTACTACTACTACTACTACTTCTACTACTACTACTACCACTACTACTACTACTACTACTACTACTACTACTACTACTACTACTACTACTACTACTACTTCTTCTACTACTACTAGTACTACTACTACCACCACCACCACCACCACCACCACCACCACCACGTCTACTATTACTACTTCTACTACTACTGCCACTACTACTACTACTTCTACTACTACCACTACTACTACTACTACTTCTACTACTACTACTTCTACTACTACTACTACTACTACTACTACTACTACTACAACTACTATTACTACTACTACTACTACTACTACTACTACCACTACTACTACTACTACTACTACTGCTACTACTACTACACCACCACCACCACCACCACCATTCACAGTGACAAAAAACGTATTCACACAATGGCTGCTACTACAACTTATAGCCCATATAGGGGGGCATGCATGTTTTACAAACAGCCCTTGTTTCTATGGGATTTTAACCACAACTGTTCATGTTTATCTCTGACATATTTTTAGGTCACCTGTCATGAAGTGACACGGTGAGCTTATGTGATCGTGTGATGCCCGGCGTCCGTTGTGCGTGCCTGCGTTTGTCTGTGCGTCCGTCCGTCAACAATTTGTTTGTGTAGACAGTAGCGGTCACAGTTTGCATCCAATCTTGATGAAATTTGGTCAAAA
This sequence comes from Dreissena polymorpha, assembly GCF_020536995.1. Classification (NCBI taxonomy): domain Eukaryota; kingdom Metazoa; phylum Mollusca; class Bivalvia; order Myida; family Dreissenidae; genus Dreissena; species Dreissena polymorpha. The sequence goes on from NC_068356.1 coordinate 34,531,309, forward strand.
TGTTTATCTTGATGAAATCTGGTTTGGGATTGTATTTGGGTCATCTGGGGTCAAAAACAAGGTCACTAGGTCAAATAATAGAACAACCTTCTGTAGACAATAGAGGTCACAGTTTTCATCCAATCTTTATGAAATTTGGTCAGAATGTTTATCTTGATGAAATCTGGGTTGGGATTTTTGTTGGGTCATCTGGGGTCAAAAACTAGGTCACTAGGTCAAATAATAGAAAAACCTTGTGTAGACATTAGAGATCACAGTTTTCATCCAACCTTTATGAAATTTGGTCAGAATTCTTGATGAAATCTGGGTGGGATTGTATTTGGGTCATCTGGGGTAAAAATCTAGGTCAAATAAATAGAAAAACCTTGTGTTGACAATAGAGGTCACAGTTTTCATCCAATATTTATGAACTGTGGTCAGAATGTTTATCTTGATGAAATCTGGATTGGGATTGTATTTGGGTCATCTAGAGTCAGGAACTAGGTCAAATCATAGAAAAACATTGTGTAGACAATAGAGGTCATAGTTTTCATCTGATCTTAATGAGTCAGGTGAGCGATTCAGGGCCATCATGGCCCTCTTGTTCTGTTATTAAAACCACATTTTTGTCTGGAGAAAATTATGAAATGATGTGTATATTCCTCATATGGCCCTTAATCCACACACTGAGTTTTATCAAACTAGATTAACTTTTGTGGGACTAATTGAAGGATCCAGACAGACAGACAGACAGACAGACAGAGCAGGGATCTTCTCTTGATTAAATGGTAGGGGAAATATAAAGCATTTGTAAATATGGGCACATGCATTACGTAAAATAAAGCATGATAATGCAGGTACATGTATCCCTTGTTTATATACCCATTCACTTCAGTAATATATCACATGTAACCCCTGTTTATATACCCATTCACTTCAGTAATATATCACATGTAACCCCTGTTTATATACCCATTCACTTCAGTAATATATCACATGTATCCCCTGTTTATATACCCTTTCACTTCAGTAATATATCACATGTATCCCCTGTTTATACACCCATTCACTTCAGTAATATCACATGTATCCCTTGTTTATATACCCATTCACTTCAGTAATATATAACATGTTTCCCTGGTTTATATACCCATTCACTTCAGTAATATATCACATGTATCCCCTGTTTATATACCCATTCACTTCAGTAATATATCACATGTATCCCCTGTTTATATACCCATTCACTTCAGTAATATATCACATGTATCCCTTGTTTATATACCCATTCACTTCAGTAATATATCACATGTATCCCTTGTTTATATACCCATTCACTTCAGTAATATATCACATGTATCCCCTGTTTATATACCCATTCACTTCAGTAATATCACATGTATCCCTTGTTTATATACCCATTCACTTCAGTAATATATCACATGTATCCCTTGTTTATATACCCATTCACTTCAGTAATATATCACATGTATCCCCTGTTTATATACCCATTCACTTCAGTAATATATCAGTTATCCCTTGTTTATATACCCATTCACTTGGTAATATATCACATGTATCCCCTGTTTATATACCCATTCACTTCAGTAATATATCAGTTATCCCTTGTTTATATACCCATTCACTTCAGTAATATATCACATGTATCCCCTGTTTATATACCCATTCACTTCAGTAATATATCACATGTATCCCCTGTTTATATACCCATTCACTTCAGTTATATATCACATGTATCCCCTGTTTACATACCCATTCACTTCAGTAATATATTACATGTATCCCCTGTTTATATACCCATTCACTTCAGTAATATATCACATGTATCCCCTGTTTATATACCCATTCACTTCAGTAATATATCACATGCATCCCCTGTTTATATACCCATTCACTTCAGTTATATATCACATGTATCCCCTGTTTACATACCCATTCACTTCAGTAATATATTACATGTATCCCCTGTTTATATACCCATTCACTTCAGTAATATATCACATGTATCCCCTGTTTATATACCCATTCACTTCAGTAATATATCACATGCATCCCCTGTTTATATACCCATTCACTGCAGTAATATATAACATGTATCCCCTGTTTATATACCCATTAACTTCAGTAATATATCACATGTATCCCCATGTTTATATACCCATTCACTTCAGTAATATATCACATGTATCCCCTGTTTATATACCCATTCACTTCAGTAATATATCACATGTATCCCCTGTTTATATACCCATTCACTTCAGTAATATATCACATGTATCCCTTGTTTATATTCCCATTCACTTCAGTAATATATCACATGTATCCCTTGTTTACATACCCATTCACTTCAGTAATATATCACATGTATCCCTTGTTTGTATACCCATTCACTTCAGTAATATATCAGTTATCCCATGTTTATATACCCATTCTCTTCAGTAATATATCACATGTATCCCTTGTTTATATACCCATTCACATCAGTAATATATCAGTTATCCCTTTTTATATACCCATTCACTTCAGTAAAATATCACATGTATCCCTTGTTTATATACCCATTCACTTCAGTAATATATCAGTTATCCCTTGTTTATATACCCATTCACTTCAGTAATATATCAGTTATTCCTTGTTTATATACCCATTCACTTTAGTAATATATTAGTTATCCCTTGTTTATATACCTATTCACTTCAGTAATATATCAGTTATCCCCTGTTTATATACACATTCACTTCAGTAATATAATACATGTATCCCTTGTTTATATACTCATTCACTTGGTAATATATCACATGTATCCCTTGTTTATATACATCCCTTGTTTATATACCCAATAACTTCAGTAATATATCACATGTATCCCTTGTTTACATACCCATTCACTTCAGTAATATATCAGTTATCCCTTGTTTATATTCCCATTAACTTCAGTAATATATCACATGTATCCCTTGTTTATATACCCATTCACTTCAGTAATATATCAGTTATCCCTTGTTTATATACCCATTCACTTGAGTAATATATCACATGTATCCCTTGTTTATATACCCGTTCACTTCAGTAATATATCAGTTATCCCCTGTTTACATACCCATTCACTTCAGTAATATATCACATGTATCCCTTGTTTATATACCCATTCACTTCAGTAATATATCACATGTATCCCTTGTTGATATACCCATTCACTAAAGTAATATATCACATGTATCCCTTGTTTATATACCCATTCACTTCAGTAATATATCACATGTATCCCTTGTTTACATACACATTCACTTCAGTAATATATCACATGTATCCCTTGTTTTTATACCCATTCACTTCAGTAATATATCACACGTATCCCTTGTTTATATACCCATTCACTTCAGTAATATATCACATGTATCCCCTGTTTATATACCCATTCACTTCAGTAGTATATCAGTTATCCCTTGTTTATATACCCATTCACTTGGTAATATATCACATGTATCCCCTGTTTATATACCCATTAACTTCAGTAATATATCAGTTATCCCTTGTTTATATACCCATTCACTTCAGTAATATATCACATGTATCCCCTGTTTATATACCCATTCACTTCAGTAATATATCACATGTATCCCCTGTTTATATACCCATTCACTTCAGTTATATATCACATGTATCCCCTGTTTACATACCCATTCACTTCAGTAATATATTACATGTATCCCCTGTTTATATACCCATTCACTTCAGGAATATATCACATGTATCCCCTGTTTATATACCCATTCACTTCAGTAATATATCACATGCATCCCCTGTTTATATACCGATTCACTTCAGTTATATATCACATGTATCCCCTTTTTACATACCCATTCACTTCAGTAATATATTACATGTATCCCCTGTTTATATACCCATTCACTTCAGTAATATATCACATGCATCCCCTGTTTATATACCCATTCACTGCAGTAATATATCACATGTATCCCCTGTTTATATACCCATTCACTTCAGTAATATATCACATGTATCCCCATGTTTATATACCCATTCACTTCAGTAATATATCACATGTATCCCCTGTTTATATACCCATTCACTTCAGTAATATATCACATGTATCCCCTGTTTATATACCCATTCACTTCAGTAATATATCACATGTATCCCTTGTTTATATACCCATTCACTTCAGTAATATATCAGATGTATCCCTTGTTTACATACCCATTCACTTCAGTAATATATCACATGCATCCCTTGTTTGTATACCCATTCACTTCAGTAATATATCAGTTATCCCATGTTTATATACCCATTCTCTTCAGTAATATATCATATGTATCCCTTGTTTATATACCCATTCACATCAGTAATATATCAGTTATCCCTTTTTATATACCCATTCACTTCAGTAAAATATCACATGTATCCCTTGTTTAAATACCCATTCACTTCAGTAATATATCAGTTATTCCTTGTTTATATACCCATTCACTTCAGTAATATATCAGTTATTCCTTGTTTATATACCCATTCACTTCAGTAATATATCAGTTATCCCTTGTTTATATACCCATTCACTTCAGTAATATATCAGTTATCCTGTGTTTATATACCCATTCACTTCAGTAATATAATACATGTATCCCTTGTTTATATACCCATTCACTTGGTAATATATCACATGTATCCCTTGTTTATATACATCCCTTGTTTATATACCCATTCACTTCAGTAATATATCACATGTATCCCTTGTTTACATACCCATTCACTTCAGTAATATATCAGTTATCCCTTGTTTATATACCCAATAACTTCAGTAATATATCACATGTATCCCTTGTTTATATACCCATTCACTTCAGTAATATATCAGTTATCCCTTGTTTATATACCCATTCACTTCAGTAATATATCACATGTATCCCTTGTTTATATACCCGTTCACTTCAGTTATATATCACATGTATCCCCTGTTTACATACCCATTCACTTCAGTAATATATTACATATATCCCCTGTTTATATACCCATTCACTTCAGTAATATATCACATGCATCCCCTGTTTATATACCCATTCACTGCAGTAATATATCACATGTATCCCTTGTTTATATACCCATTCACTTCAGTAATATATCACATGTATCCCTTGTTTACATACACATTCACTTCAGTAATATATCACATGCATCCCTTATTTATATACCCATTCACTTCAGTAATATATCACACGTATCCCTTGTTTATATACCCATTCACTTCAGTAATATATCACATGTATCCCCTGTGTATATACCCATTCACTTCAGTAATATATCAGTTATCCCTTGTTTATATACCCATTCACTATAGTAATATATCACATGTATCCCCTGTTTATATACCCATTCACTTCAGTAATATATCACATGTATCCCCTGTTTATATACCCATTCACTTCAGTTATATATCACATGTATCCCCTGTTTACATACCCATTCACTTCAGTAATATATTACATGTATCCCCTGTTTATATACCCATTCACTTCAGTAATATATCACATGTATCCCCTGTTTATATACCCATTCACTTCAGTAATATATCACATGCATCCCCTGTTTATATACCCATTAACTTCAGTAATATATCACATGTATCCCCTGTTTACATACCCATTTACTTCAGTAATATATTACATGTATCCCCTGTTTATATACCCATTCACTTCAGTAATATATCACATGCATCCCCTGTTTATATACCCATTCACTGCAGTAATATATCACATGTATCCCCTGTTTATATACCCATTCACTTCAGTAATATATCACATGTATCCCCATGTTTATATACCCATTCACTTCAGTAATATATCACATGTATCCCCTGTTTATATACCCATTCACTTCAGTAATATATCACATGTATCCCCTGTTTATATACCCATTCACTTCAGTAATATATCACATGTATCCCTTGTTTATATACCCATTCACTTCAGTAATATATCACATGTATCCCTTGTTTACATACCCATTCACTTCAGTAATATATCACATGTATCCCTTGTTTGTATACCCATTCACTTCAGTAATATATCAGTTATCCCATGTTTATATACCCATTCTCTTCAGTAATATATCATATGTATCCCTTGTTTATATACCCATTCACATCAGTAATATATCAGTTATCCCTTTTTATATACCCATTCACTTCAGTAAAATATCACATATATCCCTTGTTTATATACCCATTCACTTCAGTAATATATCAGTTATCCCTTGTTTATATACCCATTCACTTCAGTAATATATCAGTTATTCCTTGTTTATATACCCATTCACTTCAGTAATATATCAGTTATCCCTTGTTTATATACCCATTGACTTCAGTAATATATCAGTTATCCCTTGTTTATATACCCATTCACTTCAGTAATATAATACATGTATCCCTTGTTTATATACCCATTCACTTGGTAATATATCACATGTATCCCTTGTTTATATACATCCCTTGTTTATATACCCATTCACTTCAGTAATATATCACATGTATCCCTTGTTTACATACCCATTCACTTCAGTAATATATCAGTTATCCCTTGTTTATATACCCATTCACTTCAGTAATACTAGTATATCACATGTATCCCTTGTTTATATACCCATTCACTTCAGTAATATATCAGTTATCCCTTGTTTACATACCCATTCACTTCAGTAATATATCACATGTATCCCTTGTTTATATACCCATTCACTTCAGTAATATATCACATGTATCCCTTGTTGATATACCCATTTACTAAAGTAATATATCACATGTATCCCTTGTTTATATACCCATTCACTTCAGTAATATATCACATGTATCCCTTGTTTACATACACATTCACTTCAGTAATATATCACATGTATCCCTTGTTTATATACCCATTCACTTCAATAATATATCACACGTATCCCTTGTTTATATACCCATTCACTTCAGTAATATATCACATGTATCCCTTGTTTATATACCCATTCACTTCAGTAATATATCAGTTATCCCTTGTTTACATACCCATTCACTTCAGTAATATATCAGTTATCCCTTGATTATATACCCATTCACTTTAGTAATATATTAGTTATCCCTTGTTTATATACCTATTCACTTCAGTAATATATCAGTTATCCCCTGTTTATATACCCATTCACTTCAGTAATATATCACATGTATCCATTGTTTATATACCCATTCACTTCAGTAATATATCAGTTATCCCTTGTTTATATACCCATTCACTTCAGTAATATATCAGTTATCCCTTGTTTATATACCCATTCACTTCAGTAATATATCAGTTATCCCTTGTTTATATACCCATTCACTTCAGTAATATATCCGTTATCCCTTGTTTATATACCCATTCACTTCAGTAATATATCAGTTATCCCCTGTTTATATACCCATTCACTTAAGTAATATATCACATGTATCCCTTGTTTATATACCCATTCACTTCAGTAATATATCAGTCATCCCTTGTTTATATACCCATTCACTTCAGTAATATATCAGTTATCCCTTGTGTATATACCCATTCACTTCAGTAATATATCAGTTATCCCTTGTTTATATACCCATTCACTTCAGTAATATATCACATGCATCCCCTGTTTATATACCCATTCACTTTAGTAATATATCACATGTATCCCTTGTTTATATACCCATTCACTTCAGTAATATATCAGTTATCCCTTGTTTATATACCCATTCACTTCAGTAATATATCAGTTATCCCTTGTTTATACCCATTCACTTCAGTAATTTATCAGTTATCCCTTGCTTATATACCCATTCACTTCAGTAATATATCAGTTATCCCTTGTTTATATACCCATTCACTTCAGTAATATATCTGTTATCCCTCATTTATATACCCATTCACTTCAGTAATATATCAGTTATCCCCTGTTTATATACCCATTCAATTCAGTAATATATCAGTTATCCCCTGTTTATATACCCATTCACTTCAGTAATATATCAGTTATTATTGTTTATATACCCATTCACTTAAGTAATATATCAGTTATCCCCTGTTTATATACCCATTCACTTCAGTAATATATTAGTTCTGATATATTTTTAAAAAGTCACTCAAGAACAGAGCACTTAATAAGAATTGCCACATCCGGTACAAATCAATTTCAATATTTAATAAAAAAATATAACTTTCCAATCCATACTAAGAAGAAAACAAATGGAAAATGATACAGATACATAAGTGGGTAATACCATCAACCTAAATGTACCTTTAACAATCAGTATAACTGAGGATGGGCAATATGCTCTATGCAAGGCCCTAAAGTGTTGAAAACCTACAATATTGTGAATATGAGATTTTTTATGTACAGTTGTGAAGCAATCTAACCAATAGAATTCCTGTGCTCTACATTGTAAGTGTATCACATTTACTGTTTTGATTGATGGATATTTTTTGTAACAGAATATGGATACTGAATGTGGTCTGACATTTTGCTCTTTGAGGGAGTGAAGCAGATTGCAGTTTTGTTCAGAAAAATAACATTTTTGATACATACATACAATAATCAATTGAAGAAAGTAAAATATAAAAATGACATAATTTTGTTTTGTTTACATAATATATAAATATGTCTGATACAAATTTACAGATAAATATAGGATCTTGCGTGAGTGGTCGTTTTGTATTGAATTTATTAAACGAGTCATCTAAACAAAGATAACAAGAGTGCCAAACTGTCACAAGATACGCCCGTTCGAAGGTTTTGGACACCATGCTCAATGCTTGAAAGTGTCCTCAAGACCTAGTTATTGACCCGGCATGACCCATATTTGAACTTGACCTAGATATCACTTAGATGTAACATCTGACTAAATTTGGTGAAGATCAGATGAAAACTACTTCAATTAAAGAGCGGACAACATGCTTAATGCTTGAAATGCACTATGTGACCTCGTTTTTGACCCGGCATGACCCATGTTCGAACTTGACCTACATATCATCTAGACACAACTTCTGACCAAATTAGGTGAAGATCAGATGAAAACTACTTCAATTAGAGAGCGGACACCATGCTAAATGCTTGAAATGCACTAAGTAACCTCGTGACCTAGTTTTTGACCCGGCATGACCCATATTTGAACTTGACCTACATATCATCTAGACACAACTTCTGACCAAATTTGGTGAAGATCGGATGAATACAATTTGAATTAGAGTCCGGACAAAGTGGCGCCGTTGAAAATGCACTAATTGACCCTATGACCTAGTTTTTGACCCGGCATGACCCATATTCGAACTTGGCCTATATATCAACTAGATGCAACTGCTGACCAAGTTTGGTGAAGATCGGATGAATACAATTTGAAATAGAGTCCGGACAAAGTGGCCCCTTTGAAAATGCACTTATTGACCCTATGACCTAGTTTTTGACCCGGCATGACCCATATTCGAACTTGGCCTAGATATCAACTAGATACAACTGCTGACCAAGTTTGGTGAAGATCGGATGAATACAATTTGAAATAGAGTCCGGACAAAGTGGCCCCTTTGAAAATGCACTTATTGACCCTATGACCTAGTTTTTGACCCGGCATGACCCATATTCGAACTTGGCCTAGATATCAACTAGATGCAACTGCTGACCAAGTTTGGTGAAGATCGGATGAATACAATTTGAATTAGAGTCCGGACAAAGTGATGCCTTCCGCCCGCCGCCCGCCCGCCCGCCCGCCCGCCCGCCGCCAAGGGGTTTCACATAATACGTCCCGTATTTTATACGGGCGTATAAAAACGAGGCTTGCCGAGTTTTTATCTTTATTTAGATTACGAGTTTAATTAATTCAATACAAAAAGACCACGAATCTAAGGTTCTTTTTATAACATGACCAACATTTTTTTTCTTTATTTTATGCTCTTGTCACCTTTGTATTTACATTGTAAAAGAGTTTAACTGAAGAAATTCACTGGAATAATGACGTCATTTTGTCACAAAAATGACGTCCTTTCACAGTTATATAACTAGTGTAATAACACCCGTGTAATAAACAAATTGAGCGTTACGTTATTTCACTCCTTAAACGTAAGTCATGTTATAATTAATAATATTGTTGGTGAGTTAAAATCAAAGTGTTCAAAGCACATATTGCACATGAACTTCAATTGAGGTCTAAAGTAGTTCAACTCTATCAATAGCATGATCTAACAAGAGCACCGCATAACGGGTGCCACGCTCGGCTGCCAAAGCTTGTCAGATTTTTTTTTTAGAGGTCACAGTGACCTTGACCTTTGACCTAGTGACCCAAAATGGGTGTGGCATGTAGAACTCATCAAGGGGCATCTACATATGAAGTTTCAAAGTTGTAGGTGGAAGCACTTTGATTTTAGAGGCAATGTTAAGGTTTTTGTTAAAGTTTTATATAAGAGGTCACAGTGACCTTGACCTTTGACCTAGTGACCCAAAAATGGGTGTGACATGTAGAACTCATCATGGTGCAACTACATTTTAAGTTTCAAAGTTGTAGGTGGAAGCACTTTGATTTTAGAGCCTATGTTAAAGTTTGATATTAGTGGTCACAGTGACCTTGACCTTTGACCTAGTGACCCAAAAATGGGTGTGGCGTGTAGAACTCATCAAGGTGCATCTACATATGAAATTTCAAAGTTGTAGGTTGAAACACTTTGATTTTAGAGCCAATGTTAAGGTTTTAGCACGACGCCTACGGTGGACGGCAGACAATAGCTCGGGTTTTCTCCGAAAACAACCTCGCTAAAAATAAGCATGTACTATCTATCGGATATACAAAGCTAGAGTTAACACAATGGGCTGTTATACAATCAACTGGCTTAAATGAAGGTAATGACAAGATGTCTTGTTAACCTCTAATAAGCAATGCATGCTCACTATGAACAGTGTTACTACAGAGGAACAGCAGACTGTTAAAAACATGCAAGGAAACTATTCTGTTAGTAAGAATTCTGGTTAATCTTGTTTAATGCTCTAATGTTTTGTTACGTTTCATTGACTTTGCAGATTTGGCACTTGCTTGACGGGTCACTGAACATTTGTCCACAGTGAATATCGGACTACCATTGTAAACTGTGGTCCCGGAGTCATCCCGAGTAAGGTCGTGTTGGAAACGCAAGGCCTCTGACCAAAAAAATTACTATTGATGACTTCAATTTAATCAAATATCCTTTTAACAGTAGAACATTCATGTTAACAACACACACCCTAACAAGACATCACTACCGGTCCACAATTCACATTTAAACTTTCCAAAATTTAAATTTTTAACAAATTTTCAGAGAAAAAAAATGCAAATATGGCTAAACAATAAAACACCACTTGCGTAAACTGCATTTTGGCTAAGAAGTGACTGCCTTATATGAAAAATAAAATAGAAGTGGAAAGTATCGTCCCTGATTAGCCTGTGCAGACTGCACAGGCCAATTTGGGATGAAACTTTACACATAAGTCCAATTTTCCAAAAGCGGCACTCCATTCTTTGTTTAAGGGAACCTTGGTCCATATTCACCAACACACTCTTATAGTAAAAGGATACTATCATGAGTAAAAGTATTCTTTGGTAAACAAAAATGTCTCCTTTTGCACTTTTGGGGCAAAATAATTGAGAATTGGTGAATACAAAATAGGCATATAAAATAATAATTACAACAAACATTGAAACAAAAGACTACAGTAGGCATTGAACATTTATTCCTTTTCCAGGATCTTATTCTTTACATGACATTCAAATGCGCTACAACAAAAAGTGTTGATATGTAAAAACTATCAATACAATCTTACGTGGGGTTGCAGCAAGGGAGACTTTCAGAGTTCCCGGCTCTGCCTCGGCTGCGGGCAGGGCTCCCTCCATGGTCTGGGGCCCCTTCTCATCAGGGGTTGAGGGCTGGGTCAACTTACGGCCCTTCTTTGTGAGGGCCTTGGCGATGGAAGTGTGGTCAGTGGGCAGGTTGGCCAGCTGGTGGAACACCTGACGCTTGCGTATAATTGTGTACACTAGGTTGCAGTTACCTGTAACAGGGCCCCAGGGCCAATTAACGGTTAACCCTTTACCACTTATTTACACATGCATGCATGTTGAAATTTTTGTGGTTCCTTAAAAAAAACAAGAGCACCGCCTTGCGGGTGCAGACCGCTCATCTATTTTCTTTGTAAAGGTGAAGGGACTCTCCATTTTAATCACAAAGGAGGGAGGGGTGGAGAAAAGAGGGGTGTAAAGTGTTGGGGTGTGGACATTTATTACATTATCTTCCAAAAATGCGGAAAAAAAATGCAAAAAAAACAAAAAACAACAACATTCAGGGGGGGGGGGGGGGGGGGGGGGGGGAGGTGGGTGGGGAGAGGGGATTCTTGGGTGCGATGGTTGGACAGTATTTCCAAAATAAAATAATAAAAATAAATATTAGTGTTTTTTAACCGTTTCCAAAAAAAAAATGGGGGGGGGGGTGGGGTGGGGGGAGGGGGTATAGTGTGAGGGTGTGGTGGTCATTTGTGAGATGATCTTAAAAAAAAAAAATAGGGGGGGGGGAGGGGGGGGGGAGGGCACAGGGGATGGTTTGGGTGGAGTCTATTGTGGTATGTCAGGTAAGAGTAGTTTTGTCAAAGTATCAATCAAATCTAATCATAAATAAAAAAGTTATGGCAATTTTAGCAAAATTTAATAATTTGACCTTGAGAGTCAAGGTCATTCAAAGGTCAAGGTAAAATTCAACTTGCCAGGTACAGTAACCTCATGATAGCATGAAAGTATTTGAAGTTTGAAAGCAATAGTCTTGATACTTTAGAAGTAAAGTGGATCGAAACACAAAATTTAACCATAAATTCAAAGTTACTAAGTCAAAAAAGGGCCATAACTCCGTAAAAATGACAACCAACGTTATGCAACTTGTCCTTTTACTGTACCCTTATGAAAGTTTGCGAGCGTTCCAAGTATGAAAGCAATATCTATGATACTTTAGGGGTAAAGTGGACCAAAACACAAAACTTAACCAAATTTTCAATTTTCTAAGTATAAAGGGCCCATTATTCCGTCCAAATGCCAGTCAGAGTTACATAACTTTGCCTGCACAGTCCCCTTATGATAGTTAATAAATGTTGCAAGTATGAAAGCAATAGCTTTGATACTGTAGGAATAAAGTGGACCTAAACACAAAACTTAACCAAATTTTCAATTTTCTAAGTATAAAAAGGGCACATAATTCTGTCAAAATGCCAGTCAGAGTTACATAACTTTGCCTGCACAGTCCCCTTATGATAGTTAGTCAGTGTTGCAAGTATGAAAGCAATAGCTTTGATATTTAATGAATAAAATGGACCTAAACACAAAACTTAACCAAAATTTTCAATTTTCTAAGTATAAAAAGGGCACATAATTCTGTCAAAATGCACGCCAGAGTTATCTAACTTTGCCTGCCCAGTCCCCTCATGATAGTAAGTAAGTGTACCAAGTTTGAATGCAATAGCATTGATACTTTCTGAGAAAAGTGGACCTAAACGCAAAACTTAACAGGACGCCGACGCCAAGGTGATGACAATAGCTCATAATTTGTTTTCCAAAAATAGATGAGCTAAAAATTATTTGAAGACCTTTTTTAATAGATTCAAGTTTAAAAGGCTTCATTTCCAACCCTTAGATACTTATGAGCAGCAAACAGCATAAAACCTGGACAGCATGCAAATAAGGCTGTTATTTTAGATTATCGTTGGTAAAAGCTACAAATTGAGCTGTGTGAACATTCAGATACATTGTTGTTTTAAAAACATGTCAAAATATGTCATTATTGATAACAAATTTATGCAAAAAACATTGATGTATTTACCGTCAAACTGGTACTGTATGATATTGTTGAAAACCTCCAGCAGGAAGAACACCAGGTGGTGATTGGTAGGACTGGCATACAGGAACCAGGGTGTGCTGAAAGCCTGCAACATGCACACAGCACTTCTTTCAGGATTGCATAGGCTATCCTAGGTTGTTTCACAGTATGACTATCATCTATCGTAGGTTACTTTACAGTACAGATATAGGCTATCCTAGGTTACTTTACAGTACAAATATAGGTTATCCTTAGTGTTACTTTACAATACGAATATAGGCTATCCTATGTTACTTTACAGTACAAATATAGGCTATCCTAGGTTACTTTACAGTACAAATATAGGCTATCCTATGTTACTTTACAATACGAATATAGGCTATCCTAGGTTATCTTTACAGTATAACTATAGTATAAGTATAATATCACTTAATCATCAGGATTTGCTATTGTAGGTTTCTTGACCGTATGACTATAGGCTATCCTAGGTTAATTGACAGCATGACTAAAGGCTATCCCGCTTAACATCAGAGTATGACTTAAGGCTATCCCAGGTTACTTGACAGTATGGTATAGGCTATCCTAGATAACTTAACAGTACGGCTATCGATTATCCTAGGTTACTTTACAGTATAACTTTAGGTAAGCATAGGTTACTTCACAATATTACTCAAATTTCCATCACCTAATAATAGCTGTTCCTGTAGACTATTCAATTGTAGAATTGTATATCATGTGGAAATTAAATTGTTATTACTTTGTATCCAGATCATAGTTGAGCCATATTCTTGTTCTTGTTTTCAAATGTACACTGAGGAATCAAACAGTGTTGTAAATATGTGTTTTTTAACACAACCATTAACACAAATATCCAGATACATAAACTGCATGTGCGTTAAGCAGACAGTGGAAGTTAAGTTTACATTAATTGAGTCATTTGGCTTTAATTTTGAACTTTACTAAGCTTGGTTTTGATTTTCTTTCAAAACAGCCAGAATGGTTTGGAAATAATTAAAATGAAGTGGATTTAACTTAACATGTACTGATAGGAGAAGTGAAAAGTACTTGTACACATATCATGTCATAATTCGAAGAATACTGGTATAAACTCTAACAAGTCAATACCTCCAGTAAATGCAGAAGTTTAGTACTCGCTACCATGGAAAGTGTCTTCAAATAGGGTGAAACTGAAAAATATATAAATTAATCAACATGCAAGATGGCCAATGATAATATTTATTGTTGTCTAAATATTCAACGAAAAATGAACAGTGTATAATTCTAAGACATTTCTAATTCAAATAATGTCCAAAAAGGGTCATTAAAATCTCTCGTAACCTGTATGAGCAAACTTATGTTTAAAACAAAATATCATTACTATAAAGGAATTTCATCTTTAGTTTAATATTGTTGATAATTCAAACATACAGCATTCACTAGCATTACAAATTTTCATTTTAACTCGAGACATTCCTGTAATGTTTGATAAATGAAATACAAATAGTACACAATATATTTCATTATTCTATGTGTGCTTTAATTTATTAAACAAGTACTGAGATTATGAAATGAAATAACCCTAACAAATTTCATGGGCAAGTATAATACAAAATTGTATTGTATCATTTGTATGACATCATAATGAGTGTCTGATCTTTTTCATCTCAAACCCTTAAAGGGACTCTTCTATTGAATTGAACAAGAGGCCATGGGCCCTAAGGCGCTCACCTGAGACCCTAAGGAACAACACTATTCTAGCAAGGTAGATATTAAAATAATGAAAGTACTTGATGAAACATAAATATTCAATTTCTAGGCCCATTTAAATTTTTTGAACTCTGCTTAAATATTGTTCAATCAATTGCGAGCAACAATTAGGAATCCTACTGCAATGATTTTTTTTGCATTCATAAAGTCACTTAACTTAAACATCAACAGTAAGTTAAGAAACTATAATATACTGTGTAATACAAAATGAGAAATTCTATACTAGTTTTGACCTGAGACCCGTAACCCAGTTTCATACTTGGCCAAGATATCATTGGGACAAATGTTCTCACCAAGTTTTGATGATTAGCCAATAAATGGCTTTATAAAGACTTTCACAAGGCAAATGTTAATTTCATACCAAGCAGACAAAATATAACAGACAAAAGGGCATCACACAATGACAACATGCTCATGGTGAGTTTAAAGCAGGTAATAAGGTATACAAAGTGATAAAAGTATAACATAGCAGCTGTAAAGATGGCACTTGAATGCACTCACCATTGACAATGATGGTGAGCAGGCAGTCAAATAGAGGCTGCAGACGCTGATGACCTGTGGTGATGACTTTGTGAAACACCTGAAATGTTAACATGGAAATAATTTACTGGTATAAAGAAACAGTAAATATGTATTTATAATAGTGATCATAGCAGTAACTTTGGT
This sequence comes from Dreissena polymorpha, assembly GCF_020536995.1. Lineage (NCBI taxonomy): Eukaryota > Metazoa > Mollusca > Bivalvia > Myida > Dreissenidae > Dreissena > Dreissena polymorpha. Next base: position 34,547,613 of record NC_068356.1, read on the forward strand.
AATGAATTGTTGTTAAAGACTTTTTTTTAAGCCCAATAATAAAAAACTCACTTTTTGATTGACAACAATCTGCGCAAATACAGATTAAGATTAGATTAATAGTTTTAAGGCCAAGAATGACCTATCATTACATTGCGACAGGTGTGGCACAGGATCTTGATCTTTAAAAAGAATAAATATGAAAAGAGTCAAAAGAAGCTACCTGTATTGCCATAATGAAGATAAGAGATCATAAACATTTACATGAGCTTTCAAAAAACAGCATGCTCGACTATATTTCTGCTTTGTCTGTAAAATGTACATTTTCTGTCACTCACTTAATATGATGACCAAGACATATTTGATGATGAATATGTGTACTACTAATGCAGTACGTCAAAACATTAAGTAGAAAATTAATAAATTAAAAAAAGAGATGAGACCATGCTAAGGATGAAGGCTTTCAACATTTTACCAATTTATTTAGTTTAATTAACTTTGTAAGCAAGGTCTGCATATAGACTACTTACACACAAAATTACATCACAATAACTTCAGCCAAACTCAAGTTTTATAGTGGAGACCATTTTCTATTTTCGGTGACAATGTCCTTGATCCAACTGGCCCCAAATGCAATACCAACCTAGGTCAACATTTAAGCTATCCATCCCCAAAATTAGAACACAATAGCTCCATCCACACTAAACTATTTAGCAGAAGTTCGTTTTTCTATTTTGAGTACCTATACTCCACTGCAAGTTAACCGTCACCAATTTTCTTGCAAATTTACATTTAAAAAAAATGTACAAAAAGGGGCATAATAATGCTTAATTGCAGGTAAAGAGTCGTGAAACGTTGAGACCTCACACAACAACCCCAAACACATGTATACAGTTTCAGTTAAAAACCTGTTATAGAAAAAATGATATGAAGATGATGTACATTGACCTTAATCAGAGCCTTACACAGACATTTGGATATGAATAATATCTCCGAGTTTTGGTGTAACGTTGATCTAAGATTTAAAAGAAAGGTAAATCAGAACATTCTTAAGGACGATGGTTTTGAAAATTGCACCACTCACAATGATGAGAAAGTCTGCATGTGTGCCTGTAAACACAGGTATATCCATGGGTACCCTCACGGTGTAGGGCTTGTTGAGACGCACCCCAAAGTTCCTCTCCCCACTCAGTAACAGCAGGATGAACACGCCAATGTGCATCAGGCCCACCCGAGCTGTACAGGTATACATAGGATACATTCTGCCATAAGTGTGCTACTGTCTTTTTGCCACTAAGTAATTTTGATTTTGCATCTGCTTATAATTATAGTTTTCTTTACAAAAATCTCTAGCAGACAAAATTTATTTAATCTATTTATTAAATGTAGTTTTCCTAAATACTACATAAAAAAATAACACTTTATTAAAACTTTATGAGAGCAATCAATATAATATTGTCTAGTAATCTACATTTCTACACCGTCATGTTGTTAATTCAATTGCACAAAAGAAAAACATAACAATTAAGTAACACTTATGAAGCTCACAGAGTGAAAATATAACCTTAATTGATAGCTGGAGAGGAGATTAAAATGCTAATGAAAATGACTGGTAATGCACATTTCCATACTATCGACACGAGTGCAACTATTCAAACCATAACAAGAACTTCCCCTGAAGCAAACATACACAGTTATTAAACTAGGCGACACAATTAAAAAAATGTGATTTGGTCAGGGTAGGCAACATTCAGTGGAGAACCAAATGATTTAGAATCTCTGCCTTCTAATTATTGTCATACAATTTAGATGGTCAATAATACATTTAAAAGGTTTAAACATAAAATGCAATTGTAATGTGCATGTACATACATTGGTCTGCCCTGGCATCATTCAAGTAGTACAGGATGGGGACAAGAATGTCCAGTACATCACTGCTCTTCAACACATAGAACATAAACTTCTGAAAAACAAAATAGCATGTACATGCACCTACTATGTAAAGGTTAACAGTGACATTCTAAGAAGTATGTTCATTATTGTACCGCTCAATAATCTGTGTCATCCTTCCATAACATGTTTTGATCTTACCAACAGTTCATCCAAAAATATATTATAATATTTTTAATTCTAATAATTGAATACTTTTGTAATGATAAGTATGTGAGTTGTGTGTGTGTGTTTTTTTTTTGGGGGGGGGGGGGGGGAGGGGGCGCAATTTTAACTACTTTTCTGACAACCAAAACATATATGTCACAAACTTAAACTATAATACTTGATTGAAAGTCCAAAACAAGATAGAGAATCATACTACATTTTGTATTTACCTTGTTAATGTCACACATTTTGTATTTACCTTGTTAATGTCACACATTTTGTATTTACCTTGTTAATGTCACACATTTTGTATTTACCTTGTTAATGTCACACATTTTGTATTTACCTTGTTAATGTCACACATTTTGTATTTACCTTGTTAATGTCACACATTTTCCAGAAGAGCACTAGCAGCTCTTGGTGGAAGTGTATTTTCTTGGTGGAGCCAGGAAGGTAGGTCTGCATCAGTGGGTTGTTCAGGAGGCGTGTTATGCCTTTCAGAATGAAGTGGAAGTCCTGAAACAAAATGAACCTCGTTCTTTAAAAACGGGGCTTAATGCGTATAGTGTTGTCCCAGATTAGCCTGTGCAGTCCACACAGGTTTATCAGGGACAACACTTTCTGCCTAAACTGGATTACTGGTAAGAAAAACTTCATTGAAACAAAAAAATCCATCAAAGCAGAAAGTGTTGTCCCTGATTAGTCTGTGCAGATTACACAGGCTTGTCTGGGACCACAATTAACACATATCGAGGGCTGAACGGAAAACTGTTGTATCTCCTTCTTTATTTAATATGAGTTACAACAGTCTTCCGTTCACCCCTCGATATGCGTCTCAAACATAGGAGGTTTAGTGTAAAACACACAGCTTAATACATCTTTCTTACATACAACAGTTTCATGCATACTTCTCCAAACATGAACATACAAGAGCCTATAAAATTTGAGTTTTTTGGTAAAATAAGTATTGGGAAAAATGGTCACCATGGTTTCTTGTAGTTCATTCAAATTTACAACAGGATATATTAATATATATATTTTCATAGTTGCTATTTTGTTTTCGTGCATAAATGAATGCAGGTCTTAATGGTGTAAATTTAGTGTACCTCCTCCCTGTGAATTCTTGATAAGTAGTTCACGAACAAGTTGTCTGGACCTGCAGCCTGCAAGGCAAATACAAGGGCTGGTTGAAAATCTTATTAAGACAACATCTTTTATTAAAAGCTGAATTATATATACATTGTGCGAATAACATAAACAATAATAACTAGAGCTTTGTCACAGACGTGACCAATACCCCTGCATGCCGCATTGACACATAATATTTTGCATGTCATCTTCACAAAAAACAGCGGACACCATGCTCAATTTTTAAAACGCACTAAAAGACCCCTTGACCTAGTTTTTGACCCTGAAAGGCCCATGTTCTAACTTGGCCTTAAGATCATCTCCATAAAACTTCTGACCAAGTTTGGTGAAGATCAGATGTAAACTACTTGAATTAGAGAGCGGACACCATGCTGAATGTTAAAAAACGCACTAAGTGACCCCTGTGACCTAGTTTTAGGCCCTGAATGGCCCATGTTCAAACTTGTCCTAGAGATCATTGAGATAAAACTTGTGACCAAGTTTGGTGAGGATTGGATGAAATCTACTTGAATTAGAGAGCGGACAATATGGTGAGGTTTAAAACGCACTAAGATACCCCGTGACCCAGTTTTTGACCCGGCATGACCCATATTCAAACTTGACCTAGACATCATCTAGATACAACTTCTGACCAAGTTTGGTTAAGATTGGATGAAAACTACTTGAATTAGAGAGCGGACAACATTGTGATGTTTAAAACCCACTAAGTGACCTCGTTACCTTGTTTTTGACCCGGCATGACCCATATTCAAACTTGCTCTAGACATTATCAAGATACAACTTCTGACCAATTTTGGTGAAGATTGGATAAAAACTACTTGAATAAGAAAGTGGACAACATGGTGAGGTTTAAAACACACTAAGTGACCCCGTGACCTAGATTTTGACCCGGCATGGCCCATGTTCAAACTTGACCTACACATCATCTAGTTACAACTTCTGACCAAGTGTGGTGAAGATCGGATTGAAACTACTTGAATTAGAGAGCGGACACTTAATACAAACCGACAGACAGACAGACAGACCGACAGACATGTTCACTCCTATATACCCCCCTAAACTTTGTTTGTGGGGGTATAATTATTTTCAATTTGTTCCGTCCATAATTGACTAACATTTTGTGTATGGCACTTAATACTACAATTAATGATTTTAAATACCAATAATATTCAAATATGTGTGATACGAGAATTCTGAACATGAAATCAGGTCTTACATTTTCTATAATTTAAAGTGCATGCAGTTATATTATAATGGATCAACTACTTTAACAGTCATCCAAGTTTAAACACATTCAAAACTCTACAGTCCAGCCCTACTGACCTCAGCATGTGGCTCCATTGCAGTACCCCCGGCAGTGCCGTCCACAGACACGTTCTGGTTGGTCGCCTCATTCTCCATGGTAACGCAGAGCACCTGCAATGCGGACTCCACCAATGCCTCCCTGGAGTCCGTGAACATCAGGTGGTTGTAGGGCAGTCCGTACCCCACCGGGTCATAGGCGCACACAACGTTGATCAAGGAGGTAAACAATGGTAAAGCATGTCTGTAAATGAAAGGCCAAAGAAACCAATAGATAATTTCATTTATTGCCACATCAATTTTGTTCTGCATTTTTTACACGATTTAATGCAGTCAGTTAACAAACTTACACTTCTCCTGAGCAGGCTTTGCCATACAGAAGAAGTTTAACAATACTAAGTCTAAATACTTATTATAAGTTATGCCAGTAAGTGAATGAGAGTTGGGGAATGATGACAATAGAAGTAATTTCATGACTGATTCCCTTACAAGTTCTTTTACTGCCTTAACATTCCTGCTCTCTACTAATTGAGCTAGCTCGGTAAAGAACTATAGCCAATCTATTGGGTTCTTATAACAGACAGACCCTAGTAATACCTAAAAACTATTTTAATAACATTGTTGGTATTATGCACTCAAGAAACAAATGTTGACTGTATTTTTTAAAAACGAAATGTTGCTTTTAGAATACAATTAAGAACAATTTTGAACAAATTAAATGAAAAAGTTACTGAAAAAGTAACTACAGTGTTATTTACCAAGTTGATTACTTATTCCTTATTAACTGGTTATAATTGTGTACATATATAGGTGAGCAATCAATACAAACGTTAACCTGTTTTCTGTTGAGGTGAAGAAATGAATCCACTGATTGGGAGAGCTGTGTGCATCAGCTAAAACAGATTGAAGTGCCAGCTACATGCATCCAAATACAGATCTCAAATCATGTGGGAAAACATTGTGCTAACAATATTTGACTTCACACACAATATATTTTTTAATGTTGTTGTATGTCTAAATCACTGGTATGATATGCCCATCACCATTGAGTTCTCTAGAAAGACCAACTAGTAAAGTAACAACTACATTATAAAATATTCATTTTTGTCTGATTATAACAACCCTCCACCTTATTCATTGGTTCTGAAATGTGTTGTAAACATCTAAAATAATATCTTTAGCTTAGAATCAGAACTGCATTTACATGAGTAAAATGACATGAGGTATTGAAGGTAATCATAAGGTTGGGCCACACATATAAGAGATCTATTCATATCATTAAAAATGTTAGAAAAAACTACTGTTACCTATCGGTGGCAGGTACATTGTTTCAGAGAAGCATGTCAACAACAACTTGATGATTTCACTACGGTTGTTGTCATGGTGAACATTGTGGTGTGGGGAGTTTGCAAACCCAACACCTGCTTCCCATATGTATTCACAACTGTCAATGGAGGCCATATCTTCTGGGTTATCCTTAAAACGTAGTATAAGGTATAACAATTGAGATTTTTTCTACAGCAATTTCATTTTTGAGTGATTATTGTAAATATCAATCAAATGCCACATATGCAATTACAGACATGACAAGGGCGATTTAGAACAACACATACATATGGGCCATGCTCTGTGAAAAGGGGGTTTAATGCATGTGCGTTAAGTGACGTCCCTGATCAGACTGTGCAGTCCGCACAGACTAATCAGGGACCTCACTTTCCGCTTTTATGATACTTGTCGTGTAAAGAAAGTATCTTCTTTCAAAAACCAGTTAGGGTGGAAAGTGTCATCCCTGATAAGCATGTGCACACTGCACAGGCTAATCTGGGCCAACACTTTATGCATATGCATAAAATACCTTTTCACAGAGCGCGGTTCATATATAAAAGTCTTAAAAACACAGTTGATAGTTAACTTATGTTAAAACAAGAGCTGTGTTCGTGAAACACAATGCCCCCTACTGCGCCGCTTTAAAGCCATATATTTTACCTTTGACCTTGAAGGATGACCTTAACCTTTCACCACTCAAAATGTGCAGCTCCATGAAATACGCATGCATGCCAAATATGGAGTTGCTATCTTCAAAATTGCAAAATTTGACTTTTGACCTTGAAGGATGACCTTGACCTTTCACCACTCAAAATGTGCAGCTCTATGAGATACACATGCATGCCAAATATCAAGTTACTATCTTATATTGCAAAATTTTGACCTTTGACCATGAAGGATATCCTTGACTTTGACCTTTCACCACTCAAAATGTGCAGCTCCATGAGGTATGCATGAATGCCAAATATCAAGTTGCTATCTTCAATTTTGCAAAAATTGACCTTTGACCTTAACCTTGAAGGATGACCTTGACCTTTCACCACTCAAAATGTGCAGCTCCATGAGATACACATGCATGCCAAATATCAAGTTGCTATCTTCAATATTGAAAAAGTAATGGCCAACGTTTAAGTTTTCGGACGAACAGACAGACACCATATATTTGACATTTGACCTTGAATGATGACCTTGACCTTCACCTTTCACTACTCAAAATGTGCAGCTCCATGAGATACACATGCATGCAAAATATCAAGTTGCTATCTTAAATATTGAAAAAGTTATGGCCAATGTTAAAGTTTTCGGACGGAGGGACAGAGGCCATATATTTGACATTTGACCTTGAAGAATGCTCTTGACCTTCACCTTTCACCACTCATAATGTTCAGCTCCATGAGATACACATGCATGCCAAATATCAAGTTGCTATCTTGAATATTGAAAAAGTTAAGGCCAATGTTAAAGTTTTCGAACGGACAGACACCATATATTTGACCTTGAAGGATGACCTTGACCTTTCACCACTCAAAATGTGCAGCTCCATGAGATGCACATGTACGGACGGACAGACTGACACACTGACTGACTGACTGACTGACAGACAGACAGTTCAACTGCTATATGCCACCCTACCGGGGGCATAAAAATATATGTATGACGATTAACAATTAAGCCACTGCTTGCTGAATGTCTTAACACATTGTCTATCAAATATCATGGTAAGGTGAACTAAATTGTAGACTTACTGGTCCGGATTTTCTGTTTGATGCAACTGTAAACTCTGGACAAAACAGCAGATCCTATAAAATATAATGTCATCTTTTCCAGCATGTCTCGAAATAAAAAGTACTAATGTTTCACTAAATCCAACTGAGCATATTATACATATTAATTGACAAAACATCAATGACTAAACTTACACACAATGCATTTAGCAATGTCTGAGCCAGTGGAGGACTTTCATTCTGAAATACAAAAAAAAACGCAATGGTAAATCAATATTAAAGTTAAGAAATAATTGTTTACATGCACATTATTTAATGTTTTAATATTTGAAAAATAAACCTAGCTAAGTTACTATATACCTTACACTAGCATACAAAATATAATAAAAACCCTTTTTGAGTTTATTAAATATATTTCATTATAATTGAGGATGTGGATTGCATGTGTAAATACATATCTGTAAATGTATATCTATTGTCCCAACCTCAGTTTCCTCTGCTTGGCCAGGCAATGTTGACCAAAAGAAGCCTCTCCAATCTGGGTCCTCAAATATGTACGGCAGTACTCTTGTTAGCAATCGGACGCAGTTCAAAACTGAAAAAACAACAACATTGTTCCTTTTATAATCCACTTAATACATTCAATTATCAATAGCTTAGAACAATAATGCAAAACTATATTTTTCTGAATATTTCTGGTATTTGGGTAAGTATGTTAATGTCTTGTTCTGTCAAATGATTATCACGCTGAGTCTCTTAAAATGTATCATTCTAGTAAGTTGTATTAGTATAATGTTCTCTATATAACAACAAAACACTCCTTCAAATACCTATTTGTTGTTCCCGTTGAGAAGGGCAACCACTCTCTGCTGCTGCAACAAGCTTCTCTACAGCCTTATAGCAAAGTGTTGCCAGGTTGGAAGGCGATTCCTCTCGTAAGGCCCGAATTTCTGCTGCGGGTATGAGTGTGAAAACATCCTGCACACAAGTAACACAGTCTGACCAGAACTGCTCCCAGAACGCTTCATCACTGGCTTCAATGGGCTGAAAATCATCATTTAATGAATTATTATAAATTTTATATATGTTGTGTTGGAATCAATTTTTTATATGAAAAAAAAGGATCATATTTTTAGAGGCTGTTTGTTTAACACAGAGGTTGGTTCACAAGCTAGGCCACTTGGGTTCAATCCTTACTCCCAGTGCATGTGAACTTTGCTGTGTACCAGACTTTAGGAAGATTTTCCTTTACAGATACTGGGAGGTTGCAAACAACTATTTGATATGATATAAATCAACAACAATACATGAAAAGTTTGGTTTATTACCCAAGCTTCTCTCCAAAACACAAAAACACACCAAAATTGAATGCCTTTCAGTAAAAAATAAATAGCTGAACAATTTCAGCTATAAAAATTCTAAATAGGTCCCGAGTTTTGTAAGTCTAGTAAGTAAATTAGAAAGGAGTGATTGGACACACTCTGGGTCCTCACTTAGTACAGCCTCTGCAACAAAGGAACATTATAGACTTCTAAACACACATACACACACTCACACTCATTTACTTAGGGCTTGGTGGAAAACAAACAATAATAAGCATAAATTGTATACATGAAAGTATTCATCACCATGACATCAATAATAAGCTTAAACTAACAACCTCAGTAACCAGGCTCCTTGCTACACTTAGGGGGATTGGGGTCAGGGCCCTTACAGGGGGGAATTTTGCGTCGTTTTGGGCGAAAAGGGGAATTTTAGAAGATCTTTTCACCAACCATTCAACACTTAAAATTGCTATATTTTAATGTAATTTACATAAATATACATTTAATCAAAGGTTTATAGCATGATACCAGCTGGAAACAGGTATAAAAGTAGAAAAAAAAAATTTAGAGGGGGGAATTTTTAGCTGAAATAGGGGAAAAAAGTATACTTTTTAAGGGGGGAATGAACCGAATTTCGGCCCCAAAAACGGCCAAACGAGGGCCCTGGTAACTCATTAACAACATACAATTTTACAACTGTCAGTGTTGCTTGATTGGTCATTGTTGGCTCGGGTACTAATTACACGTATTCAGTGTACTCTTAAGCATAACTACATACTCCCCAGGTACGGTAAATATACTGACATGTACCCGAGTTGTATTCCCACCCAAAATCAGATATCATAAAACGCGCTACCAATTACCTAAAAACAATATTGTTTATCTTAAACAAACTTTTCTTTAAAAAAAACATGTTTTTTGAGTATGAGTTTCATTAATATAGAGGCCATTCAGCAGACAATAGATATAAATGTGAACATAATTAATAAAAAAAATAAATAGCCAACAACGACCAATTTAGCGGGCTACATGTAAGCATACTTAAGAGTACTCGGGTTACATGTAAAGTAGTACCCGAGCCGACAATGACCAATCGAGCGTCAGTGTCAATGTTTAACTGTTGCTGTGTTTTAAGCATTTAAGCTCAGCTTCAAGCAATTTATGCGACAGACCAACCGTTTTAACGATTTTTTTGTCGCCTTGTAAAGTCACATATGTTATCATACTTATACAGTTCATTATCTACTTTTAATTTGTGCAAATAAGCACAGATCTTTTTATCCTAGCTTAAGACTTTTAAGTTAAGTGGGTGGGGAAACTGTGCAGCACTTCATAAAATTACAAAGCAAATTTGTATTACGTGCACTGCACGTGCCATTTGTACCTGAGTTTTTGTCGTTAGCTGAATGACAGCTTTTCTGAAATTTAGTTTTGTGTCAGTGTTTCCCATTTTGACAGATGGCTTGTTGGCATAATTTTTCTTATGACGTTTCCATCGATTAACAAGAACGACAACTTAGTATAATGGTTCCTGGTTCGGGTCCCGTGTTCTGATGAATGACGGGCACCAGCTAAAGTTGCTCTTCAACGAAAAATGACCGAGCGCGAAAAGGATCCTTATTATTTGGTAAATTTATCAATTAACAAAGATTTTATAATTGTTTGTATAAATAAATTACAAATTATAGTTAATTATAACAATATACGTGTTTAAAACTTCTGTCATAGTGTGTACAATCGTTCAATTTAGTGATATGTATGATCATTCACTATCCGAATTGTTTGGTTCGAACTGTTATTACACGAGCAATACAAGTGTCGGTCAATAGCGATACATCGCTAATGTTATACTTGTTCTGTAGAAACCGACTTTAAATAAAATTTGTATTTTATATTTGTATCAATTTTTGCGAGTCTCGTTTCATTGTTAAGATGGATCTGTCCTCTAGTCTAGAAAATTGCAACCGAAAAGGTTCCAGAAAGTAAAATTTGCCAGAATGCAAGCACCATTGGAAATTACGATTACGACAGTCAGACTACTACAACAGCACAGTACTTAAGTAGACGCAGTGTCCGACAAATCCATTGCCCGGAGCCCGGGGGCTACCAAAATTTTTCATCGGTCTACTTACATTTTCCAGCTGACGCCCGCCGGGCTACTATAAATCTATAAGAGCGGTAGCCCGGTTTATTGACAGACATACGTAGAATAAACATGCTGACCATGTGTTTGTACACTGTGTATTGCTTATAATCCGATAACAAAGTGCAATCAATTATCTTATCAGTCACCGATCACTTGCGGTTATGTCTTAAACAGTAACAGTGTAATTTAATCATCCAATAAGAATCAACATTTGTCGTCTGCTAATAATATAATGAGAGCCGGTTGGATAGTTGGCGCACATGATGCAACATCATTTCGCATTTTGGAATTCTTTGTTAACCGCAACAATGAGTAATAGCGACAAAGTTTTTGATGTCGTTAAATATCCAAGGACGCCAAACATTAAATAAATCAAAACAATAGCGGATTCTTCAAAACGGTAACGAAACCAAAAATGAATATTAATGACAACTTTGTGAACGCGGTTAACACCTGCTAATTAGTTTGCATTGTCAATAAACAATTGGATTAATCGACTGTTAATCAATAATCCCATATATGCCCGATTTATATTTTTAAAATCAAATTATGGGTGGGTAATATAGACAATAAGAGTCATAAACACAAACGTTTGAAATTTTCTAAAGTGTCAAATGAATTTCGGCATATGGTTCTATTTAAAGATATGATGAAATAAGCTCCCAATCAGGACCGTTGTATTGCAACATGCGTAAATAACCTGCCACGGTTTGCACGCATTTTGTACAGCTATTTTAGGTTACAAAATTCTACATTTAAGAAATGAATTTCTTTGTCCTGATAAAAAGCGCGCGAAAATTTGCGTGGGTGTATTTATTTGTAAATAAAAATTGTGTAGCGGGTACAACATTGAGATCATTTAATTTCCATTAAAAGTTTCGTTGTGAATTTCAACTAAAGTACCGGGTTATCTCGCGAATTATTTGGCATTTACATTTTCTCTTAATAAAATATCATGTAAACACGCTGTATCGTTACCGTTACGCTGTATCAGTTCCTTCATTATTGAAACAATTATTGTATTGTATACTGACTGCACACAAGTGTCGTAACATACGGATGCAATACGTAAAGTCGGACAGTACTTAAAGTCGGACACAAGTAAATAAATGATTTAATACTCTTGATTTCTTGAAACTCGGTATTTGTTGTTAAAAAGGGCAATTGCATTGATTAACACCATACGAGTCAATCGTATTGATCATCTAAACGCTTTATTTACGTTTACGACTTTACGTGCTGTCCGAATTTAAGTACACATACATGTGCACATACATGTAATATCTACATGTAGTATATGATTTTCTTTGGTACATTTACATTGAAGTACACTGTGCCTGTACTGTAACATTAATTTACGATATTGACTGTGTACATCAGACTACTTGCTATTTTTAATGTATATGTATGTATACATATTAAGTATATGTAAATGAAGAACTAAAATAAAGATGAAAACCTGCCTCTTATCATTTTGTAGGAAAATTTTAATGGGCTACCAAATATTTTTATTGGTAGCCCAGTGGGCTACCTGAAAAATAAGAAATTTGTCGGACACTGAGACGCAACCAAAAAGTTTACCTTTCAACGTAGTACCCAAAGAAACGCACCAAAATATTGCAGGCACACATAGGATACAGGAAATAACCATAATACCCATATGTGCTATGGCTAAATGGCTTTTAACCTAGAAGATAAAAGGAAATCTTCAGAAATGTTCACTACTTTCAAATGGCCCATGGAGGAATACAAAATGACTTAGTGGAATGTTTCCTTAAATTTGACAATACAAAACAATCAATTGTTCATGAAATAATCACATATAGTGAGCATTTTTGTTTTTAATTTATTTGCATAAGATAAGGAATTTTAGATATCATACTAATTAAAGAATAAAAACTTACAATTGTGTTTCTAATTGTAAATCATTAATGCATGACCCTGATTGAAGATTCTGTCCATTCACCTGAAAATGTAATCATATATTTGATATTCATTATCTAGTTCTGGCTACCATAACTTTAAATGTGGCTTTTTATGATTTTTGACTGGCGCAACTTTATAGTTATGGACCAACCCCATTAGGAAAGTCAACCAGAAATTTCCGAAAAGTTGACAGTGAACAAAAACGGTCCAAAACAGCTTTTAATGCAGTTATTGGCCCAAATCAACCACTTGATCGGAAAGATTGACATTTTTCATGTTTAACTGATATATTCTTTCACAAAATACTATCTTAAACATTTAAAATTATCTATTCTGCTTTTACATATCGAGAAAAACAGCTATGTGACAGACTAACTTGAAATGTGAATCTCCCGAGATTTCACGGTCATATGACGTTATTTCTATTTTTAGTAACATACCATGTGCTCAAGTGTTTTCAAATTCAAAATGACATTTCCCAGTATTTTAGATTATTCTGGCTTGTTTTGTAAACAAATTGTAGTGCAAATACAAACTCAAAGTAAATATTATTTAAAACTACCTGATTCACACTGAAATCAGTCTTATAATCCACCCAGGGCTCGACATTAGCTTTTGAAGCCACATGTCCAGTCGGACAAGTAGACCAAATTTCACTTGTCCTGACCAAAAAGCAACTTGTCCTGACCATTATATCTTATTCTGCTCAGTACTTTGCAAAATAATGAAATAATACAAAATGCTCAAATCATAAAGACTTGAATCGTTCAAAATACATGTAAACATAATTGTAGGCAATTTCAATACAAAAAGAACTGACTAGAATAACAGGAAAACTCAAGATTATTGATTTATAAACATTATACAAAGCCATAATAACTGACAAAAACTTGTGTATTGCCACCATAAAACAGAAAATGTTAAAAGTGATGTATATGTACAGTACTTAACTGACATTTTAAAAAACAAAATCATTCTATACATAGAGATGACGTCACTACGTTAATTGTCTGTAAGATCGGTGTGTACCGGTGTCGTAAAATGCATATTCTTTACAAGGCAGAATATTCTTGTTATCTTGGCAAAGAAAAAAATGTTAAGGGTTGCTTCCTTTGTGAACAGTACAGTGTAGTACATGTATCACATGGAACTATCAGAATATCTCGGGCTTTGACGATTAAACGTATACAAAATATACTCGGAAAAGTTGAATGATATCTCCACAAAAATAATGGCTTTAAGGGCATTTTTTCTAAGTTATACAATTATAATAATGACCACTTGTCCCGTCGGACTAGCAAATTCTTCATTTACTTGTCCGGACTAACAATTTGGTTGTCCTGGACAGTCGGACTACCTTTAATGTCGAGCCCTGCCACCAGACGTAAGTTGTTTATCACAAATAAAAGATTTCAGAAAACGAAAGTAATGTTTACAATTTCAGCAAAAAATGTCAAGGTCGATCCGAAAGTATCCAAATGAAAACTCGTCACATGACAAAGCGACAATGGCGTCTAAATTGTGAATTTTAGACTGATGAGAGTTATTTTCATATATTGTAAGATGCGTTTGAAACATTTGAACCTAAAAATAATCCCCGATGCAGTAATTTATATTAATTCACCAATATATGTAGAAATGTATCCAAGAAAATGAGCTTTCTTTGATTTATAGCGTGACATAAATATGTTATGACTCTGGTTGACTTTCGGTACGGGGTTGGCTTCAGCGTACAGGTCTGTCAATACTATATAAACTGTACGCTGAAGTTTCTTTAGCTATTCATTATCGAGCTGATTGACACTTGTAATTTATTCTTCTTTCACAGGAAGTTCCTTGCACCAGCACTACTGGGGGACTCCAAGCCACATGGGGTCTTGGGAATCGGTTATTTGTATTTCCAGGCAAAAAAGGAACACTGTGTACAGGTAAAAATTTAAATTGCTGACTGCATTCTCCAAAAGAACCGTCTCCTTTATTTTCTTATGTGGTTGCAGGCATTTTTCTACTGTTCTCATGGGCCCAGTAGTTGCACCTTTTCCCTAATCAAAACTGTGAGCAAAAAAATCCGCATTGGATATTTTTGACTAAAAATGAAGAAAAAATTCAATTATAAAAAACTCAACATCCAGTTTTTAGACTGACATTGCATTTGAGTATCATCTATAATATTAACAGTTACCAATGTTGTCTTAAAGAGGTATTGCACTATTATAAGACTGGTCATTCTATGGATTGCATCAAACAAAATAACTTGCTTTTTTACACATGAGCGTGTGCAAAATGAAGGAAGGATTTAAATTTTCAGTTGTGAGGCTTTAATTTTTAATTGGAACATGCCTTCACAATTTATGTGGTGTAGGCAGAGCTACAGATAAGGTGCGTATTTGCGTAAATACCCAATGTAAAATTCCGATTACGAAAAAAACAACTCTGCGTACCGAAACCCAATTGAAATTGCTGATTATGCATATCGTATTTTTCATCTGTGTAAAAAGTAAATCTGCCCCGGAAATACCTGGGTTCGAAATACCCGGATTCTTTCCGCTTCGTCCAAGCGCTTTCAGTATAACCTTCAGCACATTTATATGTACAGAAGAAATTGTCTATGTAACTATGTGTTATTGTTGTGAAAATGTCAAAACCGCGAGGCCGTAAAAAGGGAAACATCGTAACCCAGGCACAAGAAACTCAATTTTAAGTTATTTAACTGCGAGCAACACAAAATCACAAGCGGAAAATATAGTGAAACTAATTCTTGACGATATTGTGTCGGAGGCAAGAGCTGACAGTGCTTACATTGTTAGAAAACTGTGGAAAAATGGGCAAACTTTAAAACAAAAATCAAGACTGTATATTATGGATACATCTACATAATTACACAAGATCTCTGAAACTAATCAATTAAGAGTGGAACTTTAACCAGCTCATTCAGGTAAGCATTTGAGAATTTAAGACAATAAAAATACCCATTTTTTATACAAAAATTCCCAATTGTCAATTAAAGTAGAGGGTACTGACTTTATTTTGTACCAAATTGAAAATGAAAATACCCAATGGAACTCAAAAGTAGTGGGTATTTACCCAATAACTCAGAAAATTTATCTGGAGCTCTGGATGTAGGTATTATTATTTTATAACGTTTTTTAAATTTAAATCAAGATAAATTATGCGGATTTTATGTCAGACTTGTAAATATGGTGATGTGTTGATGAAATCCTAAAATACGCTTGAAGATAATAATTGTCATAAAAAAGTCGGATTTGTAGATCTGTTTTTGATATTTGTTAAAAATTAAACTTTGAGTGAAATTAACATATTTTGTGCAATTCCATTCATATTTTATTTATTTGAAGTTTACATTTTCTCTTCATACATGGTATAACAATAAGGTTTTTTCTCACATTAGAAAATAAATGATGTTTTTTCCCCAAATGATCAGAAAGAGGCCTGTTTTGAAATCTTGCATGACATTTGGACATTCTCTCAGTCTTTTCATGCGTATTATCTGTGAAAATGTCTTCTCAGACATTGTATCTGCCAAAATGTGTGTCATATGTTATTATCTTTTGTCAGATTTGTCTTACTGCCTGAAAGTTTTTGCAGAGTCTGGTAATTATATGTCGTAGGGAAGGTATTAGTTTGTGTTCATTGCCCTCACAATCTATCAAGTTTATAAATTAAATTGTATATATTTTTAAAAAGTAGAAAATCAATCTTGCTTCATTTATTCTTGTATGAAGGGAAGTAGATTTTGCTGAAAAAAAACAACACCCTTCATGTTCTAAATAGCAGATCTCAAAGGTTAAATGCAAACATAAAAATCTATTAAGGTATTTTGAATTTTTTTTAAGGAATCAGCGGAGAAGACCAATTGACAGTACCGGACCAATATTTACATAATATTGCAATTAATAGTGATACTGTTACCATTTCAGGTTCTGATAAGACAAGGGGTGTTCCTGTAATAAACGAGGTGCGATGGGAAACCGACATGCATGGTCCTGTAACACGAAAGTTGGTGAATGAAACTCATAGTAAGTCCAGACCTTCACTAAATATATACCTTATTTCTTCATTCTTTGCTTTTTCAATGAAAGTCATCAATTTCCATTGAAGGTATGTGAAGGTCAGTAAGTCTGTATTGTGTGCAGTTGAAATAATGAGAACACTGGTCCTCGTGTTTGGAGAAACATTCCGGTCAAGTCCCCATTTATGGGCTTAATGTTTGTTAAATGATTTTTGACCAGTAACAATTTAGTGTATGCAGTGGGTCCAGTGTTTTTGGACTTTCTTGGAAACTCAATAACTATTAAAATAATTATAAACTTACCTGCTTGCTGTCTATGAAGCAATTGCTATAAAGATTAAAACAAACGACACAAGGTTTTTATTTTGCATGAAAAGTTTAGTTTGATTACTAGATAACATTATTCTTAATACATGCAGCTTTATTTGAGTATATAAATAAAATGAAGAAAATGAGTATTTAACTGCCAGAGTTGTACAGAAAACAATGCTTTACAAATCTATATGCAAGCAATTTAGATTTAACTGGAAATAAATATGTATGAGAAATCTTGCATGACAGTTTTCATGTGTATAGATATGTTTCTCACAATTTTCAGACATATTTGTGGCTCTACAGGCCAGGGCCTCAGAAACCTCAGGAACAGCATTGAAACCTTTGTAAGTAAAATGTTGTGATTGATATTGTATGGAGTGAAGTTATTAATGTTTTGAGCTGGACTGTTCATTGAACAGTTTGCATCAACTCCATTTCTATGTTTCTTTGCAGGTATTCAACAGAAACTGTACACATGTGTTTGAGGTCTTTATGAGAGGTCACTAAGGCCCATAATTCTGACCTCGAATTTAACCGAATTAGGACCCTTTTGTACCTAGATTAATTAGGTTTTAGCATGACTCTCATTTGACTTGGAACTCTGCAGTTTGACACTCAGAATTTTGTTCAACTCAATTTAATGCATCATAATTGAGATGTTTGCATCGTTTTTACTTGGGAACGATTGTAACAAAGAATGACCTTCTTTACCATTATTATTTGTAAATTCTGTACATTTCAGCAATTACTAAAGCAGAAAGTGGTTAGGACTGCAATTTTTGTGATTGTGGTTATACAATGAGATATTATTGTCTAATTTATTAATGATTTCAATGCATAACAATAGATATATTGTTTAGGGATCACATTTTTTTTCATAGTACACTTACAAAGTCTAGAGATAAGAAGAAGAAGAATCAGATGTAAAGTTGTTAAAAAACAATGGCGGATTTCGTGATAGTTATTTCAGTAAATTGTGTATGTGTGTATGTTTTCTTATTGATAAGAAATAAACAAGTATCTGTTCAGGCTGATGATAAAAAAATAATTTTTCTGATATAACAGTTCTGTTTTTGTGAGAATGTGAAAGAAGAGAAAAAAGAGAAAGTATCATATTACAGAACAAAAGAAAGGAATTATTTCAAACTTCCTTTTGATATAGAATGAATAATTAAAATAACTCTGGATTGAATTTATTTGTGTAAAAAGGTGCTAACAATACTAAAATGTTATTTAAAAAATAACTTTTTAATTTAAATTGATGATTATTATGTTCAAGTCCATGATTGGTTTGAGTTTGAAATTTGTTTCTGATATTTAAGTTAACAGACGGTCCAATTACACATTTCTAAAGTCATAATGGTATGGAAAAATAGAATAGGCCGCATATAGCATCACAAGACCAACTTTTGCATGATGCGGGTCATTTGTATTTACACTTAAGGTTGGTGAAAGCAAGCAAGCAGTATCGGAGTGTACTTAAGGCATGTAGCCTGGATGTGTACAGCATGACAGGTAAGTCATACATAGCCTGGCAGGTAATACATTTAATACTATATTATTCATCATTAGTATTTATTCATAATGTTTACCTAGTCCAGGTCAATTTAAAACATTGACAATTTTGAGAAATGCTTTGGGAATAAAACAAAATGTGTTTTTACAAGTGGAAAAATGACCCTGTTATGATAATAGAATCAATTGAGAAAAAACAAACACTTTTTAGCTCACCTGATTGCTCAGGTGAGCTTTTGTGACCGGTCTTTGTCTGTCGTACGTCCGTCCGTTAACATTTGCTCGTAAACACTCTAGAGGCCACATTTCTTGTCCCATCTTCATGAAACTTGGTCAGAAGCTTTGTCCTAATGAAATCTCATCCGAGTTCAAAATTGGGTTGTGCCGGGTCAAAAACTAGGTCACTAGGTAAAAAAAAGAAAAACCTTGTAAAAACTTTAGAAGTCACATTTCGTGCCCAATCTTCATGTGACTTTGTCAATATGTTTGTCTTAATGATATCTTGGTTGAATTCAAAAGTGGTTCTGGTCCGTTGAAAAACATGGCCGCCAGTGGGTGGGGCAGTTTTCCTAATTTGGCTATAGAGAAACTTTGTAAGTCACATTTTTTTACCAATCATCATGAAAGTTAGTCAAAAGATTGGTTTAATTGATTTCTTGGACGAGTTCGAAAATGGTCCAGATCGGTGAAAAAACATGGCCGCCAGTGGGCGTGGCATTTTTCTCTATATGTATATAGTGGCAGTTTTCCCTATTTGGCTATAGAGAAATCTTGTAAACACTCTAGAAGTCACAATTTTTGCCCAATCATCATGAAAGTTGGTCAAAACATTGGTTTTATTGATATCTCGGACGAGTTCGAAAATGGTCCGGATCAGTGAAAAAACATGGCCGCCAGTGAGATGGTATTTTTCTCTATATGGATATAGTGGCAGTTTTCCCTATTTGGCCATAGAGAAATCTTGTAAGCACTCTAGAAGTCACAATTTTTGCCCAATCATCATGAAAGTTGGTCAAAACATTGGTTTTATTGATATCTCGGACGAGTTCGAAAATGGTTTCCGGATCGGTAAAAAAACATGGCCGCCAGTGTGCAGGGCATTTTTCTCTTCATGTATATAGTGAAAACATGTGAACACTCTAGAAGTCCGTCCACCAGATGGTTTCCAGATGATAACTCAAGAATGCTTAGGCCTAGGATCATGAAACTTCATAGGTGCATTGATTATGACTCGCAGATGACCCTTATAGATTTTGAGGTCACTAGGTCAAAGGTCAAGGTCACGGTGACTCGAAATAGTAAAATGGTTTCCGGATGGTAACTCAAGAACGCTTACACTTAGGATCATGAAACTTCATAGGTACATTGATCATGACTCGCAGATGACCCCTATTGATTTTTGGGTCACTAGGTCAGAGGTCAAGGTCAAGGTGACCAGAAACAGTAAAATGGTTTCCGGATGATAACTCAAGAACGCTTATTCCTAGGATCACGAAACTTCATTGGTACATTGATCAGGAGTCGCAGATGACCCCTATTGATTTTCAGGTAACTAGTTCATAAGTCAAGGTCACGGTGACCCGAAACAGTAAAATGGTTTCCGGATGATAACTCAAGAACGCTTATGCCTAGGATCATGAAACTTCATAGGTACATTGATCATGACTCGCAGATGACCCCTATTGATTTTCAGGGCACTAGGTCAAAGATCAAGGTCACGGTGACTCAACTTGGAAAAATGGTTTCCGGATGATAACTCAAAAACGCTTATACCTAGGATCATGAAACTTCATAGGTACATTGATCATGACTCGCAGATGACCCCTATTGACTTTCAGGTCAGAGGTCAAGGTCACGGTGACTTGGACACAGTAAAATGGTTTCCAGATGATAACTCAAGAAAGCTTACGCCTAGGATCATGAAACTTCATAGGTACATTGATCATGACTCGCAGATGACCCCTATTGATTTTCAGGTCACTAGGTCAAACGTCAAGGTCACGGTGACTCGACACAGTAAAATTGTTTCCAGATGATGTCTCAAGAATACTCATAGGCATAGGATCATCAAACTTTATAGGTGCATTGATCATGACTGGCAAATGACCCCTATTGATTTTCAGGTCACTAGGTCAAAGGTCAAGGTCACAGTGACAATGAACGTATTAACACAATGGCTGCCACTACAACTGACAGTCCATATGGGGGGCATGCATGTTTTACAAACAGCCCTTGTTATTTTTGTAAGCAATTAAGTTTGATGTTTGGAAAGGGGGGTCAACTCAAAATATATGTAACAAGGTCAAATCTTAAAAAAACAATAACACTCCATACGCCAGAGTTTTGGTTCATTAATGATGAAACTTGACCAGGATGTTTGTCTCGACAATATCTAGGTCAAGTTTGACATGTGGTAAAGATTGAATGAACCGACTCCTCTCAGGTGATCGAACTAGGGCCATCTTGGCCCTCTTGTTTATATCAAGCTACGAGATTCCCAATGGGTAGTTGACTTTCAGATGTTTGAAATTAAGAAATGTTTAGAGTGAAAATGACTTGGAGTTTCAATATATACTAATTTTGTACCATTTTTTTGTTTACCATTTCCATATTGTAGTTGAATTGAAACTAAAATTTCAAATTTCACAGGTATTTGTCATATTCTCAAAATGGATAAAAGAGGTATTCCAGAAGCTCATAATGATCATATATATATACCTGTGAAATTTGAAATTTTAGTCTCAATTCACCTAAAATATGGAAATATATATATATGTTATGGACCTTGTAACCTCAACTCAAAAGTAAATCTCTGTTAAACTATTTTCTATTAGGTACATGACTTCATCTATCTGATTAATTAATGCACATTTCCAGAGGGTTGTGATGATGACGATGAAAAGAAGGCGGTCCTTGAAGAGCAGATGAAGATTTTCAACATGACAGAACTGATCTGGAGCCTGTGTGAGATACTCTGGATAGATGTAGCTCCAGGTCAGTAGAATTGTGTAAGGTACTCTGGATAGATATAGCTCCAGGTTAGTAGAACTGTGTGAGATACTCTGGATAGATGTAGCTCCAGGTTAGTAGAACTGTGTGAGATACTCTGGATAGATGTAGCTCCAGGTTAGTAGAACTGGGTGAGATACTCTGGATAGATGTAGCTCCAGGTTAGTAGAAGGTTAGTAAAACTGTGTGAGATACTCTGGATAGATGTAGCTCCAGGTTAGTAGACTGTGTGAGATACTCTGGATAGATGTAGCTCCAGGTTAGTAGAACTGTGTGAGATACTCTGGATAGATGTAGCTCCAGGTTAGTAGAACTGTGTGAGATACTCTGGATAGATGTAGCTCCAGGTTAGTAGAACTGTATGAGATACTCTGGATGGATGTAGCTCCAGGTTAGTAGAACTGTGTGAGATACTCTGTATAGATGTAGCTCCAGGTTAGTAGAACTGTGTGAGATACTCTGGATAGATGTAGCTCCAGGTTAGTAGAACTGTATGAGATACTCTGGATAGATGTAGCTCCAGGTTAGTAGAACTGTATGAGATACTCTGGATAGATGAAGCTCCGGGTTAGTAGAACTGTGTGAGATACTCTGGATAGATGTAGCTCCAGGTTAGTAGAACTGTATGAGATACTCTGGATAGATGTAGCTCCAGGTTAGTTGAACTTTGTGAGATGCTCTGGATAGATGTAGCTCCATGTTAGTAGAACTGTGTGAGAAACTCTGGATAGATGTAGCTCCAGGTTAGTAGAACTGTATGAGGTACTCTGGATGGATGTAGCTCCATGTTAGTAGAACTGTATGATGTACTCTGGATAGATGTAGCTCCAGTTTAGTAGAACTGTGTGAGATACTTTGGATAGATGTAGCTCCAGGTTAGTAGAACTGTGTGAGATACTCTGGATAGATGTAGCTCCAGGTTAGTAGAACTGTGTGAGATACTCTGGATGGATGAAGCTCCAGGTTAGTAGAACTGTGTGAGATGCTCTGGATAGATGTAGCTCCAGGTTAGTAGAACTGTGTGAGATACTCTAGATAGATGTAGCTCCAGGTTAGTAGAACTGTATGAGATACTCTGGATAGAAGTAGCCCCCTGTTTGCATAACTGTATGAGGTACTCTGGATAGATGTAGCTCCAGGTTAGTAGAACTGTATGAGGTACTCTGGATAGATGTAGCTCCAGGTTAGTAGAACTGTATGAGGTACTCTGGATAGATGTAGCTCCAGGTTAGTATAACTGTGTAAGATACTCTGGATAGATGTAGCTCCAGGTTAATAGAACTGTGTGAGATACTCTGGATAGATGTAGCTCCAGATTAATAGAACTGTATGAGGTATTTTGGACAGATGTAGCTCCAGATTAGTAGAACTGTGTGAGGTACTCTGGATAGATGTAGCTCCAGGTTAGTAGAACTGTATGAGGTACTCTGGATAGACGAGCTCCAGTTTAGTAGAACTGTGTGTAGCTCCAGGTGAACGCACTTATTAGAGCTTTTGCTTTCTATGGCATGATAATACAAAATGAAAAACATGTATGAAATTCTAATTTCTGTGATGATTGGTCATGGAATTTGTTCCTAAAACAATAACACCAATCTGGTACATGTTGGAGTAATCAAGATTGTTAAAATACTCCTATTGTACGAAAATGCGTGGATATTTTGTCTTTTTCATACAATTTCTCAGCTCATAATTTATGACATGCTTTGAAAATTTCCTCAATATAGCATGAATATGTCCTTTAAACACTGGCACAATTGGTGGTTTGTAATCCGCTTATTTAATTCTAATTATTCCCCTTGAAAGACACTTTCGTTTGAGCAGTTCACAGACACAGGTAGCGCAACAAGTTTCGCAGTGTTCATTTTCAATGGCTATTAAACGCTGTAAATCAAAAAGATATCGTGTAATAATGGATGTCTTCAACCGAAGAAGGTTCGGAAATGATATTTCCACATGCTTAAAATAGGTAAGTGAAAGATATATGTGTATTTTGGCTTTGTGATTAATTTTCGCGACTCGCAAGTTTGACCCGGAAGTAAACTGTACGATAGCAACTGAATTTTTACATGAAATGGTGGAAGATTTAAATTTGACTTTAAAATATCATGTATCAATTTATTAACACAAACACTATTCCATGTGAAATTTCACAAGAACAGGACACTTCGTTTTTAAATTTAAATGATTTATCGAATGTAAATGAACTTTATTTTAAAACTTCTCACCCCGCTACTCAAGAGTTGTTTGATGTGGTAGATAAGATGATTATGAAAATGACCTTGAGTTGAACCATGATGAGTCTGATATAGATATTGATGTAGAAGCTGTAAAAAAACAACATCAGATACTGCGTTAATTGAAAAGTCTGAACTTCATGTGGCAGAAGCTGATAAACAAAACAAATTTAAGGTTGACTTTTTAAAATGTTTAAGCACAAATTTAATTAATAATTATTATTATAAAAAAAAGTGTTATGTAGATAAATAACCAATAATTTGATATTCTACAGGGTGGGAAGTTATTTTTCAAGACACCGAGGAAGTGTGAGGTGTATGGAATCAGCTGCGAAGGATCTGGTATTTGAATTAATTTAATATCATTGCTATCCACAAACTGAATCAGTCTAAATGTAATCAACTACCAATTGATTATTTACTTTTTATTGTTGTGTATGTGTGCGTGTTTGTGTGCGTGTGTGGTCTGGAGGATATCATTCTCGTCTTATATCAATATTTTATGATAAGACAATAACCATGCATTATCTAAATGTTTCAAACCACCTATTAATTAATTGGAAAAAAACAACATGATTTGGGTATCTCTAGTAAGTTATTACGGTTTATTTATGATTCTTCTGTTTCACAGGAAAGCAGGTGCTTTACCTCGCAGACGAAGGCCAGTCACATGGTAAAGGTGCAAATGCTGTGATCAGCCAGGTTCACCTCTACCTCAACACATACGGTCTTGGCGAACAGCATGCTCACTTTCAGTGTGACAACTGTTGCAGCCAAAATAAAAACAACATAGTCATCTGGTACCTTCTGTGGAGAGTTCTTGTAGGTAATAACAAGTCCATCTTATTGTGTTTCTGATAGCTTTTTAATGTTGAGAAATTAATTTAGCTAAACCTGTTGTTAAAAATATATATTTGCAGTAATGCAATTGCAAAATGGTAAAGCATGTTGATATGTGGTAAATATGTTAAAAAAAATTACTCTGGTATTAATCCCAAAAGGAAAATTCTCTTAAAATAATATTATGAAATAAGTCAGTAAATTACTACAAACTACATTTTCTAAATTGTAGCCTGACCTTTTTAAAAAATTATTTTTTAACATTTCAGGTTTACACAAAATCATCACACTAAGCTTTATGTTGATAAGACATACAAAGTTTACACCAGATTGGCACTTTGGCATTTGGAAGTCAAAGTGGAGGTAAATTCCTTATCACAGTATGGTGTATGTGACCTGCATGATCCTTCTTGATAAACCTTGTTTGCATTTCCATACGTCTATCCAGTTGTATAGTTCTGCCATGTAATAAAATATAAAAGTAATAAAATATAAATCAATTAAAAATAGTGTGTAGGTACTTTATGTCTTGTAACAGGAAAATAAATATTCATTTTAATAGTTTCAGCTGTTTTATTGGTATGAAATTCTTGATATGGCAAACAAAATGCCATGCAAAATCATCCTTCAAACTTTGTAGTTTTCTATTACAACAACAACAACAAAATAATAATTTTATAATAGGAAAACTATATTTTGCAATTGTTTCTTAATTAAATGGTTATCTTGATACAGAAACTTCAATGCAGAAATGTTGTCTGATGTCGCTGCGTCTGTGGGGTTATCGTCAAGGACGGGCCACAACATCCCCCAGCTTGTGGGGGACTTTTCCAATCCTGTTGTTATCTAAGACAGGAAGGATTACCTTACGACATTGTTTCACCACATAAAGAATGTCACCAAATTTCATCAATTTCCATGTGTCAGCGGAGCATCCCAGTGTTGTGGAATGCAGGGAATTTAGTGACTCACCAGTAGTCAGAATCACTCTCAGGAAGGTCTCGAAAGTGAATGTTAATGTGAGCTGCGACAAACTGCCATAAGAAATGTTTGCGAAAGGGCTTGATCTGGACCATCAGTGGTATTTATTTGAAAACATTCGTGAATTCTGTCGCATAGATGAACCAAAAACTTGACATGTCCGAAACGCGCTACTGGTGAGCAACAAAAAACAGACTGTGCCCCCCAAAAAAGAAGATGCATTAAGATGTGCATCTGATCTTCTCTGATGGTGCCACAACAATTACATACATCATGTATCAGTGTTTATTTTGGCCATATATTTTGGGTGATATATTTTCCCCCAAACAATGCAAAAAATCCTCTATTCCTAGGAAAGCTAAAACATGTTTACGATTGCTAAATGTGTCAGTTGATACAGGTTTTGAAATGTTCAATGCAAACGTTTGTTGTTCTAATTGCACAAGCTTGTTTTCAAGTTTTTTATATCTCATATTTACTAAACAAAAATCCTTTTTTCCATGTAACCATTGAAATGTTTTCACCTTATGGACACAGACTGCCTTTCCGAAAACTGGACAAAAAATCAGTGTGAATATTGTATTTATTTATGTTTTACAATGAAAATCCTATATTTTTGTTTGTTTGCTACATTGTTTCCATAGTAACAAAAACAAACAATTTTTATGTTTAAGTTATTGTTTATTTTGTCTATTTTTCTCTATTAGAAATAATGATAAATAATGATTATTTCATTTACTGAAACATTTAGTATCCAAGTGTACTTTCAACCAACACTTTTCAATGCTGTGTTTTTCCATTCTGTTGTGTTTGAGGTTACATTATACTTAAATACACATGTAACTAAATAAAAAAAGGAAATTGTCCATGGAACACACAAATTATTGATTGTTATTGTTTAACTAGTTACAAAACAGTGAAATTAATGTTGTGTTTTCCGTTAAACAAACACTTGATTGAAAATACAATTCATAGATTTATAAAAGGCGTGATTGTGTGCTCTGGTGATTATTAACATATAGATCGGTTACCATAGCAACACAAATGGTACATTTTAAATGTCCATAATGCTGTTGTCAGTTTATTGCACTATAATCATGTATTTGACTAAAGGAAAGATAATTGTTTTAATAAAACAATGTGCTTGTTGTTTGAATGTTTTCGTTGTTTTTTTGTATTAAATGATAACTTTTAGTGACGGTAAAATGTAGGGTTGGTCACTTTGGAAGGTCATACAATTAGTTTTGAATGTGATAAATAAAAAATCTATATCATTTTTGTGAACTACAATGTTCAGAGAATCCAAAATTGCCAAAAAGTCAAAATGTGATTTTTTGAACACAAGACTGATTTTCCCAGCTTTGGTCACATATGATGTTAAGTGTATTTTTCAGCCATTTTATTTTGTGTTCTTTTAATTTGAAGAACAAAAAAGGTGCAAATAATGGTTTAAATGGATAACCAGGTATGTTAAGAGTATAGGTATGTTAATTTGCTTGGCATGGAAACCGGAACCAACAGCCAAGGCTTGCAGTTTAGGTTTTATAGGCCTTGTTAAAACAAATTATATGTATTCAACAGTAATCTTTCTGTGGCTAATCTCCCCTACATCAGATTGAAGAAGGGAACTGACACACTTACATAAGTTTTGACAATAAGTACTTGTAAAACAGCTAGCTCAGGCAAAGTTTGAGAATCTAGACTGACTGCTGTAATGAGTTGAGATATACAAGCAGTTGAAAACAGCTATGTCTACTTGTTACGTGTATATTCCTGCAGGAGGCCTGGTGATCTCTCAGCTGTTGGAGTGGTTGAGGTGGCATTTCACAGAGGGGGAGCAGCTGTTTGCAGAAATCACACGGGAAGAGTTTCCTGACCAGCATGTAACCTACTGGGACTGTGTGAGTAGTCTCCCTTGGTACTTATCGGAACTGTGTGAGTAGTCTCCCTTGGTTCCTACTGGGACTATGTGAGTGTTCTTCCTTGGTACCTACTAGGACTGTGAGTGATCTACTTTGGTACCTACTTGGACTGTGTGAGTTGTCTCCCTTGGTACCTACTGGGACTGTGTGAGTAATCACCTGTGTGAGTTTTCTGTCTTGGTATCTACTGGAACTGTGTGAGTTTTCTTCGTTTGTTTCTTTGTGTCTAAATTCAGTTATAGTCAGTGCAACAGAAAATGATTGTTTACTTGTTTTTAGCTCATCTATTTTTTGAAGAAAAAAAAGAGCTATTGTCATCACCTTAGCGTCGGCGTCAGCGTCGGCGTCCGGTTAAGTTTTGTGTTTAGGTCCACTTTTCTTAAAAAGTATCAAAGCTATTGCATTCAAACTTGGTACACTTACTAACTATCATGAGGGGACTGGGCAGGCAAAGTAAGATAACTCTGGCGTGCATTTTGACAGAATTATGTGCCCTTTTTAACCAGGTTTTTAACCAGGTTTTCCGAAGGAAAAAACTGGTTATTAGATTGGCGAATGCGGGCGGGCTGGCTGGCTGGCGGGCGGGCGGAACAAGCTTGTCCGGGCCATAACTTTGTCGTTCATTGTGAGATTTTAAAATCATTTAGCACATTTGTTAACCATCATTAGACGGTGTGTCGCGCGAAAAAATTACGTCAATATCTCCAAGGTCAAGGTCACACTTTGAGTTCAAAGGTAAAAAATAGCCATAAATGAGCTTGTCTGGGCTATAACTATGTCATTCATTATGAGATTTTAAAATCATTTGGCACATTTGTTCACCATCATGGGACGGTGTGTCGCACGAAAGAATCACGTCAATATCTCCAATGTCAAGGTCGCCACGACTAAAAATAGATTTATTTTAAAACAAACTTACAAAGGGGGTTAATTTTGTTTGTTCATTTCAAAAGTTTAGTTTGAGTTGTCTCCCTTTATCAGATTTTTTTTCACAATGAAAACCTGGTTTTGTGACATTTTGTCCCTTGTTATACTTGAAATTGAAAATTTGGTTAAGTTTTGTGTTTAGGTCCACTTTATTCCTAAAGTATCAAAGCTATTGCTTTCATAGTTGCAACACTTACTAACTATCATAAGGGGACTGTGCAGGCAAAGTTATGTAACTCTGACTGGCATTGTGACAGAATTATGGCCCCTTTATACTTAGAAAATTGAAAATTTTGTTAAGTTTTGTGTTTTGGTCCACTTTACTCCTAAAGTATCAAAGCTATTGCTTTCAGACTTGGAACACTTGCAAACTATCATAAGGGGACTGTACAGGACAAGTTGCATAAGTCTGGTTGTCATTTTGACGGAATTATGGCCCTCTTTTTGACTTGGTAACTTTGAATATATGGTTAAATTTTGTGTTCACATTCACTTTTCTTTTAAAGTATCAAGGCTATTGCTTTCAAACTTCAAATACTATCATGAGGGTACTGTACCTGGCAAGTTGAATTTTACCTTGACCTTTGAATGACCTTGAGTCTCAAGGTCAAATAATTAAATTTGGCTAAAATTGCCATGACTTCGTTATTGATGATCAAATTTGATTGATACTTTGACAAAACAACTCTTATCTGAAAAACTACAATAGCCTCCACCCAAACCAATAGTCTCTACCCAAACCCTCCCCCATGCCCCCCCCCCCTCCCGAAAAAAAGTAATTTTTATTTTTTATATTTTTTATTTTTGAAAGATCATCTTATAAATGACCACACCCTCACACTATACCCCCCCCGCCCCCATTTTTTTTTTTAAACATTGTTAAAAAACAAAAATATTAATTTTATTATTTTATTTTTGAAAGACCGTCCAACTATTCCACCCAAGAATCCCCCCCCCCCCCCCCGCAAACAAACACAATTTTTTTTTTTGGCATTTTTAGCTCACCTGAGCGATAGCTCGAGGTGAGCTATTGTGATCACTCAGCGTCCGGCGTCCGTCCGTCCGTCCGTAAACAATTTGTAAACATCTTCTTCTACTAAACCATTGAGCCAATTTCAACTAAATTTCATGTGGAGCATCCCTAGGTCATGGGACAAAAGAATTGTTAAAAAAAATGTGATCGCATAACCAAGATGGCCGCCATGACCATATATGGTAAAAACCTTAAAAAATCTTCTTGTCAGAAACCGCTCATCAGATTTTCAAAAAATTTCACAGGGATGACCTTTGAGGGCTCCCCTGAAAAAGTTGTTCAAAGAAATTTGATTCGTCAAAAAACATGGCCGCAGGAGCTCGTTGAACTTTGCATGTTTATTCGTTTTTGCCTATTTTGTGAAAACTTTCAAAAATCTTCCACATTTTTTGTCCGATCCTTTCCAAATTTGCACAGTGTCTTTATATCAATGAGGACACGAACCCTACAAAAAATGAGCATTATTGGTCCATGAAGTACAGAATTACCTCCCCTTGAATTGAGAAAATGGTGTTTATGCAATAAAGTCCAAATTTTTCATCCAATTCTTTCCAAACTTGTAAGGATTTAGCATGGTTCAAACAAGGGAAACAACTACGGTTTATGCATGTTCTTTTTATTACAGATTTGCCTCCCTTTAATTCATTCAAAATCTCATTTTACAGCAGAGATTCCAAATCTGACCTGTAAATGAGCCCCATATTTACTGCTGGTGCTATGTTACCTTTTCCCATTTGATCATTCTTAAGTATTGGTCTTGTAATGCTGCTACTGCTACTGCTACTGCTACTGCTACTACTACTACTACTACTACTACTACTACTACTACTACTACTACTACTACTACTACTACTACTACTACTACTACTTCTACTACTACTACTACTACTACTACTTCTACTACTACTACCACTACTACTACTACTACTACTACTACTACTACTACTACTACTACTACTACTACTAGTACTACTACTACTAGTACTACTACCACCACCACCACCACCACCACCACCACCACCACATCTACTATTACTACTTCTACTACTACTGCCACTTCTTCTACTACTTTTACCACTATTACTGCTACTACTACTACTACTACCACTACTACTACTACTACTACTACTACTACTACTACTACTTCTACTACTACTTCTACTACTACTACTACTACTACTTCTACTACTACTACTACTACTACTACTACTACTACTACTACTACTACTGAAACTACTATTACTACTACTACTACTACTACTACTACTACTACTACTACTACTACTACTACTACACCACCACCACCACCACCACCACCACCATTCACAGTGACAAAATACGTATTCACACAATGGCTGCTACTACAACTTATAGCCCATATAGGGGGGCATGCAT
This sequence comes from Dreissena polymorpha, assembly GCF_020536995.1. Taxonomy (NCBI): domain Eukaryota; kingdom Metazoa; phylum Mollusca; class Bivalvia; order Myida; family Dreissenidae; genus Dreissena; species Dreissena polymorpha. The sequence continues at coordinate 34,578,791 of NC_068356.1, forward strand.
GTTTTACAAACAGCCCTTATTTCTATGGGATTTTAACCACAACTGTTCATGTTTATCTCCGACACATATTTTTAGGTCACCTGTCATGAAGTGACACGGTGAGCTTATGTGATCGTGTGATGTCCGGCGTCCGTTGTGCGTGCCTGCGTGTGTCTGTGCGTCCGTCCGTCAACAATTTGTTTGTGTAGACAGTAGAGGTCACAGTTTGCATCCAATCTTGATGAAATTTGGTCAAAATGTTTATCTTGATGAAATCCGGTTTGGGATTGTATTTGGGTCATCTGGGGTCAAAAACAAGGTCACTAGGTCAAATAATAGAACAACCTTCTGTAGACAATAGAGGTCACAGTTTTCATCCAATCTTTATGAAATTTGGTCAGAATGTTTATCTTGATGAAATCTGGGTTGGGATTTTATTTGGGTCATATGGGGTCAAAAACTAGGTCACTAGGTCAAATAATAGAAAAACCTTGTGTAGACATTAGAGATCACAGTTTTCATCCAACCTTTATGAAATTTGGTCAGAATTCTTGATGAAATCTGGGTGGGATTGTATTTGGGTCATCTGGGGTAAAAATCTAGTTCAAATAAATAGAAAAACCTTGTGTTGACAATAGAGGTCACAGTTTTCATCCAATATTTATGAACTGTGGTCAGAATGTTTATCTTGATGAAATCTGGATTGGGATTGTATTTGGGTCATCTAGGGTCAGGAACTAGGTCACTAGGTCAAATCATAGAAAAACATTGTGTAGACAATAGAGGTCATAGTTTTCATCTGATCTTAATGAGTCAGGTGAGCGATTCAGGGCCATCATGGCCCTCTTGTTATTTCTTATTTTAGGAAGATAATGTAATAAATGACCAGTATTGAGATAGGTCCCTTCACCTTAAAAAAGAAAAATAGATGAGTGGTCTGCAGCCGCAAGGCGGTGCTCTTGTTATGATTTGTATTTGACGGGTAAAAAATTTAAATAAACAATAGTACAGAAAACGATCATTTTAAGTTGCACCGTTTCCCTCAGTACCCTGTTTAATTTGAATTAGTTTATCGTAACCTTAAGTGTGGCTGTAATATTTGTAGTAAGTTTATATGATGGGCTAGGAAACTTTAATATGACGTGCATGCCAAATATTTTACAAATCATACAGGGACCTGAACTGTCGGGGAAAAGATGTTTTGAAGAGTATACTCTTAAGATTTTAGAATGCAGGTGGTGACAGCATCTGAAATATTCTTCACAAAACACAGCCACAATTCTGTGTCTGAAAAACAAGTAACATCTTTAAGAAATAGTTTTCATTGGCTCGTTGATGGAGTTTGTTGGTAAATGCGCCATTTCTATGAAAGATTATGTTTTAACAGTACGGGCTATGGCTGGATCATGCAATATTCCAAAGGACATGATAGTCAAGCACAATAAAAGTATAGTTTTTATTTGTTGAGTCGTGGGTTCTTATTGAGTCATGAAATTGCTTGATATCAACTTTCGCACATGAAGCAGTTTGTATGGAAAAAAGTTGTGACATAGTCACCATCTTTTTGCCGACAAATGCAACAAGACTTAACAGGTAAATATCATGACTCCATGCATTTATGTTTTTGTTATACCCCCCTTCGAAGAAGAGGGGGTATATTGTTTTGCAGGATGTCAGTAGGCCGGTCTGTCAGTATACCTGTTCTTTTCTGATCAATAACACATAGACCTATTGGCTTGATACTTATCATACGCATTGGCTGTGGACAGTAGATGACCCCTATTGAAATTGGGATCACTAGGATCAAGGTCACTGTCACAATAAGTGTGAAAATAGTTTCTGATCAATAACTCATCAACCAATCAACTGATTCGCTTGATACTTCACATGTGCATTGGCTTTGGACAGTAGATGACCCCTAATGAAATTGGGGTCACTAGGTCAAAGGTCAAGGTCTCTGTCACAATAAATGTGAAAATAGTTTCCGATCAATAACTCGTCAACAAATTGACCGATTGGCTTGATACTTCCTATGTGTATTGGCCTTGGACAGTAGATGACCCCTATTGAAATTGGAGTCACTAGTTCAAAGCCCTGTTTGAGGGGGCATAGGTTTCCGACGACAGAACTCTTGTTTATTAAGGATAAGAACATTCATAGGGAAAAAAACTGTAAAATGACAATTTTAAATGGCTGTTTATGACAGTTTGAGCCCCAAAAGATTGTGTTTCACAGTTTACAACAGCTGTGCATGTTAAATACTTTTTTGTGAAATGCAAGTGTTCAAATTATGAAATCACCTAACCCCATTTTCAAAGAAGGAAAAAAAACACCTGTACACTGAAAGCAACCAATATTCTCTTTTGGTACAAATGGATACAAATTGTAGCTAGGCTATATCACTTGTTTGTTTTATTATAGATCTACAGACTACTGCTTCAAGGCCAGGTGGACAAAGTGAGGATACTTCTCTCTCAACATCCATCATTCAGAATTGATGCATTTCAAAGCATGGACGAAGTTCTCAGAAAGATGCCCCTGTTCAGTGTATGTCCTCATTTCTTCATATTTTTTAAATGTATTATAAAGGTACAAAATACAATTCCAAAGGGTTAACAAATCGCAAATTTCGTAGATCTGTTTTCATTTTGACTTTCAAAAGAGCATACAACTTAGAAATGTTTTGGTTTTTGTATGTACAGTCCAAATTGACTTTATGGTTACTTGAGAACAGTTGTCACCTGTGTACAAGGGTCAGTCTGGATTCCCCTTGCTAAATATCCTTTTAGATTACACCTGAGAACAACGTTCACCTGTCTTCAAAGGCCAACAGTCACTAGTATATTTCACTCTCAAAGCCATATTTAACCTGAGAATAGCCATAACAAGTTAATCGTTTTGTGGCTAAAAATGAAACATTTAAAACTGTATTGTTTTTTCTTGCCACAGAAAAAATCTAAATAGCGATTAATTCAAGTTAACAGTGTTCAAATAGCAGTTGTTAACCTTGGTGTTAATCATGTGAAAAATTATAACATAGACTTGAAGTTCAAGGGATAAATGTCATTCATGTACCTTTATCAAGTACAATAGTATAGCTTTATATGCTATTTGTTCCAATTATGAATAAAAAACAAACAAACATGAATGGAACAGACGATGAAGAACTATATTGTCAGGTTCCTTGTGAATTGCAGTCAATGAGATATGAGGTGCACTTTTGGAAAATTGAACTTAATGCATGTACTTAAATTGTAGTTCCAGATTAGCCTGTACTGTGATTATAGTTAAGAAGATACCTTCTTGAAAAGAAAAATTCCATGAAAGCAAAAATTGTTGTCCCTGTTTAGCCTATGCAGACTGCACAGGCTACTTTGGGATGACACTTTATGCACATGCACTTTAAGCCCCATTTTCTAAGAGCCACGGCTCATATGTTCACCTTATCAGTTATGCTATAAATAATTATCCTCTAATCTGCTCTCAAATGTACATATCCAGCAATTGCAGAGAGGTAACTCTGTCGCTGAGTTTGACATGAAATGGCGACACTGGAAGGATGACTGTGAGCGACGTTTGGAGTCTGGGGAGTTTGCAGCGGCCCCTAACCTTGATACCATCGCAAGGGTATGTTGGAACACTCATAGGCCTTTAAAAGCTTGTGTAATTATTTATAAAGTTTCCTATTCTTTTAATTGGATTAACAGTTCCTTAACTTTGTATTTGAACAAATGTGTGAATTTGTATGTTAATGAAGGTTTATAACACTGAAGAAAAAAATACTTGAGAAAAATTATTAAATACTGCTAAAAGAAAATCATAACGAAAACCACTTATACAGCTCATTTTCAAAAATCATACTTCTTTATTCATTAAAAAGAGAGATTTTTACAACTGTATAAACTTGTGTTGTGTTGGTGTCTATCGCAGATCCTGTGTGGGGAGGACAGGGTGTTCTCCGACCTGAAGGACCTCTGTGAAACCTGGTATCACATGCTTGTCTCTAAGATGCTCTACCAGAAACCCACTGTCAAGTCTGTGGATCTACACTACTATGTACAGGTAGTTATTTTGTAATATTTTAGACTCACTCTGCGAAAACGGGGTTTAATGCATTTGCATTAAGTGTCATCCCAGATTAGCCTGTGCAGTTAGCATGGGCTAATCAGAGACAACCTTTTTCTGCTAGACTGGATTTTTTCAAAGTACAGACTTTCTTTAAACGTAAAATGCAATAAGTGGAAAATATCGTCCCTGATTAGCCTGCCCAGACTGTCATCGGAGTTTTGAGTTCAACCAGGAAAGCCTGAATATTACTAATATTACTGATTAAGAACACCAAAATGTAACAAGACCGTCTAAATAAAACGGAATCATGCCAGGTTAAAAATGTGCAAGTGCAGAATGTGAGGGCTTGTACTAGTTTCACTCATTTCATTGAACCCTTTACCACTAAGATACATATTTTGAGGTGTTTGTAGTCCCTTCGAAAGTTATATTTAATTAAAGACCTTTCTTACTAGATTCAAGTTTTAAAGGCTAAATTTCCAACGCTTAGATACCGATGAGCAGCAAACAGCATAAAACCTGAACAGACTGGGAGTTACTCTGAGTGGGAAAGGGTTAAATGTTTAATTATTGGTAACTCATATTGTTCTTATTTATTTATAATTTAATGCACTATTCATATTCCTATTCGCATTATGCTGGCAGAATTTTATTTTGCGATATTTTTATGCTCCCGAAGGAGGGCATAAAGTGATTGGACTGTCCGTCCGTCTGTCTGTCTGTCCCTCACACTTTTGCATTTAGGTTTCGAAAAATTCTCATAACTTCTATGTCGCTTCAGATGTAATCTTCATATTTGGTATGCATGTGTATATGGACAAGGCCTTTACATATGCACACCAATTTTGACCCATTTGACCATGACCTTGAACTTAGGGTCCGCGTTTAAGTTTCGAAATTGCGTTTTTTTCACGGGCATATGTCTTCCAATGTAGACAGTTCTTGTTATTTGTCAAGTTGTGTATTATATTCCTATATAAGTCAGTGTATATTGTAATGATTATGTGTGTGTGTGTATACCTGTAGACATGCATGGATGAGTTCAGGAGTGACGGTCGCAAGGGGGAGATGGACAGCATTCTTCTCTCTGCAATGGAGTTTGACATTCTACAGGTCATCAAGGACTGCAGGTACTTCATTATTCTTAAAAACACACAAGAGTTACTAACTTGGACTTGGTCCCCACTGTTGAAGAAGAGGGCTCAATGTCCATATGAGCCGTGTTCTGTGAAAAAGGGGTTTAATGCATTTGCTTAATGTGTCGTCCCATATTAGCCTGTGCAGTCCGCACAGGCTAATCAGGGAAAACACTTTCCGCCTAAACTAGATTTTGTCAAGAAGAGACTTTCTTTAAACAGAAAATATCATAAAGGTGGAATGTGTCGTCCCTGATTAGCCTGTGCGGACTGCACAGGCTAATCAGGGATGACACTTTACCCACATGCATTTAATCGACTTTTCACAGAGCACTGCCCATATGAGTTTAAACCAACATGACACATTTTCTCTAATATCAATATTCTCCCTACAAAGCTTTAATCTTTGCATGGATGATTTCTATTAACTTGGGATTGGAACGAATATCCGAATATTCGAATGTTAAAAAATATATAGTACTTTAATGTATCTCTCTCCAAAAATTGGAGTAATCAAATTTTTAAAAACTCTTTTTTTGTGTTGTTTTAGAGTATCATTCACACTTCCCAAAAGTATGCCCTTAAGCTCCTTTGACCCTAATGTGGTCATGGTGAGCTTTTGTGATTACCTTCTATACATTGTGGGTTGTGTGCCAACATTTGTCTTGTAAACACTCAACTTTCTCAAGGCGGCATTTATTGTCAAATCTTCTTGATATCTTCAAGACACCTGAGATCAAAAACTAAGATCACTAAGTCAAATAAAAGAAAAGCTTGTTTTCACTCTAAAGCCACATTGATTGCCCAATTATTTATGAAACTTTGTCAGAACATTTTCCCAAATGATATCTCGGCTGAGTTGGAAACTGGGTCACATTTTGTCAAACACTAATTCACAAGATGGAATTCCAAAAAGGGCTTTTGAATGCTCTAGAGGCCACATTTATTTCCAATCTTTATGGAACTATGTCAGAAGATGTTAATTTGAAACTGGGTCACTTGAGGACAAATATCTACAAGGTCATGTTTAATAAAAAAAATGCTTGTGAATACTCTTGGAGCAACATTTATTGCTCAATCTTTATTAAATTTTGTCAGAACATTTGTTATAATGATATCTCCATCAAGTTCGAAACTGGATCATGTGGGTTCAAATACAAGGTCACTAGGTTAAAATATAGAAAAAGCTTCCGAGTTCTTCATAAAACTTGTTAAAACAAATTCCCCAATGATATCTCGTTTGATTTTAAAATTGGGTTAACTGGGGTCAAAAACTAGGTCAAACATAAGAAAAGCTTTGAGCACCCTTGGAGCCACATTTTTTACCAGATATTAATGAAACTTGGTCAGAACATTTGTCCGGATATCTTTGCCAATTTTGAAACTGGGTCATGTGTAGTCAAAAACTAGGTAACTAGGTAAAATTAAATAGAAAGCTTTAACACTCTAGAGGCCACATTTATTGCCCTATTGTTATGCACTTATTGAGAACAATTGTCATAATTTCCTGTCGGATGTGTCAGAAACTGGATCACCTGGGGTCACAAGGTCAAATTTAGAAAGCTTGTGACAATGCTAGAAGTCACATAAGTTGTTGATCAATCTTCATGAAAATTGGATCGTAAAATTTGTTCTTATTCTTTTTCATATGAGTGAAATGGGGTTCCTGTCCATTAAGAACATTACCACCACGAGGTTGTGCAGTTTTCCTCATGTGGTTATAATAAACTCTTTTCCAATTTTGAGAAGTCACATTTTGATACCTACTCCCCTTAAAACTTGCCCTGAACAATAAACAATTGTATATATCTGGTCTCACTTGAAAATGATTGCGGTTTGTTCAAAAGCATCGCTGCCAGGTGTTGGTGCAGTTTCCTTTATGTGAAACCTTGTGAACACGACATGCTCGAACCAGTCCCTCTTGTTACACATTGTTATAGCCTAAATTTACAAATGGGATCATTTATAAAAAAATATTAAATCTGATTTGATCTCATCTATTTTTGTATGGTTGGTTTGTATAATTAATGGATTTAAATGCATTTATATCACCAGTTATTATTTGTTTGCAGCTTTTGGATGAGGACATATTTTCATAATTTGTGGCATTCATGACACACTTTTCACAATCTACATAAAATGGCATGTTAACAAATCACTGAAAACAACAAAACTGCAAGCAAACCTACAAAAATATAGCTTTTGTGGTAACTAGTAAAAAAAATAATCAATAAAAAGGCGGAGGGATATTGTTTTGGCGTTGTCCGTCCGGCTGTCCGGCCGTCCGTCCGGCACTTTTGTGTCCGGGGCCATATCTTGGAAGTGCTTTGGTGGATTTCATTGAAACTTGGTATGAGTATATATATGGATAAGAGGATGATGCACGCCAAATGGCATTGTACGCCATCGGATAATAAGGGAGTTATGGCCCTTTGTATCTTCAAAAAATGCTTTTTTGAGTGTCAAATATAGCACTTTTGTGTCCAGAAGTATATTGGCGGGGGATATAAATTCAATGAATTTGCTTGTTTCTACTGCTTTTAGTGCAGTGTTGAGTGGCTGGTGGTTTGTAGCCATGTATACTAGTTTCTTCTGCTTTCAGTGCAGTGTTGAGTGGATGGTGGTTTGTAGCCCACCTGACAGATATTCTGCACCACTGTGGACAGCTGGAATCTCACAGAATGGAGTAAGTACCAAATATAGGAAAAAGACAATCCTAAGATATCGTGAGGAGAATAATTCTCTATTACATTGTCGTGTATTATATAATTCTGGAAATATATCAAACAAGATACTAAAAATTGTATTTTTTTTCACACTCTGACCCAAATTTATTACAAGACAAACCTGACAAGAAGCCATAATTATTTTCCAAAATGCCACATCGAATATCAGGTTTATAAGAATCAAATCAAATTATCAATGTGCAAGAGAATTGCATTGTGAAAAATCTCCGGTTCTCTTTTATTTAATGATTTGTCTATGTCTTATTTTTAGTTCTATTTCCTTAAGATCAGGTGGGTCATGCCCTCTTGCGGAAAGTTTGTTATTACGTTTTGAATATTCAGATGTATGTTCGAGCATGCATGGGTGCTTACATGCCTGTGTGTGCATGTACGTGTGTGCATTGGAGCTTTTCCTTTCATTTTCATTCATCATGCTATTTTACAGTAACTTCCCACAAGTGACCACCATCCTGAGTTTACATGTCAGGTATAACACCCGCCTCCATACAACAAAGGTTAAAGTCACACTTGGATGTCAAAAGTCAAAAATGTTATCTCCATTGGTTTAAATGTCTACTTCAAGTTATTGTCTGTACAGGTTTGGTACCAACCTGCGTGAGTATCTGAAGTGAAAGATGTTATCTCCATTGGTTTACATGTCTACTTCAAGTTATTGTCTGTACAGGTTTGGTACCAACCTGCGTGAGTATCTAAGTTAAAGATGTTATCTCCATTGGTTTACATGTCTACTTCAAGCTATTGTCTGTACAGGTTTGGTACCAACCTGCGTGAATATCTGGAGTCAAAGATGTTATCTCCATTGGTTTACATGTCTACTTCAAACTATTGTCTGTACAGGTTTGGTACTAACCTGCGTGAGTATTTGCTACTGGAGTATGCGACCAGTCTGATGTCTCACCAGAGTCTGTGGCAGGTTGGAGTGGAGTACCTGGACAGGTGTGCTGACATTGGCAGGTAGGGCAGTAGGAGAAGACTTGCGTTGTTTTATTTTCAATATATGTTGGTTGGAAGTACTTAAATTGGTATATTGTAAATGTCCAAATGATGTTCAAATCTGCCCTTCGACAAAAAGCTCCAGGTTTCCATCTTCACTCAGCATTCCTAAGATCTTTCCAGACACCCATGTACTTGTACACACTTAGAAATAGACACAATACTTTCTCTATAATCTGAGGGCTTTTTATGTTAATAGAATTGAGCTAGGTTTACACTTATTTACATGCCTCTGTTTTAGACAGTATTTGGAGCACTTTATGGAAAATATGCCAATAGAGACAGAGAGAAAGGCGTACAAGCTGCTCAATGTATGTGAGAAGAGGAATATGTCTGAACAAGGTAGATCTATATTTACATTTGCAGTAGAAGATTTGTGTGTGTGTTGTCATTTTGTATGCTGTTATCCTTTTTTATACATATTTTGAATCAGTTGTTTTTTCAAAAGCAGTCTCCTAAAAGAAGATTTACAAAAAACAGACAAAGGAAATGTTTTCTATTTTACTTCTGTATATTTGCTCAACCATACATTTAATAGACCGATATTTTGTTTCCCGTTTCTAGTGAAGAGTATTTGCAAGGTGATGGGTATGAGATGTATGAAGAACAAGCGTCTGGGTGCAGCATTGTCATGGTTTCTGAGGTCCAAGGTCAGTATAGAGTTCAAAGAGTATATGTATGACTTGCGTTTGAATTATGTGTTTGTTTTTACTGATTCACCAACCATGTATGGTTTTGCGTGCATTTTTAAAGAACACTCTAAATTAAATAAATTAATTTATAAATACAGTTTTTTAGATTTCCATAAGATGCTTTCTATTTATTATTTATGGATAGAAATGATATTAGTTACAGAAATCTAAATAAAATGCCAGATTTTATTTAATAATCGATTATATTTTTTTCAGGATGTGGCCTTTGCAACTGTCATAGCCGAGAAGTATGTTCAGTTTTTTTTTCATACTGTTTATTCTGCCTTACTAAGAAGTTGTTATATTTTAATACTGTATTGAATCTGTTCATAAGGAAGATGTCTGGTTGGTCTATCCATAGACCATTTCCTGTACACACGTTATATAGAGCAGTATTTAAACAACAATAATCTAAATTGGTGACTTTGGAGGAAAGGAAGATGCCTACTTATGTTGAGGTCAGGAGGTCAAGGGCACATGAGCTTTTAAAATTAAAATTTGTTTCCACACTGTATATAGAGAATGTCTTGACTCACCAACATACATAGGTAAAATTACGCCACTGGATTGTTTAAACAGTATGTATCATTTGAGTCATGTTGTCGAGTTGTGTTATTACGTATTGAGTTTGATTTCAAATAGGGCTAACCAGTAGACTGGTTTATACTCTTTGAGCATTCAACTATCATAATATTTCTTTTATAATATACACTCATGCAACTCTATTTTCTTAATATGTTGAACTTAATTATGGTCGTTCTACAGAACACAAGGCTGTGCGGAAAAATTAGTCCCGTTAATATAGCCTGTATTTTGTTAGGATTTTAGACTTGACTAGGTAAGAAACAAAGATGCTTATCATCTTTATCGCGATCGTGTGGAATAATAATAATTAGAGAAGACACTTTCAACTTAAACTGGATTTTTGGTTTACAATAGACTTCCTCTAACCAAATAATACTATCAAGGCGGAAAGTTTTGTCTCTGTGCATACTGCACAGGCTAATCTGGGAAACACTTCTAGCACATACAATAATCCCAGTTTTCTGAGAACAATGCTCATACATGTATATGACCACAGGTTCCTGTCAGAGTACAATGAGCATGGTGTGTTCTCCAACCTGGATCTCATAGACAACCTGGGCTCCAGCATGCTGATAAGCAGCCGGCTGACGTTCCTAGCCAAGTACAGGGAGTACCACAAGTTGTACCAGGAACGGGAAATGTTTGCCGCAGGGTCACTACTCCTTTCTTTGCTCACATCAAGACTGGCCCCGCGCGAGTATGTATTGGGCATAGCAGTCCTCATGTTAATTGTTTGAATGCACTTTCTATAAGTATTGTTCATTTAAAGAAAACGGGTAAAATAAATTCACTAGTCAAACTATATTCATTACAGAATTTTATGAATGAATGACGCTTCAGAAGCTTTTGACATTGGCACCAGTGATTTTTTTTGCCCAAAATTACGGCCGATACTCGGCTGCTTCCCAATTGCAAAAAATGACGTTTTTTCCCAAAAATCTAACCAAAATTTCCCAAAAAATGACCAAATTTTCCCAATTAAGCCAATAAGATTACAATGTCATTTAGCGTTATTTTCGTAAAACGAGTGCCGATCGAGCTTGTCGAGTCTTCGCCGAATGACAACTGACTTACGAATGTTCGCGAATGTAGCCGAATACGATTTTACGTTGCTATCCACACATCTCTCTCTATATTGCGGAGGATACCGACGATAGTCGATGTATCCCGATTGTTAACGCCTGTTTTTACACACGTCCAAGATGGCGGCAAGCAAACGAGGTTTGGCATGAGCAGCGAAAATGATAAATAACACTAAAATTAACAGTGGATATCACATGGTTATTAGGAGATAATTTAATGTGTGTGTCAATTAACGCAAAATACTATGTTTGAGATGAACAACAACAAATATTTATTAGAAATGTTCACAGTGAATGTGCGTCACGGAAATCTGTGTTGGGAAATTGGAGTTCACAAAGTTAAGCATTTAAGACGAGAACCGTTCGAAAATGGAAAGAGACAAACATGATTTGATTTATATGTTAGTGGATCTGTGTATATTCAGATTCATATGCATATTTTGCTTTATTATGTTTATCACGCTGTATTAGTTTGGTGAAATAGCATTGAACTGAGGATGTCAATTGACAATTGTGCAAGATATTAAAATTAAAAGGTAAACAAATAAAATGTATTATTTTAGCTCCATTTAATACAACATTAACACAGCAAGAACACAAAAGCGTGTTTGTTAATATTTGTTTATGTTTAAACCATATCATATTTTACTTTAAAAAACATCCTGAATTAAATTCATACTCATAAAGAGATTATGATTAAATCATAATGGTACATGTATATTGAAGAATCTATAGATTATTGCAAGTTTAATATGCATGTGGAAGGATATTAACTAAACGTTGTAAGAAGACATGAAAGCAACACTTTATAATATAAAAATGCCGTCAAACATGAACTTAGAAATTTTTATTCTGCTCTTATAATCATATTTATAATGTTTCCTAATTTCATGGTTTATTGCGCTATTTTTCCCAATTTCATGGTTTATCGCGCTAATTTTTCCAATCTTATGCTTTATCGCGCTAATTTTCCCAATCCAAATGCCACAGGCTGTAATAAAAAAAAATCACTGGGCACGCTCATTCAGCTGATGTTACAGTGACATTTGCAATAACGGAATACATATGATGTTTTACATTTTTCACAGTTTTGATCAGAACTTAAGTGCTGTTTCAACAAAATATTGATTTGTCAACAAAGTTTGTTCAAACCATACCTTTGGGTTACAAAGTGACTACACCCCAGTTGTCACATGTTTACAATAGACAGATTTATTAAAGAACTTTATCTCATTACAAAGTATCTTCAAATGATGCTCCTAGATTTAAAGCAAGCCATGCTTTTGGGGTCCGATTGTTAATACAAGTTATAAACAACTTCACTTTTCTGCTCTCAAAAACGTTGCTGAGGTGAGCAATTTAGTGGCATCTTGATTCTCTTGTTATTAAATACGCTGATGATTGTTCTGATTAAATAAGCCTTGTTCTGGGAAAATTGGGCTTAATGCATGTGCATAAAGTGTTGTCACTGATAAGCCTTTGCAGTCCACATAGGCTAATCAGGGACAACACTTTCTGCTTTTATGGTATTTGTTATTTTTTTAGAAAGCCACTTCAAAAGGAAATCCAGAGACTGAGTGTAGTCGGAAAGTCTGCACAGGCTAATCTTGAACAAAACTTTGCGCACATGCATTAAGCATTGATGGATTTTTGACAATATTAAACCCTGTTTCAGGTTCTGGATAACCCTGCTGAAAGATGCCATTACCTTGTTGGAAGCAAGAGAAGTAAGTTGGAATGCCACATTGCTCACAGCAACACATATCTCGAAATGTAGCTTAGTGTGCTCTGTGAAAACAAGGCTTAATGCATATTGTAGAAACTCTTGTCCCAGATTAGCCTTAAAAGTAAAAGCAGACCAATCAGGGACGACACTTTCTGCTTGTATTGTAATGCGGACAAACGGGTAAATCTGCAATGACACTTTGCTTATGCATTAAACCCTGGTTTTCCAGACCACTGCTCATGTACAAGTACGTGTAGTATTACAAATGAAGCACGAACTAAAGTAGTTACATGATAAGTAGTGATGATGCCAAATGAATAATAAAAATAACACTTCTATGGTCTGCTATCTCATTGCTGTGTTTCTTTGAATATCCAATTATCTTTTCAATAAAGTGTAAGACAGATAAACCTCTAGCAGTATATGTGTGTCCTATTGCAGTGCATGTATGTCATCAAGCAGACCGAAATATCATAGGCATCTAAGGGGTGTATTATATAATAGCAATTGGCAGTTGTGGGGTTCAAATAATCATAGCCTAATTTGGGGTATATTACCTTTGAATATCATGGCATATTAAATTATGCAGGGAAGGATATGATATATAACGTAAGAAAAATAAAGTGAGGTACCAATAATACCTATGAGCTGCATTCTGGGAAACACATGTCAGTAAAGTGTCCTCCCAGATTATTCAGGAACAACATTTTTAGCCCAAACTGGATTTTCACTAAGAGGAGTCTTCCTTGAAACTAAAAATACCATAAAAATGAAAGTGTTGTCCCAAATTAACCTGTCCTCAGTGAACCATCTTATTTTGGACAACACTTCAGACATGAGCCATTTTTCCAGCGTGAGGCTCGTGTTTGTGTATCTTATTGCATTGTATCTCATTGCAGTGTATCTATGGCAACAAGGAGACATTTGAGCTCATGTATGTGTATCTCATTGCAGTGTATCTATGGCAACAAGGAGACATTTGAGCTCATGTATGTGTATCTCATTGCAGTGTATCTATGGCAACCAGGAGACATTTGAGCTAATGTATGTGTATCTCATTGCAGTGTATCTATGGCAACAAGGAGACATTTAAGCTCATGTATGTGTATCTCATTGCAGTGTATCTATGGCAACATGGAGACATTTGAGCTCATGTATGTGTATCTCATTGCAGTGTATCTATGGCAACAAGGAGACATTTGAGCTCATGTATGTGTATCTCATTGCAGTGTATCTATGGCAACAAGGAGACATTTAAGCTCATGTATGTGTATATCATTGCAGTGTATCTATGGCAACAAGGAGACATTTGAGCTCATGTATGTGTATCTCATTGCATTGTATCTCATTGCAGTGTATCTCATTGCAGTGTATCTCATTGCAGTGTATATACGGCAGCAAGGAGAGATTGAGCTTATGTATTTGTATCTCATTGGAGTGTATCTCATTGCAGTGTATATACAGCAGCAAGGAGACATTTAAGCTCATGTATGTGTATCTCATTGCAGTTTATCTCATTGCAGTGTATCTCATTGCAGTGTTTATACAGTAGCAAGGAGACATTAGAGCTCATGTATTTGTATCTCATTGCAGTGTATATACGGCAGCAAGGAGACATTTGAGCTCATGTATGTGTATCTTATTGCATTGTATCTCATGGCATTGTATCTATGGCAACAAGGAGACATTTGAGCTCATGTATGTGTATCTCATTGCAGTGTATCTATGGCAACAAGGAGACATTTGAGCTCGTGTATGTGTTTCTCATTCCATTGTATCTCATTGCAGTGTATATACTGGAGACATTTGAGCTTATGTATTTGTAACTCATTGCAGTGTATATACGGCAGCAAGGAGACATTTGAGCTCATGTATGTGTATCTTATTGCATTGTATCTCATTGCAGTGTATCTATTGCAACAAGGAGACATTTGAGCTCATGTATTTGTATCTCATTGCAGTGTATCTCATTGCAGTGTATATACGGCAGCAAGGAGACATTTGAGCTCATGTATTTGTATCTCATTGAAGTGTATCTCATTGCAGTGTATATACGGCAGCAAGGAGACATTTGAGCTCATGTATGTGTATCTTATTGCATTGTATCTCATTGCAGTGTATATATGGCAACAAGGAGACATTTGAGCTCATGTATGTGTATATCATTGCAGTGTATCTATGGCAACAAGGAGACATTTGAGCTTTTGTATGTGTATCTCATTGCATTTTATCTCATTGCAGTGTATATACGGCAGCAAGGAGACATTTGAGCTGATGTATTATATCTCATTGCAGTGTATCTCATTGCAGTGTATATACGGCAGCAAGGAGACATTTGAGCTCATGTATGTGTATCTTATTTCATTGTATCTCATTGCAGTGTATCTATGGCAACAAGGAGACATTTGAGCTCATGTATGTGTATCTCATTGCAGTGTATCTATGGCAACAAGGAGACATTTGAGCTCGTGTATGTGTATCTCATTGCATTGTATCTCATTGCATTGTATCTCATTGCAGTGTATTTACGGCAGCAAGGAGATATTTGAGCACATGTATTTGCATCTCATTGCAGTGTATCTCATTGAAGTGTATATACAGCAGCAAGGAGACATTTGAGCTCATGTATGTGTATCTCATTGCAGTGAATCTCATTGCAGTGAATCTCATTGCAGTGTATCTCATTGCAGTGTATATACGGCAGCAAGGAGACATTTGAGCTCATGTATTTGTATCTCATTGCACTGTATCTCATTGCAGTGTATATACGACAGCAAGGAGACATTTGAGCTCATGTATGTGTATCTTATTGCATTGTATCTCATTGCAGTGTATCTATGGCAGCAAGAAGATATTTGAGCTCATGTATGTGTATCTTATTGCATTGTATCTAATTGCAGTGTATCTAGGGCATCAAGGAGATATTTGAGCTTATGTATGTGTTTCTTATTGCATTGTATCTCATTGCAGTGTATCTATGGCAGCAAGGAGACATTTGAGCTAATTTATGTGTATATCATGGCAGTGTATCTCATTGCAGTGTATCTATGGCAGCAAGGAGATATTTGAGCTCATATATTTGTATCTTATTGCATTGTATCTCATTGCAGTGTATCTATGGCAGCAAGGAGATATTTGAGCTCATGTTTGTGTATCTTATTGCATTGTATCTCATTGCAGTGTATCTATGGCAGCAAGGAGATATTTGAGCTCATGTATGTGTATCTTATTGCATTGTATCTCATTGCAGTGTATCTATGGCAGCAAGGAGCCATTTGAGCTCATGTATATGTATATTATTGCATTGTATCTCATTGCAGTGTATCTCATTGCAGTGTATCTTTTAGCAGTGTATCTATGGCAGCAAGGAGACATTTGAGCTCATATATGTGTATCTCATTGCAGTGTATCTATGGCAGCAAGGAGACATTTGAGCTTATGTATGTGTATCTCATTGCAGTGTATCTAATTGCAGTGTATCTATGGCAGCAAGGAGACATTTGAGCTCATGCATGTGTATGTCATTGCAGTGTATCTCATTGCAGTGTATCTATGGCAGCAATGAGACATTTGAGCTCATGTATGTGTATCTCATTGCAGTGTATCTAATTGCAGTGTATCTATGGCAGCAAGGAGACATTTGAGCTCCTGCATGTGTATCTCATTGCAGTGTATCTCATTGCAGTGTATCTATGGCAGCAAGGAGACATTTGACAGGTTTTTTTTCCACTTTTTGGGAAGAAAGCCCATGGCTTTGGAATTGGGAATTTTATCGGCATTTTCATGAAATTGGGAAAATAAATTCATTAGCCTTTTTTTTCCACATAAAAAGTCCACTGATTAGGGAAATACTAAATTTGATATAACTCTTTATAATCATTCAAATTAAAAGAACAAAATCATATAATACTTTGTTAGATGTAATTGAATTGAAATTGAGATAAAATACGCAATTGACCTCTTACTAAAAAAAAAAAAAAAAAAATTATTATTTTTTTTTTTTTTGAAAATTGGGAATTTTTTGCCACATTTTGGGAAAAAAGTATACTTTTTGGGATTGGGAACATAGCCGAATTTCGGCTATAAAATCGGGCCAAAAAAAACAACCTGTTTGAGCTCATGTTGGTGTATCTCATTGCAGTGTATCTATGGCAGCAAGGAGACATTTGAGCTCATGTATGTGTATCTCATTGCAGTGTATCTATGGCAGCAAGGAGACATTTGGGCTCTTGTATGTGTATCTCATTGCAGTGTATCTATGGCAGCAAGGAGATATTTGAGCTCATGTATGTGTATCTCATTGCAGTGTATCTATGGCAACCAGGAGACATTTGAGCTCATGTATATGTATCTCATTGCAGTGTATCTATGGCAGCAAGGAGACATTTGAGCTCATGTATGTGTATCTCATTGCAGTGTATCTATGGCAGCAAGGAGACATTTGAGCTCATGTATGTGTATCTCATTGCAGTGTATCTATGGCAGCAAGGAGACATTTGAGCTCATGCACAGTCTAGAGGAGCTCACCAAGGACAGAAAGTTCCTCAGTCCAGACAAGGACTCTGATGTAAGCACAGGGGCTTTATCATAAGTATTTTAGGGAATTATTGAGTAGAGGTTTGTGGAGATATGAGATTTTGGTTAACAGGTCCATGCATTATATCTTTGGTGTTTCAAAGTCCAGCTTGTAACTTTGTTGTATAAGATGGGGTTTCCAATGAAATCGGCAGAAATGATTATCATGTCAAGAGGAAGAATCACACGCAACAACCATGCTGCCTTGTTCAAGGTCAAGGTCACACTGGACACTTGAGGGTTTTGCATATTGTTTTTGTGTACATGTGAACGTACATGTTTTGCTGCTCTTTAGATAATGACATTTATTATCAACATTATTTTGATATCAACAGTGCATAGAGCATTTGGCTGATTTGTTTGCCCCTTACTGTTAATCATTCCTCTTTACGGTTTGTAGAAACGTATGTACCTATGTACATTCGTACCAAAACTTGTTTTAAGCTCCTTTAATTATGGAGAGAAACTAGCTGGGAAATCAGAGTTGACTGAGGATAATATCAATATTATCAGAAAGAAAACAACTTTTTGTCTGCTGTAGTGTATAGTGGATATTTCTGTGTCCAAACATTTTGTTTTGGGCATCATTGTCTGTGACACATTTTTAGTTTAAGTAAGCTTGCTCTAGGGAAATAGACATTTGAGTCGTGTTCTGAGAAAACTTTGCATAATGCATGTGCATAAAGTGTTGTCCCAGATTAGCCTGTGCAATCTGCACAGGCTAATCAGGGACACTTTCCGCTTTTATGACATTTTTCGTTTAAATGAAGTCTCTTCTTAGCAAAAATCCAATTTACTGTAAGCGGAAACTGTCCTCCCTGATTAGCCTGTTGATTAATCTGGAACGACACTTTACGCACATGCTTTATGCCCATTTTTCTCAGAAAGCGACTCATTTAATATGCTGTATATTTTAGATTACCAGTGTTACTTGCACTTCACCATTAATCTGATGTAAAATAACATTCATATAAGAATTTTGAAATTATGATTATTGTTTTGAATTTATATTTTGATAAGAGTGAGATCTTGATTTAAAATCTCCAGTAGGGGCCGTAATTATGTATTTCACCAGTAGATTTGAAAATGCAGTTATTGTTTAAAATTCTTAGAGAAAGGAGTACACATTTAAATTAGTTTACTGTATCATGATTGTTCATATCTGTTGCCAATTTTCAATGTCCTACACATTGTTTGAATATATCTGTTCTTTCTGTTATTTTCCAGGATATTTCAGATCTTAGGGAAACAATAGACCTGCTAAACCTGTCCCTTACCAGAAATCTAGCCCGATCCATTGTCATAGAAGGCGTGGTTAAACCCAGCTAGTGCAGTTCTAGATGCTTGTGTGAGACTTCTGTGACCACAAGACTGTGTTCAGAACAGGCTTAACCCTTTCACTCTCAGAAAAAAAGTGACAATGGCTATATGCAATCTGCATAATACCAGAACAGCGAGTAACTTGCAGTCTATTCAGGTTTTATGCTGTTTGCTGCTCATCAGTGTCAGGAAATGAAGCCTGTAAAACTTGAATCTGTTAAGAAAAGTTTTACATAAATTTTGATTTTCTTAAGGACTTCAAATCCGTCAAAAGTGTATCTGAGAGTTGAAATCAACAGTTGCTATGCAACAGGTGTCAATGATGCTTGTTTCTAAGTGTCAATGATGCTTGTTTCTTCTTTCCACAGGAACTTAAATTTTCCAATTAAGCTTACAGCCAAAAATAAGTTTAGATTGAATACAGTTAATACTACAAATACACTAAATATCACAATTTGGTGTAGTATGAATAGTAAGAATGCAGTAAATATACTTGCATTTGAATTGGAAAGTATAAAATATAAAAATACTACTTTAACAATGTAATGAATGTTAGGTTCCTCAGGTATACTGAGAAATTTAAAGCATCACACTGCTCTCACATAAAATATGGGCCGTGCTGATTGAAAAGGAGGTTTATTGCATGTGTGTAAAGTGTCCTCCCAGATAAGCCTGTGTAGTCTGTACGGGCTACTCAGGGACAACACTTTCCGCAATAACTTGTTTTTTGCTAAGAAGAGACTTTCTTGATACATAAAATATCATAAAAGCGGAAAGAGTCGTCTCTGATTAGCCTGTGCGGACTGTACAGGCTTATCTGGGACGACTCTTTACGTACATGCATTAAACCCCTTTTCCACGGAGCACGGCCCATATGGATGACATGTTTTTGTTAAATTTGCAGAAATCAGTTCAATATAATAATAAACTATCACAAAAGTATGGAGACTTATGTGTGGGTGAATTACTATGTACTGTTATTATATTGATGGCATATCAAGATACTATTAACGAAGAACAAACTTTTTAGTTTGTTTTTGCGTTTATCCTTAGTTTATGAAGTGATTTAGGCAATAAACTGGAAAGTATTAATAATAAATTTGGATAATACATGTAACAGTTCATCCATTATTGGGGATGATAAATATGTGCATATATTGATGAAAGAAAGTTAAAACAAAGGGCACTGCAAGACTGTATGCCTGTAAATAAGTTTATGAACGCCAAGATTTACGTTATGTCGTATGATCTACAGGTATGCACCTATAGCACAAAAAGATAACGTTATTGTATTTTTGTGTGAATAATAATGAACAATATTCTGTATATTTTGTAATAAATTTTTTGCTGCTAATGTCTGGTTATTGTTGTCAAAATAGTACATGTTCATGGTATTGTTAAAGTAAAAAGATATGTGAGTCGCGTAATGCAAAAATTTGTCTTGTGCTATATGCGGCCAGGCTAGCCCCAGATCAGCCTACACAATCTCGCAGCCTGGTCAAGGGCAACCATGTCGCTTCACAAAATCAGGAAACCATACGTGAGTTGATGGCAGATAGGTTAGCTTCTAACCAGACTGTGTGGACCCGATGCTGCAGCTACGCTTGCTGTATATTCATAGAACCCATTTTTGCATGATATGGGTCATATATCTTAATATAGCAAGAAATGCTACATTACATTTGTTTTTTAAAATGAAGTTCTGGGTTTTAATAATCGGGGTATGACATTGGGTAGTATAAAACAGGTGGTAAGAATTAAGTTTGCCATTACTAATCACGAAGGCGCAGTAGCACGCACTGAGGCCGATGTCCGTGTTATTAACCCAGTGGACTAGGGGTGTGGCCAAAGCCCAAGTTACGTTAACAGCAAGGTTCGTTTTCTTTCTTGGAACGTTGAAGGGTTAAGGAGTAAGGTTTCTTCGTCAGACTGTGTAAAACTTTTTTCAAATTATGACATTGTATCATGCCAAGAGACATGGAGCCAAAATTCTACCTATTGTGATAAGTATTTAAACGAATTTATACAATACGAGTGTAATGCAAAACTCTCAGTCATAGGTGGTCGCCCAATGGGAGGTGTATCTGTTTTTGTACGGCGTTCATTTAGCCAACTGGTGAGAAGAGTTTGTGACAATTTTGAATTTGGGGTAATTTTGATCCTTGATAAGAGCTTATTAGGTCTGGAAATTGATTGTGTGTTTTGTGCATTATATTTTCCTCCGCAAGAGTCGCCCTTTTATCAGAATGTAAAGCAATCAGCTTGGCGATTGTTAGAAGAAACGCTCATAAACAATGATTTGTTAAGGTTGGGTTTAATACTAAATGGTGACTTAAATTCACGTACTGGGCACGAAATGGACTATGAAGAATTTGACTATGTTAATGTTCCAGAGCTACATGAGTTTACAGATATATTTGAGAATGAAATTTCATTACCACGAAATTCGCGTGACAACGTAGTCAATAGGTTTGGAAAGGATCTTTTGGCTTTCTGTAGAATGTATGCTTGCTTGATTGTAAATGGCAGACGTGGGAAGGATGCATGTGTTGGAGACTTTACGTTTATTATTCAAAATGGCTGTAGTACTATAGACTATTTTATAGTATCAGAGATTTTGATGAAACTTGTAGCAGATTTTGATATTTTGTCTATACCTGAAAGTTGTCACATGCCAATTTCAATGGTAATGAATAGTGCTATAGACCATAAGCAGTCAGAATCCTCTGCTGACGAAACATATACGTATTATAAATGGAACACTGGCGAAAGCTATGGCGAAAATGTTTCTGACAAAGTTATAGCAGGGTCGTTTGCAGCGCTTGATAGCTTGATTGATGACACACATGTAAGTGTGAATGATGTTTTAAATGGCTTTGAAAATGTTATTCTATCTTGCTCAGATTTTTTAAAATGTACAAATCGTAGACATAAACGTGACATAGGTAAAACTTGGTTTGATAAAAACTGTAAAGTGGCGAAACGTACTGCCAGCCACAGCTTGAAAACCTTTCGGGCTAGCAGAAAGGTAGAGGACTTGAATAAATATATCACAGACAAAAAACACTTCAAACTAACATGTATAAATAAAAAACGTGCATATGAAAAACAATTTATTGCTAAACTAGAGGGCTCAGTAAATAACGCAAAGTCGTTCTGGTCTCAAATTAAATCTCTAACAAGTACTAAAAAACAAGTAAACTCAAATATAACACCTAAACAATGGTATAACCATTTTCAGGAGTTGTTTGCTAATGAAAGTAACGAAGAACAAAATACAGAAACCATTGACCAAAATCATGATCAAACAGATGAAATAGATCCCATTCACGAAATGATATTAAATTCCCCTATAACAGACGAGGAAATCACCGAAAGGGTTAAAAGCTTAAACTGTAAGAAAGCTGCAGCTGGTAATCTTACTCCACAGCATTTTAAATATGCAATGCCAGCACTTTTACCATACCTACGTAAGTTATTCAATCGCTTGTTTACTAATAAGGAATTTCCTGAGGCTTGGTCAAAATCGATACTAATTCCTATCCATAAAAAAGGAAGCATTAATTCACCAGATAATTATAGGGGTATTGCTCTGCTAGATATTTTTAGCAAGATATATATCTCAATACTGACAAAAAGGCTTACATTTTATTCCGATGCTTTGTCTAAACTATCTGAAGCACAATCTGGCTTTCGTGCTGGGTATTCAACAACAGATAATGTTGTTGTTTTGATACTCTATCGTGACTAAATATTTAAGTAGAAAACGCAGACCAATATACGTGGCTTTTATCGATTTCAAAAAGGCATTTGACTCAGTAAATAGGGGTATATTAATTGAAGAAAGAACAATATACGAGGTAATTTATTAAACGTGGTACAAGCTATATATTCTTCTGTCAAGGCAGTCGTTCGATTACAGTCCACGTATACAGTCTTTCGAATGTCCGATAGGACTAAGACAAGGTTGTAGTTTAAGCCCCATTTTATTTGCAATGTTTATAAATGAGCTTCATGATGTCATGGTTGCAAATGAAATAAGAGGAATTCAGTTATTTCCAGAACTTATAGAAATATGTATGTTGATGTTTGCTGACGATATTGCTTGTATCTCAGATACAGTAGTAGGTTTACAGAAGCAACTGAATGTGCTACACACTTTTTGCCAAAATAATAAATTGACTGTTAACACAGAAAAGACAAAAGTTATGGTTTTTAAAAATGGTGGTCCGCGTTCAATAAGGGAAAAGTGGGTTTATAATGGCAACAATCTAGAAGTTACCAATGGATTCTGTTATGTCGGTGTATTTTTCACAAATCGACTCTCGCTATATAAAATGGCAGAAAATATGTGTGCCAAAGCTCAAAGAGTTCTGGCTCATTTATTTAATTCTTTTGGCGAATTGCCATACCTACCTGCAAAGACATTTTTCAAAGTTTTTGATGCAAAAATATGTTCTATTCTAATGTATGGTTCAGAAATATGGGGTTTGAAACCAAGGCAATGCGTTGAACATGTACAAATGTATGCATGTAAACGATTCCTTAATGTAAGTCAAGGAGCATGTAACGATGCGGTTCTAGGAGACCTTGGCCGTTTTCCCATGCACATATTTACTGCAAAACGGTGCATTGCTTATTGGTTAAGAATACTTTCATTGCCTGATTCAAGATATGTTAGGTGTTGTTACAATATGCTAAAATATTATGATTCTATCGGCCAATGCAACTGGGTTACAGACATTAAACGTGTCTTATACTCAAGCGGTTTTGGCTATGTCTGGGAAAATCAAGGTGTTTTAAACAATAGACATTTTTTGTTAATGTTTTTAAATAGATTAAAAGACCAGTATATTCAAACTTGGAGGGGCAATGTTGCTACCAACGCCAAACTAGCCTTTTATATGGACTTCAAACAAATATATTCTAGGGAATCATACATTGATGTTGTAGACGTTTCTAAGTTTAGGAAAGCTCTAGCCATGTTTAGAAGTTCGTCTCATAGCCTAATGGTAGAGAAAGGTAGATATCATAATATTGGTAGAGAAGAGAGAACATGTGTTTTCTGTGAAATCGTCGTCGAAGACGAATTCAACTTTGTTCTGATCTGTCCATTGTGCGAAAGTATTCGTCAGAAATATATTCCTCAATACTATTTACAAAACAAACACTACTTCAATTTTATAAATTTACTTTGCTCTACAGATATGGCAACAATCCGTAACCTAGCTATGTATATATACTATGCTTTCATGCAACGAGATGAATTCATGAAGGGTACAGAGTAACTCATCATCATTGCTTATATATACTTTTCATTTTTTGTTTATTATGCGCGTATAGTAATGAGAAACTGGGTAGACATATAAACATGCACTTATATTTGCCAATTATATATATATATATATATACTATGCTTTCATGCAACAAGATGAATTAATGAAGGGTATAGAGTAACTCATCATCATTGCTTATATATACTATGCATTTTTTGTTTATTATGCGCGTATAGTAATGAGAAACTGTGTAGACATATAAACATGCACTTATATTTGCCAATTTTATGTCAAATAATGTTTTGATGTTGATGTTTGTTAGTTATAGAATTATAACAATGTGTACCAGTTTTGTTTTAGTGTATTTGTCTAATGCAACTGTGAATTATGTATCCTGTCATATTATAAATGCAAAATATGGACAACCCATATCGGACGCCTCAAACTAGAGGCATGCGGGGTGGATCCTCCATATTTACTCTATGTTTATTCATTGAGAATACATTGTCATTTTATAAGATCTCCTTAATTCGAATATGTTCTATCCTTGACTAACCATTGTATATTATGTTGTTTATATGTTGTATATGGGCCGGTGGCCTTATGTACGAAATAAAGAATTGGAATTGGAATTGGAATCTTGATGAATTTTTGATATAGGAAGTTTGCATGGGGACTTAGATTTTATTGGTTTTTGGGCTAGTTGAGTCCAGGTAATATGGACAAATCATTTAGTCACAAAAACTTAAATCACATTTTCACTCTTAGACTTTCTACTAATGGAATTTATCCAGAACAAATATATTTTTGTAAGCATTCAATAACAGCTTAATCTGACATGGATTTAGGTGCCATTCATGTTTTTCAGTTAATACTTTAATCTGTTTTGAAAATAATACAAATTCACCAGATATAATCCTGTATGGTATAACCTAGTAGTTTCAGAAGATTTATAACCTTAGGGAGATTTAGAGGAAATAGGTCTTGAAACAACTGTTTAATATATATTGTATCATTCATCTCTTGAACATTTACTGCTGTATGGAATTCCCACTCTGATACATGTGAGTAATTAATTTTTATTGGACTGTTTTTAGCTCTCTTGAGTGATCATGTGTAATCGCCTTTTGTTGGTATTCCAGCGTCAACTCATTCATTGTCCAATATTTTATGAAATTTGGTCCCAGTGATATCTCAGCCAGTTTGAAACTCGGTTATGTGTTGAAAATTAGGTCACTAGGTCAAATTGAAGAAAAAGCTTGTGAACACTCTAGATGCCACATTCATTGCCCAATCTTTATGACACTTGGTCAGAACATTTGTCTTGATGCTATTTCGGCTGGCTTTGAAAGTGGGTCACATGGGGTCAAAAACCAGGTTACAAGGATTTATTTAAGAAAAAGCTTGAGAACACATAAAGTCAGATTGTTTTGCACAATCATCGAGAATCTTGCTCAGAATATTTGTGATTTCTCATTTCGGTTTAATATTGTTCAGGTCCAATAAACATGTGACTGTTGGCAACATGTCAAGGGGCATTAATCTGTATATGGTTTAAATGAAACCTAGTAAACATTCTCAAAGTCTCAAACTTAGTCTTTATCAAATTTGCTCACAACAGCTGATCTCAGAAATTGGTCAAGTAAATTGAAAAAACATGGCCTTCAGGGGCAATTCATTTATGCAAATATGACTATAATGAAACCTTGTGAAGATGCTAGACATCACATTTTTTGCCTGATCTTGGTGAAACTTATGATGATATCTGGTCTGTTGGAAAATATGGCTGGTGCAGGAGGTGACAGATAAACTTGAAACTTTGGCTACATGTTGATGTTGTGTCTTTCTGAACATGAGTTCAACTATTTAAGTCATAACAAATTGTGTGATGTTGAAGATGCTGATTTGATTAAGAGATAGCTGATGGCGTTAACAATTATGATGACGATTGACAGTTCAGGAGTCAGAAACAGGTCCAACAACAAATATTTCTTATCATATTGAATTATTCCAATTTTATATTCACATTACTTCATGCCTTTTCACCAGAAAATCACAATGTGATGACTCAGAAACAAAAAGAGTTGCCTTCCATTATTATATCCCCATTACCACTGGTAATGGGGGCTATATAGGAGTCACTTTGTCAGTCGGTTGGTCTGTCTGTCCAAAAAATTTCATCTGAACTTCACCAAACTTAGTCACAAGTTGTATCTAGATGATGTCTAGGTCAAGTTTGAATATGGGTCATGCCCAGTCAAAAACAAGGTCACTGGGTCACTTAGTGCGTTTTAAACCGAAAGTTTGTCCAAACCATAACTATGTCATTTATCGTTAGATTTAAAAATGACTTGTTACATTTGTTCACCATCATGGGACGGTGTCGTGCGAAAGAAGTATGTCGATATCTCCAACGTCAAGGTCACACTTTGAGTTAAAAGGTAAAAAATGCCCATAAATGAGCTTGTTCAGGCCATAACTATGTTGTTTATTGTGAGATTTTAAAATCATTGTTCACATTTGTTCAGCATCATTGGACGGTGTGTCATGCGAAAGAATTACGTCGATATTTGCAATGTCAAGGTCACTTTTAGTTCAAAGGTCAAAAATGGCCATAAATGATCTTTTCCGTGCCATAACTATGTCATTCATTGTGAGATTTTAAAATTACTCGGTACATTTGTTCACAATCATTGGACAGTGTGTTTTCCGAAAGAATTATGTAAATATCTCCAAGGTCAAGGTCACACTAAGAGTTCAAAGGTCAAAAATGGCCATAAATGACCTTGACCCGGCCATTACTATGTCATTCATTGTGAGATTTTAAAATTACTCGGCACATTTGCTCACATTCATTTTACGGTGTGTCATGCGAAAGAATTACATCGATATCCCCAAGGTCAAGGTCACACTTGGAGTTCAAAAGTCAAAAATGGCCATAAATGACCTTGACCCGGCCATTACTATGTCATTCATTGTGAGATTTTAAAATGACTGTACATTAATTTTGTTCACAGTCATTGGACGGCGTGTCATGCGAAATAGTTCAAAGGTCAACATGGCTATGAATGATAATGGTATAATAATTCTTAAAAATCGCCATAAATAAGCTTCTCTTGTTTTGTGAAGACAGCATGCAAAATATTTTGTGTTAATGCAGCATGTGGGGGTATACGTCATGTCTGTGACAGAGCTCTAGTTTTTCCAAGATTTAATAATGGACATAGACAGGATACTGTGTTGGTAAGGTTTTTACTGAAATATTTTTGATTATTCAAAGTAAATAGAAATTATGTTCCTAGATTGAATATTCATTTTTCAATTAGTAATTTTTATGAAAATTTTCATTTCCACAACTGTTTGAAAAGATAAGACAATACAAATTATGTCTGCGTGTCTGTATTTTGTCTTCAATATACCAGAGTCCTTTTATAACTAAATTGTTACAAGAGCACCGCCTTGCGGGTGCAGACCGCTCATCTATTTTCTTTTTAAAGGTGAAGGGACTCATTTTCAATCACAAAGGAGGGAGGGGTGGAGTGAAGAGGGGTGTATAGAGTGGGTGTGTGGACATTTATGACATTATCTTCCAAAAATGCGGGAAAAAAAACGAAAAAAATAAAATAAACAATTTGGGGGGTGGGGGGGGGGGGGGGGGGGATTCTTGGGTGCGATGGTTGGACGGTATTTCAAACATTAAATAATAAAAATAAATATTTGTGTTTTTTAACCGTTTCAAAAAAAAAATATTTGGGGGGGTGGGGGGTGGGTATAGTGTGAGGGTGTGGTGGTAATTTGTGAGATGATCTTAAAAAAAAAAAAAAAAAAAAAAAAAAAAAAAGGGGGGGGAAGGGGGGGGGGGAGGGCACGGGGGATGGTTTGGGTGGAGTCTATTGTTGTATGTCAGGTTAGAGTAGTTTTGTCAAAGTATCAATCAAATCTAATCATAAATAAAGAAGTAATGGCAATTTTAGCAAAATTTTATAATTTGACCTTGAGAGTCAAGGTCATTCAAAGGTCAAGGTAAAATTCAACTTGCCAGGTACAGTAACCTCATGATAGCATGAAAGTATTTGAAGTTTGAAAGCAATAGCCTTGATACTTAAGAAGTAAAGTGGATGGAAACACAAAATTTAACCATATATTCAAAGTTACTAAGTCAACAAAGGGCAATAATTCCGTAGAAATGACAACCAGAGTTATGCAACTTGTCCTTTTACTGTACCCTTATGATAGTTTGCCAGTGTTCCAAGTATGAAAGAAATATCTATGATACTTTAGGGGTAAAGTGGACCAAAACACAAAACTTAACCAAATTTTCTATTTTCTAAGTATAAAGGGCCCATAATTCCGTCCAAATGCCAGTCAGAGTTACATGACTTTGCCTGCACCGTCCCCTTATGATAGTTAATAAGTGTTGCAAGTATGAAAGCAATAGCTTTGATACTGTAGGAATAAAGTGGACCTAAACACAAAACTTAACCAAATTTTCAATTTTCTAAGTATAAAAAGGGCACATAATTCTGTCAAAATGCCAGTCAGAGTTACATTACTTTGCCTGCACAGTCCCCTTATGATAGTAAGTGTTGTAAGTATGAAAGCAATAGCTTTGATACTTAAGGAATAAAATGGACCTAAACACAAAACTTAACCAAAATTTTCAATTATTAAGTATAAAAAGGGCACATAATTCTGTCGAAATGCATGCCAGAGTTATCTTACTTTGCCTGCCCAGTCCCCTCATGATAGTAAGTAAGTGTACCAAGTTTGAATGCAATAGCATTGATACTTTCTGAGAAAAGTGGACCTAAACGCAAAACTTAACCAAAATTTTCAATTTTCTAAGTATAAAAAGGGCACATAATTCTGTCAAAATGCACGCCAGAGTTATCTTACTTTGCCTGCCCAGTCCCCTCATGATAGTAAGTAAGTGTACCAAGTTTGAATGCAATAGCATTGATACTTTCTGAGAAAAGTGGACCTAAACGCAAAACTTAACCGGATGCCGACGCCGACGCCAAGGTGATGACAATAGCTCATAATTTTTTTTTCAAAAAATAGATGAGCTAAAAAGGGTGATTTTTGCTCAACATTTCAAGCTTTTAATATTGTTTTTAATGTTCCATTGCATGTCAGGTGCTTATGTTGTTGTTTGGACACTCTTGAAGCAACATTATTGGCCAATCTTGAAACTTGGTTAGGACATACAATTCTGACTATCAGCTGAGTTTGATATTGATCAGGTGGGGTCAAAAACAAGGTCAGTACGTCAACTTGACAAAGCTTTAGCAGCATTTATAAGTCACTTTTCTTCCCAATAATAATTGTATCCAGATATTTCAAAGTGGTTCCTGTCTGTTTGAAACATAGCTGCAAGGGGTTAAGATTTTCTGGTTTGAAATATTGAAAAGAAGTAAAGAAAAAAAAACTATTTTTACCCAATCCTCCTGTAATATGCTTAGAACATTTGCTTTTATGATAATAATATCTTGGGAGAATTTTAAAATGGTCTGTGGATGGTTTCCAGAAGTTGATGCAATTTTCTTGGTATAACATGAAGAAAATCATGTTTACTAAATTTGAATTATATAATTTCAGCAATCAGGAGCCATCTTCAGCTGATTTTCAAGCTTGGTCAGATCATTATTTCCAATAATGTCTTAACCTAAATAAAATCTATATTAAAAGGAGTAATCAACTCGGTAAGAAGGCACTTTTATTGCTCAAACATAATTAAGAAAGCTCAGGTTGGTTAAGTTTCTTTGGGTCACAGGTGCACTCTCCAGGCTCTTTGGTCGTCTTCTTTTTCTAGATTCTTTTCTTTGTTTATTCATTTTGATTGCGGAACATGAAAGATTTGTACAACTGCTTAGATATATGAATATAGAAACATATAAATCTTGTTACTTGGATAAGTCTTATTTAATATAGATTGTATTTCTATTGTAGGAATACCATTATATGCATTTAATGTCTTCGGCTACTAGCAGGATACTGTTGTTAAATATTTATCTTCCAAATATTTAAATGTGTTCCAAAACGAATTATATTGTTGTTTGCAATAAACTCTCCAGCATATTACTTTTTTTCTGTAAGATATGTAGTTATTGGAATGAAAAGTTACAGTTCACTAGCATTTCAGTTGGATTGAATTTCAATTTGAATGAACTTCACAGGATTTTTAATATAATTTTTATTCGATTGAGAAATATACGTTTTGCCTGCCTGATTTCATCTGAATATATAAAAGTATAGAGAAACATTCAAAAGGTCAATGTGTAATCAACTGTATCTATATTTTTCATTCGTTCTCATTATTGCACTACATGAATGTCAAACTTGTTCACAGAGAATCAAACAAAGGAAATATTAACCAAACACAAATTGTGTTTTGACCATTTATTTGCAGCCCTATCTTGCATGTACAAGTATTTAGCCCAAATGCTTGTTGATGTGCCGGTCGGTAGTAACAATAGTTTTAAAATGTTGCATTCAAGTAGAAACATGAAAAAGGTCAAATTGTCTTAGTGACCAATCAATAACTGGGCAAAATATCTTTACAATTGTATTGCCCAGTCTGATTGTGGACAATTTTATTGAGGAGTAAGTTAAGTGTATGCACGTTTGTCAGTCCGACCTCAAAGGTGAAGGTCAAATTTAAGGTTAAAGGTTAAATTTTGACAAAGAACTTGTCCTGGCTGTTACTATGTCATTCATTATGCAATTATGATTTTAAATAATTTTCCGCAAACACTTGCCATGAGATAAGGTAAATCACCCCTTAGGAAAGATCAATACCAATGGCCTATGATCAAACTTTGCATGGTGAAGCGTGTGAAATGATTTCATGCATTATTAACAATGGGCCTGACATGTTGCCAACAGACATCTACTTTGTACGTTTGTGAAATAAAGTTTTGTATGGTAAAAATAGTTAAATATTTTCCCGTTTTATATATTTGTCACGGCTTGCATTACGTTGAGGTCATAGGATGATTGAAATCATACAGGTCCTATGAGTACCGGTATTTAGTATAAGCAATAGAGTACAAGAAATATATGATACTTCAAGTTACATATTTACCTTCATGTTTATCTCTAACAATTAATTATTCAGCGTACTGCCTAATTATCAGAAATAAATGTAACAAGCTTAATATGATTGCTGGTTATTTGATATTGGAAATGCTCAGGACTTCCGAAAACACTACAAAGTCATCACTTCCAAATATATTGTTTCATTAGAAGCTTAATTGCTGCTATAAATCACAGCCACAATATAGCCACTTCATGCAAAAACAGGTCTTATGCCATATGCGGCCAGCATAGCTCAAGACCAGTCTGTGCATTTGCGCAGTCTGGTCAGGAGCTACCCTGACCATTTACGAGACCACAAAACCATGCGTGACTTAATAGCAGACAGGGTAGCTCCATTAACAGAACACGAGATGCAAGTGATACAAACTTGTTAGTATTCATAGGTCATAACTGACAATTATAAGATTGATTTAGTTTGATAAGTATTAATCAAATTTAACCGTTTCAGTTGATCCATTTATTATTCATATTGTGTTCGATGATACTGTGATGTGTATGAATGACTGACTTGCACACTAAAACCTCCATAATTTTTCCAAACAATTTCTTTGACTACAAAACCATGTGACATTAATAATTAATAAGCCAAGTTTTTTCCTTGGTTCTACAAACTGTTAATCAATACTGTTTGTTTGCAAAGTGGCATGGACTTTTTCTAATAGTGTTGAACTGCCCTATTGCCTTCATATTGTTTTGATACAAGTCATACTTATAAGTTAAATAAAATAGTTTGATAGATTGCTGACCATTTCCCTGTTTTAAATCGCAGTATATGTTGAGTTAAATGAGAACAATTCATTCAAATGTTCTAGCACAAGTTGTTTAATGGCCTCAAAGTATTTGTTTTTGTTGAAATGGATGTGTTTCTTGTTTGTCTGTTGATAAGATGAAGTGTTGTTTAACATAAGCTCGTAAAACTTTATACATCAAGGTTGTTGAAACGTGACTTTTGTAGATATTGTGAATAGTTTACAACTGCTCAGATGATCATGTTTTAAACATTATGTTTTGGGAATTGGACAATGTTATGAGTTTTACTGGACAATGTTATGAGCTTTACTACTAGAATAGTTATATGGGATGAAAATATCAGAAACTAATGCAGATCTACTTTATTTGTTTTATTGTTGATTATGTGACATGGTGAATTTATTGTTGCATAATTGTCCTAAGATTCCAACAAATTTCAGTTTTTGGAAACTTTGAAAAACAACTTTTTTGTGAAACTCGTGGTTGCTATAAAGGCATTACAAAACAGAAACTGACCGTTAAGAATTCAACTGTTATTACCTTTTTGCTTAGAAGACAGCAGCACAATTAAAAAATGACGTCAAAGTATTTTCATATTATGTCAGCTTTAGCTGGTAAGTATGTTTTTGTTAAATTTAATTAAATTAAATTGTAATATTAATTATAAATCATAAATATTCCCTTAAATAGATATCTCATGTCAACATCAGTTCTGAATTTTTTTTGTCTAACCTTTTTTTACAGAAAAAAATCAACGAAGTGTACTGATTTGCCTAGAATAATTAATTGAGCAGAAACTATCATACTGAGTATTTTACAATACTGAAATATCTATATTATGAAATAATATCTGCATAATCGTCATGTTCCCCACCTGCAAAATGATAACATACCCAAAAATCTTCATAGAAAATGTATTATTGAAATGAGATACATTTATTAAAAAATATCCAGGAGTAACATATTTAGAATATTATTATGTATGAATAATATAAATGTATTGTATTATTTTTATCCACCAAGCAACTAATGGGCTAATTTTTAGCTCACCTGATTGCTCAGGTGAGCTTTTGTGACCGGTCTTTGTCCGTTGTCCGTCCGTCGTCTGTCCACATTTGTTTGTAAACACTCTAGAGGCCACATTTATTGTCCGATCTTCATGAAACTTGGTCAGAAGCTTTGTCCCAATGAAATCTTGGTCAATCGAAACTGGTTAGTGCCGGGTCAAAAACTAGGTCACTAGGTCAAAAAAAAGAAAAAACTTGTTATCACTGTGGAGGTCACATTTCATGCCAAATCTTCTTGTAACTTTGTCAAAATATTTGTCTTAATGATATTTTGGTTGAGTTCAAAAGTGGTTCCGGTCCGTTAAAAAACATGGCCGCCAGTGGGCGGGTCATTTTTCCTAATTTGGCTAAAGAGAAACCTTGTAAACACTCTAGAAGTCACAACTTTTGCCCAATCATCATGAAAGTTGGTCAAAACATTGGTTTTATTGATGGCTCGGACGATTTCAAAAATGGTCCAGATCGGTGAAAAAACATGGCCGCCAGTGGGCGGGGCATTTTTCTCTATATGTATATAGTGAAAACATGTGAAAACTCTAGAAGTAACATTCTTGGACCAATTTTCATGAAATTTGTTCAGAACATTTGTTTCCTTGATATGAGAGTTGAGTTCGAAAATGGTTCCAGTCAGTTAAATAACATGGCTGCCAAGGGGGGGGGGGGGCAGTTTTCCTTATTTGGCTATAGAGAAACCTTGTAAACACTCTAGAAGTCACAATTTTTGCCCAATCATCATGAAAGTTGTTAAAAGAATTGATTTTATTGATATCTCGGACGACTTTGAAAATGGTCCAGTTCGGTAAAAAAACATGGCCGCCAGTGGGCGGGGCATTTTTCTTTATATGTATATAGTGAAAACATGTGAACACTCTAGAAGTCACATTTTTGGCCCAATTTTCATGAAATTTGTTCAGAACATTTGTTTCTTTGATATGAGAGTTGAGTTTGAAAATGGTACGGGTCAGTTGAATAACATGGTTGCTGGGGGGCAGTTTTCCTTATTTGGCTATAGAGAAACCTTGTAAACACTCTAGAAGTCACAATTTTTGCCCAATCATCATGAAAGTTGGTCAACACATTGGTTTTATTGATATCTCGGACGAGTTTGAAAATGGTCCAGATCGGTGAAAAAACATGGCCGCCAGTGGGCGGGGCATTTTTCTCTATATGTATATAGTGAAAACATGTGAACACTCTAGAAGTCACATTTTTAGTCCAATTTTCATGAAATTTGTTCAGAACATTTGTTTCTTTGATATGAGAGTTTAGTTCGAAATGGTTACGGTCAGTTGAAAAACATGGCTGCCAGGGGGGGGGGGGGCAGTTTTCCTTATTTGGCTATAGAGAAACCTTGTAAACACTCCAGAAGTCACAATTTTTGCCAAATCATCATGAAAGTTGGTCGAAACATTGGTTTTATTGATATCTCGGACGAGTTTGAAAATGGTCCAGATTGGTGAAAAAAAACATGGCCGCTAGTGGGTGGGGCATTTTTCTCAATATGTTTATAGTGATAACATGTGAACACTCTAGAAGTCACATTTTTTGCCCAATTTTCATGACATTTGGTCAGAACATTTGTTTCCTTGATATGAGAGTTGAGTTTGAAAATGGTTAGGGTCAGTTGAATAACATGGCTGAGGGAGCAGTTTTCTCATTTATATAGTAAAAAAAGCTTGTGAACACTCAAGAAGTCACATTTTTTGCCCAATCATCATGAATTTTGGTGAAAAGATTGGTAATATATATATATATCACATAATTAATGCCTTAAATATTGCATTAAGATTGTCCAAATTTTCATTATATTATACAAAATCCTTGTTAACACTCTAGAGGTCACAATGTTGTTTCACATTTGTGAATCTTGGTCATAATATTTGTTTTTGTAAGCAAAGTTTGATGTTTGGTAAGGGGGGTCAACTCAAAATATAGGTCACCAGGTCAAATCTTACAAAAACAAAATCGCTCCATATGCCAGAGTTTTGGTTCAATAATGATGAAACTTGACCAGGATGTTTTGTTTGGACAATATCTAGGTCAAGTTTGATGTTTGGTAAAGATTGAATGAATCGACACCTCTCAGGTAAGCGAACTAGGGCCATCTTGGCCCTCTTGTAGAAATAGAAGCATCACATTTTTGTATTAACTTTTTTTAAATGGCATTTACTTAACTCTTTTTAAATTAATTGAAATTTCATGTAATTACACAAATGACTAAGACAAAGCCATTGTAAATCCGAGAATACTTATGTATAATTATCAACCCATGAATACCAGATATTTCAATTTTTTGCTGACCAAGTATTATTGATTTTTTTATTTTTAAACAAGGTTCTTATTTTTTCACCAGTTTTATTGATCTGTATATTTACTTTGTTCCATAGAGCATTCAATACAGAACATTGACAAATGAAATATGTACCAAAACATTTTTTGAACAGATTATTGTTGTCTTTTTGTCAGGGGTATTTAAAAGTCAGAATTCACCAGAACAAAAATCTATATTTTGACATATCTGCCATTAATTATTTTCCAAATGTAAGCTTTTTCACGTTGTTTTCTGTGGTCCTCTTTTCACTTAAATAATCTGAAAGTATGAAACCAAAAAAATGAAACACAAATTAATTAATTAAACCCTATTTCTATTTAGGTACTTAACAACTGTATCCCATTTTGAAAGTTCTACCGAATTGCAATCTTTTTGTACTATTCTATGATCATGTCCAATATCCAACTGAATTAAACCGATCATCAAATTTGAATAGGATTCGGAGTTCATACTCAAACTGAATCAAACTCTTTGACCCTGACATCTGCATGAATATATAAAACAGAATAAAAGCTGTTAATACATGTGAGTTGTTTGTAATAAATGATACATCTCTAGGAAGACCACCAGGGACTAAGCTTCTGCTGTAAACAGTTTTTACAAATTTTTTGGTAATTAAACATAATTGAACTAAGTATTTTGTTGGATTTTTTCTTCAATTACAAAATGTTTGTAATCATTATTACAATATATTCCTGAAGAGTCATCTTTATTTCACCTGCATATTGCAAAAGCCAGAAACACCATACTAAATTTGCGACTTTTTACATGTGAGCATATGCAGGAGTTCAAATGTTCAAAAATAGATAAAAATGAGTAAAAGACTTGAACATATGACAGGGGAAATAAAACAAATCAAAATTAAACAAGGGACAAAATTGTTACAAAACCAGGTTTTCAGTTGAAAAAAAGTCGGATAAAGGGAGATCATTCAAAATGTGTATTGTTAAAGGGGCCTTTTCACAGATTTGGGCATTTTTTAACCTATTCATTAAATGCTTTATATTGATAAATGTAAACATTGGATCGTAAAAGCTCCAGTAAAAAATCAAGAATAAAATTAAAAAAAGGAAAAGAACATTGCCCGGAGCAGGTTTCGAACCAGTAACCCCTGGAGTCCTGCCAGAGTCCTGAAGTAAAAACGCTTTAGCCTACTGAGCTATTCCGCCGAGTACACATACTTCACGTATTTTATACCTTATATAAGCAATCTTCGTAGTTATACAAAATTTAACGACAAAAACAGAACTCTCCAAATTATTCAATCGTTTCGCGTTGCAACGCTTTATAATTTTTAGGTTTTATAATCGTCAAAAGATGCATATAATGGCTATATTAAAGCATGGTAAATGTTCAGTATTACTGTTTTCTCACAAATATCATAACTAACACGAAAATTTGCGAATCTGAAACAACTTTTTTCAATTTTGTCAATTTACCAAAGCGTGAAAAGATCCCTTTAACCCCCTTGTGTAAAATTGACCTTGATTTCAATTAGAAAAAACAAGAGATGTGTTCATCAGAAACACAATTCCACCTATTACCCCATGTTATGTCAAAAATTTACATGGTTCCATCTGCTTATGGTATAATTGTGATCAATTATTTGACAGTAAGTGTTTGCAAGTTTGTATAAGACATCTTCTGTATTTAATAGAACTATAACCAATATTTATTCAGTGTTTGATTTCAGTGGAATACATCAACCTCATATAGTATAACCCTCTCTGCTATTGGATTGAATTATAATTTGAAAGGATTGAATAGGTCTGTAGTGAATGCAACAACAATGTAAATCTCATGTGTGATGGTTATGGTTTACATTAATTATGAGCTAATAAAGCATTTATTATTATCCAAAGCATAATTGCTGCGAAAGGATTAGCAATTTGTGACGTATGTCTGTACAGTGGTCTCATCTATTATAACAGCATATTGGCTACTTATTTGGTATTAAAAAAAAAACACTTGCAGTGTTCGGATTTAAAAAGGTTCCACAAATTAACGGTCATTTCAGAAAATTATAAAGAATTAAAGGTGAAATGTGTTACAGTTGTATACATTTATATTACATAAAACTCAAAAAACTTTTCTCATATTTTTTGTGATGAAAAGGATAGTGGTTACATTTTGGTTCATATTTCAAGAGAAAATATTAAACTATGAGTAAATATATTTATGTTACTTAATTTTTTTAATGGTTATTTGATAAGTGACAGCACTTTTAATTTTCTTGTTTTGGAATTCATGTTATACCACGCTTCTTTTTTCAGAGGAATTGTATCAAAAAACAGGAAAGCGTGCGTTTCGGACTACTATGGAACAGGTGAACACTGTCCTGCCAAGTAAACAAGCACAAAACTCGGGCCTTGGAATGTCTATGGGTCGGAAGCAGATTAACATGGATAGACAGGCGGTTGTGAGACGCAGGTCCAAAATTAGCTCTAACCAGGTACTGTTATATTACACTTGTCATCTACAGGCAAAGCTGTTAGTGCCAATCTCAGGATTAAAAGAAATTTTTATGTTTATACTATTATGTATAAATTCATTTATATTATTTATTGTATGTTTTTACTTTATTGAGAAATCAAGACCATGGTATATTGTATGTGTCGCAATTAAATTTAAATTTAATTAACACCTCGAAAATCAAAATGCCATGTACATGTATTGGTGCTAATCATTTAAAATATGAATATTGCAAGAAATAACTGTGCTTGTGTTTTGTCAAAATGCTTTTATCTTGAGGATAAAATACAGCATTATGTAATGAACATACCTTTTTAACCAGGTTTTCCGAAGGAAAGAACTGGTTATTAGATTGGCGAATGCGGGCGGGCTGGCTGGCTGGCTGGCGGGCTGGCGGGCTGGCTGGCGGGCGGGCGGAACAAGCTTGTCCGGGCCATAACTATGTCGTTCATTGTCAGATTTTAAAATCATTTGGCACATTTGTTCACCATCATTGGACGGTGTGTCGCGCGAAATAATTACGTCGATATCTCCAAGGTCAAGGTCACACTTTGAGTTCAAAGGTCAAAAATGGCCATAAATGAGCTTGTCCTGGCCATAACTATGTCATTCATTGTGAGATTTTAAAATCATTTGGCACATTTGTTCACCATCATGGGACGGTGTGTCGCACGAAAGAATCACGTCAATATCTCCAATGTCAAGGTCGCCACGACTAAAAATAGATTTAAAAAAAAAAAAAAAACTTACAAAGGGGGTTAATTTTGTTTGTTCATTTCAAAAGTTCAGTTTGAGTTTTCTCCCTTTATCAGATTTTTTTTTCACAATGAAAACCTGGTTTTGTGACAATTTTGTCCCTTGTCTTTTGTTTAAAATCTATATAATTATGCCTGGCAATGGATTTTAACAAATGCTAAAAAAAACTAAAGTGTCAACCATTGATGGAAAGTTCCATGTGTCTTTGACTAAGTCTTGTGTTTAATACCAGCAAAAATATGTATAAGGCATTTATGTTGTTAAATTAACCTATGTAGCAGTATTGCTTATTGAGTGACTTCTTATTGTATTACAATGGTATGATATAGAAGCATATATGCTCCCAGCCTATTCATATTAGGGACTACAGTTCATCAAATAACAATAACTGGTGCAGTGATTTTAAAACGGTAGTGGCTAGAGTTAACCTTACGGATTATTATAACCGTAAATGTCCCATTCCAATGGATTTAGCTAAAGAAAACATGACTCAGTTTTACTCAATAATTTTGTCTAGAGACTATGAACATGTTTCAAAGTTAAGAACATATAGAACCTTCAAAACTGAATTTGTTTGTGAAGAATACCTTACACTGAACTTAAAAAGAAATGAACGCGCTTTATTTGCACAATTCAGAACCGGAATTCTGCCACTTAGGGTGGAGACTGGAAGGTATGTGGGCGAAGCCCCCGAGCAAAGACGATGTAGGTTGTGTCATAGTGGACTGGTCGAAGATGAAACTCATTTTCTTGTTGAATGTGCTCTTTATGAAAACACAAGATCAGTTATATTTGGGAATATTTTGATCTCTGAAGAATATACTACATGTCAATCAAATAAAGATAAATTAATTGTGTTGGTTAAGCTTCATCCTAGAAAGTGTTCGAAAATTGTTGTTAATGCGTTTTATATGAGAAGCAGTATGTTATATTTGTAAAAATATCTGTTGTATGCAGTTTTGTCATTTTAAACTTTAAAATAATATAATATTGTAAATGAACTTTTAAGTACCATCTACGTATTTTTCAGAAATATGCCTTCTTAATTGGATAATTTTAGTACTACTGAAATTATTCTTATATTGATCTAACTTGGATAAACCTGAATTTATTATTTCTAATTTATTCATTGAGCGCAGCATGTTGCTCAAATATTTTATTGTCCATTTGTATAATAATGATCACGTTATATGTTACACTGCCGTTAAGGTGACTTATAGGCCTATTAGGCCGGGTGTTCTTTTATGCATTGTATATATGTCTGTCAACACCTTGTACGTAAACACATGTCACTATAATGAAAGATTATCTTATCTTATCTTATTGCTTAATTACAATTGCATATTGCTTAATAACAATATCAAATTGCTTAGTGACAATTGCATATTGGTTGTTGACAACTATTAAAATGTTGACATATTACAATTGCATTTTGGTATATTACAAATTTCTTATTACACATGGGCACATTTTTATTGTTGAAATTCCATGTAAATTCTTGTCTGACTGAATGTATCTAATTAATGATATGTAGATGAAAGTTATCACATTCAAGTTTCAATAATCATAAAGTAAAATAGTAATTAAAGTTTGTTCAAATTCCAAGTTGTTGCACAAGCAGCTTTCAAATACACACTGGCACAATCGTCATATGCACACATATAAAGGTGCACATACATGCCCATGCATACATGTTCACATGGGAGTATTTTAACTAATCATGTGGTTGTAGGTGCAAGTGTCCTGATGTTTTGAAATTTCAAATCAATTATATTTTGTATGTATTTGCTATTCTTAACAGATGCATCTCTTGCTGTATGTCCTAGCCGCAAAATCAGCAATGAAACCAATATCAATGTTTCATCATAAGCAGTCTGAATTAATTGTACACCTGCCAGAGTTGTCTCTCTATGTATATATTTTCGCTTGATTATCGACTTTCTTATTGGCTTCATGTCATGTAATAATGCAGAACTTGCACTGAAAGAATAAGGTGGCCTTATGTCTCCCTTAAAATCAGTAGCAAAAATGACTTATGTGCTTAGGCAAATACAGTATGAATTGTTTGTATGGCAAATGCAAGAAACAAAAATACAGTTGTAATGTAACAGCATTTCAATTGCAAGTTATAAACACAATACAATCATTAACCATCCTGCAAGTACTGGCAGATAAACCCCTTTGTAGATACGGCCCGTCAGAGATGGCTTGTAATTTAAGCTTAAGCAGAATAATCTGTATGTTGTGCTTATAAAGCAGCATTATGTTTTCAGAGGATGGATGCATGGCTGAGCCTCATTCTGAGAAAAGTGGGCTTAATGCATGTGTTTAAAGAGTCAGCCCACATAAGCCTGTGCAGTCTGCCTGATAGGCTTATAAGAGAGGACACTTTCCACCTTAACTGGCTTTTTCAATTAGAACAGACCTCTTTTAAATAAAATATACCATAAAAGCTAAGCTTCACAGGCTAATTTGGGATAACTTTACACACATGCATGAAACCCAGTTTTCTCAATCATGCACTGCGACTCCATTATGGATTGTTTGTAGGTGGCGCCATACGAGGACGTGCATGTGAATGAGGCGATGGCTCGGCTGGGCCTGGGTAACATGGTGATAGACACTGAGGGGGAGCAACAGCAGGCCATGAAGCTGATACGTGCCATGCCCCAGCCCCTCTCAGTGCGCAAGGAGATGAGGTGAGTTGGCTGGATGGTGACATTCATAGGAGGCACTGGGAAAACAGGGCTTAATGCATGTATAAAAAAGTGTGCAGTCCTGATACAGGCTAAAAACGAATTATACTTTCCCTATAGACAGCATTTTTGTTTAGAATCACAAAAGTTCTAATGTCCACTGTAGGTGGCTGAATCACAATAGGTTTAATGTCAACTGTAGGTGGCCAAATCACAATTGGTTTAATGTGAATTTTACATGTCCATATCACAATTGGTTTAATGTGAACAGGAGCAGGGACAATAACAATTATTTTAATTTGAACAAGAGGTGACCAAATCACAAAAGGTTTAATTTGAACAAGAGGTGGTTGAAAACCAATAGGTTTAAATGTGAACTTGAGGTGGCCAAATCACAATAGACGTAATGTGAACTGGATCTGGCCAAATCACAATAGGCTTAATGTGAACTGGATCTGGCCAAATCACAATAGACGTAATGTGAACTGGATCTGGCCAAATCACAATAGACGTAATGTGAACTGGATCTGGCCAAATCACAATAGGCTTAATGTGAACTGGAGCTGGCCAAATCACAATAGGCTTAATGTGAACTGGATCTGGCCAAATCACAATAGGCTTAATGTGAACTGGATCTGGCCAAATCACAATAGGCTTAATGGGAACTGGAGCTGGCCAAATCACAATAGCCTTAATGTGAACTGGAGCTGGCCAAATCACAATAGGCTTAATGTGGACTGGATCTGGCCAAATCACAATAGGCTTAATGTGAACTGGAGCTGGCCAAAACACAATAGGCTTAATGTGGACTGGATCTGGCCATATCACAATAGGCTTAATGTGAACTGGAGCTGGCCCAATCACAATAGGCTTTATGTGGACTTGAGCTGGCCAATCACAACAGGAAGGTTGCCAAATCAAATGTTTAATATAAACTGATGGTTACCAGTTCAAAATAGGTTTGACTTGAATTAAAAATGGACATATCAAAAAAGGTTAAGTATGAAATAAAGGGGACAATATCAAACATGTTTAAAGAGGCTAAGATGGTCAAATCAAAATATTGTTAAGAATTTAATAACATTTTTCATCATTACATCGGTGTGAATTGTGAAGAAAATGAGGCCTAATTTGCATAAACAACAATTGTGTTATGACTATATGCTTGATCAGTGATTTTCTACTAAGGTACTATTAAAAGAACCCCGGGAACTCTAAGGATATTGCCTGTGTCTGGTGTCTGGAAAATATACTGAAAAGTACCCTACAGTAAGGCAAAGTGCCTTTTAGCGTATTTTCCATACCTGGGTACATTTTAGTATACTCAAGAATACCCATGGTACTTTTAAGTAGTACCTGAGCATATGGCAATCAATTGAACATAAATTAGGGGTAATTTTCCAAACTGTTTATTAAACTGATGAATGGAAGAAATGTGGTATTCATATCTTATAATTACAACTTATGTGTATAAAAGCTGATATTGTTAAAACTATAAGGGCCATAACATACTTTTATTTGCTCACGTAAGAATCAAGGTTCGCTTTAGGTTTTAGCTTTGTAAAACAGCACAACGCTAACAATCATGACAATTTACAATGTCATTTCTCTTTTGACAAATGACGAGATTGGTTGCAAAGATTGCACAATAAAATGATATTATTTGGCCACTTGTTAATGAAAAAGCACTACAGTGAAACACATGTCAAGTGCTTGGATTTTCAAGTCAGAATTCAGCATTAATGCAAAAAATCATGTAGTTGCAATGATTTAAATGTGAACTGAATGAAACTTAAGAATGGTTAAATTCAGGGTGGCTAAGTCAATATGTGTTTAACATAAATGCCATCAAGCCAAATTAAAATATGTAAATAGTACTGAAAGTGGCAAAATCAATGAGTTCATTCAGAATTGAAGATGGCAGATAATAGGTTACAATAGGTTGTTTTTATGCTCTCCCAAAATTTATTTTGGGGGGAGCATATAGTTGCTGCTTCGTCTGTCCGTCCGTCCGTCCGTGTGTCCGTCCGTCCGTGCACAATTTTTGTCCGGGCTATTTGTCAGCAACTAATGACTGGAATTCA
The DNA here is from genome assembly GCF_020536995.1 of Dreissena polymorpha. Taxonomy (NCBI): domain Eukaryota; kingdom Metazoa; phylum Mollusca; class Bivalvia; order Myida; family Dreissenidae; genus Dreissena; species Dreissena polymorpha. Next base: position 34,622,225 of record NC_068356.1, read on the forward strand.
ATGAAACTTTATGGGAAGCTTCACTACCAAAAGGAGATGTGCATATTATCAGCGGGTTCTGGTCTGATGATTTTTCACAGAGTTATGGCCCTTTGAAATTTTCTATAAAAACATTTTTGTCCCCCCCAACTACTGTGCCCTCAAGACGTTTCCTTTTATCTGAATATATAGTGCAATATTGTGACAAAAAAAAATTTGGGAAGCATCAGCGGTCTCCGACAGTTTCTTGTTAATTGAAGGTGGACAAATAACAATTAATTTCACATGGCTAAATAAAATTCTAAAAAGTTATTGGATTTCATCAAATATATCAAGGATTTTAGCATATTCAACTCTTTACCTTGAACATTAAATGTAAAATCAGATGTTTAAGTTTATTCTGTTTTACATTAAACTTAATCAGAGATTTTTCAACATGCACTGTCAGGATAAATGACCAAGGGGGCTCCAATATGAACATACGTACGATTTTAAACCTTTCCCCATTAGAAGCAAAGTGAAAATGGCTATGCGCAAACAGCATAAAACCAAAACAGCCTGCGAGTAACTTGCAGTCTGTTCAGATTTTATGCTGTTTGCTGCTCATCAGTATCTAAGGGTTGGAAAGAAGCCTTTAAAACTTAAATCTAGTAAGAAAGGTCTTTACTTAAACATCACTTTCTAAGGGACTACAATTAATAATGCTTCATACAAAGGTTTGATACTTGCATGCATGTTGTTTTTACGCACTATCAACACCCATACATCACCTAATCTCATTGGGTCTTTGGCATGGACCTACTTTTGGACTGGGACTAATGCAGAAAGTCCAAATAGTTGGTTTAATATCACAAAATCATGCATTTCCTTTCAAAATCAATAATCCCTCCTTCAGAGCTTTCATTCTTGCATGGATGTTATCGATGAACACTTTGAATATTTCCTCATAACCTAACCTTATTTCAACCTTCACATTGAGTTACTTTTGGACTGGCGTAGCCAAAATTTACTGTGTTCTTCATGTCAATACTACTTACTAAACAGTTATAATTCATTTCAACACTGAGCACACTAACATCACCTGACCTCATTTTGACCTTAACATTGACCTACTATTGGACTGGGGCCAATAAATCAATACTTACAAGTTTGTTTATGGGGGATATATGGAATTATTAAACATAGCATGTTGTTTTTATTATTAAAAAAAACTGAAAGACTGAAGTAGTAAGATTTTAATGAAAAGATTTTTTTACGTATTTAAACTATCTGGAAATATCAAATGCCGTAGATTATTCTATATGTGAATATTTAGCAATCTCTTAAAAATAGAGCAGCTGTCTTCAAACAGTCACGATTTTACCTTTAAACCTATTTAAACCTATTTAAACTGGCGTACTTGATCATGCCATAGTGGTCTGGTAACATTACAATCTGTAGACCAGAACACATTTTGAAATACCTCCAACTATTATTTCTGTTTTTTGTGTCAGGCTATATTTGCACTGGGAGAATAGAGTGTTTTTGCGTCATTTGAAATGGACACCCAGTGTCTAAGGAAAAAGGAATAAACACACATAAATATTGCACACATATACATGGTCCTATTGTGATTGGCGATATGCGTCATTAAGCAGTGAACTTTTAATCTTGGCTTACAAGGTGTAAATAGTTTTGGCAATATATGTCCATTATATCAAGTACCTTTTATGGTAGTTGTCTTTATTGGGTATTTTATGTGTTAAGCTATGGTTCAATATTTATGATATTGGGTTCAGTAATAAAATAGGCTGGCTTTTTTTTTAAATGGACGATATTTGGTCATTAATTAAACTTCCAGAAACACTTGAAGAAATAAACATAATTGGAATCAATACCTCAAAAATAAATTTTTTTAACATTACTATCTTGCATTTCATATGAACAAATCCAACTAAAAAAACAAACAAAAAAAGTACTTTTAATAATGAACTTATGAAGAGGGAAGTCAGTTTGTTGAAATTAATATTACAATAAGTACAGATTGTTTACAATGGTACTATATCTGAACACTCCCACAAAACAAAAGAAGAAAGCTTGAAATATATGTTTACTCATCTTCTTTGACTTGCAGGATTTTTAAATTTGTTTAGACACAAATCATAAGGCATGATTGATAATATTCTCTTTGTTAGAATCTACACCTATTCTTGAATGCTTACTTTTAAAAATACAACAAATGAACTTCATAAACACATGGATTCATGGTAAATGAGTGACAGTGTAACTCCAGACCAGTTAGCGCATCCTCACAGTCTGGTTGTGAGCTACACTGAGTCGCGTTATGAGAAAACGGCACATAATGCAGGAGCGTAAAGTGTTGTCCAAGATTGTCCTGTGCAGTTTGCATAGTCTAATCAGGGACGACACTTTCCGCTTTTATGACATTTTTCATTTAAATAAAGTCTGTACTTAGCAAAAATCCAATTAAGGCGGAAAGTGTCGTCCCTGATTAGCCTGTACGGACTGCTCAGGCTAATCTGGGACGACACTTTACGCACATGCATTATGCCCAGTTTTCTCAGAACAAGACTCCACTGTACGCTATAAAGTTACGCTAGGTATGGTGGTCTCATAAGTGGACAGCATAGCTCTTGTCCAGACTGGCAATATGTGGACTAGTCTGGAGCTAAGCTAGCAACATATGACTTAAGACCCATTTTTGCATGATGTTGTCATATATAGATGTCATTAAACAAGAAAATTGTGTTGCTTAGTTCAAGACTTTAACCTGGAACCTCTCACTATCAGGGCAAGTGCTCTCCTGATTTATTTAACAAGTCCTGCATACAACCTCTCTCCTTTAGTGACCAAGTTTATGAAGTTACATTTGTATTGGTATGTTTATTAATTGATCACAATAAAACCAAACACTTTTAGTGCAGCTTAACCCTCTTAATGTTAATCCTGAACCTGTCCTGGGCATCTGCATTTCAAACTGACTGTTGTTTCTTTATATAAATTATGCAAATTTGTTGAACACATGTGGAAAATATCATAACTAGTCTCCATTACAAAAATTGACCAATAATAAAAACGCCTATTAAGCAACATTTGAAATAAATAATTATTTTTTATTCTTTTAGCATATTAACATGTTATTTATAAACAAGGTCTGGTTATTATAACTTAAGTAAAATGCATAGCTCTTTTCTAGCAGTAGTTGCAATAATCCAACTCCCAGCTATTGACCCTCCGGGTCCTGGGCTGTACGTATGTACTCATAAAAGCTCAGAGCATTCAAGAAGAACTATTCTAGTAGCAGCAATAAATTTTGTATTAACGCCCCCAATGTGGAGGAGAACACACTAAATGTCTCAATCCAGGATGCTCTATGGCCCAATAAACTGCACATCTAATAAATAATGAACAAGAAGTGGCCATTACCGGGAAAATGTGAGGGGCATAATAATTTGCTCTAGCAAACACAGGATACCCAGATAATTGTTGGATGGACATTATTTTCCGGATTTTTTTTTTTGAAATAGTGCTGTGTATTTAATTTCTTTTTAACAAACCATAGAATTGTAATAGGATTATTTTGTAAAATGGTCAAGAGACAAATTTAAATAATTGACTGTCACTTAAAATATTCTTTTTTTAAATAGAAGGAGTAAAATTTGAGTTTACTTATGTTATTCACACATGTGAAGCAAATTCATCATGCTGAGTAAGGGTGGGTAAACCTGTTGCAATGCACTTCAAATAATAGAAAAATTATGTGTATGCATGAACATAAACAGAGATTTCCATATTGATAACACCTTTAATACATAACATGGAACACAATGGATTACATTTCAGTACTTAAACACAACTATCTTATTTCATTAAAAAAACATTGACTAAATATAAACCTGTCCCCTTTAAAGGGACATCTACTTCTGAATGGTCTGTTATAAACACCAACCCAGTGACAATTGTTGTGTATTTCACACAATTGGATTGAGATATTGTTACATTTTAATTCAGGCTTGCATGATCAGGTTTTGTTAGATCACAAAAACAATGGGCCACAGTTTGGCTATATCTGATCTGCTTATAATAAATAAGTAATTAAATATGTCATTTTAAGACATGACCAACACTGTGTCCAGGTGAAACAGACAAGGAAATATACTGAAAAATGTTGAATACGAAAAAAAGGTTCCATTTCTGATACATCATGGACCTTTGTTTCATGAAGTGTTAAATGTTTATTTAATGGAATAAATTAGTATTTTTTGTGCAAGGATTTTGTTTAAACAGATAATAAATGATTGAAAAGGATTTACGTTTATTTACATACAATTGAAGAAGGCTTTGTAAGATAATTTATATTCTTAACTGAAGAACAGTGAGTTTTTTTTGCTTGTTAGAAGGAAAGGGTTTATATTACTGGATTTAATGTGACATTTTTGTATCAGATAGTTATTTGAAATTAAATATGAACATAAGAGGAGCAACAAAAGTTGTGTGTGAGTTCGACTAACTACTATATAATAATAATCACCCTGCTGTAAGCTTACAAGGAACAACACGACTGTTCTGTGAAGTTGTTTTGACTTTGAACGACAAACAAGTATGTGGCGTACAGGGCGTGTGACCCCGTCGAATGATACTTGGGGTCTCCCTGACGAAGTGAATGGGTACCACCTGCAGGATTTAGAGACAGATATACCACCGTTGGCGCCTGCAACCCCCGTCAACAACAAGGCAACTCCACCGCCAGCACCGATATTCAAACCAGACGTGAAATCTCCATGGAACAAACCTCAGTCTCCTGAACAGCCCACCAACCCTCCACCACCACCACCACCGCCTCCGGAGGATGATCTGAGAGACAATACTAACAAACCAAAACAGGCAGTTGTACCCGTACCGCCCGTAGAGGAGATTAAAAAAGAGGAGTTTGTCTATAAGTCAGGTTCCAAGACAAAGGATGTTACCCCTGCTGACAAAGATCTGGATCAGTATGTAAAGAGAACGTTCAACCATAATCATGCTTGGACGCCATATTTGCATGAGCGAAGGAGGTAATAACAAAATTGAGAAAAAAGAGGCATATTTATGAAAATATTAATTTGTCTATTTTTTATTTATACTTAAAGCCTGGATAAACAAATAAACACTAAGAGTAAATGATTTGATAGTCAGGTGTAAGAAAAATTAAGGAAGCTATAATGCAAGAGTAATGTGAAAATTATATGTACATGTAGATCTACTTGAGGAGCAATAAGGACTTGGAAAAACTGCATTTTTGTTATCCCCCACCATAGGCGGAGGGATATTGCTTTAACGTTGTCCACCCGTCCGTCCATCTTTCCGTCTGTCCATTCGTCCGTCTTTCCGTCCGTCCGGAGCCATATCTTGGAAATGCTTTGGCGGATTTCATTCAAACTTGGTATGAGTATATATATGGATTACAGGATGATGCAAGCCAAATTGCACATTACACCATCTGTTAGTAACGGAGTTATGGCCCTTTGTATCTTGAAAAAAAGCTTTTAAATATAGCACATTACACCATCTGTTAATAAAAGAGTTATGGCCCTTTGCATCTTAAAAAAAAGCTTTTAAATATAATCTTACAGCTTTATCTCCATTTACACATGAGCCAGAGCCATGAAACTTGCCATAGTTGTTCTCAATCATCTGGGGGTGCTTTTCATTTAACACCCATAATCCTAGGGGCTAAGGTTAAGTTCACACATTTAGGTCAAAGATCACAAATTTGATGAATAATTCATTATTTAGTTATTCCTTTACTATGCCATGAAACTTGCCATAGTTGTTCTCAATCATCTGGGGGTGCTTCACATTCAACACCCATAATCCTAGGGGCTAAGGTCAAGGTCACACATTGAGGTCAAAGGTCTACACCCATCCATAAACTAAATTTATTTGGCGGGGGATATCATTTTAATGAATTTGCTTGTTTCCACTAATATCAAATTTAGTTTGCAACCTCATTTGGAAACTAGATGCCGTAGGGTACTATTAACTGAAAGTGTAATTAACTGAAATTAAATTTCATCCTCATGTTACTTACCATTCATCTTAGTAATGAATCAAATCAATTAAGTGTAGACATTTAATGCAAAGATGTTTGTATTTCAAAGGTTTTTTGGTGAACAAAATATTTTTTTTGTGAAATAGTAAACAGACATGAATATAAACATGAAGTTTTAGTAGGATTGTTGTATTACTCTAAACACTTTTTTTTTTTAAATATTTGTGTCCCAAAATTTAGATACTAAAAATGTTTTCAAATATAGTGTTCGAAAATGAAGAGCCACCGTGACAATATACTTCTAGAAGATTTAATGCTAATATATTATTGTGCATTACGTCAACTATGAATAATAGCGTGAGCTTGTAGGTACCAACACGTTTTGGGCTGATTACTTGAGGATATGTTTTCCATGAATTTAAAATACATTTTTTTGTAATTTAATGGTGTTAGCTTTTTTTATATAAAAATATTTAAGGTTTAACTTTGAGGCCACAGAGTGCAAGCATTAGCATTTGATATCCTGTAGTAAGAATTGTTTGAATTGCACCCATACAAACTGTGGACATTTTGATTTTGTCATCTTTTACTGGTTACAATATGGTGCAATAAAATGTGTGCCAATTTTTCATACTTTTGCGTATAGCTGTCAATAACTGAACTGTGAATGGACACTACTGAACAAAACTCTAAATTTCATAAGCAGTCAAACTAATATGTTTGGTACTTATTGTCATTATACATATGTTCCTTCAATGGTAACACAATAAACAGGACAAATGCATTAAGCAGAGCATGTTGTTTCCTTACTAGGATCAATTCATGATTGATGATAGTCTATTACCAGTATGCATGCCTATTTAGCCAATTCTTGCAAATGTAGTGACTTAATGCAGTGTAATCTCACATTAACCCTTTGCATGCTGGGAAATTTGTCGTCTGCTAAAATGTTGTCTGCTAAATTTCTAAAATTAGAATTTTCTTCGATTTTTTTCAAAGAATACTATCAGAATAACAAACAGTTTGGATCCTGATGGATCTGGATCCAAACTGTTTGCAAAGGCCTTCAAAATTCGGTTCCAGCACTGAAAGGGTTGATCTTCCTGGACCTGTATTCACCAACCAATTCTTAGACTTAAGCCTAAGAATAAAGAATATTCTTTAAATTGGGTATTCAAGAGCTGCTTTAATTCTGCGTCAATCGTGGCATTAATCACGTCAATCTACATCATTCTTCATGAAGAACCATGTTTTATGGCAAAATCAGCAGTGGTAGACTGTATATATTCAAATTCTGAGCATATTTTTTTGGGTTCTAAGACTATTCTTTGTTCTTAAGTCTAAGAATGGGTTGGTTTTATGATTGTTATCAGAGTAAAAAACAAATGTGTGATGTATCACCAAATAAAAGTAAATACGTTAATTTCTGATCAAATGAAACTGTCTGAAAATGTAGAGTCTTTCATTATACAGAAAATTCAGGGTGTCCAAAAAATTTGGGTAACAAAATATTGTTATTATGGCATGAAATTAGGGTGTCCAAAATACTAAGAGCAATAATTGGTAGTTTTTATGCAGGCCATTAAAAGCACAAAGCATGAGTTCTTGAGAGTTGATACATTTGGCATTTACCATTCAGACAAAATATATTTTTGAGGTGTTTGCAAAGATTTTACCACAAGAAACGTATTGCACCATTCTGTCCACTATTATGTTTAACACTAGAAGATCAATATAAAGTAAATCATTGGGTTTCTTGTAGAAACAGGACACATGCACATTAGAGATATCTGATATTGATTGCAAATTGGATCTGTTTGCTGATTCGTATTGATTACATTGTTGTTGATAATTGCTGGACGTAACTGATTTAATAACCGTCATTTAATAGGTAGGGGAAGGACTATCAATATAAATTACAGATAAAGATACTACTCCAACATGGTTTTCATTATCAAATAAGAGTTTTTATGCCCCTGGTAGAGTGGCATATAGCAGTTGAACTGTCCGTCAGTCAGTAAGTCAGTCAGTCTGTCCGTCCGTCCGAAAAAAATTAAAAATTGGCCATAACTTTTTCAATATTCAAGATAGCAACTTGATATTTGGCATGCATGTGCATCTCATGAAGCTGCACATTTTGAGTGGTGGAAGTTCAAGGTCAAGGTCATCCTTCATGGTCAAAGGTCAAACAAATAAATAAAAAAAATTCAAAGCGGCGTTCTCATGAAGCTGCACATTTTGAGTGGTGGAAGTTCAGACTAATTTCACAACTGCACAAACAACCCCAGCTCTCGTTGCATGCTAGTCAGAATGGACGTCCCAGTAGGTACAATCTATTCTGTATAGTTATTATGCCCCAGGATCGAATGATAGGGAGTCATATTGTTTTTGGCCTGTTTGTCTGTCATTCTGTCCCAAAACTTTAACCTTGGTTAAAGTTCGATAACTTTTGCAATATTAAAGATTGCAACTTCATATTTGGCATGCATGTGTATCTCATGGAGCTGCACATTTTGAGTGGTGAAAAGTCAAAATCAAGGTCATCCTTCAAGCTCAAAGGTCAACTATCATTGTATTTTTCTATCCTAAAACCTTACCCTTTGTTAAAGTTTGGTCATTACTTTTTTTAATATTGAAGATAGCAACTTGATATTTGGCATGCATGTGTATCTCATAAAGCTTCACATTTTGAGTGGTGAAGGGTCAATGTCATCCTCCAATGTCAAAAGTAAAAAAATACAATCCAAGGAAAGTAATAAGCTTTAAAAGGGAGATAATTTATAAACCTGCCAAATGATATATTGAAATTTTATTTCAAAGCGGTGCATTGTGTTTCTTACAAACATATCTCTTGTCTCTCTATTTTCAGAGAATTGTTGTTAAAGGGTCCTGTCAAGCCAACTAAAGGATTACGCTATGCCATGAGAAGTGTAAGTACATATTTATGCATTCTTTACTTGAAAGAATTAGTTCAAGAATGTATTATTTAAGTACTTCATCAACAATTTACTCTATTTGTTACTGAAAGTTTTTGCAATATTTACATTTAGTTATTTTAAAAGACTAACCCAACATTTGTAAAAAAAATATTTGAACTGAAATAAATAGGATATGTATGAAAAGCCTTTGCTTTTTAACAATTAACACTGACACTTTCCTGCAAACCTTCTAAATTAAATAATTAAAGTGATATTATGAACATTTTTCACTGTTGAATTGAACTGAAAAGAATTAACAGGTCTAAAGAGTTAGTTAAAATGTGGTTACTGACCAATTGTCTGCAACTCATCTTGCTACCAGTTGTTTATAAAAATATATTTTATATTCAATATTTTACATGACTCACCCAGTCCTGTAAGCCGAAATGATCCGTAAAACAAATTGTGTCTTTGGGTCGTATGAACGAATTTGCACTTAAACTAAATTTATGTTCATTTCATACATGCATGACCAGTTGTCAAACGAAAGTACGGTTGATATTCAAATGCATTATTTTTCTCTTTCCGGGATATTGTTTTAGTATGTTGATGCTGCATTAAAAAATATAAGTGACTATTTAATTAAGTGTATATTAAGTGAAAACACCAAAAATAAACAACGGTTGCGATAGACACCTATAAATTGTTAGATGCCCATAATATCACTTTAAATATAGAGTTTTTTAGCGTTAAATTATGATAACTGATTCAGAAATGTAAAGTGCATACAAAGTTTCTTATTTAAGTCTTGTAAATATATTTATATGTTAATATTTTAAACTAATTCTGTGTTGTTTAGAATTGGAACAGCTTTAAGATCAGCTGGAATGAAGCCATGTATTCCTTGGAAGTCTGGAAAGGAGCTCTGAAGAAAATTGAAGGTAATCATTAATAAATAAATGGACATGTTTTGGTTTGATTTTTAATAACAGGAACAATAAATTGAAAATAATTGGTTTTGATTATATTAATGAGATTTTCTCTGGGAAAATGGGGCTTAATTCATATTCTTAGTGTCGTCAAATATAAGCCTGTGCAGTCCACACAGGCTAATAAGGAATGACAATTTCCGCCTAGAGTTGATATTCGCTTAGAAGAGTTTTCCATTAAACAAATTATACCATAAAAGAGGAAATAAAAATATTTGTAGCCCAAACCAGCTGGTCTGCAGAAACTGTAACATGTTGTGGAGACACTATAAAATACCAGCCATTCAATCCTTGCCTCTAGACTCCAATTGTAGTGGCGATTTAGAAATCGTTTTAAGAGTTTAATTGTTTATTATATTAGCCTTGCTCTGGCAAAAAAGGGTTTAATGTATGAGATTAAGGTGTTATCCCAGTTTAGCCTGTGCAGTCTGTATAAGCTAATCGAGACAACACTTTTTGCTTTTTTCCCCCACCGGTGCAACCGGAGGGGACTTATGGTTTGCGCTCTGTGTGTCCGTCAGTCTGTCACACTTTTCTGGATCCTGAGATAAATTTAAATGTTCGTCATATTTTTTAATGAAACTTAAAATTTGGACATATGGCAATATGGAGATTATGCAGGTAATTTCATTTTGTTCCTACACCAAGAATTCTGGTTGCTATGGCAACAAATAGACTAGAAATATTGCTGAACTTTTCTGGATCCTGTGATAAATTTCGAAGTTCTTTATATTTTTTCATGAAACTTCAAACATGGACAGATGGCAATATGGAGGTTATGCATCTCATTTCATTTTGTCCCTACGTCAAGAATTCTGGTTGCAATGGCAACAATTTTTTTTTTTAATTCTGACAATTGTTGAGTTTCACTGGTAGGGGACCATATTGCTTGGCAATCTCTTTTTTTATATTTTTTATTAAAAGAAAGTCTCTTTTTAGCAAAAATCCAATTAAGGCAGAAATTGTTGTCCCTGATAAGCCTGTGAGGGCTTCGCAAGCTAATTTAGGATGACTTTTTATGCATTAAACCCCGTTTTCCCAGAGCAAGGCCCTTATTTATATTCTTGTTAAATTGAGCCCTTGTTGTTCTCTTTCATTGCAGGTCACCAGGGAATGAGCGTGGTGTCCTACTTCACCTTCCTGAGATGGCTGTTCTTCCTTAACTTCTTCATCTTTCTCCTTATCTTCTGGGTGATCACGTTTTTCCAGGTGGCCTTCAAAGCCACAACCGTGTACGACACGGATCTGATTGGCTCAGACTCAAAGTTCAATACAACGGTTGCTGAGACGTGTTCGGCGTCATATACTACCAATGTCTCCTCAGATGCTTTGACCCTCATACTTGACTTCTTACAGGGCACAGTAAGGGCTTGTTTTTACAAAAACATTTTACAAAAACATTTTTCAGGTTTCCAATGTTTACAGTTACAAATTTAAAGGTAAATCAAGAATTGTTGTTTGGATATTGGTCAATTTTTTTTATATCACAGATGAAATCTAGAAGGTTATTTTCACTGTATTAAAATATTCAACTTACATTTTGTCAATAATATAGTTGAGTTAAGGAAATAACCATCATTAGAAATGTTGTTAACTTCAGAAGATGATATTTAAATTATATAAATTATATGAATTAACGCTAATTTGAACAATAACAATATGAACAATATTACTCACAATTCCTCACCTGCAGGGCTGGATGGAGGATACAGCAATGTTCAACGGCTTCTACACGGACAAGAAATTGGAGCTGGCTGCCTCCAACTACAACATGCCTCTAGCCTACTTCCTGGTTACGGTTGCCGTGATGCTCGTCAGCCTGGTTGTCATGGTGCACAAGTAAGGCAATACACAGCAACTGTTTTTGTTGGAGCTTATATATTTTAAGATCAGTGGTGGTATTCTGTTTTTGATGGTCCAGTAAATTGACCCGTAACTTTTGAAGAATTCTGACACATACAGATATATTTTATGCTCCCTCGTAGGAATGTGTCAAAGCTTGTGCATTAAACTCCTCTTTTACTTCTGGGTGGATCTTGCTCAATCTTTTGCAGTTGAATGGCCTTAATGTTTAGATGATCGTGAAGAAATGACTTTCAGCTGCAAAATATTTTGGAAGAATTGTTGCCCGTTGTGTATTTTAGCATTATATAATATGAAGTCACCTGAAGCTTGTGTTTCCAACTCCTCAAAGTAATGGTCAGATCTCTTGAATGGTCCAAAGTCTTAATTTTATTACACACTTTTTTCAAATATTAAAAAGAGACTTCTTGTAGTTTGGCAATTACCACATGACCTTCTTGTAATTAGCACACATCTTAATAGGGTTAAGCAAATATGTATTCATACATTTAGTTAAACATAATTTATCACTTAATATGTTTTTTCACCTATTTTGAAGGATCTGACCATATCCCTAAACAGAAAAAAAGTTGTTTTCCAGTTTTTATTTGTAAGAACTGTTTTATTTGCCATATATATTGTGATAAAGTATACCAGTTTTTGTACTCTTTCTGTAAATGCTGTTGTTGTTGTGAAATGTATTCTCATGTGGTATATAGGAATTCTACATTAGTGAGTTATGTGCATGTCCAAACTCATTTGCACTCCATATTACATGTGTGTTGTTCTTGTTCATGCTCAGTCGCATTGGAAGGTAAGTACTAGGATTGCACGTTGTCAGGATAGATGCCACCTATTACATATAGAGAATTGTCATGGCTTAGTGTGTAAGCTTCACTGTACGAGCATCACAATATTTTATGCATACAAATAATAAAGTGTGTGATAAGCATATAAAAAAGACTTGTTTATGTAGCAACTAGTGAATACTGATGAAGAACCTTATTATTTGAAGCGTCAAATAGTATATATGAGCTGCTCTTTGCGAAAAATGCGGATAAAGTTTCGTCCCAGATCAGCCTGTAAAATCTGCACAGGCTGATCAGGGACAACAATGTCCTGTTTCATGGAATTGTTCGTTTAAAGGAAGTAATTTCTTAATAAATCTAGTCTAGTACTAAAGTGCCTTTACGCATATGAGTCACATTCTGATATAACTGGGCATAATTCATGTGCGTTAAGTGTTGTCCCAGATTAGCCTGTTCAGTCCGCACAGGCTTATCAGGGACGACACTTTCAGCCTAAATTGGATTTTTGCTAAATAAGAGACTTCATTAAAACGAAAAATGTCAAAAAAGCGGAAAGTGTCGTCCCTGATTAGCCTGTGCGGAATGCACACGCTAATCTGGGATGAAACTGTAGGAACATGGATCATGCCCAGTTTTCTCAGAACACAACTCATATTCATTGAGCCTTGTGTTCCAAGTGCACGACTCAGATTTAATGCCGTTAATTTTGTGAAACTTCTTTTACAAGGCAATACAAGATAGTTATTATATACAGATTTTTGGGGTTCAAATAAAATTACTTTTTTGTATGATTTGGAAATGTTGGTCGAACTCCTTATTCATCTCTGTGAGTTGAATCTTTGCAACTTAAATGTAAAAGAAACACACCTTTATTTTCAATGGTATAGTTTTTGTATGCAAAATACAAAACAGCCTTATGTCCCATTTTTAGTAAAGAGAACGAGATTATTCCCAGTTTGTAGCCTTCATACCCAATCTCAAAATGGTGCAAACAAGCTTAATTTTACATAATTAAGTATATGTCAAGGATCCTTAGAAGAGGAATATGATCTTTGAACATATTTATTTATTGTATCTCCCTTTTGGACTTTAACTACCTGTATTATGTTACATACTGTATTTTCTTCATCAGCTTTATATGCATGTAATTGAAACTCTTTAAATAGTATTGGGAGATGTTAGTAATGAAATTATACTTGTTTGCACAAAGTTTTCATGCTAGTTGAATTGCTATTTCAGATATATATCAGGCTGTCTGCATGCTCTGTATCTATCACATGTATATTTTTATGTGCATACAGCTTTCATTATAGTGTGATGTTATTTGCTTCCAGCATATTTTCTTTGTCAGTGTTTGGTTATTTATAAAAATTGAATTTTGATTTTTCAATACTTGAAATAATGAACTTGACAGAAAACAGAATTGAAAATTGATATTTGTCCTAAACAAAAATTATTATACAGTACATGGTACTTGCAATATTTCAAACTGATAAAAAACATTTGTACACAAGCAATTATTCACATCCATAAATGAAACTGTTTGTTACGGTTTCAGCACACTTTCCAATTTCAAGAACACAGTGATGGCTAAGGAAAACACCTCCAAAGTCAACTATTGCAATGCAGTATTCGCTGGCGTGGATTTCAACATCTCACAGTTGGAATCAATGGGTCTTAAACAGAAGAGCATCCGCCTAGGACTGGTGGTAAATAACAACACAATAGTGTACTTCATTGGGCTAACAAAGATATAGTGCAAAGATTTTACATTGAATTTCAAATTGTACACAATATTAAAAAACAAACGCAATAAATTAACCCTTTCCTCCATAAGAAGCAAAGTGAAAATGGCTTTTTTATAACCAGCCTAAAACCAGAACAGCATGCGAGTAACAGCCTGCGAGTAACTCGCAGTCTATTCAGGTTTTATGCTGTTTGCTGCTCATCAGTATCTAAGGGTTGGAAATGAAGTCTTTAAAATTTTAATTAAGTAAAAAGGTGTTTAATTTAATTTAAAGTTCTTGGGGATTACAAATGTGTCATAATATCTATTTAAGGGGTAAAGGGTTAAATAACAAATGCAATAAATTAAAGCATAAATATACATAAAAAATATACGCTTTAAACAACTATGATTCCACTGTGAAATGTACTGTTTTCATCTTTGATCAGTCTGAGTTGGAAGAGCAGCGACATGAGATGCAGGTGAAGAACCGCACGAGCGGAGAGAAGTGCAAGGTGTACACGGCGCGCTTCTTTGTGAACTTCATCATCATTCTGATGCTTGGTGGGGCAGGGGCAGCCATCTACTATGCTCAGGACTACTCTGCAGATGTAAGTTGTAATTGTTATCAGATCTTGACTGAAATGATTTTACCCCACATGGCTTGAGAAATCTAAATTTGCCGTAACCATTTACCCTATATAAACGCATTTTGATGCATTTGAAGTCCTTTAGAAAATCAAAATAAGTATTAAGTCCTTTCTTAATATATTAAAGTTTGTAAGGCTTCATTTCCAACCCTAAGATAATTATGAGTAGCAAACAGCATAAAACCTGAACAGACTTCAAGTTACTCGCAGGCTGTACTGGTTTTATGCTGTTTGCAAAAGCCATTTTCACTTTGCTTCTGATGGGGGAAATGGTAAAACATGTACCTATCAGCAATTTCAGTTGTGAATATTGGCAAAAATTGTCACCACTTATAAATTTTACTTATTGTGGTGTTTTAATTGCTTTCTGTTTTAGCTGAAATTCTACCGCAGCAGTTCAAAAGCACTTTAAAAGATTGCCACAATCCAATCTTTTCCATCAAAAGATGGAAGATCCTGTTCCATAGCCTTCAAGACTCCATCCCTTTGTTATACATGTGCTTATTGGTATATTCAGTTCACGACCCAGCCGGATGTGGCGACCAATTACCACTCGCTGGTTATCCTGCTGGTACAGTTCCTGCCCTCCATTGTCATTGGTGTTCTGAACGGGGCCTACCCCCATCATCTTCGGCCTCCTCGGGAAGTTAGAGGGTTACCGTCCAGCTACGGCTATCAATTTTCAGCTAATCAGGTAAGAGTGTTCTTGATTGTTGTATAGGTGAAAACTTTTGTGTGACTGTATATTAAAATTATTCACAAGTCATATACACTTATACGCTTCTCTTAGACTATCTCGATTTTAAAACCACCCTGCTAATGCGGATACCCGTTTATTTATGTTCTGTAGGTGATTCAGAATAAACCATTTATATCAAAATTTGATAACTTACATGTACAGTTTACTTCAAACACTTTTGAACATATTCCTTACTAGATGCTTTAATTTTAAACAAAATTAATTCCAGAGCAATAAATAATTGTGATTTTTTTTTTTAAGTGTGCAACACAATACCACCCAATCTGTAACACAATGGTTAATTCTGTTTGTTGTGCATTCCAGGATGGTGTTCCTGCGACTGGCCTCTCTAGCGATGATAGTTGCCTCCCTTTATGTGCAGATCACATGCAGCACGGACCTGAACAGCTGCCGTGTGGGGGACGGCGAGCCATGTGCTGCTATCCAGGTGAGGAGGATAGGCGTGGCATTCAAAATGAACCACTATTTTAAGTAAAAGGCTTGCTTGATTCACTGTAATTGTAATTACCCCATTAGAACATAATTAATGTCATAATATATTAACCTCGCTTTGGATAAAACAGGGCTTAATGCAAGTGTGTTGAGTGTCATCCCAGATTAGCCTGTGCAGTTTCCACACGATCATGGTCACATAATTAGGGACGACTTTTTCCACTATGAATGGAATTTTTGCTAAGAAGAGACATCCTTTAAACAAAAAATACCATCAAAGCAGAATGTGTCTTCCCTGATAAGCCTGTGTGGACTGCACAGGCTAATATGGGAGAACACTTTATGAACATGTATTAAGCCCTGTTTTTCCAAAAGAGGCTTATTTGAATTAGTTGTTTTGTCATTAAAACATTGTACTTTGATATATTATGTTAGCCAATTAATTTTGTCATATGCAAACTTGTAAGTGATTGTACAAAGAATATTGGTAATATTTTTGTTGAGTATTGCGTTACCAGGTAATATGATTCATTCTTGTAAAATCACTGGGCGTGTGGTTTTGACTATTAATGGCTGAACCTGAGTTAATTGTTTGGTCAGGATCTTTAATGATTACCTTATGACTTTGAGAATAATTTTAGATGCTGACAGAATGCCTTATTTTACAGATTTTATTCAATTATTTTATGTCTTAGTTTTGTTCTTTTCTCATATCAACTTGATATTTTGGATTAAATTAGATTAAAAATAAAATAATATTTTATATTCAACTTTGTTTCAACATCACATCCTTAATGTTTTGTGGACCAGCAGACATTTGATGCTATTTTTAGCTCATATATTTTTTGAAAAAAATTTATGAGCTATTGTCATCACCTTGGCATCGGCGTCGGCGTCCTGTTAAGTTTTGCGTTTAGGTCCACTTTTCTCATAAAGTATCAATGCTATTGCATTCAAACTTGGTACACTTACTAACTATCATGAAAGGACTGGGCAGGCAAAGTTAGATAACTCTGGCATGACAGAATTATGTGCCCTTTTTATACTTACAAAATTGAAAATTTTGGTGAAGTTTTGTGTTTAGGTCCATTTTATTCCTTAAGTATCAAAGCTATTGCTTTCATACTTGCGACACTTACTAACTATCATATGGGGACTGTGCAGGCAAAGTTATGTAACTCTGACTGGCATTTTGACAGAATTATGTGCCCTTTTTATACTTAGAAAATTGAAAATTTGGTTAAGTTTTGTGTTAAGGTCCACTATATTCCTAAAGTATCAAAGCTATTGCTTTCATACTTTCAACACTTACTAACTATCATAAGGGGACTGTTCAGGCAAAGTCATGTAACTCTGACTGGCATTTTGACGGAATTATGAGCCCTTTATACTTAGAAAATTAAAAATTTTGTTAAGTTTTGTGTTTGGTCTACTTTAGCCCTAAAGTATCATAGATATTGCTTTCATACTTGGAACACTCGCAAACTATCATAAGGGGACAATAAAGGACAAGTTGCATAACTCTGGTTGTCATTTTTTACGGAATTATGACCCTTTTTTGACTTAGTAACTTTGAATAAATGGTTAAATTTTGTGTATAGATCCACTTTACTTCTAAAGTATCAAGGCAATTACTATCATGAGGGTAATGTACCTGGCAAGTTGAACTTTACCTTGACTCTCAAGGTCAAATTATTTAATTTAGCTAAAATTGCCATAACTTCTTTATTTATGATTAGATTTGATTGATACCTCCCCCAACCCCCCCCCCCCCAAAAAAAAAACAACTATTTTTTTAAACATGGTTAAAAAACACAAATATTTTTTTGTATTATTTTATCTTTGAAATACTGTCCAACCATCCCACCCAAGAATCCCCCCCCCAAAAAAAAAAGATTTTTTGTGCATTTTTTGGAAGAAAATGTAATAAAGGACCTCATCGCCACACTATACACCCCACTCCACCCCTCCTTCCTTTATGACTGAAATTGAGATAGGTCCTTCACCTTTAACAAGAAAAATAGATGAGCGATCTGCACCCGCAAGGCGGTGCTCTTGTTTACACATGTAATGCACCATCAAGCTCTATGTTTAGAGCTTGAACATTTCAGTGTTCAATATTAAGTGAGATTAAAAGTAACATTTACATTCTATTATGTGTCAACATCACACTCTTAATGTTTTGTTCACAAGCAGACATTTAATACACCTTCAACGCGTTATTTTAACATTTCAGTGTTGGGAGACATATGTAGGGTCAGGCCTTCTACAAGCTGATTGTGTTCGACTTCATAATCAACGTGGCAGTCACACTTGGGGTGGAGGGACTCAGAAAGTGGGTGTTTGGAATTATATGAGCCTATCTCTGGGAAAACAGGGCTTAATGCATGTGTACAAGGGTTGTCCTAGATTTGGCAGTTGGCACCGGCTATCAGGGACAACACTTTCCGCATTATATGGATTTTAGGAAGTTTCTACTATAGCAAAATCCATTTAGGTGGAAATTGTTGTCCCTAATTAACCTTTGCAGACTGCACAGGCTAATCTGGAACGACACTTTATGCAGTTTTCCGAGAACTCACATGATATGTGGAGATGTAACTAAAGATTATGATATTTACGTCAAATTATCTCTTACTGATTGTTATTGTTATATAATGACTGTCAATAAAAAGTGCTGTTATAATTGAAACCATGCCCATGCTTCAGACTTTTAAGTTTTGTTAATGAAGAAGTTAGTATACATCCACACACAGATTAAAGTGCTTTTTTCTTTATGATTACAGTATGTAATGCATTGTATTAGTTTGTTGGTTGCCAAATTATACATTTGCATGATGATTAGAATATTGATTTTGAAATGTATAAACATCTACTTTTGTGTTGCTCATGTTATAGTGCTTTGTTTAACTTTTTTTTCAGTATGTAATGCATTTGTATAATTTTATTGCTCTTTATTAATTATAAAGAGAAAAGGTAAAATTAAAAATAATTTACGGATAAAGATATTTGTATTAAAATGTATTTATGACCATGACTTATATGTGTAGTTTCCATGTTTATTATCAACAATAAGCTAAGGTTTTGTTTATTGTTAACCATGTGCTTTGTATGATGATTTTCAGGTTAATCACAACTAAATGCAACTGTAGTCTTGTGAAAAAAATTGGACAACCTGCATTTGATGTGCCCAAAAATGTATTAGGGCTAGTTTACTCCCAGACATTAATATGGTAAGACCTTATTGAAATTTTCATTGAATAATCTTAACATTGTAATAAATATGATACCGTATTGTTTTGCAGATTGATATCCTCCAAGTGCCAATGCGGCCTTGCTAAAGCAATTGGGCCGTCAGAATTTGATCTTCCGAATAATATTCTTGGTCTAGTTTACACTCAAACACTGCTATGGTAAGCCATGTGCAACTTGGTAAAATGGTATTCTTGTTTGCATATGAGGAATGGAGCATGCACAACTCTGGCTTGGTAGCAAATCTGTAACCTGCGCTTTATATTTAGCTTGTATTTAGTAATTGCTTGATAGTATTATTTATGGCAATTCAACAGAAAACCAGGCTATATGCATGAAGTGAGAAAAGTGTTTAAGTAATACTTCAAGCTTTTATGATATTTTAGGTATTTGTTTTCAGAAAGTTTCGTATACTTATAAATTTAATACAGTCATAAAGAGCTGTCCTGTATTAAACTCTACAATCTGCAGTGACTGATCTGGGATGACAAACAGTCCTGGGTTAACCTCTAAATTAAAAAAACATATCGACTGAACTTTGATGACATACAGTCCTGTATTAGTCTCTAAATTTGCATTGACTTGTCTTGGGTAACACACTGTCCCCTATTAGCCTCTTAAACTGAACTGACTAATCTGGGATGACACACTGTCCTGTAATATATAGCCTCTAAAACTGTTTTGACATATCTGGGGAGACAAACAGTCCTGAAAAGCCTCTAAAACTGCATTGACTGGTCTGGGATGACACACTGCCCTGTATAAGCCTCTAAAACTGCATTGACTGGTCTGGGATGACATACAGTCCTGTATTAGCCTCTAAAACTGCATTGACTGGTCTTGGATGACACACTGTCCTGTAGTAGCCTCTAAAACTGCATTGACTGGTCTGGGATGACACACTGTCCTGTATTAGCCTCTAAAACTGCATTGACTGGTCTGGGATGACACACTGTCCTGTATTAGCCTCTAAAACTGTAAAAGACTGGTCTGGGATGACACACTGTCTTGTATTAGCCTCTAAAACTGAATTGACTGGTCTGGGATGACATACAGTCCTGTAGTTGCCTCTAAAACTGCATTGGCTGGTCTGGGATACCATACAGTCCTGTATACGACTCTAAAACTGGATTGACTGGTCTGGGTTGACACTCTGTTCTGTATAAGCTTGTAAAACTGTATTTATTGGTCTGGGATTACATTCGCACAAGCATCAAGCCTGGATTTCAGACGTCGTTCCACTTGTAGGCTTATATTTTGATTGTTATGTGAGCTTTTTGTGTAGTCTATTACTCATTGTTTGTTTGAAATTATACATGCTGCTTTTTGTGCTTTCCTTTTGTTTTTTTGAAAAAAATAACACAAAATTACCAAATTTTTTCGGCAATTACTAAATTTATTTCCTGTACTGCATTTTACATGCTTTAACTTTTATATTTTGCAGAAGTTATAAAAATTATTATTTTTATTATTTCTTTTGGATATTAGCAAATAATATTAGAGGTCACATATTATATGTTATGCGTGAACTGTTTATTAATTATTTGTTTGCTGTGTTAGACTGCTGAAATGTGCTTTTAAAATGGCTTTGAGCATGATTTTTTTTTTAAGTGTTCTCATTTTAGCTTAGAATACAGTTTATATCTACTATTGAAATTAAAAATATATATTGGCATTTCATGTATGGGTAAAATCATGTGTTTGATTAATTTCTGTTAACTTATATATAGATCTAAATAGTTCCTTCTGAATGTCTTAAAAAAACTAACTTACTTAACATATGATTTCTATAAAACAAGTTATGCAAGAGATTTTTGTGTGAAAATTGTTTGTTTGTTATATAAACGTGTTCATTGTTAATCTTATTCTTGTGAAGCACGGTTGCAATGCTTGTTATGCATTATGAAGTTAAAAAAACAACAGGCATAATACTTAACCTATTCCAATTGGCTATATGTGCAGTTCAACATTAATTATGAGAATAAGTGATAGATAAGATAAAGAATTACTGTATACATTTTAATGAACAAGAAAAGTAACTCGCTAAGAAATCTGTTAAAAATATAAGTTCATTTTCCATGGTGATGTAAATATTTGAGTCTACTCCATATATTGGATAAATATTATTAATTCGATAACAATAAAAGACAAATCTGTGAACAAGTGTCTTCAATAACTAAGTCTATTTTGGGAGAGGTGGCTAGTTTGGACTAATATAAATGACTGCCTATTTCAGGATTGGTTTCTATTTTGCTCCACTCGTTTCTGCTGTTAGCGTTGTCTGCTACTTCACGCTCTTCTATGTCAAATACGTAAGTGGCCTTTGAACTGACAGAGTACTTTCATGCTATAATTTGCTAAAACATTATTTCACAAAACTGATTTAAGGTAAACAAGCTATAACATTTTCATCAAACTGATTCAGAAGCCTATTTTTTTAAAGCATTAATATATAGTATATAATGCATTTTCATATGATCAGCTTCATGTCAAAATGGATGTCATATGTGGCCAGCGTCAGGCAAGCATGTCACACAGTCAGGTGTGGAGCTACTCTGTCTGCTTATGAAACCACGAAACCTTGCATGACTTCATAGCAGACAGGGTAACTCCTGACCAGACTGGGCTAAATCGCAGGTTGGTCTGAATTAACACTGGCCGCATTTGGCGTAAGACCCTCTTTTGCAGGATGCAGCTCATATTCAAAATATACTCCAGATGGATTTAAATCAAAGTAGCAGTTAAATTGTATGTACATTATTGTTTAGATTTATGTGAATATAATGCCAAATTGCTTGCATACATAGTGTTACAAGCTAGTTTCATCTTCGTCCAATGTTTTAATGAGTGTTCATGTTTTAGCTGCGTTCTAAAAAAACTGGGCGTACTGCATGTGCGTAAAGTATCATCCCAGATTAGCCTGTACAGTCTGCACTGGCTAATCAGGGACAACACTTTTTATATTTTTAAAGAATTCTCTTCTAAACGAAAATCCAGTATAAGCGAAAGTGTCATCCCTGATTAGCCTGTGCAGACTGCAGAGGCTAATTTGGGACAACACTTTAAGCACATGCATTAAGCCCCGTTTTCCAAAAACAAGCATTTTTTAATTTTTCAGCTGTCAGCGATGTACTTCACAATTCCACCTGAGAAACCATACCAGGCCTCCAAGTCAAACTCATTCTTCACGATTATCCTCATGGTGGCTTTCTTCATGATCTGTGTGCCTGTAGGCTACACTATGTCCAAGTATGTAGCCGGCCTATTGAGCCTCCCTCTGGGGAAAATAGACTTAACCCTTTGCATGCTGGGAAATTTGTTGTCTGCTAAAATGCCGTCTGCTGAATCTCTAAAATTAGCATTTTATTCAAAAAAGTATAAAAGAATACTATCAGAATAGCAAACAGTTTGGATCCTGATGAGACACCATGTTCTGTGGCGTCTCATCTGAATCCAAACTGTTTGCAAAGGCCTTAAAAATTCGGTTCCAGCGCTGAAAGGGTTAATGCCTGTGTGTAAAATGTCATCTCAGATAAGCCTGTGCAGTCTGCACAGCTTAATCAGGGTTGACACTTTCTGCCCCAATAGAATTTTTGTTTTTAAGATAGTCTCTTCTTAACAAAATGCCTGTTATGGCGAAAATTGTTGTCCCTGATTAGCCTTTGCACACTTCACATGCTAATATGGGAGGACACTTTAAGCACATTAAGCGCATTAAGAACAATTTTATCTTTTGGCTCAATTTATCTCAAATCACATTATGTTGCTAGTATTTAATAAGTTTTTTTGGTTCTCATGCTGATATCAGATTACATGACAAAAGTGTGACAGATGTGGATATCTTAGGATTCATTGCATATCAACTTGTTTGAATGCTGACATTATCATAGATGATGAGACAAAGTTTTGTTAAATGTGGACATGTGTTTAATTGTTGGTTTCCGTTGCGAAATATGTAACATTGTGCTAGATCTGCTAATTATTTTCTTGTTAATTAATCACTTACATTTGAAATAAAAGTAATATATGTTTAATATTATCTACCCATGGTGTATTTTTCACAGCATTTATCTGTCAAGTACACACATACATGATCCTAGTGACATCTCAGTATACATTAAAACCCATTGTTGTTTATTTGACAGCCTGGAGCCGTCGCCCATGTGTGGTCCGTTCAGAGTGTACAGTGCGCCGGCAGACATTATCACAGTGCAGATAGATAATGCCTCCTACTGGTTCTCCGTCATATGGAGAGTGGTCACATCGTCAGCATTTGTGGCGGCTCTAATCATACTGCTGATGTAAGTGAACGTGTTGTTGTCTGTTTGAATAATTTGAGCTGGGCTCTGGGAAAATGACACTTAATGCATGTATGTTAAGTGTTGTGCCAGATTGACCTGTGCAGTCTGTATTTATACATTTCATGTTGTATAAACCAACTAATGATTTTCAAAGCTCATCTGATGTATAATATTAACTTTCTGGCAAAGCTTATATGGAGTGCTCTATTAGCATGTTTTGTGTTTTTTTTTATTTCTATCTTTGGTTGTTTGACATTTATCAGAATTTGACTGATAGTTCATGAATTCGGCAGACATAGTTGTTTTGCCACAACAATTCACACAAAATACTATATTGTACTCTCTCTGATTATAATTGACACGCTAAGGGTGTATGTTTATTAATCTATTATTTATGTAAATACTGGTTTTATTGAAAATAAAATAAAACATAAGTAAATCATTATACCCCCACAAACGAAGTTTAGGGGGGTATATAGAAGTGAACTTGTCGGTCGGTCTGTCTGTCGATCCGTATTAAGTGTCTGCTCTCTAATTCAAGTAGTTTTCATCCGATCTTCACCAAACTTGGTCAGAAGTTGTATCTACATGATGTCTAGGCCAAATTCGAACATCGGCCTTGTCGGGTCAAAAACTAGGTCACGGGGTCACTTAGTGCGTTTTAAACATTCAGCATGTTGTCCGCTCTCTAATTCAAGTAGTTTTCATCCGATCTTCACCAAACTTGGTTAGAAGTTGTATCTAGATGATCTTAAGGCCAAGTATAAACATGGGCCTTGCAAAGTCAAAAACTAGGTCACGGGGTCACTAAGTACGTTT
This sequence comes from Dreissena polymorpha, assembly GCF_020536995.1. Lineage (NCBI taxonomy): Eukaryota > Metazoa > Mollusca > Bivalvia > Myida > Dreissenidae > Dreissena > Dreissena polymorpha. The sequence goes on from NC_068356.1 coordinate 34,646,733, forward strand.
TACACATTGAGCATGGTGTCCGTTCTCTATTTCAAGTAGTTTAAATCCGATCTTCGCCACACTTGGTCAGAAGTTGTAACTAAATGATGTGTAGGTCAATTTCAAACATGGGCCATGCCGGGTCAAAAACTAGGTCACAGGGTCACTTAGTGTGTTTTAAACCTCACCATGTTGTCCTCTCTCTAATTCAAGTAGTTTTTATCCAATCTTTACCTAAATTGGTCAGAAGTTGTATCTTGATAATGTCTAGGGCAAGTTTGAATATGGGTCATGGCGGGTCAAAAACAAGGTCACGGGGTTACTTAGGGCGTTTTAAACATCACAATGTTGTCCGCTCTCTAATTCAAGTAGTTTTCATCCAATCTTCACCAAACTTGGTCAGAAGTTGTATCTAGATGATGTCTAGGTCAAGTTTGAATATGGGTCATGCCGGGTCAAAAACTAGGTCACAGGGTATCTTAGTGCATTTTAAACCTCACCATGTTGTCCGCTCTTTAATTCAAGAAGTTTTCATCCAATCCTCACCAAACTTGGTCACAAGTTTTATCTAAATGATCTCTAGGACAAGTCTGAACATTGGCCATTTCGGGCCTAAAACTAGGTCACGGGGTCACTTAGTGCCTTTTTTATAACATTCAGCATGGTGTCCGCTCTCTAATTCAAGTAGTTTACATCCGATCTTCACCAAACTTGGTCAGAAGTTTTATGGAGACGATCTTTAGGCCAAGTTAGAACATGGGCCTATCTATGTGAAAGACTAGGTCAAGGGGTCACTTAGTGCGTTTTAAAAATTAAGCATGGTGTCCGCCGATTTTTGTGAAGACGACATGCAAAATATTATATGTCAATGCGGCATGTGGGGGTATTCGTCACGTCTGTGACAAAGCTCTAGTTTGATTGTACTTGATTATAAATATGATTCCATTTCATGGAATTTAACTATTAGATGGTAGGTTAATACAAGTGCATAAAGAATACAAGAATAGTGTATTTTTGTGTTCTTCAGTTTATCCAACTAGTTAAAGCAATGTAAACATGGCAAAGCTAGACTTGACTAGTTTGAAGTAAGACTTCTCTAAACGAAAATCCATTCTAGGTAGAAAGTACTTTCCCAGATTAGCCTGTGCTGACTGCAAAGGCTTATCTTGGGTTACACTATACACACATTCAATAAACGCTGTTTTTTCAGAGTGTGGGTATTTTGTTCTACCATTGGTATCATATTTTCTCTTAAAATGTTTTATCCAACCAGTATTATACAGAAAGAAATTCTGGGTGTCATGTAAACTAGTGCTTTACATGACAGACAAAGTTTACATGATTCATTACCGTTTCTGCAGCCTGCTGGTGTACTACTGCTCAGCCCTCAAGTCGGCCCACAAGGACATGGTGACCATGATGAAGGAACAACTGGTACTGGAGGGCAAGGACAAGCAGTTCCTATTGGCCCGCATCAACGAGCTAGGGGGCGCTCCAACAGAGAAAAAGAAAGCTCCGCCCCTATACCAGAAGAAGCCAACAGTGCGCAATGTGGATGAGAAACAGCCACTGAGGAACGGGGATGTCGAAATGGAGGTGGGTGCTTCTTTTAAGGCTAGCTGATGGTCCCTTTATGGTATCAGTTGAGCTATTTTATTGATAATGATTTTTACCGAATGTATATTTGGAAACAAAGTCATGTCAGGTTTTATGCTGATGTATGGGATAAACTGTGTACTTTAAGAAAGTACACATTTAGTTTGGTACCAATAATATTCATGAACGTGTGCATGTATTTGGATGATATTACTCGTCAGTCTAGATTAATCACTGAACGAAACAAATACAACTGAATATGTACAAACATTATAAGTCTCATGTATTCAACTAAAACTGTAACTTAAACACGCATAATTGAAATATTACATTAACAGCTTAGTAGAGAGAAACATTTATAAACCATGAGGGTGTTCTTGAAAACCAATAACAACAGTGACTCTTTCAGAGTGGATATTTTAGTAGACCAGGTCCCAGTTCCAAGGATTTTTAGGCTCGGTTGGTTTAGACATCATGTTTGTGTATTTCTGGTGACACCCAGTGTGATTTTCTGTCATGGATAAGGTTGCATTGTACTATTTATTTTGCTCTTTTAATCACAGGAACTTTGATGATTTGAAACAGACGGAGGTAGCCAAAAATATATTTTTTCATACAGTTCTTTTGTTTCCGACAAAGGCAATTTCAAGCTTCTCTTCATTGAAGACAAGATCTAAATAAAAGAGTAACAATTGTTTGAGGAAAGCCTATGTTTTATAATAGCTTGGCTAGGATGGTATCTAAAGATAAGTTAAATGCCTACAGACATCAACATCAGTATGACACTGTTGTTAGTAGCATAGTGAAGCCTGAAGTTGGCCTAAATGTTTTGTCACATTGCACTATTCAGTTATCACATAACTAGTTATAACCTAAACTCTACTCATATTAAATGTGTAGTTTATATATAATATCTTGAACTATGTGGATGAATAATCAAATGCCCCATCATGTTCTTTAGCGGAGAACATCAAGATTTTAGCACAATGAAATATTCCTTTGGTAAGAGACAAAATTGCTGGCGCTGCTGCGGTAACCTGCATGCTTAAAAACTGACATAATAGAAAGACATTAGTGTCAAACACATAGTATATAATGAATGTTGATGTTCTAACAGTAACACATGGGGAATTACATGTTTCTGATGTTTGACAGTTTTTGCAGATTGAGTTGGATTTTTTCTCGATAATACTTGTAGGTGAATGATTGGGTTTGAAAAATACTGATTTTAATTACTGTTGTATGATGTTTCAAATATTTTGTAACTTTGCTTTGTCTAAGATTAATTGGACTGGTTGGTCATTTTCCAACATTTAAATGAAATTTCTGTTAATTTAATTATAACAAGACATTATAATTTCAAGGAACTGGCTTTTAATTTTGTGTGATGAAAAAGCTATATTTCACATTTAGCTTGTGCTGTTCTGATAACTAATTTATGTGTTTTGAGCATGTGTGGTGTGTTTTACCATAAAGGCGTATTGCACATTTTGCATTTTAACCATAGTAATTGGATTGTATGTGTTTACTTTGATAGAAACAAGAACTGGATATATATGGAAACGAAAAGAGTATCATCTATTCACCAGTGGTATGCCCACATTGTAAACTTTTCTTTGAACTAACTCACATAATTCTTATATTGTATGAATTATGGAGTTATCACTTTCCTGTAGTTTTCTTTGAGGTGCAAGATGTTTTATGGATTTGATCGGAAAGTATTAATATCCATCCTAAATTGATTTAGTTTTTAGCTCGACTGTTTTTGGAGAAAACCTGAGGTATTATCATAGCCAGCTCGTCGTGTTGTGTAGTGTCCGTCCGTCGTCGTGTCGTCCGCGTAGTGCTAAAACCTTAACATTTTGTCAAGGTTTTGAACATTGGCTCTAAAATCAGTGCTTCAACCTAAAACTTTGAAACTTCATATGTAGATGCACCTTGATGAGTTCTACATGCCGCACTCATTTTTGGGTCACTAGGTCAAAGGTCACTGTGACCTTTAAAAAAAATTATTCTGACAAGCTTTCATCTATTCAAAACTGCACCTGCAGCCGAGTGTGGCACCAGTTATGCGATGCTCTTGTTTAAATAAACTTCTGAAGAACATGAATAATATATATACATATATTTTTTAAGCGTAACTAACAAAGTAAGGCTGGCTAGCTTAGTTGGTAAATTGCTGGATGACAAATCTCTGGATTGCAGTTCTATCCCAATTCCACATAACTTGTGACGTGTCTGGTCATGAAACCCTCTGTACGGCCACTCTCCCCTTACCTCTGAGTCAACAAGGGCAGCTGTCAGTCACTGGCATAAGTATGTGCACTTATTACTGGTTAATCAGCTAGCCCTGGCACAGTGTGAGTTGGTGACCTGACTGACATGATATGACTAAAATACAGCAAAATCGAAATGAACAAAACAAACCTAGCTAACAGTAAAACCTCTTTTAAAGAGTATGTCAATTACATTGTTTTTTTCACTTCTATTTATTGAAATATTCACAAAAATCAAGTGTTGCTCAAATTGTTCTAAATTTACAATACACAAGGCTTTATTTCACATATCTTAATAACTTTTTTGTTATATTTTAAAATTTTGCTGTACTAACATTAGAAGTGTGTATACGGATTACAGTAGTTTAACCAATTTATTTTGAATACTCTTTTCTTATTCATGTAAGGTGTTGAGTTTCTAAAATAATATTATGCATGCATATGTTAAAATAGCACATTTTATATGTTAAAGTCTTTGAGCATGTAATTTTATTTATCTAATATTTAAATTATATGCATGCAAAATTGTTTACTACCCAGTACGTGATTACTACAAGATGTTCACTGCTTTAAATTTGTTTAAATGGATTTAACAAATTACATGATATTACATTTTAGCGAGGCTGTTTTCAGAGAAAACCCGAGCAATTGTCATAGCCAGCTCGTCGTGTCGTCCGCAGGCGTCGTGCTAAAACCTTAACATTGGCTCTAAAATTAAAGTGCTTCCACCTACAACTTTGAAACTTCATATGTAGATGCACCTTGATGAGTTCTACACGCCACACCCATTTTTGGGTCACTAGGGCAAAGGTCAAGGTCACTGTGACCTCTAAAAAAAAGACAAAATAATATTCTTACAAGCTTGCGCAGCCCGGCGTGGCACACGTTATGCGAAGCTCTTGTTTACTGAAACAAACAACCATGCCAGACATATAAATTTAAATAGCTTTGGATTTAAGATAATTCACTCATTTATTGATCGTTTATTATTGCTGTAGTACTGGTAAGTGAGCCACTTTCTGAGAAAACTGCACTTAAAGTTTGTGCACAGAGCCTCGTTCTAGATTGGCCTGTGCAGTCCTAAAAGGTTAATCAGGGACAACTTTCCACTATCATTTAATTCCTGTTTTAAGGAAGTCTCTTCTTAGTAAAAATCCAGTCGAGGTGTAAAGTTTCGTCCCTTTTGTAATTGAGTTTATTTACAGGTCGTCCCTGCGTCTTCACATCATTTAGTATCGACCTGTAAAGTTTCGTCCCTGATAAGCCTGTATAGATACTATACAAATGCCTTAGCCCAGTTTTCCCAGAACAAGGTTCAGTGATGTGTCAGAGGAATGTAACCATGGTAACCATGTATTTGTGCTCCAGCATTCTGAGGCGCCCCCACCAGCTGACTACAATTACCCTGCGGAGAACACAGGCATCGGTAACCAAAGCAACTCAAGTAGACAGGATCGGGCGTCAAAAGTGTCGCCGCAGAACGTTCAGGTGGCACCAGCATCTCCAGCCAATCCAAGACAGCAGCAACAGTCGGCACTTGATGATTGGTAGACTGGTGTTACGTGATGTCAGCATTGAATTTTATCTGATAAAATTATGTGGACAAAAATGGTTTTTTTTTTTTTTTTTATTTATTTAAATGCAGTATATTAATATAATTATATTTTTTAAATGATAATGGTCTATTGTATGCAATTGTTTTACATACTCTAATTGTTATTTGTAATAATGATGGTCAAGAAAGGACAATCATGTTAAGTTTGATGTATTTGCTTGAATTACAATTCATTGTACTTTTACTAGGTCCTGTGTGAATCTGACTTTGCACATGACTTTATTCTCAAATATAGGCACTGTTGGTTGATAAATAAATCAGGTATTTTTTTGTTTGGAGAATTTAACATGAAAACACCAGGTAAGAAATGTTTTGCATTTTCTCACTGTTTCACTGGGTACCTGAGACTCGTGCCTTCAACAAGTGTTGAATAGTAAACAGATTTCAGTCAGTTTCAATATTTGGATTCAATAATAGACAGATATTTTAAAAAAAATTGTGTCTGGTAATTAAAACGCCTACATGCTCAAAAAATAGATTTTGTATCATCAAATAAATATCATCGGTCATTCTGAAAATACTCGCTTAAAATTAAAAGTAACATGATAAAATGAAATTACGTATTCTTGATTGCCACTTAACTTTTAAGCCAGAACAAAGGATAAAACATTTGTAAGTAAAAAAATGTGTAATTATTTATTGTAAAGCATATATTGCATACATCCATGTTCTCATGTATGAATTAATACAAGCTTACAAACAGTATTGTTGTGTATGAATCCGTCCATTGTTATTTATGTGATATTTAGTGTGTCTTTCCTTGTTAAAAATCAGTTGTTGTTTTTTAAATATGTTTTTGAATTTATTATATGAAACAATTAAAATTATGTATTGATAAACTGTTTGCCACTTTTGTATTATAAATAAGAACATTGTAATGTGTTTAGTACCTGTTTATGAATGCATTGTTGTTCGCAAACATGAGCAGTGGGAATGATGAGTAGACGACCTGTCCCAATGTGCAACTAGATACGCCAGTTGGTTGTGCTTGTTGATTACAAAGTTCTGTATATGAGTGGCTCTCTGGGAAACCTGGACTGAATGTATGTGCTTAGTGTCTCAGATTAGCCTGGATTTATGTTTAAAACAATCTTTCTTTAAACAAAAATTCAATTGAAGCAGACATTGGTGTCCCTGATAAGCCTGTGCAGTCTGAATAGGGACAATACTTTGCGCACATGCACCTAGCCAAGTTTTCTAAGACTGGCCAAAATGATACCTTTATCTGTTGGTTGAGAGCTGCAAGTTGGTAATTCACTGGTAACTGGGAACACACAAAACAAAAAAATAACAGTGTGTCATCTAGCATGAAATAAACCAATACCCTGTAAGGTAGAGCATAGAAAATAACAATTATCAATAACGGCTGTATGTTTTCCATCAGTTGTAGGTTTGTCAACTGTCACCTATTCTGACCCTGCCTGGCAACAACATCTCTTCATATGTTTGTAGATTCAGTTATTGCAGATATAGTTTATTATAAAATATTTACATGACTTCTTACCTTGTGCATTGCTTGCCAACATTAACCGGATACTTTTAAACTCAATTAGCATAAATTATGGACTTAAATTCTATATAAAATGTATATACATTGGCATAGTTCTTGCACTTGTTGCAGAAGTTTAATGATGCTGAATCTGTATCTTTTCAGAAAAAAATTGATAACTGTCATTTCAAAACATAATTTTGGATCTGTTTCTCACTCCACAATTCTAATGTACACAGACATATTGACCAGTACGCAGTCAGACATTTTGACAAGTCAGATAATGAACACAGACTGACATTTTGACAAGTAAGATAATGTACATAGACATTTTAACAAGTAAGATAATGTACATAGACATTTTAACAAGTCAGATAATGTACATAGACATTTTAACAAGTCAGATAATGTAAACAAACTGACATTTTGATGCGTCATATAATTGGGCAATAAATCTCTCATACATTTTTATATAACTTCAAATATTCTATCAATAGTCATGTTTAATATGTATCTATAACACTGAAAAAAGTATTCATTTATTTGTAAAACAATGTATTATATGTATAATCTGTATTTTTTGTGCAGATAATCTTTGAATTATTAAAAAAAACACAATATTTTAGTTAAAAATCCTCGTTCTTTTTTATGCTTGATCCGAGTAGGACATCTATTGCAATGATCATTTGTTAATAAATGCTAAAATAAAGGTCCGGTTAATGTTGATGACCTGTCGTTTATAAAATGAAAACTAGTATAAATATGTAATTTAATGTATTAAGAATGTTTCAAGATATGTTTTGTTATGGTAGAGCTGGTCTCACTGTTGGGCTATTGTGTTGAAGTTTTATTTGAGCCGTGTTCTGGGAAAACTGGGCATAATGCATGATCGTAAAGTGTTGTCCCAGATTAGTCTGTGCAGTCCACACAGGCTAAACAGGGACGACACTTTCTGCTTTTATGGTATTTTTCGTTTAAAGGAAGTCACTTCTTACCAAAAATCTTGTTTAGGCGGAAAGTGTCGTCCCTGATTAGCCTGTGCGAACTGCACAGGCTAATATGGGATGACACTTTACGCACATGCATTATGCCCCGTTTTCTCAGAACGCGACTCAATTTACTCTCAGGCATTAACTGCTGGGATATCATTTGATTGTACCGAGTTACAAGGTTATACCAAATATTAATCATGTTTCTCTCTGTTTTTGGTTAGAAATATTTCTTAATAAATGTTTTATATGAAAGTCATTGTTGTCAATATAAACGCTTAGAGTCTTTTGATAATTTTTTTCATGAACATTTTATTTATCTTGCCACATCTTGTTCACAGATTGCCTGAATTTAAATTTTCACACCAAACATGTTATTTTAAAACGGAATGCACAAATTGTGTTATAAATGAAAATGGTAATTAATTATAAAAAAGAAATTGTTTCGAGAAGATATAATCTTATTAAAAAAGTCATTCTTTTCAAGGATAATTATGCAAAATGACATTTGAAATATACACTTTTAATGTATACTACAATTCAAGGAAAATGGTGGGGTATTCCTTTGTTAATTTTTGTTGTTAGGTGTGCCGCATCACATTATCATTGCAAACTGTATTCACTTATTATCAAATATGTTATTGTTAATGAGTTCAAAAATGCCATCACTTTACATTATGGTCGTAAAAAATGTTTCAGCTAGTTTAGTAACCTGTCTGAGGACTAGCTTGGTCCTAAGAGAGAGAATTGAAATCATTTAAAATTCATGTCATTTGGGGACATGGGGCTTTAAAAAAAAAGAATCTTTCTTTTCTAAAGTTTGAATCACCCAGTGGTAGCTTCTATCATTTTAGATTTGCTTCCAATAGTTCCAAATGTTCAAATCCTGTTTAAGTAAAAAAAGTATCCAACTTATTTCATATTTGTATTATTGCACAAAGGGAGTTTTGCAGATTAATGCATTGCATGACATTTTGCGAAAATACAAGAAAATGTGAACAAGTTCCTTTTACTGGTCATTAGATCTTGATTCTCAGTTGTTAAGTGGCAGCAAAAAGAGTATGGCAACCCGTTTAAGACAGTTATTTGTAAAACTTTATTAAGAGATATTTTATGTACATTCAGAACACCATCAGAAAGAGATTACAACACTCACGCAAAATTGTCTGATCATCAAGAATTTATTATGTAGGCATACGAGTACGTGACCACCATTACATGTACATACATATTGACACTACTCGAAATAGCCAGCAAAACAATATACTGGTACCTATTATAAAGTATGCAAGTCAACTTATTTAAAAGTATTTATATACAAATGAAATATTCAGTGCATTTCTCAAAATCAAACAAACTGCAGGGCATGCATTAAAAAGATTCAGAGTATTTCACTGTCAGTTTTCTCCCCAGAACTTCCAAAATGGCAGCTATCGTACTTCACTATTGAAGTCCAATTGTATAACATTTAACCCTTTGCATGCTGGGAAATTTGTCATCTGCTAAAATGTCGTCTGCTGAATTTCTAAAATTAGCATTTTCTTCGATTTTTTTCAAAGAATACTATCAGAATAGCAAACAGTTTGGATCCTGATGAGACGCCACGTTCTGTGGCGTCTCATCTGGATCCAAACTGTTTTCAAAGGCCTTTAAAATTCAGCTCCAGCGCTTTAAGGGTTAAACAGTTTAAAGATAATATATATACATATATATATATATATATATATATATATATATATATATATATATATATATATATATATATATATATATATATATATATATATATATATATATACGTTTACATATAATTACGTTTCTGTCAATCAATTGAATTTGATATACTTCCAGACTTGCAGTTCAAACATTTCTATAAAGCTGTTCAATCCTTAATGTACTGTGACTGTCAACAGTACTAGTTAAACATACATCAAAGGTACATATTAAAGGTTATCATTTATTAAGAAACATAATTGGTACTGTTGTAAATTGTGATTTCACAGAATTTGTTATTATTTAATGCAACAGTGACTAATAAATATTACCCCCCCCCATTATCTTATTTAGCAATTGGTAAGAAAAAAAAACAAATTGACACTTAACTTTGTACCAAATTACATTGGAGGCTGACATATTAAGACATTCATCTATGTATCACCTACTCACCAATGTTCAACTTCGTCCAGACACATTTTCAAAAATTATTTTGTCGAATGAAAAATCATTCTTTCCATCGTGAACTTCACAATAGCAAACTTTTTTGATTGCCAAGGAACTGCTGAAGATTGCCTCATTAGAAAAATACCGTACATAAACTGGGCCTGTTCGTGATACCATTGACAATGTCACGTGTTGGGGCAAACTCGACTGTTTCAGCAACACTGGATCGTTAAGTTTCACTTTCACTATACCATTGTTTAAGAAACCAGACTCAAACTGACTAACAACTGTTTCCCCCACTGAAACGGTACCCTGGAAAAATAAACAGCTGATTTTATCCACCTCTAATATGTCATCACCATCACCAAAAAAATCAAAATCATCGAAATGGGTTTCAAAGCCAACAATTTTAACATCAGCTTTCAAGGAGAAAGATAATTCACTGGTAATGGTGGATTTTAGGACATAATCCGCATACATAAATTTATGAGGAATGGGCACAGTTAGGATCTCATAGAGCGGTAGACGTGGCTCTACCATGAAGTCATGTAGTGGCGATGAGTTGTTGGCAATGTAGGCCACAATTTCTTCATATTCTTGAAATGTGAGGTACTCATGTTTGTATGTTAATTTAATAAACTCATCCAGTGTCATTGTTGGTAATCCAAGATAGTAAATCAGTGAGCCAAGCACCTTCCTGATGTTACAACCAGTTTCTTTAAGACCTTGCTCAGTGCACTGTTTTTTGGCCCACTTAATGGTGACCTCAAACAGACTTGTCACTGGAGCATTAAAGGTTCGTCCTTGAATGATGGTCAACACAGTTCTCTGATTCAGCCTAAGAAATGCCTCAGAATTCAATAGCACCTCTGCATTGACATCTATGAACTCCAGGAGTGTTTTCATGCACTGCTTTGCATTAAAAGCAATAACAAGCTCCAGCAGCTCCAGGGCATTGTCAACATCCACAACTGACTTTATGAACTTAGTCATGTGCTGGAAGAGCAAAGGAACTTCGTACTTGTCAGCCAGAATTAGTAATGGATGAAAGTTGGACTGGGTTACTTCAGCATCATCTAAGTAAAAGAACCTGAAATACATGTATATAAAAGATTATTTTTCACTGTGGGACATGCGATATTGAACTGTTTATAACTGAACAGCAAACAATGAGTTTAAAGATAAATTTTGTGTAATGGCAACATAACCTCTATCCAAACAAAAGTTTTTGAAATATGTTTTTTTTCTATTTTAGTAACACTAACAGCGACCATGGCCCAACAATACTATGCTAGACTAGCAAAGCTACTCTCATCTTTGAAAGGCTTTGTGACATTCGCTGGATTAAGAAATTAAATAGATTTAAAAATCTAAATCTATAACTTTTACTTATTACCCTATCCTTTTTTAGCAAAAAGGGATGCCCACAAATCATTAAGTAATATAGGTAAAACCATTTGATAAATAGTCGAGATACAAATATCCAGTTACGGTATAACATAGTTTATAGACTGTACATGCTTCAGGGATAAAATAGACCCTTTTCACAAGAAGCCAAAATTGATAAGAGCACAAAGTCACGTGATTTGCAGAATTCCCGAAAATTGGCTGAATGTGTAGCCATTTCTATTAATTCCACGCACTGCAACGTCTGATTTCAACAATTCACTCTTTCAAACATTCCGCGACGTAATGATGATACTTTCAACACAAGATGAAATTGTTGGCATTTGCAGAAATATATACTTCCCATTTAAGTGTTTGTGCATTTAATAAATCTTCATTTATTAAAGTACTTGTTAAATTCAATTGTTTGCATACATTTTGACACTATTCATTTGAACATTTTCATTGTGGTGTTTAATCAAAGATCGATCATTAATCTTGTTTATTTATAGATCTGTGGTTTTATTGTCCCTATGTTCAGCATAAACCCATTATCTCGTCATCAGATACTGTGCTGACAAATACTAAATAACCTAAAGTTGTTATAAACCACAGGTAGCAGATGTCTGGTCATTAAATACAATTTATGATACCAATAAGTCTTCTCCTGGCAGTAGTATTGTGTAGTCATTTCTAGGACTAATTTAAAGCCAAATACTCAAATTGAAACTAAATACTGTATTGATATTAGCCACTTTAATCATAATTATAAATGAATGACGGACATTCGTTCCTATGCTCATTATGACACAGATGGACGTTAGGTCCTAGGTTGTTTTTACCAACGGACAATCGTTCCTATGTTATTTTGACAATCCAGACAATCGTTCCTAATTTTTTTTATTTTGACAGCACGGACATTGGTTCTTACATTATTGCTATCCTGGTGTGCTATTTTTCTTTTGTCATATTATTATTCAGTTTTAGGAAGTTTTCGTGAGCATGTGCATGATAATGTTAAACAATTATTCAAATAGATCGACTTACATAGAGATCTGTACTTAGGGAAACCTTGTGAAAATTGGGGAGACTTTTACTGCATTGCCACCGTTTTGTAGAAGTTAGACGTGTGTTTCTTTGCGTACAAGTGACACTCAAAGCATAACACAGATGTTGGAAGTGAATTTGAAAAAGTGGCCAATTACTATATATATATGTACATGTACATAGTGTTTTCACAGTTTAGGTATTGTCTACGATTGTACGAAACCATGTCCGGATGTAAAAATTATGTAGAAGCGAATGTCAAGGGCGTGAAAATTATGTAGGAACCAATATCCTGAGTGTCAAAATTATGTATGAACAAATGTACGGGTAGTCAAAACAACATAGATACGAATGTCTGCTTTGTCAAAATTAGCATAGGAACGATTGTCTGTGGGAATGAAAGTCCAGATACCTATAAAAGTGTTTAATACCTTTTCGTATTGAACATTTAAAAAATATAAACATTATATATACCGGTATATATATATATATATTATAAAGAGTGTACGTTAGTGTACCGAACAACATAATCAAAACAAGCATATTCATGGACCAAAACGGGGTTAAATAATGTTTCCACAACATTAGAGATTTATTATAATATATTCATCACTTATAATCATGTATAAAGCGTTATCAATATGCATGCATAGACTGTTCAGTCTGCACCACGTAATTCACTGTAAAAGAAAATTTATTTAATAAAAAACATTTATATTGCGTTGTCTTATCGCTATTCAACACACCTCTTACACGTTCCATCGTTCATGAAAAATATCACACACCAACACACCCATTCCTTTGAGAAGTAGAGTTATATAATACTATGTATTGTATTTTACGTCTAGTGTATAACTTTGTTTTGTTTAATTATCGATGCTTAGTCTTCAGACCACTTGCACTTTGATGGTCATGGGAAACACGTATTTTTATAGATGTTTTTTTTTAAAAATAATTATACACTAATGGTACTAAGTAGTATGTTGTTGAATAATTATTTAGGTGTTACAATGTTTAATGTTCAGATTATAATTACTTATAAATTTATTGACAAAACACATTCTGGTATGCATATGATTGGTGTTATTGTAACATGAAAATCCTGAATGTAAACAAAAACAATCAAATGGTATAAAATCATCCATGTTCTCCGCCAAACAAAATTACACGTTCAGCCTCGTTCTAAAATTTGAAGTGTAACATGATATATAACAAGAGGGCCATGATGGCCATGTATCGCTCCACTGCTGAAAAAAAGTCTGAAACAAATATTCTCAGCATGTGCAAATACTTAAATATAGGCCCTATTTAAGCAAATGTACACTTTTGTGACCCCCTGGGCTGGGTCAAATTTAACCCCAGGGGCATAATTTGAACAAACTTTGTAGAGGACAACTATATCTCACTCCATACAAAATGTGGTAGCCCTATGTCCTAGATTTAAGGACAAGAATATTTTAAAAGTTTTCACAAAATAAGCAAGACAGAAACGTATATAATGTTCAATTTTGTGACCCGCGGGTCAGGGTCAAATTTGACCCAAAGGGCATAATTTGAACAAACTTGGTATAGGACTATAAGATGTTACTACTGCATACCAAATTTGGTAGCCATAGTCCGAATGGTTTTCGACAAGAAGATTTTTAAACATTTCACAAAATAGGCGCTTTATAAGCGTTTATTCAATTATGTGACCCCCCGGGGCAGGGTCAAATTTGACCCCAGGGATAAAATTTGAACAAATTTGGTAGAGGTTTATTAGATGTCACTACATACCAAATTTAGTAGCCCTAGGCCCAATGGTTATGGACAGAAAGATTTTTAAAGTTTTCACAAAATAGGCCCCATATAAGCGTATGTTCTGTTTTGTGACCCCCCGGGCAGGGTCAAATTTGACCCAAGGGGCATAATTTGAACAAACTTGGTAGAGAACTATTAGATGTCACTACATCCCAAATTTGGTAGCCCTATGTCTTATGGTTAAGGACAAGTAGATTTTTAAAGTTTTACAAAATAGGCACTATATAAACATATAATTGATTTTGTGGCACCCAGGGCAGGGTCAAATTTGACCCCTGGTGCATAATTTGAACAAACTAAGTAGAGGACCATACAATGTCACTACATACCAAATTGTGTAGCCCTAGGCCTAATGGTTATGGACAATAATTTTTTTAAAGTTTTCACAAAATAGGCATTATATAAGCATATGTTCAATTTTGTGACCCCCCAGGGCAGGGTCAAATTTGACCCAAGGGATAAAATTTGAACAAATTTGGTAGAGGACTATTAGATGTCACTACATACCAAATTTGATAGTCCTAGGCCAGATGGTTATGGACAAGAGAATTTTTGAAGTTTTCACACAATAGGCCTTATATAAGCATTTGTTCAATTTTGTTACCCCTCAGGGCAGGGTCAAATTTGACCCCAGGGGCATAATTTGAACAAACTAAGAAGAGAACTATTACATGTCACTACATACCAAATTTGGTAGCCCTATGCAATATGGTTATGGACAAAAAGATTTTTAAAGTGTTCACAAAATAGGCCTTATATAAGCATATGTTCAATTTTGTGACCCTCGGGGCAGGGTCAAACTTGACCCCAGGGGCATAATTTGAACAAACTTAGTAGAGGACTATAAGATGCCACGACATACCAAATTTGGTAGCCCTAGGCCCAATGGTTACGGACGTGAAGATTTGTATAGTTTTCACAAAATAGACCCTATATAAGCATATGTTCAATTTTGTGACCCCCAGGGCTGGGTCAAACTTGACCCCAGGGGCATAATTTGAACAAATTTGGTAAAGGACTATTAGATGTCTCTAAATACCAAATTTGATAGCCCTAGGCCCAATGGTTATGGACGAAAGGATTTTCAAAGTTTTCACAAAATAGGCCTTATATAAGCAAATTTTCAATTTTGTGACCCCCGGGGCAGGGTCAAATTTGACCCCAGGGGCATAATTTGAACAAATTTTAAAGAGGTTCACCCCAGAAACATTCCTGAGAAATTTCATCAGAATTGGACCAGTAGTTTAGGAGAAGAAGATGTTTAAAGGAAAAGTTAACGCACGGACGTACGCACGCACGCACGACGGACACAGGACCATGACATAAGCCCCGCAGGCCTCTGGCCAGTGGAGCTAAAAAAAGCAACAGTGGTAGTATTGTGAAACTGGTCTATAGTTAATTTTATTGTACAATAAAAGTGGCCCGTCTTAGATGTTGCATGCAAGTATAAAAGGGCTTCATTGGACTAATAGAGAAAAAAGCTGGTAGCATTTGTCCACTTAAACAAATTTTTATCATGCATGAATCACAGCAAATTTCAAAATTCACAGAAAGATGTAGACTAAGAGTGTATCATTGTGATGCTTAATTGTATGTTCAGCAATTTCTTTGAGACTTTCACAAACATTTCATCAAAACATAGATTGACTAAACTGTAATGTATTCAGAGTTTAACTACTGTATTGTATTTCTGCTAAAAAGAGGAACAGATGATAAATGCAACAATCCTAACACACAATATCCTAATGAACAATCTGCCAATATTAATGTGAAAACATGTACCTTAGGAATTCAGAAAATACAGTAGAATCAGCATCCTCAATTTCAAACTCCTCTTTCTTTTCTGAGCAGAGCCCGAAGAACATAGCCTGAAATACTGGACTGCGCATAGCCAACACCAACCTATGGGCCTCTACCTGTCTACCATCGGAACACCTAAAATTGAAAAGGCATTATATAATATACTTTATTATAAGAAATGTACAATACAAACTGACGTTTTAACAATTAGAGTAAGACTTGGTTAAAATTATCTGTCTGATGAAATTGCGGCCATCAGAATACCTATTTGTATCTGCATTTTATTCCTCACTTACTTCTGCTGTGTAGACCTTCATCACAACAAGTCAAAAAGAAAGGTTTGAGCCTTAGAGAATTATAAAATTATTTCAATAGATTAAGCAATGCAAGTCAATAACACAAATAATTGGCCATGAAAAAATGAAGGCAACAATATCTGCAGTTAATACAACTCACATTATTCATTTTAATATTCTGCTATTTGATGTTTGGATAATTATCTTTGCATGAGCAATTGATTTTGAGGCAATTTGCCAATGCATGTAGAATAGCCTGGTATATCCGTCCATTGATAGGACTAAACTTAGCCAGACACTTGTTTCATACAAATGATCACCAAAGCATTAAAATTAATGATAAATAAATTGTGACTAGTCTTGTGCTGATTTCTCTTTTTGGTGACTCTAAAATTTATTCATAACATGATATGTTTCCGCAAAAAAAAACTTACTTAAAGGTCACATCTGTCCAGATGCCATTTTTAAATATTCCCTGGAGACACTGGTCTATTGTCTTACCAACCTGCCAGCGATATGCTGGTGGTGAGCCACTCATGTTATCTGACATGTTGCTGAAAAGACAAATAGGGGACATGCTCATCTAAATTTAATTGTTCATTTTATTACTAATTGATTTATTACTTATTTTTTCTACAATTAATTATTGTAAATTCTACTTTTGCGTTCATAATATGAAAATGTTATGCACACTCAGATTGATATGAAATTAAACCATCAATGTCGATATGCAAACAATAATGTAAATAACGGAACCATATTCCTTTAAGCCGTTCTGCCAAATTTATAGGAGCAACGTTCAACTTCAAGTACCAGGTGGTTAGCATTTGGCTCAAATTATAACGAAAAATCAACTTCTTTGAAAAACATCACTATCAAATATATTTCGTTATAATTTGATTAATTTTCATTCAAAATGATGTTTTACTAATTAAATTAGGTCATAGCCACACGTAGTTCTGGCTTCCATAACTTTAAATGTCGCTTTTTATGATTTTTGACTGCCGCGACTTTATATGTCAATACTATATAAACTGTACGCTGAAGTTTCTTTAGCTAAGCCACACGCTAAGTCGGCTAACCCCCTCACTCTGGATCAGCAGACGATTTATTTCATAAATCAATCTCTGGGTTAATGGTCGCCATCTTTCGAACTACTTTCAAAAGTACAACAACAACAATAACAGTAGAAGACAAGTTTAATTGCGAAAAGTTGAAAAATTGAGTACATGTGTCACGGTTGTTGAGTGAAATAGTGTTATTTTCAACTGTGTATGAAGCATGTGAACTGGTAGTGGAATAACCGAATTGTTGGTGGAAATGGAATTTAGAAATATATCTAATAATTCATCATCGTGTAGAATTATCATCAGCATCATTTCTGTGGAACATTGCACTATTCAAAATACAAGTGTTTCATAGATATGGTGCTTTTGACATAGTTCACTAACCATCAAGACTGAAATGATTCATGCACACAGGTAAAGTAAATAATTGAATTTGTGCAGAATGTTTATTTTTTACAAATTATTAGATCTATGTAATTTGACCAATTTATTTTAGATTGATTGCACTGAAACTCAAAGTCTAAAGCTTAGTAAGACACTTAAGCCAGTTTTCTGAGAAGAAACAATACTTGTTCAGAGTATAGCAGGCTCATGCGGCCTCTGGTTTATTTATTTGGCCTCGGCCTTTAACCTGGGTCGCTTTGATTTCAGGTGTTTAGCCCCCATATCAACAAGGCTCTCGACCCTATATGTAGTTATTCATATTGTTTAAAGATTTTGAGAACCCTCACTCGTGCCAGTGGGGATAAAACAGGGACCTTCTTATAGCTAGATGAATGCATCAAATATGCCAGCAACACTTTATAATCAATAACTTTATAATTGATGATTCTGTTCTTTTAACTACATTACTAATTTACCAAAACAATGTGAAACATTTTTATGCCCCCAAAGGAGGGCATATAGTGATCGCACTGTCCGTCTGTCTATCCGTCACACTTTGCATTTAGGTTTCGAAAAAATGCTCATAACTTCTATGTCGCTTCAGATGTAACATTCATGTTTGGATGTGTATATGGACAAGGCCTTCCCATACACACACAAATTTTGACCCCTTTGACCTTGAACTTAGGGTCGGCTTTAAGGTTTTGAAAAATGCTCATAACTTCTATTAAAGCGTTTATCGGGGGCGTATGTCATCCTACGGAGACAGCTCTTGTTTTTGCTACTGTCCTCTGCACAAACCATGATATATCTGCATATATGCATCCAACCAAATCAGTAAAACTATTTGTCACTTAATTACAGTAAACTTATTGCATGTTAACTTTTCAACAATATATATATATACATGTATATATAATTATATATAACAGATCTTGAAAAAAACTCACATCAAACTTCAAATTGTTTTAGTAAATTATAGGCTTTAATTGGTATTGTGACATTGACACCACTCATGCATACGACTATACAATTATACAACTATGGAGCACATTATTTATGAGAAATTCCAATACATCAACATATGGTCTCAGATTTAAGGCAGATAATCTAGTGCTTTTTTGCTGTCATTTTTACTATTACACATTTTTTCATTTTATGTTATGATGCATTGATCTTGTTTCTAAATTAACCAAGCAATCATGTTTAACTTTTGAAGAAAGATGTTGTCTGATAAATATAGAAAATATAATCACTACAAAGTGAACAAAATTCAGTTGAATACTGTGACCAACAAAGATTTGCCAAAGAGCAATTCAGATCATGATTTAAATTAAATACAAGTAATATGAAAGTCTGCCTATTGGATCCCTGTTAAGACTTATTTGTCAAATCTGCACATTAATTTTCCCTTAGCCATGTAGAATTGGGGACTAAATACCATCAAGTCATGTAAAAAGGAGCAGGGTATAGCTATTGATCTCTTGAGCTTTCACATGAATTTTACGGGTAATTTTCATACAACAAATGATATTATGTAGTGTAATGATAAAGCATTATGAGC
This sequence comes from Dreissena polymorpha, assembly GCF_020536995.1. NCBI lineage: Eukaryota > Metazoa > Mollusca > Bivalvia > Myida > Dreissenidae > Dreissena > Dreissena polymorpha. The sequence goes on from NC_068356.1 coordinate 34,666,181, forward strand.
ACAAATTATATCTCTTACTAGTGGTGCAAAAATCAATTAAGTGTCACATTTCAAAAGAAAATTTATATAAAAAGGTATTATTAATTGTTAAAACATTATAAAAGGTTATTTCAATTCACTAAAGCATTTAATTACAAGAACAAGTGCATTTTATGTCCATTACAATACATGTAACAGTATTGGCATTGTATTTATCTGCATTTGATGTGCATTTAATACACTTAAAAATGCAGACAAGACACACTTCTAACAGAAACAAATGTATTTTTTTCTGCATTTTTCCAGCATTAATACTCTTCAAGTGTATTTTTTATCATCCCAAATACACTTTACCAGGGAAAAGGTATGTTAAAATGCATTTTAGTTTGTTTTAAGTATATTTTCAAATGCATTAAGACACTCTTTTCTTTTGCAAAGAATGTTGAACAAAAACTTGAAAATATTTAATATACTAAAGTGTAGTAATAATTAAAGTTTTGTATGAGCATCAAAAACAGTGTCAAATTCATACCAGTGCCTATTTAGTAGCATTAGGCCTTATATGGTCTACTTGTGGTAGAAATAATGCATTTTGTATAATACAACATACATTAATTAAAAAATATAGCTGCCCATACAGTTCAAAACAATGTTCAATTAACTACACTATGCAAAGTTGACATCAAGCTTGGAATAATCTTTTCAATAATGAATAATATGCTGTTTTAATTTATAAGTGAAATAGACACTTGCATATAAAAACTGATTTTAAATCAAAACTAAATGTTTAATTTGATTTTTAGCTCCACTGCCCAAAGGTCCTGTGTTCATCGTGCATCCATGCATAAACTTTTCCTTTAAACATCTTCTCCTAAACTACTGGTCCTATTCTGATGAAATTTCTTAGGAATGTTCCTGGGGTGTACCTCTTTCAAATTTGTTCAAATTATGCCCCTGGGGTCAAATTTGACTCTGCCCTGGGGGTCACAAAATTGAAAATTTGCTTAAATAAGGCCTATTTTGTGAAAACTTTCAAAATCTCCCGTCCATAACCATTGGGCCTAGGGCTATCAAATTTGGTATGTAGAGACATCTAATAGTCCTCTACCAAATTTGTTCAAATTATACCCCTGGGGTCAAATTTGACCCTGCCCCGGGGGTCACAAAATTGAACATATGCTTATAAAGGGTATATTTTGTGAAAACTTTACAAATCTTCTCGTCCATAACCATTGGGCCTAGGGCTACCAAATTTGGTATGTAGTGGCATCTTATAGTCCTCTACCAAGTTTATTCAAATTATGCCCCTGGGGTCAAGTTTGACCCTGCCCCGAGGGTCACAAAATTGAACATATGCTTATATAAGGCCTATTTTGTGAAAACTTCAAAAAAATTCTTGTCAATAACACTCCGGCCTAGGGCTATCAAATTTGGTATATAGTGACATCTAATAGTCTTCTACCAAATTTGTTCAAATGTAATCCCTAGGGTCAAATTTGACCCTGCCCCAAGGGTCACAAAATTGAACATATGCTTATATAATGCCTATTTTGTGATAACTTAAAAAAAATCTTATCCATAACTATAAGGCCTAGGGCTACACAATTTGGTATGTAGTGACATTGTATAGTCCTCTACTTAGTTTGTTCAAACTATGCCCCAGGGGTCAAATTTGACCCTGCCCCGGGGGCCACAAAATCAATTATATGCTTATATAATGCCTATTTTGTGAAAATTTTAAAACTCTTCTTGTCCTTAACCATAAGGCATAGGGCTACCAAATTTGGTATGTAGTGACATGTTATAGTTCTCTACCAAGTTTGTTCAAATTATGCCCCTTGGGTCAAATTTGACCCTGCCCGGGGTCACAAAACTAAACATACGCTTATATGGGGCCTATTTTGTGAAAACTTTAAAAATCTTGTTGTCCATAACCATTGGGCCTAGGGCTACCAAATTTGGTATGTAGTGACATCTAATAAACCTCTACCAAATTTGTTCAAATAATGCCTCTGGGGTCAACTTTGACCCTGCCCCGGGGGGTCACAAAATTGAATAAACGCTTTTAAAGTGCCTATTTTGTGAAATCTTTAAAAATCTTCTTGTCAAAAACCATTTGGACTATGGCTACCAAATTTGGTATGCAGTAACATCTTATTGTCCTCTACCAAGTTTGTTCAAATTATGCCCTTTGGATCAAATTTGATCCTGACCCGCATGTCACAAAATTGAACATTATATACGCTTATATCTTGCTTATTTTGTGAAAAATATTCTTGTCCTTTACTCTAGGACCTAGGGCTACCACATTTTGTATGTAGTGAGATATAGTAGTCCTCTACAAAGTTTTCTCAAATTATGCCCCTGGGGTTAAATTTGACCCAGCCCAGAAGGTCACAAAAGTGTACATGTGCTTAAATAGGGCCTATATTTAAGTATTTGCACATGCAGAGAAATTTGTTTCAGCCTTTTTTCAGCAGTGGAGTGATACAGGGCCATCATGGCCCTCTTGTTTAAATACTCAAAAAATGAAACCGTGTTCATGCTTGCATGAACACAGTTTATAAATGGTGTCAGAATTATAAAATATGCAATTACTATAAATACAAATGCCAGGGAAAAGTGCTTTTTGTACTAAAAAATTCGAATGAATATTACAATAATACATTCTGAATACTTTAGTATGTAATTAACAGTTTTTGTCTGAGAAAATCACTAAATTTTATATATTTATTCAAATTCACATAAATCATATTTCAAAAACACATCATTACTTCAAATCCTTTCACACAATACTTTCACACAATACTGAAAAAAAATGCACAGTTTCTGATTGTTATTGATTCTTTATTAATTTATACATGTACCATTTTTTAATTTTGATGCATCCTCAATTGTATAATGCACATCTTAATCTGTTTTAACAATTATAATATAAAGATTAAGGCTGACTCGGTAAAATAATAATCCATGATTTCTGCAGTACTTGCAGACAAAATAGGAATACTGCTGTGATATTATTTTATCTTTCTAATGGGATATTAATTTGGCTTCAATAGAAAAAAATCAAAGCATACACATGTATAAAATGTGTATGTATATCGATAAAAAGATATTATAATATATGTATGTATATATATATCCTTGTAAAACTAAAAATTAAATATGTATGTTTCTATTACATCATTTAGGACTTTTATTTTCAGACAAAGTAAAGTGAAGCTTAAAACAGTATCCAATTGTAACAGTCAATTTTGGGAAAATCAACCTTATAATTATTTTCTGTGTTGGCCAATGTCATAATTGGTATAAAATGTATATTGAACTGGAAGTTTTCTTTATTTTAAATGATAACATTTGCTTGGTCAGCCATAATTGTCACAATCAAGTGGTCTTTTTACACTGTAGTTTTCTCACTGACTATGGGTTTGTTCTGAGAATGAGCCACACAAAGTATCGTTGGGGAGATGAGTTGTCAATTTTATGTTTATCAGTCTTTCATAAACCAGTATACCTGTAAAAAGGGAATTTGTAACTAATAATCACACAATATACACAATTAAAATTGTATGCATTTAGATTTATTTAGTACTGCACATTAATCATTTTCCAAAAATATGTAGCAACATTACATTATATAATGCTGCAATACTAAAGTAATTTACTAATTAAAGGTCGCTGATGTGTAATGGATGTGGTGTCCACCTAATGATTTGGAGGTCACTGGTTTGATCCCCAGTGTGGGAGCATTCTTAAGAAATCTCCAAGAGACACCCAAGTACTGGTTCTAGGCACAGGAAACGAACTCAAGAGCATTTCACATACATGTACGTAGTTAGTACTTTAAATTTAATCGAACTAAAAATGGGTTAAAACTAACAACTGAAACCCTTATTAATACATTTTATTTTGAATCAAGCAAATGTGCAAATTCATTAAAAATAATGAGTAAAATTTAAAAATTCTACTTTAAAGTAATCATGATAATTTAGATCATTTTCAGAATATTTAATGATGATAATGATACAATTATATATTCCCTAAATGATAAAAATAAAACATGTAATGTTAATTTATGCAAAAAACGTTTTAATTTTATCAATATCATGGTAATTACAACTAGATACAGGCAATTAGATCAGAAACGTGCATTAATTATATTAACCCATTCATGCCTAGCGTCCTGAAAAAAAGGACATTGCAAACAGCGTAGACCCAGATGAGACGCCGCATCATGCGGCGTCTCATCTGGGTCTGCGCTGTTTGCTTAAAGAAATTTCTGTAAGAAATATTCTAAATATAGAAATAAATATACCAGACACCCCTACTTTTGGAAATAAATTGATCCAATTTAGAAGGATGGGAGAGTCCACTGGGCATAAATGGGTTAATGAACAACCCAGACATTTGTAGTGATTTATGGTCACTATTTGATTAACGTTCTATACATGACCTGTCATAAAAGGTATTTTTTAGACAGTACTACAATCGGCAATGATAGTCTGTATTGCATACATATTCCAACGTCTATTAACGATTCGCTTCCTCAAACTGAACAAATATTTAATGTTTACATCGCGAAACGTAATGCATCCAGTTTCACTTTCGGTTTGGTTGGTTTTGTTAACACCGTAATTTCATCTAAAAAATTGGATGATAGGGTGATTAAATAATAATGGAAAAGTAAATCACTTGGATAATAGGTCAAAATGCAACACAAATGAACGTTAATAGTGCTCTTAATATCAAAGTTTCGGTAAAAAGTTTGGCGCTAGTTCAACGCGCATGTATGCAGCCTCATAACAATAGACTGACAACCTTTTGGGTAGTAAAGTAGTAATACAAGGCAATATGGCGACTGTTAGCCACGAGGCCTATCTTACGGAGGAATCCGAGATAGCCGATGTATAACGATTGCTAACCCCCTGTGGTTCAACATGTTCAAGTGACCAAATATTGCAACAATACCGTACAAACTAAAATCAGATAAATATATAGTAGATCTTCCTATATTTATACTTTATAAATAATATATTAAAAGCATGTTTGTTATTACATAAAATATTGTAAATGAACTTTAAAATAAAATAAAACTAACGCATTGAACAGGTTTGTTTACAGACGTATTTGTCCAAAGCAAATAATCAAATGGCAACTCAGAGGTTACAAATCACTGTAGTATTCATTTTTAAAACCGCCTTTCCACTAGCATAGTGACTTTGTACCACCAGGGGTATGGACGGACTGACGAATCATGTACTAAAAAACAATCTGCGTGAATTGAACATTTATTCCAATATGTGTTAACTTGAACAAGCAACATCTAAATTATATATATATATTATATCACAAATTCCATCTACCCTGTTGGGCAAGCAAGAAACGTTTTATCCGGAAAAAAGACACCGACCCTGCATTTGTTTGTATTCCCTGACGATCAGCACCTAATAAATTTTTCGACTAGGAGAATATGCACTCGATTTAATTATGGCCTGCATAAAGAACTCATACCCTTACACCGTAACAACTTCAGAAAACCAACCACGAACTGATATTTTATTATCTCGAAACATAGCCAAGATATGGACAAGGTTTTCAAATGCAGTCTTCTTTTTTCTCGCTTGGTATTTATAGTTATACTATTTGTGAAGGTAGCAAATGTTCTGTCGACACTCTTTGCAAAAATTGACTATAAACTCTTCTTAAAGTAGTCCTTCGCCTGCTATACGCATTCCTTAGAGCCTGCAGAGCGGTGTAATAGTCGATCATGCTCCAGAGATTGACTAGACTTTATATAACGTAAGAGATAATGCAGTAACCCAAAATAATGTTAACCGATATCGCCATGTAAACTCTGATGAAAGCGACACTTAAAATTATGTAATTACTATCTTAGACTATAAACATGTCATGCAGTCTCTAAATAAAGTATTAGTTGGCTTGACGGACATCTGGCGGAAGTGTTTTGTTTGGAAACTTGCATCAAGTTTTTACATAGACTGTTCTGCGTGTGCTTTAAAACATGGAAAATACTGATGCATTGGGGCTACGGAACGTAACCCTAATCTAAAAAGAATCTAAACAACCGTCTAACTAAATGGGCAGAGAACAATTATATTTAATCAGAGCACCAAAATGGATTTCGCTTACGTCCTTGTAAATCAACGTTTACGGCTTACGTGGACTTTAGTAAAGCATATGACAAAATTGATCGTCGTTTATAATGGTCAATATTAATTGCATACGGAGTAAACGGCAAAATGATTAAAACGCTAAATGTGCAATAATCTGTTAAAGTGAACCACTACAAGACTAACACTTTCTATGTTAAATCTGGTCCAAAAACGGGTGTTTGCTTTCTACGCCGAATTTAATTTCTACATAAATGACGTAAGTCACAGCTTCGATGCCAGTTACGTTGCGATGGATATCGACGACAAACGGATTAACCATCTCGTCTATGCCGATGACATTGTTCTTATTGCTGAAAGCGAAACAGATTTTCAAAACCTACTAGACATCTCAAGTACATAGTGTACGCGAAATAACATGACAATAAATACTATGAAAATTAAAATAATCCACTTCCTCTGCACAAACGCAGAACGCTGAAACGCCATCTTAACTTGCTGTGAGTCAAATATTGGATACTCAGACCATTACACATATCTGGGACTCATACTGACAGAATATTTAGACTAAAATATTACCGCTAAATTTGTACCTAGCTCAGCAACACGTGCTCTGGAGTTACTTATCTTCAAAGATAAAGCGTCCGTAGGGATGCCGTTTGATGCCTTCAGCAAGCTATACGATACAATAGTATGGTCGATCATCAGCTACGGCGCAGCCATATGGGGAGCTATGGAATTTTCCTGCATCAACGCTGTACAGCACCGTACTGGAAGATATTTCATATTCGTCGACAGGTAAACGCCGAATGGGACTGTCAATGGCGACATGGTCTAGGAACCTCCGATCGACCGTCAGTGCAAGTGCATAATTGGACACTATTTCCGCAGTGTGAATATGGGCAGAGTTTTCGTTTGGTCGTATCGTAACCGCAAACGTTTCAAAAATATTTACATAGACATAGAAAATACATTGTCATCAAACAACGTCGAGGGAATATATACTGCCAATGTAATACCAACCTCTACGTGCAAACGGATAACCGATAAAGTAGTGACTATTATAATTGAAAGATATAAAACAACTGGAAAACATGAATTATTTTCGCAAGAGGCGGACGAAATAAGCTTAGACCTTATAAGACATTTTAAACTAGTTTTGAGACTGAATTCTATCTTAAATGTTATAGTATGGCAAGGGTTAGAAGAAGTGCACTAGCTTAATTTAGATGCGGGGTTTTACCCTTTAGAATAGAAACAGGCAGATACGAAGGAAGACCCGAACATGAGCGGACTTGCTTTCACTGCCTAACATTGTAGGAAAATATGTACGAAATATCTTCGTCACAATCGGCTCGGGCGCTAATTTGTCTTACATGCGTTTTATGAAATTCGTCTTCAATGTATATTTTTTCTTGCCTATTTTGTGTTATTGTAACATATTTTACAATATATTACAATTTAAAACATATAAAAACCGTGCAGTCCCATTTAAAGGGACTTTTATACAGATTTGGTATTTTTTCAGTCATTTTATCACGGAACTTTAGAGCTGTATTATAATGGCAAGAGTAGAGTAAACTACAAAATCAAATATGTACAAGTTTGTCACATTCAGGGCTCGAATCAGTGCCATTTGATTAAAAATCACATGACCATTCGGGTGAATTTATGAGTGCAACAATGTTATACTTGATATTTACAAGTGACCCACATATTGTTACCATATTTAACGAAAACAAAAGAATTATTCCAAATTATTAAATCTTTTTGCATTTGCACCGCTTTATTATTTCAAATGATGGAAATTCCTAAACGAAGCTGTTTTGCCAGTACGAATGTACGTAATTAGGGGCATTTCTAAACCAAGATTGATAGTTATCTTGTATGTTTTGAATCTGGAACAAAAAGTTGGAAAAATGTCATTCAGATAAGTTGTAAATAAGTTTAGCTTGCAATACAATACATGTTTGGATATTTTTTAAACACCTATTACACCTTTCCTTAACTGTCGTATTTCTTCGTTACTCAAGTCTCTTATCTTCGAAATTAGATATTCGGCTAGCAAGCTGTGTGGCTTTAGATATTTCAAATATCGATCTGTCAAACCTATTTATATACAAAACTGGCTTTTCCAATTCTATTTTTATTAAACAAAAAAGTAGACCAATTTCGCGCTTCTGTGGAATGCTAGTAAACTGGTTTTCCAACGATAGCATGAAATGAAAATTGAAAAACATAAATCAGCACACAATATTTATATTAAGTGAAATTGCTGATTTAAGTGAATTATGACGTTAGGAGATATAAAACGTATGAGAGAGAAGTACGAGGCTGCCATGGTTTTGAGTGGTGTAGGTGACGCACTTGGATTCAAAAACGGAGAATGGGAATATTGTACATCTGGGGATCAAATACATTCAGAAGTGCACAGTCGTGGTGGACTGGAGAACATTGACGTTCGCCTACCAGATTGGAGAGTCAGTGATGACACAATATTCCACATAGCAACTGGAAAGGCTCTTGCTGAGCATGGGAAGATACGAGAGAAAATGCCTCTTTTTAGAAAATTGGCCGAAGAGTATAAACTGCGTGCCTCTGCTCTTAGTAAGCGGTCACCAGGAGAAGTAACTCTGCAATCCTGCCGTCAACTTGACCCTTGGACCTTCAATGGACACATGATACCGTTCAATCCGAAGGGTGGTGGGTCAGGTGCTGCAATGCGATCTATGTGTATTGGACTAAGGTTTTGGAAGAAGGAACAGATTCAGGACTTGGTGCACGTGAGCGTCGAGGCTGGCATGATGACTCATCATCACCCCACTGGTTACTTAGGTTCACTGGCGTCAGCGTTGTTTACGTCGTATGCCATACAGGGAAGACCCACACGAGAGTGGGGAGTGGAACTTCTGAAGAATCTCCCTATTGCCGAGGAATATGTCAAATCTAGGAAAGAGTTTGTGCGAGAAAACATGTCTGCATGGCCTTTCTTTGAGAACAGTTGGAAAGCGTACTTAAAAACAAGAGGAATTCAAGACGGTCGAAGGGAACCGCGCTTTCCAGAAAATTTCAACGTCGCAGCAAGAGACACATTTTACCGAACGCTCAGCTATGATGGATGGGGAGGGAGCAGTGGACACGATGCGCCAATGATCGCCTACGATGCACTGCTTGGCTCCTGTGGAAGCTGGCGAGAGTTGTGCAACAGGGCCATGTTCCACGGGGGTGACAGCGACACCACAGGGGTCATAGCGGGGTGTTGGTACGGCGCTCTATACGGATACGCCGGCGTCCCTGAGAGGAACTTCAAAAATTTGGAATTCGGGACTCAGCTTCGAGAAATCGGGAAGCGTCTTTATGATATTTCACACTGAACGCATACGTGTCCGTGTGGCATATAAACTGTGCATGTAGCGTTAAGCATGTTAGAACTTAATAATGTACATGTTTTTATGGTAATAATATTTTCATATTTTACAGCCGTTATACATGCACTTTGTTTTGCACATGTATTTAATATAAGTATATAATTGTAAACTGTCACATATTGTAAGCTGGCGTATATTGATTATTGGCAGATATGCAAAATACATGTCATTTTTAAAGAACTTGCCGAATAAGACAATACGTATGTAACACAATCTGTTTCAAGTTTTTAAAACGCTTACAAACTAACTTATTGAAATCAAATAACTTGTAAACAATACTTACCAAATAGAACGATTCATCCATATAACCAATACTGTTTTTAGAGTTATTTGAAGTGCAGTGGGTACATGTCAAAGATTAAACCTTAAAATCTAATTAAAGGGTGTGCGTTACCATTAAAACACCCTTCTCACTTACATTGTATTTTCTTAACATTTTGAAGTATATAATTTTTATTTTATGCAGATTGTGTTAAGCCAATTTATTGTGTTGTTGTTCTTGTTGTTGTTAACGGGTTTAAATTATCAGTGTGCAGAATCAACGGGGTTTTCAGTGGTTTACACACGGACTGGGCAAAATGTAAACACACCGTAAAGAACTTTTTTTTTTAAATATCTCAGTTATTTAAATACATTTGCAAAAATCTTTAGTGCATAAAAGACAGTTCTTTTGCAGTTTGTGCCGGTTTCTTAAGCTAGAAGAATAAATCCTTAAATATGTCTGAAATCGATGACAAAATTTCACGTTGCGTGAAGCATAACCGTATTTATAGAATTTTTGAACAAGAACACATGCTAATTGAATAAAGTAATACTGATGTATTTTACCTTGCATCAGCATAAAAATCTGCCTTGTATGTACTAGTTTACATTCTTGAGAAAAATTGTTTAAAAAATGTATTTGAAAAAAGAGCACCACTTACCATCGTGTATACATCCTTTAAAGTTAAAAGGGGGAACCCCACAAAGTAACGTGATCCTGCACTCTGATGATTTGTTATAAGTATAGCATTGTGTGATATATTGTGTTATAATGCAATTTCATTTGTAAATAAATGGTAAGAAAATTGGGGTTATGCTCAGGAGGATGTTCCAGAAAGAGTACACAAGAAGTTCTGTAAGTGTAATTGTAAAACAGTCTGCACGTTCTCGATCTTCGTTTAGCGAAGTGGGCAGGATTCGTTATAGTATATATATGCAGTATGCATTTTTGACACAACCAATGGATTAATGTTGTGACCGTGATAGACCCTAAATAGTTAAAGAGAGCAAACGAAATACATATAAATAATGTAAAAAATAATTTAAGGATAAAATCAGCGGCACCGCATTTGTATTTATTATTTTTATTTTATCGTACCATTTTTAGGTGTGTCAAACCTAACTCCAAAAACACCTTAACAATTTGTATGGCAATGTATGTATGGCATCAACTGTGTCGTATGTTATTCTCTGAAAAAGTTGGTTGATGATTTTTTTTGTTCTTGACTGATTTCGTACTCTCCACGCGTGTTGCAATGGCTCTGCGATCAAGACTAGAACTCCGTCGTGGCATCTATATAACCTCCGATTCAGTTAAGATGGTCTTAGATTAGCTGATAATAGAAAAGGATTTGTTCGCCTTCTACAGAGCTGTTGTTTTCAGAAACACCCCATGTATTCAGGTTTACAGGACAGCACGTGGTAGACACACTTAATGATGAGGCTTTCTGACATTTTCTTGTTAACAGTCACGGAACATGAGGACATTGGGCGCTTTTTAACGGTGCATTATACTATATGTTACTGGTATTTAGCGCTGTCCCTGATTACCTAATGTCTTAAATACGAGAATATACTAATCATAGTAAGATTACATTCATATTGATAATGTTAAAATATCAAACGTATCTCAAAGTCAAACCGCTTATTTTTTATTTGGACTAGTACTGCTAAGGTCGAATTTATATTTCGTTCTAACATCAGTCTTAATTTTTGCCCTTTAATATGCTTTCCAAGTTTGCTTTTGCTTGATTGAATGATTTCAAATACCGTGGACCAAATTTAGCTGATATTTGTTCGTCTTGGATTACCCCATTGCGCTTATGTGCATGCATATGCATGTATGATAACGTATGTCTATACGACCGACGTCAGGTCATCATAAATAAACATTTGACACACATTTATTTTACGAGATAACACAAACATGCTCAAACCTGTTTATATAGTGATCTATGATTAAATTGTATGGTTTTATTTTCTGAACCTGACTATGAAATGCTTATACCAACCTACAAGTAACATACGTTAATTAAGTGTTGCAGTCAGATAAAGAAACAAACACAATTCAAATTATTTACAGAAGGATCTACCAAATGAATTTTACGTTTTTAAATACGTATGCTCATGGCAATCTTGTATCGGCACCACATTGTCATTTTTTGGCAGGTGCCTAAAATATGCCCAAGTCAGATAAACATATACAGTAAAAAACACACAATGGGTTTGAATAAAGAAGGCTATTTGTTGGTTATGCATATGATGACTTTCTTTCTTTTTTTTAAATAAACGTTCTAATTGAATACCAAAACAATATTTTCATCGTTTGAAGACGTATCTTTTTTCTAGAGTAAAAAGTTATACAATTTGTTGGTTGCGTATTAAGAAGACATCGAAACACAATGATACTTTCGTGCCTATAATATTGCAAACACTGGTATGCGAAATCAAAGCGCTAAATGCACTGTATGTGTTTACTATTGCATACCATTTGATACAAATCACTTTTAACGTAATTTATCGCGTTTTAGAAAATATGTTAAAAAACGACACAGCACATTTGAGTGTGTGTAAACGCACATACAGACCATGTATGCGCACAATTCCGCAAGCACAGCACCCTAAACATGTAATAGAGATAACACCAACAGGTTCTTTTTGGTATGTTTTGCAGAACATATTGGAAATATGACGGTCATGGTATTATAAAAATCAGTAGACTTCAGTCATCAACATTACAATTCGGAAGGACGATAGTTTAGTAAAAGTGATATTATGGGCATTTTACACTGTTGAATTGAGCTGAAAAGAATTAACAGGTCAAAAGAGTTAGTTAAAATGTGGTTTCTGACCAATTATCTGCAACTCATCTTGCTACCTGTTGTTTATTAAATATATTTTATATTCGATATTCTTACGTGACTCACCCAGTCCTGTAAGCCGAAATGATCCTTAAAATAAAATTGTGTCTTTGTGTCGTATGAACGAATCTGCACTAAAACTAAATAAGTATCACATCGTACATGCATGATCAGTTGTCAAACGAAAGTACGGTTGATATTCAAATGCATTATTTTTCTCTTTCCGGGATATTGTTTTAGTATGTAGATGCTGCATTAACAAATATAAGTGTATATGAAGTGAAAACACCAAAAAATAAACAACGGTTGCGATAGACACCTATAAACTGTTATATGCCCATAATATCACTTTATTTTTTTTCTTGAATATGTTCTTTGTCGATTGCACGCGCTCCTGTCAAATATCCGACTTATTCACATGCAGGCGTACAGCCAAAATAATGTATTTGATATGCGAACGGATCAATATGTCCGCGAAGATCGTGATGATATATGTTTTAAAAAAAGATTGTTCACTGATTAATGTTTTACATATGTACCCCAAAACAAACAATTTAGAGGAACTAATAGATACTAGTATGTGCAAAAGCTTAACTCGCGTGAAGCGAAGTATTGAATCATACCATAATCATGAAACCACATACTATAATATGTTAGTCTGTTACCGACGACTGTTTTGCTTCTGAACGCACTGTGTTTTTAATCCGATTGTCCTGAATTGTTACAATTATTGTGTATGTCTTGATTATTATTTTTGAAGCAGACGAAGATTTACGTGAATGTCGCCACCTTTCTTTGATCTTCCGGTTACCACAAACCTGGCACCAGCTGGGTATGTGCGTTCATGCTCCATATAACTCGCATAATTTTCTATGTTTCTTGGTTGCCACGAGCTGCTTGTGCTGTTATCAATTGTGAAGAGAATTGAATATTCGCCTTTGACGCCACTGCATGTTGGAAAGGGAACTGCTTTCGCCAGCACTGTGGACGAAGAAACAACACTCTGCCAGACAAACTTGGTTCCTATTGTGTATTTGTCGCAGTCCTCTTTTAAAAGCATCATTTTCCTATAAGTTGTTCGATTTTCCTTAGGAACCATTGGCCAAAATAGAAGAAGCATCTGATAAACGACAGCGTATGGCCCCAAGGCCAGGTCATCTCCTGTCGGCGAGTAATTCGTCTGCGACTGTCGTCTGAACGCCATGTTCAAGTAAGTATACATGTAATTCTCCTCTAACGTATACGTCTGTATGATTGACAGAAAGAGCTGCTCTGTGTTTTCACTCTTCTTAATGTTATTGCTGTTTTCTTCATTTATAATATAAACAGCGTCTGCAACAGCGTCTCTGATCGCTTTCCATCGCACGTCTGAACTTAGCAAATCTCTCCAAATATCTGCCAGGACCGTGACAATGTCTTTGTTCGGGTCGATAGGACTCGGATGGAACGTTTTCTTGTACGCTGCCAAAGTAACTGTCAGAAGACCTAACGCTGCTTGCTCATTATAGTTTTCATATGGCTGGAGCGTGTGAACCAGAGAATCTTTAGGCATTGTTGCAGAATCTAATATTGCCCGTACATTTGTATAACGATACGCGTCTGCCACCTGAGCGGGAGTTTGTCTGCTAGTATCCCCGCACTCGGACGTGCACGCTTTAGTTCGGGAATTTATGTCACAACCAGGTATCGCTAAAAGAGTTCGTAACACTTCTTTTCCTTTTCCTTCCCAATAAACAGCCTGGTGTATTATTCCCCAACGTCGGTTTTCTGGTATAACATTTATCAAATATGTTTTCCGGGGATGTGATTCTGTTCCTATAATGGTCCAAACGATCTTAAATTCTCCTCCTTTCGCTGCTAGTAAGAGTGAATTAATTATTTCGGATTCTGTATCGATGTCATTGCGCTTCGCCATATTGGAATGAATTCAACGTTATAGTGAGGTTTTATAAAACTGTAGTACTTTGTTTTCGGTTTTCGGGAAAACCATTCGATGGGATTCCGGTGACACTTTTTAGTATATTAACATTTTCAACTCTGTCAGATTATACATTATACAAGTCTATCCAATCCTCATTTATTTAATATATTTAAATTACATTTATTGTATGCATTGATACAAAGTATTGGCATGCAATTAAATTTACTCACTCTAAACTTCGCCCGTACAGTATTTGTTATATATAGACTATTTAAACTATATCGGTTTTCCCGTTGAAAATACCGTATTTTATTTTTAAACGTTCTAATTAACAAACCGTCATCTAATCAGGAATGGAGGTAAGCGGAAAGAAAAACAACAAAACAAAATATGAAGCCTCGATGATTTTGAGTGGTGTTGGAGATGCACTCGGATTTAAAAACGGACAATGGGAAATGTGCCGTGATGGACAACATATATTGCAGGAATTGGAAGCGATGGGAGGTCTGCAAAATCTGCAAATTAAACCGCCCCAATGGCTGATTAGTGACGACACTCTTTTACATATTGCTACATGTAAAGCTCTATTGGCACAAGGACCAAACCCTGTTCTTGGAAAGCTTCTTCGCCAAATGGCAATCGAATATAAGACAACTATGTCGGATATGTTGGACACACCTGATCGAATTCCAGGTAAAACATGCAAAGTGTCATGTGAAAGCTTGGATCCATGGTCCAAGAAGCCAGTACTCTTCAATCCAAACGGCGGAGGAAGTGGCGCCGCCATGAGGGCGATGTGCATTGGGCTGCGGTTTCCAAAACCCGAACAGCTGGAAGATTTGTTGACAATAAGCATTGAGTCTGGGAGGTTGACGCACCACCATCCTACTGGATATCTCGGATCTCTCGCGTCAGCACTCTTTACCTCATATGCCATACAGGCTAAACCTCTACGAGATTGGGGTGCCGGGCTTCTTAATGTGCTGCCACGCGCAAAAGAGTATGTCAAGGCATCAAACCAGTACACGCAAGAAAACATGCAGGCTTGGGTGTATTTTGAAAGCAGGTGGAAAGAATACCTCGGTGCAAGAGGGATCTTAGATAATAAGAATGAACCAAATTTCCCAGAAAATTACGATGTAAACAAGCGTGACAGTTTCTATGCCTACCTAAGCTACGATGGCGTTGGCGGAAGTAGCGGTCACGACGCGCCAATGATTGCATACGATGCCTTGCTAGGATGCAGCGGTAAGTGGGCGGAGCTGTGTTACCGAGCGATGCTTCACGGTGGTGACAGCGATACCACAGGGGCGATTGCTGGAGCTCTATTTGGAGCATTGTATGGCTTTTCGGGAGTTCCAGAAAATCACTACTCTGGTCTAGAGCAAAAGGATGAACTGTTCGAATTAGCAAACCAGTTATACACGTTGTCAGATAGAGATAGTTCCTAAGCGCTTAGTACACATCGTGTATACATTTGTTTATGTACTAAGTATACATATATCTTATGTATTTGATGCAGGCAATTTCATGCAATTTCTCATCTACTCTATTGTGCATTCCTACTCATACTGATGTGACATGGCAAAGACTTACAGGTATACATGTATGTATGTACGAATGTGTGTGATTGACCCCACTTCCCCGATAAGTTTAACGGTGTATTAAACTTTTACATGTATTTAATTATTTAAAAATACAAAACAAATAATATTTTCGGCAAACGACTTGTTTATAGAACTTTGGAGGGAAAAATTATATTTATCAAATTTAAATGTGGGCATTGCAATGTCTTAAAAACACTGTCCATACGCTCAGAAATAAGTGACCTATAAATAAAATAGAGTTGTCTTTATCAATTTGAATTGACGTCTACTTTTGATTTTGAATATATTAAAGGGGCCTTTTCACAGATTTTGGCATGCATTGAAGTATTTCCTTAAATGCTTTATATTGATAAATGTAAACATTGGATCTTAAAAGCTCCAGTGAAAAACAAGAATGAAATTTATGAAAGAAAAATAAATATCTCAAAACTGGGATCGAACCACTGACCCCTGGAATAACAGTCTATCGCTTAGACCACTCGGCCATGCGCGCTTACACAATGTGGGATGAATTTTATACTTTATATCTCTCCAAATTATTAAATCACTCGCGTTGCAACGCTTTATAATTTTCCGGTTTTTAAATCGTCAAAAGATGCATATAATGGATATTTTAGAGCATGTTAAAGGTTCAGTATTACTATTTCCTCACAAATATCATAAAAACAACGAAAATTTGCGATTCTGAAACCATGTGTTTTAATTTTGTCAATTTACCGAAACGTGAAAAGGCCCCTTTAAGTGCATCAATAAATACAATTCTTGATTCTTAAAATTAAAACGATACCATTTAATCGACCTTGCAATGAATTTTCTGTATGACGAGACAGTGCTTTATTGACTATTTTCTCTTTTAACGGCCTTATCAAGTATTGTCTCACTGTTTGATTCCATGTCATGGTCATTTGTGCAACAAAGTATTGTCCCACACGTTTATACTTTTCGTATACGTATTTAATTTATCACATGACAGTTAGGATTTTGAATACCAATCAGAAATAATCGTTTTGAAATATTACAATTAACACGATAGAGAAAAATAAACTGCTGATCTTTATAGTTCATCTACAATAATATAAGTTATGACAACAAGCGTGTGTGTCTTTAATGTTGAAGTTTGAAACCATCCACCTGTCGATGTAAAGAATCCTCGCGACACGTGATGTTTAAAGTGGCATGACCGGAATCCCAACATAACAATATAATATAGCGTATACATGGTCGCGTTCTATAAATGATTTCCTAACCAAACTTCTCCTGAATGAAATTTTTCTGAAAACGGGTGCAAAAGGAAGTCTGATAGTATTATTAATAGCCTCGTATTTTCCATATTATTTTTATAAATAAATTGTGTTCTATAAATAATTTGGATTTCCATTGATATCTTTAACCCTCTGTGCATATTTACCCAACTATTGAACATTGTGTTTTCTAGAAATAAAGGCTGTGATCCATTATTTGAATTGATTTCATTTTTATGTATTTTGTTTTGTTTCTTTTAAAAATGAAGCATGACAAAGTCGCTTCTAGTGACTATTCAAACATAACTAAATCGGAACCGTTTGCGGCACTGGGGTGATACAGAAATGTACACAAATTAAAAAATACAACAATAGGTGCTTCTTGTTATTTGTGAGCTAAGTCATTCTTAATAAAACGAATCATATTAATTGGACTGAATATGTGTATAATATTTTCGATCATAACACAAACGGAACCATTTGCAGCACTAGTGTTACACAGAAAAGTACGCAGATACAAATGAATAAAGATAAAACATTATGTCCTCCTTGTTGTTTGTGAGCTTAGTGATTTTTCTATAGATAGAGTCATGCTAATTGGAATGGATATGTGGTCAATTACCATCCGTATGCCTCTGTACTTCAACGCATTTTCGCCGCCAAACAAAAATCTAATTACAAACTGACAAACAACACAGAATATAACGTCCGACTCAAGGGCTAAATCGACTCAAGGGCTTTTTATTACAGTAAATATTTTTTTTATCACACATGTTTTCATTAAACTGTTAATATAAAAGTTCACAATACAATTGGCTAATCGGACCGTACATACACTCTTTTTTCGGACTATTCGTAAAACCCATATTTTATTAACATATTGGAACAGTTCAAGTACATACGTCAGCTTATCTAAAATATACAATACAACTTTCACAAAAAGACCTAGCATCATTATTCAAAGACTAATACATTTATACACATGATAACCATATTGTACATGTATATATTTCATAACCATATCATCTCAAAATTAATACACTGTTTAATTTATTATCTCAATTTAAGTAAGAAAAACTTTCATTAAAAGAACAAGGCATGAGTAACATTGTACTATTAAAAGTATATATATTCCTAATGGCCCAATCCCTTATGTCCAAACCAAAAACTAATAATCACCAATTATATAAAGATAAGCGCATAATTCTTTTTGTAAATGTTTGGCTTAAATTATCACCTGTGCTTTTCAGGACTTGACATCCGATGTGGGATTGTCAAGAACAAAACAGAATGTCTACTCCTGTTTTACAATATAAATGTACATTCACACTGTGTAATTAGGATATAATATGACATGGTCATGGTATAATAAGCATATATATATATATATATATATATATATATATATATATATATATATATATATATATATATATATATATATATATATATATATATTTATTTATTTATTTGAATGGAATTATAGGAACATATACTATGATAAACAGCTGCATTTATAGTTACTATCAGTATAGTTTTGATTTAATTGTTAATCGTCATATACCAATATTAGTACATCTTGTAACTAACTACTTAAATATGTTCGTGTCTTAGTCGTCCTCAATTTTTTCGAACTAGTTCTGTATCATGTTAAACCTTTAGATATCACTCAATACATTAGGGTATTGAACCAATACCAATATTATTTCGATTCCTACACGAAATAAAAGGACTCATTATGATTTTTCGTTATCTTGTCGAATAAATACTTTCCTGAAAAAAAGCAGACCAAATGATGATTCATCAGTCAATGCAATTAGTTTTAGAGTGTGTAGTGCTTGCACACTTTTGGAAGATAATTTTTTACCTTATACTACTCTAATATGCCACGAATCGGAGTCATTCCACATACTCTCCAAAATGATCATGAAATACAAATTAACAGCAATTTATTAAGAAGAAAACATAAGTGAGCTCTGATTGCCGATAGAATTTGAACGTCTATGAGAGAATGACCAAGAACAGCCTAAGAAACACGACATGCTCGTCGAGTTTTATTGTCAATAATGGCCAGGCTGCGTAAAACTAGAAGTTCTGTCTCTGTAATGTCGATATGCCCCCAAGGTAATGTTTCGACCTTCACCTTCAAAGTGTGTGAAAACCGAACAGTTTTATTTACTTATTGAAACAAGAAATGTGTTTGTCGGAAACACTATGTCCCCTTCTGCGCCGCTTTGAAGCTATATATTTGACCTTTGACCTTGAAGGATGACCTTGACCTTTCACCACTCAAAATGTGCAGCTCCATGAGATACACATGCATGCCAAATATGAAGTTGCTATCTTCAATATTGTTAAAGTTATGGCAAAATGTTAAAGTTGGAGCAAACAAACCAACAGACCAACAGACAGGGCAAAAACAATATGTCCCCCAATATAGTGTTGGGGGACATAAACAGGACATCAACAGGAAATTTAAAAATCAATTATTCTGAAATACCGAGAAATGATTGCAAATTCCGTTGGTCTTTATTGAGTGTGTATCGTGTGTCGACCTCTAAGGGCGACAGACGGCATTCAATGTAGCACTCAACAGACGGCATTCAATGTGGAACTCAACAGCTTTCGTTTTCACCCGATTCCAAGACAGAGGCCAATATAATAAATACCATTATCTCCCCCATATTGTTTTATTTAAATGAAAACCCCGCTTTACTACGTTCTTTATAACACATGACCGAACCTAACAATAGCTTTCTTAAATTTGTCTGGGTTTCCACATTGTTTATGGATCGTTATACATTTTAGCCGCATTTTTCAATAGCCAATCATAACAATTATCTACATATATTTATCTGTATACATGTACTTCTTTAATCTTGTTTTCTGCAATGAGTGTAATGTAGATCCACATTCATTAAACAATATATGTAATAATTAACATAACTCTACCGGTATTTACATGTGCTACGATGAAGTCATGAATCCTTTTTTTATCAGTTCATTGTAGTAAATATAAACTTATTATAAAGATATTCAAGTATGTAAGTATTCTATAAGCAACATTTTTTTATCTGTTGATTGTTGTTGCATGAATTAATAATAATATTTTTTTTAAATTTCATAATAATGACGACATACTGTTTGTATCGTATAGGTTTATTTAAGCGTGTGTACAATTTAAATATAAATTTGTACGACAATCCATTTTGCTAACAACAGGTCAACATTTTCAGACAGACGTTTCTCATTTTTGTACATTTTCCAATATGTCAAATAATGTAGAATTATATAAATCAACAAGTCATATAGTAACATTTAATAAGAAATAATTAGGACAGCAACGACAGCGTACAAGGTACGAGATGTAGGCATTTAAATGGTAATTAAAGTCTCTATAACGCTAAAAATCAAAGAATATTTATTAAAGTATTTCGTAAAATAAAGTTTGATTGATTGATTGATTTATTTCGGTATAGAATACACATACATGGACATTTAAAACAACATGTATAATACAGAATAGTAGAACACATGAGAATAAATAAACCATGACATGCACACCAAACACCAAGGATAACACAAAAAAGAGCGACTCTTATTTCCATTGTGGTCCTTTGTGCTGGTGGCATGACATAGAGAGCTTTTAACTAACAAAAAGTAGTTATTAAACATTGACCTTATAATAAAGTTCATATGAGTACACATTGTTAAATGGAATGATATCACAGATGATTGGCCAAATTATATTATCACAGTACAAATCTATGTTTGGCATTTTGAATTCACAGTAGGGAATAGACTATAAAGGAATATAAAGAAATATATTTATGGAGTACAAAAAAGCTAAAAAAAAAATACTTGAAATTAATACACAATTTTTCACATAACGCAATGTCCTTAAAACCTAATAAAAAGAATTTAATATCAATTAAAGGAAAGCTGATAAAAACAATATCACATCTTCAGCATTTAAAATAATATTAAATGACTAGTATCTAGATGAACTGATTAAAATATTCCTATACCGAAACAAAAACGATACATAGATAATAATGATATAAACATGATAAAATTATAAACTGTACATAAAGTTTACACCTAAACAATCAGTGTTCCTTATAGCAATAGCCACAATTTCAACGCTAGATGTGGTATGATTACATAGATTTTTGTAGATACAAAATTCTCGTTTTTATTTATTTGTGACCACAATAAATTCCATGCTAATTTCCTGCAAATATATCTATTCATACGACACACGAACACTAAAATGGTCCTATGTTAAAACCATACTAAAAACGAGCATTTTGTATCCACAAACATCTATTTTACCAGACCACATCTGGTGTTGAAATTTCGGCAATTGCCATAAGGAACAATGGTTGTTAATTGTTTAGCTTTACTTTACGAAATATCGTACGAAATTTTCGTTGATTTTGAGTAGTAATGTTACTTTAAATTGTCAACAAAACATGTATTTAATTGCACATTGATGATTTTTCATTAACGTTTAAGCAAAACCACAACCGACAAACAAAAACAACGACCATATTATAATTTAAGTGTGTCTGTAGGCGCTTACAGTGACATTTATCGTCACATTATACACGAGCATTTGAAATAAATGTTATCAAAGTTCACTTAGCGAGCAGCGTAAGGTCCACACGCACTTCCCCATCTACAACCTTTTTGTTTGTGACAACAAACTTTGCTCCAGCCGGATATGTCCGTTCCGTTTCCTCGAACTCTGCGTGTGCCTCGATGTTGCGTGGCTGCCAAACGCACGGCGTGGAGTTGTCGATTGTGAATATTATTGTCGTGTCTCCTATAGGACCCTGAGTAGGGAATGCGTGTGTGTGATCATGTTGAACAGCCGAGGAAACTATGGACTGCCAAACAAATTTCGTTCCCTTTGTGTATTTATCTGCATCAGTCTTTGTGAGCACCATCTTTCTGTACGTGCGAGTATTTTCCCTTTCGAGATTATTCCAAAACAGCAACAGCATTTGGTACATGACACAGTAAGGGCCCATTGCCAGGTCGTCTGCGCTCGGACTGTAGTTTTGCTCCCTTTGCCTTCTGAATGCCATGTTTAAGTACGAGTAGATCGAATTGTTTTCATTCGTGTATGAGCGAATTACCTGGCCAAAGAAGGATTCTCTGTCAATACACGCCCTTATGTATTCCGCCTTTTCACTTGATACGGCATACACCGAATCGGCAACCACCTCCTGAACCTTTTTCCATCTGCTATCGCCCCTGCAAATGTCGGTAAAAATGTCGAGAAGCAGAGTCAAAACAGACTTGTTTGGATCAACAGGAGATGGATGGAAGGCTGGTTTATAAGATGCCAATGTGACGGATAACAAACACAGCCCTTTGTTGTCACAGTAACCATCATACGGTTGAAATGTCGGAATTTTCTGTTCCCGAACGCTGTTCATCATGTGGTTTGATAAAATGGTACTCATCGCCGTATAGCCGTATGCATTTGCAATGTCCAGTGAGTTCATTCGCCCCGTCTCTCCGCATGCAGACATACACTTCTTAGCCTTCATATCCGAATCGCACGATTTGAATTTCAACACAATTCGTAGGATATTGGGATCTTGCCAGTATACCGCCTGGTGAAGCACGCCCCATCTCCGACTCTGCGGGATCACATTTATTAAGTAGCCCTTTCTTGGATTTGAAGGCGACCCCAATATATCCCATACCTTTTGCCATTGGCCAACTTTTGCTGAATATACCAGCGCTTCGATTTCTTGCGCTTCATTTTCAACTTCGTTACTTCTTTTGCTACAAAGAAAAATACATACAGAAAAATGTTACGAATTCGAATATTATTTATAGTAATTATAATAATGAAAACTCAATATGCTTACCTTCCACTCACTTCAAGCGACATCGTATTTGAAAAATTAATCTTCGACTGAAGTGGCTCTATTGAAACGTTATCGTTTAAAACGCAGTTGTAAAGCGCTTGCGATTCAAAATGCCTGTGCGCCGTTTGTCTACTTGACATTTAACTTATTGGGAAACCATTAAATATTTTCTGAAAATAAGAAATAGAAGGGAAACCACATATTTTTTCCGAAAAAACTATTAATACCAAAACCCAATTCACATATTGGTGATAGGGATCCCCGAAATGTTGTGTTATCGAAAATTTTCGAACCCGTTTACTATCAATTTTTATTTGTCAGTGTTATCGACAGCGGGATAGAGATGGGTGAAAACGCACTCGTTAAAGACGAAACACTGAAACAGAAATATGTGGCCGCAATGGTTCTTGGAGCAGTAGGAGACTCATTGGGATATTACAACGGCCGCTGGGAGTTTGAACGATCTGGAGAACGGATACACACGGAACTTAAGCGATTGGGTGGACTCGATGCGCTAGAAGTGTGTCCGCCTAAATGGATCGTAAGCGACGATACTGTCATGCATATCGCTACCGGGCGAGCATTAGTTCAATATGGCCATAGGGCAAACTTTGAGGATCTATTTCAAACGTTAGCATTTGAATATAAACAATGTATGACTGATATGAATGGGCGAGAACCAGGTCTTACATGTGCAGAAGCGTGCGAAAAACTTGATCCTTGGAAAACTGGTGGCTGGCGTATACCATTTAACGACCGTGCAGGGGGATGTGGTGCGGCGATGAGAGCGATGTGCATCGGGCTTCGATATCCCCATGAGGATCAGTTAGATGATCTAATAAAGGTCAGTATCGAGGCCGGGAGAATGACACACCACCATCCAACGGGTTATCTAGGCTCGCTGACCTCCGCTTTATTCATGTCATATGCCATCCGGGGTAAACAACTTCGCGAATGGGGTGCTGCTCTTATACAAAATGTCGTAGTTATGGCCAAAGAATACATTGAAAAAGATTGCGTTTACAATTGCGACAATGTGAAGCATTGGTCTTACTTTACTGAAAGATGGAACGAATATCTGAGGCTGAGAAATATCGCCGATGGAAAGAGCGAACCCATATTTCCTGAATACTACAAAACAAACGTCAACAAACGAGATCAGTTCTACACATTTATCAGTTATGACAACTGGGGTGGCAGCAGCGGTCACGATGCCCCACTGATTGCCTATGACGCAATTCTAGAATGTAATGGGAATTGGCAAACTCTCTGTGAAAGGGGAATATTTCACGGCGGTGATAGCGACAGCACGGGGATTATAGCAGGCAGTTTGTTTGGCGCCCTCTATGGGTTCAATGGAGTACCAGAAGGAAATCACAGCCATGTAGAGAAACTGGCAGATCTCGTAAAGATTGGAGAAAGTCTCTTCAATTTAAGCTTTGGTAAAACGTCACCTGGCCAATGCGGAAACGAAGCTAATGAACCATGTACAGATGTTGAACAAGAAAACCCGAAATCTGCGTCTGGTGGTGAAGAAGAAACGCACCGTAAAGAAAATCAAATGGCGTTCGACCAAATCAATGGCGACACCACCAATGCACGAGATTGTGGTAAAGACACCGTTATCGATGAAGACGCTCGAGAAGAATTCAACAAAAAGCCCCATGGTTCAAATGCCGTCACAGATGTGAGGAATGTCAACGGATCAGCAAATGTTCCAACGGAGGAAGTATTTGAAACCAATATAGACACGAATGATACAACAGTCAATTATGGTTCTGTTCAAGGTGTTGATAGAAAATCAAATGGTGATTGTAGTACTCATATAATCGCTGGAACGATGGAAACTCACTTATAAAATTCTGATTATGTTGAAAACAAATCGTATCTCTTTTTGTAAAAAGCAAGTTACACGTTGAAAAGAATTTCATGAATTAAGTGCAGAAGGTTTCAGATTTGTTAAAATGTTCTATTTGTTTTTTGAAAATAAGTGCATAGTTGTAGTGTGTAATCTTATATTGTACTATTTTTTTTTTAAAGCATCCGGATATGACTATAAGGCATATGCGTAATAACAAATAAGTGAAATGTACTAACGATACTTGCGCATTTAGCTAAATTCATTTAAATGTTGTTCATGGTATGTTCATTGTTTCCAAACTTATTAATACAATTTGCATGAGCGAGTGTGTTTGAAATATTTCTTTATTTTACAGTTGGGCATAATGATGACTGGGTCATATAGTAATGGTCCCTTTAGTTCTTCCTACCGCCCGTCCTTCCGTCTATTCTTCTGTTTGGATAGGTGCGGTAGATTTTGTCGTTTTGTTTTTCAAGCACCAAAACACTTATTTTAGTGATGGCCATTTCTCATACTCATTATGCGCTAAACTTTTTTTTAACTTAACCTTCACATAATTCGAATTATTCAAATTGGCTTTTGGTTAAAGTGATATTATGGGCATCTAATAGTTTATAGGTGTCTATCGCAACCGTTTTTGATTTTTGGTGTTTTCACTTCATATACACTTATATTTAATGCAGCATCAACATACTAAAACAATATCCCGGAAAGAGAAAAATAATGCATTTGAATATCATCCATACTTTCGTTTGACAACTGATCATGCATGTACGATGTGAACGTGAATTTAGTTTTGGTGAAGAGGTAGCAAGATGAGTTGCAGATAATTGGTCAGTAACAACATTTTAACTAACTCTTTTGACCTGTCAATTCTTTTCAGCTCAATTCAACAGTGCAAAATGCCCATAATATCACTTAAAGTAGACTTAAATGTTTCGTCTAGCAACAACTGAAATACATGTATGCGTATGCCATTCACAAATTCAACCATAGAGTTATTCAAACCACTCATATGTCGAAGGTTTATTAGCTGTTACCACTTCGACTAGCAGCAGCATCATTTGATATTTTAACACTGTAATTTATAACCAATCTCTAGCCATGAATATCGCCCGACCATTTCTTTCACACTTATATTGTTTCATATTGTTTTACAAAAGAGCTATCCAGCAGTAATCGGGACCATACGGAATACTGTTAAGGCCATCGTGGTTACACATTAAAATCCAGAGGGCGACAGTGCGATAGTGCGTTAGTACGATGGCGACAATGCGATAGTACGATGACGACAGTGCGACAATACGAAGGCGAAAGTACGATGGCGACAATGCGATCATACGATGACGACAGTACGATAACGCAATAGTACGATCGCGACAATGCGATAATACGATGACCACAGTGCGACAATATCATGGCGACAGTTCGATAGTACGATGGCGACAATGCGAAATGCGATAGTGCGATAATACGATGACGACAGTGCGACTATACGATGGTGACAGTGCGATAGTACGGTGGCGACAATGCGATAGGACGATGGCGACAATGCGATAATACGTTGACGAAAGTTCGAAAATACGATGGCAACAGTGCGATAGTACGATGGCGACAATGCGATAATACGATGACGACAGTACGATAACGAGATAGTAAGATGGCGACAATGCGACGATACGATGGCGACAGTATGATATGACTATCGCATTGTCACCATCGTACTATCGCATTGTCGCCATCGTATTGACGCATTGTCGCCATCGTACTATCGCACTGTTGCCATCGTATTGTCGAACTGTCGCATTGACGTCATCGCACTATCGAATTGTCGCCATCGTACTAACGCATTGTCGCCATCGCACTATCGCATTGTCGCCATCGTGCTGGCCAGCATGTGGCTATGATATTAATCAATGAAAACATCATTTTGAATGATAGATAATCAAATTATAACGATAAATCAACTTTTCTGATAAATAATTTTTTCACTATCAAAAATATATATAACACGGTTTTCAACTCAAAATGACCCGAAAACGCGGTGCATTACTTTGAACAGCCATAACATCATCAATTGTGCAGCGATTTTCATGAACCCGGTCTTATTCAACGCAGAAATGAATTTCCTTTCTTGAAATGTACATATCTTGTAATATTTCTTCAAATTTGAAGAAATAACACGATACACAACTTGCGTGATTTTCGCATTGGACCAATGAAATCAATCGTGTGTTTAAAATGTCGGTTAGTTGAAATGTATGTATGTAAACAAAGGTTTCAAAAGGCGCTGGACAGTTAGCTTTGATGCACGGTATAAATGTTTTTTTTATACGTTATATATATATATATATATATTGATTTTTTTTCTTCAGAAAAGTATACTTTTCGTTATAATTTGATTATTATTAATGATGTTTTCACTAATTAATATCATAGCCACACGCTAACCACCTTTAGTTTATAAATATCACGTTTCGAAATTTAAATCGAGTTGTACTCGTTGTCAGATGAACATACTACTTGAGCGCTCAAATTTTATCATGTATGCATGTGCTTCTATTGACCCTTATGTGCAACATATATCATTCATGTGACACAGGCAATTTCACTATTTACCCAATTGCCTTAGTACTGAAACTGTAAAAGTATTCGAGTTAACATGTACGAAACGATATATTTAAAGACACACCACACTTCCGATTTGTAACGGTGTATTACAACAATGTTATTAAAATGTTTATATAGCTTTGAAGAAAAAAATAATTTTCAGTTTTCAATTTAAATACCACAAAGAATACTATTAATACGCGCAGATGTAATTGTCCTATAAATACAATATTTGTTTTCTAAATATGAACAGTGCACTTCATTCCAGGAGATGAATTAGTATTTGTGTTGGTTTCGCTTTTTTTCCAATCCAGTTCTAATTATGCATTTTACTTGTAATGACACTTTGGGTATTACTTAACTACTTACAGTAATTTTTATCATTTTGATATGACGTCTGCTTGCGACTTGGAAGACGTCCAATTCATGAAATTAAAACGAAATATTTTCATCACATGGCATACCTGTTTCCCATGTAATATAACCATTTCGATTATTTTTATCTTACACATGTGTAATATACTTTTTAAGCGATTTCATTGGCTTATTTTTGTTCGATTGACCAATCGCATTTTTTTATTTTGCTGAAATGACGTTGCAACGTCAAAATACGTTACGAAATGTAAACAACATTCGGGATTTATCATTATGTTTGCATAAATATTTATTTAATTAATTTGCTCATTTAAAAGAATGCGATAAAAAAATCTGACACTCGTTACCAAATGTTATTAAACTCGTCCAGGAAATTCGTTAATAAGCGAGCCTTAATTCCTGAACTCGTTTAATAAAATATGGTATGATATGACAACTCGTGCCTGATCCTATATATATCACATATTCATCGATTAAACAGTTTATAATATAAATTACAACGATACGAAGTAATCTGTGAATGAACAAAAACTGTCACGTGACCCCAAAAGTCAACGTCAGTAGGCGTTTTACGAAGGAAAACAGCCGCACCAGGTAGGTTTTTTGTCAATATCTTTGCTGATCGTCCTCTGGCTTTCATACGACCTAGGGCGGGCAATAAGGCATGCATAAAGCTTGCGATCGGTATATCACGCGTTGTGTGTGTTGCTTTGGTTTTCGAGAACACTTCGGCGCAAATTTTCATTTAAGAAGCAAACGTCAGTAGTAAAACATGCAAAGAGTCGGTGTTTACACAAATAAACGATCACAGAACTATCTATGCGTTACCGGACGAACATATATTACATATTTCTTCGCGTAAACAAACGAAAATATGTATCGGATAATAAATATACGTTTAAAGAGAAGAAACAAATATGGCAAACGTCAGTAGAACATTTAAGAATGGCAAACGTCAGTAGCCAAAAAATGCAAACGACAGTAGCCGAATATATGCAGGCGTTTCGTTTAATGCAAAACACGGAAATAATGCAATTTATACTAATTAAGAGTTAAATATTACAAATTCAGATTGATGTCACAATGCACGACATATATAACTTCCGCAAAAACAAAAATCAACAAATGTAACCTTATTTATTTGTGTCTTATAATATGTTAACTGTTCGAATATTTTCTTTAAAATGTTAGTATCATTTAAAGGGTGTCAATGATGATTACTGTATATTGTCAAAAGTGCTTAGGTGTTTGGTGTTTCTTTCAGCTTAGCCGAAACATTCGTCTATGGTGGGAATCGGAAGACAGTTCCGGACAGACCGCTGCCAAGAGGTTTATTAATAGAGATCTACTGAGGTCACGCCTGTTGTCACACGTAAACTTTGGAAAATTTCCGCCACCGACAATGCATGTTGCTGTATGGCCATGGCAGCTTTGGGAGGCACTCATATCTCATATTGATGCAAAAACGCAAAAACATTCAGCAGTCTAATTGGTGAGACGTTCTTTTCTGAATTGTCACTCCATGACAAGACAGGTTGCGGGACCGTGTCGGCGTTTGGTAGATTCAAAGGAACTGCAACAGAACAGCTTCAAGTTCGACTCAACCCAAATAGGTCAACAAGCATGTTTCTTTCGTTATTTACCTCAAACTACCTTGTAGAAAATAATGAAGGTTGAGATGTTAAGATTATTTATAGAATAATTTATAATTACATAATGATTATGGGCACTCTTTTAGGGCAGATATGTAATTGTGTTATAAAAAAATGCGGTATACTAGTATATATGTGCTTGTTTGTTGTATCAAAATTGTAGATACCGTCTTTATGACAAGCAATTAAAAATTGATTTACAAGTATGCAAAAACAAATAAATGTCTCGTTAATTTTTTTACCATCATTCCATGAAATGTTTTACATTTTTTTATTTTAAGACCGTTAAGCGGTCTTATTTTTCCACGATACCGTCACGTTATAAGGGTTTGTTGTTTAAATTAAATAGTTATTTTTTATGATTAACCAGGAAGTTTGTATACAGAACCGGGCGGTCACACGTGTACAAGCTGACGGATGCAAGTGAGATGACATCCACCAACAGCTGTCAAGACGAATGCCGATTGTGCAGGAAGGATGGTCTACTAACATATGTTCAAATAAAGTAGGTTTAGTTTTTCTTCAGATTTCTGTAGCAAAACATTTAAACGTGAATATGACTTTTATTAGTTTTCAATTATTTGTTAATTTGCCAAACTTAAGCCAAATATCGGAATTTAGCTTGCGACATTTTTTCAGGGACCATGAGTTTGACAAATGAGAAAGATCGACAAGGGTCAAATTAGGAACTGTATCTACAAACAGAAATGCCATTCACAAAGGAACACTGGGGGTTCGGTGGGGAAAAGCTCGACGAAGCGAATCAAAGATGCTTTTAACATCCAGGATGGGAATTAACGACTAAAACAACAGAAAAACTTTGCTAAATGAAAGCATGATTTGTTGGTACTAATTTGGTTTAACTACGCTGCAGAACGCAGAAATTTATGTCCGGGTATTTTTGCCTATAGATGCCTAGCGCGAAACTCTATTTAGTGACGTCGTTAAATAGTTACATACATGTAACGTCGTTTTCATTTAAAAGTGATATGTAAATTAAGTTTCCAAAAAGTTAACATTCTATGTGGATGCAGTTATTCCCTTTATCTTTCTTTGTGGCTTCAGTTATTCACTTCATCATCAAAAATACTATTTCTTGTTACATGGCATTTCTAAGTCAAATTTATAACATTTATTCTAGAGCGCGTTTTAGTGTATGCATTTTACTACAATATGTCCGTGAACTGTTAGGAACTATTTGAAGACAAAGCTCTACCAATAATTATTGCAGAATAGCCCGCACTTGATCGTCTTCGTCTAGATAGACATGTTGTGTGTCGTGGTAGAATTGCGAACATTAGATCCCGGTGTATGTATGAATATGCATTAACATATAACTTGCCTTGTATGAATATTCTATCTGATTTACAAAATATTCTTACTTTTTTAATTGTGTAGTTTCTTATTTTTTGAAGTAAATAAAACAACTACAATTTCTCCAGTTTAGTTATTTTATTTTTGGCACAATTAATTATCACAATTACGCACGCACGTGCGCGAGCACACACACTACTTGGGTGGAGCTCTCCGAATAAAACCGTAATGCAAAAACACAAATTAGAAGCTAACATAAAATTGCTGCACAATTCGCCTTGAATTAAGTGTACATTAATAGGTTATAAAAATAAACTACAGTCAAGCAATATATTTAAACATGGAAACACACAGATTATTAGTGGAATATCACAGCATTATCTTGAAAAACAATGTAGAAACAAATCACAGATAATCAGCATAAATCAATCACAAAATAAGACATAAATATTGCAACATAATTTCAAAGAGAAAAAACAAACAACAACAACAACTGAACTTGGCCCTCCAGTTAAAATTTACTTTTTCAACCTGCAAAAAAACATTGGACTGTTAGATTGTTAGGCGCCATTCACGCATTTGACTTTATGTGTCGTGTTCTGAGAGAACTGGGCATAATTCATGTGCGTAAAGTGTCGTCGCAGATTAGCCTGTGCAGTCCGCAGAGGGTTATCAGGGACGACACTTTACGCACATCCAGTATGCCCAGTTTTCTCAGAACATAACACATATAGTCGCCTTCGATGTTTACAGGGTTTTAGGATTCAAGACAAAAGTGCAGTGAAAGAACTAAACTTGCTAAAAGAACAATGCGTCCGAATATCTATGTAAATTAAAACAAATGAATGATCTGCCAAAGCGGTTAAAAAATGTGACACATGACTGATTGGCATGAATGCATTGAGATATCGGGGTATTAACACATATTCGTACTATTTTAATGTTAAATTATCACCAAACAATTACTGCTAATACCATCAACCGGTCATAATAAAAATCAAACTGCGATAAAGAAAAAAGCAAACAAGCAAATTCAAAGAATTGACAACACTATCGGATATTATTGATTATTAGGAGGGAAAAACAATATACCTCGGCATTCGGACGGAAAAAAATAAACAATGTGAGATCATATTAACTGTACAATGTACTACCGGTAACAATGAACAATAATAAATCAAAACATAGCTAAATAATAAAAAATTAAATAGCGTGCAACAACTTGCTATAAAATGTAAAAAATTATATTCAATTGGCATGTTTGTTTGCCATTTTGTTTTGACAGACTACTTCTGTACCTGTAAGTCTTGTCACATTTTTGCACTCTCTCGTCACTATGGATGTGCATGTGCACCTGAAGGTCCACACTTTGTTTTAACTCTGCGCCACACACATCACACTTGAATCTTGCCTCTTCTTCCTCTCGTCGTCTGTGTCTTTTTAATAGAGTTTTCGTTGCAATTTCTGCATAGCAGGTTGGACACACATGTTCTTTCGTTTCCCCATGCACACTGCACCTTAAAAATAAGTTCACAAATGAAGCCACTATAACAAACGTTCTAATTTGATAGGAACATGTATATTTATATTCGCGAAAAGGTACGCATTAACGTCTGCATTTGAATCTTGTGAATTCCAAGTCACAAATAGCATAACATTTGTTTTTCTTGAAATGCTATGTACTGTTCGAAAAATTTCTATATTTTTGGCATTAACACAAAAAAAAACAATTCGATAACATGTTTAATGAATTGACATCTCGCCGGCTGTCAATCACATTCTTATCTAACAAAACAATTATACCAGTGTTATAAGGGATTTACTGTTTATTACAATCACGCAGAATGTCGCGTAATCACTGAGCATATACGTCACTTTGGTGTTAGCTTGCCTGTTTTCTGAACGCAATATCACGTAATTAAGTGGGCGGAGTGATCGTCTTCCAGCCGAGATGATAATTTAAACCCAAAGCGGGGATCAAACTCACGAATTCGGGCTCAAATGAAGACACATCAAATTACCGATTTCTACCCAACTGTTAATGTTATGCAGAATATTAAACAGTATAACCTAACATACTGAATAATAATGTTAACTATTTCATCTTAAAATGACTTGACACTTTTCACACTTTATTATATTATCACAATATTATCGTTATTGTATCATGTATTATTTACTAATATTATATTCTTCATCTGAGAGTTGTTGGGGTACTATAGTGACAGAGTCCCGTTAATGACATTATGAATGTATTAGTGTGAACATGAATATGTTCCGATACTTATTAAAAATGTCAGTTAATGCTTCTTGTCGTTTACTTAACAAATACTCACATGTGTCTGGTGAGGTCCTCTTTTCTACTAAATTGCTTATCACAGCATGAATATTTTGACAAGCCGAGATGCCTGTCCTCGTGCAGCTTTAACCCCCACTTGGTTTTGAGGGCATCTCCACAAAAACGACACACATGTGACATATCTGAAATACAGGTTAAATATACCGATTAAACACTAACGGTATGCATAATGTTAGGAAACTTTACACAGCTAATGTATAATGTAAACACAGTATTCGAAGATATAGACATTGGATAGCGTTTAAGAATATAATTTTTACGGGGTAATTATTTCTTGTTACAATTAGAAATTCGAAATGAATAATAAGATTTCAAACTTCATAAAGTCGCAAGTAACATGTAATATAATGATTGGATGGCATAAATGTATTATATAACAGCTGACGATTACTGTTGGGAAATTAACATGAACAACACACACACGCGTGTCGCGCTCGCACCATATCATTTACCATATTCGTTCATAAACGTGCAATTTCAAAGGAACTTGTTAACTTTTCGTACGTATTTATTTATACAGCACAGTTGTAGTTCTTGTGTGTGCGTGGTAATAAATACTACCAAGCTTATAAATCTTACTGTTTTGAATAGAAATATAATACTTGTTAAAATAAATGACATTATATTAGTAAACATAGTTATGGGTGTGTCTAAAAGGTAGAAGGGCCGCCTGCATATATTCGGCTACTGCCGTTTGCATTTTTTGGCTACTGACGTTTGCCATTCTTAAATGTACTACTGACGTTTGCCATATTTGTTTCTTCTCTTTAAACGTATATTTATTATCCGATACATATTTTCGTTTGTTTACGCGAAGAAATATGTAATATGTGTTCGTCTGGTAACGAATAGATAGTTCTGTGATCGTTTATTTGTGTAAACACCGACTCTTTGCATGTTTTACTACTGACGTTTGCTTCTTAAATGAAAATTTGCGCCGAAGTGTTCTCGAAAACCAAAGCAACACACACAACGCGTGATATACCGATCGCAAGCTTTATGCATGCCTTATTGCCCGCCCTAGGTCGTATGAAA
This sequence comes from Dreissena polymorpha, assembly GCF_020536995.1. Lineage (NCBI taxonomy): Eukaryota > Metazoa > Mollusca > Bivalvia > Myida > Dreissenidae > Dreissena > Dreissena polymorpha. Next base: position 34,700,704 of record NC_068356.1, read on the forward strand.
GCCAGAGGACGATCAGTGAAGATATTGACAAAAAACCTACCTGGTGCTGCTGTTTTCCTTCGTAAAACGCCTACTGACGTTGACTTTTGGGGTCACGTGACAGTTTTTGTTCATTCACAGTGGACCTATTCGTGCCAGAGTTTTATTTATAGACATAAATACGTTACAGAATTAGAATTATTTCAAAACAGGGCTTCGTTGAATATTCCCTTTTTCTTTCAGGAGTGTATATAGACCATATCGTATGAATTACATCTATTTACTCTTATATATATATCATTACGTGTTTCTCAAACATTGTAATCATCACTTTTGCACCAGAAATCATCACGTTTTATTAAACAGTGCCTGTTTTTATGTTGAAGGTTTAAGTATATATAACTACCGTCCGCCTATATACGCGCATCGTGCGTATAACATTCCCACGACACGTGTCATTCAATGTGACGACACCAACAAGATTCCGTACACTACAATTTAAAACAAAATATATAGTTTAACATTGTAGTTCAATAAATAATTAAGTTTATTAAAACAAACTTCTTTTATTTTCTGAAGAAGGGTAGGCTACAATACGTTGTCTGATCGTGGTACGTATAACCTCGTATTTTCCAGATTATTTATAGCCTCGTAGTGCCCACTAGATCTAGGCCCCTATAGTTCCTTATATATAAAAAAGAGACCCCATGACTTGATCAACAAATTAAGACTGGGTTCGCAGCCTTAAAACGGTCAACGCAATTTATTAACAGGGGGAGATTGCTAACCGACGGAACGATATGCCAAATATCACAGTTTGTCCAGAATTAATAACTAACACTCACAAAGCTTTAAGTATCAATGAAGGTTATACTGAATAAATATATGACAATTTAACCATTTTAACGTTTTAAGAATCGCTTTTAATTTTTGTGATACTTCAACTATCTGTCCGTAAAATTTACAACACACCAACGTGTTAATTGTGACAATTACCTTTATTTCGATTTGTCCTATCACACTATTTTTATTAGAACTAAGACAAATATATTCAGTTTGTCGGAAGGTTATGCACATGACTTACGATTCTCAAATATATAACCTACGGTGCTTATTCTTCTTATAATTAGAATCTCAAATATGTATGTATTCTAGCAAGTCCGATTTTAATCAAGTTTAAATGCATTTTAACTGTATAATTGTACTTTTTAAACATGGTTTTAGGCGAGTGTTATAATGTCACTTTAAACAATTTTATTCAGCATTTGATTGAAATATACATTTCACTTTGCGAGCAGTCTCAGCTTCACGTGCACTTCTGCATTTACAACCCCTTTGTCTGTTACTAAATATTTTGCTCCTGCCGGATACGTCCTTTCAGTTTCAGAAAAATATCCCAACGCTTCGATGTTGCGGGGTTGCCAAATACAAGGCGTTGAATTGTTAATATAATAAAGTATTCTAGTTTCCCCGCTAGGGCCTTGTGTTGCGAATGCCTGTGTATTCCTACGTTCCAAAGCCGGTGACACTACAGATTGCCAAACGAATTTGGTTCCCTTTGTGTACATATCAGCTTCATGTGGTTTTACTTTCATCTTTCTGTACGTTGTGTTGCTTTCTCTCTCCAGTTCATTCCAATACAGCAAAAGCATTTGGTACATGACTCTGCAAGGCCCCATAGCCAGATCGTCTGCACTCGGACTATAATTGTGATCTCGTTGCCTCCTGAAAACCATGTTCAATAAAGAGTAGAGGGAGTTATCTTCTTCTGTGTACTGGTTAACTATCCGACAGAAAAAAAAGCATTTCTGTCCTCACATTTTCTAATACCATCTGCCACCGCACTCGATATGACATACACGGAGTCAGCAACCGCCTCCTGGACCTGTTTCCATCGGCTTTTGCATCGGCAAATATCGGTGAAAATGTCAAGTAGTAGCGTTAATACAAACTTGTTTGGGTCGACAGGTGCTGGATGGAAAGCTTGTTTATATGCAGCTAATGTGACGGATATCAAGCCCTGTCCATCGTTATCACAGTATCCAGCATACGGAAGAAACGTTGGCAGTGTCTGCACGTAAACAACGTTCGTCGCATGATGTTGAAGAATGGCACACATCGCAGTATAACCGTAAGCATGCGCAATATCCAGGCCGATGGCGACAATGCGATAGTACGATGGCGACAATGCGTTAGTACGATGGCGACAATTCGAAAGTACGATGACGTCAATGCGACAGTTCTTTCAAGAACACCGCTTGGTGCAATACTCCCCATTTCCGACTCTGTGGGATCACGTTGATCAGATAGCCCTTTCTGGGATTGGACGGCGACCCCAGAATAGCCCACAATTGTTTCCAATCGCCTTTTTTGGAAACGGACACAAGTGCTTCGATTTCTTGCGCTTCATTTTTAATGTTGTTGTAATCGTTTCTATAAGTGAATACCAAAATACAATTGAAACACAAATAAAACAAACGATAAATAGTAATAATGCATAATTTGTATAAGCAATATTAATTATATATTCACTTTGATTAAACCCTTAACCTCGCTGCCAATGCAGTTGCCATTTTAAATCCTGAACGGAATTATGATTTTTACAAAAGAACATGATAAATAACGTCAATTGAATTACGATTTTCGGTATTATGCGTTTTTTTAAATTTTTTAAATCTTAAACGGGTTCCCAAAGTATTGTCCCAGGTTCTCTTTCGGGCATTTTAGCAGTGGTTCAAACGAACGGTAAGACATCGGTAAACATATTGTTATTGGAAATGTGTGTGCTGTTTTAGTTCGTTGAGGTTTTATAGTATTGTGCCATTGAATATATCGAACCATGTAACCAATTTACACTTAACAAAGAAAAGCTTATAGAAGCAATAGAAGCAATCTTTTGGTATTGTAAAAATGCTATCGCTTTTTTTTTGTTTTCAAAAGTAAATAAACGGTGACATAACAACCATTTACTAGTCATATCGGTAAAATCTAAATAGGGACAAGTTTTATAAACTACAATTTTAGTTCTTTTAAGACAAAATTTATAATAATCATAATGATCAGCGTCAAATACTGTGAGCGGCGGCGTCCGTAGTTAATAGTTTAACCGATTTGTTAACAAATCTTGCCCAGTTATCGTATGACCATTTAAGGCTCGAGTGGTATCGTAACTAGGTCAGATGAAACCGGTATATATTTTTACGGAGACACATTTAAATAAGAGTTGTAAAGATCTTTTACTGTCCTGTCTGTTCAGCTAATGTTATTCTGCGAATAAAATTATGCCAACATCCATTAGAGGAGTGGTGTTTAAAACAATGACCATACATTCCCTTCGATATTTTGCCTTGTTAAACGTGCACGTTTAGTCAATATACAAAAAATCGATGATGTGATCAAACTAGCATAAATTTCGCTGTATATGCGCAAACACACAAACTTGATTGTGGCCGCATCAGAAAAACATGTCGCCTGCATGACTATGTACCGGATTTCAAAAGAAAATTCGCTGTTTTTGTTTCAGGATTTAAAGTCATTCTGCGCCAACCGCTGCGCTATGTGAGGACTCCAATCTGGTCATTTCCTAATTTAAATGTTAGCCCATTTTTAGCCTCAGAAATTAGTTCAGACCATACAGTCTAAAACTGAAAATATTGGTTGTTTGGGGCTTCTCGCAAACAAGTGTTCGCACTAAAGAAAACTCTCGGCTTGTAAATACTTTTTATAGATAATTGAAAACCGGTCGGTTTGATCTCCATGCCCGCCACCATAGAACGCTCAATATATTAATAAGATTGTATTTACAACGCGGAAGTGATTAACATGAACTATTTAACGTTCAATTCGCGGAATGTTCGTGATTGGACAAGACTGATTTCTATGAATTACTAGGAAAGGTGTTTCCACCATATGCATTTTAAATGGAAAAGCGATCAAACTTCCTTAAAATGGATTTCCAATAGTGGTATGATCGCTTTCTCTGTAAGACTCAGCATTTATCAAATAATGTGGTGTACTTCGCCAACTGTTAACCTGATACTATATCATGAACAATAGTTTGTAATAACACTTTCCTATCGAATAGAATAGAACAGAACACCTGTTGAAATAGCTGAGTCACAGATTGTCGTATGTTCAGGCAGGCAGATAGAAGGGTAGGGTTTATGAACTCTCTGAGAGAAATATAAAATTGAGAGACATGTTTTAACTTATATGCTGTTAATAAAATAGCACATGAAAGAGTTGATATCATGTCAAACAAATTAAAGCTTTATTAAGTATATCACGTACACCGTACACTGAGTGAAAATAAGGATAATAAATTATTTACAACGAAAACAATGATCTACAAATTGTCTTGTCTTGCCACATGGGGTGATCGGCTCCGGAAGGAATGTAATTGCGCTCTTGTTGCAACCTGAAAACCATGCTCAAGAACGATTAGATAACATTGTTTGCACTAGTGTGGATGCAAATTACCTGCCCAAAGAAGGATTCTCTGTCAGTACACCTTTTTAAATGTAGCGCGTTTTCACTTGATACGGCATGTACCCAGGTAGCAAATACCTTTTGGACCTCTCCACATCAGCTGTCGATCCTGTAAATATCGGTCAAATTGTATGACAAACAGAGTTTCGAGTGTATCGGTTAATGAGTAATACACCGTCTACAGCGTTGTAATTAATTTACTAATATCCAAAGAATATATGCAAATTAATATTGGGATATTAAGTCAAATTTGCTTAAAATAAGACTCGACATGGAATTTCGATTCTATTAAGGTTAATGCGAACAGAAAAAACCTGTATATAACTGTCATATGGTTCCCTTAATCGATCGATGTCGTTAATACGCAAACTGCTTATACATTGATGTTAAGTTGGCATAAAGACATGGATGAAAAACGGAAACAGAAATATGTGGCAGCTATGGTTCGTATAACCACTGGAGATGTCCTGAGTCTCAACAATGGTCGTTGGGAATTTCGGCGATCCGAAGAACAAATACACAAGGGATGTTCAAAAGTATGCGGGATAAATAAGATCGAAGTTTGTGAGCCTTATTGGATCGTAATGACGATACCGTCTTGTACATGGCGACGGGACAGACCCTGGTCTGTCACAGTCTTGGGACATACATTTCAGAAATGTTCAAGACAATTGCCATTGATTACAAGATATGTATGCTATATAGGGATAGGCGAGAACCAAGTCTGACCTGAGAGAATCATGAAAACATCTTGACCGTTGGGTACCAGACAGTTGATGTTTACCATTTGATCCCCGATGAGGAGGTTGTAGTACGGCGATGAGAGCAATGTGCATTGGACTTCGCTTCCCGAATCCAAACCAATGGCATGATCTTATGAAAGTCAGTATAGAGACCGGAAGAATAACACATCACCATCCAAGAGACTATGTAGGATCGCTTTCCCTGGTTTTGTTAATGTCGTACGCTATTAAAGAAAACCTTGTTCGCGAATGGGGCAATACTCAAATGGAGGTTGTCGATATGGCCCGAAAATATATTACAAAGGGGACGTTCAAAAAGATTACAGTCCGAAAACTAGTTATTCTTCACATAGAAATGAAAGGAATATCTGCAATTGAGAAACAGCGAAGATGGAATCAGCAAACCTGGCCGGAGGGTCATTATGCGGCTAGGGCCGATTATAGACGTCCGGTCCAGCTGTAATCGTTTATATTACATATAATTCTATTTTGTTCCTTCACTTATCTTGTTGACACCAAAGTACAGTCACGTAATTTGGAGTTGAAAACCAATTTTGGTTTAACAGCAAAGTGTGATGTAAAAGGGTACAATGCGGGTTTATTTTCAATAATATAAACAAAATAAAATTAAAGACAAACATTTTTAGAGGACTGTTTACATAATGTAAAATGGAATATATGCAGTGTTGATTCAATACATTATATAGGCAAATAAGTTAATGAATGTTCAATCTGCAATACATAACAGTTGACGTTCATTCGTTTTATTATTTTTCGTTGTTCATGTATTTTCAAGTATTGTATTAATCCTTAAACTTCATTGCCTACAATAGGTGGTATTTACCGGTATCAAAAGGTAACACAAAAGTGTGATTATGTATTCCTCTGTTGATAACCCCAAAAATATGCCACCATTTTAAATGAATTGTTCTTATGCTATTTAAACACCTATATAATTACAGGAATCTAAGTCTGTGAACAATTCTGACTCAAAATATACAAAGGCTTGTATCAAATCTGGTGAGTTCACGTAGAAATGAACACCAATTTAATTGAAGAGAGGAATTTCCGATTTCATGTAGATCAGCTTTACTTTCAATATAGGGGTAAAAGGTTCGCTGCTATCACGGTTGTTTCTCCTCGTTTGTATAATTGTGGTAATGCTTGACGAAAACTAAGTGTTGAAAAAGGGCAGTAACCAATAAGCTTGATTGGTTAGTGTCAGCTCAGTACTTACTTTAAAGTAACCCAGGTACAACAAAGTACATGAGGGCACGGGAATTATACAAAACGTACCCTTGAGTATGGCTGGGTGCCTTTAAGGGTATTTTCAGTACCCGGCGTACACTGTAGTAAACGTAGTACCCGAACAGACAACGACCAATTGAGCATCACTAACGGCATCAGTGGGAGCCTGTTCATTACCTGATAACAGCATGTTTGATCATCCAAAATATTGCGTTCTTCACACGCAGTTTACACTGTTATATATTATAATCCCTAGCATGGGAGCACTTTCTGTTCTAGATTTACATAAATATCGTCAGAGGTACAAGGACGGTGTGTATGGATGTCGGCTTAAATTTTAAAGGGACTATTGAATTAAAAAGATATGTCTATCTGCACAATATTCAGTCATCATCGAATGAAGAATAATTATCAAGTGTCCATGCTGAAATCTTTTGACTTTTAAAACACACCAACTGGTCCACGTTAATAATTTTCAAGAGCCATCTAGTAATACTACTAATAAGTACTTTTGATAATATGTAGATCATACTAAAAAACAGATTTGATAACATTCTAAGCACGAATTTAAAGAAGTTAAATTGGAAACAATGCTCTTCCCGTAGACAACTTATAAATTAGAATAAGGTATTTATTTGTTCGATAAATGCAAAAAAAAACATCAACTGTCGTCGCCCCTCTCTCTAGATGCAAGCAATGCACGAACTCACTCAATTTATAATTTTTATCCTTGAACAGTCTCTTTATTGTATTAACCAGGAGAATGTGTGTTGTTCGCAATATGTGACATCAAATCAAAATCCCACGTTATATAGAAAAAATATCTGAAACATGTAATACTTGCTTAGCGGTTTTTGAAATTCGGAAGGACGGACCCGACCATCCACCGACAGACGGTGCGACTACTAAATGCCCTCATTCGGGGGTATAAAATGAAAATCTGTGAACACGACCCTTTAAAAAATACTAAACCAAATAAGATAATCCCTTATTACACGTCTACGATTGTAGATACTAGTTTCGTCAAAGATTTATTTAATACAATTAAGAGCACGGTTCGAGGTCCTGAGTGAGCACACGATAGTAATAAAGTTTAGTTTGAATACAGAAAGGTATTGGTGAACATGAGTATACCTAATGAATGAAGGGATAGAGGTCAAACGAACAAGCCCTAACAACATTTCATTGATATGTTTTAGTTGGCTGAATATACACAATGACATATAATACATTCCGTTAATATTAATATCTATATATAGAATATCAAGAAGCAGTTGTTCGTTTTTATTTACAGATTTTGTACAAAAAATAAAATATACATTACTATGCTGTCCTCAATAAGGATTTAACACATTAGTTTTCATTCTGGACAAGTAGCCTTCTTTAGCTCAACGTTTATGATCAGCATTATTATCTTATTAAGTTACAAGCGTCCACTGAAGTATCATCGATTTCAAGACAAGCCACCAAAGATACGCCGTAGGCCACCAAAGATAAGCCGTGTGCCACCAACAACTTTTCCGACGCAAAACTTGATTAAATTCAACAGCTTAGACGAAAAAAGGCAGAAAATGTCGTATATCCATCTGAGAAAACTGAACAGCTTAGACGGAAGAAGGAAGAACATGTCGTGTATCCATCTGAAAACAGATGTTTCTCCAATTGCCAAATAGGAGAGCTGTACGCCTATCTCGACTAGCTCTGCTCGTTTTTCTACATCGCTATGATTACCATCAGGAACTCCATCGAACCCATACAAAGCGCCGAACAAACATCCCGCAATGATCCCCGTGCTGTCGCTATCACCACCGTGAAACATTGCCCATTCGCAAAGTGTTGTCCAGTCTCCATGACAGGCTAAAACTGCGTCATATGCGATCAGAGGAGCATCATGACCGCTGCTGCCACCCCAGCCGCCATAGCTGATTTCACTGTAAAACTGGTCTCGTTTAGTGACGTCGGTTTCGTAGTTTTCAGGAAATACAGGTTCGCTCTTTTCATCTGCAATTGCTCTCATGTGCAAATATTCATTCCATCTTGACGTGAAGTAAAACCAATGCTCCAGGTTGTCATCTATGTAGTCGCCCTCATTTATGATATACTCGCGGGCAATTTCAACGACCTTCATTAAAGCAGCACCCCATTCGCGAACCGGTTTTCTCTGAATTGCATACGACATGAACATTGCGGAGGCAAGCGATCCAAGATAACCCGTTGGATGGTGGTGTGTCATTCTTCCGGCCTCTATACTGACCTTTATTAAAGCTTCTTTTTCATCTGGATTTGGGTACCGCAGTCCAATACACATTGCCCTCATTGCCGCACCGCACCCCCCTCCCCGTGGGTTAAACGGTATACGCCATCCTTCAGGTTTATTAGGATCGATGTATTCGCACCATTGTATACATGTCTGTCCAGGTGCCCGATCCTTCATGTCCATCATACACGCCTTATATTGTGTTGCTATTTTCTTGTACAACTCGTCAAAGTTTCCACCAAGGCCGTGTTGAACTAAAGCTTTTCCGGTAGCGATGTGCATGACAGTATCATCGCTTACAATCCATTTTTGCCCACTTACTTTCAGCTTTTCAAGTCCGCCCATGGCATTTAGTTCCTCATTTATTTTCTTTCCAGAACGTTCAAATTCCCAACGGCCGTGGAAGTATCCCAAGGCGTCTCCAACGGCCCCAAGAACCATCGCTGCTTCGTATCTCTGCATCATTCTAGCTTCCGTTTTCCTTACGACTGCATTTCCCCCCATGAGTATACAGTGATACTTTAACAATGAATGCAATCGATTGGTAATAAATTGAGACCAATTTGAGAGCCTAAACAAATGGAGTGATAAATTGTTATCTCTGGTCGTTATCTTACTTGCAAGAGTGGTTTCCCACAGTTGTATTGTGACATAGATTAATCCGGGACATATCAGGCCACCTGCACACCCAGCGACCATGTTTATGGCTGTTGAAAGTGTGCATAGACTGATCTGATTTAAACTTGACCAATGCATATTCAACGCATGTTAGAGCACCATTTTAGAGGGCAATATTGGAGGTAGGGTAGATTTGCTACTAGCGCATCCCAAAAGCATAAGTACGTTAATGAAGCTGCGTATCATTATCGCACATTTTGAACACCTTTCAGTGCAAGCATTCACGGTGCGGTACTAGGCGCACTTTATGGACATACATTTTTTCAGAGAACCCAAAACAATCTTTATCGCTTAATGATAACACCGCTTTAATGTCACATTGTGTGATATGTCTACATAGCATTTGATCTTTTTCACCATCTTCAAAGCTGCATTATGAAGTAGCCCAACGTGAGATTTAGAAAGCCGTTCTGCTAGATACTTATTCCGATCTTTCCAAGCGACGAATGTTAAACCTCAGCCGACATGTTCAAACTATTTGTTGTTCCTCCGAAATTTAAAATAGTGTGGTCTTCTGCTGTAGCGCCCACTGGAGTACCATAAAGAAACCCCAACTTTGAATTTAATGTGGCCAGTGAAAAGCAATACCATATTACCTCGGGTTTAAAGCTGACCATTTTACACGAAGATTCCAGCATACAATATATGTGTAAGCTTTAGAGCTATATTACTATTTTCTAAATCAATATTTCTACAACATACAGCGTATCAATTTCAGTTGTGGGTTTCGTCATTTTCAACACGTTAAGGCGACCATGGGTTAGCTGAAGTATGAGGAGGACGGCTATAAAAAGGATTGATACCCATATAAACATAGAAGTTATCGGCCGGGCCTGGGATCGAACCTGCGATCATCATATTTTCATTCCAGCGTGTTACCGACACGGCATTTAAGTTATTGAAACGTATTTTGTTCGCGATCGTATATGACAACACATTTCTAATGTTATCTTAAAAGGGTTATATAGCATTTATAGGTGTATAATACAAAAACCATATGTGCCCCACTATCGAATTAAACTGAGATCTTAAAAAGTCCGGCATCGCCAAAAGAGAAGAAAATAAGGTAAGTTTTAACATAAATGCATGTATATGAAAACATGTACGATAAAATATATCAATATCATTCTGTTCTATAAATTAATCCATATATCATCCATTTCTGCTTCTTAATTTATAACGTACTCTACTCATTGAGGTTATAGCCTTCAAGTCTTGAAGCTGATGACGACATAAATAATAGCGGGTTCTCCAGAGTTGTTGCTGTAGTTTATGATGAAAGTGATGTTCTGCGGCTGATGATGATGATGGTCAGGAATATTAGGATAACAATGAAAAGGGAGATATTGACGAGAATAATATAATATACCGCTGCAATCCACAACATCAAACACAATGCACGGTGTTCAATACCAAATTCTTGTTGACACTATAGCACGGTAACGTACTTTGGAGTTGAACACCAATTTTGGTTTGACAGCAACGTGTGGTGTAAAAGGGCACAATGCGGTTTTATTTTCAATAATATAATCTAAAATTAAAAGCGAACATTTTGAGAGGAATGTTTACATAATTTAAAAAGGGACAGGTTCAGCGTTGATTCAATACATTATATAAGTATTACCGTTCTCACATAGCTGCGACTTTACGACGACCATCCCGATCAAGCCACGATCTGAAAAAGGTTTGGATCGGGGCGGATCAAGGCCGATCGGAGTCTAAATCGAGCAATTTGGCAAATAATGGTCTTCGACTTTTTGACGATGCTGGAACAGCGTCGTCTAAGGTTTGATAACCAGTAAAAAAATACTTCACAATGGGAACCTATGTAAAAGACCGAGCCAGTCCGATTGAGATAACTCGATTTTTCAGTTACTTCCCTTGGCATTCGCCACTGCGTAGGAGATTGCTCGTTGATTTTCATTGATAACATTCTCCTAGCAGAGTTGTCGTTCGTGTTGATAAAGGTAAATATTAATAGAACAGCATATCCTGGGGAAACAGATTCAATAAGTGTATCAGAACGTTAATTTAAAATTACTAATTTTACATCCATTTTATTTTTATGGACCAATGAAACAACTATATATTTTCTCTATTTTGTTTGATATTTGTTCTCGATTTAGTAAATAAATTGCGAATAAAACATGTAATATTAACTTTTTACGTGATCACAAAACTAAAGAATGCGAACAATTTCGAACCTGCAAATTGTAAACGCTGCACTGCTATGATATATATAGATATAACAACATTTCATTGGAAATTGTCCGTCCCGCTAGCGCAGTGGTAACGACGTTCGCTTTTTCACCTTAACGACACCGGTTCGATTCCCGCTCCCGGCGCAATGTTATATTTTGTCTGTTTTGTGGTCACCATTCCGGACAGGTGTTTTTTTTCCGGATAATCTCACCCCCCCCCCCGCAGCATTTGACCATATAAAAAATTAAAAAGTATTTCAGTACAAAACAAATAGCTGGAAATTGCAGCTATCATTCAAAACTCGTCCCAACTGTCGTCAATCTAATCTTATTAGGTAGGAGTGCTGGACACACTCCGGGTCCCAACATTATGCAGCCTCAGCGCGGAGGTAACTCATTACCTTGGAAAAACACAAATACACAGACTGGGTGCAGCCTAGGCGCGTATAGACTCAAACAAGGCAACAAACTCAAGTGCGGGCACAATCATTTAAAATTTACATATTCAATACGATATTCTAACAGAAATTACACAACCACCTAAGTGTACATACCATGTTTGATATTTCGTTCGATTGTTAGATTTCAGCATATACATGTATAAGGTCATTTCGCTATTAGTTAACTTATCCATATGTTCGTGGGCGAACTCGGATAGTCAAGTGCTCATACGATTGAGCTCACATGGTCCGGCTATGTGCTCATACCTACTTTCGATAATCATCATGAAGGTTTTGCCATACTTAATGAACAAGAATGTGACCCGCCTCCCAGTTTCGCTCAATGGGTCAAGTTACCCACGGGTACTACTTCCCCGTACCCCTAAACTTTTTTTCGTACCAAAAATGTTTCGTACGCAAATTTTTTTCGTACCAATTTTTTTTTCGTACCCAAACTTTTCGTACCCAAATTTTTTTATCGTACCCAAATGTTCGTATCAACATACACAATTGTGGTGATATAGATACACTTAAATTGATGTTTTATATCCATCCTCTTCAAAAGCATCGTCACACCAGTACTGTCAGTACTTTGATTTCTATTCTTTTCAAAACCTTGGTATAGTTATCACTTATATTTCCTAGCATAAACTCAGTTATATTGTTCCTAATACACTGCCAATAATGTGTATCCCAAGGAGAGAAACTATATTAGAATTAATTCTTTCGTTTCAATCCTTTTCCGCTATCTATTGTTTTGTGTATTTTGATATATTGTACCTGCTTAAAGATATAATTATGTTTAGCTCACCTGAGTGCTCATGTGAGCTTTTGTGACCTGTCTTTGTCCGTCCGTCCGTCCACATTTGTTCGTAAACACTCTAGAAGCCACATTTATTGTCCGATCTTTATGAAACTTGGTCAGAAGCTTTGTCCGAATGAAATCTCGGTCGAGTTCCAAACTGGGTCGTGCCGGGTCAAAAACTATGTCACTAGGTCAAAAAAAGGAAAAAACTTGTAAACACTGTAGAAGTCTTATTTCATGCCCAATCGTCATGTTACTTTGTCACAATCTTTGTCTTAATGAAATGTTGGTTGAGTTCAAAAGTAGTTCCGGTCCGTTGAAAAACATGGCCGCCAGTGGGCGGGGAAGTTTTCCTTTTTTGGCTATAGAGAAACCTTGTAAACACTCTAGTAGAAGTCACATTTTGCCCAATCATCATGAAAGTTGGTCAAAACATTGGTTTTATTGATTTCTCGGACGAGTTCGAAAAATGGTCCAGATCGGTGAAAAAACATGGCCGCCAGTGGGCGGGGCTTTTTTCTCTATATGTATATAGTGAAAACATGTGAACACTCTAGAAGTCACATTTTTAGCCCAATTTTCATGAAATTTGGTCAGAACATTTGTTTCCTTGATATGAGAGTTGAGTTCGAAAATTGTTCCGGTCCGTTGAAAAACAGGGTTGCCAGGGGGACGGGCAGTTTTCCTTATATTTATATAGTAAAAACGCTTGTAAACAATCATGAATTAAGGTCATGTAACATGCGAGACAACTCTTCTAAATATTAAATTTAAGTTTACAGTAGTTAATCCCCTTTGACTATTAATGTTTTCATAATAATACAGTGTATTTTCTAGAGGGCACATTTCTTTTCCGATCTTCATGAAACTTGGTCAGAAGCTTTGTCCCAATGATATATCGGTCGAGTTCGAAACTGGGTCATGTCGGTTCAAAAACTAGGTCACTAGGTCAAAAAAAGACAAACCTTGTAAACACTGTAAAAGTTACATTTCATGCCCAATCTTCATGAAACTTTGTTTAAATGTTTGTCTTAATGATATGTTGGTTGAGTTCAAAAGTGGTTCTAGTCTGTTGGTTGAGTTCAAAAGTGGTTCTGGTCTGTTGAAAAACATGGCCGCCAGTGGGCGGGGCAGTTTTCCTTATTTTGCTATAGACATACCTTGTAAACACAATAGAGGCCACATTTTTTGTCCGATCTTCAGGAAACTTGGTCAAAAGATTTTTCCGAATGATATCTCGATGGAGTTTAAAACTGGGTCATGCTGGGTCAAAAAAACAAGGTCATTAGGTCAAAAAAAGAGAAACATTGTAAACACTGAAGTAGTCACATTTAATGCCCGATCTTCATGTAACTTTGTCAAAATGTTTGTCCTAATGATATCTTGGTTGAGTTCAAAAGTGGTTTTGGTCCGTTGAAAAACATGGCCGCCAGTGGGCGGGGCAGTTTTCCTTATTTGGCTATAGAGAAACGTTGTAAACACACTAGAAGTCACAATTTTTGCTCAATCATCATGAAAGTTCGATAAAACATTAGTTTTATTGATATCTCGGACGAGTTTGAAAATGGTCCAGATCGGTGAAAAACATGGCCGCTAGTGGGCGGGGCATTTTTTTCTATATGTTTATAGTAAAACCATGTGAACACTCTAGAAGTCACTTTTTTGGCCCATTTTCCATGAAATTTGGTCAGAATATGTGTTTCCTTGATGAGAGTGTTGAGTTAAAAAATGATTCCGGTCAGTTGAATAACATGGTTGCCAGTGGCAGTTTTCTTATATTTATATAGTAAAAAAAGTTTGTGAACACTCAAGTAATCACTTTTTTTGCCCAATCATCATGAAACTTGGTGAAATGATTGGTTTTATATATATATCTCAGATGAGTTCGCATATGGTCCCGATCGGTCATAAAAACATGGCCGCCAGGGGTGGGCAGTTTTCCTTATGTGACTAGAGAGCAACCTTGTGATCGAACACTATGGAAGTCTCATTTTTTGCCTAATCATCGTGAAACTTAGTCAATACATTGGTTTTATTGATTTCTCGGACAAGTTACAAAATGGCGCAGATCAGTGAAACACACTGTTTAGCTCACCTGATTGCTCAGATGAGGTTTTAGAATTGGTTTTTGTCCGCCGTCCGTTCGTCCATATTTGGTTTGTAAACACTCTACCATTCACACTTCTCAAGCATTCTTTATGAAAGTTGCTGAAAGATCTCAGTCAAGTTTGATAATGAGCACAATCACATAATTAATGCCATAATTATTGCCCTTAGATTGTCCTTAGATTGTCCAAATTTTCATTATATTATACAAAATCCTTGTAAACACTCTTGAGGTCACAATTTTCTTTCCCAATTTTTATGAATCTTGGTCAAAATATTTATTTTTGTAAGCAAAGTTTGATGTTTGGTAAGGGGGTCAACTCAAAATATAGGTCACCAGGTAAAATCTCACAAAAACAAAAACACTCAATACGCCAGAGTTTTGGTTCAATAATGATGAAACTTGACCAGGATGTTTGTCTGGACAATATCTAGGTCAAGTTTGACGTTTGGTTAATATTAAATGAACCGATACCTCTCAGGTGAGCGAACTAGGGCCATCTTGGCCCTCTTGTTATCAGCTTACTCATGACCGGTCGAATACAATGCACTTACAAAATGATGTCTTGTTATAAACACCGGATTAACTAGTTTGTGTCCCTTTGTTATAGATGAATGAAAACAAATTGATTTGCCGGTATAACCCAGTTTCATCAAATGGGCAAATGACATTTCGGATTAATAACTATACCTTTAATAATATATATATATATATAGGATCTGACACGAGTTGTCATATCATACCATATTTTATTAAAAGTGTTAAGGAATTTTGTAAGTAAGCGAGCCTTTGGCGAGCTAACTAACGAATTTCCTGGACGAGTTTAATAAAATATGGTATGATACTACAACGAGTGTCAGATCTTTTTATCACATGCTTTTAAATGAGCAAATTATATAAATATTTACGCAAACATAATGATAAATCCCGAAAGTTATTTACATTTCGTGACGTCATTAGACGTTGCAACGTCATTTCAGCAAAATAACAAAATGCGATTGGTCAATAAACGAAAACTAAGCCAATGAAAACGCTTAAAAAAGGTTGTTTTACACATGTGTAATATAAAACAATATGTAATGGTTGTATTACATGGGAAACAGGGTATAGCATGTGATATATATATATATATGGGCCGTGACGCGGCAAAACCTGTATTCGTGACATCAGTTATGACGTTGGGAAATTCTCTGCAAAGTGACGTCAACATTTTATTTAATTTGCGCGATTTCGTCATCACTGCAACATGTGGATCTGTGTAGCTGTTTTGGACAGTTTTATATTTGTGTTAAATATGAAATGATGTGTTATGGATAATGAAATAGAAGTAAGTAGTATATTTTATTATTATTGGCTATTTTGCAAAATTGGTTTGATCTAAATATTTAATAGAATATAGCGAACTAGACGTGTTTACAATTTAACCACCAGGTTAAACGTTGTTAAGATATTCAGTGAACGAAAATGTATTAATTTACGGTATAACTTATCAGACTAAAAGTTCGTTATTTTTATTTGTACATGAATTGTTGTAAGAGTTTATCCCAACCTTTTATTGCAACCATGGGGTTACTACACATTTTTTTTTCCAATATTGAACCCGATCGATTCTAATTTGTTGTGCCGATCCTAAAGGCAAAACAGTTTTTATAATTCAAAGCAAAATAGTATTTGTTAGTTGTTAGTTTTTGTTTTCGATTTTTATTATAAACTCGACCATAGTCTCTAAAGTATTATTTAACCAACTTCTTTATAGATTTAAATAGATTAATATGCAGGAAAGATTATTGCATAGAATTTTGGAAGATTTTTGTCACTTATTAGGTAGGAAATAGCTTGCATATCGCACATATAGATCTACATTGTCTACTTTTATTCAATGACTGAGTGCAAAAACAAATTTCTGTAATTTCGCGTATAGAAAGACGTATCGATTATTTAATGTTTGAATAATTGGCATAGACTATATACGTTTCCAGGAGCTGGACAATTTATTGTCCGACCACTTTGGGCGAACTCCATCGGCATCTCAGGTGAGCTCAAATTCCGATGATGGGACTTATATAAATTCCCCAAATGATCATTCATTTAGTGAGGACGAAAACAGTTCAGCAGCAAATATTGTTGATTGCAGAGCCAGAAATTTCATTCACTAACATGACATTGTATGTAACAACAGTGATGAGTATGAAAGTGATGTGGACGATACATACATTGTCAGTGGTGCATGCGCCAGTGGTGACATGGACGCTGACTATGCAACTGTCAGGCAGTTTCTCGAGATCGGATGTGGTTGCAAGAGTAAGTGTACTGTTAATTTTGACATTGGCCAGGTATACCATCATATATTGAACATGAGAGAATTGACAAAGGAAGAGAAGGATATTATTGTCATGGGTAATCTTAAGTGTGGAAATGGCCTGATTACAAAACGAGGGAAGCCAAGGAAACGTTCGATGGTTTCATACAATGCATTCCAAAAGCCAGTTTGCAAGAAAACGTTTATGCTGGATAATGACATTGGTAGATCAGCTTTAGAAAGTCTTGTAGACCATTTTAAGCAGAATGGTCCATTGCCAAGAAAGCATGGAAACGTAGGCAAGAAACCACCACAAGCCGTCATTTATGATGATGTTAAACGCGTGGTTGAATTTTTGCAAAATTATGCGGACACGTATGGTATCCCCCAACCAGCAGCTCCCAGAGGAAGCGACAATACTCCTCCAATTTATCTTGACAGTGGTAAAACAAAACTAACCATTCATAAAGAGTATATAGAAAGTTGTCGCGAGGCTGGGGTTAGATCTTTACAGCGAATTGCTTTCTGTGAAATTTGGAAAAGCTGTCTGTGTCACATTAGAATAGCTTCGCCTAGGGATGATGTATGCGCAACATGTGAAGGCCATAGAAAGAACATTATGAAGGCAATAGAAGAGAGTGAAAAGTAAAAGGCTGCCGAAAACTTCAAACAACATGTGATAAATGCCCAAAAAGAAAGAGAACTTTATAATGACTGTGTAAAGCGTGCCAAGGATACATGCATATTAAGTTCTAATAAAAGAACAAACCACTATACTTTTGATTTTAGTCAAAATGTATCCATTCCTCACTTCTCGCGGCAAATGGGGCCAATTTATTTCATGTCCATTCGCAAAGTACAGATTTTTGGTGTACGGATAGATGGACTGCCTAAACAGCTCAATTTTTTGATTGATGAAAGTGAAACTATGGGCATAGATGGTACCCAAACACACGGACCCAATGCTGCTATCTCGATGCTGGATATGGTGCTAGACACCCACGGGCGTGGTGAATCGACATGCTCCATCCATGCGGATAATTTCCAGGTATTATTTTGTAAAATTATCCAGTGGTAATCAATCATATGATTCATTTAGTTATATTTTAATAAATATTTCAAACATATGAGTAAATATTTTGTTCTTAACTATTAAACATTATTTTTATCTATGACTATATAGCATATGGTAATAATTGTTTGATTTTTCTTTTAAAGTAGGCTTAACATAATGTGTAACGTTACCTTAATAACAAAGAAAAAAAATATAGTAACGTTTTAGTATGTATTTTTAGAATGTAAGCATATGGTCTGTAATATTTTACAGGTCAGAACAAGAACCGCTACCTCATTGGCTATTTCACATGGCGTGTGATGACCGGCAGACATGACGTGATAGAATACCACATGCAAATACCAGGGCATGCCAGGTGTCTGGTTGACAGTGGATTTGGGCATTTAAAGAAACTTTACAGGTACCTAAAAGCCGCCTTTGTTGTATGTGTAAGAATTTAAAAAAAGGTAAATTTTCTATGTATTAAGTGTTTTATTTATTTAGCATGTAGAATAAGATCGAGTTTACATTTCTTCTCCCAACAATACTAGCAATCTGATCATTGAAATTCGGGAGGTCGAACATTGAGACAATGGACTCATTGACCCAGATGGTGAATATGTCCTCAGCATCCAATGAAGCAGTGAGGTATCCGGCATGGAACTGGCGGGATTGGGAAGAGTTTTTGTCCCGACTGTTTTGTCCTGTACCAGCGATAAGGTATTTACTAACGTAGGCCTATGATAATTGGTTGAAAATGTTCACAACACTGAGTAGAATTGTTAATATTTTTTTCTGTATAACGGTTTTATACTGCTGTTTAACAAAAAGTGTAAAATTCCTAAAGTGCAATACAAGGCGAAAGAAAAACAAAACTCGGACATAACCATGCACATTGTCTTCAATTATAGTTACCAATGCAAATGAATATTATTCGCAAATGCATCATAATTTTGTGTCCTATCCAAACGTTTTAAAATGTTTGCCAAAATAGTATTTTTTTTATTTTCAGACAATATCAGTACTTCCGCATGACGACGGAAGAGCCAGGTGTGGTCACAATGCGCACGAGAGTCGGATGTCCAGAGGTCAAGGTTACAGTGGCTATGGATGGCGTCCATATTCCATACCAACGACCGCAGATTGTAGAGGCCAAAAGACTCAGCCGAAACAGACAGGAGTACTTGTACAAAGTTGTCAGGCCATATCTCAGCGATGCTAACAAGGATGCTACTTGCCCTTGCCCAGAAACATAACTATAGTTATGTCATCGCATCTACGGCGAAAGATTACACACATTATACTGTCAAAATTTACAGGCGAATGACAAATAACTTCAAACTTATTCTTCACTTCTTTTTGAATATCCTTCAATGTCTGTTTGAATACATTGGTTTATTTATAACACATTTAAATAACACTTTTTCATATCAAATGAAATATTTGTATTCACTTCTGTTCGTTTCTATAGAATTCAAGGCAAACGAAGAATTCTGCATACAATATAAGCTGTACGATAAATAAATTGTGAACATGCTAAGAATAATTATAAAAATTATTAAAGATTACTCGACTCTTAATTGTTAGGAAAAGCACTTTTGGGAAATAAAAATCTAACATTTCAACACAATGAAATTATTTTTATTATTATTATTATTATTGGATATTGTTGGTTTATGTATTAATGGTGTAATTGATAATGTTTGTTTTGATGTGTGCATTCCTATGAAAAACTAAATGATATGTTGTGAAAATATGTGAGATTGGTTTAGAAAAAAATGATTTAAACTGTATGGTTTGCTGGTCGATGTAAATATAAGTGGACTTTGTTGCTAAGCAACGTATGCTAGATTACAGATTAATGTTAATCACAACTATTTTTAAAACAAATAGATACCTGATAATATATTTTTAACAAAATAAATGTGTTCTTAAATGTTATTTCATGTCTTGTTTATAAGTGTGGATTTTGATGTAACATACATCTGAATGCGGTTTACTTGAAAACGTTGTTAACGTTGTTAACGTCAAAACACCTCTGCAGTGCTGTTACTAAAATACAAATTTCTCAGTAAGTAATGGGGCTTTATCTATAAATTTGGTATCATAATAACAAGCACAAAACAGTCTTTATCAATCCATAGAAAACAAAAAATGTGAAATTTTGTCACGAATACAGGTTTTGCCGCGACACGGCCCATATATATATATATATATATATATATATATATATAATAAAAGTAAAAACACGTGTCTGGGATTTTAAACATATATTGATTGCCAACGCGTTTCGCATAGCTCATCAGGGCATAATACAATATATTACAACGTCAAAATGTCATGGAGATAACGTCATATCAATTATGACGTCATAACGTCAATAAATATTAAATGAAATTTAATTTGGGTTTAAATACATGTATAAAATGTTGTTCTTTTGCTAACCTAGCTGAAATATTGTTCGAAAATAGCTTATAAAATGGAAATATTTTAAATTTTGGTTCATTATGTGAACATTCATCTAAATGTTTACTTAAAGGCATCTGTCTTGTTGAGGGGTCTCGCATTTGTTGTTTTTGGACAGATCGCCTATTTCTAAGTTTATCGCCAGTTTGGCCTATATAATATTGTTTGCATCCATTGCATACTAATACATAAATCACATTTTGTACATCACATGACATATTAGTTTTTATTTTGAACATTTTGCCATTAAAATCAAAAGAATTCCCTTCAATAATATAACCACACAGGGCGCATCTAGGGTCATTACATTTGGATACTCTTGGTTCTTGAGATGAAAAGTAAGATTTGGTTAACAGACGTTTTAAATTAGGTGGTTGTCGCTTACATTTTATTATCTTCTGATTTGAAATTATTTTATTCATAACCGGGTCTGTTTGTAAAATGTCAATGTTGTTTTTTAATACGCCAAACAGTTCTTTATTTTTTGGATTTTGTGTTGAAATAAATGGAATTATATTATTCTTGTCTTTTTGTGTTGATTTTGAAAGTAATTCATGTTTAGGGATGGAAAGTGCTTTTTTAATACCTGTATTTATAATAGATTGTGGATATTTTCTTTGAATAAGGGAATGCTTAAGTTCATTTAAACGTTTTAGTTTAAGTTTATCATTCGAAACTATGGTGCAGATCCGTTTCGCTAAAGTGAAAGGAATATTTATCTTTGTGTGTTTATTATGACACGAGGTAAAATTAAGATATTGTTTAGAATCAGTTTCTTTGTAATATATATCAGTATTAATTTCAGTATTGTTTTTTATAATCAATATATCAAGAAATGGTAACTCGAGTGTGCTTGTTTGCATTGTAAACTTGATATCCGAATGTAAGTTGTTTAAAATAGTATAAAAGTTTTGAAGTTTATGGGGAAATTTTGTCCAGAAAATAAAGCAATCGTCTAGAAATCTTTACCAAAAAGTTTTTATAAAAGAAAGAAATTCATCATTATAAATTGATCCAATTCTTGCATATAGTTTTTGTTCTAAAAATCCCACTACCAATGTAGCGTATGTTGGCGCGAATTTAGTACCCATTGCAGTCCCTTTAGATTGGTTGTAGTACTTATCATCAAAATTGAAGTAAATATTTTCAAGTATTATTTTTATGCCTTCTTTTATAAACCGTTGCGAAAACCTTTCATTAACCGAATCTGGATATTTTTGAAGCCAATAATCAATAGCTTCTAAACCAAGAGTATGCGGTATATTATTTTCGCAACGGTTTATAAAAGAATATATATATATATAATTAAAGTAAAAACACGTGTCTGGGATTTTAAATATATATTGATTTAGCCAACGCGTTTCGCATAGCTCAATCTGGATTATTACATTTTACTTATATAACTATAACTATATATATAATAAATAACTTTTCTTTTAATTACATTTCAATAGTCAGTTTGTGATGTTAATGTTGTAATTATCTGTGATAAATTGTATTTTCTATAACTATTTTAATGACTAAAGTCTTTTATTACCTTCATGTTGTATGTGCTCATTTTTAACTGTGATATTCCTACAGTAATTTCCACCAATTAAAGTATTATTAATGCTCACTTTAACTCTGTGATATATTATTAAGCAACAATTCATGTCTCTCTATGTCATTCCACCATCAACAAGGACCACAATGGAAATAAGAGAACACTCTCTTTTTTGTGTGAAACCATTATATATCGTCAGGCATTAATTTTCGTATATGTCGTCAGTCGACTGATTGACGATTTCAAGATCCTAACGAACAATTATGTCCCATATATGAACAAATTAAGACTGAATTACCAAAGGCTTGAGGCACTAAAATCCAACGTTATCCACGCATACATACTCCGACTGTTACATAATCAAGATAAATCCGGTTTTGACACAAAAGGCTGTAGATTACACAGTGTACTTAACTGACACGTGACATTGCTTTAAAACGCGAAAGCAGTACAGCTGTATCGACTGCGTTGACTTCGTTTAGGTAGAATTGTAATGATAAGCGCTAATTGTTAAAAAATTATTACCCATTGTGTGTATTGTGTTTTTCAGTGTTGTTACAGCCTCCACGCACCGAATTAGATCCGGATCAAAGACAATAAACACAATTAAAAGATGGTGATGTATATACTTACCGTATACATTCTCCGCATTTATTACAAATAAATACAGAACATTTTGATTT
This sequence comes from Dreissena polymorpha, assembly GCF_020536995.1. Classification (NCBI taxonomy): domain Eukaryota; kingdom Metazoa; phylum Mollusca; class Bivalvia; order Myida; family Dreissenidae; genus Dreissena; species Dreissena polymorpha. The sequence continues at coordinate 34,723,695 of NC_068356.1, forward strand.
GTGTTTGGTTATTTGCGTTTAACTACAATACAGGTGTAAAAATAGCTTGTGCTTCGTTTTATTAGCTGTAGATCTTTTTAATCATTGATATTTTTACAAGTTTTACGATACAGGTTTAAAACAATTGTTACTTGTAGCAATTTAAAACGTAACAGGTAAAGAGAAATTAGAAATCATGACGATTAGTTTCATCCAAACGTAGGGAAATTGTTTTCAAAAATTCACTTTTATTTTTGCGCGATTTCCTGGAAATCCCCGGAAAGCACGTGTTTTGAATAACTGGGTATGACGCAATAAAACATTGCTTTGTATCATATTACATTCAATCTAATTTAAACTCACTCGTCCATTGGTTGAAACAATTAAAACTGAACTTTGACCTATGAAACCGCTGTCCCATAATGCACTGTTAATTTTACACTTCCGAAAATTATTGTACTTAAAGTGATCAAATATTTACGATGCAAAACTCTTGAAACTTTATTGAAAACTGACCAAACAGTTTGCTAACACTAATTTTAACCAATAATCTTCGCACCTTCTTTAATTTGCGCCGATAAAGGTAAGATTGTTATTAGTGTGGCCATGATAATAAATCAATAGGACCAATTGGCAACTGGCTAATCCGCCAATAATCATAATAATGATACACTAATGGGGGCAAATTACTGATCACCTGATAACAAAAGACTAGTATATTGACATGTGACAAACAGGCCCCACCTCCTGCAAGTGACTCTCAAGTGTCCTCCCTTTTTCCCCACCACGATTTTTCGCAACCGCGATATATTTCGGACAAACAAATCGGATACTCACTGAAGCATTTTTCAAAGTCAGGAATTGGCGAATTTAAGTGCTGACGAAAACGTCATTTTTATAAAAATGACGAAATTTCGTGCTGGCGAAAATAAATGATTTCACAGTATCCTTGGTACTGTGTTGCGTGAAATGGTAAATACTCATGTTTGTATTTTATGTATTATTTTATGAATGCAACATGTTTCTTAATTGTGTTTGCACCATGATGCCGAAATAAATCTATCTATCTACCTAAAATAGCAAGAGATTTACGATCAAACGCGCTTGCAGCAAAGATGGACTCGTTCAACGGAATTAAACGGTTCTCTTTATTCTATTGCTTACACATTTTAGTAACTAAGCAAGTTATAACTCTAAACTTTCAAATAACTATGAATTCGAACAAAATAAACAAGAGTGCTCCCGCAAATGATGTTAGTTTGGAACTTTAACAAAACGCGTATATTCTCCTCGAATTCCAGCATACAGAGAGAGAATCTTCTCGGCTAAACATCCCGTGATATGCGCTACGATATTACCCACTCACAACAATCGCCAAGGTTACAATCTACTTAATCCCAATTACACTCTTGGTTTATAAACTATCCTAATGGAAGACGTCAACGTGTAGTACTTCCAGGCGCCATTTCAAACTGAGCTTCACTAGAGGCCGGTGTTCCTCGGGGATCTATATTAGTACCTCTACTATTTCTAATATTCATAAATTATATTGTAAACACTTCTTCCAACTTTAACTGAAAGGTTTTCCGCCAGAGATGGAAAGGAGTGATACTTACGGATCGAAAGACACCCAACGCCCCCTCCCCCTACAAGTATTGACTACTAGCCCTTTCACACTTTATAACAGTTATAACAATGTCATGCGTTTTCTGTGAAACATACTGTTCATTTTGTGAAGAAATGTCAACCAAATATCTGGAGCAACTGTTTAGTTGTATACAGAGCTAATACCAATTCTTGCCTCTCCGATGAACCGATGCTACAATTGTTGAACAAAATCCCAAAACGAATGATGCTGCATCAGCTGGACGATTTTCCTCACTCATTGTGCAAAGAAGTCATAATATTGTTTGGTTTCTGTTCACTTTTACACTATATAGCCTTGGTTTACAAAAGAGGCCCAAACAAGTCATTAACTCCTGGTCCTCGAAAACTATGGATCCTGTTGTTGAACCAAAAAGCCTCCAGAACCAACCACTAAAACAGCTTAGGACTCGAACAAGATTAAGCCCGCGGTTAATAGAGCATCATGGCATTTTCCAAAAGGGCTACTAACACCGTTTCTAATGTCCTCCACAAGTGTGGCTGCTCTGTGGATCTGGTTAGGTGAAAAACACTTATTGCCTGGCGAAGGGAAACATGGCAAATCCGAACCAAGCTAAATTCTCGTGGGTACGTTTAACTGAATCCTGTTGGTGCCTGTAGAACCTTTCAACCGTATTGGTAACACCAAAATAAGTTTCCCGCTACGCGCCCAGCTACTTCTCCACGACATAATGGTCTCCGGTGAAACAATTAAGATGCATGCGCCGGGTGCGAGGTACAGACTTCATCCGATGACGGAACATCATGATAGTGTCCGTACTACTGGGTTTATAAACTAAAGATATTGCTTCAGGATTAGGATTGTATTTTTTTGTTTCATAAACCTGAGGTAACTACTAGTGATGTTAATTGTATCTTTCAACGTATAAAGGATATCAATCTACAGACATGGGACCAGTGATATTGATAACTTGCCAAAATTTGATACTTATAGTTTGTTAAAATCAAATGTTGATTTTGACAACTATTTAGATAGTGATGTAAATGATAAGGATAGAATGTGTTTGACTAGACTTCGCTGTTCTGCACACTGACTATTCATTGAAGAAGGTACATATAGAAATATTCCAAGAAGCGAACGAGTATGCACACGGTGTAATATGGGTATAATTGAGAATGAATACCATTTTTGTTACTTTGTCGATTATATAGAGATTTAAGAAAACTGTTGTTACCTAAATATTATCTACACTGGCCTTCTATTATAAAATTTAAGCAACTTCTGACTACTTCAAATTGAAAGATATTAATTAACCTAGCTAAATTTGCTAGAATGGCATTCGATCTAAGATAAAGTCACAATTAGTATTAATTAAGTATATACGTGAATACTGTTCGTGTTCAATTTTGTTGTTGTTGTTTATGTGTGTGTAGTTTTACGGCAACCAATGTCACTAGAATTGATCTAGTTTATGTTGTCTACGAGTTGGTTCACTTTTCATATGTTAATATAGTAAATATTCCTATTACCATTAATTAATTATTATTTCATGCCCATTTTATATAAACCATACTCATCGGTATGTGGTGAATAAAGACATGCTTCTTCCTGTATCCGGTTGAACCTTCAAATCCCGGTACCACACATTTTAGAAAACATAATCGAGAGCTGTGCTTCATAGCACCAAATTTAAACATGTTTAAGGTAAAGCCAGTAGTTGTATGTACCGTAGCTATGATTGCACCTGCAATGTGTGGAATATTGTCATCCCACGTGTCATCTGCTTTCTCTGTTAAGCACCGCGCTGCATCCATAAGGGTTCTATTAAACCACTTAACTTGCCCATTCTCGGAATGTCTGTATGGCGTTTTCCGAGACTTGTGGATATGTAGTGCCTCGCACACAGCCTACAGGCCCTGATCCGAAAATAATTAGAAACGGTATCCAAACCGAGATAAAAAAAGGTATATATCGCAGACGATTCTGTAATCTCTGCTTTTAAAGAATGTACATACCCCATTAATTTCGTAAACTGTTCAACCATCATGAATCAATTATTATTTCCTTGTGCAGTTCTCGGAAATGGTCCCAGAATATCAATATACACACACTCCATTGGTACACCTGCTTCATACTGTCAGGGGCACTTTGCCTTAGAATCTGTTCTGTTTGTTACAATTACACACGTCAAGTAAGCATTATTCTTTGCACATCCTTAACTAGATGATACCAAAATAATTATAAGTCCCCTACCGGTGAAACCGTAGGGGACTTAAAGTTTGCGCTCTGTGTGTCTGTCAGTCTGTCACACTTTTCTGGATCCTGCGATATCTTTAAAAGTTCTTCATATTTTTCATGAACTTATGATTATGCACGTCATTTTATTTTGTTCCTACGTCAAGAACTATGACTGTTAGGGCAACAAACAGACTAGCAATTTTGTTGAAAATGGTGGATCTGCTATCCTTTAAAAGTCCTATAAATTTTTCATGAAACTTTAAATATGGATAGATGACCATATGGAAATTATGCACGTCATTTGATTTTGTTCCTACGTCAAGAAGTATGGTTGCTATGGCAACAGATAGACTAGACATATTGCTGAAAATGGTGGAGTTTCACCGGTAGGGGACTTTAATTGCTTGGCAATAGTCTTGTTCTTTTTGCTATGCCTTTGTCCTCGAAAAACCTCGGTGACCCAAGGAAGGAATGTCATGATAGAGTTAAATACCAGTCGCTTTAAGGCACCCCATAACCTATTCCAATTCACCTGAGCCATCCTTCGACTTGAACACCACTCCATCAACCAGTTTAAAGCATTATTTGTTGATCCAGAAAAACTTCAACTCTGGACTTTCAATAAACAACTGCACTTCATCCGTCCTAAAGCCAACCCCGAAAGAACTTAAGACTTTGAGCTTGCTCGTATGCATTTTACAGCTCTTCATTGGAGAAACCCCAGCACTGCAACTTGCCATTATCTGTCGCATCCGACACAAACACATAACATTCAGATGCCTTCCCACAAATAAGTGAAACACTAAAATGAGGGTTATTTTTTATGGAACCGTCATCTTTGATAATTAACACGCTATTGTGATCCAGATGTCCGGAACAAGTAAATCCGCTTTTATTATTGGTATCACTTTGACCTAGAGTATGGAAGACAGGAAAAGAAAGTCCTTTTGTTTGACGATTACTGTTTGTTGGACCTGTCGTCTGTTTCCCTCCGGGATCCAAGATAAAATTTACATCAATGGATAATTTACAACATTCTCTGGACATCAGAGAGTAAAGAAAATCCACCAGATGCACTCTTGGACTCGGGGAGTAAAGGAAACCAACTCGATGCGTGGTTGTACTCAGGGAGTAAGGTAAACCCTTTTGAGTGAAGCCTCTCAATCTCTATGAAAAGTTTTCACTTCATAGCATTTGGTCATGACTTAAGATATTGAATAGAAACAGCATCTTCGGGAGAGACTTCTGTTTGGTGAAAAACGGACAAATCCACCGCTTCTTCGACTTAATTCGTGAACTAGCTCCGCCGCTCCTCAGCCCGAACACAATAATCGCGATGACGTTGGCCTTTCCTGAAACTGGTGTTTAGTGGTACATGTGTATCAGATGTAAAGCCCCACAATTCTCCTAAATGGCGTAGAATGTCATTCCAAGAAGAATTACATCACTGATTTGTGTCACATACAACCGCTCTTGGAAAGTCTAGCTGCCTACCTTCATGGTAACCGGGTCAACAATAAAGCCCGACAGCATTGTACCATCAGCAATCTTCAAATTGACATCCTTCACTTTCCCCGGTTTTCAAACAAACGTGTCATACACTGCTAATTAATTATTTCTTCACTTCCATGGAAACTGAACACGAACCAACTGAAACAAACCACATTAACCGAAGTCTCTGAGTAAATCTTCCTTTTTAAACCTCTCGTTGACAATCGGACCTTGACTTGAGGCTCAAGAACTAAATGCACTTGAGTAGAACAATGAGACTGTTCTTCACGAGATTATTTTTTATTGTTGCCCACACTTGCACTCTAGAAGAGAAACCCACATCCACTTTGGAACTTTGCATTCCTGTGTACTTTTATAAGAACAAGGAGCCATAGATACGGAGTGTGCGCTAGTTTGTTGGCCATTTACTTTCTTGGGCAGACTGGTCCGGCCAATGTCATCTGCCCGTTGGAGGTTAAAGTATTTTGCCATTTCATGAATTCTCCCTTTCTCTACCTTGTCGTCTTGGATGTGATAATGTCTGCACCGTTGATGTTAGGCGCTCGAACACCTGCTTACGGCGCGTTTTACTGTCTTATTATCCTGACTCTCCCCCTTTTTTAATTTTTCGCCTTGTTGCTTTTGACAATCCTTCCGAAAATGGCCTACCTTACCGCATTTATAACACACCATGCCCGCCAAAGTCGGTGTGCATGTGAAAATTTCTACACCGTTGATGTCAGGCGCTTGACCATCTTTTCCCTTCATCCTTGTCTATAGAGCCCTTACATAACTTTGTAATTAACTCCTGCATACTGTGCTTTTCTGGAAGGTTTCGCATAAGCTGGTGTTTCCAAGGGAAGCACTCGGTCAGCCCAATCCTCCAGGGACTCTCCAGCATTCTGTGTGTCCTGCAGGAACTTGGCTCTACTAGTTTCCAGCAGCTCTTTTGCACTAAAAAAACATTCGATTTTCCTCATAATTTCTGAGAAGGAAATTAAATAACCCATCCGTGTCGTAATAGTGAAGAAATCTAGTGCCTCTCCATCAAGAAACCAATTGTGGTAGTCTCTACACTCACTATCAGTCCATGCATTTACACTTCTGTAACTTTCGAACTTATGTTTGAAAGAAAGCCAATAAGACAATCCACCATATGTAAAGTGTTTAGAAAATTTTACTGTGTTTCTTATTTTCTTTACTCTTTGCCTGTGATTTTTATGCCCCCTATTCAAGTCCGATTTACTTTCCGAGTAATAAAACTGGGACCTGTGATTATGACCACTCTAATTAGCATAAATTCCACTTACCCATGTCACTCTCCTCGTCCCGCGACCCATGCCGACGTCTCCCACAGGATGACCTCTTCCAGTAGTACTCTGGCAAGTGATCGTACGAACTACTCCGCTTCCGGAAATGATATTCATTTTAACCATCGCGTCTTTAGGATAAAGACCGGTAAGATCTTCGGGGAAGTGGTCCCTGTCATTTGAGCAGTGACGCCTTCCTCGACTATCTCGGTGCTCATCAATATATATTTTGAACATCGCTCGCGAAACCCTTTATCCGCGACACGGTAATGAGCTGTGCCAGACCAACAGCTTCATACCGCCTTCTTTTACGGTATTCAATGTTACCTCGCTCTCGTCAGTCGGGACATCTCAATTCTCCGCTCTCTAGAGAAAACATTGAAGAAAAAATTAAAAAGAAAAGATTTATCAACAAATAGTATTACTTTACGCAACGCCTGAAACTCAGAATCACATATCACAATAAACCGTTGCACTCTAAATAAATGTGCGTCACTGTGAAAGTCCCGTCGTCAATCAGATGTAAGACCCTACAATTCTCCTATATGGCGTAGAATGTCATTCCAAGAAGAATAACATCACTGATTGGTGTCACATACAACCGCTCTTGGAAAGTCTAGCTGCCTATCTTCATGGTAACCGGGTCAACAATAAAGCCCGACAGCACTGTACCATCAGCAATCTTCAAATTGACATCCTTCACGTTCCCCGGTTTTCAAACAAATTTGTCATACATTGCTAATTACAAGATACTTATTTCTTCACTTCCATGGAAACTAAACACGAACCAACTGAAACGAACCACATTAACCGAAGTCTCTGAGTAAATCTTCCTTTTTAAACCTCTCTTTGACAATCGGACCTTGACTTGAGGCTCAAGAACTAAATGCACTTGAGTAGAACAATGAGACTGTTCTTCACGAGATCATTTTTTATTGTTGCCCACACTCGCACTATGGAAGAGAAACCCACATCCACTTTGGAACTTTGCATTCCTGTGTACTTTTATAAGAACAAGGAGCCATAGATACGGAGTGTTCGCTAGTTTGTTGGCCATTTACTTTCTTGGGCAGACTGGTCCGGCCAATGTCATCTGCCCGTTGGAGGTAAAAGTATTTTGCCATTTAATGAATTCTCCCTTTCTCTACCTTGTCGTCTTGGATGTGATAATGTCTGCACCGTTGATGTTAGGCGCTCGAACACCTGCTTACGGCGCGTTTTACTGTCTTATTATCCTGACTCTCCCCCTTTTTTAATTTTCCGCCTTGTTGCTTTTGACAATCCTTCCGAAAATGGCCTACCTTACCGCATTTATAACACACCATGCTCCCCAAAGTCGGTGTGGATGTGAAAATTTCTACACCGTTGATGTCAGGCGCTTGACCATCTTTTCCCTTCATCCTTGTCTATAGAGCCCTAACATAACTTTGTAATTAACTCCTGCATACTGTGCTTTTCTGGAAGGTTTCGCATAAGCTGGTGTTTCCAAGGGAAGCACTCGGTCAGCCCAATCCTCCAGGGACTCTCCAGCATTCTGTGTGGCCTGCAGGAACTTGGCTCTACTAGTTTCCAGCTGCTCTTTTGCACTGAAACAACCCTCGATTTTCCTCATTATTTCTGAGAAGGAAATTAAATAACCCATCCGTGTCGTAATAGTGAAGAAATCTACTGCCTCTCCATCAAGAAACCCATTGTGGTAGTCTCTACACTCACTATCAGTCCATGCATTTACACTTCTGTAACTTTCGAACTTATGTTTGAAAGAAAGCCAATAAGACAATCCATCATATGTAAAGTGTTTAGAAAATGTTACTGTGTTTCTTATTTTCTTTACTCTTTGCCTGCGATTTTTATGCCCTCCATTCAAGTCCGATTTACTTTCCGAGTAATTAAACTGGGACCTGTGATTATGACCACTCTAATTAGCATAAATTCCACTTATCCATGTCACTATCCTCGTCCCGCGACCCATGCCGACGTCTCCCACAGGATCACCTCTTCCAGTAGTACTCTGGAAAGTGATCGTACGAACTACTCCGCTTCCGGAAATGATATTCATGTTAACCACCGCGTCTTTTGGATAAAGACCGGTAAGATCTTCGGGGAAGTGGTCCCTCTCATTTGAGCAGTGACGCCTTCCTCGACTGTCCCGGCGCTCATCAATATATATTTTGAACGTCGCTCGCGAATCCCTTTATCCCCGACACGGTAATGAGCTGTGCCAGACCAACAGCTTCATACCGCCTTCTTTCACGGTATTCAATGTTATCTCGCTCTCGTCAGTCGGGACATCTCAATTCTCCGCTCTCTAGAGAAAACATTGAAGAAAAAAGTAAAAAGAAAAGATTTATCAACAAATAGTATTACCTTACGCAACGCCTGAATCTCAGAATCACATATCACAATAAACCGTTGCACTCTAAATAAATGTGCGTCACTATGAAAGTCCCGTCGTCAATCAGATGTAAGACCCCACAATTCTCCTATATGGCGTAGAATGTCATTCCAAGAAGAATTACATCACTGATTGGTGTCACATACAACCGCTCTTGGAAAGTCTAGCTGCCTATCTTCATGGTAACCGGGTCAACAATAAAGCCCGACAGCACTGTACCATCAGCAATCTTCAAATTGACATCCTTCACGTTCCCCGGTTTTCAAACAAATTTGTTTTACACTGCTAATTACAAGATACTTATTTCTTCACTTCCTAGAAACTGAACACGAACCAACTGAAACGAACCACATTAACCGAAGTCTCTGAGTAAATCTTCCTTTTTAAACCTCTTTTGGACAATCGGACCTTGACTTGAGACTCAAGAACTAAATGCACTTGAGTAGAACAATGAGACTGTTCTTCACGAGATTATTTTTTATTGTTGCCCACACTCGCACTCTAGAAGAGAAACCCACATCCACTTTGGAACTTTGCATTCCTGTGTACTTTTATAAGAACAAGGAGCCATAGATACGGAGTGTTCGCTAGTTTGTTGGCCATTTACTTTCTTGGGCAGACTGGTCAGGCCAATGTCATCTGCCCGTTGGAGGTAAAAGTATTTTGCCATTTTATGAATTCTCCCTTTCTCTACCTTGTCGTCTTGGATGTGATAATGTCTGCACCGTTGATGTTAGGCGCTCGAACACCTGCTTACGGCGCGTTTTACTGTCTTATTATCCTGACTCTCCCCCTTTTTTAATTTTTCGCCTTGTTGCTTTTGACAATCCTTCCGAAAATGGCCTACCTTACCGCATTTATAACACACCATGCCCGCCAAAGTCGGTGTGGATGTGAAAATTTCTACACCGTTGATGTCAGGCGCTTGACCATCTTTTCCCTTCATCCTTGTCTATAGAGCCCTAACATAACTTTGTAATTAACTCCTGCATACTGTGCTTTTCTGGAAGGTTTCGCATAAGCTGGTGTTTCCAAGGGAAGCACTCGGTCAGCCCAATCCTCCAGGGACTCTCCAGCATTCTGTGTGGCCTGCAGGGACTTGGCTCTCCTAGTTTCCAGCAGCTCTTTTGCACTGAAACAACCCTCGATTTTCCTCATTATTTCTGAGAAGGAAATTAAATAACTCATCTGTGTCGTAATAGTGAAGAAATCTAGCGCCTCTCCATCAAGAAACCAATTGTGGTAGTCTCTACACTCACTATCAGTCCATGCATTTACACTTCTGTAACTTTCGAACTTATGTTTGAAAGAAAGCCAATAAGACAATCCATCATATGTAAAGTGTTTAGAAAATTTTACTGTGTTTCTTATTTTCTTTACTCTTTGCCTGCGATTTTTATGCCCTCCATTCAAGTCCGATTTACTTTCCGAGTAATAAAACTGGGACCTGTGATTATGACCACTCTAATTAGCATAAATTCCACTTATCCATGTCACTCTCCTCGTCCCGCGACCCATGCCGACGTCTCCCACAGGATGACCTCTTCCAGTTGTACTCTGGCAAGTGATCGTACGAACTACTCCGCTTCCGGAAATGATATTCATGTTAACCATCGCGTCTTTAGGATAAAGACCGGTAAGATCTTCGGGGAAGTGGTCCCTGTCATTTGAGCAGTGACGCCTTCCTCGACTATCCCGGCGCTCATCAATATATATTTTGAACGTCGCTCGCGAATCCCTTTATCCCCGACACGGTAATGAGCTGTGCCAGACCAACAGCTTCATACCGCCTTCTTTCACTGTATTCAATGTTATCTCGCTCTCGTCAGTCGGAACATCTCAATTCTCAGCTCTCTAGAGAAAACATTGAAGAAAAAAGTAAAAAGAAAAGATTTATAATCAAAAAGTATTACCTTACGCAACGCCTGGAACTCAGAATCACATATCACAATAAACCGTTGCACTCTAAATACTAGTAAATGTGCGTCACTATGAAAGTCCCGTCGTCAATGAAAAGTCCAGATTCCTTCAGACGTGCAATTCTAAAAAATACAATTAATGACAAATTATATTACTGCAAGTTAACATAAGAATTTAACATTGTTAAGAAAAATACTTCAACTTAAATTTATGCACACCCACTTGTAAGAGCACATTTTCTCCCCACTACTCAATGTGTTGAGGTCTTGACAGGTCCCACAACTTGAAGCTACCCTGACTCGTGACTTGTTATATTTCCGAATTGTCAAACGTCAGCAAACCGTTACCCTCATTGTGTCATACCCAAAAGCCTTTAATCCCCAGTGAGTGGTTAAAACGATACTTTACAGTGTAACACAGACAAACATTGCAAATCATCGGCCTCTTCCAAATGCTGCCTGTGTCCGCTGAATCTTATAGAGTTATTAGAACAAAGAAAAACCAACATTCCGTTGAACACAGATGTCCAGCAAAGAAGCTGTAAACACAGTTGTCGATCAAAGCCCTAAACAGCAGCTCTTTCACATGTCGCAAATTTTGTTTCCCGATTGAAAACACGAGCCACGTGTCCCGGAAATCGCCGAAAAAATGTCCTGCACTTTTGAAAGTTTACATGCATTTCTTCTTTGAATGTGTTGACAATCGCTTAAGATTACAATCAACTTAATCCCAATGAACAAAAGCAAAAAAAAAACAACGTCAGGCCGATGATAATACACGATTGTGTGGTATTTAAAATATTATATCTGTCACTGTTTTGTTTTTCATTGGAATATTGTTCTTTTATTTTGATTTCAAATTGTTTGTGTTAACTGTAACAAATAATTTGTGTTTAAGTTTTCAATGCAATGTGGTCAGTTTGATTAAAATTGTTACAATTTATGAAGTGGCGAGAGATACACCGGTGTGAATAAATCGTTACTAAGTTAGCTATCATTAACATTAACAATGCTTCAAAACCAAAATGATTTACATAATAATAATTCAACGAGACAACAACGAGAAAATTTCACATGGATTTGGTAAATAAATTCTGACCATATAATGTCAAACGTATTATTATAATTGCAACAATTATTACATTATTATACATATTTTAGTGAAAAATATAAATATTTTGAATAACATATAATTTACGTTTTCGTATGTTTAAGCATTTAAAACAAAACATTTCTAGTTTTATGAACACTATTTTGTTAGAACTATTAAATAGTTCGATACACATATATAGTAATGATAAATCTTTATAAAATGATTATGCACGAATGTGAAAGAATAATCTTAGTAAAGATTTAACAAGTTTTGTTCTTTTAAGGCTTTGTTTAGATACAATGCATGATTGTTACTCGTTCAATCATTTTACTTTCAGATTTCAGTATTAAATAGTAAACACATAACGATGAAGACAGCCAAATCAAAGACAGCAAGATCAAAGTACGTCTAATAACGATTCGGATATGTTTACATTTTTCAGAATTATGAAAAACGACATAATTCAAATCTTAATAAACGTTTAATAAACAATATTGAAGAAATAAACTCAAAGATTGATCATATGTTTACATCTTTCAACGATTTAAAACGTGATAATGAACGATTACTGCAACATAACGAATATCTTCGGGAAGAAATTCATTTTTTGAAGCAAATCTTAGACCATATTGATTTTATGGAACAAGCCGACGTTTTTTGAAATTGAAACAGCGCATCGAATACAGTTGCGAGACCCAAAAATTACTCAACAATACAAATAAGTGAAATATACGGTGGCGTAATGACGTGAATCGCATTAACTGCATTGTGTTACATGGCGGATTGGGCAAGTCCCTCCCTTTCCTTTAATGTCAATTTATCCGTATAATAATGTAGAATGAAATATATATCAACGACGCCATATATGAATTCCAGTCCAATTTAATATCTTATATAATTCATTTTTCCAAAATATGTAAATACATCCTGATAGCTACATGATTGGAACTTTCCGTTGACATCTGTATAATAATAGAGGCAATCAGATTGCACAAATAGCACGTTAGGCCAGTTCGATGGACGTTAAAGATTGTACGACGTGATTATAATTCACTACTTCAATTATTCCAACCGCTGTCACATATTTTATTTGTTTGGACATTTGTTAAGTATACAGCCCTGAGGAACATATTGACCCTTCCAGAGTATCTACATCTCTGACCCTTCAAGTTACTGATCTAGAACACTTTAACAATAAATGTAAAGGTATGACTGTTTTTTGCGAGAAATCTTAATCAAAATTATTTTATTTTCTGTATACTGTTATATTCTTTACAATTAAACATATATTTATAGTTTCAAAATTCAAGTATTCTATTATTATTAATTTCAATGAAAGATTTATTAATAATTTCTTATTTATATATATTACTTACTAATAATATTCATAATGTTGCATTCTGATAAAGGATGTATTTATCAATTTAATTTATTTATAATTTTAATATTTATTAATTATCATTATGCTACACAACAGATTTATTAATAATTTCTAATTTATATATAATACTTACTAATAATATCCATCACGTTGCATTATGGTTAAAGATGAATTTATAATTTAAACTTATGTACAGTTTTAATATTCAATAATATTCATTACGTTACAAGAATTCAGATATATAATTCCTTGCTATAACGATGTGTATGATGTATGCGTGACTCTCATGATTGAACACAGTCGTTCACCCGCAAAGACCTGCGTTGAGACTACGTATTTATATAGAGAATACTAGGTTAGCGTTGAACACAGAGAAGTTTATGTTGCGAGGCTTAGAACTCCGGGAGCGCGAGCCTTGGCGAGCGCTTTCGGTGTTCGAGTCGAGCAACATAAACTTCTCTGTATTCAACGCTAACCTAGTATTCTATTTATCCCATTTTTTTCAACGTGACATTTAAAATAAATAGATCTAATAACCTTAACACTAATTTTAATTTATTCTTAAAAGTGCTAAAAAATCTAACGAATGCAGCCATGCGTAGTGATATACAATGTATTTGTGCTGATACGCAAAATAGTCTTTAAAAAAAATCACACAAAAACTGTACAACGAGAATAAACATCACCATATGCCTCAATTCAATTTTACGCAGCATGCACATTTTAATACATTACGACCGCGAAAGGAAGATTTTATTATTTTTATTTTCGAAAGAAAATGATCAAAATCAAATATGGCGGCGATTGCTCCTGATTAAATGATGTCGATGCCAACTTACACACAGAGTCGTTCTAAACATAAATTATCAAAAAAGTACTCGCCTTATTTGTTCATGGACGCTGCAGATTTTGATGGCGTCTTGATCTAGCCTTCACATCCTTTAGTTTGCGATCCAAACACAAGATCATCCGTAAAAATTATATAAAGCTTTGAAACACTTGTTGCAAACGGGTTATTCTTACTGAATAGACTTTTTTTGATAAAATCACAAAGACAAAATTTATTCATCAAAGAAAATACCCTTACGTTTACTAACTTCCAAAAGCAAATCGAATAGACTACTGAACCAAAATACACACCATCAGTAGGTATGCTCGACACACACAAATTCACATCAAAATAGGCACGCTTATTCTGAAAATTAATAACACGAATTAGCTAGATCTACATGTAGATCTAAATCCTTCGTCTCACCGGTTCCATCCGAGGTAATTAGTCCATAGAATATGCACTTTTTCATAATAACATCCACGAATCGATATATAAACACGAAAAAATGCGAGTCTTCAATGTTTTATTCCCAGACATCCCATACTTGTTTCGTGTACACCTAAAGTTTACTAAAGATGACATCACACAAATGACGCAATAAGTATGTCATTTTATGACGCAATCAATCAGCTGATTCATTTTACGGATGGCGAAAAATTATGACCCGCGACTAGATCTAAAGGTTCTAGGTTGTATTTATAATTTTAAAGCCAAAGTTTTCTCGACTCTAGAGATTTCTTTCGAAAAATCATTCAGTGGTTGAATAATTAAAAAATTAGTTCCGGCCTTGACATTGAACACGTGAAGACGTGGATTACATCGCTGGTGTAAAATGTGTTTTAGAATCAGTTTGGAATAATAGTTTGACAGAAAAAGTGTGAAATATATGGACATAAATAGCGGGTAAACAACTTATTTATTCTCTTTTATCAATAAAGCAATTAATATTGATAGAAAACGTCAAACTTTAAAAATGAAATAAAGTAATCACGAGGAATGGGCGACGCCATTGTAAATTTCACGGACATGCGATTCATGTGATTCACGAGTATGCCTTAGTTACTGATATAAACGATTTATGTGAACAACAATCGGAGTTTGAACCAGAAAGCAATTTTTATGCAGTAAACTAAATATTTTATTCATAATTCAAAAAGAAAAACACTACAGACATGGAAAAGGACAGTAAAGACGTGAAAGCCGGTGATAAAAGAACCAGAGACAATGTGAGCAGCGTGAGTGACAATAGCATGTGTGAGCAAGTAAGTGTAAGGCAAAAGAAAAAGAAACAGAAGAACGTTAATAAAGTTAAAAGCGATGACGACGATACAGACATAGAAATTGCTACAGAACTAAAAAGCATTAATGAAAAACTGAAAAACGTCATTACCAAGGACAGCAAAGAACTTAAGGATCTAGTTAAAGAGATAGTCATTCAGCTGAAGGAAGAACTGTTTAGTACATTTATACAAAGATTAGATAAAATGGAGGGAGAACTGTTTGATAATGACATTGAAAACAACAAGAAGACCAAACAAATAGACGACTTACGTGGGGAGCTACAAGAACAAAAAGAAGAAAATGAACGCCTAAAAAAAGCCTTGAAAAACAACGAGTATGCAAACCAACTCCACATAAATGAACTTGAGCAATATAGCAGAAGGAACAACATACGGATAGAGGGGATAGAAGACAGCGAAAGAGAGAATTATATAGAAACGACAGAAAAGGTGATAAACACTCTGAACGCCCACATTCCAGATTTGAATTTATCAAAGATTGACATCGACATAAGTCATCGGATTGGTCCTTTTCAGCGACAGAAAAAAGGCCTATAATAGTAAAGATGGTTTCCCGAATGAGAAGGCACCAAATTATGCAGGCGGCGAAACTACTACGCAAGAAAGCACAACCAGTCTACGTAAATGACCATCTGACCAAGCTCAACGCGGAAGTCTTCGCAAGTGTAAGAAGGAAGCAGTCAGACATTGTCAAATCAACATGGACACGTGAGGGAGCCATCTTTTACAGGGATGTCAATGAACAGACACACAAAGTCAACACAGAACAATATTGTTTCTGGTTGGACCTTCCCTGGCCAAACTGAGAACGCAAAGTGTTAACAGAACCTTTTCTTTTTTATACACTATCAGAAACACAGTGTGTTTGTTTTCGGGGGATCTTGCAACCACAGGTAAATTAAACAAACCACGGAAACCACGAGGAAACTTCCCGAAGCAGAGACGTTAGTTTTGACAGTGCGGTGATAAATACTATAGAATTAAGAAGCAATTAAATATTTATAACATAGTTTGGGCTACTTAAATTATTTAAACTTATTTGTTAAGCAGGTGTTTATATTTTATATAAATAATTAATATATCGTTTAATCATTTGTATCTAGCTTAACATACCAAACACATAAATGACCACATAAAGGACATACATTCGTGATAATGATCATTTAATCGTTTTGTTTTTTTATAACTTGAGCAACAAACCATTTAAACGAGCCATCGGTCTCGTTTTGTATGTGTTTTATTTTAATTGTGATTGTTATAACACAATATTGTTTGTTTGTTTTGTTTGTTTTTTTTTAAGATTATTTTTATGTGGATCTACAGTTTTTCGAGTCCAATTTAAATTTGAAATGTTTTATGAAGTGAAACATTATAAGATAAATAAGATATTTTTGGAGATGAAAAACATAATTGTGTGTATGCATGTTATGATAAGAGGAGTCAAACACGCACACTCACACATGCACACGCGCACAAGACGCATAAACGCTAAAAACTGTTTTGTAGCATACATAGACACATCTTCTTATAACTTGCCATTATGGCTGTCTAAACTTTTGTTTTCGTGTTTTAGACGGCCAAACAGTGGCAGCTTAAAATAAATATACAAGGTTAAATACTGTTTTTTTCTGTAACCGTTAAAGCAATCTAGCTTCCACTAGGTGGCTAAAATTAACGGCACTGTTCTTAGAGATAAAAAGTTCAGCACACTTGCACATAAGAACACAGACACAAAGGCATACACGCACACGCACACACACACACACACACACACACGCACGCACGCACGCACGCACGCACGCACACACACACACACACACACACACACAAACACACACACACACACACGCGCACACACTCGCACACACACACACACACACACACACACACACACACACACACACACACACACACACACACACACACACACACACACACACACACACACACACACACACACACACACACACACACACACACACACACACACACACACACACACACACACACACACACACACACACACACACACACACACACACACACACACACACACACACACACACACACACACACACACACACACACACACACACACACACACACACACACACTCACACGCACGCACGCACGCACGCACGCACGCACGCGCGCGCGCGCGCACGCACACACACACACACACATACACACACGCACACACGCACGCACACACACACGCACACATGCACGCACGCACAAACGCACGCACGCACGCACAAAGAGAGTACGCATACTTTTATAAATGAAAAAGACCAACTCTCAACTGCAACACGTTATTTTAGTAAATATGTTGATGTCTTTCTTCATTCGTAATTGTCGCCTTTATTGTAAAAAGTAAATGCACAAGTTTGTGATTATGATATAGAAATACTTAAGATATGAAAACTTCTAATGTATGTATAAATGTTGTTGCTGCTGTTTTTAATAACATTTGTTTTCTTTTAGAAAAACTAGATACTTTGTTATAGATCTTGGTATTTGCAGTGCATAGGTCAGAATAAATGTGTACTACATATATATAACTAAAACCGCTTAAAATGTGTACCTTCTAAAGTTTAACGAGTAATCCGATTAAGATTGTATTGTTAGCAGTTGTTGTTTTTTTTTTGTTTTTTTTCCCCTAAAAATAGCTTTACTATATCTGAAGCGAATGTGTTACTCAGACTTTGTGAATATTTAAGGACTGTATATAGGCACATCTCTTTGCTGTCTCGTCTTGTATATGTTTTATTTTACTTGTGATTGTTATAACACAATATTGTTTGTTTGTTTTTTGTTCTTTTTTGAAGATTATTTTTATATGGATCTACAGTTTTTCGAGTTCAATTTAAATATGAAATGTTTTATGAAGTGAAACATTACAAGATAAATAAGATATTTTTGGAGATGAGGAATAGAATTGTGTGTATGCATGTTATGATAAGAGGAGTCAAACACACACACACTCACACACGCACACGCGCACAAGACGCATACACGCTAAAACTGTTTTGTAGCATACATAGACACATCTTCTTATAATTTGCCATAATGGCTGTCTAAACTTTTGTTCTCGTGTTTTAGACGACCAAACAGGGGCAGCTTTAAATAAATACACAAGGTTAAATAATGCTTTTTCTGTAACCGTTTGGCAATCTAGCTTCCACTAGGGGGCTAAAATTAACGGGACTGTTCTTAGATATTAAGTTCAGCACACTTGCACATAAGAAAACGGACACAAAAGCATACACACGCACATGCACACACACACGCACGCACGCACGCACGCACAAACGCACGCGCACACACATACTCGCTCTAATTAGTTTATTTAGTTTAGTCCGAGTGTATTAGTTCATATGTTTATTGAATGTGTCTGTTATACAATTTTTGTATATATATTTTTTTTATGGCAAAACCCTTCCCTTTTTGTTATTGTAAACAGTTTTATTTATCATGTGTACCTGTTGCTTTTCGGGATGTAACCAAAACTTTTATTTTAAGGGTCGAGTTACAAATACTTATAACACAGTGTCGTTGAAAAGATGAGAACGACGAATACATTTTTTTTTTAAATGACAGTCGAAATATGTAGTTATAACACAAAAGGGTTAGCATCATCAGCAAAACGTACCATTATGTTTCAATGGCTTAAGGAAAACAAATTTAAAATATGCTTTCTTCAAGAACTACACTGTAACGCAGATGTAGATAACACACCTTGGGGTAATCAATGGGGAGGAGACCTTTTCTTGAGCGGAAATAGTTCTAACTCTCTAGGCATTGGCATTTTTATCAAGAAAGATTTAGACTTTAAATATAACATTTTAGAATATGAGGAAATTATAATAGGCAGGCTACAATTATTGAAAATAGAAATACAAGGGAAACTAATTGTTTTGTTTAATATTTATGGTCCAAACACGGATAATACGGATTTTTTTAACACTTTGGATATACATATACAGAAATATAATGATCATTCACTAATCCTTGGTGGGGATTTTAACACTGTTATTAACTATAAGTTAGATGAACTAAACGGTCGATCAGATACAAATAAAAAATGTAACGAAAAAATAAAAGAAATAATAGAAAACAATGACCTATGTGATATATGGCGTTTAAAAAATCCACATAAAAAAGTTTACACATGGCATTCAAACACTCGACCGCCTATATTTTGTCGCTTAGATTATTTTTTAATATCTCAGGACATTGTAAATTGTCTCGCAGATTGCAACATTTCCACAGGGTTCAAATCGGACCACTCAATAATATCAATTAAATTAAATCTACATGTATATTGCAGAGGTCCAGGATACTTTAAAATAAATAATTCATATTTATTGGAACAAGAATATCAAAGTTGTATCCGGGCGTCTATATCGGAAATCGCAAACATCAATCGCGAAGCTAATCCAAATACTTTGTGGGAAATAATTAAAGGAAGCATTCGAGACGAGACAATTAAATATGCCAGCAAAATAAATAAGAAGAAAAAGGAACAGGAAGAAACACTTAAATCGAAAATTACAGAGCTAGAACAACAACTAATAATAAATAGCAATGATTTAGATAAATGCAAACAACTAATCGACTCAAAAAGTGAATTAAATAATCTAATTGAAAATAATATAAAAGGAATACTGCTACGAGCTAAGGCACAGTGGATTGAAGGCTCCGAAAAAAACACAAAATATTTTGCAAATCTGGAAAAAAAACGAGCAGAAGCCAAAAGTATACAACAACTCAAAACTAAAAATAATAGCATAATACAAGACCAAAAAGACATACTAAATCACACAGCAAACTTTTATAAAGATCTTTATAAAAAGGACACCAATATAGAAAAAAACAATTATGAACGTTTCTTTACGAATATATGCAATAAGATAAGTCCAGAACAAACGCAAAATGAACAAAAGTATCTATCACAGCATGAATGCGCTAAAGCATTGTTAGACATGAAGAACAATAAAAGTCCAGGATCTGATGGTATCTCTGCAGAATTTTATAAAATATTTTGGACAGATATTAAGGAATATGTTTTTAATTCTCTTAATTACTCTTTAGACACAAATAACCTTACAGAACTGCAAAAACAAAGCATAATTACTTTACTACCCAAGACCGGAAAAGACACCCTTTTGATCGATAACTGGAGGCCTGTCTCACTTCTTAATGTGGATTACAAAATAGCTACAAAAGCCATTGCCAATCGCATAAAACCTTTCTTAAATCACATAATTAGTACAAACCAAACCGGCTTTATCAAAGGGAGGTACATTGGCGAAAATGTAAGACTTTTACAAGAAATTATTGAACGAATTGATGAATCTAACGAAACCGGCCTAATATTTTTTTCTGATTTTAATAAAGCCTTCGACAGTCTTGATCATGAATTTATGTTTAAATGCCTGCGCCATTTCGGTTTTAGCGAACACACTTTACAGTGGGTTAAGTTATTCTATAAAGATGCAACATCGCGTGTAACAAATAATGGACATTTTTCGGAGTTTTTCTGTATCAAAAGAGGGGTGAGGCAAGGATGTCCTTTATCGCCGTACCTTTTTATTATCTGCATTGAATTAATGTCGATAGACATAGAACTTAACACAGAAGTAAAAGGAATAAAAATTAATAATGTAGAACTAAAACAGTCACTTTTTGCTGATGACGCTTCTTTCATACTAGACGGTTCTCGTACATCGTTCGAAACATTAATAAAAATCATAGAAGAATTTGCAGAAATATCCGGACTTACATTAAACAGACAGAAATGTAAAATACTTAAAATAGGGGCATTCAAAAATAACCCAATCGAGTTTTGCAAACATAAACAATTCATTTGGAACTCTAAACACGCCTCAACTTTAGGGATAGAATTTAGTAACGAACCAACAGAAATAATGTTATTAAATTTTCCTGAAAAAATTCATGCTTTTGAAACTTGTTTGAATAAATGGAAACGGTGGAAACTATCGTTAATTGGAAAAATCACAGTTTTAAAAAACTTTGCAATACCCAAGCTTGTATATCCATTAACAGTTTTACCAAATCCATCCCAAGAAATCATTTCAAAAATAAATACACTATGTTTCAAATTTCTGTGGGATGAAAAACCTGATAAAATTGCCAGAAAGCAGATCATACAAGATTATGCCGATGGTGGTTTAAAAATGTTAGACATTGACCTATTCTTAACATCCCTCAAAGCCAGTTGGGTGAAAAGATTTATATTTCAACCCGACTCAAAACTGATTAGAATATATACCAATATGCTAAACAACTATGGAGGAATGTTAATTTTCAAATCAAATTACCATGAAAAAGATGTTAGAGACCTTAACATCAAATCCGAATTCTTAAAAAACATCCTCTGTGGATGGCTCAGTGTCTCATTAGAAAAAAATGAAATCCCAATACAAAAGCAAATTATCTGGAATAATACATTTATAAAAAACGAAAATAAAACTTTTTTTATTAAAACATGGTTCGAAAGAGGTATTCAATATATTGAACAAATATATGATTTTAGAAAAAGAGAATTTTACAGTTTCCAAGATATAGTAATTCTTTATGAAATAGATAAAGCAGATTTTATAAAATACCATCAAATTGTCAAAAGCATACCCGTCGATTGGAAAAATAAACTAAAAGTAAACGATATCATTTATACCACCCCGGAATACATGCTTAACAAAATAACAGAACATACAAAAGCTTGCAAACTAGTTTATAAATCTCTTTTACTAAAACACAAACCTGAAAAGTTCAAACAATTTGACAAATGGAAAGACACGCTTAATAATCCAGAAATTAATCAAAGAACTATCTTCAGTCAATCAGTTAAATTAACTATTGACACCAAACTTAGAAATTTCCAATATAAATATCTCATGCACATTTTACCAAACAACACTTACCTACATAAATGCAATCTTGTTCCGTCAACCTTATGCGATTTTTGTAATATGTACTCAGAAACGAATATTCATGTATTCTGGGATTGTCATCTCATTCAAAAATTTTGGATGGATATCAAAAACTTTATTGACAACAAATCAAACAGGTTAGAAAACATTGAACTAAATTTTGCAAAAATATCATTCTGTAATTTCACCATAGCTGACTCCAAAAATGCACACGTTATAAACTCCGTAATATTATTGGCTAAATACTTTATCTTTAAATGCAAACAGGAAAAAGCAACACCGCAAATAGATGCTTTTGTATCTTTTTTTAATAATCGAATTAAACTCGAGGAATTAATAGCGACAACACAAAATAAATTACATATATTTTATACTCACTGGACATTTGTAACATAGGTACACCTACCCAAAAGCAACATACACTTTCCTTTTTTTTTTAATTTTTAGTGTTTTTTTTTTTCTATCCATATATTTATGTAACTTTGTGATTCTATTCCATGTTGGTGAAACTTAAAACATATTTATTCACACCAACCATAGTCTTCACTGATGCTTTGTATCATAATTATATCGAGAAAAATGTGAAACAAATATATTAAAAACTAGGTATTTCATACAGTATATGTTCTGAAATTATGTAATAAAAATATTACGATGGAAATAAAAAATGGAATAACAAAAAAAAAATTAGTCCGTGCACGCGACAGGTATATTCCACAGTGTTGGAGACAGGCTAGTATATTCCATAAGGTGTTATACAGTCAATGTCGCGGTGAAAATGGGATAAATTTGTTTATCAGACGAAAAATTATGTCGATACTATAAAGAATGACTAGCACGTTCAATCACTGTAATGTATTTTGCCCATGATGTAATTCAAGACTATAATTAAGGTTTGCTTTTTCGCCCGCCCTTCCGCCGTCAATGACACAGGTGTTACATCATCTCCTCTGAAAACGATTGGTTGACTTCAAACAAACTACGCAAACATGTGCTACAAATGCCTTAGTTGACTCTAGCAAAACATCAGGCCCGGTGCTTCTACTTCAATATCAAAATGATCCATACATAATTTGGCAAATATTTACCTCATACAAACGTCTGTGTACATACGTGTTCTCTTCCTATCACATCCCCTTTGAGGTACTATGTCAAATATAATGGCAACCCTGACCATTATTCTTGTAGACAACATATACTTTTCCCCAAAACCATACGAAACGTAAGTACTTCTACCAATAACTTCAAAATTTGACATGTTCGTATATCTAAATGGCCTCTACACCACTTTGAGGTCACTATGTAAAAGATCAACATTAACAATGGTCACAAAACGATTGATTCCACCATACCGCTTCCAAATTTCACATTTATATGTAGATTGCTTTCGCTGTATTCATATTGAGGTCAAGGTTTAAGGTTACATTGGCCATCAGTAAAAAAAATGCTTAAAATTGGCATGAAATGCAAGTATTTGAGTAGTGTATTACGCATTTTGTAAACGTTTCTTGTTCATTTATGTAAGATCTGTTTGAACGCATTTTTTATTTCAAATACAATATGTGAAAGTGGTTATGATGCCACTTAGAGCAGTGTTTCCACCAGACATTGTTTTTTTTCGATACGTTGACTATACATGTTCTAAGCAAAATAGGGCACTTCTGATAATTTCGAATTTTATATTTTAATCTCATTTCATTAAGTGAATTCTTGCACGATATACTTTACTTTTTACCAAAGCAATTTTCATTGACAGACTATTATTTTATTCATTGGGGTTAGCAGTTAAATGCGATGTGCTGTACGATTGACATAAAACGGAAGCTAATGCGTGTTTACCAAATATCAGCAGTCTTTAAAAAAAATCGATTGCGGCGACACTTCCTACATATAAAACTTAAAAATCGAACTCTTATGCCCGGAGGATATGAATGTGATCATCACAAATTGTCTAAAGATATTAACTAATGTACTTTTGAAAACAGTTTCCTCCATACTCTATCAAGTGATGTATTTGCATATTTTTTACCAAAAATACGTATGAATATAGTTGTTGGAAAGGTCAGTTTTACTTACGAACCGTTCTTTATTAACTTGAAAATTGAATATGATCTAGAATCAACTGCTATTGTGTTTTTTACCAGACTTTTCACCCCAGGAAACCCGATACCTTGCGGGTCGTGCAATACCATGGGGGACTGTGCTGTGCATTTTGGCACGTACATACATAGGGTAAGTAAATTGGAAAAATGAAATTTTTCAAAGTCCAATTTGAACCAACTGTGTATTAACATTGATAACAAAGGTATTGGCCGACATGTAGAAAAGATCCTGACTAATTTTCGTAAAAAATCAGCGAAATGTGTCTCCCTGAAGTATAAGATCGGGCAAAACGGGCCATGTTCAGGCATTTAGGGGAGAAAAAAACTGCTTTAATTTGCAAGCCACTACAATAATTAAAGGATTTATACAAACTTTCACATGTCTGCCATAACCTCTCAGCAGGGTTTCTCCAGAAAACTATTTATTATGGAGAAATTTGCGTTTTTAATGACCATGTTGTGAAAACATTGATACCATCTGGGGAAGACCAGGAAACCATATGTGGGCAGTGACTTTATAATTCTTTTTCAGCCATTTTGTTACAATTTCTTTGCTTTGTAGAGGCCTACAGTAAGTGTATGTGGGCACATATGCATTCAAATGTACTTTTAATGCCTTATATATTATCAATAGTGCCTTTTCAACATTCTCGAGTTTTATATCTTTTTACCAACACTATTTTGGAAAATATAAAGAAAGACTTGACTGCTTTGTCGCATACATTAATTGGTTAGGTACATAAAAATGATGTGTTAATAAGTGTATATTGGGTGTGTATGTATAATATTTATGTGGCGTGTTCTGAGACTTTAGGTGCTCATTCGACAAGTGTCATAATTAGAAAAACTCATTTGAAATGACGTCGCTAAACTTGCGCTTAATTTTGTTTAGATTGCCTGTTTTCTGTGATTTTACTGTTAAGCGTATTTAAGAAACATAAAAATCGTCACAGACTGTCCTTGGAAAGAATTGTCTATCAAACAAATAGTTGCGAGTTGGTTATCGTGTTATTTCTTAAAAGTTGACCCAGCATTTGTAAAAATATTGCAAGACATATACATTTCCAGAAAGGAAATTCATTTCTGCGTTGAATAAGACCGCGATCGTGAAAATCGCTGCACAATTGATGAAGATATGGCTGTTCAAAGCGATGCACCCCGTTTTGGGGTGATTTTGAGTTGCATACCTTGTTATATATATATTTGATAGTGAATTTTTTTTTTCCAGAAAAGTTAATTTTTCGTTATAATATGATTATTTATCATTCAAAATGATGTTTTCACTAATTAATATCATAGCCACACGCTAACCACCTGTGCATTTAACCACATAAAGTACAGTTGATTAAAAGAATAACACTTACCTTGTTCACAGACAAGTTTAATCATTGTTATGAATTCTTGAAGGATATTTCCTGGAAAACTTTACAGATAAGTTATTAAATGATTGAACTTTTAGTCATTTGTTAAAACATAATGTTTTTGTTATTTTAAGTGTTTCAATTTTAACGTAATTCCCTATGTGTTCGATAACTGGTTCGTCCACCATATTGATAATAATAACCGCAAGGGGAGTTAGACAGTACTGTATAGATAGATAGATAGATATCTGACCTTCTTGAGAAGAAGTTTGATAAGTTATTAATACCACACCACCAGAAAACACTAAGCATGTCTGCTAAATGCATGTGATATATTAAGAGGATGAAATGGAAAACTTTGCAAAAGCAACTATTCCTGTCTATCCCACTTGCAGATGTAATAATGCAAGTTGCCAACCAAAATGGGACTAATAAAAGCTCATATTACAGCTAGTTGCTGTAACAAATTTACAATCACAAGCAGTCTTTGATTTTGTGCAATGACAATGATAGATTTAAGAGTAACAATAGCTCTCATGTTGATATAATATGTTTGAATGTCGAAGACATTTTACCTATACTCACTTTATTACAGTATGCATTTTTAATAATTTATATTCCATTCCACAATAACGGCTTAAAATAACTGCATGAATTAATTAATTTTTTAAATGGTTACCATGGTAACCACACAGTTTTAATCATTGTCATGTAACTAACTCTGTAATATTCATGATTCCTGAATGTTTAGATTTTTGATAAGTTTTATGATATGAATTTGTAAAATTAATTGAATGATTTATTGAAAATTGAACAAAACAGAGAAAAAAATGTTTGTCTATGTAGGTACTAAATTATGGGATCTGTTTTGAATTTGTTAAAAATTGTTATTGTCATTGAATTATTATTATATCTGAATTGCTAAGAGATTGAAAAGAAAAATGCATTTTTTTAATTATGTTGTGTATTATTGTTTGCAAAGTTTAGTAAACATACTTTTGAATGATCAAATCTTTTAAATAAATTATTGTAGTTTCACTTCTTTTAAATTAATTATTATGTGTATGGCAATTGGTTTCCATGGCTGCAGTTCAACTAAAACCTTGAGATATCTTGTAAGCAATCACTATATTTGGACAAAAGTAGATGCAGGCTTTGGAATATATTGGTAATTGTTAAGACATTTTTTGCAATGTCATTAAATTTGTGTACAAATTTGGTAACTGTTAGTTATGTATCTAAATAAATTGTACTGTAAATTAATTTTGCGGAACTTTTCACAAAAAACCATATATATTGAAATAGACACTTTGCCTTTGTATCTGCATCAGGTATAGATTTTGTTCTTATATTATTAATAATGTTTTCATGTTAACCAATAGAAATGCTATCTTGTTGATGATGTTTTCTAATTCTTTAGTAGTTTTGATTATACCATATAATAAAACCATATGTTATTGATCTAATACAGCACTTGTAGATTTGTTAAACATTTATTTACTGATTTTATTGACATGAAAACAAATGAAAAAAATGTTGTTTTTTTGTTTTATTATTTGCATTTCGAAATCAGCCGATTTCACATTATATTGAGTAATATTGCAAATATTGCAACATATATGGAGGCTTCTGAAAATGTAAATAACTCAAATTCGTCCATGTACCCCAGTACGACCAAAAATCTCAGAACAGGCCACAATTATTAGTCACAAGTTTAAACTAGATGGTAGTGATGATCGCAATCCTTACTCATTGATTCACTTTTTTACGAGCCTCAAAAACTTCTCATTACTTTATTACCAAAAAATGAAGGACTTTTTTTCAACCTGCCATAGATAGGAGTTGGGTGGTGTATAGAGATGGCTGTTGTTTTCAGATGGTTACCTGAGTAACAGGTGTTTAAATATATATATAAGTTAAACAGTTGATAGACACTGTGAGCGAGTTGTTTAGGAAAATGAGATACACTAAAGGCAACAATTTATAGATACCCGTTTAAATTTTATTTTTAGCTCGCTTGTATATATATATATATATATATATATATATATTTTTTTTTTCCATGTCCCTTGACATATTGCTTTCATATTTTGCATACTTCTTTACCAACATAACTACGACCTATAAACAATAGCAGACAACTGTATCAACCATTTTGTAAGAATTATGGCCCTTTTTTCACGTAGAATATGCATATTATTGATAAATCTATGTTAAAGTTTGCGTACCACCTCAACTATTTTCAATGTCCCTTGACATATTGCTTTCATATTTTGCATACTTCTTTACCAGCATGACCCTATCTATTAATAAGAGCAGACAACTGTATCAAGCATTCTGTAAGGATTATGGCCCTTTTTTCACTTAGAAAATTGAACATTTTGTTAAGTTTTGTGTTTAGGTTCACTTTATTCCTAAAGTATCAAAGCTATTGCTTTCATACTTCAAATACTTTCTTACTATCATGAGGGTACTGTACTTGCCAAGTTGAATTTGACCTTGACCTTTGCATGACCTTGACTCTCAAAGTCAAATTAATAAATTTTGCTTTAATTGCAATAACTTCTTTATTTATGATCATATTTGATTCAAACTTTAACAAAACAACCCTTACCTGACATAGCACAATGGACTCCATCCATCACGTCCCACCACAGAATACACCCCCCCCCATCCACCCCCCCCCCCAAAAAAAAAAATAATCCTTTTTTTCTATTTTTTTTTAAAGATCATCTAATAACTGAGCAAACCCCATATTTTTACCCCCTCTCCACCCCCACCCCCACCCCCATTTTTTTAAACATGTTAAAAAAACAACACACATATTTATTTATTTTATTTTTGAAGGACTGTCCAACAATCCGACTCAAGCTATTGCTATCAAACTTGTTAATAAAATCTATTAGTTTGTTTTATGTCTTGACAAATGTTCAATGGATTGTGGAAAATATACCTTAACTCAGAATTGTCTATAGAGTACAACTTCTTACAATCATAAGGGATCAATATGTTTAAATTATGGTCCTCTTCCACATACATTATGACTATATTACCTTTACCTTATTAAATATGAACAATTTCCCCATGATGGGTTACGTTAAACTGTCAAGCACTTGAATAGTCGAGCGCGCTGTCCTCTGACAGCTCTTTTTTTAATGTTGAAATAGGGAGAGGTAGCAATCCTTGTATTACATTGACTCGTGCATAGCATATATCTGATAAGATAAGGGGAGGTAAACCAAACTAAGAGGTAGCCATTAGTGAAATTGTTTGGAGATGAATGTTTGTTGTTGACATTTACTGTTAGTGAATGTTTCACTGTAAAACAACTTCCTTACAACCTGACTGAACAGTTACTAATAAATGCCGATTTACATATATTTCAGATGGAGTCACATACAGATATAGAGCCGCTGCTAGACCTTTTCGCTGCTGATGCGGAGATGTTTGTAGCAGATGCTGCTGATGCATGATGATCCTGAGGAGGCAAACAATGATCCAGATATACTTGATAGCTCATTTCTAAAAATATCCAGAGAGGTCGACGTGCATGGAAAACCCTTTAATTGTGAAATTTGTGGCAAATCATATAACGTGAAAAGATCACTGTCAAGGCATCTTAAGGTCCATTCAAGTGTAGACTCATACAAGTGTTCTCTTTGCACACTTTTCTTTGAGGATTCAAGCAAACTACTAGAACATAAACAGGCAAAACATCCGCACCATTTATGCGTACATTGTGGCAAGTATTTCTGTAGGAAATTCAACTTAGAGCGCCACCTTGCTACACATGATATGGGAACTCCATCCAAGATGGTAAAGTGTCAACATCCAGGATGTGATAAGACGTTTAGAGACAAAACAACACGAGATGATCATACCAATACACACGGCAATTTAAGGCCACATGAGTGTATTACTTGTAATAGAAGCTTCAATAGCCACTCTGCAATGAAGATGCATGCCAAAATATGTTCAGGAAAGAAGGAGAACTGTTTTAGCATCTGTGGTGTTAAATATAGGGAACCACGTTCGCTAAAAGAACATTTACGCGCGGTTCATCAAAAGCTGGAACTGAAATGCTCAAAATGTAGGAAGCCGATTAAGTACCGGCCAAATCTACACAGACATGAGAAGAAATGCAAGGGGACTCCAATTTGACTGTATGTATTATAATTGTATTGTTTTCCATTGCTGATATCATATGTTAAGCTGTAAGTCTAAAAGTAATAGTATCAGATTTGGAGGCAGTTATATTCCGTATACTGCTAGCTCATGAGTCAGAAGGATCTACGTTTGTTTTATCTTTGTTTTCTAGTCAAATAGGAACATGCTCAATGGTGTTTGATCCAGATAAACACAGTACATGTTTATAAGCACGGTCTTATCCGGTACCCTAGTTGTGTACACAACTGACTGGGCCTAACATAAAAATAGTGTTTGTTTCCACTCTCGGGACCCATATGGTATTTAAGGTTGGGTAGGTAGGTAGGGAAAAAATCTTATATTTTTTACAAGATGCATAAAGAAGCTTGATATATTATAACAATTATTTCTATTCCACTATATGTAACCTGGTTAATAAAATATACATACAATAGTTTATGATTTTAAGAAATAACACTGAAAATAATTTTGCAGTTTTTGATTTATTGGCATTGCAATTGCATCAGATATTGAACGTTCGTCGCCATTTTTGTCCCAAATTCATTTTTTAGTTTGCAATAAAGTTTTCAGGTAGGGTGAAATTTGGTGGGTAGAAAGTGGGAGGGGGAAACAAACAATATTTAAATTTAGGCCCAGGTTATTAAGATGTAATTAATTTAGAACACTTTGTTTTAGAATAACGTTTATTATGTTTATTTTTAATTTTTTCTTACATGCTGGTGTGTAAGGAAACACACAATTCTTGTTTATACTATTATTATCATTTTTACATTAATGACAGTAATCATAATAATTACATGACAATACTCATTTCATTAATGAGTCAGAAGGATCTACGTTTGTTTTATCTTTGTTTTCTAGTCAAATAGGAACATGCTCAATGGTGTTTGATCCAGATGAACACGGTACATGTTTATCAGCACCGTCTTATCCGGGACATACGACTGACTGGGCCTTAGATTAAAATAGTGTTTGTATCCTCTCTCGCGACCCATATGGTATTTAAGGTTGGGTGGATAGGTAGGGAAAAAATCTTATATTTTTTACAAGATGCATAAAGCAGCTTGATTAAACAATTATTTCTGTTCCACTATAATATGCAACCTAGTTAATAATATATACATACGATAGTTTATGATTCTAAAAAACAACACTGATAATAATTTTGCATTTTTGATTGATTGGCAGTTCAATGGCACTAGATCATGAACGTACGTCGTCATTTTTGTCCTGAGAAAAAAAAATCATTTTTTAGTTTGCAATTAAGTTTGCAGGTAGGGTGAATTTTGGTGGGTAGGTAGTGGGAGGGGGAAACAAACAATATTTAAATTTAGTCCTTTGTTATGAAGATATAGTTAATATAGAACACTTTGTTTTACAGTAAGTTTTAATATCTTTATTTTTACATTTTTCTAACATGCTGGTGTGTAAGGAAACACAACACACAATTCTGGTTTATACTTTTATTATCATTTTTACATAAATGCCAGTTTTATTCTTTATAAATAATGTTTTGGAAAGAAGAAAACACCTTTCTTGTTTATACTTTTCTTATCATTTGTTACATTAATTACTGTTTAATTCTTTATGATCAATGTTTTCCATGGTAATCATTGTCTCAATCATTTTCAAATAAATCTATAAAAACTGTGTTCTTGCAATCTGTTATTCTTACTTTTTATATCATAACATTACATGTACATGTTATATCCATGTTTTAGTATTCAGTGCTGTGTTGTCTATGCCCTTCAAATGTCTGATAAGCCTTTACGATCATGCGCAAGAATCTTGGATTCGTCTGATGAATGATACTGTCTTACATCTTTCTGTCGCTTAGCTGGACACTCCGGGGCACTAATGAGACCGCTTTTCCGTTTCCCTTTGACACGAATTCTATCACTGGTATCAAAGAAATGGTTCCTGTAATTACAAATCAGAAATACATTATGTCAATAAAATTGTAAATCTAGAACATTAAGGTAATATAACATGTGTCGAATAGCACAATGGAGTGTTAACCGTATTATGTAATATTTTGACAACGAATACAGATTTTTCCTTGATTAGTTATGGAACATCATGGACAAGATGTTATCTAAACAAAAACAAAATATTTTGAAAATCACGATAACATCTGAGCATGCAGAACTGTATTATGATGTCATTAACGCATTGGTAATTATAAAAATATTACATGTCTGACAGGGTGACAGTAAATTTGTCAACTTTCGGAAAAAAAGTATTTCCTCAAGTTGACAAATTTACTGTCACCCTGTCAGACATGTAATATTTATGTATTATGCAATACTTTCACTTTTTGTATATACGGAATAGAACTATCAGCATACCTTATTGTTATACAATGTTTATCTGTTCCTGTTTCTGTTGCACATGGAATATTTGGCATATCAGAATCGTACTCTGGTTCTGACTACACAGATGACAGCGCTGTTTGCATATGGAAGCCTCTGCAATATTTTAAAGTTTATGTTTGATACAATTCAGCAAGTATCATGATTCAACTTCATTAAATTAAAGCGAACATGACCTGGCCTTCATCAAAATCAATAAATATACCAACCTATGTATCAAATTATATAACTATAATTACTTTGTAATTATGCTTAATTATATTACTGGGACAGGGACGGTCGGGACAAACTGATTCCTATATAGCCCCCGAAACAGACTTTGTGGCGGTATAATAATGTGTGTGTGGGGGGAGGGGGCAACACTAGCATTGTGATACAATGTAATTTTAGCACAAACTGGCAAACGAGTTAGTTATTAAGATAAAACTATCAGCTTAACATATCTAAAGTGGACATTGAATAACCACATTATATATAAGACAAAGGATTCAAGTTTCTGAAATGATGTTGGATGATAGCCAAATAATATCATTGAATGTATTCAAATGCATTAAAAGTACATTTGTATGCATATGTGCCAACATACACTTACTATAGGCCTCTACAAAGCAAAGAAATTGCATTAAAATGGCTGAAAATTAGGTTTTTTGTCACAAAAAATATTATGAAGTCACTGCCCACATATGGTTTCCTGGTCTTCCCCAGATGGTATCCATGTTTTCCCAACATGGTCATTAAAAACGCAAATTTCTCCACAATAAATAGTTTTCTGGAGAAACCCTGCTGAGAGGTTATGGCAGACATGTGAAAGTTTGTGTAAATCCTTTAATTATTGTAGTGGCTTGCAAATTAAAGCAGTTTTTTCTCCCCTAAATGCCTGAACATGTCCCGTTTTTCCCGATCTTCTACTTCAGGGAGCCACATTTCGCTCATTTTTTAAGAAAATTTGTAATGATTTTTTCTACATGTCGGCCAATACCTTTGTTATCAATGTTAATACACAGTTGTTTCAAATTGGACTTTGAAAAATTTAATTTTTCCAATTTACTTTCCCTATTTATGTTCGTGCCGAAATGCACAGCACAGTCCCCTATGGTATTACACGACCCGCAAGGTATCTGGTTTCCTGGGGTGTTTTACAAAGAGAATATGCAATCGTCATTTTTTCTCGGCAAAATATGCGTTATGGGGATAACTTTAATAGTCGCTCGAGCCCCAAACTGGTCACATAGATGATATTCATATATTTGTGCGTTACATCATATGTTCCATTAACCAGTCTAGATGGCCACGAATTACGACCTCCATTACAAAAGCGAAAGAAAAGATTTCCTAAATAATGCATACTCCTTTCATAAATTAAACACTGTGTAAAATTATGGGAAAAACGTGTCTTTCGTTATTAAAACAAACGTTGAGTTTTTGAAAATACATTTAAATAGCAAACTTAACAATTTCTTCTTTAAGACGTTTACACGCCTGCTAATGCCCATTCATCTATTTTAACATGTCATTTCAATCAATAAAATCAGACAAATTAAATTAACGCGAACAATGGTTGTTTGATCGCCTAAGGTACCGCTTTGCCTCCATTGTCATCCACCTAAAATGTACTGTACATAATATTTTCTCGAAGATCTGTTGGAAAACTATCTCCTTACCAAACATTACGTTAAACTCTCTTATGCAAAAAGCAATTTCACTAGTTCACAGCAGGACAGATAACTGCATTGTTTATAATGTCATTTGGACATGACCTGTCATACGATGTCTTCCGATCGTAACGTCGTTACGTTTTTATGTAAAGGGAGATTATACGGTTTTAAATATGTGTTAAATTGTAATATATTGATAAAAATATGTAACAATAAAACAAAATAGGCAAGAAAAATTATACATTTAAGACGAATTTCATAAAATGCAGCAAAGACAAATTAGCGCCTCAAGCCGATTGTGACGAAGATATTTCGTACAAAGTTTCCTACAATAACCAAAGCATTCGTCTTTTTATTAGGATCGGAGTTAGTGTTCGTGTGTCGTATGAATAGATATCGTTGCAGGAAATTAAAATGATCAGTAAAATTAAATTTAGATTCACATCGTACATCCATGATGTACATGCTGGCGA
The DNA here is from genome assembly GCF_020536995.1 of Dreissena polymorpha. Lineage (NCBI taxonomy): Eukaryota > Metazoa > Mollusca > Bivalvia > Myida > Dreissenidae > Dreissena > Dreissena polymorpha. Next base: position 34,758,326 of record NC_068356.1, read on the forward strand.
ATTCGACTGTACAGACATTTTCGATTTCAGAATTTAATGTCTGGCTTGTTTCGCATTTTTCGACACATGTTCTCCTTAACTTTTATTTCAATTTATATTGAAATATATGTATAATAAGTTTTTTACAAATTGTATGTTAATTCGTAAATATTTGACAAAATCGTATAATCTCCCTTTAATTCATTACAGTTCGATACCCGCTTGAGGTTTTATTTTTTCTGCCATTTTACTATTTTGTTTCAATCAATTTCTCATATTTAAATATTGGAGATGATTGATGTAATGAATTCTTTAGTAAAAAGCATTTATGTAAAAATATAACTTCATAGAAGTAATGGAAACCTTCAATTCACACAATATCCTGTTACTAAGGTTTGGAAATTTAAAAATTGTCCATCGTGTAGCGCGTGCGTGCGTTTAGGTGTTTTCTCAATTTATAACATAACAGTATCGCCTTTCATCCGTAAAATATATCTAAACACTATTAATTGATGTAGATTTCTTCAAAATTTTAAGTCGATAAGCTTCTATTTTAATCTTTAACGAAGTATTGCGTAAGTAACCATGTTTAGATGTTCTAAACATAATAATGAGGCTGCTTAGAGCTTCGGCTATCTTGGTACCTATTATTTACGAGGTAACAAAGCAGTCATGCGAGTGAATTTGCTAACCACGAGTCAGTGGCTTCAGATGAGGCACGTCGGAATCTACCATATTCTTGTTTTCAATGGTCGATGTTATATTAAAATGAACACACCATTGCCTACACTGAATTTCAGCAATCGACATTAAAAAACATGACATCAGATATGTAGAAATTTGAGCTATCCAGTATCCACATTCTAAGTTCATTGGCAAGTGATAGTTTAAGACTATTTGCTTTTTTAAGAAAAGTAAATAACCATTATTGCTGTAAGTTACGATGTAAACAAATCAGTTTTTCTTATTATTGACATAATATTTTCATTATAATTACACAATGCAACTATAAGGGCTCTTCTGTTAGTTAGTTAGAACTATCAAATTATTTCTAGTGCGATATTTTTGGTCTTGTTCAATAAAGAACATATTGTATGTTAGTGTGATTGTTCATAATGTGTAGCCCAGAACCCATGCCATTCCTCCTAGCAGAGTTATCGTTCGTTCCTCACCATACATGCATGAACCGCTGTGAAAGAGAGTGAACCCATGCATGTGTTGTGTTAATTACACAATCACACGCGCTTCCTATTCTGATCTGATATATTTCTTGATTGTTCAGCTATGAAGTGCACACGTCATAGAGACCGTTAGATAAAATATCTCCCATGTCCCATTCATGCCACCGTAAAATTGGATTTGTGAAAATAAAGGAATAACAAAAAAGCTATGTTAATTTTTGGAATTACAAATGTCGAACAATTTTTCGATCCTCTTCATTTTTGACATGTCTAATAGAATGTTGGAAATTGTGAAAAAATAAGAAAGTATTCTATGTAATAAAGTGTTTGTTTCTTTATACCTGGCAACTTTAATTGTAATATAAACCCCCCTTTTTGATAACACAGATTTGTCTAAGTTTCGAGCACCACCATATCAGGTAAAACTGTCCTAGCCGCCAAACAGAATACCTCCTTTCGATTATTTTAGTGTTCAACAATTCAATTCAAAAGTGTTAATCAAATATTGTTTAGTTTGTTATAAAACTTGGAAAAAAATTCAAATCGATTAAAATATATTTATAAAATGCATATTAAAATATCTTTATGTTTTCTCTTAACTTTTATGACATGGACATTTGAAGACATCATTCAGCCTCACAACTTTCTGTTTACCGCAATTATTCAAGTTTGTCCAACGTCCACAACTTGGGTGATCATATTGTGCCCATTTTGTGAACACCAGAGAGCAACAGCTTTTCAGTTCATTGGGTTGCAAAAGCTTACACACACCGCAGGAACATCTTAAAAATACTGGCTATCATTGTTGTCAGATCCACAGCCGATGTGTGAAGGTCTAGGTTCTGGGAGGGGGGTGGGGCTTTGCTTTGACGGACAGTTGTTGCATTTGTTGTTGTTTTTGACGATGCTGTTTCAGCATCGTCTAAGGTATGATACCATCAAAAAAATCTTCACAATGGCGACCTATGTAAAAGACCGAGCCAGTCCGATTGAGATAATGCTCGAGTCGTAGAAATACCGAAATCCCCGTAATTACCAAAATCCCCCGAAATCCCCAGAAATCCACCGAAATCCCCTTAATATTGATTATTTCTCAAAATACTGCGGATATTAAGATAGAATATTGCAAAATACCATGAATTCACAGATGAAAAACTGTTTTTATCCCAGTTTGGTAGTGAAAAACTTAAATATAAATATTATTATTGGGACTCCGAGAATGAATTCATAGTGCATATTTGCACAAGCACGATCAGGTGCCAAAATCCCCGCTGTAAAGACCTTCAAGTGTCAGAAAATCATCTGATCGGCTTTTTGATATTAGAAAGAAGAGGTACAGACAAAAACTTAACAACGATATCCCACTTATTTTGAAACATATTGACTTGTAGCGGGGATTTCGGTAATTCTACATTCGCCCACAGAGTACCGAAATCCCCAATATTTACATCTGAAAGTGTCAAAAATATCATTTGTATGCTTGGTTTTTGGCTTTGCTTGAATGTTAACGTACAAAAAATAATATTAATGTTCATTATTAAGCACACTTGACAGCATAAGTTGCCTCTTAGCGGGGATTTCGGTAATTCTACATTCGCCCGCCGAGTACCGAAATCCCTCATATTTGCGCCTTATAGGGTCAATATGTCTTCGGTATGATTGTTTCTTGGCATCGCATAACTGTTAATGTGCAAATAATGATACTAATATTCATTTTTAAGCACTCTTGACACCATACGCTGCCTCTTAGCGATGATTTCGGTAATTCTACACAAGAGCATAGACGCGCGCCGGTACCGAAATCCCCGCTGTACAAACCTGCAAGAGTAAAAAAAATCATTATATTGCTTACTTATTGTAGAAATCAGTCAGACAGACAAAAAACTATCAACAATATCCCCTTTGATGACTTTGGTTGAAAAATTATCACTAAGGCCAGGGATATCGATAATTCTACATTCGCCCGCCGAGTACCGAAATCCCCCATATTCACGCCTTAAAGGGTCAATATGTCATCGGTATGATTGTTTCTTGGCATCGGATAACTGTTAATGTACAAATAATGATATTAATATTAATTTTTAACCACTCTTGACACCATACGCTGCCTCTAAGCGGGGACTTCAGTAATTCTACACAAGAGCATAGTCGCGCGCCGGTACCGAAATCCCAACTATACCAACCTGCAAGAGTCCAAAAAATCATTATAGTGCTTACTTATTGTAGAAATCAGTCAGACAGACAAAAATCTATCAACAATATCCCCTTTGGTGACTTCTGTTGAAAAATTATCACTTATGCCAGGGATTTCGGTAATTCTACATTCGCCCGCCGAGTACCGAAATCCCCCATATTTGCGCCTTATAGGGTCAATATGTCATCGGTATGATTGTTTCTTGGCATCGCATAACTGTTAATGCACAAATAATGATAATATGATTATAGGTGCTACCTAATTTACCGGCAAAAGCTTTCTATGTTTTTTTGATAATCATGTATTTGTAATAAATATATTGACATGATTGTGTTCAAAATATTATAATTGTTGCAATAATTAAGTAATGCATAAAAAATCAATCTTAAAACGAGTTACATGTTCCTAGCTTAAAGATCTAGCATCTTATATTTTTTTATAACACATACTATGGCGTACCATTTGGGTTGAGAGTCAAGAAGACCTACAAGGTAAAAAGAGAAATGTACGTCAAAGTACAATAATTGTACGTCGACATACAAATATAAAATACACTTCGAAGTATATATTTGTACGTCAAAGTACAATTTGTACTTCGACATTCATGTTTGTACTTCGACGTACACATTTTCTGAAAGGCCAATTGTCTCTTTAGCCGCTTTTCCTTCAGATTTATTCAGAATAAATGTTTAAAATCTCTTTTTTAATTGAGGACAAAATGAATAAAAATATCAGAATGGCAAAAAAAATACACATAGAAGTTTCAAGCATTTAATGCATTGAAATAGATTATATACAAATTTGAAGAAGATTCAATGGTTACCTTTTTAAAATCAAAATTATTCAGCATATTGTGAGTATTTATTGATCATGCGGGGGGGGGGAGTATCACGAGTCCAGCGCATTAGTGTGTAGGAAATTCCAAACGTTAACCAAACAGTTACCAAACATTAACGGGATAAATAATGTATAATAACCTCCCCGTTGGTCGCATTTTGTGATAACCATAACTTGCATAAGTCAGAGGTTAATTCCGCCACCAGGTCAATAAATACGCACAATATATATGAGTTAGCGGTCGATAGTCGCATAATTTGGTATAAATTATAATCATAATAATGTTTAATAAATACGCACAATATCTATGAGTAAGCGGTCGATAGTCGCATAATTTGGTATAAATAATAATAATAATAATGTTCAATGTCAAATATCTCTAAAAGCAACAGATGTAAGGTGTCTTCTGATTGAACTTTCGACATTGTTAATCGAGGTATTTCGAATGACCCGGAAATCTTGGTCAGGGGGGTTGCGCAGTAAGCGATTTATCACATCCGCTTAAAATTGCATCCGCTTACACACACGAAAAAGATCAAATCTAGCTAATTTAATAAAATGTCGAAGAAAAGGAAACTGGACCAGTTGATGGAAAACAACTCTGTGAGTATTTTTTTATGCGATTTGGGTGTTTATTTTTACAAGTTGTTGTAGTATTTACCGTGAAATTTACAAATAAAATTATGGGTGGGGTAAAGAAAAAACACTGTGTCTTAGTTTCAAAAACACGTACTTGTATTGAATCCAGTGATATATTTTAGGATCAGAATGTATAAGTCTGTATCAAATATCTAGGCTAATGTGATTATCATTTAAATATTGAAAAGTGATCCATTAACTGCAGGGTTGACCGTAACTTTTTCCACTAGATCACTGGTCAATTAACTTATGAAATTTACTAGACCTGACCAAAGGCCAACTAGACCAACTTTATCAAGTAATTAGTCAAAAATAATTAAAGAAAACACAATCTATTTCTGAAAAATTTGAAACGATATATAAACTATAATTCTGGCTTATTTAAAGACCTTAGGCTTAAGGCTTCAATTTTATGAAATGACATGGAAATATCATCAGATAGTTTGCAACACAAACTGTTGTATGGATTACAACACATTTATTTGTTAAGTTAACTTTTAATTTTTGTTCTTGACTACATAAATCTTTTTATTTTAAAGCGAATATGCACGATCTTCACAAATGTTTAGTGAACAACAATAAACTTCATAAAACATTATATACATACAGTTCAGTATACGGAGCAACTTTCAGAAGAACATGTGTCTGATAATTAAAATTAAGCAGGATATTTTATTATATAAAGACTTGTACCGGTAATAAAGTATAAATTTCAATTTTGGTATTTATTTCCAGGTTGCTTTACCACAAACGTTGCGGGAAATGGCACAGCTACCAAACAGTGACCTGAACAACATCCTACGGCAATTCAGCCTTCCTGTCAAATGAAAGAGAAATCACAGAGTCACACTCGTTGCTAATCATCTTCACATAAGCACCAGTGGTGGCGATGTTCATGAAAATGATGTCTTCCTTCAGACGCTAGATGATGTGAAGAATCTCGAGGAGGGACGGACCAGTGACATCCGTAGTGTTCCAGAATTGAAGCTACATTTGATTTTGAAATATTTACTGGCATCCCATGACATAAGCCCTTGTTCCCCTCATTGCGCCGAGTTCTCTGAGGACAGTTTGAAGTGCTACAAGGCTCTGAGATCATATGATCTATGGGAATCAGGCCACATTTCCGGACTTCAGTATAATGACTTGGTGAATGTGGATGGATTTTGTGCTGTTAAATGTCTTGCCAATTCATCTTGGGACACTAGTGGGACTCAATATAATGTGATAGTTATTCTAAAAGAATCTGGCGAACCAGTAGGAGCCACATGCACATGTGTAGCTGGACTTGGCGGGGCTTGCACACACATTGCCGGGCTGCTATTTGGCATTGAATACTTTTTGTCACGTGGCTTCAAGGGACTGCCTGACGCACAAGCCACAACTGAGCCAAAAGCACTGAGAGAAGTGAGTGTAGAAAAGAATGTGCCTGGACGGTTGAAGAAAGAAAAGCAATTCCGTGGCTCTGACTACAACCCTCTGCCAGAAAAGTTGAATAGTGTCAACTATGACAGTTTAAGTCTGTTGCATCACACTCTAAGTCTTGAGTCGCCTAATCTGCCTTGGGTGAAAGCTGTAGCTCCAGCAATTGTGAATCAGCACAAGCCACAAAAACTGATTGTCATAACTCCAGCTAAACCAACTCTACTATTGGGAATGAGTTCCACCCAGAACTTGTTCCATCACAATGCTTGTAAGTAAGAACTGATACCAGACCAATGACATTACTAGAAAAAATTCACAGTTTGAATTGTGATGGAAATGGTGAAAAAGACATTTTGCAAAAACTTAAGTACAAAATTGATGGACTCATGACCATAGGGTCTTTAACAAGAGCACAAGCTGACTCGGTGCACTGGTTTCGACACAGACATGGGATGATAACGGCGTCCAATTTTCTGCGTGTTTCTAGCCATGTGTCGGTTATTAAGAAGAAAGGAACAAGTGACGCTACCCAGTCATTGATTGACGTCTTAGTGATTGGTGTTTTTTTAAGGGGAATGCAGCAACACGCTATGAAAAGAAAGAAGAACCGAAAGCCATAAAAGCATGCAAAACCTACATGCAGAAATCACACAGCAATGTTAATGTTTCCAGTTGTGGTCTACATGTGTCGCATGAAACACCTTTTTTGGGTGCTTCTCCTGATGGTGTGCTGGAGTGTGATTGCCATGGTAAATGACTTATCGAAGTAAAATGCCCAATCACTCTAAGAAGCAGGAGCATTGATGACATGGGCTTCCTAGAAACAAATTGTCATGGTGAATTAAAATTAAAGAGGTCTGGGAACACGTACTATGCCCAAATTCAAGGCCAGATGGGTATAACAAATGCGCAATCATACAGACTTAGTGATTTGGGACGGGAAGAAAATTGTCACTGTAACCGTGGAGTTTGACAAAACATTCTGGGAAAGTTTGGTGAGAGACATGTGCTTCTTTTTCGAGAAGATTGTTATGCCTTACTTCACTAAGTCAAATGCAGATGTGATCAGTGATCGCAACAAAATAAGAAACAAAGTTAGTGCTTTGACCTGTAAATACCAATGTGGAAAGTGCTCTAAACTGTGCAAAGAAGATGTCACTTGTGACAGTGAATCCAGCATAAACTGTGAATGCAAGTGTGGTTGCTCAAAATGGTTTAACTGGGTGTGTGTTGGTTATAAACCAAGTAAAGTTGGTCATGATGCTGATGAACCTGCTTGGTTCTGCCAAGACTGTTGTCAGCTGTGCGGGGCAGCTGCAAACAAATGACTGGCATAGTGATGCACTTTAAGACTGTGTTTGCACGTGTGTTAACTGTTTGTGTAGTGAATTTGACAAATACTGTACTTCTCTCCTAATGCTTAAAACTGAGAACTAAAAACAAAGGAACTATAATTCAGGAATTTGTAAAATAAGAGATTTTGCACTAATACACTATTTATAAAAGTTGTACTTTCATGTAGTTGTTTACATGTTGCATGGTTTGTTAATAAAGCAATATATTTTTGAGTGCACACGATATTGTAGCATGTTTTCAGTTAATATTGAGTCGATAAATTGTGTCTTGTTCTGAGAAAAGTGGGCATAATGCATGTGCGTAAAGTGTCGTCCCAGATTAGCCTGTGCAGTCCGCACAGGCTAATCAAGAACGACACTTTACGCTTTAATGGTATTTTTTGTTTAAAGGAAGTCCCTTTTTAAAGAAAATCTAGTTTAAGCGGAAAGTGTCGTCCCTAATCTGGGACGACACTTTACACACATGCATTATGCCCAGTTTTCTCAGAACAAGACAAAATTGTGAATGCGATAAATTTAAACTTTTTTTAATTACCGGTGAGCCCAATAGCATTGAAAGCCCATGGCTAATTAGACATTCTCGAGTCCATGTCCTGGCAAGAACCAGTACTTGGTGTACCCGGAAAATATCATTACAACAGCTTATGCTCCCACAGTTGGGATTGAATCTGCAACCTCCAGATCACAAGGTGGACACTATATCCATTATATTAAAATATAGACCATTGTCCAAGTTGGCAAGAGTATAATAATACATGAAAGGTTACAAGACAGTTTATTGTTTCCATAAATTAATAAATACAAAAAAATGCAATGCATTCTAATTCACATATTGAATGACAAATGGGTACTGACATAACCATGTTGCAATGATGATATATGAAATATGCAGAATTTATTGATAAATAGTAATGTAGTAATAAGTGAAAGATCGAATTTCTGTATGAGACAGAATTTCTGTATACATAAAAGTATTAAACTTCACCAAGCAATCTCTTGTTTCTAGCGAACATAGATTTTATTTAAGCAAACATATATTAACAACATTTCCAACAGAAATTCGAGCTACTATTTAAGTAAACATATATGAACAACATTTCCAATAGAAATTCTATTTGATTTGGGCATATAATCACAAGAAAGCACATCACGAATCCATATCACAAAACGAACAGCACCTATCATCTAGAAAGACTAAATATATTAACACTGTCACTATTGTTAAATAATTTAAATAGAGTTGATAATTCAAAATCAAAACAAGCATATATCAACATGGCAACTATTTACATAAAAAGGCCCTGCTTTATATATGAGCACTATATCGATGTAAATCAATACATTAGGTACAGTATGCTAGTTTTCAACATATATCTATATTTATATACATGTACATGTGACGGAACATAAATCTTTATAAAACTGCACATTTACCTATGTTGCCACATAAATGTTTAGCACATGTTATTCACTGCATTTATGTGCATGTTAAGCACCAGATTGTATTTGATGCTCCGTCATGCCTTTGATCTGAAACATCATTCAACTTTTAAGAAGGGGTCTTGAAAGTTCACCAGATATGCACATGCCTTAAAAATATTACAGTAAATATCTATTTGAGTAAGCTTCATCTCTTGCTTCAAGATCTGAAATTGCTTGATTCTTCTAATTGCTCTTTCAATGTGTACACGAGCTTCAGATATCTTTTTATTGTTCTTGAGCTCGGTTTTTGAAAACTGGGACTTGTCTTTGTTCTTGAAAGAGGGAATGATCAGCTTTACTTCAACAGGAAGATCTTCTGCAATCGTAAAGCCGTGGTCTGCCATGACCTTCTCTCCTGGGTTTAGACTGTTGAGGAGATCATGTGATTCATTTGTTATGAATTTATCACTTGCTCTTCCTCCATACATATCTGAGATATATGTAATGGCTCCACCAGAGTCCATCCCCACTAAGAACTTCACTGTAGAATGATGTTTATAATTTGAATGGAATTCTTTGTGGGCACTTAACGCACTTTGGGTTTCTGCAAACAGCTAAGTGCAATCTATAATAACTCTGACATTTGGAAACTCCTCAAAGCAACTGGCCTGTTCATTGTTGTAAAATTCTGTGGTGTCTGGCATCTTACATATTAATTCAAACTCTTGAGACGAAAGGGTCACCCTTGCTGTAAATATTGAGCTAAATGTAGAAGTCGCTACACCAAATCTGATAGCACAGTCAGCAGTTTGAAGTCCCAATCGTAATTTAACCAGAGTGAAAAACATTTCCTCTTCTAGAGTAGTTGATCTAACTTTTCCAGGTTTCTTTTTGTACCTATTATCATCACTTGCATGGTGATTAAAAAGCACAGTTCTGGCGCCATAAGGGTCCAGGCCCGTACCCAGGCACTGGGCCCAGGGGCCTGGGCCCCCCCCCCCCCACCCCAGCTGGCTGTCGAGTTATGATTTTTTTAATAATGGGCCTAATGCAAATTTTTCTCACATGAAAGGGCCCACAGTACACTTCCCCCCAATACAGATGCGCAGATGTGTTTTATTGCCCCTGATACACAAGGGGGTTAGCGCTAATTTACTCGCCAGTGGAGATAAGCCCCTAGGCTATGTTTTCTTATCACCTTGTACACACATCCCCAATCTGTCAATTACCCGTTGCGCTCAATGCTTCATCCATAGATGGTTGGTGTAACACGTAATTGGCAAAGGAAACAGAAACAGCAAATGGACGGAACTGATACCAAAGGTCGTAGGTCTGAACGATTTTAGTATTTTCTCTTTGAATTCAAATCTCCTCTAGTCATACTTTATGATACATTTCTGTGAAAACTGTGTTTTAGATGATAAACATTTTATTATTAATTGACTTTGAAACTTTAGAGGAGGTTTGGTTTCAAAGAGGAAATACTAGTAGGTTATATCTTACTGACATATAACCATAATAGTATTTTCTCTTTGAAATCAAACCTCCTCTAGAGTCATACTTCATGTTACATTTCTTAATAAAGGTTTTTTTAATTTCAAAGGTTGCTTTTCCTTCTTCATAGAACATCATACATTTCTGAAATCTAAAGCTTTAAACATGTGTGTGAATTTTCGGAGTACTGACATAAGCCCTCTCGGACATTAGCCCTCATTATATATAGGAAAGATATATACCGGTACGTTTTGAGATTAGGAATGGGGCCCAATTAACTATGAATTATTTTTTACTTTGAAAGGTGTTCATATTTTTGTTTCTTTTTTAACTACAAGATACAATGAAAATTGCAAATTTTAAAGTAAAACATGGTTTTATATACCTATACTAAGAGCTCTGTTTATTACTAAACATCTTATAATGTCATCTTGATATGTATATCATTTTCTACCTTTTAATTGCATTTCATTTAAAAAAAGATAAAATAAAATGCCTAAAAAAGAATTTAAAAATAGGTAGGGGCTTTTGTCCTAAGGGGCAAATGTTCTAGGGGGCTAATGTCATAAGTGGCTTTTGTCCTAGGGGCTATTGTCCTAGGGGCTAGGGGCTAATATCCGAGAGGGCTAATGTCCTACACTCGTGAATTTCACACCAATGGTTAAAGCTTTAGACTTAAGAAAGGTGCTGATTTACTTGTTATATACCATACATTTATAGCACAAAATAAGGTTTTTATTCGCATTTAAAATCACTTTGAACAGTGCCTAATAAAAAAATCGATTCGGGAGGGGCAACTCCTCCCACACCCTCCCCCTTTGGGCCCCCCAGTCAATATTTTCTGGGTACGGCCCTGAGGGTATTTCATGTATGATGCTTTTGGCTTGAGATAATTGAACAATGCCATGAAGAAATTTACTTTCAGGCCAGTGTAATATGAAAATAACTTTTCATCACGACTTACATAGTCAAACTTTAGTATTTGTCCCTTTGTCTTCAATTCATGAAGTTCAATCGACTCTTGTTTATGTTTCTGACTTCGTGACATATACAATTTCAGATCAGGGTGTTGATTGAGGAGTGTCTGTGCACCTTCATCAACATGTGTTTGCAGATAGTCATGGTCGTTGTAAGGCAACTGAAATAATAATAATCAGTAGTATCTCATCAGATACTGTACATAATTAATCTAGCAATCAGCATACTGTTTGTTGAATGTAAAATATTTTAAATAATTAAAAATAGGACCATATCAAGTACAAGTGCTAGTGTATAACCAATTTTTAATAACCATGAAGCAATGCAATGCATAATGTCTGTCGGGATTGCACAATTAAAATGCAACCGCTCGAATATCTGATGTTTTTTGCTGACTGTAACAGGTAGTGTTTGTAATTGCTATTTTTGGGTATTTGATTATTATTATTATTGAGTCAAAGGTCTTTTGCAAGCATTAATACCTTAGAGCCTCTTTCTTCAACATTTTCCGTACAGACATCCCTCTCCAAGATGACCATCTCAGTTTCTATGGGATCACTTACATCACCGCAGACTGGGATACTAGATGGCTGAAATGAATTCGACATATATTATGAAAGCAATTTATCATGATGATTACACTATCAACACTCATTAAATGATCACTGGTAATTAAAATCATGTATACAAACGAAGCAAACATTTTGAAGACTTAACTTTTTTTATTGGACTAGACTGCTAGTAAATGTCAAAGTTTTTTGTCTTTATTTTGTACAATTATTAATGTTTTCTATATAGTATTTTTATGTTACCTTGGAAATTAAATTTGAGGGCTGAGTAGATACTGTTTCCACATGTCTTTCTCTTGGTGGTAATCTCTTGGGCTTTATAGAGGTTTTCCTGTGTGAGAAGATATTTGGAACCACAAACCACTTCTTTCGACATTTGGTGGGTGGGGGGTCTCAAAATGGCACCCGCAAAGTTTTGACGATTTGCTTGGGACCCAAGGCTTTGTTACAGTTTTTCCATTTTGTGTCATTTGCACTACACGTGCTATCTTTGTGAGCCATGCATATATTATGAAAGCATACCTGGTGCTTTCGTCTGTATACCACTGACTTCATCAGAAGAATGATTTCTACTGTTTGGAAACGTTAACACCGCTAATTGTCTTCTTATTTATTATCAATGTATAATAACATACTTGTTTCGCAATTAAAATATTTAATAAATACAGGTATCATGCAGTTTTCTAATTTTCTTTCGCAAACTATTGTTGAATTTTGTCGCCACTAAAAAACTAGCCATTTTGTAGCAATTATTAAATCACAGTCTAAACTGCATACACTTAGCTCTATAGTTACAATTTGAATGCAAATATTAGAATGCATCATGTTATATCATCCATGTTTTTTATTTAAACATTCAAATAACACATAACACAGTACACATATAAAAAAGGTATGTGGTATTGTGTGGACATACAAAACACTTCACATCATTTATTTGCACGTAAATAGTTACAAAATAAGTTTTACTAAAACACTGTCATCAAGCACTCTTGACACCATACGCTGCCTCTTAGCGGGGATATCGGTAATTTTACACCAGAGCATAGACGCGCGCCGGTACAAAAATCCCCACTGTACAAACCTGCAAGAGTGAAAAAAAATCATTATATTGCTTACTTATTGTAGAAATCAGTCAGACAGACAAAAAACTATCAACAATATCCCCTTTGGTGACTTCTGTTGAAATATTATCACTTAGGCCATGGATTTCGGTAATTCTACATTCGCCCACCGAGTACCGAAATCCTCCATATTTACGCATTAAAGGGTCAATATGTTATCGGTTTGATTGTTTCTTGGCATCGCATAACTGTTTATGTGCAAAAATGATAATAATATTAATTTTTAAGCACTATTGACCATACGCTGCCTCTTAGCGGGGATCTCAGTAATTCTACACAAGAGCATAGCCGCGCGCCGGTACCGAAATCCCCGCTGTACAAACCTTCAAGAGTCAATCAAACAAATCATTATAGTGCTTACTTATTGTAGAAATCAGTCAGACAGACAAAAAACTATCAACAATATCCCCTTTAGTGACTTCTGTTGAAAAATTATCACTTAGGCCAGGCACGGACTCTAGATTAGTGGGCCAGGGATTTCGGTAATTCTACATTCGCCCGCCGAGTACCGAAATCCCCCATATTCACGCCTTACAGGGTCAATATGTCATCGGTATGATTGTTTCTTGGCATCGCATAACTGTTTATGTACAAATAATGATATTAATATTAATTTTTAAGCACTCTTGACACCATACGCTGCCTCTTAGCGGGGATTTCGGTAATTCTAAAATGAAGAATAGAATTACCTAGATTTCCTTGATCCCGTTTCTGACTCATACTGTAATGGATTCAATGCGGCAATTTACCTATTGTTCAAAAATTGGAAACATTCAACAGTTATTACTTTGTACATAAGCTTGATAAATTATGATCGTTTATCAGAGTAACGGTGATTTCGATTTACGAGCGAGCGCATTTAAAACAGGTTGAATTACCGAAATCCCCGTTCTGACACGTCGTTGCTTGGATCGGGTATTGCACACGGTACACGTGTGTATTAGCACCCTACTAAGTCCCGGCGGGGTGCTTGTTATCGACTGCATCAATTCACCGGTAAGCAACAAGTTTAATGATATTAGTATTAATTACTATGCATACGTTGCCTCTTAGCGGGGATTTCGGTAATTGTACACAAGAACAAAGACGCTAGCCGGTACCGAAATCCCCGCTGTACGAGCATTCAAGTGGCAAAAAGAAAGCATTATAGTGCTTTCTTATAGTATATATTAATAATCATATTAATGTTAATTAATAAGCAAGCATATGTTGCCTCTTAGCGGGGATTTCGGTAAATCAACACAAGAATTTAAACCGCTGTACAAACCGTCAAGTGTCAAGAAAATTATTTTATTATGCAGAAATCAGTCATACAGCCTATCTCCCCTGCACAGCACTGAATCACAGCAAAGCACTGAAGTTCTCTCTATATATACATGAGGTTGTTTGCCAACATAATGAATATGTTGCCTAGCTCTTGCCACGTGGAGGCCACCTCTTGAAAGAGCCAAATTTTGAATTTCGTAAAAAAATATAAAAAAATAGGCCGAAATAGTCCAAAATATTTAAACGAGAAAATAAAAAAAAAACATAGGCCGAACTATATAAATAAGACGTTAAAATTTGCAGATGTTGTTTTGAAATAAAACTGCAAAGCTTTAGACAAGCTTGTCTGTCAATGAATGTGTAATCCTCAATTGCAAATAAGAATATAGTAGAATGTAATAATATTTTTACAAAATCCAGGACATACACCGGCATTTTGGCCGGAATGTGTATATAAAAATATAATACATAATAAGTGGTACATATCACAAAAGCATACAGTAAAAATATTGAAAATATATATATACAACTATGTTACTTATACATATGCAAAGAAGGTAGTATAGTTAGAATAAAAGATAGAAAGATAGAATAAAAAAATAAAAAAATATATACAACTATGTTACATATACATGTGGAAAGAAGGTAGTATAGTTAGAATAAAGGATAGAAAGATAGAATAAAAAAATGAAATAAATATATATTCAACTATGTTGCATATACATATGCAATGAAGGTAGTAAAATTAGAATAAAAGATAGAAAGACAGAATTTAAAACGAAAGAAAAATAAATACAACTATGTTACATATACATGTGCAAAGAAGGTTGTAAAGTTAGAATACGAAAAGATCAATGGAATGGAAAAAAAAGAAAAAATGTATATACAACAGTTGTACATATACATATGCAAAGAAGGTGTTACATAATTCAAGATCATGCATGTAATAACTAAGGTGAACAATGATAAAAAAAAACAGGTATGATTACCATTAAAATTTATAAAGAAATATAAAAGATGGGGCATTTAACGTGGGTTTCATTTAATTCATGATAGAAATATCAACGGAATACACAGGTAAACTATCAGCGGGGTTTTAATTAAATCACAACTGATTGAAGCTGTTAATCCTGTTATCTTATTAGCGGGGTGTTAATTAAATTGCCTCCGATTGAAGGTGATAATCTGAATACCGCAGCGGGGAATCTGATTACCCGCTGCGCACATGCGTCAATATGATATAAATGCTTTTGCTACATGCATCATACCTGGTTCAGTCAAGTGGATAAACATGCAAAACATTAAAAAATAATACTTTATGAATAATAATTATGAATAAATTAATCGCACATACATGCAAATATATGAATGTGTTATCAATGAATCAATGTAACACTTCTTATTTCTATGTACAACTGCAAATGTTTAATTTATAATTGTTTTATTGTTTTCTTTTTGTACTTTTTTGTAATTACGAGATTAAAATATATTCAAATATTGAGCAAATATACAATTATATAAATTCATTGTGTTTGTATGTTTATACTAGACGAGACTGGCACACAATATTCATGTTATTTATCCCCGAATCCGACCTCTTAAAAGTACAATATACGATCTGATGAAACTCGATGCGTGCGTGAATAACGATACGTGTCCAATAATTTTAACGATTTAGTTTTAATGCATTTTTTTGTAATTTTTGTGTCGTATATAATTATTTACAAATATTTACAAACGCGATCTATTCTTTGATCTTGTATTATCGTATAATGAGCAAATGCGGAGAATTGTTTTTCACGTGATGTAACTAGTGTACAGACATCAACAAAGTGTTATGAAACACTGCACTGCAATGTACTACCAATCCAAGGTTAATTTAGACCCCAAATACAAATATAGGTTCTCGGCGTGCACAATACATGCAGTGTTTCTATAGCACTTCCAAGCATAAACTGTCCGTAATAGGTCTGCAATAGTACAGAGTTCGTTGCAATGCAATGTACTACCAATCCAGTAAATGGACCCCAAATACAAAACGAGAGCGCCGATGGCGCTTAAAGCATAGTTGCAAGAAACAGGGAAGTTGCTGCTGAAGTAAATGTTTAGGTCAAAATATACTAAATAGTTTCCTTATATGTTTCGATGTAAACGCGACAATTTTGAGCGAAAATAAATACAACATTTTGCACATAGAGACCCCCATAACCATACCTTTTCTTGACGGGCATTCTTAGCTGAATCGATTTAAGCAATAAAAAAGATATGACATGTTCAAACCAAAAAAGAATTCGACTCAAATCAAAATCGACTGTTTTTGCGCCTTTTTTCGGCCGTTTTCTAGTGGATTGTAACCTTTTGCAGTGCCATTTTTTACTTTAATCTCCAACTTTATCCTATTTCAGGGATTTAGTAGTGAACACCTATGCTTACCCTATCAATATCTCCAAACGATAAAACCAGAACAACAGTCTAAAGTGTATAACATGCCTTCGAGGAAAATATGATGATTTGTTTAGAGAGTACAGCCCTTCATGACGATTATTTAGTATATTGTAACCTTAACGATTGCTGACATCACGAGTCGCCCCCCTTGTTGTTGCTACCAAAATGTTCTATTTTTAGAAACGGGAAATACCAAATAGTGACGAATTTGAATGGTTACAAAATGACATAACTATGAAAATAAATACGTAGAATTACATTATTTCACGCATACCATTATGCAACCATCCGTTTTCTTTTCCGACTTGATACATTTACAGCTTTCCATTTAATATTTTACAGACACAACACTCGTCCAGAATTCGCGCGAATCCATTAAATCCGATGCCACATTTAAACCGTTAGCTCTACTCGTAACGTTAATTTCTGGCTCAAAGTAAATCATTTTAACTTCAATTAACACATCTCTATTACTTTCAAACTCTACTTCATCAAATCCATAGAAAGGCAGGTCAGAATCCATCTCATAAATCAGAAAACATTCATCGTACTCCGCCATTTTTGTTACACATTTTCAAAGAATAAAAGTGCTTTATGCCCCACTTCCTGCCGAGAATATGTTTTACTTTCTATTTATAATTAACCGATGAAATGTTACATATCCTTAAACCAGGGCCTTATGAATTCAATGTAAACATTCGACCTCTCACAGAACAGTAAACAAAGGAAATAGAAATTAGGTGTGAGGTCATTATCAACAAGAACAGAATTGTTTTACGAACGAAATTTGTTTTAGTTTCTTAGAAGGTTTTTTTCACGTAAAACGGTCTTAGAAAAATTCACTAAAAACGGTGTCAGCAATATTCTTGGAATAAAACGTTAGAAAAACGTTTCCAAAAAATTTTGTAAGAATTACCATATACTAAATTACATAGATATTTCGTCTGATTTTTGATCAGGTAAGGCTTCATAATGGTCAACCGATCGATGTGGGTTTTTGAAATGAAACTTATACCTTGAGCATAGGTGCGTTGCACCTATGCTAAAAAGGTTCTCGGCGTGTACATTTCATGTAGAAAGCAAAAACTCACTATTCGCATGTCTTACGTTTAGTCACCAGGGTCGTGCGTTCGTTAACTTTCAGTTTTCTTTGACCTGGCGTTTTGCCATGTGTTTTCGGTGCAACGACGGTTGCCAGTCCATTTGTTGACGTCACTATTGATGAGTGTATGACCTTGTAATTTCGGAAACGATAGTAATGTCTAGTCTTCTGGTCATTTGTCATAGAGACCCAGTCCGTTTTCGTCAGGGAGAACCTAGAATGCCGGTGCCGAATAAAGCAGCCCTTAAGTCTCTGAATTGTCCTGTAATAAGGCCGACCAATGCGTCCACTAAATCTGTCAATCGTTTGGATTTCCAGTCTATAGTTTGTTTCAGTACATGATTTACTGACTCTGAGTTGTTGTTTGTCCAGTTGCAATTTACCAATTACATGCGAGCGGGCTTATTGACCTTGTGTTTTAACAAATGCTTTAGTCTATCCACAAAATATTTTCTTAATTTGTCTGATATCGTAGAAACGTTTGTTTCAAGCTCATCGCACATTTTCTCAAAGCATATCGAGTCGTCGGCGTTAACTATTCCGTCATTGCCTAATATTCGGTCAAGAATGCATTGTCTGTCTTTTATGTTAATGGCGTCGTCCGTAAATTTCTGTTTTGCATTTTGCAATAAATGTCGAGTGCATAATATGTGCCTTGCGTCGGGAAAGCATGTTGAGATTGCTTTCACCCAGGCTTTCTCGTCGTCAGTGCCTATAACCATTTTATCTAATGGTGTGTCAATGAGTTTTAGTCGTAAGTGAAGAACTGTCCGTACGTCTCAACATCACTGTTGTCATGAATGAACATGGGTCCAATGAAAATAGGAGGATCCTTTGAAGTGACTTTGCATACAGATATTTGTTTGTAAGATGTAACCGTCACGTGCATATCGCATAGATTGTATGTTTTGTCTACGCATAGAATTTCTTGACCAGAAGCGCAGATATTTTTCAGGTCCATAATTTGTTCGTCAGTGTAACAAAATATTGTCGGTGTTCTATTGCTTGTCTTGATAATGGACCGCACAAACTCGTGATTGTCGGTAACCATATTTTATAGAGTTATGATTTGATCGGCGATTTTATTTCGCGATGCATGAGGTCGGTCTTTGGACAATACATATTTCTTTTTGTCACGAATTTGTTGCGTTCCAGAGGGGCATTCGAGATCGTCGTACTTGTCTTTTAACTTGTTGTAAATAACCTTTTGTTTGTCTTTTGGTATCATTGCTTCGATACCGTCCATGACTAATTGCGTAGTTCTCGTGTACTCCGACGTACATTTTGCGTTACCATGAGGGGCGAGTCCGGGAAAGGTTCCTAAGTATTCGACAACCGCCAAACTACTGTCAGTTCCATTGTTTGATAACTAAGACACTCGTTTTTTGTACCGTCGGTCAAGCTTGAGTGTGACATAGTATCTTTGCAGACAGACAATTTCGTTTCCTACGGGTTGATTTTCTAACGGCTCATACATGCATTGACCACATTCCTTTTTCCTTTTACAGAACTTACCGTTTCTTTTATAGAGCATAGTTAAGTCGCCATCACTGTCTCTTACATAAAAAGATTTTGGACTTGCGCCTGTATTGCTGTCCCAGACTCCACAGTCATCATTGAATGAAGATCGTTTGTTTTTAATACGTTTGTGGTGGTTATCGCCATTATTCATCACAAAATAAACATTTGACTTCAAGCCAGGTGGAATTTTGTCGATAAATGTTTGCTAATAAATCTATAACTTTATTAGTTTCAAGGAAAGAATTTTCTAATTTGCCTACATATGCGACTTCAAGGTCAGTAGTTTTCTCTATATCATTTGCGCTATTTTTTCCTAAATTGATGTGAATGAAAGACTTTCTGTATCGTAACAGCTTGACACGGCAAAACTGGCATACTGGTGTTTTTAGTTATCAATTTAAGTCACATTTGGCTTTATAAATTGTATTCGAGCATTTTGCGACTTATTGAATGACTATGATACCCGATATCAACATTTCATCGGGGATTTGCAGATCACCAAGCTGTCCTGAAATTCAACATCAATTTCAAAATCTTTACTGGTTTGTACTCTTTCTTCTTTGTTAGTACTTTTTATCATTGTAAAGTTAAATGTACTGTGTCACAGTAAAGGAGACATTAGGGCGATTGTGGCCAGTTTGGATCTAGATCAGCATGCAGTCGCTTGAAAGCTGTTTGCTTAAAAGCAGATTTCTGACTGTAACAAATAATTTAATTGGATACTTATGGGACTGCGCTTTTCCTGTGACCTGGCTCAAATAATAGAATTGTCATTAATCAAATTATTTATTTCGAACATTAATCAAATTTTTTTCTTGTCCCTCGTGATCAATGACTCCAGCACTCTCCTGTTGAGAATTGAATACTGCTAAAGGCGATGCTAGGGGGCGTGAGAGATGTTGCACCTTCCATTATCGCTCGATTGTTCATTGTCTTACATATACTTACATGTATCCCGGGTACGGTAAATATACTAAAATGTACCCGGGAAATTTAACCCTAAATCAGTCGTTGTCGACTATTTTTTGTATTAATTATATATACACATTTATGTCAATTTTCTATAGAATGGCCTCTATATTATCGGAACACATACTCAAAAAGCATGTTGATGCAGTGTTTTTTGAAGAGAAGTTTGTTTAAGATAATCGGTTTCGCGTTTTACGACATCGGATTTTGGGCGCAAATACAACTCGGGTACAGTCTAACATTGACCGAGTTCAATTACGTATATTTACCGTACCTGGGGTACATGTAAGTATACTTAAGAGTACCCGGGGTACAAGTAAGTATACTTTAGAGTACCCGTCGTACATGTAAGTAGTACCAGAGCCGACAATGACCAATCAAGCTCCATTATCTCTCATGAACCGACTCAAAAAAACCGAGTCGGCAATATTTGACTTAATTTTTGGTTTGGTTGCTCTCGAGGGATCGAAAAATTTCAGAATCTTCCTAAAAGTCCTACGGGTTTGATCCCCAGAAGCGACAATTAAAACTAGCCAACTTTGTCATCTAAAAGGCTGCTATACCTGCCATACAATGATAATGTGAATTTTCTCTCACATGATGTTCATCACTTATATTATATAAAAACTCACAGCAGAAGTAAACAACTGGACAATAATTAATGACCGCATCTTTCATTTGTCTTTGACACTTTGATTTTGACATTAAATGTACCATTGAAGATCACCTAAATCCAGATTTGCTATTATAGAAGTGTGGAAAGTTTTAAGAGTGTGACAAGTAAGCAAAAAATGGTCATTACCCAGAGGCCACAACTGATCTATGAATGTTTTAAAACAAGAAAAATCAGTGCCTGATTTAGATTTCCTTACATAGTTCAATAAAAACTAATTTCAGAAGACTGGTAACAGTTTAACGATATGTTACTAATGTGTCAGACCAGGGCCTTGATTTTGAAATCTAGGACATGCATGGTCATTTCTTCATGAAATCAGGACAAAAATTGTATTGTAAGTCCTTAATTGACCTGGCTATAGTTCTCAGATTATTATAAGCTCAATCAGTATATTTATATCATTATTTATGCTTTGTGTATTGTAAACATATACACAATCATGCAGTTACATGATAGCAATAAATAATATCAAATCTACACATTCTATAATGGTCATTGACAAAGTCTATGAAAAAAAAATTGAACACATTGAGTGTAATTGCACTCTCGTGTCAGCAAAAACAACACGTTGACAGGTTGTCATTTTGACAGTTCTACTTTCACTTTCATTTTGTGATATCAAATAATTAACACTTATGTGGCTGAGAAAAATATCGCCATTGCTTTTTATGCCCCCGGTAGGGTGGCCTATAGCAGTTGAACTGTCCGTCAGTAAGTCAGTCAGTCAGTGTGTCAGTCCGTCCGTCCGTCCGAAAACTTTAACATTGCCCATAACTTTTGCAATATTGAAGATAGAAACTTGATATTTGACATGCATGTGTATCTCATGGAGCTGCACATTTTGAGTGGTGAAATGTTAAGGTCAAGGTCATCCTTCAAGGACAAAAGTCAAAGGTTAAATTTTGCAATATTGAAGATAGTAATTTGATATTTGGCATGCATGTGTATCTCATGAAGCTGCACATTTTGAGTGGTGAAAGGTCAAGGTCATCCTTCAAGGTCAAGGTCAAAGGTCAAATGTTGCAATATTGAAGATAGCAACTTGATATTTGGCATTTATGCATATCTCATGGAGCTGCACATTTTGATTGGTGAAAGGTCAAGATCCTTCGAGGTCAAGGTCAAATTTTGCAATATTGAAGATAGTAACTCCATATTTGGCATGCATGCGTATCTCATGGAGCTGCACATTTTGAGTGGTAAAAGGTCAAGGTCATCCTTCAAGGTCAACGGTCAAATTTTGCAATATTGAAGATATAAACTCGATATTTGGCATGCATGCGTATCACATGGAGTTGCACATTTTGAATGGTGAAAGGTCAAGGACATCGTTCAAGGCCAAGGTCAAAGATCAAATTTTGCAATATTAAAGATAGCAACTCGATATTTGGCGTGCATGCGTATCTCATGGAGCTGCACAAATTGATTGGTGAAAGGTCAAGGTCATCCTCTAAGGTCAAAGATAAAATAAATGGCTTCAACGCTGTGCAGCAAGGGGCATTGTGTTTCACAAACACAGCTCTTGTTTAATATATTTTTTGCACATTTCTTAAAAAAAACTTACATCAATACACGATTTTCTTCGTTAATTCAAACATTCCTGACAGACTTGTGAACATATTTCGCTTACATTTTGACGCGCGTAGGAAGGACCGCATTACGCTTCCGAAACGTGTATTCATACTATTGCCTTCGAGGAACTTATCTGATGTGTGACGGAAAGGGCCGAAAATGTGCGATTGTGGGTCAAGTTTCCCACAGGTACTACTTTCCCGTTCCCCCTTTTTTTCCGTACCTAAGATTTTTCGTACCCAATTTTTTTCAGTCCCAATTTTTTTGTTCCCAAATTTATTTTCGTACCCAAATTTGTTTTCGTATCCAAATTTTTTCGCAAAATTTTTGTACCAGTTTTTTTTCCGTACCAACATACACAATTGTGGTGATTGTGGTGATGTAGATAAACTTAACTTGATGATTTTATATCCATCCTCTCAAAAGCATCGTCACACCAGTACTGTCAGTACTTTGATTTGCTGATTATAGAGATTGGCGTATCTACAGAACTTGAGGTGTTATTTATTTTTTTGAAATATATATAAATCATTTTTCATGCAATACCTTAAACAGTTGTTGACAATTTTTATGGTGAGATACATCCATTTTAGCTACGTTTTAGCTGTTTGTAAAATCATTGCCAATGCATGGCTGAATATAAGTAACATTTGTGTTTTATTTTAAATGGGTGGTTTGCAATTTCAGCACTCACCACAGTTCTATTAATGAAAATATGACGGTCTTTTTAAAGGCCACCCTCAGGTTATCCACTGCAATTCTTGTGATTTTTATAATGGATGTCCTCTTATAAATTATTGTAAGCATTGTTGTATATTTTGCAGTAGGCCAAAGAAGGCTAAATCTAGGCGTTGAAGCAAGGGTGATGCATGTGCTGAAAGGGCAAAAACAATAATGTTGTTTTTAATTGCCCATTCCAATACCAGGACATTTATGTGAGTTTTGTTGCTGTCACATATGATGATATTTCTCTGAAAAGTATCAGATCTTTAAATGTATGTCATAAAATATGCAAAATACATGAAATTCTTGAATTCGACCAGACTATCCTCGTTGGACATAATCTCATTTGATTCTTCAGAAACATCTTGCATCAATGTTTCATTCATTCATGCGGTGGCAGCAGCGGTAATGCCCCACTTATTGCCTATGATGCAGGTTCTAGCAGAAACTGGATAACACTATGTGAATAAGGGATATTTCACGGCGGTGATATCGACAATACGGGGCCATCTCAGGCAGTTTATTATGCGCCCTGCTCGACTGAGTTCCAGAAGAATACACAACCATGCTGGGAAACCAGTAGAGCTAGTTAGACTTGGAGAAACTCTACTTTATTAATGCTTTGGTCAAGAAAAAAATGACCATGAATGAATTAAAGCTGTAGACATGGATACCAATATATGTACAATTGCATTCCTGATGTTGTATATGGAGAAATTAATGAAAACGCTATGGAATTAATATATATTTGGTTGTTTAAAAAAATGTTATTTGTATCCGTGGTTATAATAAAGCACATATGAAATAAAATGAACATGAAAGAAACCTAAAAAGTATTTTATGTTCACATTATAAGATTGACATAAATATGTTACAAAATATATATGTGTGTACTGTTCAATGCATTTTTCAAGTAAGCGAAATCAAATCAAAGTTACAATTTCACATTACACAACTATACCAAATATTTGATCGCGTTAACCGGTAATGACATTTGTTTTTCATTTGTGATTTAAGTAAATAGAAGACTTTTCCATGATTGTGTGCAATTATATACAGAGTTGCTCGATACAAAAGCATAGAAGGACGATGCGAGATTCAAATTGCATTTGTTGATGGACAATGTCGTGTGTCTTGTTGCGATGCCGTGCGTCGTCTCGTGATCGCTCTTGTGTCTCATAGGTCAACAGTGACTTTCAATATTGCACCAACCGGATTCCTATTAAACCTGAAATAAATTTTAATGTTCCTCATGTGACCAGCCAATATTATATGTCCTTAGTGAAATTGTGCGATAATTCGTAATGGCCCATGCGGTAGTATTATCTCAAATAAGTCAACGTTTAATCACAATACTACACGTCTGTAGAACGAATACACGAGGCGTCTGATAATTCTTATTATTGTTACATTGCTTTTGTAACCAATGGCAAGCAGCATGCATTTATAAAATTCTTATTCAGGCATTGCAAGAATCTTACAGCAACAGCTTTTCGGCATGTGCAATGTTTATTTAAAGATATTGTGGTGGTTCATTCTATTACAATAGCCAGGATTGTGTAGCAAGTGTCGATCTGAAGATGTTTTTATTAAAAACATCCATTATTGTGTCGTCGTATTCTCATACAGTAGTCATTGCACCAAGTCTTCTTAAACAGATTTCTTTAAAGTTAATTTTTCATTTAATTGAAACCGCAAGAAATATAGTTATAACAAATTACTTATAATGATAGATCTATGGCATAAGTTAATGCAGTTTACAAAAACAAATTTCAATTAGTAAAGAAACTGAATAATTTAACTAATTTAATAACAAAACAATATTTTATGCTGAGCTTGTTACATCAACACTCATACAGCAAGTTGAAAATACTTTATTTATTTCTTATACATATGGTTTTAGACCGGATAATTACATACAAAGTATAACATGCATACTAGTATGCAAAATTACATGTGGTATTGGTAATACATTTATATCACGAACATGATCGGGGGGGGGGGGGGGGGCATGCGTATAACGAAGTTTACTGGGCTTAAATGAGGTTTGTTGAACTAATTTCCAACGTGGCGTCGTTTTCGGGATTCGACGCCCTTTCGGCTCAACGGTGTTTCTGCTTCCCTCGTTTTTGTTTCAAGATCGTAGAAGGCGGAAATAAAAAGTTATTGAAGGAAAACCGTCTACAACTTTGTTGTGTAATTACTTGACCTTCGAGATTTTGCATGTACGAAAATTAATCATTATCTCTTTTAATAAACAGTATTTGCGCATGTTTACATTAAAATATAACATAAAACAAGATTATCATCTTTTATCGACGCGGGTTTCCCTCTAAAAATTAATGTATTCCCGAAATATATTGAATTCACCACTCTTTCTGGAACTGACTTTCTTTTAAGCACATTTTTGGACCTGACTTTCAAATGACAAACTGAAAAATGATCTTGAGTGTTATTAAGCATGTCATCTGAGGTTTTGGTTCGTCAAGTGGCTACTATACTTGAACATCGATTTATTCAATTATAAAATTGTACGAACAGCATTGGCACGATCATGTTCTATATATCCGATCTTTCAAATAAAGCAACACATTTATGCATCGTAGAAAAAAACACCAACATTGAAGTATGGTTTGAGAGATGTTCAAAGCGACCCAGAGACATTCTTTGTCAACACTTTTTTTCGTGTAGTCCTGTCCAACTACCCTGACAATACTTAGGTTACGATGAATATACAAACATTCGTTGTAGCATTTCTATCCGTAGTATCGGCCCTTTTAATGAATACATACGAATTTTTGAATTGAACAAATACAAAAAAAAAACACGCATGTGTTATACGTCAATCTATAGTTAAATATGTATTCTTGGACATAACAACGAAAACTGCATTTACATCGACAATTTTTTGACAAAATATTACGGTGGCATAGAGGTGACATTCACTTCTCTTTTTTTAAATTGCTCTCCTCATTTTCTTTCTCGTGGCCACGAGTTAGCTATGATAGAAAAAAGAGGTGGAGGAGGAGGAGCAGTAACAGAAGTAGCGATAGTAGTAATAGTAGTTGTAGTAGCGGTAGTAGTAGTAGTAGTAGTAGTAGTAGTAGTAGTAGTAGTAGTAGTAGTAGTAGTAGTAGTAGTAGTAGTAGTAGTAGTAGTAGTAGTAGTAGTAGTAGTAACAGCAGCAACAACAGCAGCAGTAGTAGTAGTAGTAGTACTAATAGTAGTATGTTTTGTTATATCAGAGACTTGCCTGCTTTGACCAACTATATATATGCGTACAGAATATGTACACATGTTACGCAAAATTTGATTGGCTGACTAACTCGGGATCTCGAGATAGCGAAAATTCTTTTCTCTTTTGTTTAATGCACTCTGTCTTTATTTACTGCGCCGCTCTTTTTTTAATTGTACGCCCCTTTTATTTAGTTTTGCACTCCTCTTTTTTCTATCTCGTGGCCATGACATAACTAACTCTGGCCACGAGAAAGAAAAAGAGGTGTGCAAAACTTAATAAAACCGGCGTACAATTAAAAAAAGAGCGGTGCTTCTCTTTTTTTAAAATTGCTCTCCTCTTTTTTCTATCTCGTGGCCACGACATAGCTAACTCGTGGCCACGAGATAGAAAAAAGAGGAGAGCAATTTAAAAAAAAAAGAGAAGTAAATGTCATTTCTATTGCACCGTAAAATATAGGCTAGACTTAGCTCCCTGTAGTCTCCCTGCTTCATGTACAATTGTCTTATAGTATAGGCCCTTCTGATTGGTTGCCAAGATGTGTAATTTTGCGCATGTGCTTTTTCACAAAAAGTAACTTGATGGAAAAACGAAACTATCGCTCATATTATTCTTAAAATATTTTTACATTGTATTTAAAAATAAGCGGCATATAAAACATTTCATAAAGCTGCTATTAATCCATAAACAAACTAACATAATTGTGTTTTACGTAATTAAAAATCATAACATCACCCTAGAATAAACATGACTTTCCAACGAACACCGTAAATCATGAAAATGTTCGTCGTTATAGTCATTGATAACCATCAAATAAATAAAAACTTCTAAAAATTGAAAAAAATCATTAACTTTTAAGCACTTCTTAAAGGTTTTTCGTTAAAGGCACGATACTATTAGGTGGATCGATACTATGAGGTTAAGGGATATTTATCGATTGTGATATTAGAAATCATGGCATGTTTTATGTATAATAGAGCACAATCAACACACCACTAATGCGTATTTTGCATTAATGCGACAATAGCTATACGAATGCTTTACAGATGGCCATATTTATCGTGCATTTCGAGTTTAAATTGTGTATGCTTTTACACATACCTAAAGTACCAGTTTTTGCAAACTATTTCACAATTAGGCTTGACGTATACCTCATACTCTTTGTTTACGTCACAATCAATTCTTTCAATCCATTCTTTTGGCGACAGTCTGCTTACGTAAATATTCATATATACGTTATTGTTGTGAAGTAACAGGAATCAATATTTTCTGAATTATATATGTATATATATCCCACATGTTTTGGTCGATTAGACGACACTCATTACATTACACTCCATCGGAAATCGTCTTGAACAACACTGAGCATGGGGATCGTTACATGGATACTAAAAATAGTGGTTATTAACTGGACATTAATGTTTAAAGGTAATTGAGAAACGCATTTCAACAATTTTATAAAAAAAATTAATAACTATGCATTGCGCACATGTATCAAAGCATGCGCTTTACTTGATTATTTTTCTACTCAGAATGTCGTGAGGTAGCCATGGTTATTGCGCCATGCCTATACTTTTTAATGTTAAGTATGTATATTTAAAGTAGGTATTCAGTGTGGAGAGAACACAAAGACATGAAAACGCTTTTAGCTTACTATTTTTAAATAAATTCAGAATTTCTGTTGATTTTATGTCAACAATTTCCACGTTTAAAGTTACATGTTTGTAAAATAAAATGTACGTTACATTTTTCAATTCAAATATGTATACTCTTTAAAAAATGTTTTAATAATTTAATACACGTCGTTTTATCGAAAAAATAACAAACTAAAGCAGTTAAAACATCACATTAAATCGGAATTTTCACTTTTGTCTTGATTATTTGACAAGTACAGATTTCACTAGGAACAGTTAAAGTTGTATATATCTATATACGCATGGTAACACAAAAAATGTCGCAAGTAAATACTATTATTTTTGGGCTGTAAAGAACGTTTTCCTTTATTTAACGTTCGTTAAAGTACTGTAACTATAGTTATACTGTGTTGTTTTGGGAACTTGGTAACTGTAAATAAAGGACCGTGTGGTGCTTGTTTCTACTTTGCCTTGGCAATTCTATTTTTACCTTGTTTTTTCGCTGTTTGGCCCGCATATTTGTTTAAATACACCGTATTTTCTTTGAACCCACCGCGGCATTTATAAATTATTAACATCAAAGCGAAAACCGTATTCACAGTCGCATTATTTACCTCACTGTAGATTACATGTTTTCTTTTGTTATTTAAAATCCGTGAAACGACTGGTTGTTAAATAATGCAATGCTGTTCAGTGTTTTAAAGAATTCTGGTTTAATAAAACAATGTTATGAAGCATTTATTTCTATCTCATAGCGTTTTGTGTGACACACGTTCTATTTTGACGAAGAGAGCGTACCGCGTCTGTTATACTATTGTTTAAATTTATATAAATGGGAATAGATCTCTCGACGTAGATTCTCTGTTTGTCCACGGTTGTTTGTTGACGTTAAATAAATGAGCCCTATGAAAACGGGGCATGGGTGTAAAAGCGTCTTCCCTGATAAATCTGTGCATTCCGCAATGGTTATATTATTTTTCGTTTACAGACAGTTTCTTCTTAGCGAAAATCCAGTTTGGGCGGAAAGTGTTGTCCTTGATAATCCTGTTCGGATTGCACAGGCTTATCTTGGAGGACACTTTTCGCACATGCATTACGACACTTTTTTCGAGAGCGCGGCTCAAATCGATTTGATAAATTAAATGTGATTAATAATAACTTTAATATAATTTATTATTTTTTTGTCAAGTCCTTATTTACCAATACTTTTGTGTTTATTTCGGGTGAAAGGTATTACAATTTCAATAACAATTTAAAATTGTCTGAACGTTATGACGAGAAAAGAATTAAACTACCACTTGCCATACGTGTGCGTTAACTCTTACATGTTGATATATAGAGTCGGTCGTTTATATGAAGAAGTTACGATGGAAGACTATTATACTTTGTTGAGAGGACCTTGTATTTAAACAAAAATCTGTATTGAGATTTACACAATTAAATTTCTTGTCTCCAGATACGAGTGGTTTCAAACTCGTTGGGTGGACGTTACCGGTTCAAGTTGACAGCGACAATGCGAACATTACCTTCGACAAATTACTGTCCGAGTCTTTCAAAGCCGGTGACTGGTTCACAACCATCGAGGCAATCATCTTTCCGTTAACTTACGATATCGTGAGTCAGCCAGTAACCGGCATGTTCACTGTCAACAACACGGGTCACGTGATAGTGGCCTCTACAAACACCCTTGACTACGAGAGCACGCGCTCATACACTGTCGTATTCAGGTAGCGTAGCTGGCGTCTTCTCACTGTAGCAACAAAGAAAATGTTTACACAACAGTAGGGGTAGACATTTGTCCTCATAAGCCTTATTCAAAGAAATAATAATGTGTCTGAAATCACTTGTTTTGTTTTTGAAATACTGTCACAGATTTGATTCTAAAGAGGCTAATATCATTTTAGACATGGTTGTAACTTCTAGTTAACGTAATGACCGTCGATTGTCTTTTTTTTATTTTTCAAACACCTTTGACAACGCTAGTACCATGAGTAATTTGCTTCTTCAAACTTGGGTGAGCTGCCCAGGGCCATTTGTGGACGCTTGGGTTTTAGTACTTACTGATTGGTTATCAGGTGATCTGAAGGAGGGCCTGGTTGACCACCAGAAAAGTCCCCCATTGTCCCAGGGACTATTTACATTATATCTAGATAGGCAGGATGGGTGGTTGCGAATGTACGTATGTTTCAGGGCAGAAAACAGTTACAAGGGAGGAAGCTCGGTCCTGCTGACGATGCAGATCAACGTGGCAGACGAGAACGACAACCCGCCGATATTTCCTGCAAACTCCTCCCGCGTTTATGTGGCGCCTGGCCTCGCAAAGACCGCCGGTAGGAGGCGTACGTTTAGTAATAGAGATATGAGATATGAGACTCGCTATGAGACTCGCTCGTGGCAAACGGGACTAGATACATGTGCGTAAAGTAAGCATCGTCCCAGATTAGCCTTTGCAGTTCGCACATGCTTATCTGGGACGATCTTTTCGCTTTTATTGTATTTTTCGCTTAAAGAAAGTATTTTCTAAGAAGGAAATCTAGTTAAGAAGGAAAATGTCGTCCTTGTTTACTCTATGAGGACTACACATGCTAATCTGCGACGACAATTTTCGAAGATGCATCAAGCTCCGTTTTCCAAGAGCCTGTCTTATATAATTACGTTTTTCTTTTGAATTTCTGGATACTATAATAACCGGAATACTTGTTGAAATGGTCAATTTACATCATTGTTTATTGTCGTAGTTTTTCAGACAATGCCATGCAATTTCGATCGATCCTTATGTAAACATCTTTCAAAACAAAATTCATAGCATTACTTACTGATGATTGTAATTGTAATTATGTGTATCAAATTGTTTCGAATTCAAGATTATTCTGGTTTGGGAATCCGCTTAGCTTGAAATTAATACACAAACTGCTGATAGATACATTTGAAACCTCACACTATCTTTAGATTTATTTTTCAGGGTCAGTGATCACAGAAGTCAAGGCAACGGACCGGGACAGCGGTGCCAATCAAAACATATCTTATGTTATTGCAGGTAATAAACAAGCCATTAATTTTCAACACTGTCATTAGAGCGTGTTTTTTTCTAGGCACGTTTCAATATTAACTGTGAAATAAATTATTTGCGTCATTTCGTAAATTATCAGCCAACAAATATAATAAGCTGTTAATATATATTAAAACAATTCATGAGTTTTGCTTTTCCGTCCTCTGAAGATGCCGGCGTTTCCCCGAAGTTCCTTATCGGTCAATACTCGGGCGTTATAACCTCTGGTGGCCTCAATGTGTCCGACGGAAGCTACCTCCTGGTCATCCTCGCGGTAGACGGCGGGGCCCCTGCGCTGACCGGAACCACAACTGTGAATCTCATCGTTGGCGACGGAAGTGCCGCTCTGATAGCCCGTGTATGGACGCTGGGGGTGTGTTCAGTGATGGTTTTTGTTGGAAAACTTGTGTAACAATGCAATGCGCAGAGGAAATTACACACGCAGATTAACTCACACACATAAATATGTAATCAGCTTTGATTGGTTAGTAATTAATCAAAAGTTAAAAAAAATATGTATTTAATATTTGTTCGTAATATTTGGACAACAATCTACTTCCTTAATATAGCTACATTTCAAAAAATCTTACAAAAGACTGTGATCGAAATTTGTTATGAGTTTCTGTCTAGAACGATTGTGAGACACGCGTTTATATGTCGTTAAGCATTAAATATTAATGAATGCACAGAGCGATCGTTGTTGTTGGCATTGCATTGTAATAACAATTGTGTGAATATTTATAAATCAAAAGAGTATAGTTTTTGCATATCAACACCTAAAAAAAGATTTTTATCAATATAAAAAACACATTCTGTTCGGCAAAGGGTTTATTATATTTTTTGTTGTGTTCAAAAATAGCGTAATTTTATATTTAATACAGCGTTTAGAGATGTAATTTTATTCAATTGTGAAATATACTCATGCACACAGAAATATGTTTTATGCATGATTCCATATTGTGTCTTTAATACGAAGTGTGACATAAAAGGGCACACTATTATTTTTCTAATATTCATTTACTAAATTGGAAAATGTAAACGTTACAGGAACTTAAAAAGTTCTTTCACTATGTTGACGCACACAAAATATACATAATATGCATATCCAAAACATCATAAAAAATAAGACGTATTCATGTATGTATTTGAGATGAGATGACACACTGCTAAATCGTTATAATCTTATGATGTTGCACTTAGTTGTGTACTTATTTAAAGTGTACAGACAACTGTTGCGAAAGTTTATGAGCGAAATTATAAATGTATTATACGGTTAAATATGAACGACAGCTAAGTAGTTCCCTGTAGGGATGTTAATACAAAATTTTTAAATCCCTAGAGGAAGAACAAATACCGATAAGCATGTGTCATCATGCCGTAACTCACATTTATGTATGTTGTCACTGGTGACATCATCAACCATCTCAATTATCTATAGCTTGAAAAAGTTACAATATATTTATATGCATGTGTTATCATAGTTTTATATAAGATTACACAGTTTATAAGAGTAAAGACTATTAAGATACTAATTTAAAACATGAAATAATACACGGCTTATTATTTAAAATGTATTGCTCTACTTGTGTTCCTAACATGATCCTACTATGTAAACAAGAGCCAATGTCTTCAGGCGCTTCGGTGATTTACAGAAACTTTAATAATTAACATGATTGATCGTTGTCTATCTGTCGTTGAACAATATTACGGAGTTCTAATGCGTAAATATTAATTCAGGAGGGCATTAAACGAAGTTGCTGTAAAGCCACGAATAATATAGGTGCAATGTAGTTGATTTCCCGCTGAATACAATAAATTCAATATTTATTTCGTCGGCTTAACTGTGCCATTAAACAGAGAACAATATTTTGCATTCTTTTATGCTCTCTGCGTGGTTCTGTGCGTCAGTCTGCGTTGTTTATGGGAAGCTCACCATGCTAACGTTGTTTTTCATTTAACTTTAGTATATGACGGTAAGCGAGTATCATGTTAGATTTAAAGTTTCCATACTAAAGAACCCATATCTACGAGACAGATCTCACATTACACATGCGACTGTAACACGAAGCACTTCAGCGCGCTGCAGTCAACGGGGCTGACACTTCCGGCGTCCTCTGCGTACAGGCTACACGCTTCTGAAGGGACATCATGCACGACCATTATACATGACGTCATCTGATGGCAGCGCCGACAGCAGGAAGTAGCAGATCGGATGTTGGGAAGTGTAGTCTGCAACTGAACGCCCACTCTGTCGGCGAAAACGCGCTGGTAGCGGACGTCTGTAACTTTTAAGATACATTTTCATTAAACAAAACAAATAATAACGATCTTCGGATAAAATTGAGAGAAAAAAAGTGGAATATGTACAGTTTGTCAACCAGTTCCGGATAATCAGCAGTTCCGATTAATTTGTATTAAATTTTCCATAATTCCCCAATAAAAACAAAATGATAAGTGTCCACGGTAAACATTAGGTAAAGGAATAAATTAACAAAGTTGTATCAAGAAAGCTTTTGTATTATGCTTACAGGGGGAATACATGCAGCAAAAAGTTAACCGGAACTGATTGAATGAGTTATGTTTTGAAATGTGCATATGGCTATAGAAGGCTTTATTATTTTTAAATAAACTTTTTGATGATTGAAAACAAATGTAATGACAATATTTTGAAATACTAATGATGTATGTTGAATGATTTTTAATAATTTTCCGAAGGGCGAACTTTAATTGGCTATTTTTGACAAAAAACTGCATATGCCGTCTGGCCTAACCTGTTATCATACAAAATAAATTTTACCCTTTATGTTTACATCTTCTCACATTGACATAAATCCCAAAAGAAATTATTGTGGTCAAAAGAATGAACGTTTTTTGCAGGGTTATTCTAAACTGGTTGACTGACTGTAGTACTATGATTGATTTAAATACTGGTAAGGATTTACAATTTAGTAAACATGCGCACTGATATAATGGTATATTATTCGTAAAAACCATGCATGGATGATTGATTCAACGAAAACGCGGAAGCAGGTTTATGTGATAAATTACCCGGAAAGGGTGTCGGCGCAACTGTCGTCTGTGCAGGCGTCAGGACGGTACTTCCGGTAGAGCTGGTGGCTAGAGATACGCAGCGGAACAGACGCATGATTTACAAGACAAAAAGCAAAGCGGATTGCATGGTAGCAAAAGAAGCAATATTGTAAATGAATTCGCCAGACTTACAAGCAGAACAGATGACCCGCGCCATGCGAAAATTGTTCTTATGCCATATGTGAGAAGCGCATGCTTTAACCTGTCCGCTAATGAGACCCGAAATTGTGCGTGTCTTTATAGTGGACAGGGTAGCTCCAGGCAAGACTGTGTGAATGTGCAGGCCTGTATGGTACTACACTGACATACAACCCATTTTCGCATCACGCGGCTGAGATAATGTTTACATTTAAAGGGTGCAAGGAATACTGACATACGCAGGTAGCTTACTTGTTGGTAGGCACGTGCCGCTCGTGACAAGAAGGGCTGGAAAGGAACGAAATGCTTTTAACTATTTTGAATATACTGGTGAATAATGTCAGTGCCCTTCATCATACCGCAGACAGCATACCCTAAATAGGTTACATTTAAAAGTTTAAATGTAGTGGGTTTATTCAGGGTATTAATTGCATATATAATTTGTGCCGCCACAATAGTTTTATAACTTTAAAACAAATTTTTTATCTCAAGATCGACAGGTACTTGTTAACTTGAAAAAAAACTCACGTTTAGGACAACCATTTTCGAATCGACAACTGTACTATAAATAAGACATCTACATGTAGTGCGGAGATGGAAAATACAATGGAATCACTTCCTTTGCCAATGTTACGTACTGGAGCATTCTGGAAGGCCGCATAATTCCCACTCCACCCCCGGGTCGGTTGTATAACACCAGGGCTGTCCCTTAGCCCCTGGGTCCCGGCAGTGAGACCCCAGGGCGGCAACTGAAAGGTGTGTGTGGGAGTTCAACTTCACGATACACACCAGTAATTGTTCAGTTGCTCGTCGTCCGAGTGAAATGATATGAGCCGTGCTCTGTGAAGAGGGCGTTTATTGCATGTGCGTAAAGTGTCGTCTCAGATTAGACTGTGCAGTCCTCACAGGCTAATCAGGGACAACACTTTTCGCTATTATGGTATTTTCTGTTTAAAGAAAGTTAGCAAAATACTAGTTTTGCGGAAATTGCTGTCCCTAATTAGCCTTGGCGGACTGCGCAGGCTGATTTGGGACGACACTTTTCGCACATGCATTAAACCCAATTTTCACAGAGGACGGCTCTATAGTATACAATTTCAGAGTATACCGTCATATCTCTCTCGCATTAGGAATAATTTTTGCAGCACAGAGATGTAGTTTACATATGGAAAATCAAGTCACATCGCCACACGTAATAACGAAACAAATATAGTATGTGCTTTTTTTTACTTAAGTTTGCGTTAACGATTTAGATACTACTTAAGCCGACTCACAGATAATAAATATTTGGTAGGAAAGAGGTTTACAACATATGATTAGATGACCTATGTGTCAATTCTTGATGTACACATTGTATTGGTACTTTTCGCAGCAGTTTCGAGTTTTAAATTTCGAAGTACTTAAAAGTTAGAGTTTCATGAAGGCGACACTTTTACGTTACAAACATATAGATGAACAGATTCCATATGCAAGATAAACATACGGGATAATGTTTTACAAAGATGCTTACCGGAAGTGTCGGGGAAGGACGCCAGGGTGTTGTAGGGGTGGGCGTGTGGACTCTGGGTCATCCAGGACTGGCACGTGCGTCCAGTAACCGTGCACGTGCGGCGTCCCGTGTACTGGGCGGACTGGCCCGCCGTGTAACACTCGTTCACTGAAAACATAAAAAGCGCGCACACAAATTATATATTATGCTTGTTAAAAATAGTTTCTCCAGGGATTTGAATTTAATCTGTTACTAAACGGTAATATTTTAAACCCATACTTGTCAGTATGTAATATCTATCTAGTCATTTTTAGTTGTTCGCGTAGCGAACAGCTAATGTTGTTTCTGAAAATTTCAAGTCAGTTCGGCTTATCTACGGAAAGCCTACTACCCGCCACACCTGCCGTATCCGCACGAGAAAGAGTTGTATAATTTATGCAAGATGTTTGAGTTCTCCAACTATATTCAATCACAAATGGAAACATTATGTGAATATCGTGTTAAATGGAATATTTTTGAACGGAGCTTATTTAGAAAAGAATCAATAAACAATGTTTGTATTATACGTGTCGCGGAAGAAATTATTTATGAATGATTAAAATAGTCCACTATCTTCTGCGTCTTAATGACGTAGTACAGGTCATTCATAATCTGAGGCTATTAATAGAATCGGGAAAACAACGCAATAGTATAAGGTAACGCTTGTTTATATTCTCAATTTATAAAACGTTGAAAATGAGTTCAACAATAACTTCAGGGATACGATAGACAACAACAAAAATGCTTTATAATCGCTTGAACCGAAAATAAAATAACAATTAAATATAACAAGAATTATTTGTTTCGTAATCTCGTTCATGCTTCTACAGCGGGGTTAAATTTGATATTTCTGGGAAACGATCTTTTGTTCTGAACAGATAGCGGCGATCTTTTGTATTTACGGGTGCTAACAACGCAATAGTAGAAGGTTAAGCTTGTTTATATTCACAGTTCTCAATTTATAAAACGTTGAACATGAGTTCACCTTTCTACAGGTATACTAAAGACAACTTCAAAAATGCTTTAAAATCGCTTAAAACCGAATATTTAAAAACAACTAAATATAACAAGAAATATCTTTTAAAAAGGTAGTCAGCGTAAATGCAGAATTTGAAATAAAGTTTGCAATTTACTTTTCTAAATAAATGAACTGAAAACAAAAATTTAACAATTGTGTTTATTTCACTTGTAAGTCGCATATTCACCGCATGAAATGTGTGTTATCATTGTCAAACCACAAATTAGTGTAAGTAGATACAAATAATACTACGGGAGTGCACATCATATGTGTCCTCACATGCCTTATTATGAGTATATTTCTTAACTTTCGAAATATATCGTATCTTTATATTTGATTTAAACGCAGTTTTCTTTCGACACATTTAAATCACAATTTCATAGCGGCGTCATGCGAAAATGGGTCTTATGCGTTTCGGACAGCGTATCTTCAACCCAACATGTGGATTTGAGCAGTCTGATCAGAGGCGATGTTGTCCGGTATAAATTCACTCAATGTGTTATGGTCTCATTATGTATCTCCTGACCAGACTGAGAGATGCGCAGCTGAATGGGTTATATATATGATGGGCGCATATGGAATAAGACCCATTTTCGCATGACGAGGGTCATTAAAAATCTAATTGTAAATGGCACATTTTAGAACAATGCTTTTCGATACAAAATTGAATTCAAAATAGCGAACTTGTAAATAAGGGCAGCCTATCAAGGCGTTCAGGAACGATTTCCAGACGTGCTGACCGAGTATGGCAAATATTGTGGTTGGATAATTAAACGATATACCTCTTATCGTGACACTATACTATTCCGGTAATGTTTGTTTTCTTATCTTGAAAGCAAAACTGTGTTTATCGATAGTCAAACATATATTCCCCGGACGATTTAGTGAACGAGTACTGTCCCTGAATTTCTGCGAGATGGGTTTAAGCGCGTAATTGTAACTGGGCCACAATCTGTGTCGTTTGAACATACAGAAAGTAGTCCAGAATTCCTTGCACTGAACAGTGCTACATCCTTTGTGCTGAGCACAGACACGGTGTAGTAGCCAAAGTTCAGAGGTTTTATCTCGAATCAGCCTATGAAATATTCGAAAATATTCATGCGTGTCTGCTGGCGTTATGTAAACGTCATTTAAGGTGAAAAGATGGGTAAAACAACTACCCCGAAAAAGCGCATTAGTGCTCTATAACTACGTTTAGGTCAGAGTTTTTGACACCGTGTGAACTGCTAGGGTAACAAGTAATGCATAAACAACAAAGTACGGGTCAACATGGCTGTCTTTATTACTACCTAATTCGTTAGTAAAAAGTATTGCTCGCAGATTTATTTTTTATTTACTTTCATCAATTATCTTATTGTATATTTTGAATTTGAATATGTTGTCAAAAATCAAAAGTTTTGTACAGGGAATTTTCATCATGAAATTATATTCTCAGTGAGATAGGTATTCGATATTCCAACAATATTAATTTAATATGATGGTGATTGCAAATTGTCTAATATTCAGTTCTCATTACCATTTTCAGCATACTTTCTATGCTTTCCGAACGTCCAAAAAGGGGCATGTTGTTGTTATTTTGTCTAAGTTATCTCTATAAAATAAATAGGATGATTAAAAGGGAACACAAATCTCGATCCGTGCGTTATGACACACTCCTTATAAATTTAAATGGCGTGTGTTCATTTCAAACTTGCGATTAATTTTGAAAAAAATGAGTTGCGTCTTAAATTATGCAATAGCGAACAACTTCAGTGCCTTCAGCGCTTTGATTCTTAACATGCTAAGAATGGAGGAACAAATACACTGACGTTATAAATAACTTTTTTCTAGCCATTTCGTTAATTTGTATGTAATACGGGTAATACCCTAACACCCCAATGACAAGCACATACATATGTGAGACATATCGCAATGCAAAATTTGAATAAAATATAATTTCATCTTGTAAAACAACCGAATTGTTTAATCTGTGGCGCGTTATATACTGTGTCTAGTGTATTCACCCCCCTCATACATATACATACTACAAACGTCACTACCTCCACATGAGAGGCTGTTGTTTGTCCAGTGCGAATCCGCAAGGCACGTGCGCACGGGACAGTAACTGATGACGGAAGTGAAGCCGCTCAGCAGGCTCGTGCATGTGTTCGTTACATTTGCGTTCACGTTACGCGGGTAGCTCGAGGAGACCGGATCTACCTCGATGCACTGGTTGTCTGTGATCACGGCGGCCATGAGATCGCCGCAGTAGTCTTAACAAAAAAAATATCATCAGATGGCTTCAAATGGCTTACACATTCATTCTGTCTGTTCGTTTTTCAAAACATATTAGAGATGATTTTTTTTATTTGTGATCTTTTCTTTGATATCAATATTTTGAGCATATCCCAATAACATGTCAAATTGCATGTGATATATCATCAAACATAAATTATTCAATAGCAAAAACTAGGTCAAAGACAACGGAGCATTCTTTGTGTGCGTTAAGTGTCTGTGAAGTAAGGACAACCTCATCAGGGGCAAAACCTTCCCGTGTATTTGATTTTTCTCTAAAAGAAGTCTAGGTCTCATTCAAGTGGAAATCCAGATAAGTCGGAAAGTGGCATCCCTGATTGTGGACTACACAGGCTAATATGGAACGACACTTTACGCACATACATTAAGCCCTGTTTTCACAGAGAGAGGCTACTATGAAAATGCTCACCGCCTGGACAGGTGCCTTGACTGATCGTTACATCTGAAATTTAAGTTAAAAGACACTGATAAAAACTCATTCTTTATATGAGAAATAATGACATATACTAATCACGATTTAAAGCTAAGTATTATACAAACGGTCCATTTATTCTCGTACAGTCTTGAACAGTTATGCATTTGAAAAAGCTGAACAATTTGTCGAAATAATTAACGCCACAGTCATTAAGTTAGCAACTTATTCTAATGGTCAGTATACCCATATGTGCTTCGTCTTGAAATACTAATGTGATGAACCTTCCGCAGAGATATCAAGTATGAGCTGTGCCATTTCTCGAGAACTAAGAGATATCTTTGCACATGTGTTGACCAGACCCATTAAACACCTGTCAGATAAGGTTTAAATCTTCTCAGGCATTCAGTCAATATATCAGACACACATGTTTGTTACCGGCGATATTGTCAAATTCCTCGCAACAAATTGTGCTTGATCGCCCAAATGTTTGTCAAATAGTGTATTTTGCAAAATTTACCTGACTGTCTGAAAGGTTCCGCGGAGTACCAGCTATCCGTTATTGCTCATTGCTTACCGATACAGTTTGGCACGTCACATAACTGCCACGGAACATTCGGGTCCACTGTATAACACCAAGGTTGACCGCGCGAGCCACCCGGATCGCGACAGTAACTTCCGGCGGCAGTCATGTTCCCTTCCGGGAACAGCCCATCAACAGTGTAGTTGTGCGCATGCGGTGACTGCGAATCCCACCGCTGGCACATTATGCCAGTTGAAGTGCATATTCTTCTGCCTTTGTATGTAGTGGAGTCCGTCTGATAACATTCTGTACCTGGCAACAAGTACACAAATCAACGAGGGAATTGACCCTGGTTTATTCCGGTGTCTAAAAACGGTTTTAAATTATGAAACAACATTTTTGTTTTATGGTGAAATATACAATAGATGTCGAAAATATTGTTTATTTTACTTACGTTAGTGCTTCCCGATCTTTAGCACCTAATGAAGCGGAGCCGAGGAAGTGTTAAGATATTTTCACTTGTGACAATTTACGTACGTTCGATTTATAAAATACGACATTACAGAGGAATCAACACGAATCACAACATTTTTATATAAATGAAATCGGGCCTATAAAGAAACAACATAATTCGGATCCGAAATATACTTACTTCCGCACGAGACATCGGCTGGTCGCCACGTGCCTGATGCCTCACAGAGCTCCACGGGGCAATAGTCACGCTTGGCGCTCGTTCGGATCAGCAGGCTCTTGCACGGGTACACGATCATAGCGCCCTGTAGGTTGTCGGCTGGCGAGACCACAGAGTCCAGGTCCAACTCGGCACACGGCATATCGATGGACACGCTGTAAGCGGGCGGTCCACAATCAACTGGGTAAAGAAGAGGCAGTTAGTTTAACAGTTAGATCTGCAAAAATATTTTTTTAAAGTGCGAAATCTTAAACCACGCGCAAATAAACTTATCAAAAAATCGTAATGCATCTCAATGGATCCTAAATACGCCACTTACTAAAAATCATACAGTAAATTTGCATTACTCTTTTTCGAATGTGTACCATAGTAAATACATC
Organism: Dreissena polymorpha; assembly: GCF_020536995.1. Taxonomy (NCBI): domain Eukaryota; kingdom Metazoa; phylum Mollusca; class Bivalvia; order Myida; family Dreissenidae; genus Dreissena; species Dreissena polymorpha. Next base: position 34,799,790 of record NC_068356.1, read on the forward strand.
AAATATACATGCAAGTGCATGTATCTAAAAACAAAACCTAAACCTGGGTTACTTGACATTATAGTTGGTTTGAACGATTTTTACTAAATGCAAAATGCGAGCGTCCATGGAAAAGAATACCTTTATTTACTATGACACTTCGATCAGTTTGAACTATGCCGGTACAATTTGTTATAAAATGCATTTATTTATAAAATACCGGTATGACCAAAACAGCTGTGTCGTGCGGTTATTATCTGAATAGAATTGCTACAGATATATCACTGCATCCGCAAAATCTAATGAGCTGTCATTACGAAACCTTGCGTGAAGTTAAAGGATACTGGGTTACTCCTGACCAGACTGTGTAGGCTGGCTATCATGTTTCATAATACCCATTTTATTTTAACCTATTTATATAAGCTCGAGTGCATCGAAAGCCTATGGCGCATTTAAACGCTTTCGATGCCGTTCGCTTGGTAGAACAAGTAATAGGTGTCTTTAGGGGACATCTTTAGAACGCCCCTATTGTGGGGATCAAACTCGTGACCTCCCGTTCGCTAACCATATCAACTCGCCACCGCATTCTGTTAAGACTCATTTCCGCACGACGCGAATTTTATAATTCCTAACGATGTTGCAGGAAAATAAATGTAGATTTACCTGCACATTTGGTCATATGGAACATCATGTATATTCCAAACAATATATGTCGTATATACTCCATGTTTGAGATATTAATATATACAATATGCCTTTCTCACTTAGTTAAATGGCGCACGCAATAATGCATGGGAGCGACATAACACAAGTAATGAATTTCTCATAGTGAATTAATGAACGTTGTGGAAGTTGTTGCATTGGTTTAATGGGATAAATCTCTCATCCATAGGATTCGAAGAAATGCGTGACAATCTTAACACAATAAGTTATGAATATTTGTAGCGCCATGATCACATGAAGTCATGTGGTTGCTATGCAACTGATTGGTGTACACTGTGTCGCGAACGTGCCATCCAGCAGGGAGCTTGTAAGACGTCAAATCAAGTGGCAAGAAGAAACAATATCGCGATCGAAATATTGTGAGGGCAAAAAGTTCTTCATAGGCGAAGTAAACATAAACACTCACACAAAGTAATCGTACGCAATTGATAAATTGATAAATTCCGTTAAGAAATATATCAGGCGTACAATCTGTACAAACCTGTGTTGCTTAGAATCGTTCACCGCACGTACCCCGTGCGAACATTAATTGTCTCTATAACATATGTCCATCTTGTACCCGTGCTATATAAGTCCGAATGCTATGAATTCCACGATCAATTAGTCCGACTTACATGTTCAAACTGTTGTATACTTCTGACTGCTATATACGTCTGACTTCTATATACTTCTTACGTTTATATATTCTTCAAACTTTCATATACTCCTGGCTGATATATACTTCTTACTTCAGACTTTCATATACTCATAACTGACATAAACTTCTTATCTCTATATACTTCATACTACTATATACTTCAGGCTTTCAACTACTCTTGGCTGATACATACTTTTTACTTCTATTTACTTCTTTTTTTCTATGTACTTCAGACTTTCATATACTCCTGGCTGATATATACGTCTTACTTCCATATACTTCTTACTTCTATATACTTCAGCCTTTAATATACTCCTGACTGACATAAACTTCTTACTTCTATATACTTCTTACTTCTATGTACTTCAGACTACCTTATACTTCTGGCAGACATAAACTTCTTACTTCTATATACTTCAGACTTTCATATACTCCTGACTGACATAAACTTCTTACTTCTATATACTTCTTACTTCTATGTACTTCAGACTTTCATATACTCCTGGCTGACATAAAATTCTTACCTCTATATACTTCTTACTTCCATGTACTTCAGACTTTCATATACTCCTTGCTGACATAAACTTCTTACTTCTATATACTTCAGACTTTCATATACTCCTGACTGAAATAAAATTCTTACTTCTATATATTTCTTACTTCTATGTACTTCAGACTTTCATATACTCCTGGCTGACATAAAATTCTTACTTCTATATTCTTCTTACTTCTATATACTTCAGACTTTCATATACTACTGGCTGACATAAACTTCTTACTTCTATATACTTCAGACTTTTATATACTCCTGACTGACATAAAATTCTTACTTCTATATTCTTCTTACTTCTATATACTTCAGACTTTCATATAGTCTTGGCTGATATAAACTTTATACTTCTATATTCTTCAGACTTTCATTTACTCCTGACTGACATAAACTTCTTACTTCTATATACTTCAGACTTTCATATACTCCTGGCTGACATAAACTGCTTACTTCTATATACTTCAGACTTTCATATACTCCTGGCTGATATAAACTTCTTACTTCTATGTACTTCAGACTTTCATATACTCCTGACAGATATATACTTCTTACTTCTATGTACTTCAGACTTTCATATACTACTGGCTGATATAAACTTCTTACTTCTAAGTATTTCAGACTTTCATATACTCCTCGCTGATATATTCTTCTTACTTCTATGTACTTCAGACTTTCATATACTCCTGGCTGATATAAACTTCTTACTTCTATGTTATTCTGACTTTCATATACTCCTGGTTGACATAAACTTCTTACTTCTATGTACTTCAGACTTTCATATACTCCTGGCTGATATAAACTTCTTACTTCTATGTACTTCAGACTTTCATATACTCCTGGCTGATATATTCTTCTTACTTCTATGTACTTCAGACTTTCATATACTCCTGGCTGATATATTTTGTAGCGCGCCGTCTGTTCCGTATTCTTGTCAGGAATATTTTAATATTATTAATTGTGGTTTTATTCTTATTTATTAAAATGAAAACACGTCAGTTTCAAACTTCATTAACCTTTTATTCTTTAACGTCGAAATTCATAGGAGGTATAATTTGACTAACACAACGTAAACGTTAACAGTGCAACTTTCTTCAAGGTTCAAATACATCATACTAAACGATAACTTCTCAGAAATAAGGCATATATTTAAACAACTCTATCACGCAAGTGTACAACACTCATTCACCACAAGAGTATAAGTTTTAAATAAATACACAATTTTTAATATATTAATATAAGATATCTTTTAATTTGTTGGGTTAAAGTCTTTAATATAGTTACACTAGCTATATGACTTCAGTTTATATTAAGTATTTCTTACAAGTTTCGGATTTTGTTTGATTTTTTTAACTTTTTTATTATTTTTTTATTTAATGTAAAACATACAATGGATATATATGCATGGTCAAGAACAAAGTTATATTATACAACAGTTGTAATGCCATACATATAAAAATTAATATGCTAGTATTTACAGTGTGTTTTTGTAATTGTTAGGGATATATGTTTTTTAATATAGTAATAAAAATAATAGATGAGTTGCGTAAGGTGGGGTAGAAGACAACTGGACTGGGTTATGAAATTTTGATGTCTTTCCATTTTTGTTTAAAAAATATGAAGTGTATCGTTGTTGAGGGCTATTTCTTGTTCAATTTGGATCTTTAGCTTTAAATAGTTTTTAAAACAGTTTAAAGTGGGTGGTTGTTTTTCGTTTTTCATGCTGAATATGATATATTTCATTAGTTTAATAATGTAGTTCACAGTGTTATTAATTTCTGTTTTTTTGAAGGTATTTACACCGAAACTAATATTTAAGAGTGACAGTTTAACTTTTATTCGTTGTTTCTCGAGAAATGTTGTTAGCTGGTCCCATAGAGTTTGAATATGTAACACTCCCAGAAAAAGTGTTATATTGTTTCCATGTGTTCGCAGCATATATCACATAAATTTGTGTTGGATAGGTTGCACTTAAAAAGATATTTATTTGTTGCTATTATTCTATGAATGTATTTATATTGAACATTTCTCAGTGTGCTATCGATAGTTGCTTTATATGGCATGATAAATATATGTCTTTCCAATTAATGTCATGTTCTCGAAAAAGGCTTTGCCATTTATTTTGAGTTTTGGAGTTTTCTACAGGGTTTTTAATTTGTAATATATAAAATATTTTGTTTGTGTTGTTTTTTCTTGTAATTATGTTTTTTACGAATGTTGTTTGAGAGCATGGTGTGTTATTCGTCTTTGTCAAAGATTTAATATGCATGGGTATGTTTTATATTAATGTGTAGTACATCAGGAAATTACTTGAAGAATTCCGTATATGTAGCATATATTATCAAAAGAATAGAAGTCCTTAATTCTGTAATCGTATAATTGATCGACATATTTAATGTTTTGTGCAAACCAATGTTTATAGAAAAAATTCTTATTGTTTGAAGTTATGTCTTTATTGTTCCATAAAATGATTGTACTATTGGTTAGGATTTCTAGATTATGACTAACATTACTCCATGCTGATAGAACATGAGATAGAAAAATGTTTTCGTTTTCAATTTCATGTAAGATATTATTGCTAATGTTACTTTCAAAAAGTAAGGAATCACCATATTTGTTAAGAATTTTCAGGTAAATAGTTTCCATTTACTCGTATTGGTATTATCTAAGTATCTTTTATCCCAGCTGCATTTCATTGCATTCAAGAATACGTCAATGTTCGTTTATTGGATACCTCCATTTTCTACGGATTGAATTAACTGAGTTCGTTTTATTTTATCTTGTTTACCGTCCCATATGAAATTAAATATTGTTGATTTCATATCGTTAATACTATCATTTGGTGGATTTGGGAGAACTGTTAGTACATAGATTAATTTAGGAAGTGCAAACGTTTTTAATACTGTGTTTTTTCCGATAAGTGTAAGTTTTCGGTGTTGCCCTTAAAAAGCAGTTTTTAAAATTCTGTAATTTAGGCAGTATGTTTTTTTAGAATTTTATCATTTTCATTATTTGTAAATGTAATTCCTAACGTGGTAGCTTCATCTGATGTCCAATTAAATTTCATTTCTTTTTTATAATGGACATGACTTTGTTTTAATTTACCTACTCTTAGCACAGTACATTTACTTTTGTTTAGTTTAAGACCCGATGTTATTCCGAAAAGGGTTAACGACTCTATTAGGTTATGGAAAGAGTCGTAATTGTCATTTAACAAATAAGTTGCGTCATCAGCAAATAGGGTTTGTTTGATTTCTTCGTTATTTTCTAGTGATATGCCATTTATATGTTTATTTGATTGGATGTGATGTGATAGATACTCGATGCATATTATAAATAGTGATGATGAGAGTGGACATCCTTGTCGAACTCCTCGTTGAATGTTAAAGCTGTTTGAGAAGAAGCCATTGTTAGTAATTATGGGTGAATATTTGATTAGGTTCCATTCTTAATAAAAAATTATTCAACAACACAATTAGTGAAGCAGTGTCGACATACCTTTTATCTGTTACGTACATGTCAGACGGACGTCAACCTAAGCTGGGCACGACCTAATGAGACCCAGATCGCGATTATGAAGGCTTATTTGACGCACGTCAAAAGCTGTGAAGATAACACCGTTACGGACATAAATACTCGTTTGATAAGGTTTATTTTATTTAAACTTGATTTATATGAAAAAAAGAACGGTCTAAAGCCAAACGGTCTCGATTCTGTTTTCCTGGTATTGAAGGCGAGTTATTACTGTTTATTGTACCTTTTTAATTACACTTATCGTAATTTTTATACACAAGTATTATACAATATACCTATTCAAAATGTCATTAAAATTAAATGTTAAATATATATTTTTGATATGACTTTAACGGCGACCAAAATGCCATTATGACCTAAGCCGAAGTGTCAGTTACCGTTTTAAATAAAAAAATCAAAATGTCCGACCGAAGCGGTGTATCGAAGCGTGGAAGGCAAAAAAAGCAAGATGAGCAAGGTAGATGTGGGGTCATTTGAGCCAGAAAAAGCTGTCCGATTATGGGAAAGCAAGAAACGGGGTGGAAAGCCAGGCTTTTCCAAGATTATAAACCAAAATGTTGGATTGTTGATGTGTCAAAAACAATGAATAAAAATTATCTGGTCCCAGTTCTCATACTTACGTGTCTTCTCATTGGATTCGTGGTCAATTTAATACGTCATTTTCGCTCTCGCCAAATACTTTGCGTGTCAGGATTCTATTCAAGTAGATTGAGCGTTTAAAACTGCTGACTATTTTGCCAAGAAAATGAGTTTTAAACAAAAAATGTTCCACACAGACATAGATATTGCTTAAATTGTGGTAAAAAATACCATTGCAGAGTATTATTGCATATATTATAAATCGCCAGCACTTAAAACAAAAGAAGTTTAGAAATTCTGTGCAAGTGGCAGAAGCATTTCTAAGGAAGGCCACGGTCTATTTAATTCGGAGCACTGAGAGGTACCCGACAGGGTATTGTAACTCAATATGCAAGACGCGCGAGACAATTATATTTCAATTAACACGTTTGCATTGTTTTGTTGAAAGTAGCCATGGTTAAAAATATTTACATCCCTGCTCTTATTTGTAATTTTATATTTGAACATAAATCGCTTCCATCATTAAATATACATTCAATTGTGTCTTAGAAAAAGGACGTTACGTAAAAAATAACTTTCCCACTGGGAGCCCCATTTAGAACGCGGTCAAGCGAGGAGCACGAATCCAATGAGAATAATCTTCTAGATGATGCAGATCATTGGCCTTCACCTTCACGAGTTGAACTAAATAGTAAATACGTAAACAAAGACGATTTTCAGATGGTTTAATACTGAAATAGTATTTTATTGAGGATATAAAAGTTATACAATGCTAAAAATAATTGTCATTGTATGCGCATGCGCGAAATACATAGTTAAGGGGCACGAATGTACGAGAACATAGCATAATATAGTGTTAAGAATGAATTTTATAAATAGGGGTTAAAAAAAGAATTAATTTTTAAAATAGGGAGTAAATAAGAATTTGACCAAATTTTTATCTGGAGCTCTGACTTCAGACTGCCATATACTCCTGGCTGATATATACTCCTTACTTCTATATACTTCCGACTTTCATATACCTCTTGCTGATAAATACTTCTTACTTCTTTATACTTATTACTTCTATATACTTTAGACTTTCATATACTCCTGGCTGACATAAAGTTCTCACTCTAAAGTTAAACACAGAAGTAAAGGGTCTAAAGAGGATGAGAATCCAACTGACTGACATAGGTCAGTAGATTGGGGCTGGACTGTATATAGATTGGTAGACCGTCCCATAGCCTGATAGCCCTGGGAAAGAAGGAGTTTGGGTGGTAATTTGTTTTGGAATGTGGGATAAGGAAATTTAGATTTCTAGTGGGAATAAGATGGTGATGCAACTAAGTCATTTCTGAATTTGTAAAACATGACAAGATTTGACTGGCGTCTTCTATATTCTACGGCTGAAATCATATCGGGGACACTACTGGTGTAGCTGTAGTCATTTAGTATGTAACGAGCTGCAGATCTCTGGATCATTTCAATTTTGTATATAAGGTATTTCTGCCAGGGGTCCCAGACTGTGGAACAGTATTCAACTTGGGGGCGGACATATGTTTTGTAAGCAACTTCTTTGACCTTTTTATTGTCAGTTTTGACAGTCATTTTAATGAGACGGAGAGTATTTTTGCCTTACAGGTAATTTTGTTTATATGAGTGGCCCATATGAGATTTTTTTAGAATTTAAGATGACTCCTAGAGATTCGGACTGTTCGGTTGACCTGTGTTCTATGTTATGTAACCTAAAGGGGAATATGACAGGCTTTCGTTTTTATGAATTCTTAGGATCTCACACTTGTCGGGATTAAATTCCATAGACAATTCCCGCTCCCATAACTATAAAAGGTGCAGATCCTGCTGTAAGCTTTCTGTGGAAGATATGGATTTGATGGTATTATAAGCGACAGTTTCATCAGCAAAGAAGCAGGTCCGTCTTTTGATGCTATCTGGTAGATAATGTATGTAAGCGAGGAAGAGGCAATGGCCGAGGACCGAGCTCTGGGGGACTCCGGAGCAGACTGCTGCCTATCAGAGCTTTTACCTTTAACAAGAACTTATTGTGACCTGTTCATGAGGAATGAGCGGACCCAAGAGGAGACCTTATTTTAAATATCAAGATGCTTAAGTTTATGTATTAATTAATGGTGATCTACTTTGTCAAAGGCTTGGCTGACCAAGTTCTAGATTGTCAGCAATCTCCTGGGTGAAACCTATGAGTTGGGTCTCGCAGGTACGTCTTGTCCTAAAACCGTGCTGCTGGGGGCTAAATATATTATGGGATGCTAAGTATTTCATAATATGTGAGACCATGGTGTGTTCCATAAGTTTGGATGCAACGCATGTAAGAGAAATGGGCCGATAGTTGCTAGCTTTGGACTTAGAGACAGGGAAAATAACTGCATGTCTCCAGTCATCTTGGACAATGCCTGTATCAAGTGACTTCTAGAAAATACTCGTTAGCATTGAGGCAAGTTCACGGTGCAGCTCTTTGAGTAACCTAGGGGAGAGTTCATCTGAACCTGATGCTTTATTGGGATTCAGGCCAGTCAGGAGTTTATAAATTCCTTGGACATTAATGTTTATTTGGGGCATCGGTGGGTGAGAGATAGCACCCTTAGCAAGTTGTTTGAGGCTAAGAGGCTGGGGGCGGGAGAAGACGGACTCAAACTATTGATTTAATATGTTGGCCTTTGATGTTGGATCAGAGTGGATTAAACCGTTACTGCTTAGTGGGGCTACTCCGGAGTTTCCAGTTTTGTTTGATTTGATGAAGGAGTAAAACTTTTTCTTTTGACCTGCGTTGGAACTGTCACTAAAGATAACTGTATCTAAGTAGGATCAATACGAGTTTCTTATTTGCTTTTGTATTTGGACTTTTAGGGCTTTGGATTTCGTGACTTACTGGGGGATTGGAGTTTTTTACCTTTGTAGTTTTGAATAGAGTTTATCCCTTTTACGTTTGAGCTTAACTATGTCATGGAAGGTCCACACGTGGCTTGCTTAACCTAGATTGGATGTGTTTTTCGGTGAGTCTATTTATTTCGGTCTTGAGACTGTTCCAATAGATATTTGGATCAGTGTGGTCTAACTGGACAAATTTATCTGAAAACAATCTTAGTTTTTTTTAAATCAGACCAGTCATCCGTTTTATAGGATCTGGCCTTCCTCTTTGCTTGAATGGGGCGGCCTCTTTTAAAATTTAGTTCATGGAAAACAATGTTATGATTAGACGATCCTAGACTTGGAAGGGTTTGGATATTATGCACGACGGAAGGGGTGTTTGTAAGTAAGAAATCTAGGATATTTTTTATTTCTAGTGGGAATTTTGACCATTTGTTCAAGATTGAAGTTAGTGAGATTTTCGGAGAAGTTTTCATACAATTCTTGGAATTTACAGGACGGGGTGGTTGACTCTGTTTGCAAGTCCATGTCTGGCATATTGAAGTCTCCCAAAATCCAGATAAAACTATTTTGGGGGATTTTAGCAATCGATAACCAAAGTTCTTGGAGTGATTGTGCGTCATTTTCGTGGGGCTTATAATATGACGACACATTGTTATCTTTTAGACCTGTAATAGATATCTTTCACCAGGTAATATAACATTTAGTGGTAAGGTTTGGTTGGTCTTTGCTCAGTAACCTGTTGTTTACAGCTATTAGGACGCCTTCTCCTTGGGTGGACGGCCTGTCATCTCTACAAATTTGGAAGTTAAGACTGCTGGGAAATATTTCTGAAGTATGAATTTCGGGTTTCAATCAGGTCTCTTTTAGGCAAATGATATCAGGTTTAGTTTGAAGGATGACCTGATGGAGTTCGAGAATTTTATTCTTAACGGATCTGAAGTTGATATATAGGACTGTAGGGCGTTCACATTGGGGAAATTGTTTCGGCCGTTGAACTTTTGACTTATGCGACGGTTTGGGGTTTGATGTGGCATTTGGTGGCTTTTTAAATGATGGAGCTTCACTAGGCGATTTGGTAGGTGTATTTGAATGTAGGAGTGCTTCCTTTTCATTCATGGTTTCTAGGGGGCTGTAGGTATTATTACTTAAGGAGTTTAATGAGTCAGACAATGTGAACGAGTTATTTAAGATACCACAACATAAGCAATGCAAAGTGAAACGGGAGTTTGACAAATGTTCATATGTGCTATCGCTTATGCCTTGACAGTTAATGTGAAACCAGGACTCACATGAATCGCAGATAATACCTTTAGAGTCTCATGTAACCTCCTTGCTACAGCTTCCAAAAGGATATTTAGGAACTGGATTTAGTTCAATATCTGAAATTTGGGTTGCTTGGAGGCAGTGGATAAATATAAAACCTTGTTTACATGGATGCTGGTAGTTAAATTTTGTTTCTGGACCTGTACGCAATCTTTTGTGGGACAGGAAAATTTAGAGGTGGTTTGGGTACGACATTGTTTTGGTACGAATACCAATTTGCACCAAAACTGGTCTGACATGAAGTGGATGGTCGATTACCTTGTTACTAATGAGGTTGGACATCTGTATGATAAAGTACAGGAACGTACCTGTTGTTCGCAAGTTCATTTACTTTTCTATGTAAACAAATATTTACCGGAAGTCGCATGAAAATCAATGGCGGGCTATCGAAATTTCTACCACCAGTTTTCAAAACAAAAAATACGTGATGATGACACAACTTTTAGGTTGTTGAAGAGAGATAGGGTATGTCAAGCGTTTTTTTTACCACCTGTAACAAAAGTATGACAAATCTGGCAGAAAAAGATGAGAAATTGTTAAAAATGTAACGAGCTAAAAATGTACGTGACACTGTATCCGACGCATGCGCCATTTTGATATATACTTCAGACTTCCATATACTCCTGGCTGATATATACTTCTTACTTCTATATACTTCTTACTTCTATATACTTCTTACTTCTATATACTTCTTACTTCTATATACTTCAGACTTTCATATACCCCTGGATGATATAAATTTCTTACTTCCATATACTTCTTACTTTTATATACTTGAGACTTTCATATACTCATGGCTGATATATACTCCTTATTTCTATATACTTCAGACTTTGATATACTCCTGGCTGATATATACTTCTTACTTCTATATTTCTTCTTACTTTTATATACTTCAGACTTTCATATACTCCTTACTGATATATACTCCTTACTTTTATATACTTCAGACTTACATATACTTCTTGCTGATATACACTTCTATATTTCTTCTTCTTACTTCAATATACTTCAGACTTTCATATACTCATGGCTGATATATACTCCTTACTTCTGTATTCTTCTTACTTCTTTGTTCTTTAGACTTTCATATACTCCTGGCTGATATATACTTCTTACTTCTATATTCTTCTTACTTTTAAACTTCAGACTTTCATAAACCCCTGGCTGATATATACTTCTTGCTTCTATATAATTCTTACTTCTATATACTTCAGACTTTCATATATTCTGGTTGATATATACTCTGTACTTCTATATACTTCTTACTTCTTTACACTTCACACTGATATATTCAGTCTGATATACATGTATACAGACTGCTTTATACTTCGGAATGCGATATACGTTTACCTGCGCTATTCTTTCGACTGCTATATACTTACGACTTCTATATACTTTTGACTGATACATAAATGTACTTCCGTAGTATTGCGAAGAAGATAATATTCGAGCAAACAAAAACTTACAGCTGACATGAGAATGAATAAAACCGTAAACGATAATTGCGTTATCTGTGGTCAGCTCGAGTGTGCAGGTAAAGCAGTATTAAAACATAAATCAATTGTGCACGACAGGGAATTGATTGATAAGCTGAATTCACTAACGCATGAAAATAATAACTAATTTTATCAAAAGAATAATTGTTCCTTAACGTCAAACAAGTTATCACGGAATACTAAGTTCTTTCCAGCACTTATTAAACAATTGCTCACATAGCGTTTTATTGAGTGAACTCCGAACATTCAAGCAAAGATACATAAAAACTCGCCTGGGTACCCGCTTCTGAACCTTTATATAAAGTATCGATCTTCTAAACAGATTGATCGTAAATACACACCTTCCACAACAGTGAACGAATTGTTAGATGCTGATTCAGCAATAGCTTCCGCACGATATTAATATGGAAGCACGACAATGAGTATGTGAGCTTTACTTAAAGCATGCTAATTTAACTCCTTAAGCTCGGTTGTAAACAGCATTGGACACTATGAGGCGTAGTTCTCACTGATTACACTTGACATGTTTCGAACAACATCAATTGCATTGAACATAATATTCAAATTTAAACCGACTTAATGGAAAAAGGTCGTCGATAACTGTGAGAGCAATCGATGTGTCGATCAGTAACTCGTACGTTATGCAGTGTGTCCACAGAAATTGGCCCGATATGAATACAATATTATTTGCGAGATTTCACACCCATTATCCGGTTGAAGTAAGTCCGGTGGTGGCAAATATATGGGGCAGTCAGTGGATATGTACACCATTACGTTCAGATGCAAACGATCTGAAATGGTTTTAACTCTTTTCTCGTTTTCAAATAACTTCAGCTGTATTTGCGTGCTTCTATGCCAAACCTTTCTGCTGTAATGCCCTAAAAGTGAACACATCATGATGTGTTTTTTGTTGATATCTTTCACATATTATGGCTGGGGAGGTTTGTTAACCATGTCATCGTGCTTGTTTGGTAACAGTAGGGGGACTGGAAAAGGTAGGTGACCGAATGATCCGGTGATTTCCACAGAAGCGTAACTATGCCAGAAACGTGTGAGTTGTAGACTAGAGAACTGATTGCGGCGAATATGTTCTATATAACATTTATAGAAGTGGTCGCGTTATATAGAACATTCAATTCAAATTTAAACAGTATTACTGCCAATACCGTAGTCTCAACAGAAGCACAACACGATATTACAATAAGTGCTACCTGGGGACAGAACACTAGATTATCCGAAATATTTAAGTAAATGCATAATATATATTTTATAGTCGATATAGGCAAGAACATGGAAACGTAGACTATAAAGTATAGTGTGCAAAGCTACCGGATGCAACATGTTATGGCCAACCAACATGTTTCTATTTTTGAAGACTTTTGGGAAAAAAACGTAACATTAAAACAAATAATATTTACAAAGGTACGAATATACATATAAATACATATACATTGGCTATTGACCTTCTAAAAATGCTGTAAATAAATCAATACAATCATAAAAATGACGTGTTAATTTTTTTAATTTTCAAAACATGAATTTGGCGGCTGAAATATCCGTTCATCTGGTATGCCCTCTGTAAGATCAAGTACTTTTGCTGTTGTCATGTCCACGTTCTTGTTGCTAGGCGACAGATATGACTGCGATGACGTTACACTTACTGGCCAGCACTGTCCGGGATTTGAATCTAGAAATTTTAAGCATGAAATAATAAAAATAACAGTTCATTTCGCTCGTGACATAAAACTTATTACTGAGACAACATATATTAACTAGTGATATAAAAAATCCAGTTTATATATCTTAATCAATTTATATTTTGTTTCATTATTCATGTCACTTGTAACTTTGTATACTTAACACTTGGAAACTTGCAGATCTATATGTGTTCAGTTTCAATGTTTTCGAGATGTAAGGTATCATGTGGAAAAAAGTGACAGATTTAAAATGTAGGATCGTGTCTTGACAAAGATTGGTTAAGAGTCCTCTGTGAACAGTTTTAAATGAAGTTAAAGGTAAAACCCGAAAGGAAATGAATGCAAATACTGAGTAGAGGTAATCATATAAATTATATCCCGTTGCTAAGCGTACTGGTAAATTTAGCGTAATAAAGATTATTGTATTTCTAACAATGTTTTTAAAGACATGTATTTATATTTTTAAAGACTCGTCAATCGAATTAAGGAACTCGTTTATTTAAAAGTGAAGAGCATATTATGTAACCGTGTAATTTTGAAGACGCATAAATGAAAAACACTCACGCATTTTATAACCTTACATAAACAAGACTATTGTCAAGCAATGTAGTCCCCTACCGGCTCCACCTTTGTCAGAAATTTCACCATTGTCAGATTATTTTTTTGTTTTTGCCATTGCAACCACAATTTTTTACGTATGAACAAAATGAAATAACGTGCATAATGTCCATATCGCCATCTATCCATGTTTCAAGTTTCATGAAAAAATATTAAGAACTTTTAAAGTTATCGTAGGATCCAGAAAACCACCATTTTCAGCAGTATTTCTAGTCTATTTGTTCCCAGAGCAACCATAATTTTTGACGTAGGAACAAATGAAATGACGTGCATAATGACCATATTGCCATCTATGCATGTTTTAAGTTTCATGAAAAAATATTAAGAACTTTTTAAGTTATCGCAGGATCCAGAGAAGTGTGACTGACAGACAGACATACAGAGCGCAAACCATTAGTCCCCTCCGGTGAAACCGGTAGGGGACAATAATTACATTTTGTTTGAATTTATATCTTTAACATGGTCCTCAGGAAATAAACTGACCAGAAACATTCAGAATTCAAAAATTCAGTCGTAACTTCAAAGTGGTGTAGGATATTTAATTTGACTTTAACAAGATTCTCGTTCTGGAAAACTGTGCGGTAAGTGTCATCCCAGATTAGACTGTGCAGTCCGCTAAGGCTTATCATGGACGACGCTCTCCGCTTTTATTGAATTTTTCGTTTAAAGGAGGTACCTACTAAACAAAAATCAAGTTGATGCGGGAAGTTTTGTCTCAGATAAACCTTTGCGGACTGCACAGACTGATCCGAGACGACACTACGCACATTCAATAAGCACATTTTTTATGAAGAGAATCAATGAAACTCAATCGCAGAAATATCGACCGTGCACAAGTTACCGTCTAAAGTGACAGTGACGGTCAACTCATACGCGGTCAGGTAGATGGAGTGCCGGAAGCGGTAGGTGACGCCCTCGCCTCGTGAGCCAATACGACCGCGTGACACGAGCGTCGCGTTTTCTGCAGAGAGCAGACGAAAGCCGTTATCAAAAAGTGGACTAGATTGAACAATAAATATATCTAAATTAAGAAGTCGGCGTATATCATTTTGAAATAAAGGTTGCAATATGGATCGAAATTTATCACTGATTTAAGATGCAGTTTTTATATTCCCAAATCTGTAATGAATCGTTTTGGAATAACGTTGAAACAGTCTTTATATCGATATAGCCTTAGAAATGAACCATTTTGTGATTACCGGTACGCTAGGTGAAATAAACGAAGATCAAGTAAAAACTGTACCCGTCTAAAACAACGAATTACCATGTTATATTAAGTTACGTTATAACTGAAGCAACAGTCACTGCAGTTCTGATACTTTTTTTGACCCAAATGTTTTCTCCGATTAATTGATTTTAGTATACAGTGAGGTAATTTCATGGATACTTCTGTCAGTCACAGAAGCAATATTTTAAGTCCCAACCGTAATCAGTTAACCGCTGCAGAGACATGGTTTGTTGTATAAACGAGAAGACTTTCAACGATAAAATTATTTGATTACCATCGCCATTTGAATTGTAAAGGAATTGTGAATATAGAAGATGTAACTTTTTGTTCAAGAACAAACCGTAAGGCTTGTTGAAATTGTGTATGTCATTTAAACTTGTTTTAGAACGTGCTAATTCAAAATATTGGTACGTCTCTATGATTCGTACATTTGCAAGTACACGCGACAGAATTAAAGCTATCGCTATAAAACATTTATCTGCACACAACTGGGCTACATTTAACTACACTCGCACAAAAGTAAACAGACAATGTGTTTAAACATGCGAATGAAATATTTTACCACAATATTGAAACTACACTAGCCGATGTACAATTTGTTTTTCAAACAATACTGAAAACTGTTTGAACATCTCATACAGTCGCATTCACATTCTGATGTGATACTATTTATCGGTCGAGATTATCGGAAACGTTTTTACATATACGTCTGATGAAGAAAATGCCATTTCTTTTACGATAACTTTGTTTGCAGATCAACTTAAGACACAACTTAGGGACTTATTCCTGTCCCTGCTCTCTGTCCGTTTACAAAATGTAACTAAATCCGAAATAACGGGGAAAAACGAAACTGTTGGTGAAAACGTATTCATCTAGTTCTGAAGCGTACATGCGAGTCCATAGCAAAACCTAACCCTTATTTTTTAATAAATCATAACGATACTGTACATTTCCTTTATTATAGAAAATCTGTAATGTAAGATACCCTTTATTCATAAGGGTCACTCGAACGAACATTCAAACTATCGCCCAATCTGTCTGGGAAGCTGTGTATTAAAACGTTTGGAGTGAGTAGCATATCAACACTTGTATAACCATTTAATCGCGCGCAAGTGAATTTATTGAAAGCAAATGAGATTTCTAAGAGCGCACCTAACAGGCTTTCAACTGGACTATTTCATCAAATAGGTTGTTAACTTGTTATAGTAATGAAAGTAAACTGAAATGCGTGATTATCTGGGATATTATAAGGCCTTTGACCGAGTTTATCATCAAGGTCTTTTATTCAAATTAAAACAAAAGACATATGTGGAAATGTTGATATATAGAAAGTTCTTTGTCTAACCATACCATAACAAAGGATTTGTTGGCTCTGCTTAGTCTAAGTCATAACAAGAAAATTCCGGTGTTCCTCGCGGCTATGTATTAGGACCGATGTTTTCGTGATTAACGTGAGGTGTTGTCGAACATATTCGTATGACCTGTTTGTTTGCTGATAATACGTTTTTATCATGTGAACCACATCTAACTAAGTTCGAGCATATTTTTAACATGAAATTTGCCTTATTAATATTTGGGATGCACGCTGGCGTCCTGATTAAATCACCGGAATATTTAAGCAGTTTTATATACAATACAAAATAATGTACATTTTCTACATTAATTATGGGTAATGCACTCGTAAAAATGTTTATACGCATAAACATATTGGTGTTACGTTGAGCAGCTCTGGCAAATGCCAAAATGACATTAGTTATATTTTGTAATCCTCGTAGAAAATCTCAGGAGTTATGAAAAATATAGAATCCTAACTCTCAAGAAAACGTTTTAAATAAAGAAATGTCACTCATATGTGGTCATTGCGTGCGTTTTGTGGGCCGGTTGTATATTGTTTGACAAGGATTTATTAGAAAATCCAAAAAGATGCTGACCGTATTGTGTCATGACTAACTAGATCTTATTCGCTTAGAAATATATATATTCAAGTTAAACGGAGTTTGTCAAGACAAACGACGACGTTATCTTAAACTCATTGATATTAACGAAATGCACATAGTGAATGTTCCATTTACCGTACTAACCTTTTTAAACAACAATTCAAGAACAGGCCTCTCGAAATATTTAAAATGAGGAAGACAAAAAAAAAATTCAAGAAGAAGATTACTTTCTTCTCATCGTTTAACTATGTGCTATCACTCTATGGAATTCTTTACATCTTGATATCCAAAACTTTGAGCCGAATTTTAAAATTTAAAACTTCCTCGAAATAATTATTTCATATATGCTACAATAATCCCCAATACTTGTCTTCAACACGTGTGATAGAAATAAATAAATTGTACAGGCCCATAATGAAATAATTGAAATAATCTAAATTCAGACTTATTCAACAACCATTAAGCAAAATCTCCCCTTTGTGATTGTGGAAATAAAGTTTCAAATTGTGTAATTTTGTGTAAATGTGCTATTTACCATTTGCAACGAATAGCTATTTTTTTAATGCACTGTGGCCATTACATCTCCAGATTTGTGAGCTGTTCCTTTATGATAAGCACTCATTTACAAATGAAGACAACGTCTTCATTTTAACGAAGTTTTTATATTTATTCATAACACAAATTGATTCCGAACGTTGCTTATACTTATCGTCTTGCAAACGACTCGAGGAATGGTTCATAGAAACGTATTCTGCTTTAAAAAAAGACGCTTTCCATTATTTATTTTAATCAACAAAATTCGGATGGTTGTACAATAAAAGCAAATGCTGTTGCACAAAAACGTCTATAAATTGTTATTTTGAATGTGAAAATTCGGATGGTTATCGATTATAATCAATTCGTAAATAGATCAAATAAGTTCATTTGCCGTCACATTGTGAAAAAATAAACAGACACTGTTATTAAAAACCAAACCTATTTTAAAGTTTATATGACAGTTTTTACAGTTAATAAGTTGATAACGGCAATATAATAGTTAGATAAAAAGGTACAAAGGTTCAAACGCGATAAATGTTAATGACCTGATAACTTGAAAATTGGGCAACATTTGTTTAGAAGGTTATTAAGTTAAATCCGAAGAGTAATCAAAAATAGATTTTGATGAACTTGTAACTTGAATATTGTATCAGATTACGCCATCATCGTCACCATCATCATCAGCAGCAGAGGCAACAATCATCATTAACATCATCCTTCTCATTATTATTGAAATACTCGTTTCCCGAATTAAATTGAGATAATATGTTACTTTTGCGTTTTTACGTTATCTACTGTATATTTTGTGAATGACATCATTATTATATATGTGTAAATGTCACATAATTACATGTTACAACTAGCAAAAGGGAAAACCCCTCTATAATATTGAACAACGTCAGCTATAATCATTCTTCCGATATGAATGTTTGGTCTAAAATGTATATATTTGTATGTCTATTTTGTGTCCCCCAGTCTATACTATACTGGGGAGACATATTGTTTTTGCCCTGTCTGTTTGTTGGTTTGTTTGCGTCAAACTTTAACATTTGCTATAATTTTTGCAATATTGAAGATAGCAACTTGATAAGAGGCATGCATGTTAATCTCATGGAGCTGCAAATTTTGAGTGGTTAAAAGTCATGGTCAAGGTCATCATTCAATGTCAAATATATGGGGGGACATAGTGTTTCACAAACACATCTTGTTATAAATAAAATAACCATACAGTTTCTCCGGATCATCACAAAATGCAGCCTCAATTTAGCCAATGCAAACTTGACTATTCATTCTGGTGGGATGTCATAACCTGAGTAAAATAGCTTCGCCAAAAAAACGCGACGACCATACTGAGCATTGAGATATTGAAGGGTGACTGAATTGACGCAGATTATGTTTTACTTTGTGGAGATTGCCTCACATTAATTAATGTATAGCACCAAATTTCGATTGTCTATATGCAGATTGTTGTTTCGTTCCATCTGATGTTGTATCAAATAACGGTGTATTGATAGACAGTCAGATATGCATATGGTACATGCAATATACAGACATTGTTGTCAGTTTACCTGGAATACACTCTACCCAAAGAGGCGACATCACATCGTGGTATATCTCACAGGAGCTGTCACCGTATATTCGCCAGCGGGTTCTCTGTTAGACACATATATATATAAAAAACACCATTACGAATAACATATTTTGCAGACTCAATCTTTTGACTTAAACTTTTGTCTAAAATTTAAAGTTGAATATTCATTTGAAACAACGAATACTACCTGCTATACCAATACTAATTGAGTAGGTCGACTAATTGAGTAGGTCGGTTCCGATTCCGACAAACATGTTTGTAAACAGACAGAATCATACCAACCTTCTCATAGTGAATGATGTCTATGAAATTCCACTGCTGCGGCTGGCCAGGGTATCTAGAGTTGATGCTGGTGATATCCTGGTGAATGTAGGTGCGCTTGTTTATCGAATCGTACGCCGTTTGCACCGAGCCGTTTGTGTAGCCATAACCGAACTGGCTGGTTACCTGCTCGCCCATCAGGATTGCCTCACCGCCAGAAACCAGCATAAAAGCCTCATATTGAACTGGGAAACAGCACACTGTTGTTGTTTCCATGCACCTTGGTACCCAATTAATGATTATCCATGAAAGCGACCATATTGTGTTCGTATCCATTTATTCACACGCGAGCAATTAAACGTACTATATAGCATACCAAATAGATAAATTATACAATAATCAATATGTATAGCTCTAAATGAATTAAGTAACGTAAATAACAATAATAAGAGCAGTGTGGGTGTAGGTTTAATTATGATAATAGTTATCATCAATGTTTATAAATAGATGAGTATAAAAAGAGAATACAATCTTTAAACCCCAAACGGTTGCGCTATGTAGTAAATGGGTTCGTGATATATGTAATGATAATTCATTTTCATCATTCATGTACTTGTGAACATGCAAGTATATACTTGAACAAGGTCAGTGTCACAACAGATCAATCTACAATACAAACGGCAAATTTTGCAGGACATCGACACTGCTTCAAAACGTTGGGCACTTTACGGGAGTGCATGTAATAAAATATTGAGTTGCTAGTTTATGTTAATGCTATCGATCAGTACCTTCGGAGGTCTTTTGCAGTTAGATGGTGGATTAAAAACACGTGTATCTTGCACCCCACGTGTGATATCCAACACGTCCACGGTTGCTATGTCGACGTTCTTGTCGGAGTCGAACCCGTAAGCTTGGGAGGTCGTGCCGCGGATTGGCAGGCACTCGTCGGGTCGGTCAGCTGGAAAAAATGGATACGAAGGGTCAAGATAAATATTTGGCAAATAACGTGGATTGGAGGTAAATATCAAATTTATAGAGGGAAGAGATTAAGTGCTTATTTAAGACAAATGTAACTTGCTTAATGAACTTCGTTTCAATAATACATTTGTTCTTGATCGGAATAAGTCGCGAACGCGGCGATGTGAAATAAAGATCTACCAATATGCGTAAAACGGCGCCCGGTTTTGCTAAAAAATATGAGAAGAAACACTGAACAAAAACACCACAAGTATTATATGTGAGAATAAATTAATGGAAAGAACGCCGACTTAACTAAAGACAATGTACTATTATCAAATAGCTATTGCTTTAAACGTGTATATAGTTTTTATGACGGTTAGCCGTACCGGACATTGCCAGTGTAAGGGTGATCTCATTTGGGTCCAGGTATATGCGGTCACGGAACATCACAGTAAGGACTTCCGGTCCCGAGTTTCCCAGCCGGCCTCTGGACATCACACTCGCATTTCCTGTTAATGAAGCACACGTGTGCGACATTAATTACCGATATATATATATATATATATATATATATATATATATATATATATATATATATATATATATATATATATATATATATATATATATTCGAGATACGATTGCTGTCTATTCAACATCCTTGCATGTGTTGACGTTCTCAGTAGATAGCGCAATATCATATACAATATATGTGAACGATTTGAGTGCGTTATTATGCATTTTAATCGCTTAGATGTTTATAAGAAACAATGTTTGCGAATGCTGATTAAAATAAACACGAAGGTCACATACCTGGTACACATTCCTTGTATAGCGGCAGCCCGACGTCAAGAAGGTCACAGGAACCGTCGCCGTACACGTGATATTGCACGTTCTGTTTAATTCAACACTAAAACATAAATATAGGTGCAAGACGTAGCGGTTTTATTTAAAAGTCAATATACACTCAAAATCAACGAAAATTTCGTACACGATTTCGAAAACTAAAGTTAGCACATAAAAAATCAATGTCCCTTTTAGCAATAGCCAACATTTCAACGCTAGGTATTGTCTGGTAACATAGATTTAACAAGATACAAAATGCTCGTTTTTGTTTTGTGTGGGACAATATGTTAAACACATGTTCATGAACCACATTAGTGTTCGTTTGTCGTATGAATAAATATCGTTGCGGGAAATAAAACTGGTATATATTGTGCCACAAAAAAAATAATAACGAGCATTTTGTGTCTCGTTAAATCTATGTTACCACACCACATCTAGCGTTAAATGTTTGATATTGCTATAAGGAACATTGATTTTTTATGGGTTAACTTTATTGCACGAAATATTTTACGAAATATTCGTTGATTTTGAGTATTTATGTTTCTTTAAACATATGTTCAAGAAAATTATAGAATTGCCAGAGAAGTAACATGCATTACCAGTAAAAGTATATAAAAAAATTCATCATCACATTCAATGTATTACAAAATCAGACGTTATGATTATTGGTCAACATACATATTAACTTATTAAAGTGATATTATGGGCATATTACAGTTTATAGGTGGCTATCGCAACCGTTGTTTATTTTTGGTGTTTTCACTTCATATACACTTATATTTGTTAATGCAGCATCAAAATACTAAAACAATATCCCGGAAGAGAAAAATAATGCATTTGATTATCAACAGTAATTTCGCTTTGACAACTGACGACAGAAATTATTCGATTTACGATGTGAATCTAAATCTAGTTTTAGTGCAGATTCGTTCATACGACACAAAGACACTATTTTGTTGTACGGATCATTTCGGCTTAGAGGACTGGGTGAGTCACATAAAATATCGAATATAATATAATTTTTTTATAAACAACTGGTAGCAAGTTATTTGCAGATAATTGGTCTGTAACCACATTTGAACTAACTCTTTTGACCTGTAAATTCTTTTCAGCTCAATTCAACAGTGAAAAATGCTCATAATAGTATGTCACGCTTTTTATGACAATATTGACCATTCCCCTTCACCCCTGTCACAAAATCTTGGACCCCCCCCCCCCCTAAAGTACGTCACAAATTCACACTTTCGAACATATTTTTGTTAATTAATACCTATTTCAAATTTAATCTATAACACAATTCACTATTAAAGCGTATTAAAATTTCACTTAAATGAACTTTCGCTTAAAAATTCGAACAACACATTCAGGAGATACGCAATTCGTCTTATTTTGAAATAAAACTAATTCAAATGTTTCACACATGTTTTGAAAATTATTTTTAAATTCTACTAAAGAAATAATAAATAAATAAGAGATATTTTGTTTTTAAATAAATGTGGGACATCACACATTGCCTGACCCCCCACCCCATTCTCCATGTCACAAACTGTCACACTTTCTGGAGCGTGACATAGTTTATGGACGGCCCCTTATCACTTTAAATACCACACGAAAACAAACTAACAAGTGCGATATAGTAGCTTTTTTTCTCATTTTCTCCGTATACCAGTACTAGAAGTTTAACATTTCCAAGTTTTACAGTATGTAATAAAAACAGCACGTACATGTTTGTAGTCGATAATATAAATGCTGTCCAGACGCACGGGAATTGGGTAGAAGGACAAGTAATTCACCGTGCTCGAGTGTATATACGTCCGCTCATTAACGCCATCGTACACCACCTGGTTCGTGCCGTTAGTGAAGCCCATACCATCGCCGACTCCGACACCGCCTTCAACGTCAACCAGAGCGCTGCTCGTTATAATGAACGCTTCGTATTGTTCTGGTAGGCAACACAGAAACGGCAGCTGGGGGTGGACATCTACCTCCGCTGATGTCGGTGACGTTACCAATAATACGCACACTACTAGTACCCATTGAAAACACATTGATCCTGATTCGATGCGTTAAAAGTATGTTTGGTGATGGTGACTTTTATATGTTCAAGATTAACATTTCATGGTTACATGTGCAGATCTTTATCGGGACCGGTAGATATGTACTGGGTGAAAGTTTAAATGTGATACAAACACTGTGCAAACATAGAAAACGCATTTTTGAAATCATAGTAGAATCCGTGCGTTGTTTTTCAACTATGATTATGCTAGTTTAATTGCTTCTAATTTTCTATTAATACAGTACTATTACTTGACGGATGATGTACTTGTTTTACTGAACACAAGCGTATATTATGAAAGGGATTATTGTGTTCGTGAAAATATTATGGTAAATTATATGTTATTTTAAAGTCATAAAATGGAGGTTAAGAGCGTTTACCGGTAGTTAAGGATTAGTTATCATTTTGTTATAGTCACAACATTATCTTCGTGGATACATGCACTAATGGAAAATCTGTTTTGCAAAGAGGTTGTATTTATTTACTAGCGATAGTCTCTGATATACTCTCCACGTTTCTAAAAGAGCTCTGTAAGTCAAAACGGTCGCTTCTTCTTGCGTCGATTGCGGTCAATAATTATTTGAGGGCGATCCCCAAGAAACAGGTCTGCTAAAAAATCCATAACTTGTCTTGCGACAAGATACTTTTTAATTACTTATTGTTTGCAGATGATATCAATGTTTTTAATTATTTTATGAAATCAGTCAAGGGATATCAACAACAAAATGCTGGAAGGTGGGTTTAATCACCATCTTTTAAACCAGTTGGGTCGTTCTCTGTGAATAAAGGGGTTTAATGCATGTGCGTAAAGTGTCGTCCAAGATCAGCCTGTGCAGTCCGCATAGGCTCATCAGGGACGACACTTTCCGCTTAAATGATATTTTTCGTTTAAAGAAAGTCTCGTCCCCGATTAGCCTGTGTGGACTGCACAGGCTTATCTGGGGCAACACTTAACACTCATGTATTAAACCCCCTTTTCACAGAGCACGGCCCATTTGTTTGCAGAAATTGTTGAAGACGAACGCCACAATAACCAGGTGATGACCACACTGGTTTTTTTTGAGTACTGTGAGCTCAAGTGAGCTAATAAAATCTAACAAAATGCTAAGAAAAGACATTTATTTGTACTTTGTACATGGTATATACAATGATAATTATTTTACATGACTATACATTTTATTAGTACATCGGATATAAATGACGTCGCTACAACAGGGCGTGATATAACTTAACCTTGACCAATGGGTGTGTTTTACTTGTTGGATGTCATTCAATGAATGCTAAATGCACCAAGACGTATCGTTAAGTCAATTTATAATGAACAATAAGATAGAATGTGTCGGGTAATGGATTGGAAAAAGATGACAATGTCGTTTAAAAAGGCCACTGTTTTAGCAGCATCAATTTACTAGTAGGCAAATTAGTTCCATATGTTATCCACTTAAACATCATACATTCAATACTACATGGAATACCCTGTCATTCATACTACTTCACAATAGAAAATTGCTATAGAGATAATATATAAAACATATAAAGTCTATACAGAAACAATATATTCATAACTCTTATAAAATGCTCATCCCCAGAGAGATGTTGTGTATCAGTCTATATTTGACACATTCAATAGGTAAGCCATTTTCCATGAACAAACACAAGGTGTTTTTACTTGCATTATTAACCTCCAAGTAAAATCTTTAAAAAAACTTGAACGCCGATGATATTTTATCAATTAATAAAACGATAGAAGACGACCATCAAATAGTATTTGGCAGTTAAGGGACGCGCACAGATTCGTAGATGTCATGGAAATGTCAGTATGTCAATGGAAGATTCCAAGTTGGCACAGATCTACTGACATTCAATGAGAAGTATTCAACAACGGGTCGTGTTGATACGTTAATATTTAAAGAAAAAGCAACAAAAAGCAAAACTAACTATTTGCTAAGCCTCAAAGGTTCAAAACGGTAATATAACAAGGAAGATTGTTTGATGTACTGTAACTTGTCTAGTTAGAATCCCTAAATAAATCACATAACACCGTGGGTAATATATTTTGTGCATCTCGACAAGAATCTGAGCTCTAATGTGATGTCATGGTAAAGTATACTCTTGTCGGGCGGCCAATTTAATATCCCTGAAAGTACGCTCCTGGCGGTGGCCCGTAAGTGATCGCCGGAAGTGGCTGGCGGTTCTCCATATCGTACAGGTAGGGGCCGGCTCCGTATTGGTAGTAGCCCTTGGGGTAGTAGGGCTGTGCCTCCAGGGGCATGGGGTAGCTGCGTTCTAGGTAGTCACGTGACCTGCCCTTCTCGCCGTACTCCTGCAGGATACATACACACAGACGTCTATAAATGTTCCAATGTGAGCTAGCGTCTTTACTGAGAGCTACTGATTTCAACATCATCAGGAGTGCACTGACGGCTTATATTTGGCAAAATATTGCTCTGTATATATGCATGTCAATCATAAAAGTCTCTTTAACGCTCAAAATCAACGAAAATTTCGTAAATTATTTCGAAAATAAAGTTTACACCTAAACAATCAATTTCCTTATAGCAATAGCCACAATTTCAACGCTAGATGTGGTATGAATACATAGATTTTTGTAGATAAAAAATGCTCGTTTTTATTTATTTGTGACCACAATAAATTCAATGCTAATTTCTTGCGAATATATCTATTCATACGACACACGAACACTAAAATGGTACCATGTTAAAACCATAATAAAAACGAGCATTTTGTATCCACAAACATCTATTTTATCAGACCACATCTGGTGTTGAAATTTCGGCAATAGCCATAAGGAACAATGATTTTTAATTGTTTAGCTTTATTTTAAGAAATATTGTACGAATTTTCGTTGATTTTGAGTAGAAATGTTACTTTAACAAGTTATAATAACGACATTGTAATATGAATATGTACTATAAAGTTAAACTTGGTCCAAATAGTTCAATAGCTTTTAAAAATGGTGAGGACCTGGTCCCATGACTGTGTATCCAATCAATCTCATTCTTCCATGTTACTAACAATTTAACTAGTTTAAACTATTGGTTGAATATTAATAACAGTTTAGTATTAAAAATGGTAAAGCATTGACGCCTTATTTGAGGCTTACGCATATTCTTTTGTTATGAGTGGAAAACCATTCAATTTCAGAATTTAGAATTCATATTAAATATAATTAAGTTTTAAGACACTTCATAGAGCCGGTGCAAAACAGAACCCTCGCTTACATCCTTGTATCTCTCTCCGCCAATGAAGCAGCCCGCGACCGAGTACAGGGTTGCGGTGATAGCGGCCAGGGCCATGCCGATCCAACCAATGATGTACGAGTAGCCGTAGTCCCGATCCGTGGCATTCTTCACGTCCTGAAACACGCACATCCGGTTATGAGGAAAAATGTTCAGTTAAAAGAAAGTCTCTCTTAAACGAGAATCAAATCTTAGCGAAAAGTGTCGTCCATGATAAGCCCGTGCAGGATGCAAGGCTAATATAGGAAGACACTTTATGCATATGAATTATAAAAGCAACGAAACTCATATGTTGTCCATATTTATACCCATGACATAGGGCCTATCGGCAATCTTAATTCCAAACTCAAACATACGTAAGATGACTTTTATATGTAGAAGTAGTAATAGTAAATTTAGTTTGCGATTAGCCAATTAAGATAAAAAAGAGCAATTTCATGTGGAAGGGTCAATCGAATTCTGTTTTTGAAATGTTTTCATTATCTTGTGACAAAAACATTAGGTTGATGTGTTTGTTTTATCCTTAAGAAGGAACACGGGGTGGTGTTTTTCAAAGGAAAAAAACATATACTTCACACACTAATACGTTCGTCATATTACGAAAGTATTCGTTTAAAAATATGTAGGGGAAGTAACAAGTGGGATCATGTCACATTTCTGACAAGGAGTGATCTTCCTTTAAGGTTTCGTGTTTTTATAAATGATAGAAGCTACTGTGACAAGTTTGAATTAGTACTCACTTCTTCCCATGCGAACCAGAATTTGCCAGTAAGTGGGTCGACATCCTTTATTTTGTTTCGCTCCAAATACTCAGCACCGTGAAAGAATGCAATCGAAGCGGCAGTGAAGAATGCTGTATTATAAAAAGTAGAACGTCAGCATAGTTCAGCTGCGTACTTGTAATTCGTCTTAGTGACGTTGATAATACGTCCCCATCAAACTACATGTATTAACGAAACGAAATTATCGCTATTCGTCACTTAATTCTTTTTTGCAGTCGTCTCAACTCAATCTTTACAGTTAAGCAAAATGTACTTCTAGGGCTCAGACATTGTATCAGATTCATTTATCGTGACTAAACTGTAACACAAAAGACGGGAGATAACTGTCCAAATACTGAAACGCATCGAATGCGCTGTGCGACTCACCTGCGATGTAGGCGAGGAGGCCGGCGATGTAGGCCCACTTGGACTGTCTCCAGCAGCACAGGACTAGGCCGAATATGTAGGACACGAGGAACACCGTGAGGGCCACTATGAAGAACGCCACCCACACGCGCATCAGGTCTGCGGACAGAGCGACAGTGTGCGTGAGACAGCGTAATTCACCGTTATAAAAACAACACCACCAAATCTAACACCGCCACTATCATCATCATCAGCAGCATCAACATCATCAAGACCAATACCAACACCATCATCATCATAATCATCTTCATCTGCTTCGCCAGGGTTTTCATCGTCGTCGTCATTATTGCTGAGTCATCGTCATTAATGTGTAATTCTATTATATGCCATTGTCTTTATGTGTAACCTTCTGTAAATAAAGCTTTTATTATTATTATTATTATTATTATTATTATTATTATTATTATGTATCTTCATCATTATTGCAATATAGTAATTACCATTATCATCATAACTATCATAACCAACACCACCATTCTCATCACATCAAATTATTTTGATCTCGTCGTAACAATTTAAAAACAAAACAACACTATTACATGTGATAAAAGCTATAACACTTAATTTGTTATCATGATATTAACATGGTTACTACAGTCATCATCATCGTCAACCACATAACAGCACAGCTGTAACAGTTGTAACCGCCAGTTTCGTCAACATCAGTAAAGTTCACACACAATAATGCATCGATTGTACCCTTTCCAACGTTATCTGCGATTGCAGTAAATTATCGACAAAAAACAATGCATCTCAATCAACGGGTGCCACTTCAGGCAATAACAGTGCAATTGGAAGCAGAGACGAAATAGGGATAGGTCTATCTAATTAAAAAGCTATAAATCTTTGTTTCAGGTCAATTTGAAAAGGGTTAGTTAGACGAATTAAAAGCTAATTTGCAAACATTTCTCTCACATAAATAAATAAAATACAGAATAAAGTAACAATGTTGAGCGAAAAGAAAAAAATCGTTACGAACATCAAACTCTTAGACTTATGCCGTTTTGTTCATGTGTATAATTAGTTTAAATTTAGAAATAAATAAATAATTTTAGAAATAACTTGCTTTACAAGTGAACATCAACTTATTGAAAACTATTACAAATATGTCAATGTGACACCTTATAAAAATAGTGTGTATTATGCTTAGCACCGTGGTTTAGTTTCGACGCGAGTTTTTTTGCTTTGTTTGTTGTTGTTGTTGAAATCTTTCAAATAGCGGAAGAAAAAAACATGATCGCCACACAATATTCACGCTTGAACACTTTCAAGGAAGATAAAATAGACGAATATTTTGCATGAAACGCTCCAATTTAAAACCCTCATATACAAGTTTACATGTTCAGTAATCCAACCAGACCCCCATATACAAGTTTACATGTTCAGTAATCCAACCGTGCACATTTATTACTCACTTTAGTTTACGAAAAAAGATACATGAGTGTAATCATCGGTCTCATCGCTGTTAAAAGTGTCACCATGAGCAGTATAAAATGAAATAGATGAATTTTTTACAAAAACAAGTGATAGGTAAGACTCCGAGCATGCGACAATATTTCTCTGAAATATGAATTTTCAAAATGGGACCATGAAGGGCCTAACTCGCTCATCAGAGTTCAAGTGGTAGGCTACTCCTATAAATATGAGGTCGATTTACATCGAGGTAGCTTACGTCTAATTATTTGGACTAGTGGTAGGCCAACTGGTAAGACCTGACCTGTAGCTCCTAGAGTTGTAAAAATGTTTTATGTAAGAATTGACTTAAATTTCAACGTATCCTATAAAAGTGAATGTTAACAGTTCATCAAAATTAAGTCAAACATGTGTATTCTATATTGATAACAAAGTCCGTGGCCAGCTTACCTCAATACGAAATTTATATTTAACAAGAGATTTCCAAGCAATAGTGTCCCCTACCGGTGAAACTCCACCATTGTCAGATTTATATATATATATATATGCTCGTTTTTATGTTGCCATAGCAACCACAATTGTTGACGTAGGAACAAAATGAAATGACGTGCATAATCTCCATATTGCCATCTATCCATGTTTCAAGTTTCATGAACAAATATGAAGAACTTTAAAAGTTATCGCAGGATCGAGAAAAGTGTGACAGACAGACTGACTAACAGTCTGACAGACTGACTGACAGAATGACTGACAGACGGAGTGCACAGGTACGGGGCAAAATAACTTGTTCATTATGCTGAGTTAGTTGAGAAAGATAATATTTTCTGACTGTTTTTCCCAAAGCCCAAACGCTGCAATAGAATATTCTATAAATCTCTTAGAATGTACTGCAAAGAGTCTTACGAATTCTGGTGACGAACTCGCTAGTCCAGTCCACATTGTTGCCTTTCTCGGGGATCTCGAGGCGCACAAAGAAGCAGTACTTGTCGATCAGCTCCTGACCGTATTTTGAGTTCACATTGTCCAGGACTGAAATGTACAGAGATTGGATCCTGTGAGAAACGGCGAAACCTGCGTTCAAACGGTTTATTATATATAGCGAACGGTAAATGTATCAGAAATTCAGAATACAGAACTAACTAGAAATGGCGCGGCAGAGGTCGACGCGTATCCCCACGCCGCATGTTTGCCCCAGGGGCGCCCCAGGGTTGGTAATGGGGCCATGCATAGTTGAGATTGATCGAATTGCCATAAGAGATGTTCAGTATCAATTTGAAGTAAATCGGTGTAGAAATGATGAAGTTAATGTAAAATAACATAAAAAAATAAGTTGAAATTTAGTGTATTATGTATTAATGTAAATTAAAAATTGGGCCCTCAAGTATGAGTCGCATGACCGGGTCTTTAAAAGTGAACTGATTGCTAGATACGGTAAGTTTATACAATAATACATGTAGGCTATGTAAAACATCATTCAAACATTTACTACAATATGCCGGTGTGCCTAGTATCAGGCTGTACATCGAACGCTCTTAATTGAATCATGAACAGTCGTTTCTTTATAAATACGCTATGTGCACATCTGTGTGAGAGTCAATATGGGACGCCATGTTTGCAAAATACTAAAAACACATTCATAAACGTATAGTTGTTTTATGTTGCACAGTTTCTTAGAATAATTATAACAAACAGTTTTGTCATATAAAATAAGTTTTTGTTGAACTTGTTGCTGTTGCTGCTGCTCTAGTTGTTGTTGGTTCCCCCCATGGCAGAATGGTGGCAAAAACAAAACAAGAGCACCGCCTTGCGGGTGCAGACCGCTCAACTATTTTCTTTTTAAAGGTGAAGGGACTCTCAATTTCAATCACAAAAGAGGGAGGGGTGGAGAGAAGAGGGGTGTATAGTGTGGGGGTGTGGACATTTATTACATTATCTTCCAAAAATGCGGAAAAAAATGCAAAAAAAATAATTAAAAAATCGGGGGTGGGGGGGGGGGATTCTTGGGTGCGATGGTTGGACGGTATTTCAAACATAAAATAATAAAAATAAATATTTGTGTTTTTAAACGTTTCAAAAAAAAATTGGGGGGTGGGGTGGGGGGGGGGGGGGGTAAAGTGTGAGGGTGTGGTGGTCATTTGTGAGATGATCTTAAAAAAAAATAGGGGGGAGGATTCGGGGGGGGGGGAGGGGGGAGGGCACGAGGGATGGTTTGGGTTTGGGTGGAGTCTTTTGTGGTATGTCAGGTAAGAGTAGTTTTGTCAAAGTATCAATCAAATCTAATCATAAATAAAGAAGTTATGGAAATTTTAGCAAAATTTAATAATTTGACCTTGAGAGTCAAGGTCATTCAAAGGTCAAGGTAAAATTCAACTTGCCTGGTACAGTAACCTCATGATAGCATGAAAGTATTTGAAGTTTGAAAGCAATAGCCTTGATACTTTAGAAGTAAAGTGGATCGAAACACAAAATTTAACCATATATTCAAAGTTACTAAGTCAAAAAAGGGCCATAATTCCGTAAAAATGACGACCAGAGTTATGCAACTTGTCCTTTTACTGTACCCTTATGATAGTTTGCGAGTGTTCCAAGTATGAAAACAATATCTATGATACTTTAGGGTTAAAGTGGACCAAAACACAAGACTTAACCCAATTTTTAATTTTCTAAGTATAAAGGGCCCATAATTCGGTCCAAATGCCAGTCAGAGTTACATAACTTTGCCGGCAAAATATGTAGTTAATAAGTGTTGCAAGTATGAAAGCAATAGCTTTGATACTGTAGGAATAAAGAGGACCTAAACACAAAACTTAACCAAATTTTCAATTTTCTAAGTAAAAAAAGGGCACACAATTCTGTCAAAATGTCAGTCAGAGTTACATAACTTTGCCTGCACAGTCCCCTTATGATAGTTAATAAGTGTTGCAAGTATGAAAGCAATAGCTTTGATACTGTAGGAATAAAGAGGACCTAAACACAAAACTTAACCAAATTTTCAATTTTCTAAGTATAAAGGGCACATAATTCTGTCAAAATGTCAGTCAGAGTTACATAACTTTGCCTGCACAGTCCCCTTATGATAGTTAGTAAGTGTTGCAAGTATGAAAGCAATAGCTTTGAAACTTAAGGAATAAAATGGACTTAAACACAAAACTTAACAAAAAATTTAAATTTTCTAAGTATAACAAGGGCACATAATTCTGTCAAAATGCACGTCAGAGTTATCTAACTTTGCCTGCCCAGTCCCCTCATTATAGTAAGTAAGTGTACCAAGTTTGAATGCAATAGCATTGATACTTTCTGAGAAAAGTGGACCTAAACGCAAAACTTAACCGGACGCCGACGCCAACGCCGACGCCGACGCCAAGATGATGACAATAGCTCATATATTTTTTTTCAAAAAATAGATGAGCAAACAAACGATATACAGAATAAAACAGCACTAATGCAAAAACATTTGAAATCATGATCATCGAAGAAAAAATCATTTACAAAAGTAAGACTTTTAACATATGAAGTTCAGTTAAATATACGATGTTCAGTTAAGCGAAACTTAATTCAGTCACTTTAATATTACGATGCCCTATAAAACTCGCAAATGCGTATTAAGTTAACACTATGCACAAGCTTCAATTTCAAATTCATACGGGTTGACTGACTGCAAAAGTAAATTTCAAAACCACCGTCTGTCATTTGAATTAACATCAACGCGGTCTTTTGTAATACAATATATGTACGTGAAGTAAAGCGACTGTTCCCGTGACTCGTGTCTTGTTGTAAAACGACACTAGTTCGCCACAACATTCCGCGAGGCCACGAAGCATGTCCAAAACCAATGTAGTCGGTAGAAAGGATGGGAATGACATTTTGCGGAGATGTCTCTCACATTTTCTTATGACAATGACATACACATTGAAAATATGATCTTGTTTTAATTTTGTGTTTAATTACATGTACATTCATGGGGCGTAAACTTTAATTGACAAGTTATAAAAACATTAATAGCCGCACCCTTCTAAGTGTTGACCAACGATTGATGAGAGCATTTGCAAATATTCACAAATTAAATAAATAATCATAATTCACGAACTCTTCCATTCAGACCTCAAAAAAATTGTTTCCACTTGACATAATCTAAATTTTGTTGCAGACCAGAAACGTTTGTTTGTTATTCCAGATTGAGTTTTAAATCAGAGTGGCTGCGTTCGAGCTTATTCGGCAATGTAACTTTAAAACTGAAAGATCTGCTACACCGATTGAGATTCGTGAGCTTTCTGAAAATGAATATCCCTATTCAAGTGGGGAATCAATTGTGTATTGTAAAATAAGATATCGAAACAAGTTACACCGAAAGAGTTAAACTACATATATTTACCAGATAGCATGAAGAAAAATAAAGAACATCATTATAAAAGTATCGTTTATGGACACCGCGTACATCTTTCAACGATGTAAACAAAAGAAAAAGTTTGAATGAAGTAGAATACCTAAACTGATGTAAATTGTCAAATAGTTTAAACACCACTCTGTCATTTGTCAAGATCATTATGTTTAAACATGACAATGCATACAATAACAAGAACTACATTCTTAAGGTAAACGAAGTGTGAAATAGGCAGCCTATTTTATCAATAGATCTAAATCAGAATATCAATCAAATACACCCATTCACTTCGATTGTTTCCAGGTGACATTTATCCTGGGGTTCAATCGCGAATCACTGACAGTGAATCAATAATAAACCAATGGAGAAACTGTAGTTGTGTCAACTCACCTGATTAATATATATATAAGTGTACACAAAATGTAACGTAGCTGACAGAAACTTTAAAGAACAAAAAGTGCTATACAACTCATTAAAACGGTAAGCAGTCAAATCATGTGTTTGAAATCATGGCTAATAACACCCATTATTTATAACTATCCGTTTCCTGCACACATATAAAAAGATTCAGAACTGTAAAAAATTACACGAGACCGTCTTTTTTGTTGGAATTTCTACACATAAATACCCCATACAATTATAAATTTAAATGAAGGATTCGGTTTGCGGCTGTATGAAACAAAACACGAAAAGAGTTATTGAATGTTTTCAAATAAAACCTGAAGTCAGGTTTCCGTTCCACTCACATTTCGTGTCGTTGCTAGGGTAACACTCGCGCCACATGCCACTGTGTCGAGTACACGAGTACCGGGCAAAAGTAGGGTTCGAGTCCCGCTTAAGAATGAGCGCCGTGGGCCAGCGGCTAGCGACATAGGTGGCGTTGACCGTCGTCTCTGTCCAGTGGTCGGTTGCGAACGAAACCGAGAGAAGTATGAGCCCCGCCAGGCCGAAGAGGGTGGCACAGGCCAACAAACACGAGCCCCGGCAGCTCTTCATTCAGAGGCCGCGAATAGTTAGCGATTCAAACAAAATGCTTAAACGAAAATTTTGACTTATTAACTTGCTTAGTTCACTCAATATAAATCCAACAAGTTTGTGTTCCTCTGTGTTTCATAAAAGTTTTCAGAATTTCTAAAATACCGAAAAAAACTTCGAGAACGTAAAACACTCCGTATGCCCCACCCAAACAATAAGAATACCAATATGAACAGCTTGATAAAACAAAGGCGAAAACGAAACGTTTAAGTTGTAAAATGATAATTAAACATTGTCACTCATTCAGTGATGTGAAAACAATGGAAAGCATAAGCCGTGACCAATTTATGCTTAGCGTATAAGGAGAAAAAACTATGGCGATGTCTCAAAATTAACGTGAAACAAGAGTAGACAACAAGAGTAGACTAGTAGAAGACGTTTTTAGCGTATATGATACAGTGTGATATTATGTTCAAGGCAAGAGCACATCTGACCCTTTCTATTTAAAGGGATCTTTTCACGCTTTGGTAAATTGACAAAATTGAAAAAAGTTGTTTCAGATTCGCAAATTTTCGTTTTAGTTATGATATTTGTGAGGAAACAGTAATACTGAACGGTCTAATATAGCCATTATATGCATCTTTTCGACTTTTGACGATTTTAAAACCTAAAAATTATAAAGCGTTGCAACGCGAAACGATTGAATAATTTGGAGAGTTCTGTTTTTGTCGTTAAATTTTGTGAAACTACGAAGATTGCTTATATAAGGTATAAAATACTTCAAGTATATGTACTAAATTATATCATCAATGTACTGTTTTCATTTTATAGTATTCACGTTTAACAATGATGATCATTTGACATTTCGTGATTTATCCGTAAACGCCCTTGAAGGTTATAATTTTAAAAATTACATTGCATTTGTGGAAGAATTTACGGCTTCAAGTTGTACATTCATTGGATCTAGATTACAATTATTAAATTTAAGAATTGTTGACTGAAAACTACACCGACCATTATTTGTGGGGGTTTCTTTTGTTGCACGGGGGGAACAATTTCGGTAATATCAGATCTGAAAAGCCTTCTACACCGCCTTCTATTCCGCCATGGATGTCATGCGATACCCAACTGCCACGTATACCCGGTATTGCAGGTATTTCTGTATTTGAAAACTCCTAAATATTTATTCTACCTTAATTGCTGATCAAATGGTCGACTATGTGCTCAAGGCATTATTCATATCTTGAGCATAAGCAAAGATTTGGGTGTTAAATACTATATTGGTGTATTGAGTCAGTAAATTCACAAGATTTGTTCAAATAATTCCTTATTTTAAAATAGTTGAAATAGCTCAATAAATTGTTGACCAAAGCTCAATTAATTTATTGATAGATCTTTGGTTGGAGTTTCATTATTCGCATTCTTCGTTTTGACAATTACATTGACCATTGAACGCCTTGAGGCGAAAGACAACACGCATCTAGATTGTTGTTTGAAGGAGATTGACAATAGTCATGTTGTTGACTCTGACACACTGATTCATCACTAGTTACCATGGTTATAATTGCATTGACCTTTCGCTTATGAAATCATCAATGTCAGCTATTTGAAAAAAAAACTACAGGATTGTTTTGTTTTCTGCATAACATTAATTACGTAAACGATTTATAGATTGCGTTACGCAAATAAGAATTAATGACAAAATCAGTCACTATTTTTCTAGAAAATAGGAGTTTTAAATGTAAAGGTTTAAAATTATGTAGACTATATCAATAAGTACAACACGGGCAGCTAATCTACCGCAAACTAAAGCGGAAACGATCGAGTTTCCTAGACGAAACGAGTTTCATGTGATCTACGAGTCAAGAGCATTTGAGACGCGTTCTGAGAAAACTGGGCATAATGCATGTGCGTAAAGTGTCGTCCCAGATTAGCCTGTGCTAATCAGGGAAGCCACTTTCCGCGTAAACTTGATTCTCGGTAAGGAGGGACTTCATTGAAACTAAAAAAAAACATAAAAGCGGAAAGTGTCGTCTGGGATGACACTTAAAGCACATGCAATAAGCCAAGTTTTCTCAGAACGCGGCTCAAATCTTTTCAAACATGTTTTTTAACAGCCAATGCAATCTCTGCAAACATGATTGTATAAAATCATTGAACCCCCAATGGGGATTGAATCTCCATATAATGTTTTTTTTTAATCAGAGTTCTTCTGAAACATACGTCAAAGTACGTGTACCGGTCGTTTTTCTTGCTTCAGGAGAAGAACGACATACATGATAATCCGACACCTAACACCAGTGTACATACCGGCTTATTCATTATGTATTAATATCTCAGCTTGATCGATACACAGGTTTGTTAGCAAACCGGAAACTAGTATAAAGCAAATACATACGCGATCTTCAATAAACATATCGTAGCTTAAAGCATTACTTTACTTCGTGTTCAGCCCGCGTTCAAACAAAATGATGTGTATCACCGCAATTAACGAAATGATAATTTATGTTTTGTTAGTTGTTTCATACCACGACGGGAACTTAACCAACTCATACTTTTCTTGGGCTAGCTGGGTTTGTTTTACCAAGTGGCGACACTTACGAAATGTGATCCGGCGACACACCCGATTCTTGTCTTGCCCAATGTTATGATGCCAGCAATCGGGACGCAGTCATTCGTTAAGAATGGGATAAACCAGTTAATCAATTGCCAAAATAATAATAATCGAAACGGAATTTGTTAAAATATAATACAATTGGGTTTTCGTTTTTCTTTACAGCACTGTTAAGAAGAGGTTATCAATTTTTGGGAAAATAAAAACGTTAAAACCCAGCTATATCACCGCCCCCCCCCCCCCCCCCCCCCCCATCCTCAATTCGACGTTGCTCGGACTTACATTGAGTGTCGTTTCCTGGGTAGCACTCCCTCCAAAGTCCCCGATGCCGGTCGTGAGTGTAGCGGGCGAACTGGATATTAGTGTCGCGATCAGTTTGATGAGTAGTTGTCAGGAGGGACTTGTTGACGTCATACTCCAGCCAATGGTCAGTGGCGAACGAAATCGCGAGAAGTACCAGCACTATGGGGCCCAAAATGGTGGCCACAATCAAGTTACCTGTCGCACAACTACTTCTAGCCATCGTTACCCGGTATCAGAACACGAAGTAACGTCCAATCTAGCGGCGATTTGTCCGTTAACGCACACAGGTGTGTATCTCCTAGTTTATATTATCCACCCGTTAACTTGTCCTGTCCGAAATCGAAAATACCTCTATAGAAGCGAGTTACGCCCTAAATGACAAGTGTATTACACGCACACACCATTTGGACTCATAAAGCGTGACGGCGCAGGGCAATAATCAAGCCGCTGTGTTTGGGTATTTTACCAATACCACCTAACATTGTAATGGCTCTATATATGAATTAAAGGTACACTCTTAAACTACATGTGGTCACGATTTGTAGACAAAAAATAATACCCCTAAACAGATAAAAGGCGAACTTCATGTGGTAATGTCCATAGCACATCAATGACCCGGTAATACAAAAGAAAGCCCATGACATTAAATTACCCAGGTAGCTTAGTTTAGGCTCTTATTTCGCATGTATACATATATCTAAAAGATTCTTATATTGTCTTCTATATATATGGTATCATTTAGGCCGTGGAAATTGCATTGTATATTAAACGACATACCATTGTTACGCTTCTTTACGAAAATATTTTTTCAATGTACATAAATGTTCTTAAAAGCGGACTTTTGCCCGATTTAATGATGTATAAATCTTAATTTTAAACTTTGTTTTTGCCCCCGAATAAATACGCAAACACAGCATATGTGCTGACTTTGCGGTTGAACGCTACCACGCTGTGAACAGAAAGTCAGCCAAGTTCCAATAATTACACGAGTTCAATATAAAATCCTGATTGGAAACCACTTGTAAGTAAATATTTTATCGAATCGATTCATCTTGATTTTGAAACATAACTACGATGAAATACACTAGAATCGTATATAACTAGAATACGAACTGAACAATGGTCGATCGATTTATCATACCACCGCATTGATATCTGCCTGTTATTCTGTTTATAGCGATTTTTTCATAAGTTCTTAAAAATCGGGGACGTAGAGGTATGATAAACAGAAAAACAGGTTAGTGTCTGATCTTTTTGTAATATATCAGGCTCGGCACGAATAAAATAACGGCTCGGCAAGCCTCGCCGATATATTATTCTAAGCATTGCCTGATATATTACAAAAAGATCGGACATAAACCTGTTATTCTCTATGTAGCAGTTGCCCGTAAAACAAAACATTTTTTTAATATCAACAATGCATCAGACGTATTCTTTGGCCATAAACGGTTTCGTCGTAAAGAATATAGGTGTATTTATTTGTTTATACCAAGATGGTCACGTATTTGCGAAATTTTCATTTATTTTCCCTTACAAACTCAAAACCATTTGCCGTACACAATATAATTTTATTTTGCTATACGCCGTACACGTCAGGTTCTATTTGCCGTACACAAAGAAGTTAATATTTTAGCCAAACATTTGCATACTAACTTGATTTTTAGGCTGAAGCTGGCAAAACCCGATAGTTTCTATAATTCTATTTGCACACCATTGCAAAATTCGGCAAAATGATTACATTTTCCTCGGACAAAAGGAAAAAAGATGTCCCAATGAACTTAATGTTCGGTACCAGGTAGCTGATGATTGATCTATTTCAACACTCGAATGTATTAATAAAGAACTTCCAACTACTTACGATATAAGTTTGATATGTCCACTATTAATTTGTCACACAGTTTTTTAAAAACGTTCGCGATAAAAATGGTAAACTTTATTCTTTTCACGAGCACTACCTCTTGCGTGATGTTTAATTTCGCTTCGCTGGTTATCTATTTCCGGTGGTGATGATAGACAGTGTTTGTGTGTGTATTTTTATCTTTTAAGTTATTAATTAGTTTACCTTGTCGGATATACGTAGCCATATGTTGTGTTTTTGTAATAATTGGTTGTTTTTTGTAAAAATTGGTTATATATTAATTGATAAATTGAGTGCGCTTTCGCGCTCAGCGTGAGTTTGGACTTTATGATCAATACATATGTGCACACAACGCTTACTATATCTATATCAATTTATTGAGAAACATAGTAGATACAGATAAAATGTACACGCTTTAAAGAAATGTATACGCCTTTTTTATTATAAGCGTTTTAAGTTTGATATAAAACATACTGTACGAGATGGTTATATAGCTCAATTACTTGACACATCTTTTGATCGTATTTTATGTTCCAATGATTGTAGTCGTATGAAATACGAACATATTTCCATCAAGCCAATAATAAAATATGGCTAACCTTGGTAATGAGAAAGTACATGTACACAATAATTCAATGCAGCTGACAATTTATTGTAGGAGATCCTATTCTGTTCGCAACCTTAGTCAATTTATGCGTATATATCAAAGATATCTTTGTCTAATAAAGTATTTTGTACTCGTATTAAATATCTAGTCTTAGCGCAACCATAGCAAAGTAAACAGTTGTATTATACAATTTGGAGACATGCTTGTGTAATTAAAAAAGTTGAAATCTATATTGAGTATTAAATAAGTTATTTAAAAAGCTGAACTTATTTAATGTGAAACATTTATCAGTAAGTACACGCATCACTGTGGTGGCTGGTACATATAATTGTTTGCTTCAATGCACACTATTTCGTTCAGGAAGTGTACAAGTATCAAGTGTGTTTAATTTCACACTTCGTTGATGCCTTCAACGTAGATACCCGTTTGTAGTCCGCATCGATACAGCGCTAACAGCATACGCTTTATATGGCTAAGAAGATGAAATCCAACTATGAATATAATCACCAGATTCATCTGACATTGTGAAGGTCATATGAGTCACTTAACCAAATTACAGGTGAAATCTATCTTGAGCCGTGGCGTAGTTAATATGGTGTCTGCCTTTCTACTAAGAGTCCACAGGTTCTATTCCAACTGGGGAGTGTTTTAAGATATCATCGAAAGGGACCGAGTACTGGTTCCACCCAGGAAACGGACTCGAGGTCGTCTTAATAAATCTAATGCTTTCGAGTTACCGAGCTTAAATACATATGTTCCAACTACTAAGCTAACTATAACCGAAGGTGCAATTCCAATGACATCGGAATGCACGGTATCTCCTCATTTTTTCCATCTTGGTAAACGGCTAAGTTCCGTCGTGACTGCGTAAATGAGGTCTGCATGGCAAACTAGCTATATCGTTGAAAATTAGTTATTCAATCATATAAAGTAAGTTTTTAGATATGTTTAAAACAAAACGCACGCCATTCCACATGCAAACAAACGGTGTTTTCAGTAGTTGGACAGATAGTTCATTTTGATTGCATGGTAAATAAATGTAATCTTTTATTTAAACACTAATGGTGTCATATGTTAATACTATCTGTAAAAACAATCAAACAAATTTTCAGACACAACGATTGTGTATGAGCTGTCCTGTCAGAATAACACGTTCCTGTCCCTTGGGTCGGGTTGGTGTTGATACAATGCGCTAAAACAGGAAGTGCCCATCACCGCAGCGGCACATTCCTGACTGAGAGAACTTTAACTCGAAAAACTGCAGGAAATCAGTATCACATTTTTTTAATTGGTTTACGAATATTAGCAATATGGACTGAGCAAATGATATACGAATGCGCCGTAATTTTAACTGCATTTCAAGACAGCAAAGAATTAAGCAATAAATGCTTTACTCAACTTATGAATGCCAATTATGCAGTAGAAAACCTTGTTTAAGAAATGTTATAAGAAGCAATAGCGTCATTTTATTATGCTTGCTTGCGAATTTTATTATTATATTTGTAAACACATTGTAATTTTCTATGCTTATGAAATAGTAAAATACAGTACATGTAAACAACAAATGTCGATTCATTCAACAACGTTGATAGCGTCAATCGTTTCCGATTGACGTCGGAATCATGGCGTATATAGTCATGAGCACATGCCATGGATGTGAAGTGAATTCTACTACCCCGTCACCATAGGGACGCGTTGGCTGTCGGTTCCTCACGAGGCCACTTACTAATATTGATTCCAGAAACTGGAGAGAGGATTTGTTTTCGTTTCTCATAGTCAAGATGGGTCTTCTTTGCAGAAGTTAAATATTTGAATTGTCCATAAGCATGCGCAAAGGTGGCAGACTAATATCCCCACCAGTCTGCCCTGAATGCATTTCAGTCGTTGCAACGTCGCTGGATTATTCGATTACAATTTACGAATGCCGACAAATATTGTTAATATTCTGCCGATCGTCTCACGGCCACAGGAACAAGCGACCGCCATGGACGATCAACATACCGGATTTCAATCCGGTTTTAAACATTTTTTACTTTGTATGAAAATAACAGGACTGCAACACTTGCAATGGACAGAAAACGCAGGAACAAAGTGCCGCCAGCGACTGATGCAGGTGTACAGGATATTCGTTCCCGGCATATTACTCGTGAACTTCGTGTTTTCACTCGGCCAGTTCATGTCAGTGTCCGGTTTTGACGCGGCGCTTCTTAACAGCATGATATCGTCGATATGGTTCCTGCAGGTGACGCTGTTTGCGCTGAACAACGTGGCCCGAGGCTGGCGATGGGACCGCTTCTACAGGGCCTGGGACGACTATGCCGCCGAGCATAAGGTCGACACTTGCACCCTCGTCCGCGGTGTCTCCATAGCGGCCACGGTCAGCTACCTGGTGTGGCTGGCGACGGCGACGGGGTTCCTAGCTATCAGCCTGTCCAGTCCCGCCCCACCCTCGGGATTCATGCTGTACATCCCGCAGTTTCTCACGATACCGATTACCGTGGTCATAATCGTCGCGTATTTTTTCTTCGTTTCAACATGGTTTCTGATCACGGCTCAGTTTCTGACTCTGTGCGTGTCGCTGTGCAAACTCCTTCTGTCCATACACACATCCATTGAAAGATCCCTTGACAAGAACGAGAATTTTAACGAGAAACTCGAGCGGCTCCGTCAACAGCACGAAAGCGTTTGTTCAATGATCTTCCTAGCCGATGACGTCGTGTCGGTATTCATCATGGTGACGGTGTTTTCTACCATACCGCTGATCGTGCTGACGCTTTACTTCGTGCTATTTGACTCCTCTGACGTCATGGCGTTCTCTTACATCGCCACGTGGTGGTCCATAACACTTAGCGTCCTGCAGTTGGCCAGCGTATTCATCGCCGGGGGCGCCGTCAATTACACGGTAAATTAAAGCAAGGTTTTCCTACTTATAATTCATAAACAATTAAGCAAAAACATTATTAAAAAACACCCTATAAAAAATCTACTATAAACTAATAAACATATTTTAACTACTAAAAGATATTTTATGGGGAAAAAAATCAGCAAACATCATTGAAAAACGTTGAAGAGAATGACCATGATGACTTATAAAGCTAGAAAAATTAGCCGCGCTCTGTGAAAATGGGGTTAAATGCAATTGCGTAGTGTTATCCCAGAATAGACCGTGCAGTCCGCCAAGGCTAATCAGGGACGACCCTATGCGTGTGATCTTGATTTTTGCTAAGAAGAGACTTTCTTTATCATAAAAGCGGAAAGTGTTGTCCCTCATTAGCCTGTGCGGACTACACAGACCAATCTGGGACGACCCTTTACGCATATGCATTAAAACCCTTTTTCACACAGCACGGTCCAAATGTATGTATAATGATGACGCCTGCGATATTAGATATGAAGACGATTGTGGTAACCAATTACTTTTGTCATGGTGATGATTATTGTTATGATGTTGAAGATTGTGATAATGATGACAACAATGATGACGATGAAAATTGTGCCGAAAGTGACGAAGATTGTGACGATGTTGATAATGATGATAACGAGTACACTTACTCCCTTTTAGGCCCACAAACCGGCCACTCTGTTGTATCGTCTGGACTTGGATCGCGTCACACAGGGCTCCGTACAACAGGTATATATATATATATATATATATATATATATATATATATATATATATATATATATATATATATATATATATATATATATATATATATATATATATATTCAATATTTCGAGTATTGATTTAGCTGTGTTCTTATTTTTGTACTCGACGTCTAAAATTCTAAAGCATTAAGACGCCATTCTAGATTGTTAAATCATAGTTGTCAATAGATGTATCGTTGCTAATTCCTTATATGTATATATATAGCCGTTTTGTATTTATATACAATTGGTACGTGCACATCAATGTCATAACAAATTAATAGAGTGGTTTGTTGTTAAAAAACCCTTCAATTTATCACACGAAGACACTTACATTTCCTACGCTCTGACATGTTTAA
Source organism: Dreissena polymorpha (assembly GCF_020536995.1). Lineage (NCBI taxonomy): Eukaryota > Metazoa > Mollusca > Bivalvia > Myida > Dreissenidae > Dreissena > Dreissena polymorpha. The sequence continues at coordinate 34,843,837 of NC_068356.1, forward strand.
CCCTGCACTGTGTACGTGTTGCTAGCTGACCGTGTTTCTCAACCGTCTGACCAGCCAGCCTATCGGGGTGACGGCGTTCGGACTATTTGTTCTGGACAAGCCCACCATCACAACGGTGGGTAGAAACTCGCCAATGCTTATTGAGCGTGAGCACACCCTAAGATACCCTTTCGCGCTTTCGATACTGTACTTAAGTGTTTCTAAAATTTATTGAGTTTCAATACTTAGTTCCCACAAATGTAGAAAAAAGTAATTTAACTCTTATTCTCTAATATTTGTTCAGCATCGACAAATGCTTATGTAAAAGTTCTGCTCATATTTATTCATAATATTTTTCATTTTATTTGAGGCCACATTAAAAATAAGAGGGTCACTGTTTCAGTGTAAATGTAACCTTTTTATAATTGTACTATCAAAGTGAGCTCCCTTTGGAAACTAAAGTTATATTAAATTCTTTGAAGTATCGTCCGTCAACTTTATCAAATCTTATGTATTTAGAAGTGTATGCGGTCCTTTCTTTCCGAACGGTACTGAATTATGCGTGGAATTAGGATGTATCATTATTCATAGTGCGGTATTAAACTTTTAGGAAAAAACGATTTGGCGAATTTTAAGCTGCAATTTTAAGTTAATTAATTATAAAACATTTATATTTTCTTAAATACATGTATTCAAAATTTCGGCGTGGTATTATGCTTAGTAGCAAACCGGAGTGTCGGGAAGAATTCCGCATTTACGGTATCGAAACCATTATTTCAAATGCGGCGGAAAATGGAGTTACAACTGTTGACATGTATATTTTATTACTGTCGGTCTTATGACGTTTCAGTTTGTGGGAAGCATCCTCACATACGCAATTGTGATGGTCCAGTTCAAGCCCGGGTCGCCTAGCTACAGCGTCACGTGTAACTGTACCGGAAGTGGCTAGATACGAAGGCAGACCATCGAGTCTAGTTGAAACGACTGTATTTAATATCAAGTGTTGTGCATGCTTTATTAATCCAAATGTACAAACATAGTGAATATAGTAATTATTAGCTTTCGAACATAGACGTGGTTTTCATACGGTTTTAGTCCGGAAGAAACCCTATGCAATCAAACGGCAAACTCCCATTTGGTACTCGACTGTAAAAGCTGTTCATCTATATTTTACATTTCTACGACAACAATCTTTGCAATAAAGTAATCTTTTCAAGAACTTGTATATCAAGAGAGCCACTGTGGCATTTAAACGCTCACCTTATTTTAAGTTACATTAATTATCGAAGATTTGATCTGGTGACATAGTTTTAGACACCACTTGACCAAGATTTAACCCATTTATGTCTAGCGTCTAGAAAAAAGGCCTGATGCGACGTCTTATCTGGGTCTACGCTGTTTGCTAATAAAGGAATTTCTGTAAAAAATATTCTAAAAATAGAAAAAATATACCAGAAACCCCTTTAATAGAAAATTGACTCATCTAATTGTTAAGGTCAGAAGAGTACACTAGGCATAAATGGGTTAATGAGACATACAGATTGCTCCTAGAGTGATGACAGGTTTCTACAATAGTTGACCCTGCGTTCTGGTTTGTATCGCCACTTGACCCTTAAAAGATGGCCAATAGGCTTGGGACCAGTTTTAACAGGATAAAGTCACACATTTAGCATCTAGAATGAACAGATAAAAATTGATGATAACAAGGTTTTTCAAACAATTTGACTTACATAGTTTTTTGACACAAGTGACTTAAAAGCTTAAAAGAGTATTGTACCAGCACACTGGGAAAGGAATGTTAAAAATGCTACATTACTTATGAAAAAGGGCCTATAATGCATGCACAAACATCTTTTTATTCAAGCAATATTCTTAAATGTCAATTGAATTGCTTGTCATCGTAAGCTTGCATACTGAAACCAGTTTTTTAAATATGTTTAATTTCTGTTTGTTTCCATTTTTTGTTTTATATTAACAAATATGATGACAGGTCAACAAAAAAACACAACTTCTTTATTAATATGCCAGCAAAACATCAAATACATTTATCTTGTATTAAATCGACATATTTATGAACAAACAAATACAAATTTAACTAATTTACTACATGAATTAATTGAAGTAAATACCCAAAAAAAATGTGAATGAATATACATCTACTAGGTTTGGTGTGCAATGAAATATTCAAGCTTTAACAATCATGACAAATTGTGTGTAAGAAACCCATTGAAAATTCTTAATAATTATATGAACATTTGGTTAATATTAAGTTTATTTATTGTTTTATTTACTGGGGCTCCAAATACCGTATGCACTTTGCCAAGAAATCGTCAGTTTACCAATGAACAACATTAATGTATGATCATTTTCTCAACAATTGACCAACACAATCAGCTGACATGAGCACACTCGCATACTGGGAGTACTCGTATCACAGAAAGTCTGCAAGTTCAAGATCCTGTATACATGGCCAGTGTTAGTGTCTGGATGAATCAGCACATACTATCGTGAAAGGGCGACAGGGAGATTGCTTTTCCAGGAGTCTTACTTCTTCCTCTGCCCTGCCAGCATCATGGCAATACGGATGAAGATGTTCAGAGTGTCGGAATAGATACCCAGAGAACTGAAACCCAGAGAAAACAATAACTCTTCGTAACACGAAGCACAGACAATAGTAGTTCAGGGTGGTATATAGATTAGATTATTTGGCTCGAATTGGCATACTAATTTTGGAGCAAGTAATTACATAAAATGACAAAATAAAAAGTTCGTTTAAAACCCCCCAGACCAAACAATGTATAAAGGGTTTTTTACAGAAGGTTTGTACTAGGTATTATTTATTTATAAACCAATTTTTTTCATTAAAACTCAGAAAGGCAAGTGTAGTTGGATACTCATAAAATAAATGTTATCATTTCTATTGGTCTCACATTTCTGTCAAACACAATATTGGTACAAGCACTGAGAGATCTGCTATACTTTGAAGCAATTATCTCATGTCTTTGGTTGGACACTTATTTTGATGGGTCCTCGAAACAAACCTTTTAAGACCAGAGTCTTGTATCAGACATTATAAAAAAATCCACAAATTTAAGATAAAAGCAAAATGACCGATTTTATTAATCCACGAAATTTCATGCCAATGAATGCAAATGGATCTACAGTATCTACAATACATACGCATTCACAGGGTCATAGGGCATGACTCCATACTGGGGGTGGGTCTCAGCCCTCTTCATGATTTTCTGTGTGTCGTACAGCAGGAACAGAGAGAAGAGTACCAGACCTCCATACATGCTCACAGAGTACAAGCCGGCTCCCAGCGCTGTGCCCGGATTCACAAAGGCACCAGCTAAAACACACAACAACTTGGAGTGAAGCATTTATAATAATAATGTTCTATTAGTCTAGGCAGAGATAAAAAAAAATAATGTCATGTCAAAACTTTTCAAGGGCATGTTGAACAGAGAACATAGGTAAACAAGAGCTTTGTCACAGACATAACAGTATTCCTTTCCAGTTAATATTGTCTTTGTTTTATAAACCTAGCTCAAGTCCTTTTTAGTTAAAGATCAATGCAGATTTCAGTTTTAAATTATATCTGCAACCATAGCAACCATATTGGTCTGAAAAAAACTGAAATAACTTGCATATTCAGCACAGGACCCTGTTTTCACATACCAATGTTTATCAACCTAGCAGAAGTACATTTTGAGTCATCGAAGGATGCAGATTTTGGTTTTTTCTTATTACTTAAATGAAAGTAACCACATTTTTTGCCTGATGTAAAAGACTGATATAAATGTGCTTATTCCCCATTCATCCCTCTATCCACATACTGAGTGTCATCTCCTTAGCCTACATACTTGTTGAGTTTTCATATGATCCATGTTTCCCAGACACACAGGTGGACTTACCAATAAAATAAAGTACACACTCCACATATGGTCCTCTATTGACATTCATACAAGTTACAACAACCTAGCAAGGTATTTGAGTTATCAGTAGATCCAGATTTTAGGTTTAAAATATGCGTAAACATAGCATCTGAAACACTGATGACAACAATTTTTGTCTAAGGAAAAAAAAAATCTAAAAAATGTATCCTGAACACCATAAATCCCTATATCCACATCCACATACCAAGTTTCATCTACCTAGCAAGTACTATTTTACCTCTTGCAAGATGCAGATTTTCGGTTTGTTATTATTTTCATAACAATAGCAATCGCAATTTGTGTCTGACCAAAAAAAGAGGAAATAACATGCATCAGAGCTGCAGATAAGATGCATATCTGATTATTTATGCATTGAAAAAAAACAAGATGTGTTTGTGAAACACAATGTCCCCCTATATGATGTTTGACCTTGAAGGATGACCTTGACCATGTGAAGGATGACCTTGACCTTTCACCACTCAAAATGTGCAGCTCCATGAGATACACATGCATGCCAAATATCAAGTTGCTATCTTCAATATTGCAAAAGTATTCATAAAATAAGCGATTTGGGCCACATATATTTGACCTCTGACCTTGAAGGATGACCTTGACCTTTCACCACTCAAAATGTGCAGCTCCATGAGATACACATGCATGCCAAATATCAATTTGCTTTCTTCAATATTGCAAAAGTATTCATAAAATGAGCGATTTTGACCACATATATTTGACCTTTGACCTTGAAGGATGACCTTGACCTTGACCTTTCACCACTCAAAATGTGCAGCTTCATGAGATACACATGCATGCCAAATATGAAGTTGCTATCTTCAATATAGCAAAAGTTATTGCAAAATGTTAAAATTGGCGCAAACAGACCAACAGACCAACGGACCAACAGACAGGGCAAAAACAATATGTCCCCCACTACTATAGTGGGGGACATAAAAATGCTTTTTAAATCAGCCCAGTACGTAACATTACGCAATAGAAATCTTGGTATGTATTTTTAATGGAATAAAGTGCGTAACCGGTTTTACCAATAATCCAGTTGAGTGTTTTATGTAAGTTAAGCTTTGAACCAAAAGTAAGTCAAATCAAAAGAACCTTATAATCAAAATGGCGGCCCATCGTATTCTAGGTTAGAAAAAGGGACATTTCAAACGAACAGTGGCTCCTGCAGGAAGTAACTGTATATTCCAATATGTCAATAGAGATCAATCTTATGATGCTTCTAGTATTGTTAAAATAATTTCAAGCGATCTCATTGTCACAGCGATTGAAGTCAGAAAAGAAAACCAAATATCATGGTGGTGACAAATTGTGTGACAAACAATGCAGTGCCATAGCTTAGTTTAATTGTAAAATGATGTTCATACACTACATGAATACTATATGCAATAAAGACACAATCAATACTTAGATACAACATGTGTTAGTTGAACATTTTAAAGAAAGTCTGTTCATATCATCATTTAACATTTATTCTGTTTGCATTTGTTAATAACAAATAATAATATTTTTAAATTAAACACGCCTTGAACTATGTCAGTTGTCTATGGAAATAGAATCTACCCCTCACTATTCCTAAATACCCTTTATTGCTGAAACAAAGGATTAAAATACCCTTTAACAATAATATCAGGGGGTAAAATACCCTTTAGACTCAATCCTAAATCTGGAGCTCTGACATGCATGTTCACCATATAACCCTCTAACCATATACATGTACTATGTTTATTCAACCTTGATAAAGTACTTTTCGAGTAGCAGGATTCAGAAATTCATAATTTCAGATGCGGGTGGTCAAACAGAAAAACAAGAGGGCCTGAAAGTCCCAAAGTCGCTCACCTCGGATAAAAAGAAATGACCTGTTCTTTGCAGCCCAAGATATCAATGGAACAAATGTTCTAACCAAGTTTCATGAAGAATAAACAACAAATGGCCCCCTGGTGGCCATGTTTTTTTTAACAGACCTGAACCATTTTTGAACTCTTCCAAGATATGTCCAAATTTCATGAAGATTGGGAAAAAATGTGTCTTCTAGACTTTCACATGCTTTCACTATATACTGAAGCGTTTCACCCGTCATACCGGCTATCAAATTAAAATGAAGTCAATAATTTTAATTATTATTTATTTATCACATACTGTGACGGGGAAAGCTACTTGGGCTCATCTGAGCCTAGCTTGAGGCACAAGAAAAATCAACAACAATGTGACTAAACTATTTTTATTCTTTCCAAACATTCATCATTTATACTTAAGCAATAATGCAAACAATAAAAAAAACTCATATAGAAATACAGTTCATAAACTTTCAAAAGTTTATCACAGTTAAAACAAGGTTTTGAAAACAATTAAACACTTTCATGTCTAAACTTGGTCAACAGTTTGTGTTCAGTATGAGGCAAATGCCTGAATAAAGCACTAGGATAAACACACACCCGTTTTCACTTAATTGAATTCGCTCACAAACTTCACTTTCACTAAACAAATAATTAAGAACTCGCTTTCATTGTATTATTCACGTAAGTCTAATGTAAGACACTTAAAGAAAACAAACAGTTTAAATCCATTTCTTCGGCTTTGATTAATCAATTATAACTTGTGTTAATCACAACACACTAAGTCACTTTAATTAAAAGACTAGCTGAGATATGTCATTTAATAAATTCACTCTGTTCACTATCACTTATTAAAAACACTCACTTGTTGTTGAATAAATTCACTAGGTCCTGTACTTTATTAAATCACTATCTTAATATTTTCACTTCGAGAAACAAAAACTAAGTCACTTTGCCTTACTTTTTATTTAATAATCGCACTTAGTTAAAAGAACTAAACTAACTCCACTAACTTAACATTCCCAGTTAGTGAAACACAGTAAATCACTAATTCAATGGAAAAGGCCAACAATGTGCTAGTGCCCTGATTCTGAGGTGTAGCTGGCAAGGTAAACATCCAATCAAATGAGAGCACTGCTATTCTTAGTATCCAGGTAAAGATAAGCACTGACCACTGATGTAAACTATCTGTATCGACACTGACAGAGAGTTTTAAGCATTTATTTTATTTCTTAAGAATTATCATACAATGAAAATATACCTGATCTTTCATTAATGAATTTATGAGTTATTAACTATCATTAATGAATTTTAAAGTTATTAAAAATTGTATTTTAAAGAATCACTATTGTAAGAATAACTAGAGTGTTAACAAGGTGGCCATGTTTTTCCACCAACCGGAACCATTTTCGAACTCATCCAAGATATCATTGGGACTAATCTTCTGACCAAGTTTCATGATGATCTGACAATAAATGTGGCCTCTAGAGTGTTAACAAGGTTTAACTAAAGCATGATATATAGCCACATAAGGAAAAATGCCCTGCCCCCTGGTGGCTATGTTTTTTTAGCAACCGAAATCATTTTCGAACTCATCCAAGATAGCATTAGGACAAATCTTCTGACCAAGTTTCATGAAGATCGGAAAATAATTGTGGCCTCTAGAGAGTTAACAAGGTTTTACAATAGCCATATAAGGAAAAATGCCCCGCCCCCTGGCGGCCATGTTTTTCAACCAACCAGCACCATTTTTGAACTCGTCCACGATATTATTGGGATAAATCTTCTGACCAAGTTTCATTTAGATCAGACAATAAATGTGGCCTCTAGAGTGTCAACAAGAATTTACTATAGCCATATAAGGAAAAATGCCCTGCCATGTTTTTCAAGCAAACGTAACCATTTTCGAACCCATCCAAGATATCATTGAGACACATTTTCAGACCAAATTTCATGAAGATTGGACAATAAATGTGGTCTCCAGGGTGTTCACAAGGTTTTACTGTAGCCATATATAGCCATATAAGGAAAAATGCCCCGCCCCTTGGCAGCCATGTTTTCAAGCAAACGTAACCATTTTCGAACTAATCCAAGATATCATTGAGACCAATCTTCTGACAAAATTTCATGAAGATTAGGCAATAAATGTGGCCTCTAGAGTGTTAACAAGGTTTTACTATAGCCATATAAGGAAAACTTCCCCGCCCCCTGGCAGCCATGTTTTTTTCCGATCTGGACCATTTTCGAACTCGTCCGAGATATCAATGAAACCAATGTTTTGACCAAGTTTCATGATAATTGGGCAAAAATTGTGACTTCTAGAGTGTTCACAAGGTTTCTCTATAGCCATATTAGGAATTCTGCCCCGCTCCCTGGCGGCCATGTTTTTCAACGGACCGGAACCATTTTTTAACTCAACCAACATATCATTTAGACAAACATTTTGATAATGTTACATGAAGATTTAGCATCAAATGTGACTTCTAAAGTGTTCACAAGTTTTTTTGTTTTTTTTTTACCTAGCGACCTAGTTTTTGACCCAGCATGACCCAGTTTCGAACTCAGTCGAGGTTTCAATGGGACAAATGTTCTGACCAAGTTTCATGTTCGAACTCAGTCGAGGTTTCAATGGGACAAATGTTCTGACCAAGTTTCATGAAGATCGGTCAATAAATGTGGCCTCTAGAGTGTTCACAAGGCAAATGTTGAAGGCGAACGACGCACGACGGACAAAAGGCGATCACAAAAGCTCACCATGCGCACATTGTGCTCAGGTGAGCTTAAAACTATCGACCGGGAGTAAAAATGTCACCGCAGGTTACACCTGTAGGGGACCAGGCATTTACCCAGACTGTTTAAGCACAGCGGGCCCGCGGTGCCTGGACTTCAAAATCCATTACGCTGCGGCGCTTGATTTTCAGATAATGACGTCGCGATGATTGAAAAGTTTACAAGCCATTTCAAGCTCTGATCTGAATGTTGTCTGCATTCTGGCATCGACCAATTCTTATAAGTTTTATGTTCATAATAATAGATTTGATAAGACGCGAGCACGATTTATGGGTTGTTTATAGGGGTCAATTATGGTGTGTATCCCCTAATAATGGTCTATAATGATCGATTATTATCGGTACACGTGCCGTAAGAACAATTAAAGGTATGCATGATTTTGTTGCTGTTCCATTTAAATTGCACACGACTATTCACAAAATAAACAGTCAACGTTGTTTGTTGCAGTTGTGCGTTCTTGAATAACAGAACATAACATGTGTTTTATTATTACTTGCAGTATAACAAAACAAAGCGTGATTAAGAAGATTCATGTCACGTTAATCATATTATTTTAGTAAAACTCGGTATACGTTTCAGCGTAATTTAAGTTATATTTACAATTAATTGAAGTCAAACGTCTCATTTGATTTCTCCCGCAAACTTACAATGTTCACACTATTTTCTCAAACGCGACTTAATTAACAGCACCAACATTACACGCATTCACATCAAATAGCTTATTCAATATTGTCGGAAAACGCTAAATATCTGCAACAAAGTTTTTTTAGTTTTGATGCACAAAATAATGAAACGATCGAATATACGACGAGTCCCTGTGTCTGGGAAATCTGGAATTGCACATTTCTTTGTCAGTACTACTAATTATCGTCGCTGTCAGAGAGTAAAATAAGTAAAAGTGTCAAGGACGTTTTAGTGATCCTGAGACCTCCAACCCACGAACCAAAAGTCTCAAACAGCGAGTCAGTGGCAGCAATATTGTCCAATGTTGTCCATGGGTAACAGAAGTTAAAGGAGGTAAGAAGATCTTTACTTAACTAAACTTTTTATAAGTATGTAGTGAAATCAACGCAAAATGAAATCGCACGTGAATAAACAATAAAATAAATTTTAATGCTTTCATACCTCCAAATTAGTGTGTATTTTATCTAGGAACATGTAGAAAAAAGTGGTTAAATAGCTCCTAAGTATTGTGTTTTGTGATTAAAAAAATGTAGAGAAAAAAAAGAAAGCTTAATGGGCACCCTTTTGAATCAACACCCATTCCGCCATGTCTTGCCGCTGTGCTTGACCAAAATTTTGGGGAAATGCCTGGGGACTATTAAAACTTTTAATTTAAATCATTAGGGGCTGCACTACGACCGCCTACCTATGCTGGAGGCCAACACTAGGCCAAAGCCACAAGCAAGGGGTCCTCCCATGTTGAGGAACTTCTCACTGGGGGCACACATGGCCACAGTCGAAAGGCCTGGAACACAGCAAGGGTACACGTTTGAATAATGTATCAATGGCAACTGTTGACAGGCCTGAAACATGACACGTGAACTGTCTTGATGTTTATTTATCCGTCATCCACTACCATAACAAAGACTGTGATCATTTATGAAATGAATTTGTTAATTATATAATCACATTTAACATATGTCATGACAAAAAAGAAACTGAAAAATTTCAGTATTACAATAAAGAAAATATTTTTAAGACTTCAATAAGATATTCCTACATTTCTAAATGTTTTTGTATTCAACCATGAATCACAACAGTGCGAAACTTTGGTACTCATTAAGAATAGTGATGATATGATGCTCTTGTGTATTACCCGTGTCAATTATACAGCAATTCACGAATAAAATATGGTGTCTTAACTGTGTTCATTCATAAATATTGGAATGTTGTAAATGATCAAGAATGATATTTTTGTGTGCATAGATCACAAACAAACAAAACCAGGCAGCTATACCTCCAACAACTCCAGCTGTCATCCAGGCTGCTCTCATGAGTATTGCTCCTCCCAGAAAGGTAATTGGAGCCACCACTGCCCCTAGAACTGCTGCGTGGGCCATAAAAGCCAACTGCTTTGCACCAAAACCCTTCTTGTAGGGTATAGACTGGGCAAAAATGTTGGTGCCAATCATCACTGCAAATGTTGCTCCAATGGCCTAAAAAAAATAAATTAAGTTATGTCTATAAAAAAAACCTGTTAAAATCTTATATAAAATGTGTTAAGTGAGTTGTGAAGTTGTTTTAAAAAGATTAGCTGTACAAAGTATTTAGAAGTTACATGTATTTGTTAACAGGTTAAGGGTCAGACAATAAGGCCAGAAAAAAATCTGAAAAATCTTAAGTTATTTTGCTTCCACACCTAAATTGAAGATTATTAAAAAATATATATATAATAAAATGTATATTTTATGAATAAAATTAAACATAAAATTGAACTAGAAATGGCGCGGCAGAGGCCGACGCGTATCCCCACGCCGCATGTTTGACCCAAGGGCGCCCCAGGGTTGATCATGGGGCCATGCATAGTTGAGATTGACTGTATTGTCATAAGAGAAGTTCAGTATCAATTAGAAGTGAATGGGTGTAAAAATAAAGAAGTTATAGTAAAAGGCAATTTTGGGAGGGTGTGGCCTATGTGGGCGGGGTGCCCCAGGGTTGGTAATGGGGCCATGCATAGTTGAGATTGACCGTATTGTCATAAGAGAGGTTCAGTATCAATTTGAAGTGAATCAGTGTATTAATGAAGAAATTATAGTAAAAGGCAATTTTGGGCGGGTGTGGTCTATGTGGGCGTGGCGCCCCAGGGTTGGCAACGGGGCCATGCATAGTTGAGTTTGACCGTTTTGTCATAAGAGAGGTTCAGTATCAATTTGAAGTGAATCAGTGTAGAAATGAAGAAGTTAATGTAAAATAACCTAAATTTTTTTTATAGTAAATGGATTTTTTTGGTGGGTGTGGCCTATGTGGGCGGGCGCCCCAGGGTTGGGATTGGGGCCATGCATAGTTGAGATTGACCCTAATGTCATAACAAAAGTTCAGTATCAATTTGAAGTGAATCCGTGTAGAAATGAAAAAATTATAGTAAATGGAAATTTTTGGTGGGTGTGGCCTATGTGGGCGGGGCGCCCCAGGGTTGGGAATGGGGCCATGCATGGTTGAGATTGACCGTATTGTCATAGGTGAGGTCCAGTATCAATTTGAAGTGAATCGGTGTAGAAATAAAGAAGTAAATGTAAAATAACCTAAAAAAATGAGTGATAATTTCTGACGCGGCCCCACCCCAACCCCTATAACTTTTGACCCAGGGGTCAGATCAAAATTCCAAATAGTGCACCGTCGCACATATGCTCATAGCTACCATGTGTGTAAATTTCAAGGTTCTAGTGCTTTTAGTGTAGGAGGAGATAGTGGCCAGGACGGACGGACAGACGGACAGACGGACGGACGGACGGCGGAGATCACCACAATATCCCCACCTTTTTTTCAAAAAGCGTGGGGATAATGAAACAAGAACAACTCGATATAAATAGTTAATATTAGATAACTAAATTTAATCAGCATTCAGATTTCTGTAGTTTAAAAGATAAGGCCTGATTTATTATGCACTATGTCTGTCAGTTAAAGGTCAATAATGCTTGCAATTATTTAATGAGCTGAACCAAGCATATGTTTTGCCATTGGCCCTTAGTGTGGCCTTGACCTTTCACCAAAGCATAATGAACGATGGAGTTACAGTTAGAAATCGCTCTTGCCAATTCTAACCTTTAACCTTAACGTGTGACCTTGAATTTTGATGTAGGGAGATAGTTGTTACACATGATATGCAGTCTCTACATTGTGAACATTTGTGGTAAACAATTTTAGAGCAGGATTAATGATGAACATCAAGTTATTACAAACTGTTTTATGTCCTGGATCACCTTTAATATTCAAGGGGGACATTAGCCTTTAAAGAGGGATTTTACACGTCACAAGGTGTCTCCTCATAGTGGCCATTAGTGGTCAGTTGTTTAAATTGTATGTTTATGAAAAACAAACATTACACTCCAGACAAGCTGTTTAATGGCCTAACTTTACAAACCATAATATGTCTCCTCATAGTGGTCATTTGAGGTAAGTTATTTCAAAATTAAACAAGTTACAGTCCCAACAAGCTCTTTTACGGCAAATTCTGACCATTGACCTATAAGCAAGACATTGACTATTGAGGTACAGAGACGGATCTACAAGTGAAAAGCCATCCGATCATAGTGCATATTGTGGTTATTTTAAAATTGCACAATGAAAGACAAAGTCCGTTAATATACGGACAAGCTTGGCTAAACACACGCACATACACTTACCCATCCTGATTGCTAAATAACGCATAATATACTATTTTCATACTGTAATATTCTGTGCAAATAAAACACCCAACATTCTGACTGAAAATTGATTGTGATAAAAACATTATTTTGTATTTTAACAGCAATTAGAAAAGGATAATTTTGATGGATCATATAAACGACACAAATCAAGAACTACATATACTGGCATTCTAAAGAATATCCATGGCAGTGTACCCTGAGGCTTCTATTTCAATAGTGAGCAAACAATCAACACATACAAGCAGCGAGTTCTTGGTCATGAGTCTCATGAGGGCCTGGTTCTTGCTGGCAGCAACAGCCGTGGCTGCTGTAATGCCGATTCCAGAGGCGAAATACATGTATGTGCTGCGAACACGCTCCTTCACAAACTCTGGCCACAATCTGGAAAATAATAGGTCTATGTTTGTGATTCTTGCTAGGAAATAAGCAGACAACATATTGGCAACTGTGTGTGTCATGAAAGAATTGTAAATCACATAAATATTATATTTAAAATTAATAATAACAAGAGATTGCCAAGCAATATAGTCCTCTACCGGTGAAACTCTACCAGTGTCTGTATTTTATTTTATTTGTTGCCATAGCAACCAGAATTCTTGACGTAGGAACAAAATGAAATGACGTGCATACTAGTAATCTCCATATTGCCATCCAGGGGTTCTGAAATATGCTGTCTGAGTTGTCCGAGTCGTCAATTTACCCTTCTGGGCAAGCAGTTTTTGAAAGCTGGCTTGTCCGGGGACAAGTGAAATTTCCGTGGTAAAATTTGTTTCGAGAACGAAACTTCAATATTTTTCAAAAATAAAAAACGAAGTTTATATAAATAGCTTATGATTATTCTGCGGACTAGCACACTTTTTTAACTGGAGGTATGTTATTTTCCGATAATAATTATTTAATGTGGTAAACCAGTCCACAAGTATATATAGCAACAGCCAATCACGCATAAGAAAACAATTTTAATCAGGGACCTATGTCCCTGTTTTAATAGAGAAACCAGCACACGTGTATAGCAACAGCCGATCACGCATAAGAATTTTAAGATAACACTTTTCGTACATTGCAAATGGCCGCATACATGTTCTAACGACCTGCATTCGATTTTTATATAATAAAACCACTTCAACGTCTGGCCATGTTGCTAATCAGACCAATGATAAAATCGGTTCGGCGTCGGAAAAGAAGAGAAAAGCCAAGTATGAATATGATAAACACACGACGCCAAGCGGAAACAAGAATTTTTTGAGTCTTGGCTAATTGATTTTCCTTGGCTTGAAACGTTGCCGATTTGTGTAAATGTAAACTTCGTAAGGAGTTTCCTTTATTAGCGGATAATTATATACTTATAATTAACGGAGATTATTTTATTTCAAGTGAATTGTCTAGTCATGTTGAGATTATTAAATATCCGAGATGGTATCATGTTAGTCGAACTTGTTGACGCTCTCAAATATTAAGCTACTTTTTATATTGGTAATATTTGGAGTTCCAAAGAATTTAGCCCACATAAAAAGTATCTCTAAATTCTTTGCGCGTCTTATAAATAAGACTAGTATCATGTGTGACTTAAACGTGATCTTATTATATGCACATCTTGCTTTTATTTTTTGTTCAATTTTCTAGTTAACTATATTTATAATTTAAAATAGAAGTTAACAAAAGTGTATTCTTGTATTATTTGCTTAATTAGTAATGGCCTTTTCCTTTATCTATCTTAAAAGTACGGACAAGTACTTCTTTGGTACGGACAAGTGAATTTGTGGGTCCAACTTGTCCGCGGACAATTAGACTCTTAAAATATTTCAGAACCCCTGCCATCTATCCATGTTTCAAGTTTCATGAAAAAATATAAAGAAATTTTAAAGTTTTCGCAGGATCCAGAAAAGTGTGACAGGCAGACGGACTGACAGACAGACCGGTACGGGACAATTAATAACAAGAGCACCGCCTTGCGGGCACAGACCACTCATCTATTTTTCTTTTTAAAGGTGAAGGGACCTATCTCAATTTCAATCAAAAAGGAAGGAAGGGTGGAGTGGAGGGGGGTGTATATTGTGGGTGTGTGGTCATTTTTTACATTTTCTTCCAAAAATGCAAAAAAAGCAATTTTTTTTTGGGCAGGGGGAAGGGGGATTCTTGGGTGGGATGGTTGGACAATATTTCAAAAATAAAATAATACAAAAAAAAATTGTGTTTTTTAACCAAGTTTAAAAAAAAAAATTGGGGGGGTGGGGGGTATAGTGTTAGGGTGTAGTGGTCATTTATTAGATGATCTTTAAAAGAAAAAAAAATGGGGGTGGGGGGGCAGGGATTCGGGGTGGGGGGGCTTGGGGGATGGTTTGGGTGGAGTCTATTGTGGTATGTCAGGTAAGAGTTGTTTTGTCAAAGCATCAATCAAATCTAATCCTAAATAAAGAAGTTATGGCAATTTTAGCAAAATTTAATAATTTGACCTTGAGAGTCAAGGTCATTCAAAGGTCAAGGTAAAATTCAACTTACCAGGTACAGTACCCTCATTTTAGCATGAAAGTATTTGAAGTTTGAAAGCAATAGCCTTGATACTTAAGACGTAAAGTGGATCTAAACACAAAATTTAACCATATTTTCAAAGTCAAAAAAGGGCCATAATTCCGTCAATATGACAACCAGAGTTATGCAACTTGTCCTTTACTGTCCCCTTATGATAGTTTGCGAGTGTTCCAAGTATGAAAGCAATATCTATGATACTTTAGGGGTAAAGTGGACCAAACACAAAACTTAACCAAATTTTCAATTTTTTTAGTATAAAGGGCCCATAATTCCGTCAAAATGCCAGTCAGAGTTACATAACTTGCCTGCACAGTCCCCTTATGATAGTTAGTAAGTGTTGCAAGTATGAAAGCAATAGCTTTGATACTTTAGGAATAAAGTGGACCTAAACAAAAAACTTAACCAAATTTTCAATTTTCTAAGTATAAAAAGGGCACATAATTCTGTCAAAATGCCAGTCAGAGTTACATAACTTTGCCTGCACAGTCCCCTTATGATAGTTAGTAAGTGTTGCAAGTATGAAAGCAATAGCTTTGATACTTAAGGAATAAAATGTACCTAAACACAAAACTTAAACAAAACTTGCAATTTTCTTAGTATAAAAAGGGCACATAATTCTGTCAAAATGCCAGTCAGAGTTACATAACTTTGCCTGCAAAGTCCCCTCATGATAGTAAGTGTTGCAAGTATGACAGTTATAGCTTTGATACTTAAGGAATAAAATGGACCTAAACACAAAACTTAACCAAACTTTTCAATTTTCTTAGTATAAAAAGGGCACATAATTCTGTCAAAAGCACGCCAGAGTTATCTCACTTTGCCTTCCCAGTCCCCTCATGATAGTTAGTAATCGTACCAAGTTTGAATGCAATAGCATTGATACTTTATGAGAAAAGTGGACCTAAACGCAAAACTTAACCGGACGCCGACGCCAAGGTGATGACAATAGCTTATTTTATTTTTTTAAAATAGATGAGCTAATAATAAAAATTAATAATAATTCCAAGATATAATTTATGATATGTTTTTCTTATGCAGAAAATTTACATGAATAGAATTTTACAAACTGATATACATCGTAGAGTTCTGAAATATTATCAAATGTTACTACAGGTTATTAAAGTGTCGTGTGTATAAGTCTTAATAACTCTTCAATTTGAGTCATATTCACATATCAACAATGATGCATTTTGTGCACGGCATAACAAAACCAGAGGGTTTTTGGATATTTGTACATTAAAAAAACAAACACATTTGATTCCTTGAACTTGTTGTTTAGTTCTCACCTGGAATTCTCAATGACGCCAGGTTCATTTGCCATGCCGAGGCCATAGTAACACAGTGCACCAAGACCCACACCTGATGCTGCAGCCAGAAAACCACGACCTCCTGATATAGCTGAAACAATATTGCAAACCTCAAACTATGATCATGAAATACCGAAATTGTATAAATATGGATAACTTAAGCCAATACTAAAGATTACCTTATTTGGAGAACGATAACTGAATACAAATACCTTGGCTGAATCTTATATAAAACTAAACCAAAACATAAACCTGTTTGGATATCTTTTTTTTAAACAATTGCTAACCAAAAAATGGAAGATAAGAAAAAGTTATCTGCTAGATAAGAGTTTTCCATATTTATAAAATTGGCCTTGATCATGTACAGGTCTTACCTCTGATTCCCCAGTAAACTTTTTTTAAGTCAACCTCTTTTAAATGATAATGTTGAATTACATTTTATATAATCATCTGATACTTGAAACAACTTCAGAAGCCTTTTCAAGTCTTTAACTGTTTAAGGCACTGTATCGTTCCACACAATTCACTGCAGTTCCAATTTAAACTGTCAACAAAAACAGAGGTATCATAAACATACCTCCCTGTCCAGTAATAGTAGGTGAAGCAACTGCATCTTTCACGGTGGCTCTTTTGGCAAACCTGGACCCTGTGTTCTGGGAGTATTGGTGAACACGGACAACATTAGGACCCTTTAGGTACACGGGCGAGCGACGAACGCAGCCCACGAGCGCCGTCACTGGAAGTCTGGTAGTCATACGTACAGCAAGCATTGTTGTTTACTTAATGGTTTCTGTGACATAAAAATTTACAAAATTCACCATCAAATATATATATATATATATATACATATATATATGATAAAGTTTTCACCCGCACTTCCCAACATCGGCCGTATCATCCGTAGACACCTACACACGCTGCACACGTCTGATAGAATGAAGGAAGTGTTCTCTGAGCCCCCATTAGTAGACGGGATTGCAACCTGCAAGACATCCTAGTGCACAAAAAACACAATAGGATGTTCTTCCGAAAACCCAATATGCGCGGGCCCTGTGGGGCGCAGAGATGCGCCATTTGGCCATACATGATGAAGGCGGAATATTTCACAGATCCCAGCGGCAGGAAGTACAGCATCAGAAACAATGTTTCAACGCGCACGCTTTCCATGCCATTTCTGGGCGTAATTTAGTTATTTACTCTTGGAATCCAATAACGATCACTTAAATTAGGTAATCTGTTGAATGAAATGTGTGTATGCAAATGAAATAACATGTGACATATGCTTAGCATGTGAAACACGTATATTTACACCGAAAAATGTGTTATTGAAGAAAATACCCCTATGTTGAATAGAGCTGCAATGATTCGATCCGATTCATCGAAAATCGATTCGAAATGCTTCGATTCGATTACGATACCAAACCTACCAAATTCGATTCGATTCTTTAACATATATACATACATATATATATATATATATATGTATATATATATATATATATATATACAAAGGTATGTAAAGCGCGCTGTATTCTGACTATTGATGAAGGAAGGTGTAGGTTTTATCTTTAACTGTAATTACGACGCGCGCGATTGGTTGCTTATTACTTAAGTCATCCAATCAATAAGCCCGTTACGGTCTACTTTCGGAAAAAGCGTCAAAATGGCTGAATAAGTTGTTGCCGACAAATTAAAATTATCAGATGCGCCTAAGAAGCTAAAATCAAAAGTTTGGCAGTATTTTGAGGTTTGGGATGGTAGCCCTACAGTGTAAACTGTGCTTCACGGATGTGGCGTACGCTAAGTCTGGCTCAACCACTAATCTAATGCAATATGTCAAACGCAAACATAACGTTGATTTAGCAAAACTAAGAGGTCACACAAGTTCAACTACTCAAGTCGCCAGCCAGAAAAGTAGTTCTATTTCTGTTGGAGTTTTGTTCAGTTTATTAGAGAATGTGATTTGTCCTACAGGTAACAGGTGATGCTGTCATGGCACAATGGTAGACATATTTATAGCGGTTTTGGGTAAATGTATAATAGTGATAGTACTACCATTCAACTGATTCCAGATACGTTCTTATGATTATTTTTTTTTTTTTTATATTATTGTGTAATCAACACAATTTTCTAGTCAGAAGTTTTAATTATTAAAATTGAGTCCTAATTTGCAATTCTTTTTTATGTGTTTTATTGAAATCACATTTGAACAGAAATGTTAATTTTGAGGCATAAGAGTGAATATATGATAAAACTAGGTTTGAAGATGAATCGAATAAAAAAAATCGGTATCGGAGTGTCTGAAATCGAATCGAGCTGTTGGTGAATCGTTACAGCTCTAATGTTGAACAAGGGACAAAATTGTCACAAAACCAGGTTTTCATTGTGAAAAAAAATCTGATAAAGGGAGACAACTCAAACTGAACTTTTGAAATGAACAAACAAAATTAACCCCCTTTGTAAGTTTGTTTTAAAATAAATCCATTTTAGTCGTGGCGACCTTGACATTGGAGATTTTGACGTGATTCTTTCGTGCGACACACCGTCCCATGATGGTGAACAAATGTGCCAAATGATTTTAAAATCTCATAATGAATGACATAGTTATAGCCCAGACAAGCTCATTTATGGCTATTTTTTACCTTTGAACTCAAAGTGTGACCTTGACCTTGGAGATATTGACGTATTTTTTTCGCGCGACACACCGTCTAATGATGGTTAACAAATGTGCCAAATGATTTTAAAATCTCACAATGAACGACAAAGTTATGGCCCGGACAAGCTTGTTCCGCCCGCCCGCCCAGCCAGCCAGCCCGCCCGCATTCGCCAATCTAATAACCAGTTTTTTCCTTCGGAAAACCTGGTTAAAAATACCCTACAAAATGATATGAACTATTGAAACAGTGCTCTAGCCAGCTTTTCAAAATAGAGGGGAGCTTCCCCAAAAAGGGCACATTTCACGCGTAATTTTGGAAAATAGGGCATTTGGTTATAAATATACTTAAGTATATACTTTGGTTATACTAAATACTTATGAAATGTAAACATAAGTGCATTGGAAGATTTCACCAATTGTATGCTGTTCCTCATTTTGTGTAATGAAATTACAATAAATATCTTACTATCTACATTGGCGCTAAGGAAAACAACTTAGTAGCCAATTTTATAACCGACTTGGGCTAGCATCCGACTACACGCATTAGAGATATGTAGATATCATATTTCTTTCCGGTGTGTGTGTGTGGGGGGGGGGGGGATTTTGATGTTTTTTATCACCTATCATCATTGAACTGCATGTTAATCTTTCAGGTTCCAGTTTCAGCATCAGTGGCCTTGTAGAAGAACAAAGAAAAGATGAAATAAATTCAGGGGTTTCACTGGGTCAAAAAAACGTTCTGACTGTCACCACTTAAGTTCGTTGCTTTAAATAACTTTGAGCCAATGTTTGTGCACAATAATATTAATTAAAAAAAAAATCTATATTGTCTTTATTGACAAATTTAAAGTCTAAACAATGATCAATGTCACCATGAAGTAGCATTTAGTCTGGAGATTAAAATGAAACATTGTTATTGTTAATAACAGGATATATTTATTTTACAACATGTTATTTCAACTAATGTCAACAACGTTGACAATTTTGTTAGGTCGCGAAAATATATGACAATATCAAAATTACATTTGACTTGCAGAGTGATCAATCCGCCTTCCAAACAAGCTCTTTATTTGTTGAAATAACAACTGTCTGCCCCTATTAATGTTAAAATTCATCATGATTGAGGACAGACAGTGTTTTAAAGTTCAGAAATATAGTCCAAACACAAATATGTTCTTCCATGCCGTAATTTCGGACTGAAAGTTAACCGCATATTTGCATTTAAAAAAAGATTAATTTTCAAATTTTAATAGGTATTTTGAATTAAAAATCATTATTTTTGCAAACAAAGCCAAAGAATTCAGAAGTTTAAAAAAATCGATAGTGCTGAGTTTGAATTCATTCGAGTGTGATTGTGCCTAACCAAGCGTGACCGCAGAGATAATCTTTCACAGCATGTTACTATCGTCTGCAACAAAAGGCTAATTAGTGATCTGATAACAAACCATGCCCTTGGGGCTTGTTTGTTCACGATGTGTTGACTTAATACGCCCCCGGCAGTCATCAGGGTCTTCCCCAGGCCATTTAAGCGCCCCTTGCTGGGGCGCTTGAATTTCGAAGTCAGAGTCCCCGGGGCGCTTGAAATTTTCCGATCAGTGTATTTTTCAGTAAAAGAAAGAGGAGATTGTCCAAAAAAATCAAGGTTTCCCTATCAGTGTATCAATATTCCCTGTTTTAAAAGAGCACTCGGTACCTACTTTCACAAGTAATCGCCATAAACACCACATGGGGTAATGGATAACATGTACATGTATATTTCAACATGTCCATTTATAGAACTGATTCACCTTGTTTTTCTGACATTTATTCGACACGTAATGCGCTTTAACAAATTTTTGTTTCGTCCGATAATCGATAGTTAGAAGACTGATGATGGCAACCGGCCGTGATCCTCGTGGACAACGTGAATTTCATGCATAATTCCGTCAAAACATTTATTCGACTCGTAAAATGTGTAAACAAATTATCGTTGAATTTATAACGCAACGGTTAATATTTGTTGAAATCTAAAATGGGAATAATTAAATTTGTAATCCGAAACCCATTATCGTAAGTCGATGTTAACGCGTTTTTAATCCGAAACACACTTCCGAATGTAAATGTTACCGCAACGTTAAATATTTTTGCTTCAAATTAGCAGTGCAAATTTATTTTGTGTCGAATTTTTTCTCAATTAAAAAGAGCGCGAAAATTATGCAGCATGTACAACGTCGCGTCTATTGCATACAAATGTCGTGTATTGAGCGTTTTAACAAGCACACAACAGGTCAGGGGATTGACACATATTCAGAGGCAATATTTCATCAAATCTATAAATAGTCACTTAAAAAATGGCAAGGTTTGTGTTAAAGAAATAACTGAAAGCTTTTATCGTAAATATTTACCAGAAAGAGATTGATAAAAACGGAATAAACGGGATTATCGGGTAATAAATAGAAACATGAAAAATAGTAAGTATACAGTAATAGAGTCGGGTTGAAACGGATGTATTGGGGAATCGTTCGAGTCGGGATTTTACTATCTGTGCGGAAAAGTTTTAAAACAATTAAACAATATTAAAAAAATATATTTTTAAATGACTGGGGGATTTTTTTGAAGAGTCATAGCGCACCAAATGACGTCTTTTGACGCTGTTTTTTTTTAGTTATAACGCACCACAGAACGTGAATTGACATGTTAAATTAAAAAAAAATCAACGTAAGGGGGGGACACCCCTCCCGAACCCACCCCCCTGGCCGCCTCAACAAATTTCTGGGGAAGGCACTGGTCATGTACTGGTAAGATTTATACTGCCTGAAAACAGGAATTTAGAGACCAAAAGGGCATTTGACAGAAAAATAGAGGAGAGCTTTTTAAGGGGGCAAATTTTAGAGGGGCGCAGCACCCCTCAATTTATTGCTAGCTGGAGCACTGTGAAATCCCTAAATTGTCACATGGTGTTTCCTTAAATGAAACAAAAATATAATATAAACATTAGTAAAAGCAATAAGTCATAATCAGAAAATTACATATACTATAGACAAATAAAAGACAGAGTAAAGTCTATTAACTCACTGCTATAAAATGCACATTACATAACAATTCAATGTTCGATTTCAATGTCGAAATAAAAATGAACAGTTGGTGACATTTAGTCCAAATAATAAGACGTAAGCTACCCCGCTTACGTCTAAACGGCTACCGTCGTTTTCCTATAGCAAATTGAGTGTAACTTAAACTTCAGGTTTTCTCGTTAAATCTTTGCTAATGCATAAAATTATCATTAATTAGACATAAATGTAAGCGATTACCTCTTAAATGTGTAAAAATTGTGCTTTTAAACCACTTATGTACATTTTTAAAAATAAACATACACAACACACGAAGTGTGTTTGTCGTTTATAGAATTACATTGAATTATTTTGAACGAAATTATTTTTGAATAGGTTACACATAACCAATTGTTGTTGTACAACAAACCACATCACTTTTTAGCTTTCTGTACTCTTTAATTAAATGAAACCTATATGTGTGTGTTAAAACTACCAGTTGTATCACGGAGTGCATATTGATAGGAGATGAATCGAGTATTTGACCCTTACTGTAGTAAATTCAATCTTATGCAAAAACTATTCATCCGATTTTATTGGTTTATACGTTATCTTGTTGCTTATTAATTCCTCTTTCAAAAAATATACGTTTTAGTATATTCCAGTTGTTATTAATGGATTTATAGCGAGATAAAAACAAGAAATACACATTTTATGTTTTACCAACGCGCGTTTTATCGTGTTGTGGCTATCGATCTTGTACAATTAGCGTACAGCGAAGCGCCGAGGTTATACATTTTGATGTACCCACTCACGTCTTTTGTTGAATTATAGTTTCATTTCTCGGCCGATTTTGACAAATTATATATCATTAGAAAGCTTACGTTACGTAGTAAACAGATATATGAATATATATTAAGTTTTTCTTCTGATTTCGACAGCCCGGCGATTTATTAATTTAACTTAAATAATAAGTTGCAAATATCATACCGTTTTGGATTTTAGAATCTAGATTTACGGTTGACATGTTCGTACTTAATACCAATTTGTAGCGTTCTTCTGATTTCGACAGCCCGGCGAGTTATAAACTTTAACTTTTGCAAATATCATACCGTTTTGGAGTTTTAGAATCTAGATTTACGGTTGACATTTTCGTACTTAATACCAATTTGTAGCGTTGATATTTGGAGTTCAGTTTTAAAAAGTACATCTTGCTTAGGAGAATAGAATTCTGTATACGATAGAAAAACATTGTTTAAAAACGAAAGTAATTAAGGAATGAATGCGGAAGAAAGTAGCGCGCGTTCCTAACGCACTGAACTGATGCTACGGTCTTGGCGATTATGCTTTTGTTTAGAAACCGGCCATTGAATTTCCTTTGCCATGATTATTATATGTTTATGGAATATATTGTAATATTTTGTTCACGAAACATATCAATAAAGCTTATTATAAATAAATCTTAATAAATTAACGATTTCAGCTCTTGTTTATAACACAGAAAGGGTGTTTTTATGATGAAACAGCGTATATAGCGGACCCTCACGATTTGATTCGGCTTTGCATGCATACTTGAAATAAAATGGGTGTCAAAAACATTCATCGTTTGCTGTTAATTATCAACGACGGAATTATGTATAATTATATGAAATGTTATTTACCTTAAATTATCAATTTATTAAAGATTCTTGAAAATCACGGTCGGTGTTACGCGGGTCATTTCGTATTTTGACATCAGGGCATCATGTCCAACTATTCAAAATCAGATTTTTTTCACTGGGACGATGACGGCTTAGATTTAGACAGGCAGACAGATAGTTTATTCAGACTTATACAACAGTACATCTTCTGCAACTCAAATATATAAAGTATTTTTAGACGAATTGTTAGGTGATTACACTTATAGCAGTGATGATTCTGAGAATGTTGCCATGTTTCTTATCCGTGTACCGGTAATCTAGAGTCCGTGGTTTGAGCATTTTTATCGCGGTGTTCAATAAAAGATATCTCAATAATCTTGTTTATTGATAGATCTGTGGTTTTATTGCCCCTGTGTTCAGCACAAACCAATTATCTCGTTATGATCAGATACTGTGCCGACCAATACTAAATAACACTATGGTGTCATACGCCACAGCAGGGACCTATACTTGTGATCATGGAGTCTAAGTGCAAGACTTAAAAAGTATGTTGTTTCGCTTGCGGTTGTTAAAGCCAAAACGGGGCTTCCCAGCTGGCACAGCTGCTGATATTCGGATCTGAATACTTAAACTTATTCAGACCTTATTCTTAACCGTTGCGCGTTTTACGATATCGGATTTTAGGCGGGAATACAACTCAGTGAAACTATTCAATTTCTTATACAACATTAAGCATATTAACAGTTATTGAAATTAACAATATCAGCGACATCTCTTTAAAGACTAAACACCTTTTCAAGTATCGAATTTAACCTGTCAATAAAATATATTAATACCAAAAAAGGTTTCATTTAATATTGTTCACATTAAACCTTTAAATGAAAGTGTCGCTTTAACTATTTTCCGTGTCTTATTAAGCCGCGAATCGTTTGCTAAAACAGTTAACAAAAAGGGCTACACGTTCTAATTCTTAATTAAATACAAAAATAAGTATAACATAATTAATAACGTCCATAAACACACACGGCAAGATCAAAGTTTTAATGGAAAACTAATATGACATTCCACGTAAATTATTATTTTCGTCTAAATCGAATACTATATATAGAGAAACAATGTATTTATAACCGACCAATGAGGTAACATTATGCAACTTTCAATTTACACAGTGCTATATGGCAACAATATGGAATTTGAACAGTGGTAGTGTTTTAAGGTCTGGACTATCATTACTTGTAAGTTTGTATAAACATTTTTCTAATGCAATTAGTAAAATAATGTTTATATTTAATGTTTAATAATTTATTGCATGATTATTTTGTGCTGTTATATGAATCTGATGCCGTTAAAGCTTCCGACATGAATTCATGTCGGAACGATGCTATTGCAAAATAACGTTAAACGATATGAGGTCGATGTAAATCGACCTCATATTTATAGGAGTAGGTGACATTGAGTCGAGGATTGTCTCGTTATTGTCCATCATAATATAAAATCGAAAGATATAGTGAAGAAAAGTACTTACCAACAAAGGGAACAATATTTTTCACTTAGTAATTCTGAAAAAGAAAATGCGTTTCCTATTTATATGCTAGTTGTTTACATAAAATGACGAAATCGTTAAACCGGAAGCTTCTAGAGTTCTACTTTATAAGGTTACATTCTACCAAGTGTAGGTCTTTACAGTGCCTCCCAAATCAACAATCTCCACACAGAGTTGTCGTTCCTTGCTCTCAAATACAACACATTTATTTAATCCAGCTATGCTGGTTCCAGTCAAATCTCTGCGCGGATGTTGCCCAATCAAATCAAAGACAATGTATCAACATTGGATTATTAGCAGAAACAAATAAATGACTGAAATAAATTGCACATACAGGTGAATAAATAATTTATCAATTTATTATCGATTGTGGCCTATTTTTTGTAGAATTAAAATCAAGTATGAAATAATAATATTGATTTGTCAAAATAATGTAGGAGTGAAAGTCCGGATTGTCAAAATAATGTAGGAGCGACTGTCCGGGTAGTCAAAATGATGTAGGTGCAATTGTTTGGGTTGTCAAAATAATGTAGGAGCGACTATCCGGGTTGTTAAAACAACGTAGGAGCGAACGTCCGCCTTGTCAAAATTAGCGTAGGAGCGACTGTCCGTGGGAGCGATTGTCCGGGATTCCTTTCATCCATATGACGACTTCTTGGCAGGGGACTAAGTACCTCTCTACTAGATAATTTATGCTACATACATTGGCGTCCGTTCATGGGGGTAAATGGGTCATCTGACCCGCTGGAAAATCGGTGAGCGGATAAGCTAGTAGAATATGAAGAAAAAAAACGTGATAACTTTTAATTTCTGAATTGAACATTGTCGGTCAGAATGACCAGGTTAGTTTCACACTAACATCAACTCATGGAGCGGTTATTGCACATTCTACCACGGCACGTGACTTGTTTTCTATATACAAAGAAGGAAAACTACTGTTGGTTATTACCCCGATTTACCAACGGTTGTTTAAAGTGACGTCACTTTGATTGTCCGCGCACTGTTTATGAATGAAGACGGCGTCATTTGATTTTATTTGTTGTGGTGACGTCACGTTTTCGCGGAAAAGTGGAGAACGTTCGGTTAATATAATTCTTATTTATAAACTTCAAATCGCGGATGACTTATTAATGAAATCGTGTTAGAATAGAAATAATCGACGGGTAACCATTGGTTGTTGCGGTAATAACCAACGGTATGTCTTTCCGATGCTTGTTATCAAACCACTCGGGCTACGCCCTCGTGGTTTAAATCCTACGCATCGGAACTCCATACCGTTGGTTATTACCGCAATAACCAACGGTTACCCGTCGATTATTTCTTAATTCTACCACAGTCGCACACGCATGCACATTAGAATGAGAAGGGAGCTTACCGTGGATTATTACCCCGATATACCAACGGTTGTAAGTATGACGTCACTTTGATTGTCCAAGCACTGTTTATGAATGAAGACGACGTCATTTGATCTTCATTGTTGTGGTGACGTCATGTTTTCGCGGAAAAGTGGAGGACGTTTCGGTTAATATAATTCTGATTTATAACCTTTAAATCTCGGATAACTTATTAATGAAAATGTGTTAGAATCGAAATAATCGACGGGTAACCGTTGGGTATGTCGTTCCGATGCTTGTTATCACACCACTCGGGCTACGCCCTCGTGGTTTAATTCCTACGCATCGGAACTACATACCGTTGGTTATTACCGCAATAACCAACGGTTATATACCCGTCGATTATTTCTTAAATTTATTTACTTTAAAGCATTGTTTTAATAATGATTCATTTGTGCGAAATCGAGGGAGAATTAAATCAATTTACATTTATTCAGTCCCTGAATAGGAAGTGAACGCGACGTGGGTCTCTGCCAAAATGGTCGATGGCTTTTAGTATTTCCGCATTACCACACTAGCCGGACTACTTCGATCCATTTAATGACGTCACATTACGCGCACCGAAAATAGAAATATTTTATATTACGAAATATATTACGTAGTACATCATGTGACGTCATTTTTGTGACGAAACACAATGGTTTTATTAAATCTCTGGAATTTAAGGACATGTCGGACGTGGTGTTTTTTTAACAGTAAACTAATTGTTAAAAGCATAGAACAATTTCAAAATGTATTTATGAGTGTGTGTTTATGATGCATAAATGTATATTTCGATAGGAATACAATAAAATAGTGTGGTTTAAACTAAGTTTCGATAAAGACATGGAAGATAGAAGTGGAAGTGCATATCGTTTAACGTTTTTGTTATAAACATCGGAGTAAAATTTAAAGTTGTCAACTTAATTGTTATAAACATTGGATTAACGATGGATGGCATTAAGGTAAGCGTGTCGGAAATCTGTGTTTTTTCCGGTTCGAATGTTTACACGTTAATTGACATAAACTGTATTCATACGCGTCTTAAATAAACTATGGCATACCGTTTAAGTCATTGTTTTGTCAGTTTTGTTAATGTAAAAAAAATAGAATTGTTAACTGTTTTCGTAAGTTGTTGTATATAATAAAAGGAATATTACGCTAGTCAATTGTTCCAAGAGTTTGTTTTACTCTTGTGGCTTGTGCTATTTCACATCGCACTCGAGGCTCCGCCTCTCGTGTGATACGTCATCACACAAGCCACTCGAGTGATATAAACTCTTGGAACAATTGACTTGCGTATTATTCCGTATATATTATCTGACCTCATTCGCAAAATGTTCTTCGCTCCCGGTGGCAAGGGGGGGGGGGGGCGGCCCACCATTGACCCCCATAGGATAATTCATGCGGACGCCCATGACTACATATGTTTATGTTGGCTACATGTTCATATCATGTTTTACGTTACGTTATTGGTAAAATTTATCAATGAATACATAGTTTGAATAATATTTTAATACTTTTTATTACGGTATGTACATAATACAGAATAAAAATATATGTTGTATACAGTCAAGTGCCATGTTTGTCTATACTGGTATAGCTATATGAAACAAAAACAATATTAAAGCATCTTTAATAATCATCAAGTATATCACAGATATAGCAGTAATACACTATCTAAACATGGTTGTTATATTCTAAGTGTAATTTTAGTTCTCACACATAATTTATTATAACTTATCTTCCTAATTATGGTATTAGCGATTTGCAGAATAAGCACGACGAAGATTTACAAATAAGTCATGTCCGTAATAGCACAACTAAATTTATAAGGCATGTAACTTAAAAAAGGTACTTTCTATCACATTGTTGAGATCCTTGTTACTGCAAAATGTGTTAAATACCATATTATTATAATAGTGGGTAGATCATATTAGTTAGATATGCAAATGTGCACCCAAATCACTTAATTTACTGTGAAAAATGATTTATGAAAGATGTGTTTTTCTTTTTTGATCTGCAAACTTAGTTCGACATTGCTGCTGGCTCAACGTGACTCCGCGTAATTACGACGCTGTTTTTGTAAACATTAATTGTTTCGTTTTTAATAGGTACTGTTTAAAAATAATTTTAAAGATAATGTAAAAATATATAACCGAAAAAAAAAGTGATTTAAACTAAAATTACTCTGAAAATATTTATAATTAAACTCAGCAAGATTTAGGGTAGAAGCAAAAGGTTTTTTTAAGTATCTGGTTTAGTCTAAAACTTAAGTGTTTTTAAAATATCGATATTTTTTTATTCAAAAATCGATTTCAAGCTAAAACGAAAATCTTTAGCCGGAAATTCCATTTGTGAATTTTGTCATTTTAAAGAAACAAGTACAGAAGACATTCATTAGCGAAAATGCGCAAAATGTCAGAACATGGAAGAGTTTTTTTAATTGAAAAGTGCATATCTGCCTTTGCCTATTACTGTATTTTTATTTTAATATTTAGATACCATTTTACTGGTAAAATCAAAGTATACAGTCTGAAACAACTGTGTTTGTGTTGTTCTCAATATTTACATAACTGATTTCTTGCTTTATTTTATTTTAATGGAATCGAAATTTTCGATAAAAATGTTCAACATGACACATATGGAGTCTTACGTAAACTTAAATATTTCCAATAATGCTCGCTACATTCAATATACGTATTTTTATATATTTATTAATATTTCACTATTAAGTTTAGATTTAATATAAACATTTATAACACGAACAAAATAAGTGATGTGAAGATAATGGTCTTGAAAAAAACCCATCTGCAATCGAGGCACGATCCTCCTCAGTGGGAGACGATGTCCCAAGAGTGGAATAAAAGGGTTAATAGGTATGTCTGTGACACCACATGTCTGCACATGTGTTGATGCCGGTATTTAGATAAAATGCCATGCGTCTGCTTCCAATAAGATGTACAATGACAACCAAGGCCTAATTCATGCTGAGTTTTATGACTCTTAAAGATGCAGATGAACATTGTTTCTATTAATCACCAAATAACGGATAAAAATCATTATTTAAAAAATTAATAAAAAAACGCTTCACTTCCTTTAATTGTTAAAAGACCTACACACACATAAAGGTCCCTGAATCGTTCTTCAGTACCGTTAAGGTGGCGCATGCGAGTATTCAGGGGCGGTAATCCGGTAGTTATCGATTTCTGGGATCGTCCATATCAACGACATCGAACGATTTTATACAGAACACGCACACATTCGAACACGTCACTCTGTCCGATATCAACAACATTTAACCTGAACTTAACAGGCGTTTTGTCAGCAATATGTTGCGCCTCAAAATCTACCCGGAGTAGAATCAAAGTGATGAAATGATGATCATGCATTTCTCAAACAATAATAAGCATGCATGTTATTTCCATGAGCAACATAATCCTTTTTTAAAGGTCACATTGTGCATGGAAAAACCATAGTGTCTACAGGCTGCACGAAGACGCTGCTTACATCCAGTCGTTAAAAATACAACCTGTTTTGTAACACGTTCAGCAATTTTTGTCATCGTCTTCACCATAAACGCATCATTTTGCTGTGAATTTTAGCATTAAATTTATAATTTAATTGTGTTACTTTGGTATAACATTGTGCGAGGATTGAAACAATATGTAAAAAGTTCACTAATGTGCGATTATTATAATCGCTGTTAAACGTTTCACTGACATATGGACATCATTTAAATGGGATTTATTTAAAGGGACATGTTCACGTTTTGGTAAAGTGCTGTTGTTATCGTTATATTGTTTAACTGTATGAGTACGGATGGCCGAGTGACTTCAGTGTTTGACTTTTACTCCAAGGGTCAGTGGTAATAAAGAAGATGTACTTACCGTATGTTTCCGTAATTTGCAACTTGGTCGCAAAATCTTAAAAAAATAATACGCCATTCTTTACTGCAAAAAAGAATGTTCTACCAAAATGTTGACGTTGGAAGTATTATATTTAATATTTTTGCTTACATTTATTCACAAAATTGTGAGTGTATTTTTAAGATTGATACATGTTACGTATATGTAATACGAAAACATGCATTTTGATTTACACGTGTATTAATATTCTCAAGATCGAGAGCGATGACATGTCTAACACCTCTATATATGCACTGACATCTTGACAAATGGATACAGTGAATAATACATATGCTGATAGAAATTCTTCCTCTGAATGTGATATGGCGCATGTTGATATAAATTTTCCTGGAGCATATACGTTTCCCAGTTCGTCGACTTTCTATTTATTATGATAGAATTTTCCTGATGTTTATTCGGTCAATCAACGGCTGTTTAATACCATCGTGTTACAAAGCATGGGCAGTTGCAATTGAGTATCGCTCTGTTACAAATTAGTTTTAGTTCGCGTCATTTGCGGAATAACATATAATGCGACATTAGCTATAATGCGACATTGGCTAAAACTGTTTTGTATAATCATATTCCCTTTATGACAGCCGCGATTTATAACAGTACTCGGATATTTTCCATAAAATAACAAACATTTCTATGTGAAATAAATTTTGTTCGTTAGGAAAGAACATTTCCTCAAATTAAATTTGTATCAATGATCTAACGGGATTTGCAATATTCATATTCCAGATATATTGTGTTACAATACAATTAAAACATCATTATGCATGTACAACTGTATAAAATTACGCTCAACGTATCATACTATGGGAAAAGTACACACTGCCAAGCTGAAAATGTTCTTACTCGAAAATAAATAAGAAAGTTAAACTTTGATTGACGAATGTTTAAATTGCAAGTATATTTTGCATTGCCGAGAAACATACATTAAAAAGAGGCTTTAAGAGATAAGCGTAGATAAGTGATAGATAGTAGATGCGCGTTCAGCATGAACCAATTGCAAGCGAAGGACTAAGGTTATGAGTGTGCATTTTAAGTCAGTCTGCTTTAAGCTATGCCAGGAACGATAACCACATTAGATGCGCTAGGAACGATACTCTGCGTGTTTATACCCTACCACTGGTACACTGCAGACAGCCGTGTGTGTATGTACTTAATATGTGTTTAACAGCTTGTGGGACAACATTGGCCAGTTTGTTATTGAAATCTGTTCATGGCTGCTTTCAGGGAAAACGGGGCTTAATGCATGTCAAATAAGTGGTGTCCCAGATTAGCCTATGCACACTGATAAGCCTGTGCAATTCACACAAGCGAATCAAGGAGGACACTTTCTGATGTTATGGTGTTGTTCGTTTAAAGAGAGTCAATGGTACTGGGATGACAATTAATGCATATGCTCTAAGTCCTGTTTTTTTTCCAAAATGAGGCTTAAATTATCTTTTCTAATAATGATGTGAAAAAAGGATAAACGTGTTAATAACTTCAAAGTAACCTCGCTGACAAGGCAAATCACTTTAAATCAAATAAACAACCAATTAGTTCTAAATGCTTACATTGTGGCATTTTTAGTAAACATATAAAAGGGACCTTTTAAAGTTTGTCATTAAATGCTTAATATTGATAAATGTAAATATTAGATCTTAAAAGCTCCATTAAAACACGAATACAATTAAAGAAACAAACAAAGTTAACCTCAACTGGGCTCGAACCACTGACCCCTGAAAAAAGTCTTTTAGACCACTCGGCCATCCGTGCTCATACAATGAGAGATGTATTTTATACTTTATATAAGCAATCGTCGTAGTATTGTGACCGGGTCGACTTTCTCCCGATTTGTTTAGTGGTTTATAACCATTACCTATTATTTAACATTATATTTCTTTGAGTGTGGTCACACATGATCAAATCGGAGGGAAAAGCTGGCAGACATTTGTTTTTTACGATGCTGTTTCATCGTCTAAGGTATGATACCATAAAAAATTCTTCACAATGGCGACCTATGTAAAAGACCGAGCCAGTCCGATTGACATAATTCGGTTTTTCTAATCGAAATACCTCGTCCTCGATGATTTTCATTGATAACATTCGCCTAGCAGAGTTGTCGTTCGTGTCTTACATTCAACAATGGCCGCCCCCTTGAGAGTCTCGTGTCAAAACTTTCTTACAGCATAAATTGGCTTGTTTCGCTATTAAGAAGCTGTCATTTATGATATATGAATTATTTATTCACTAAATCCCCGCTAATGACAACAATTGATGGAATTCGAAGGATATATTCGATGTGAATGAATCACTTTCTACAACAATGGCTTCGCCCATGAGAGACTTGATAACACTCGTGTCAAAACTTTCTTTCAGCTTAAATCGGCTTGTTTCGCTATTTAGTAATGCAACAATAAATGTAATTCGAAGGATATATTCGATCTGAATGAAGCACTTTCTGGATCTCAACAGCTTGACAATGCAAAACTGGCATACTGATGATACTGGTATTTTTAGTTATCAATTTAAGTCACATTTTGCTTTATAAATTTTGTTCGAGCATTTTGTGACTTATTGAATGGCTATGATACCCGATATCAACATGTCATATGTGATTTGCATATCACCAAGCTGTCCTGAAATACAACATTGATTACAAACTCTTTACTCAAATTACTGGTTTGTATGAATTCTCTCTTCTTTCTATTTAAGTAGTTGATATCATTATAGTCCAAATAATTAGATGTAATATACCGTTTAGTCCATGTATATCCACCTCATATTTATTGGAGTAGATATCATGTTAAAGGGTCCTTTTCACAGATTTTGGCATGTGTTGAAGTTAGTCATAAAATGCTTTATATTGATAAATGTAAACATTGGATCTTAAAAAAGCTCCAGTTAAAAATCCAGAGTAAAATTCTATAAAAAAATTAGCCCGTAGCAGGGCTCGAACCAGTGACCCCCTTAGTCCTGGAGTAAAAAGGCATTAGCCTGCTAGACTATTCTCTTCGTAGTTTCACAAATTTAAATGACAACAACAGAACTCTCCAAATTATTCAATCGTTTCGAGTGCAACGCTTTATAATTGTTAAATCGTTAAAAGGTGCATATAATGGTTATATTAGACCATGGTAAATGTTCAGTAATACTGTTTCCTCACAAATAACATAACTAAAACGAAAATTTGCGAATCCGATACAACTTTTTTCAATTTTGTCAATTTACTAAAACGTGAAAAGATCCCTTTAAAGTTAAATGAACTGTATCACAGTAACAGAGACATTAAAGCGATTGTGGCCAGTTTAGATCCAGATCAGCCTGCAGTTGCTTGAAAGCTGTTTGCTTAAGAGCGGTTTTCTGACAATGACAAATAGTTTAATTGGATACTGATTAGACTGCTCTTCTCATGTGACCTGGCTTATTTAATTCAGAAGCCTGGTAACAGCTTAACGTTAATGTTACCAATGTGTCAGACCAGGGCCTGGATTTTGAAATCTAGGACTTGCATGGTCAGAAGATGTCATTAAAGATTATACATTTTTTCAAACACATACAAATGTAAACATGTATCTGTAACTAATGTAGATGTTATAAATAGTAAAATGCACTAAGTCAGAAGGCATTTGACTTCGGCTGGTGCCTTGGCACACCAGGTGTTTCAGTTGCAAAAGTTTGATGGACTCACTACTTGGATGTGTAGTTACATTATTTACAGTATATCAAACTGTAGTGTATTATTATGCTCCCCTTCGATGAAGAGGGGGTATATTGTTTTGCACATGTCGGTCCGTATGTCCGTCCACCAGATGGTTTCCGGATGATAACTCAAGAATGCTTAGGCCTAAGATCATGAAACTTTATAGGTACATTGATCATGACTCGCAGATGACCCGTATTGATTTTGAGGTCACTAGGTCAAAGGTCAAGGTCACGGTGACCCAAAATAGTAAAATTGTTTCCGGATGATGACTCAAGAACACTTATGCCTAGGATCATAAAACTTCATAGGTACATTGATCTAACTCGCAGATGACCCCTATTGATTTTCAGGTCACTAGGTCAAAGGTCAAGGTCACAGTGACCCGAAATAGTAAAATGGTTTCCGGATGATAACTCAAGAACGCTTATGCCTAGGATCATGAAACTTCATAGGTAGATTGATCATGACTCGCAGATGACCCCTATTGATTTTCAGGTTACGAGGTCAAAGGTCAAGGTCACGGTGACCCGAAATAGTAAAATGGCTTCCGGATGATAACGCAAGAACGCTTATGTCTAGGATCATGAAACTTCAAAGGTTCATTGATCATGACTCGCAGATGACCCCTATTGATTTTCAGGTCAAAGGTCAAGGTCACGATGACCCAAAATAGTAAAATGGTTTCTATATGATAACTCAAGAACGCTTACGCCTAGGATCATGAAACTTATAGGTACATTGATCATGACTGGCAGATGAACCCTAATGATTTTCAGGTCACTAGGTTTAAGGGTAAGGTCACAGTGACTAGAATGCTTAGGCATAGGATCATGAAACTACATAGGTACATTAATCATGACTGGCATATGACCCTTATTGATGTTCAGGTCATTAGATCAAAGGTCAAGGTCACATTGAGTTAAAACAGTTTAATGATTTCCGGATTATAACTCAGGAATGCTTACGTCTAGGATCTTGAAACTTCATAGGTACATTGATCATGACTCGCAGATGACCCATATTGATTTTTAGGTCACTTGGTCAAAGGTCAAGATCAAAGTTACTAAAAACAGTAAAATGGTATCCGGATGATAACTCAAAAATGCTTACGCCTAGGATCATGCAACTTCATAGGTACATTGATCATGACTGGTATATAACCCTTATTGATTTACAGTGACTCATAACAGTAAAAATATTTCCTGATGATAACTCAACAATAATTAGGCATAGGATCATGAAACTTCATAGGTAAATTGATCACGACTGGCAGATGATCCCTATTGATTTTCAGGTCAATAGGTCAAAGGTCAAGGTCATAGTGCCAAAAAATATATTCACACAATGGCTACCACTACAACTGACAGCCCATATGGGGGGCATGCATGTTTTACAAACAGCCCTTGTTTGTCTTATGTTGGTAAATGTTCATCTCGGTTAATTCTAGGTTAAGTTTAAAAGGAGGTCATATGCGGTCCAAACTAGGTCAACAGACCAAATCACAGAAAAGGTACGTGAACACTACAGAGGTCACATTTTTTCCAGATCTTAATGAAAATTGGACAGAATGTCATATTGATGAAATAAAGTTTCAGTTTGAAAGTTGGTAGTTTGTCAAAAAACTAGGTCATTAGGCCAAATTATAGAAAACTTCCTTTACCTTTTAACAGGTCACATTATCGTCCTGATTTTCATGAAAATTGCTTACAATGTCCATCTTAATAAAATTAAAAGCTGAATTTGCAAGTTGGTCATGTGCAGGCTAAAGCTAGGTTACAACTTAGTCAAATCATACACAAGTTTTTGACCCTATAGAAGGAGTTTTAGGTGAGCGATACAGGGCTATCTTGTTTTAGAACTGCCTGTAGTAAGAAAGGGAAGGTATTGTATTTGTTTCAAAATTAACATTTTATTGTTATTGGAAGTTACTGAGAAATTATATGATGTCATAGTTTTGGTTATTTCGCTCACTTGTTATGATGTGACAAGGTGAGCTTTTCACTCTTTGTCTGTTGTATTTTATCCAAAGTTTATTGTGAACACATAAGATATCATTGTACAATGTTTAAATTTGGGTGTCACCTCTTTGCCAGATTCTTATAAAATGTAGTAACCTCTATGTCATTTTTTTTATTCAATATAAAAACATTATGTAAACATGTGAATAAGCAAGAACAAAGTTAAAACAAGCAGCAATGATAATGTTAAACATATTATACAATATATGCTAATATTAATATATTTTTTTTACCTTGTGTTTTTCTTTAAATTTAAAGGTTGTTAGTTTGTGGGTTTTTTGCTTTGTATGTTTGTGATAAATGTTTTTTAATATATAATAATTAAACTTTATATGAGTTGCATAAATTGGGATAAATAACCAACTGGACTAGATTATGAAAATTTAATGTGTTTCCATTTTTGTTCAAAAATGTCAAGTGTATCGTTGTTGAGGGCTATTTCTTTTTCAATTTTGATCTTTAGTTTTAAATAATTTATAAAGCAGTTCAAAGTAGGTTTTTGTTTTTTATATTTCATGCTGAATATGAAATATTTCATTAATATAATAATGTGGTTAACAGTGTTATTAATTTCTGGTATTTTAAAAGTATTTGCACCGAAACTGATATTTAAGAGAGACAGTTTTATTCTTAATTGTTGTTTCTCTAGAAAAGTTGTCAATTGATTCCTTAGAGATTGAATATGTTTACACTCCCAGAAAAGGTGTTCTATTGTTTCAATATGTTCACAACACATATCACATAGATTTGTGTTGGATAGGTTGCATTTAAAAAGATATTTATTTGTAGCTATGATTCTATGGATATATTTATATTGAAAATTTCTCAGTGTGCTATCTATAGTTGTTTTATAGGGCATGATAAATATTTGTTTCCAATTAAATTCTTTTTCTCCAAGAAGGTGTTGCCATTTAGTTTGAGCTTTGGAAATTTCGGCAGGGTTTTTAATTTTAAGTGTGCAAAATATTTTGTTCGTTTTGTTTTGTTTTGAAGTTATGTTTTCTACGAATGTTTTTTGAGTACATGGTGTGTTATTCGTATTGGTAGCAGCTTTAATATGTATGGGTATACTTTTGATCAATGTGTAAAACATCAGGAAATTACTGTTTAATTTCGTCGCCAGGTCTTAATGATATGCCTTTTATATGTTTATTTGATTGGATGTGATGTGATAGATACTCGATGCATATAATAAATAGCGATGATGAGAGTGGACATCCTTGTCTTACCCCTCGTTCGATGTTAAAACTGTTTGAGAAGAAGCCATTGTTAATGATTATACTGTTAATATCGATGTAGAACAGTTTGACCCATTGAATGAGACTTTCACCAAAGTTCATATTTTCTAGGCAAGAGAACATAAATGAATGATCAAGTGAATCGAATGCCTTTTCAAAGTCTGCAAAGAATATTAGACCAGAATTATTTGAATTGTTAAAATAGTTTATGCATTCTTGTATCAGACGAACGTTTTCACCAATGTAACTTCCTTTTATGAAACCAGATTGAGATCTTGAAATGATTGATGGCAATATTTTTTAAATTCTGTTTGCTATACTTTTAGTTGCTATTTTATAATCGTTATTCAATAAGCTAATTGGGCGCCAGTTTGATAAGGATTCTAAGTTTTTTCCGGGTTTTGGAATTAGTGATATTATACTTTGTTTTTGAAGCGCAGTTAAACTTCCGCTGTTAAATGAATAATTTAATGAATTAGTTAATGTGTTTTAATATCGTTCCAGAATATTTTATAAAAATCGATAGTGAAGCCATCAGATCCCGGGCTTTTTTTTTTGCATTTCTTTAAGAGCTAATCAACATTCATATTCAGTCAGTAATCCGTTGCATAATTGTTTTTCCTCTTCATTTAAAGCATGTTGTGTATTTTTAAAGATGGTGTTATTTTCGACATTCTTTCGTTTGTAGAGGTTTCAAAATATAGACGTTGTTCTTCTAGTATTTGATTTCTGTTTGTTATTTCTTTGCCGTCGACTACTAGTTTGTGTATCGTTTTTTGTTCGCTTCTACGTTGTTCAATATTTGCAAAGTATTTTGTATTTTTTTCATTGTGTTCAACATGCTGTGCCCGCGCTCCAAGAATTATGCCATTGAGGTGTGTATGATAGATTCCTTCTAATATATTTTTTTTTTTTGCAGCAATTTCATCTTCAATGGCGGTGGTATCATTTTTGTTTGTTTCATGCAATTGTTTTTCAAGTGTTTCAATGATTTTTATGGTTTCAGTTTGAAGTTTGTGTGTTTCTTTTTGTTTAAATGACGTGTATCTTATTGTTGTGTTACGTATATTAACTTTAATTATTTCCCATAAGGTGATAGGGTTTGCATCTTTGTTATCTTGAACTGTATTGGTTATTTCCTGTTTTATTTGCGTTTGGTGTTGTTGATCTAATAAGATGCTATTCTTAAGTTTAAAGTATCCTGTTCCTCTTTCAGGTTGTATTTTATGCAGTTTAAGTTCAACTAGCGAGTGATCAGTCATAAATCCTGGTTTTATGTTGCATGAGTCAATAATATTGCACAGTGACTCAGATATTAAAAAATAGTCTAGTCTGCAAAATATTGTTGGTTTTGTGTTTGAGTGCCATGTAAATTTGCTCTCATTCGGATTAACTGTACGCCAGATGTCTATCAAATTGTAGTTTTCAATTATGTTATTCAGAATGTTTCTATTTTTTGAGT
This sequence comes from Dreissena polymorpha, assembly GCF_020536995.1. Taxonomy (NCBI): domain Eukaryota; kingdom Metazoa; phylum Mollusca; class Bivalvia; order Myida; family Dreissenidae; genus Dreissena; species Dreissena polymorpha. The sequence continues at coordinate 34,883,167 of NC_068356.1, forward strand.
GAGTATAAAGGTTTCCATTCCTTTTATCTAATAATGGGTTAAGAACAATATTGAAATCGCCTCCGTCTATAATGTTTTTATCTTGGTTATTTATTATAAAGGATTGTAATGTAAAAATTGGATTTATTTATTTCGTTAAAGTTTTCAACTGAGATCCCTAAATTATTTTTAATCAGAAAGGCACTGCCTTGTTTATTAGTGTGTTGTCCACTGAGATAGATGTCTCCATCCCATTCATCTTTTATGGTTTGTGTTAAAGTATGTGTTAAGTGCCATTCTTGTAAAAGGCATATGCTATATTTTTTTCATCTAACCATTTGAAGATTTTTATGCGTTTGTCGTTATTGTTTAGCCCTTTTACATTCAAAGTACAAATTTTAATACTCATATAAAAGGATGGTTGAGTACATGATAATTTTGAGAGTGTCCGTCCAGTTGTTTTTTATTATAAGACATAGGTCAATGAAAGTTTTATATGTTTTGGTTTTTTATGTAAAAGTGATGTGTATGTACAAATATAGTAAACATTTCATCTTGACATATACAATGGAATAAAGGTAAAGAAAAAAAAAACACTTGCGAAAAAAGAAAAAAAAAAAAAAAACAAACAATTGAAACAAAGAGATGCAAAAAATGGATAAAGGCATACGATAATTGTATGGGGGTGTTATACAGTAATGATATATCCAGTTTACTGTTTAAATATCAAAGACGAGAGTGAATTATGTAGAACGTTTACATATGCTGTAATGAATCAAGAATCCACACACATACATACACACATACATTCATATACATACATATACATATATACACACTCGTACACACATACATACACATATACATATAAACATATACACACATATATATATATATATATATATATATATATATATATATATATATATATATATATATATATATATATATATATATATATATATATATATATATATATATATATATATATTATATAGCAATAAGATAAATTGCCTGTAACAACACATCTCTTTTTGAAAAAAAGAAATAAGAGCTTGATTTAACAACCATAATGTCAAAATATATTATTTATATAATACATTGTATATAAATCAATATATGCATTTACATTCGTTACGAAAAAGGAAAAATATGTTAACAAATTTGCTGAAGTATGTTAATGTTTTATTCTAACATTCATGTTGGTTACTGATATGGATATAGACGCTCCGTTATATAGAAAATCCCTTCAAAATGAAAAGGTATCTTCGGAGGAACTGTCTTCATAAAAAGAACAAAAACAAAGACAGCATCAAAGCCTCTAAGAAAATATCTCTTTCGAAAAGCGAAACATAAGAGATCGTTTCAACGGCCATAATTTATAATATATTGACAAATATGTTTATTATGCTTATTTGTGAATGTATAACTAAACATATGCTATGCATAGAAAAAAATGCTATGGTTGTTGAAAAGGTTTATTGCAAAGTAAATTTTTCTTAGATTTGTAAGACACAGACACTTTTGTTAATCGGATACAAAAATGCGTGTATTATGCTGTATTACACTATACGTAAGCCACGATAAGGATGACCTATAGATAATAAAATAATACACTGGCTTCTAACAAAAACGTCTATTTCAAAACATGAAAAAATGGAGATTGTTTTAAGTAATTTGAATGTCAATTTATTTAATAACCTTATCCAATTTTAATAAATGTTTATTAATAAACCAGGCTACAGTGTTTAATTTATTAGCGCATATGTATACTGTGTATATATATATTTTTATAAATTTTACATTTCTCGCTGCTAAGAAATAGTATTCTTTTTTTTCCCGTTTTTAGTACTTTATTCACTACATAATATATGAACATACCATCATGTTACACAGGGAAAAGTACATATATATATATACATGGAATACATGAAAATGAAAAAAGGTGTTATGTTTTGAATAATGAAGGACACAAACGTATACAAGTAGAAAAGCATATGAAGTAGATATATTAACATATTTATCTTCTTTTTCCCCAGAAATTTAAGAAAACAGAATTAAATCACAAAATTATTCCATTTCTGAGTATGTTTTTCAGTTTTACCCTTTAAGCTTGCGATAATCTCTTCGATTTTTATTTTGTATTTAAAATATCCCAAAAATCTTTGAAAAATTGGTGGACATCGTTGATATTTGCATTTAAATATAAAATATTTTCCTAGTAATACAATAAAATTGACACAGTTTGAGCAGTTCCTGTTGTTGATAAAAGTATTACAAAGTGAAATACATTCATAAGACAATTTGAAATCAGTACAAATGCTAAGTTGGAATTTTATATATGTCTCAATGTTGTTCCAAAAAATATGAACATTAGGACAATTCCAAAACAAATGCATATTCGTTTCAACAGACATTGGACATAAATCACAGAGACTAGATTCTACAAAGCCATATTTAAACAGATTTTCGTTGTTGGGAACAATGTTTATCATATATTTATACTGGAACGTTCTTAAGTAGGAATCTATTGTGATTTGAATATTATTTGTAAATATTGATTCCCAATGTAACTGTTTATTAAAAAGCATTTCCCATTTGTGTTCTTGTTTGTTGTTTTTTATATGTGTATTCTCTATTAACAGTTCGTTTATAAATTTGAATATTTTTGTTGTCGGGGTGATTCTATTAATTAGGTAACTAGGTGTCACGTATGACCTTTCTTCATTGTTAATCTTTTCATTGCAGCATTTTGGTATACAACCAACTAACGTGTGGTATTTTAAAAAATAAGAACGGGGCAAATCATTTAATTCTTGAAGTTCTGTGAAGGTATGAAAATGTTTGTTCCTGTAGTTAAAGATATGTTCTATTTGTGTAATACCTCGATCGAACCATGTTTTGTAAAACAATGTTTTATTCAATAGGAATATATTTGAATTGTTCCAGAGTATTTCTTTCCCTATGATTGTCTGTTTTTCTATATAGTTCGCGCGGCACCATCCTTTTAAGCATTCAGTTAGAAATTTAGATTTCAATTCCAAAGAGTCTATATTTAATGATTTTAGGTTGCATTTAAAGATAAAGAGATTGCCATTATTTTCAAGCATGTCACTGTTTATTTTTGCCCATTTTGTTGTTGGTTGATATAACATCCTTTTCACCCAGCTTGATTTTAGCGCATCTACAAAATGTTCTAGATCAATCATTTTGAGTTCTCCATTTTTGTAGTTTTGAACAATTTTGTTTCTCGCGAATTTATCTGGTTTATAATCCCACAAAAATGAAAACATTGAGTTCTTTATTTTTTTTATAATTTCATTATCTGGATTATTTAAAACTGTTAAAGGATATATAAGTTTCGGAAAGGCGAATGTTTTTAAAACTGTAATTTTCCCCATTAAACTTAGTTTTCGTTTTTGCCATTTTGCGAGACAATTTTTAAACTCTTTACTCTTTGGTTTGATGTTATACTCGGTCATTTCGTCCGTGTTATTCAAAAATGTTATACCTAACGTTTTTGCACTTTCCGATGTCCAAGAAAAATTGTGTTTTTTACAGAAAATAATGTTTGAAAATTGTATACGTCCTTTGCGCAGAACAGTGCATTTATTTTTATTTAATCTCAGGCCTGATATTTTTGAAAAACTGTCAAGGGTTGCAATAAGGGTCTCAAATGACAATCTGGATCCATCCAGAAGGAAGCATGCGTCATCTGCGAAGAGCGTTTGTTTGATTTCTGTATTTTTCACTCTTATACCGGAAATATTTTCATTTGTATTTATTTCATTTGCCAATAATTCTATACAAATTATAAATATGTAGGGAGACAGCGGCCAGCCTTGTCTAACACCTTTTTGTATGCTAAAGTATTCAGAAAAGTGACCATTGTTTGTTATGCATGACTTAGCGTCTTTGTAAAACAAATTAATCCAATAAATAATTGCGGATTTAAAACCAAATTTAGCTAAGCTATTCCTCATGAAAGCATGATCCAGACTGTCGAATGCCTTATTAAAATCTGAGAAAAAAATTAGCCCATTTTCATTGTAAATATTCACTTTTTCAATAGCTTCTGACAGGAATCTTACATTTTCTCCTTTATACCTTCCTTTCACAAAGCCAGTTTGCTCTGTGCCTATAATGGTTGGTAGGTGTTTTTAATTATATTTGCAATTGCTTTTGATGCTATTTTGTAATCACAGTTAAGTAGTGATATTGGTCTCCAATTATTTAAAGTTAATAGATCTTTGTCTCCTTTTGGAAGTCAAGTTATGATACTTTGTTTTTGAATTTCTGTTAAGTTGCCATTATCATAAGAATAATTTAGTGAATTTACTAGGTATTTCTTTATATCTCTCCAAAATATTTTATAGAAATCCGCAGTTATACCATCGGAACCCGGACTTTTGTTGTTTTTCATATCTTTTAAGGCTTCTGCACATTCGTATTCTGTAAGATGCTCTATATTATCCGGATTGTTTATTCTATTTACATTGTTGTTAAAAAATTTCGAATGGCTGCTCTCCTCGATGTTATTATCTTTTTTTATACAATTTTTGATAAAAATCTTTTATATGGTGTATTATTTTCTCAGGGTTTTCTTCTATTTTGTTTTCGTCAATTTTTATTTGTTTTATTGTTTTCTTTTCAGAATGATATTTTTCCAAATTAGCGAAATATTTTGTATTTTTTTGGCTCCCTAAATCCATTCAGCTTTACTCCTTAACATATAACCTTTTATTTTTGTATTATTAAATTCGTGTAATAATTGTTTTGCATTATTTAATTGTTCTAAAAGTAAATTATCGTTTGAATTTGATAATAACTTATTTTCAATGTTTATAATATGTTGAAGTAGCTCATTTCCTTGTTTGTTTTTAATTTTATTTTTATGGCTTGAATATTTGATGGTTTCATCCCTTATTCTTCCTTTAATTAATTCCCATAAGGTGTTCGGGTTAGCTTCTTGATTAAACTCAACAACTAAATTTATTTCATTTTTAATTTTTGACTGATATTCAGCGTCTAGTAATAAAGAATTGTTTAATTTAAAATACCCGGGACCTCTTTCTTGCTTGTTGGTATTTAATATCATTTTAACAATAGAATGATCGGAGCGATAACCTGGGTGTATTTGGCAGTCCGACACGGCATTTAAGATGTTGTTTGAGATTAAGAAATAATCTAGTCTGCAAACAATTGGTGGGTGAGTGTTGGAATGCCATGTATAAACCTTTGCAGTTGGATTTTTTGTTCTGAATATATCACTGAGATCGTAATTTACTATGATATTATTTATTTTATTTTATGTTTTATGGTTAGAATTGTCCCTTCCATTTAATTTGTCGAAGCTATAGTCTAAAACGGTTTAAAGTCACCTCCAATTATTAATGTTTCGTCTTCGTAGTCTTTAATAGTTTTCTCTAATGTGTTATAGAAATTGACGTCATCATTATTTGGTGCATATAGATTAATCAAGATTACGTTGCTATCTGATATATGTAGTTTTATAAGTTGCATTCTTCCAACTATGATTTCTTTATATTCAATAATGTCACAATTACATGATTTATTAATAAGAATTCCTACGCCATTGCTATTGGAGCTACCGCCACTTAAAAATATTGCCCTGTCCAAGAAGCCCCCCAATTAGTATTATCATTCTGAGCATTATAGTGAATTTCTTGTAATAAAACAACAGAAAATGCCTTTTGATTTAGCCAGCTTAATACTTCATCACGCTTATTCTAAGTCCCTAAACCCTTGACATTAAATGTAACAATTTGTATAATAAGTATAATATATTTGAATTATCGCATTACACTGAGTTCTGCTTAGAATATGTCTTCTTGTATTTTTTGACTGCTTTAAAATATGTAACGTTATATTGTATTGTATGTTTGTGTCATGTGAAGTTTTATTACGAAGTTTTCTTATTTTTTTATTTATTTTTTTAATTTGGAGTTGGAAATACTTGTGTTCTGCTATATGATGCATGTCTAACGTTTATTACCTTTTAATTTTCAATATCTTTTGCATTTTGTGCATGTAAGCGGGTGTGTGAATGCGTCTGCGTGTGTGTGCGTGTTTATGCGGCGTGTGTGCGGCGTGTGTGCATGTGTGTTGGGCAGACCGCATCAAAATAATATTGTACGTCTTACAGATGGATTCAATTTTACAGCATAAACAATTTTACAAAATACATCGTAACTAAGCTGTGCGCTTTGTAGCACTATCCAACATGTAAATACAATTTTGTAACATACATACTTTTGCAACATACATCTTAATTGAGTTTTCCACTATAGAGATTTCCCGTTGCCTTGAAAGGTATTTAATATGGTACTTATCATGGCAAATGACGAATAAGTATTTTATCGCAAATAGCGAGGCTGTGGTACAAAATAACATATTATGAACAAAAACAAGACAAATTATTAAAGGGATCTTTTCACGCTTTGGTAAATTGACAAAATTGAAAAAAGTTGTTTCAGATTTGTAAGTTTTCGTTTTAGTTATGATATTTGTGAGGAAACAGTAATACTGAACATTAACCATGCTCTAATATAGCCATTATATGCATCTTTTGACGATTTTAAAACCTAAAAATTATAAAGCGTTGCAACGCGAAACGATTGAATAATTTGGAGAGTTCTGTTTTTGTCGTTGAATTTTGTGAAACTACGAAGATTGCTTATATAAGGTATAAAATACGTCATAAATGTGTACTCGGCGGAATAGGTCAGTAGGCTAAAGCGTTTTTACTTCAGGACTCTGGCAGGACTCCAGGGGTCACTGGTTCGAAACCTGCTCCGGGCAATGTTCTTTTCCTTTTTTTAATTTTTTTCTTGATTTTTTACTGAAGCTTTTACGATCCAATGTTTACATTTATCAATATAAAGCATTTAATGAATAAGTTAAAAAAATGCCAAAATCTGTGAAAAGGCCCCTTTAAAGCGCATTTGTTCCATAAAACCTTGCGCAGTTATACAAAATACATGTGTTCGCATATAGTAAGTCTGGTAGTGGGTACAACCACGTATCTTGTTTGCAGTTACAGTCCACGGGCTCGCTATTTACATTTGAAGAAGGAAAGTAGTTCAACTAATAAATTTAATCGTACGTATTGGAATCTCATTTCGTTATCTAGATATAATGAACTTTGGCAGGCAGTCGGTAATCTCATTTTGTAATATACATGAACGACAGCTTTACAAAAGATTAACAAGCATATGTATGTACAAAAAACAAACAGCAGTTTGGTAATATACAAACAAAAAAGGATAATACAAAAAGATTCACAAGCATATGCATGTACAGTAAAGACACACAGTAGTTTTAGTAATATGCATGAAAGACATCTATACAACACGATAAACACACCTATGTCCGTAAAAAAACACCCAGCAGTTTAACAATAAACTGTGATTAGCAATTACAAGACGTTTATATATAATACATTTGTTTAATTTTGTTTGTACGTAAAAAATGCCAGTTTGCCAACGAAAAATGTTAAAGATGATTTTTTATTTAATACACTTTTATAGTAGTAAACAGTTTAACTTTAATATCTTTCGCAACTAGGGTTTACTAGTAAATGTATTATGCAAGTAAGCAATATCTAATAAATACCACGACAGCCCTTGTGTAGAGGCTTAAATTGTCGAAAGCAAAAGTATCAAGCTTCTCACTAGGCTTTCGGTACGTTAAAAACATATTATGGAGTCATATTACTCCATTGTTGTTTTAATTGAGTCTTTTGTATAAATTATTATTTTACTTTTAAATTTATTTTCGACAAGTTTTTTGATGATTTCATGTTAAGCAATATCTAATAAATTCCACAACAGCCTGTGTGTAGAGGCTTAAATTGTCGAAAGCAAAAGTATCAAGCTTTTCACTAGGCTTTTGATAATTTTAAAACATATTATAGAGTCATACTACTTCACTGTTGTTTTAATAGAGCATTTTTCTTTAAATTATTATTTTACACTTTTACATATGTTTTAAAACTTATTTTTGACATTCATACAATAAACCTTGAAGTGTTTTTAATGCAATAATATTTCAATAGATTTTTAAGTAGCGCACGGATTAATTTAATCCGCTTTACAATTTCTTGCTTATTGTGTGGTTAGTCCATGCACAATATCGGTTTACATTTTACACAGATCGTTTTTTTTGTGATTGGTAAAGAATGTTGCACGTGTATTTTGTGTATGTATAACGCACATGGCTTTTCACGAGTAAACACTATATTTGTGTATGTATACTGTTCAAAAAAGGAGTATAATCATCTTTCTTACTGTCTGCGGTTTGGCCATGGTAAGTCTAGCCATTCCTGGTAGTCGTCCTGTTTCACAGTACGTACATGTCCCATTTGATCCCGGTATTTGATTATCCCATTACTGGTCCAGGCGTCTTTCACCTCGTCCATCATTTTCCTTTTGACGCACATTAAGACTTGCAGATTTATTTTCGTCAGGTCTTCGTTCACGTAAACGTTCGAATTTTTCAGCAGTTTTCTGTTTCGTATGATTTGGTCTTTTGTGAATCTGGAGACAAACTTAACAATGATGTCGCGATTTTTGTTTTCTCTATTTGGTATTCTATGCACGATATCAACGTCATTCATTGAGATCTCTGCTATTTTTTTCTCTTTGAAAAAATTTATCACTTTTGTCGCTGTTTCTGTTGCTGGTTCATTTGGGTCTGGATCTGGTATTCCTTTGATCTTTATATTGTTGCGTCTGCTATATTGTTCAGCATCATTTTCACCCTGTTTTCTCATTTCTTCTTCTCTTAGTGCTTTCCGAACAATTAAGTCGCTTTCCTGTTTTATGTCTGTTATGCTCTTTTCCAATGTTTCTACTCGAGTTCTAAGCTTGTCATTTTCCATATCTCTTTCGAAAAGTTTACCTTCTAAGACTTCTATTCTGTTTACCATTGACTTTAATAGCTCTTCTTTCATTTCTAATAAGAGGTCTTTGATTGTTTCTCTAATTGTACCGTCACCTTTTTTAATTGTACCTTCTAGCCTGCTATCCATTTTCTTCATCGCGGATTCTACTCGTTCTAGTTTGCTATTCATTTGTTTCATCTGTTTTATGACTTCAGTCAGTTCATCATCAACTACTTTTGGTTCCATGTCGTTTTCATTAATCCGATCATCGTTGTGCTTTGATTTCTTCTTCTGTTGTTTTCTTTTGCTTTTATTGGGCGTCGCTTGTTCTGACATGCTGTTTTCTAGTTCACTTGTGCTTGACAGTGCTTCGCTTCTTGTTCTTTTACTTTCTTTTCCTCTGTCTTGTTCTTGTTTACCCTTTGTTATCGTCTTTGAAATATTCCTGTCACTATTCATGTTTGTTATCCTATTGTTTTTGCACAGTATAGTTTTTGACATACACGTCGAGGAATGTATTTATTAAACGCAGTTTTCTCTATAAATTCTATGTTTTATATTAAGCATCATTCAGCATCATCTATTATAAAGCCACAGCATACCTTTTAGTCATAAAGTATTTCCAACATCCACTTTATTTTATCACTTGATTTCATTTTTTTTTCCGGTGAAAAAGTATTCCAACCTTCACCTTAGGGTTACACAGTAAGTATTCTACTAAGAAGAGAAAGCAGCAAAAAAATATATATAATAGATTAGGCTACAGTATTTAATTTATTAACGCATATTTATATTGTTTATATATATATATATATATATATATATATATATATATATATATATATATATATATATATATATATATATATATATATATATATATAAATTATACATTTATATATATATATATAAATTATACATTTCTCATTGCTAAGAGAAAGCATTTTACTTAGAACGAAAACAGCAAAAAATACTATGTTTATGGCTGTTTCCATATGTAAGTAATCTGCCGATGATTAAAAGGATGCCTGGATATGGAATGTTACAAAATATTGAAGATATTTTTGATTGTTAAATTTATATATATATGTGTGTGAGTTATAAGACATGCCATTATCATATCAAGATAGTGTATGCTTATAAAAAAACAAAGCAAAAATATACAGCGAGGTTAGTTATATCCTAAGCGTATCATTTTTTACAGGTCTATTTTTTACATTCAAGCATATTGACAGATTGTTCAGTTTTTTATATTATCGACGGTACAAAAGGTCATGCATGGGGTATTTTATACTCGACCATACTGAGAGAGAACAAAACAATACGTGTGCATAGTGCCTGAGGCAAAAAACAAAGTGTTACTCAAGCGAGACTATTAATAATAGTGCAATACACTGTGGCAAGAAGAAAGTGTTCCAACGACAACACGGTGAGTTATGCTCTACGCGGTGAGCTGTTTGGCCATGGCAAATTTATCCAGTGTTCGTATTCTTCAAATTTAACCATTTTAGTTTTGTTCATGTGGTTCTTGTATAGGATCTTCCCGTTAAAATACCAAGCATCGTTAATTTCATCTGTAATTTTCTTTTTTACACACATGAGCAAATGAAGATTTAGTTTTGTCAGGTCATCGTTTATGTATATGTTACTCACTTTCAGTTTCGTTCTGTAGGATAGAATGTCACTTTTGGTTTGCCGGCTTCTCAGTCGTACAATAATGTCTCTATTTTGGTTGTACTTGTTGGGAAGTTGGTGTGCAATGTCGATATCTGCCATGGATATATTACAAATGCTGTTTTCACGAAGCGTTGTTATGACTTTCTCCGCAGATTCCCGTGATGTTTCTCTAGGGTTTTTATCTGCGATTCCTCGTACTTTTATATTGTTGGCGCGTGAGAATTGTTTACATTCATTTTCGTATTTTTGCCGTTTTGCTTCGACATTCTTCAGCTCTTGAAGCACCTTGTCATTTTTGTCCTTCTGGTTTGTTAATTCAGTGTCCATAGTTTATGTCTGAACTTTGAGTTTTTCTACTTCCTGTTCCTTTTCGAACAGCCTTCCCTCAAGGATTTCCACACTTTTAATCACTTCAAAAGATCTTCTTTAATTTCTAAAAGGCTTTCCTTTATTGCTCCTTGTAGAGACCCGTCGCCTTTTACTGAGACGTTTTCAAGTTTTTTGTTAAACGTGTTCAACTTATCATCGAGTTTAGCTAGCCTTAGATTGATTTTCTTCACTTGCGTGATAAAATCACGATTATCTTCAAGAGAGTTCGCCATATCACCACTATTGTAATTACTTTGCTTTTGCTTTGATTTCTTTTTCTTCTGTTTCTCTACTTTTGGAGTTGCACCCACGCTGCTATCTAGCTCACTTACACTGGACGCTTCTCTTTTTCGTTTCAACTCATCATCTGTAGGCGATTCTCTAATCATGATTGTTCATGATTGTTCAACACAGTATCTTTTTTGAACAGTTTACATTTGAAATTGTTGTAAAAAAAGATTTGGAGAATTTGTCATCTTTCACAGTTTTACTTATAATTTGATTCTGAATCATTAAAATCTATGTTAACACTTACATTTTTTACCTGATCTTCATGGCAGTTGATCAGAATGTTCAGATAAATAAAAGTAGGAACTCGGTAACAGAGCTCAACTAGATCGGATAGACGCAAATAGTTGGTTCATACTGACAATGCCATATTTTTTTTCTAGATCTTCATGAAAAATTAGTTAACATCACTAGGAAACAAGGTGAGCCACATTGTGCTGTTAAAGCTATCTATGTATAGTAAAGATTGTTACAAAACCTTGTTTATCAATAAAAATAAATGAAAAAAGGCTTGTTGTAGTCTTGGATGATATATTCCTCAACTTATAATCTACGACAATCTTTTGAGAAGAAAACCAAAATTTGACTATTATTATACCCCAACATACTGTTATTTGGGGCTGGCACAGGAACTCTCAATTATGTTCTTCGAAAAATTATGGGTAAGCATGATATGTTTGCTGTTTTATCCATTGGTTGTCTGGATCATTACTCCCAAAAGAATTGTAAGTTCAAATATGAGACAATTAGGTAAATAAATTTCATTGAAGGGGAGTGCAGTGTCCAAGAACGAAAACTAATGCACCACAACCATTAAAGTCGGCCGAGTTGATGTTGGTGTATTTTCCTATTTTTGTTATGTGTCGCAAAAAAGTGATTATGAGTCAAAATTTGATGGTATTTATGTCAGATGTGCAAAAAAATGGTCACAATCGGCCAAGAAATGCCCAAAATAAGTACAAATATAGGGCTTTTCAATTTCTGTCCATGGACAGAAAAGATATAAATTTAAACATGCGCGGGTCACATGTAAAACCACGTGATTCGCTCGAGGCATGGACTCGCCTGAAGAATGAAAATAAATGCACAGACTCGGAGCACAGGTGTTGGGCGCGTGGCCAAGTCACTTATTATAAACACTATCAATATGTCATAAAACAACATTTTTAATCATTTTGACCACAAAAATTCTGATAGATAGAAGAACGTTCAGTGTCGATTTTTTACAAGAGTAAAAGTATCGAAATACCCCAGATACCGAACATAATCCGCATAATTACAATTAACAAAATCAACTAACAACACAGATTTGTCTTTTGTCCACACCAAACACTAATATAATCGTTATGTTTGAATGTTTATTTCAATCGTGTACAATGATCTCTCCTTCACCTTACGCTCTGTATCCAACTTTTGGTTCCGCGCCTCAGAGTTACCGGATATCTGAAACCGAGAATCGTATTTAAATTGAGCGGCTGCTCGACATGGAGCTGGACTCGAAATTGCCGATCAACATTTCCCGATTTACAACGATTTCGACGTTATAACGCAAACAAAAGGACAAATCTGTGTTGTAAGTTGATAAACTCGTATTTGTTTATTGTACTTATCTGGATTGTGTTCCATAGCTGGGATATTTCGATAGTTTTAGTCTTGTAAAAATCGGCACTGAACGTTCGGTCAGACGACAGCCGACCTGGCATTTCTGCGAGTTCGATAAGTGTTTTCCTGTAGTTTATGTTGGTAAGTAGCCGTTCGTGGGCATTTTTCGTAACGAGGCAAACTTTCCCAACAAAATGGTACATAGTTTACGAAAATCGACCGCCATGTAGACACTTTATGGCTTAAACATGTTGATGTAGGTGATTTTCCTGTCTCAAGAGATACCTATCTTGTATAAATAAATAAATAAATATATATATATATATATATATATATATATAATATCAGAACTTTATTTTTGTCAAAATGATGAAAAATGTTGTTTTATGACATATTGAAAGTGTTTTAAGTGACTTGGCCACGCGCCCAACACCTGTGATTTAGTAGTTCTTCCTTGTTTTGAAAAGCGCGGAAGTGGAAATCACGTGAAATTGGCGCTCACGTGACCCAAAGCGTGTATGCGTCACAGGTTAATAATAGTCTTGAGGATTCCGTTATGTACATGATTAAGTTTCGTATTTTTGATGCTTTTGGCATTTTTTGGCACAATTTTTGCGAAAATCAGTATGGAAGAGTGAAGCAATGGCAATAAATATTACACAATTGCGGTGATGTAGATTAAGTTAAATGAATGCTTATTTATTTTATGCTTTCCGGTGATTTATACAGAAATATCAGTGAAATAAACTGGTATTTTACTGTTTTAAACAGTGAAAAATAACAGTGAAAATATCTATATTTTTTGCTGTTTTTCTGGGAAAATCGAACTTCCACCGAATCCAACAAATATCCTCTAGATATCCATCCTCTTCAAAAGCATCGTCACACCAGTACTTTCAGTACTTTGATTTAACATCACTGAACCATGGTTCGCGATGTCAAGCAAACAATCGAAGTTTAGGACTACAAGAAAGTAGATAAATACTAAAATATCTACTCACATTTCAAGATTAATATATTTCCATTTGAATTCCATCACAAATCCATGAAATCACCATTTAATGTACTTGGTATAATTTAATATCAACACAAGACCTCTCCAATGTCGGCCATTTTGAATACAACGTTAAATAGCGGATGAATTTAAAGTTAATTTAAAGTAGTTCCAATTTAGGGCAAGCAGGGACGACCGTTGTCCTTGCCATCACACTGTGTCCATTTTGTTAATGTGAGGGGAACACACTGTGCCTATTCACTCAGCTGGAATTTTTTTTAAAACACAGCATAGTTGAGACGGGTCAGTTTCATCATCAGAGGCTTCAGACTCGGTGCTGGAGTGGACCAAGGTTGCACATGATGGCCCAGCCACTAGATTTCTGTTCAGCACAGATGTCATACAATACTTTTTAGACATTGGAGCAGCTTTCTTAGAATGTGCCTTTGGTTTCTTTGATTTGGGTTTAATTTTGCTCTCCTGATGTTCTTGAATAGCTTTCATAACATAGTCACGTGTAAGTTCTTTTCCAGAAACTTGTCTACGTAAAGTATTTCTATTTTTTTTTTCACTGCTGTTGGTCTGTTTGGTACATTTAAGGTTATGTTCGATGTGGTCAAAGAAATCAAGCTTGTCCTCAACAATGACTCCACCTTCTACAGTTGATTCAGTACTCTGAGTGCAAATGCCAACATCTGGGGACTCAATTTCCAGTGTCTCAAAAACTTGTGCTGGAATGAGGCTAGTTTTTGGCACAGCATTTCTGTTGACATGATATATTCCAGTTCGCTTAAAACCGCTTTACAGGTTAGTGACATTAAACGCCTTAGCATAGACCTTACAGGAGATTTCACAAATATTGTAACGCGTGATCGCTGCACTGGTTTCCCTGATGACTTTGTGACATTGTTCGTTGTACATCCGCTGGAAGGGACCATTACACGCAACATCTAGTGAATGACATAATTGACTCGTATGAGATGGCAGAATAAACAAATGTTTAGCTTCTTCGCCCATTCTGCAAGTGTTAAAGGCACGTGTGATCTGTGCCCGTCCAGTAGAAGGATAAGTGGATGTGTTTCTCTACTGGGGACAAATTTGATGAAGTGCACAGTAAGATAGCGAGTGAAAACGTCAAGATTCGACCAACCGCTGTCTTACATGGCTGCATTAGTACCGGGAGTTTAACCTTTTAAAAGGTCAGGATTTAACCTCTGTCCAGAGAAAACAAAGAACAGATGCTCCACTTGCACTTCCACAACCTATAATAGTCACTGTCTGACCCTTGCCTGACGTTACTGTTTGCGGCTTGAAGTCTACGATAGAGATGCCATGTGGAGGCTTGTGATCGGTGGTTTCATCGGCATTGTAAATCAAGTGTGGTTTGTCTAGTATTATTATGTTTTTGAAGGCACTTAACAAGATTATCAAAATAAACATTCACCGTGTTCTCCTGTGCCTTCGAGCGAACTCCAAACCCCTCGGCTTTGTAAATCGGATTTCTGGCCATCTCTTCATAAAACCCCTCATCCAACTCTTCCATATACTTGACATGTTCAACAATTTTAGCCTTCTGGAACATAGGAACTGTTCCCATAACACATGTATCTGGGTCAATTTTCAATAGAACCCTGTCTCTTAGCGTGGTCTCAGGAACCCGATACACCCTGGAGGCCTTCAATACTGGCATCTTCCTTTACACGTCTGTAAGCAGGAGTCATTGCTGAGAGGAAATAACCTGTTTTTGCTGTGAATAGGCTGTGGGTTTTTCTGTACAAAAGCAGAAGAAATTTCATAAAAATTTGTTTAGAAGATAACCAACGAAGGCACTGAAAATCATTTATTAAAATAAGCTTGACCTTACTTCAAAAATTCCGATGAAGTCACGTGATCTTCATTCATAAATGCAAATGTAAACAATGTCAAAACTTTTGAAACACTGATTTTAAGTACAGATGTGGGCTTGTTTCCATGGGGATATACGTTGCATTAAAAATACATCAATTCAGGATATACATCTTGTAACAACAATAAATACCTGTTTTAAGCTAATTCGCCCGGAAAATAATACGTCTGCAAGTGTTCAAATCACATGATTTCGCGAATGTTCAGAATGGCAGCAAATTAGTAAATTCACTTTAAGATAGCAACTTATACGCTCAGTTGAAATACCATCATATCTGTTTGCATGCTCTTATTTACAGCACCAGTAAGTTGAAAGAGGAGAGACCGAAGTTACAGAGAAAGGGAGTCAATTCCATAAATTGGTTAGAATTGTATAAATTGTATCAATGTATTGAATGAAATATTTAAACTCATTATTTGGAAGGTTTTTGATGCTGCGTTTCTGTATTTATGATTATTGTTGTCATTGTTGTACCTGAATCTTATATGAGTCGTTAAGGCCACTAGAACTGATCGATTGTTTTATTGTTTAGTATTTTATTGTTTTATATATTTCAGATCCTGATTTACTCTGGGATTAACTGCTATTTGAATAATCGTCTGCATTATTAAATAACATTATTAAAAGAAGTAAACTGTGAACTGTATTATGTATGATGTACTGTTAATTGAGATACAACACAACCATAACCATGAGGGTTATAGTATGTAAAAATATAACGACAACAACATAACTCTCCAAATTATTTTAATCGTTTAATTGTGTGAATTAACCAAAACGTGAAAAGGTCCCTTTAATGTCTTCAGACTTGCAAATTGAATGAGTTCAATACACTGTCAGAATTTACATCATGAATAACTTACAGGTTTAGTGGTTGCCTGTTAGCCTGGAGCCAACAGATTTAAGCCCAGGAAACTAAATCTAAATATCAAAAGTTGGTAACAGTTGGGATAAAAAGCAGGGCAACTTTTCAAAACTTAAAAAACTCAACCCAATTTAACATAGAACACAAATTGGCGACTGTGGATCAATTAGGCCTAGGAAATGATGCACACGTGTGTTTACGGGTTTTAATTTTAGATTTTCTTATCTGTTTTGTGAATGTCGATCATCAATTTTTTGTTTATGACAGAGAGGAAGTCAAGAATGAACAGAGAGGCAGCATTTTGACGGAAAAGCCACTGATATGCATCTACACCGCGATTGGTGTTTGCATTAGTCGTGGCCGTTCGATTGGCCTACGTTAACAAGTCGAACTTTATGTCCTGTGACTGTAATAATTAATACATTCACAGAGCGAAAAACTGCAGCGCTTTGATCGTACGTGCATACCACCGTGTTGTTAGTTTGTCTTAAGGCGTATGGGTTTGCAGCTGTCGGTTAAAAAGCTTCTTTGAAGAACAGCCACTAAGGGGCTTCCATGCGTTTAGATTTCGAAGAAAAGCCATAGATAATCCACGTGTTATTATTTATGCCCCACAACTCTGCCTCTGGTACATTTATATGATAGGAAACATTTTAAAGATCAAAGCGTGTTTCATGTGATGACTATGTAAACCCATAATCCTGAAAAACCCTAGGATCATTTCCATAAAGAAACCGAATACCGCATATCTGTAAGCTTGACCAGCAGTCATATTGCAACGATACAACTATGCACTTATACATGCAAACACATTTGAGACAGCAATATTACATCATTAAGTAATATGTGTCAATCCGAAAAATGATACCAATAAATCGGCTATTAAGCGACGGAGCGCCTGTCATGCTACTTGCTTTGTAACAAGATCTTTTCAAGATTTCA
The DNA here is from genome assembly GCF_020536995.1 of Dreissena polymorpha. Lineage (NCBI taxonomy): Eukaryota > Metazoa > Mollusca > Bivalvia > Myida > Dreissenidae > Dreissena > Dreissena polymorpha. The sequence continues at coordinate 34,900,694 of NC_068356.1, forward strand.
AGTACACGCTACAAAAATAATGGAATACGAAGATTCTCCCAATATGATCGAATCAACAAGCTCCCATGCCCTTTGTTATTATAAGGTATGATTTTGTTGTCATCCGTGAATTCGTTTTTAAAAATTGTTCTGTACTAGTGAAAACCGAATGTATTTTTATTTGGATTACCATTTAGTGAAAATTGTCTTTTGATTCGATGATATACGTTTACAATTATTAAGACGGAGACCTTAAAGAGTGTTTTCGCCACAGATTTTCGTTGCAGCGAGTTTCCGCTTAATCGTGTCATGGTTTAATTTCCAAGGGTATTCTTTCTGAGTACTGAAAGAACAGTACGATTTCTAAAAAAAGATAACAACATATCAGAACATGTGCCACTTAGACGTAATTGCATTAACGCAAGGATTTTTATTTTTGTTAAATGTTTGTACTATTCACATATATTATATATGAACACTAAATTTACCACGTCGTAAAAGTGGGCATCGCATGCAAATTTTTATTGATTTTTTATTTTATCCCAAAGAAAAATAAGGTTTAAGCCATATACTAAACATGTATTTATTTTAATTAGAATTTTAGCATTAATTTATTGCTCCTAGCATTACATTAAAATGTCCTGTATTTTCTTTAAAGGTGTACACATGGGGTTTCATGTATGCGGTTTATTTTATTGTTAAAGGCGAAATACTTTAACTGTTGGGTTTGAAATTAAAAACAAAACGACACTTTTGCACCTTGGAATAATTTTTTTCTCAAAACGAATATTTGTATGATAAATGCCGCTTACAAGTTCATTTGCAGCTCAATTTGTTATCAATATATCAGTTCATCGAACCCTACTCTAATGTAATCACCACACGCGGCGACTTCATAATTGCAACATAACTATTCATGATTCTGGCCGTTGGAGGAGAAAAAACGACCATCAAATGACGTGTTGTAGAACATATATGATTCATACTGGTATTCAAACCTTAAATTGTGTCCATAAAATAAAACTAAATATCAGAACATAATTATATGCATATATTCCTTGCTGCTAGTGTTACATGATTAACATTGTATAGGCCTGGAGGTGACGTTATGAATGCAGCCGAAAGTATATAAAAATATTCTCATAAACTGTTTGTAATTTAATTAATGAATTTAGAAACAAGTAAACCTATATGTAATTTAACTATTGGTACTGTACCTAGAACTGATCTGTATTAATAAGTTGTACTGAGTTCAGTAATGACTGTATCATGACTGAGGTCATCAAAGGGTCGGGGAGCTTTGGCGATGTTCATTCATTATCCTGAAATGGCACACATCTAATGATTTGCATCAAACGCATATCTACATTTTTTCTTCTAAGCGTCTGGATATCGGGGGCGCTTTCTCATTAAAAGTGTTTAAGGACAAAGAATATTCTTTAAACTTGAATAATAAAGACTTGCACTAAGACTTAGATGCAAACAAGACAAAGGGTATTTTGTTCATAATCTGGCATTTCACAATCTGGCATATGTAAATTTTCAATTCTTCCAATTGGCCGGTATTCAAGGATCTCAACACATCTAATATCTACAAGGAATAGCAAGTATTGTTTTTTTTCCAAGTTCTTGATTTACCAAGTTCTTGAAGTTAAAATTATTATTAAAGGGACTTTTTCACAGATTTTGGCATGCATTAAAGTATGTCATTAAATGCTTTAAATTTATAATTTTAAACATTTGAACTAAAAAGCTACAGTAAAAAAACAACAGAATACAATTAAAGAAAGAATACAATTTATCCTCTTCTGAAAAATCTGACACTTAAAATACTCAGCTATCCGTGATCTTACACTAAAGGGTGTATTTTATTACTATAGGAAAATTTTGCTAGTCATCAATAAATCGAACCAAATGGAAATCGTCCTACGGTCTACGGGCCTAGAGAAATTCGCCAGAATACAGGAAGAGGTGAACACGTAGAACCAATCAACCTGCCAATGTCCTAGAGAAAAATGTCAATTACCAATATTGCAATTGATTGACCATTTATTGTATAAAAAATAACTTTTTAAAAGGTGTGGAATTAAATAAATAAATCAATATAATTAATAAAATATACTGATATACTGGCTGTTCTAGATTTATCTTTGTTGCCAATGTACAAAACATTCTACTTTCAGAATGCAGGGAGAGGAGTATATGTAGAACCAATTAAACTACCTATTGTTATCCAATTATAATCATAACTTCATAAATAATATTTATGTGTAAATTTTTATTTTGACTTATTCAATTATTTCAATTTATTCTAATTAACACAATTTTAGTTAATTTCAAATAAGCACAATGTTAAAATAATTATATTAAGCCCGGGTTTCGAAACACATAGGTATATCTTGCTTGAGCCAGGTTAGCGAAAAATCCTTACATATTGAAAACTACCTTGATGTACTATTAGAAGTAAGCTAAGTGAAAGAGTAGCACATTCCAATCTAAATTGTTTACCAAATAAAGAACGCAAACGTAAGCAGTAGAAGCTTCCAGATGTTCCATGACTAAAGGTTAACAGTTTTGACCTGAACAAATATAAAAAAGTAGGTGAATCAACGTACCACGTGAGACCACGTGGGATCACGTGGGAAACGTATTTGGAAAAGTCCGATCAAATTTCAAAAAGCTGCCACTGAAAGAATATTTAAGAGAATGCTGTGCGCGATTCAAGCACTGTATTTTCTGGATATTCTTTCAGGTGAGATGTTATAACTTATTTATTTTCAAACCTAAATTATTGTTTGCTGCAAATAAATATATTCATACTTAAATTATTGTTTGCTACTTTAATTTGTTTCAATTATTTACATTCAATGTAGATTAATTGAGAATATTGTTTGGCTGCACAATATCCGAATACATATGTATTGTCATAAATGATATTTGTGCATGCAAATATTTATCTTGTTTTAATAAATTAGCACTGTATTTTCTGGATATTCTTTCAGAGAATAAAATGGGCTGTTTATACTACTGACTTCCTTAATTATTCATATCTCGTATGAATCAAATAATCTTAGCGCGTAACGCTAATTTCCATAAATCAAAGAATGGTAGCATGTAATGCTAATGGAAATTGGAAATGCGGCAGAAACAATATTCATTAAGACCATAAATTCGAAGAATGAATAGAACTATTAATTACTAAGAACTAAATAACTTATCACACGTAAATGAAGATCCCGATACCTATTATATTAAATGGAAATGATGAAAACCCTCAATGAACATAGAATTGTATAAAAAGCACGTACGATACTATTACCTAAGGAAAAAAGCCTTATAAAAGCACGTTGTAGGGTTGTATGTGACATACAAAATATACATACGTTTTTATCGTACAAAATGTTAAATATATGTGATTTTTTCATATTTAAATGTAATTATATTTTAACGTAAGAGCGAGATGATAATTAATTCATATAGAAAACAATAACAATCTTTAAAACGATATTCAGCGTAAATTCTGATTTTGAAAATAAAGATTAAACATTTGCAGTTTTTAGATAAGTAAAATAAACGCAGAGTTTTGTTTTTGTCTTTTTTCAGTTGTTTTTAACCATCCACTGCATGCAATATTTGTTATGGTGTGGATTGCATCTTGATACATACACATTTTAATTCTTGTCTATACAGTTGGTATAGCATTGCATAGTTCATATCAAATGTCCTATTTTTAAATTTGGAATGATAAATAATCATAAAATAACGAAAAATAAACTTTTCTGAAAACAAATTCACTATTATATATATATATATATATATATATATATATATATATATATATATATATATATATATATATATATATATATATATATATAAAACAAGGTATTCAACTCGAAATCACCCGAAAACAGGGTGCCTCGCTTTGACCAGCCACTACGTCATCAATTTAGCAGCGATTTTCACGATCTCGGTCTTATTAAACGCATAAATGAATTTCCTTTCTGGAAATGTACATGTCTTGCAATATTTTTACAAATACTGGGTCAACTTTTAAGAAATAACACGATACACAACTCGCGTGATCCACTTGACATCGATCAGACCGGATCTAAGACTGAAATCTTCACGGAGTAAAGGGCATTTTCCCTGCAAAGTTAACGGTCCTCGATACCATAATTTAATAAAACGTATGAAAAAAACATTCTTACCGTGCTTGCCGTTTAAATATGAATCAAAACTTATTGTCCAGCGCCGTTTGAAACCTTTGTTTATATACATTTACAACTAACTGATATTTTAAACACACTAGTGATTTCATTGGTCCAATGCGAAGGTTTGTCTTTACACCTGAAGTGAATCCTGTCTGATCGCTGTCAAGTAGGGCACGCAAATTGTGTATCGTTTTATTTCTTAAAATTTGACCCAGCATGTGTAGAAATATAACAAGTTATATACATTTCCAGAAAGGAAATTCATTTCTTCGTTGAATAATATCGGGTTCATGCAAATTGCTACAAAATTGATGAAGTAATGGCTGTTCAGAGCGAGGCAGCCTGTTTTAGGGTGATTTCGAGTTGAATACCTTGTTATTATATATTTGATAGTGATTTTTTTTATAGAAAAGTTGATATTTCGTTATAATATGATTATTTATCATTCGAAATGATGTTTTCACTAACTAATATCATAGCCACACGCTAACCACCTGTGCTTTTAAGTAGAAACCAATAGGCTGATAAAAAGGACAGACACATACTTTTATTTCTTGAAGAGTTGAGTGTAAAACGACTGTACATGCTTTTTATTTCTGTATTGAGTTACAATAGTTTCATTCCAAACAGTCGGTTAGCATGGTTTCAAAACGAAATACAGTATCGTAATAATGTTTAAATTAGCCAATCAAATATTAGAGTATCTACTGGCGGAAAAATGTCATCAACATTGTATTGGCTGTTGTAAAGGTCAAGAAAAAGGGAAAACTGGGTTAAACAGCTACGCCAAATAAAGAAGAAATCTCATATATCCAAAAAGTCGGGTATAAACCGATCGCAAGTAATCCCTAGTAGTCTGACTCAGGATGCAAGATCAACGGGGTTTTCAGGGGTTTACACACAGGCTGGACAGAATGTAAACACACCGTTAAGAACTTTGTTTTAGAAATTATATCTCAAGTTATTGAAATAAATTTGCAACAATATTTCGTTTATGCCAATATCTTTATATATAAGAATAAATCTTTTCATATGTCTGAAATTGGTGCCAAAATTTCACGTTGCGTGCAGCATAACCGTGTCGAGGAATGCTGTCAAAATCGTATTTTTGTCTAAGAACACAAGCTTATTAAATAAAGTAATTCTGATGCATTTTCATCGCTTTAAGAAGCAAAACAACTATATTTTATGCAATGGTTGATATTCTCAATAAAAATTGTTTTAAAGAGTTATTTGAAAAAAGTTGCCGTCCGTCATTTAGATTGTTACCATGGTAATGCTGGAATTTGTTAGAAAAATGTCATAAATCTTCGTTCTGTTGCTATTATATTCCTGCTGGATAATTTAAAGTACGAGTACATTAATTTCTAATTATACAGGCATTGATTGAGTTATGTCTCATACGATCATATATGGTTGTCATGTGGGGTCTATCTAGATGAGTTATGTCTCATACGATCATATATGGTTGTCATGTGGGGTCTATCTAGATGAGTTATGTCTCATACGATCATATATGGTTGTCATGTGGGGTCTATCTAGATGAGTTATGTCTCATACGATCACATATGGTTGTCATGTGGGGTCTATCTAGAGCACTAATCCAGTTTCTCTGACATGAAATATTAGCCCCTCTCGTGCAACGTGAAATTAAGGTGAACATGCATGGCACATTGACGATAGATATGGCATGATACGTATGTTACCAAATATTGTATGCTGTTTTTGTCCTAATAATTACCGCATCCTTGTGAAGCTGAAAATACAAAGAAACACGTTTTATTCTTTGTGTTGTCGTAGTAGTTACTGCATAATTGTGTAGATAAAAAGTCATAGCTGAACGGAACGATTTGATATCCATACATTTTAAGGCAGTTGGAGTATTATAAAATTGTTATATTTAGTGAAGCTGATATTTTGAAAACACAATATTATATGGCAATAGTCGAAACTTGCTTAAATTGTTTTTCAAAGCTTAAAACTGTTTCGGTGCATTATCTTTACGAATGCAGCGTCATTTTCTCATTTAATTGGATTATACAATAATATATTAAAATTGATGTGTATTTATAAAACTGATATAAGTATACTTATACCAATTTTAAATTGACTACACTTTAATTGTATAAATACAAATGTTAATAATTACTGTTAACTTATGTTTATAAACTTAAACTTCTGTGATAAATATTGCTAGAGAAAGCAAATATAACATACATCACCCTAGACTAGTATGATTTCTTTCAAGGAAATTTGCTATTATATAAAATTGTACAAGTCACTTATAAATGCTATATCCTATATCAAATCAGTGATTATTTTACTATATACTTTCTTACAGGCATAAGACGGCTACACTCACCCATGTCTGATTAGTGACTAGTAAGCAATTTCCATGGCTGGGTAGAACTGTTTTAGTTGAAATCGTATAAAATAAATATAATATGAATGTACTATGTGCCACTTAAATAACAATATGAAACTACTACCATAAACCAGTATGATTGCTTTCTATTCAAGTGTCTATTTTTGTGCCTTTAGTAAAATAACTTTGCGCTAAATTGTTCATATAACATTGACTTTTGTTTAACAAGTAAGATCTTCAGGCATGCAGATTTTCTCACATTAAATGATTTTTTTTTAAATAAGCAAGACACATAATTTAATCACAAACGTTGCGTTAATTTGTGATATGTGCATTGCAAGACAATTGGATAGTTACATCCTTGATCTTATGAGGTGAAAATCAATGGAATTAACGTGATGTAAGTTAATTGTCCTGAGTTATTATGGCGAGATTATTGATAATGGTCACGAAATACCAGACAGCTAATTACAAATACCATAAACTTTAATGTAATTATGCATCAATAAAAGATTTATGCGGTGTTTAATTTAGATAAGAGAATAGATGGAGGTGCCATTCATCTTCATATAGCATACTAGACTGTACTCATTTGTCGATCGCCCGACACATATGTTCTATAGCGTTGCTTGAAACTATAGTTCAGACATTTGTTAAATTCCAACATGTAAAGCAGTAAGCTAAAATTTAGGTGGCACAGTTTGTTTGACATTTTCCACAAAATAAAGTAAGTTGCACATGGTCACAGTCTATGAGATCGAACAGCAAAATGAATAGTTAACGATTTAATAAAGCCAAACCTGTTAATCGAAATTTCGTAATAACGACGTAGCTAAATTCAGAAAACTAAATGTAGGCATCCAAAGGATGTTTACACATACCTTGTAAAGTTCCTTGATTAATTATACATAAATAGAGCTAGTCAAGAAAATATTCCAAAGAATGATTTTGATAATTTGATTTTTTAACACTTTCGTTTGGCAATATAGAAAATGAGCTCTCGGGATAATTGCTGTTGAGCATTTACTGTATTGTCACGTTATAGTTAATTTTCACCTTCTACAATACGTAAAAGAATAATACACATGAGTAGTGTCGTGCGAAAAGAGGTTTAATGACATATGCGACCAGCTCAGCTCCAGGCAAGACTGCACAGATACGCAGACTTGTCTGAAGCGACGCCATAATATAGTACATGTATGATGCAAATTTCATCGATTATTCGACGATAACACAATTTATACCATATAAAACAATTATGAACACAACGTATTGCAAGTACACGCATTCGACTTTGGATAAAATAATAAGATTTGGTATATGTTTTGAGTAAGAAAAATCTTTATTGGCAATAAATAAAAAAGATAAACAAATATGATTTAAAATATAACACTTATCATACATAACATTGCGTTTTTAACCTTAACCCATGATACGTAGCAGGAAACAAAAATGTACGTGCATACAGATCAGAGTAATATAGTATACATATAGAAAGTGTACGCGTAGAATTTTTTCACAAGAAAAATCAATATGCAATTATAAATGAACAACAATACACGCCGTAAACATTTAACTCGCATATATACTCGCTGCTCATAGCCGTTTCTAGCCACGTTTGTAACGATATATCTAGTTCATTTGTACTTTTTTTTATTTCGCTAGAGATGATACGATCAAAGCATATACTAGGAGTTTTTGTTCAAATCTCAAAACGAAATATCAACGAATTTGACCCGAAAGGGTAAATCTTGCCATTGACATCGTTACTTCACTGATAAATTACTCTTGAATACACTCGCAACTTGTATAGTTTTGACCTCTATCGGAACTCGCCCTGCCAAAGGATATTGGGTACAGGGTATCGCCAGCGCACGGACATCTTCCGGTAGTCGGTGAGAGTGTCCTCGAAATCATAGAAGCCCAGATTGTCCAGTACCTCGTAGACGCCGGCACGAGCTCCCACCTGGAAAATATGGCAACAAGCCAGATAGATACCTAGTGTCTATGTATTGGCCTGTAAAGTATCTCTTTAATGTATAGTTGTATATTCGATAGATATCTCTTGAATGTACCGTGGACTACTATACAGATATCTCTTGAATGTACCGTGAACTAAAGCGGGCTTCTAATATTTATCGATATTTAGTGCGATACATGTTAACAGTGAAACATTATTTGTGTGGTTTAAACAATTTATAACAACTCCTAGAAATGTGAATTTTAATAAACATACACACATGAATATACCAGTGCATGTACTGTCATGTCTGTATGTCAAAAGTTATCAACCTGACAACCATGCGCTTAAAATGGTCACAATGTGAGATGGATTGTTGGTATTAAACAACATAAATGGTGTCGTGGGCCCAAATAAGAGGTAGGGGGAGCGCAGAATTAAGTTCGAAGGTTGGTACCGAGTATTCCCACAATTCTACATTACCACTCTCATCCAGTCGCTAAAGGGTCGGGTCCAGCCCTGGGCCTTCTCGGCGTGCAAGTACGTGTTGAAGAGGATCAAGTACACGTAACGCTCCAGGTAAAGGATAGACTGACACAGGATCCGGTCCCGATCAGCACGTGTCGACTTTCGCCACTGAAACAAGGCCTCGTAATACTAATCGTTGGTATATAGCGTACACATTGGCACGACATTTGTTTACGTGTAAAAACACGTTTATTTTTTATGGTTAAGGAACTCTTTAGTATTTGTCGTTGTTAACGTATCCACCAACATTTTGTGATTACCATACAAATGAATTTTTTTTTAATGTTTTAATAGCCACGCAATTTTTAAGTCCAAGTTACTTGTAATTGAGGGCACATAAATAACTTGTTTTGACGTGAAATTGACATCTATTTTAAAAAGCAGATTTCCTGAACCATTCTTCAAAAATATAGTCATACAGAAAAAACTAATTTAAATTGAAAATACAATACAATTATGGGATATTTATGCAAGAGCAAGGTTTTCGCGTTGCTTCTCATTAACAGCTGACAGATAGTCTCTTCGTACCCGATTGTAGGTGACGAAGATGATTTCGCGCATATGGAACATCATGGGCGTCATGGTGTTGAAGATCTCGTCCAGTATGAAGTCCACCTCGCGCTTCATCTGGTGACCGTCCGGCAACATTCGCACCAGCTTCTGAACAATCTGTTACCATGGAAACCAGACATGGGTTATGATGATTGTTATCATCGGTATCATCATCATCAACGTCATTATCAATATCATTAATGACGACATTATCATGATGATTATAAAAATCGTGATCCCGATTATCATCAGCAACAGCACATGTATCATCATTATTATAACCATCGACGTCATCATTGACACCAACTCCAACAATATCATAATCACCGTCGTCGTCATCATACATCCACTCCTGTCACCGTTACAGTACTTCTACTAGTATACCAACGAATATTACATTTACTTCTTCTGATACAACTGTTGTTTTTCTGGTGCTGCTGCTATCACTACTTCTACAAATTAAACGAAACACACACAACAAAGCGTTGATAAACCTACTGCGCTCGTCAGACAGCGAAAACACTATGCGTATGAACCATTTGCGAATCATTTACATGTGAGTTTTTATGTGATATTGAATTTCCATAAAGTTCCGCTTCAAAACAATTTTATCCTATCATTCGTCCCGTATTTACTTTTTATTTCAGAGTTTTCAGTTGTGTTCTCTATCAAACAATAGTGTCTTCACTTCACTTCACTTGTCCCATAGTCTGGACTACCGTTAGGTCTTCACAGATGATCTAGCAACCAGTTCTCTTTATTCCTCTCGCCTCTCGGACTGTCTCAAGGCTTCACTGAGCCTCATCCCTGTCCACTCTGAGACGTTGTCCTCCCATCTTTTCTTTTTCTTTTGTCTGCCTCTCCTCCTCCCTCCTTTTACTGTGCCTTGTAACACAGTCTTGGCAAGCCCAGGCGATCGTGAGACGTGCCCATACCACTTTAGTTTGCGTCTTTTCACAGTTGTCAGTAGTTCTGCATGGGGCACGATGGCTTGCCGGATCCTATTTCGGACTTCCTCGTTTGTGATGCGGTCCTTGTAGGAGATGCCGAGGAGTCGTCGAAAGCATCTCATTTCCATGGCCTGTATCCTTCTCTCCAAGTCAGCTGTAAAAGTCCATGACTCACAGGCATACAAAATATGGACAGGACCAGGGCGCACATCAGTCTGATCTCTGAGCTTAGGGCTATGTTCCTGTCCTTCCAGATGGTCTTGAGTTTTGTGAGTGCTTCTGTGATCTGAGCAATTCTGGCGAGTATTTCAGGTTTGGATCCTGCATCCGTGGCAATTGCTACCAGGTATTTGAAGCTGTTGACGGTTTCCAGTTTTTCTCAGTTGTTGCAGATGTTCAGTCAAACACTGATCATCTCTTCCCCCCTGCCTGTACCAGCTCTCTTGGGACATCAAAATAGCCCATATTTTATGTAACTATTTGGGAATTTGAAACTATTTCAGTGATAGACGGCCTTCATTCGAGAGGTTTGAAGAGTATCGGTTATTACCGGCATATACAACTTACATTATCTTCCGAGAAAGATACAATGACCCGTAACAAAATACATGCACTTACAATAAACTCCCCCTTGGTGTACTGAGCGTTAGGCAGGCTAATGCGTTCTTGTTCACCTTTTTGTGAACCCTTCGTGAATCCCTGAAAATAAAGATGATAAAATAAAAGCAATTATATCTGAAGTCGAAGAACTGAAATCATACCCTTTATAAATGGAAATGCTATGCACTATAATCACTGACTGAAACTATTATTATTCCCATTAAGGATGAAACCATGGCTTAGACGCTGGTTTTAGATAAGGAATACATAATATTCAGATTACTGCATACTTAATGTGGTCTGATATCATGCGATTTGATTGATTGATTGATTGATTGATTGATTGATTGATTGATTGATTTTATTTGGTAAAAATATGAACATAACATAGTTACTACATAATGCAGACAACATTGAAAATATTATCACAGCAATATACATCGTAAACCATGGAATGCACACACAATACCAAGGATAACACAAAAAAAGAGAAAAACGATTTTCACTTATTTTCATTGTGGTCCTTGATATAAGTTGCAGTAACCATGAAACAGTCATGTATTAAATATTTAATAATTTATATGTATCAAATATGTACTGTTTAATATATCAAGTATATTACTGATTAAGTTATGACAAATAGTATCACATGTACATTATATCACAGAAGTTGCTTAAGAAAGTATCACACTGCATATGTAGTTAATAAACACACTTTGTAGCACACTAAGAGTTTGAAAATAAAAAAAATAAATAAATATGAGATCATTGCATCATAATGATCATAAGACTTAAAAAATGCATTACAGTTTTTAAAAGAACATAAAATTCATACTAAAAATTATACTATACAAATCTATAAAGACTGTAAAAAGTGTTTTTGATGGCTTCCTTGAAATGATTAGGTTTAGATACATCTATGATGTTTTGTGGAAGATTGTTCCTTAAATTGATACCATTATTTGTAAATGTTTAAGAACCAAAACTACCTACTCTTGATTTGGAAAAACGACCAGAGTCTACAAATGTAAAATTATCAGCAAAATGATCAGATTCTGGCTGAGCTACCATATTGGACCTAGTACAACGATTATGCACACTAGACAATGGCTTAAAATGCTCACCCATATACTCTGGTGCAAGGCCATTTTTAACCTTATGTACATGACTTAGTATGACCTGGTCTACTCTTTTTGATTTTATACAGAACACGCAAACCTTCGAACACATCACTCTGTCCGATAGCAAAAATCCCATTTTAATATCGTGACAGGACATTAAATTTTTCAGAAAGACAGTCGTTTGATTAATGTCATCGTCATAGTGATATAACTCATCTAAATTACGCGATGATGGAAATGATATGGGTTAGGTGTCCTTTTCATATGAACTTCAGCCTCGGTATTAAGAGTGTTTATGTAAAATGTGTAACGTTAACTTGACCACTGCCCGTTTATTTCTTATATGGGCAAATACATGCAATTTTCAGACTTAAGTCTTTATAAATGCACGTGTCATATATATTAAAACGCCTTTTATAAATGCACATGTCGCATATATTAACAGATATACAGATATGCAGACAGTCATTGATATATGCATGTGTCACATATACAAACGCATGACACTTAATGGCGTTCTTATACGTGTCAAATTAACATACACATGTCACCATTCAATGAACATATCGCCTGCAAGTATTTGTATCACACACGAAACATGCAGTAGATATACACCCAAGCACGTCCCGCACGCATTCACATGTATCATATACATATGTACACATGAAAAACACAAGCACGTGTCACGTAGACGTATACGTATACAATTCGCATGTCACAAACACGCGCCACAATGTTGACTCTACCTTCTGGTGGCACATAATAAGGCCCGCAATCGCCATGGCGAACGTTGAGCGACTCTTTCCCGTTCGGCAGAAGAACACAAAGGCCACGTCTGTGTTGTTTTTCAACTTCTCCTCCTTACAGTGATTACATACTACATCTTTTAATGCATCTATGTCCTGCAAGTTACACAACGATCTTGGCTAGAGTAATGAATAGAACATCACAATATGCGTCGTAATAATGTGTTTTGGATCTGACAATAATGCACTCTAAACCATAAAAAGTCAATTTGAAAATGCGATCAATGTGTATGTAAATGACACTGAGTGAGGAGGCGACACACACTTTTATTTATCAGTGAAGGGACGAATGATGCACATTTTCATAGGTGCGTTTGTAGTTTTGTGAAGTTAAAGTAAAATTAAAGTATTTCATTGTCGATTGTATTTTACTAGCAATTGTGTTGTACTATTTGCTCCGTTTATTTGTTAGAGAAGGCATTGATTGTATTAAAATTAATGTTAAAATACTATACTAATATATATATATATTTGATAGTGAAATATTTTTTTCAGAAAAGTTGATTTTTCGTTATAATATGATTATTTATCATTCAAAATGATAATTTCACTAATTAATATCATAGTCACACGCTTACCACCTGGGGACGAAACCAGGCAAACTGACTATATTTGCAAGTGACCAAAATAACGTGCTGTCTTTACTGAACATTACAATTCAAAATATTTTGTATTACAAGGCATGTATTTAGAAAAATACCATATATATATATATATATATATATATATATATATATATATATATATATATATATATATATATATATATTTATTTATTTATCACTAATATGTTATATACCTCAGAAAATCCTCATTGTATAGTGATAACTGGTTTCTGTCCTATATACAGTTTTATGTTTATGATTTCACGTTACGTTTCGTTAAGGTTACTCTTCGACTTAATCCTTAATTCTAGAGCCATTGAATGGAAGCTCCAGTCTACCAAACATTCTTATGGTACAATACTTTAGGTTGAGACGATATTTATGGCTGAAATCGTGTTCGCGAAACCTGTTTATAATTCTTAAGGTTACCTTCTCCGTGGGTGACTCCTCGCACATGAGCGGCACTCGGATGTAGGTCATATCAAGCGTCTGAAGACGTTGGTTCTCGGCAAGGTCTAACACAGTGTAAGCGCTCAGTATCTCGCGCTCAACGCACGGGTCACACAACTCGTTGTACAGCTGCAACGGAAAACAAACACGTGCATTACGTGCGGCGGGGAACAAATAGGAGCGTACTTGTAAAACACACACGATCAGCACGTCGGATCGGGAATAACGCGTTATGTGCATATAAAGTAAAATGTACAAGACTTACATCGCAAGTTTGACAATACTTCTCATTGTGAGTTTGTATTATTTTCTATTGACATTGAACAACTTTGTGCAACTTATATGCCTTTATTATTCAAAAAGTTTGTTTTATGTCATTTATTTCTCTTTTTTTGATTTTGTTTGATTTTTTATTCTTCAGATAGTTGCTAATTTAACCATGTCTGATATCATAAATAGTTTCATCTAACTATAATAACATTCCGTTTCCATCATTAACTTACGAACATCACGCTATGCTTAGTTTATCGGCACACAACTGGTATTTTCCTAAACAAGCTATCACTCGTATCATAGCAACAACACGCAACTGAGTTCATTGAACAACACAAAGGGTATATAAAAAAGTAAGAATATTTTAAAATCACATTATACCATCGATCATAAATTTGAAAAGTACATGTTGACAAAATTGGTTAATTTAAGTTTTTGTTAATAAAACGGCTAAATATTAATATCTTAATGTATGGAGATTTTACTAGCTGCAATTTTTTATTGTCTAAACCGACTATGGCCCCCATGAATTAATTAATCATTCACAAAAAAGCTTGAAAATAATATCGTGCTTATACAAATGAACGCATCAAAGAATTGATATTTCAAATTTTACTGATGATATTGATCTATATTGGACTTGTGTCTGAATTTCGTTTAAGAATTAGTTATACTTTCGTCTTTCTTTCAACTTCTTCTGTTAATGTTAATTAATTTTATTTGAGTTAAGAATAAGCGAATTAAGTAAAAGATGTTTCATATGCGTCGAAAATATGTAATTGACGCAATGTTTCATTTGCGTACCGTTAATTTTGATTTGCAAGACTAATGCATTGTATATAATATGATCGGAAAAGCAACGGTAACTAGATGCTCGTAAATTGTATTTAGTTTAGTGACCATTATCTTTTTCAGAGACATTTCTTGATTAAGCTAAGCATGAACAGCATCAATAAATAAAACTGACTAACTATATCTTATTTATACAATTATGAGTAAATAATTATGTAAGGGCATTTTGAAGTAAGGCTATTTTCTATCTATTGTTCAACGCAATACGTCGATTCAAAACGTGTCATATATTCCCATCCATTCCACACAATTAAGGATTTAAGGTATAATTTAAATTAATTGTACACAATATGTTTAAAATGGCTTAAAGCGGAATATAAATATCGAAATTATGGCGGACATATATAATTATATATTTCTATCAAAGCCGTATCTTTGTGGATTGCTATAATAAGTGGTTATTACTATACCTGGAATGTTTTCTGACGCCGCATATTTTTCTTGAGTCCTTCCTCACTGTCCTGAAAGAGTGATAAATCATCGGGTAACACATTTATGTTGACGTTTGAAAAAAAGGTCTACGTTCGATATTTTACAGATTCCGATGAGTTCAGTAAATCATTGAATAATAGCAGAGTCAAACTCCTCGGACCGGATGTTTGGCATATTCATTATATTTATATTACTATACAAAAAATGAGAACGACACAGTTTGAAATTACCTTGCAATCAACTTTAGGTGTTTAGGCGATCCACTAGTTATGCTATGTGGCTACTGTAGTGTAGGCTAAATGTCAAAGATATATTTGCAAGGAAAGCCATGTTAAGGCACAGGATGCCCTTTATTGTCTTGATGACACGAGTGCAATCATATGGCATCTCAGCGCAGAATAACACGATGATTAATGATAAATATTTACTAGTAAAATGGTACAGTAAAACACCTTTTAATAGCGAATAGAAACACGATTATCTTTTTAAACAACAGGCCAATGTGGTTCTTTATTGCTCACCTTATTCGAACTGACTGTGCTACTGTATTCTCTTTTATGTTTACTCACATTTATTTCGACAAGTTATGTAGCAAACAAATTTGGCGACTTTGAAGACATACATAAAGTGACTAACAGACACACCAGAATGAGGAAAGTTCATATCAACACAAATAAAATGCAACTCATTGTCTATCCAGGTCGTCCGAGTCTACATAATGAGAACATTGAATAACAAATGACATGTAATACATTCGTAAGTATGTAACATTTATGCAATTCATACTGTGAGCCGGCAGTTCCAGATGAATGTAAACACACCATCTCTATTTTCTTTAACAAGTATCTTCCTGAGATTATGTCAGTCAAGTGGTTAATTAAAAAAAACATGTATGTAGATTGCTGATGTCAAAATCCACATAAAACGAGCATATATTATAAATGAATCAACATAAAACGAGCATATATTATAAATGAATCAACATAAAACGAGCATATATTATAAATGAATCAACATAAAACGAACATATATGATAAATGAATCAACATAAAACGGGTATATAAGATAAATTATTGACATTTAGCCAAAGAAGATAAATTTTTTACGAGGATTACCGTAATTACTCGAAGTTTTCGGACACTTCAAAATATTTTGTTTCCTGTCCGAAAAATTAGATACTCAAAATACTCAAAAAATACAGATGTCCGGAAATTAAGAGACACTAATACAGGTTTCCGACAATTAAGAGAAACTAAACAAGAAATATCTTTAAAAAAGATAAACGGCGTAAATAGTTTAATGAATGAGATCAAGGATAGCGAATGTCTTTTTCTGTGCAGTTCTTAGCTGCATCACACGCAGTACGGGATGTTACGGGGAGTTTTCGCGGCTTATTTTACATTATAACATATTGCTGGTCATAAACCTATAGATACAAAACAGAAAACCAAAAGAAGAATGGAAGTGAAATTTAAACATATGAGTCAACCGGCCACACGAGAAGTATCCGTATTTATAGGCGCGTTCTTCGAACAAACCTGTTTTAGTGGTTTGTCGGGCATTGCTATTTGATTCGATTATTAACAGTATCAATTATCATCGTGCTAATGCTTAAAGTGATATTATGGGCATTTTGCTCTGTTGAATTGAGCTGAAAAGAATTAACAGGTCAAAATAGTTAGTTAAAATGTGGTTACTGATTAATTATCTGCAACTCACCTTGCTACCAGTTGTTTATAAAAATATATTTTATATTCGATATTCTTACGTGACCCACCCAGTCCTGTAAGCTGAAATGATCCGTAAAACAATTTCGTGTCTTTGTGTCGTATGAACAAATCTGCACTAAAACTAAATTTAGGTTCAACTCGTAAACGCATGATCAGTTGTCAAACGAAAGTACGGTTGATATTCAAATGCATTATTTTTCTCTTTCTGGTATATTGTTTTAGTATGATGATGCTGCATTAATTAATATAAGTGTATATGAAGTAGAAACATCAAAAATAATCAACGGTTGCGATAGACACCTATAAACTGTTACATGCTCATAATATCACTTTAGTACATTAGGCAATATGGACGAATAATTATTGTTAAATTTATCAACAATAATATTTATCATTGTATTGTTGAAAACACATTAAGAATCTATTATTTACATACCATAATTATATTGCTGAATATCTTCATTTAACATATTTATGGTCTAAAGAAAATTCCAGGTCACCTAGTTCACGGATAGCGTCTTTATTATATAACGATTATTTTACTGGCCGCCAACTCCGGTGATGACCTGTATATAAACTCTGATTGTCCGCGAATTGACCCGATATACCTCGCGGGTTGAAATGCAATGCTTTAAAGTGAGGCCTCGCTTCCATTGCTCTTTATACTTTTACATGTTAACATGTTGACAGGAATAAGGAAGTAAGTACTAAATATGAGAACATAGCCTTTTAAGTATAAACGCTCTTGCGCTGGTAATACTCTGAAAATAAAAGGTGTACGCACAAACTGTATTGATGTCGAGAATTGAGTGTAAAACTGTTCTATCTATTAAGCCTTTTCATTCGAGATAAAATTGTTTCATACAGTAAAACAGTGTTACAAAGACGCGGATATGTTTCCAATGTTCTGGTGGTATACTCAAATCAGCCAATGGAATAAATGAAGTGTATTCATTCGTACCTAGCCGCGGGAAATTTTATTGGAATTTTATTGGACACTTACTAAGGTCAGGCTAAGGTGAAAAGCTGGCTTATGCAGCTTACGCCGAAAAATTATTGTATTTACGCTCGGATTATGGTGTGCAATATGTGTAGCGTCAAATGTTTAAACGAATAATAGTATGTACTTGTGACGAGGTATTTTATAAATTACTGTTATATGTGTTTAACTGTTGGGTGAAACAGAAATGCCGGAAAATCTTTGAGCTCTCGACGTCTAAATTACACAAACATGAATACATTCCCTTACTTCTAATTCGGTTCGGCTGAAGCCCGGAAATATGATTGGCTCATCCTTCTTATCGGCGTCTCGCACACTGTAGGTGGCCCTGTCCAGTTCAATAATAACGTCATTGCGTAAGTTGACCACCACCACGTGCGTGTGACGCACTTTCATGTTTAGCAAGTGATTCACCACTTTTGAGAGACCCTGTTAAAGAAGATATTTTTTGCACATTTTCGTTGAGAGGCTAGAACATAAAATATTGATTTTTAGCACCATACGATTTATATAGTAGGATTATATTCAATTCGGAATATATTTTCACTGACGTTTAGTATTTTATCGTTGCTATTATCTCACAGAAAACTCACGTTAATAATTCATGCAAAATATACGCGTGTAGATTTCATATACTACTCTAGTATCCGATAATAAAAATCACACAAAAGACAAATTGCAAAAAAAAAATTAAACCGTGACCGTAAAGACTACATAGGCTGGTGATAGCTTTTTGGCAAAATCCTTTTGGAATCCATGGTAAATCTAGCAAATGTTACAATGACGTACTCACATCGCTTGTGGGCTGTGCCATACCGTACACGGGTATGGGCTTGATGTTGATCTTTCGGAAGTTGGCGACTCGCACGTCCATCTGGGAACCAAGAAGGTCAAGGCCGACATAGTTGTCCGACACCTGAGGGCAGACACCGCATAATGCCGTACCGTTCGACTTACAAATGGGTTAACACACACCAACTAATAATATATATGTATGCACTACCGTTTCTTTTAAAAGTAGATCTACACAAAACAGCTTAAGGCAAATAAGATAATTGTTTTATACCGTTGTGTTTATAGCTACTTCTGATTCTAAAGGTACACCATATACTCATTTGACTAAAATGGTACGGCATATTATTTTGACTTATAAGGTACGTAATATTATTTTGACTAATTTGATACATCATACACACCTCGAAACGTTCATCATTTACTTTTGACTCATTTGATACATCATATACATTTGACTCAAATGGATGCGCATATGCTTTTGACTCAAACGGAAGGGCATTAAACTTTTGACTCAAACGGAAGGGCATATACTTTTAACTCAAACGGTATTGTATATACTTTTGACCCAAATGGAGCGGCATATACGTTTGACCCAAACAGTACAGCATCTACTGTCACATCTAATGGTACGGCATTTACTTTTGACTCAAATGGAACGGCATATAATTTTGACTAGCATGGTTCTGCATTTACTGTTGGATAAAATGGTACGGCATTGACCTTTTACTCAAATCACTCGGCATATATGCATGACTTAAAAGGTATAGTTCATACTTTTGACTCTCATGTAATGGACTATACATTTGACTCAAATGGCATGTAACGTGCTTTTGATTCAAATGAAACTGTATATACTTTTAACTCAAACGGTATTGCATATACTTTTGACTTAAATGAAACGGCATACACTTTTTACTCAAACGGTACATCATCTAATTTTAACTCTAATGGTAGGGCATATACTTTTGACTCAAATGGAACGGCATATACTTTTGACTCACATGGTGCGGCACTAACTGTTGACTAAAATGGTACGGCATAGAACTTTAAAACAAATCGCACGGCATATATTTATGACTTAAATGGTATAGCACAAACATTTTACACTCGTGGTACGATACTTTTGACTCAAACGGCGTGTAACTTTCTTTTAACGCATATGCTTTTTACTCACATCATACATCATATCATTATGAATTAAATGATACAACAAATACTTTTGACTCTAATTGTACGGCATATAATTTTGTCTCAAATGACAAGTCTATAAATATTGACTTAAATTGAACGGCATATACTTTTGAATCAAACAGCGCGGCATCTTTTTTTAACTCTAACGGTTGGGCATATACTTTTGACACAAATGGTACGCCATATGCCTTGAATCAAACGGATCGGCATATTCTTTAAACACCAATGGTACAGCATATACTCTTGACTCAAATGAAACGGCAAATACTTTTGAATCAAAAGGAAAGGAATATGTATTGAATAAAACGGTACCGAATCTTCTTTAACGCAAATGGTACGGCATACTCTTTAAATCAAATGGAACGACATATACCTTTGACCTAAATGGAACGGCATATATCTTTGACTTAAGTGGAACTGCATATACCTTTCACTCAAATGGAACGGCATATACTTTTGACCTAAATGGAACGTCATTTACTTTTTTAATCATATGGAACGGCATATACCTTTGACCTAAATGAAACGGAATATAACTATGACTCAAAAGGAACGGCATATACTTATGACTCAACTAGTACGGAATATACTTTTGACTCAAACGGTACGGCATATGCTTTAATTAAAATGACACGGCATCTTCATTTTACGCAAATGGTACGGCATGTTCTTAATCTCAAATGGAACGGCATATACCTTTGACCTAAATGGTACGGCATATACCTTCGACTCAAATGGTTAGGTATTTACCTTTTATTAAAATGGTGCAACATATTCTGAAACACCAGGGTCTTACCAGACAATGGCGGCCAGAGCTGAGCAAAGAAAGGCTGGTGTTGTACACAGGCAGTGCCATAATACACCGAATGTGATTCAACTCAGGATGCCGGCTCATCCACTTGCTAAATCCCAGCCGGAAGTGTACCTCGTACTGAAATAGATTATGACAGTGAGTAGGTATGAATTAGCAAATGTCCCTTTCATTATATAATGCAGGCATTAGGTTATTCGGCACACTGGTTTATTGTGTGTGTGTGTGTTTGTGTGTGTGTGTGTGTGTGTGTGTGTGTGTGTGTGTGTGTGTGTGTGTGTGTGTGTGTGTGTGTGTGTGTGTGTGTGTGTGTGTGTGTGTGTGTGTGTGTGTGTGTGTGTGTGTGTGTGTGTGTGTGTGTGTGTGTGTGTGTGTGTGTGTGTGTGTGTGTGTGTGTGTGTGTGTGTGTGTGTGTGTGTGTGTGTGTGTGTGTGTGTGTGTGTGTGTGTGTGTGTGTGTGTGTGTGTGTGTGTGTGTGTGTGTGTGTGTGTGTGTGTGTGTGTGTGTGTGTGTGTGTGTGTGTGTGTGTGTGTGTGTGTGTGTGTGTGTGTGTGTGTGTGTGTGTGTGTGTGTGTGTGTGTGTGTGTGTGTGTGTGTGTGACTGTGTTTTACTATTGAGCACTTGTGACTCATGAAGTATGTTTTCAATTGAGAACACACCGAGATGAAAAAGCTTCTCGTAAGAATCAACTAAATGTTTGCACAACAATTTATTTCTCAATATCATATATACATAGATCCACTCGCGAGGAAAAACATTATTAAAAGTACTGCTTACTGCAAGCTCTCTAGATTATTCCCGATCAAAATAATTTTTGATTACACCTGTGTATAACGGTTACCTGGGTATGCGGCCAACGGCCGGTTTTTTTTTCACTTCGAAAGCCATTTTAACCTGTTTAAAGCGGTAAGGAGGTAGTCATTTAGAGTAGCGAAAAGTTAACACTCAAATCTGCGGCTATAGAATCTTATTGAGGTGACTGATTATGATATGCTAAATCCGAACCCTGTCAGTTAACAAATAACGCGCCCGGTAAAACCAAGTTATGAATCCTGAACGCTTAAAATCATTAACTTTTTGTCCGGTGACACATAAATTGACAGGAAAACTGTCAAAAAGGAGCCTAAAGTGGAAAGTCGTTTTGATTATTCACATCTATGTTCTTCTTGGAGACATGTTCTCACAAAAAGCTTAATGCTTTACGACCGACACATATTATTTATGGACAATTTGAACTTAATATAGATTATTGTTTTGGAATCCGTCCCGGAATAATTTTCCTATTGCTGACCTAGATAGTCAATGTGGTTAGCATTTCGCAGTTTCGTCGAAATTCATACTCGCAACAGTCGGATATTGTATCCATTTTTCATATTTCAATATTTAACATTGTTAGACACATCAGAATCATCTCCTCTGATGCAAATCGTTTCGGAACGGTAACTAATCACCAAAATATACGACGGATCCATACGTGGTATGGGGATACATAAATTGTATTATATACCTGTTTAATGCTTTTAACAAAATACAGGTTGTATCAATCGTTGAAATAAAAAATCCCGTATTACGCTACTCGCTGTTTCCAAATTCCGTATTTCCATACTAGCCGGACTACCGACCCATTTAATGACGTCACATTATGCACACCGAAAATAGGAAACCCCTATAGACGAAATATATTACGTTGTATATCATGTGACGTCATTTCTGTGACGAAACACAATAGTTTTATTTTAACTCTCTGGAATTTAAGGACATGCCGGACGTGGTGTTTTTTAACAGTTAACTATTTGTTTAAAACATCAAACGAATGCAAAACGGAGTGTGTGTTTATCATGAATAAATGTTAATTTCGATAATAATACAATACAATAGTGTGGTTTAAACTAAGTTTCGATAAAAAAGTGAAAGAATAGAAGTGAAAGTGCATATCGTTTCAACGCTTTTGTTATAAACATCATATTCAAAGTTGTCAACTAAATTGTTATAAACATTGGATTAACAATGAAATTAAGGAAAGCGTGTCGGAGTCTTGTGTTTTTCCCGGTTCAAATGTTTACACGGTAATTTAGATCAATTGTATTCATACGCGTCTTAAATAAACAATGGCGTACCGTTTTAGTCATTGTTTTGTCAGTTTTGTTCAAGCGAAAAAATAATCTTAACTGTTTTCGTAAGTTGTTGTATATAATAAAAGCAATATTACGCTAGCCAATTGTTCCATGAGTTTGTATTCAGTCTCGTGGCTTGTGCTATTTCGCATCAAACTCAAGGCTCCGCCTCTTGTGTGATACGTCACCCACTCGACTGAATACAAACTCTTGGAACAATTGACTAGCATAATATTCCGTATGTATTCGTAGTCAGCATATCTCTCGTTGGTGGTCGAGTTATATTGCTGTGCAGATACTGATAGTATAAGAAGATATTAGTTTACCTAATAACCATCATTTCTTGCTGCATGGCAATATAACTCGACCCCCGGATTAAAAACAATATAATCGTTGATAATTCATAAGTTTAACATTGTGCATGCATTTAAATAAATTTATAAGATATTCATTTGTATTATTCAAAAGGAATAATGTATGTTATAATATGTCTTCATTTGTAATGAGCATTCGGTTACATTACACTGTGTGCAAACGACTGGATGAGGTAATGACCTACCTAGTGGTACTACCAACTGACCAATCATGTCAATAATGAAAACCTGATAAAAGCGACCACCAGACTATAGCGGCCAATTTGGCCAGTTCCAATGATTGACCGCTGTTCTCAGGATAGACTGTTTATAAAACAAGTGATTAAATAAATTATACACAATGTTATTGTTTTATAGCGGCTTCTTAAATGATAATGATGACGACACTCGTATGATCAACTGGTATAACATCATTCCTTATAATTCGACAATCAAACGCGATTTAATGTCAAAGTAATTTACGTTTGCGCTCCATTTTTCTTACTGATCCGACGTTGGACGTCTTTGTTGTATACAGCAAAATGCGTTTACATGATTTCGCTGAATTTAGTCAGGTTCAAAGCAAAATGCATTAAATAGATTGTATTGCTTTCATCGTAACTTACTAGTTACTTATTTGTGAGTCAAAAGCTTAACATGAGAGGATATCATTTAAGGGAATGTAAGAAACGTACCAGACGCTCGTCAGGGGAATAAACATTTTCGCATAGCACCTTTTGAGCATGAAAAAACAATGAACAGTATATTTATTCTGTCGGAATTCTCTGTAGACCAGTATTTCAGCAGCTTAATATAATTCCATAATGGCACTGACACATTATCAGGATGGCCTATGAAGTCTGAGATCGTTACCAGACAGAAAACAAATCAGCACTAACTTAAATGTATCTTCAAATTGAACAACTTGTATTTCGGAATATATATTTTGAATGTTTATGTTATCTAGTATCTGTCGACAATTTCAAAATTTATAATGCGGACATGCATAAGAAGATTGAAGTCGTGCTCTTTACGAGTTTCGATCAACAACAATAAAAACAATATTTACATGAATAGTTCTGAGTAAACGATAGTCACACGTGAAAAGGTGGTCAAGATTTGCGGCGGTAAGCTACGTACCTGATCAGCAAGATAGGCGTTGAAGCAGATGAGGAACATATAGCGACTCAGGTAGTCACAGCACAACGTGTACTTCTCCTCAATGGCACTTGGATTCTATAAAAAATAAATTAAGAAAATGCCATCAGTAATATACAAACAAAATGGCCTGCACAAAGCAGTTGCAATAATCGCATTTCCTCGCATTTGAATTGTGTTCTTTTTTTCTTATCGACAGTTTTGTCAATTTTTATACGTGTATAACGGTAGAATTTCAACTTGATCCAAATTTTGTATTTGATTAATAGATATAATTATATGCATTTGTAAGATGATAGTAATTGAGGGATTTAGTCTTACTTAAAATTG
Source organism: Dreissena polymorpha (assembly GCF_020536995.1). NCBI lineage: Eukaryota > Metazoa > Mollusca > Bivalvia > Myida > Dreissenidae > Dreissena > Dreissena polymorpha. Next base: position 34,925,864 of record NC_068356.1, read on the forward strand.
CAGTGGGTCTGAAAAAAGGAAGGCCTATCTCATATTTCAGTGGGAGACGATGTCCCAAGGATCGATTAAAAGTGTTAATTGGTATGTCTGTGACACCACAGTCTGCACATGTGTTGATGTCGTTATTAAGATAAGATACCATGCGTCACCTTCAAATAACATGTAAAATGACGACCAAGGTCTAATTCATAGTGAGATTTTGCCCCTAAAAATGCAGATGAACCTTGTTTGTATCAATCACAAAATAACTAATACAACTATTTATTTAAAAATACGAACTATTATGTGATGATCAAATCGATAACAGAAACAATTTATATCTTCAAATATATTGAATATAATCGCTTCACTTCTTTTTATTGTTCATGTACCAATACAAACATATAGGCCCCTGTATTGTTATTCAGTACAGTAATGGCGGCGCATGCTAATTTTCAAGGGCTGTAATCCGGGAGTTATCGATTTCTTGAGTTGTCTATTCTTAGGCTGGAAAGCTGTGTGCCTTACAGGCGATTTTATTATGATGTTTCCACTTAGTTTCTAATCATACATTAAGTTGGTATGTTCTTTTTTAATATAATTTAATATTCATATCTAATAATACTGTATGATACATTATACACTTCTCAATAGCCCGTAACACACATTCGGTTTTTTGAGTATTTCATCATCTCTCATCTTCGCCGTGGTCCCGTCTGAAATCTAGGCCGCAAACCAACTTCCCCCAGGCGTCCCGTTTCTGGGCGAGTCTCTCCAGCTGCCCCAATGTTTGACCATCTGCTTAGCATCTGCTCCCAGGTAACGGCGCCAGGTGTTTCCAGGCCGCCCTCTGTTCCTTTTCGTCTGGGGGTTTCATGTGAGAGATTGCCTTGTCGCATCGGATATAGGCTTACAAAGGGGTTGCCTATACACTGCCAACGTCTCTGAAGGATGTCTTCTTCAACTTCAACTGGATGCTGCTTTGATCTTTCTAATTCTGCGTGTGAGATCTTGTCTGGCCAGCGGATCTAGTGGATCTTCCTGATGCAGGTGTTAATGAAGACCTGTATTGTCTTTATGGTGGTGTCAGTGGTTTTCCAGGTTGCCTCGCATTGGACTGTGATGGGTGTGTTGTTGGATGAGTTTGTCTTGATCACCTTGCTCTTCTCTCTGTTGATGGTAAGGCCCAGTCTATGTTTGTCTTTTCCTGCATCTGTTTTTGGGTGAGGGAAAGAAAAGCCAGATTATCGCAAAGTCGAGGTCTTCCAACTGTTTCAAGAGTGTCCATTGTATTCCACTCCGCTTCTGATCCGTCGAGGTCTTCATTACCCAGTCTATGGCCAGCAGGAAAGGGGATTTGAGAGTAAGCAGCCTTGCCTAACTCAGGTTCTCACTTCGAAGGCGTCCGTGAGCTTTCTGCGATGAGCGATTCTGCAGATCACCCCTTTATACGACTTCATGATGTTGGTAATCTTTCCTGGCACTCCGCAGTGTTTCAGAAGTCTCCAGATGGACTCCCGGTCAATGCAGTCGAACGCCTTTCATAGTGGATGAGGTTGACATACAGAAGCGAATTCCACTCCAAAGATTGTTCTAGAATGATGCGCAAGGTTGCGATCTGGTCCGTGCACGATCACTCCTTTCGAAAGCCGGCTTGTTGGTCACGTAGATGCGGGTCTAATGCGTCTTTCATTCGGTTCAGCAGGATGCGATTGAACGCCTTGCCTGGGAAGAACAATAGCGTAATTCCCCGGTAGTTGGAGCAGGAACTGAGGTCGCCTTTCTTGGGGAGCTTGATAAGGTAGCCCTCTATCCATTCTGTTGGAATTTCTTCTTCTTCCCATATCTTGCTGAAGACCGGATATAGTAGCTCCACACTGGTCTCAACGTCAGCCATAAGCATTTCTCTTTAGTATGTCTTGTATGGTAGTTGACAGTCTATTGTAAAAGTTGTCCTTTTCGTCATCTTCACTGTCGTTCGTCGGGGCGTAGCAATTGATTATGTCCACGTTTACCCTCTTCTTCTTTGTAAGGAAAGAGGCCGTCATGATCCGTGGTCCGTGCGCGTGCCACCGATGAGCTCTCTGTGTGCCGACTTGGAAAGCATCATGGCTACTCCCTAGATGTGTGCTGCATACTCCTGCTCATGCCCCGAGAACAACAGTAACTCAACGGAAGTCAGTCGCTCAATCTTGACCCACTGATCCCTAGGAAGGTGATGTTGAACTTTCTCATCTTTGCGGCCACTTGTGCTGTCTTTCCAGTCTCTTACATGGTTCGGACATTCCATGTATCTGTGGTGGTTGTGGTCCTGGTGGAGATGACGGTCTTCGGCATGCCAGCTTCAAGTTGACACTGGCTTTCACCGTCCGGCATCATCCTCCACCTTCTTTCTGGTCAATGATGTATGTTGTTATTCTGTTTGGCGTTTCTGTAGCAATTAGGTTTCAACAGGGTATGGTAGGTAGCCATACGCCCAACCTTCCTCCTATTTCAGCGCGGGCTTTGGGCCGTCATTTGCGGAATTGGTTTTGTATTTATCAAAATAAATACACAAATAAAAAGGAAGAAAAAGAAGGCATAAAAAATGCGCGCAAGCTTTTCTACTTAGTTAAATCCCAACTAAATATTTGCTATTCAGGAATATAAACAAATTATATAACATAACGAATTTTAGTTTTTGTGTATTAAATGATGTTTTAGATTATATATCATTCTATACATGATTGATACGGTTAAAACTGTTTTACTGCAACATACTAATACTCATTCTTTGCTTTATATTGTAATTCACGAAATTCACTAAAAATGAACTTATTCTGATCGCGTGATATGACAATGGATCTCATAATTTTCTTCCGTTTATCTCTTTTCCTTTTATTATAATGCAGTCATTTTGTTTTGGGACGATTGAACTTTACCGGTACGCAACACTTAACATCGAACAGCGTACCCTAACCCTAACCCTTAACACCTAACACATAACAACTAACGCAACACCTTATAATCTTTTTTATCCTATATATTTCCTTAGTATCGGGGGCTAACGCCCCCAAACCCCCGCTTTGTCGATAGTGGTAAACAACTGCGTACCGGTAAAGTTCAATCTAGCCTTTGTTTTTACTCATAAGGCGCGTTTTGGTAACATGACCACGTACGTCGCTGGCCAGGTCTACAGAAAAGCTCCTCACCAAAGGCTGCTGTTCCGGAAGTGCCTCCATGGCCTTTTTCGTCTCGTATATCACTGTCCGGATGTTGAGGCTTGTGCAGCAGTTGTCAATCGCCATGTCCACCTGTAAGGGAAGAAGGTTTGGTTCAAACTAATACACATGTACAGCTTCATATCTTTTTGAATGTCAGCCCGTCAGGGTAAAGCATGTAAAGATTCAAACCATATCATATAATATAATATAATATTAAACGACTGTAACATGACAACACGCACGAAGTAAACAACCCTTATTTACATGCATTTTTATATATTAGTTATCATGCAATGGAGTTAATGTTTACCAAATTGAACAAACACAACAGCAATATTTCACGCACGTTTTTCTCATTTACTGATACCAAAACGATTTCTAGAGAAGCTACTAGTGTCAGCTATATAACTATCACATCCTTGACATGTCTGGGGGTGTTTCTATTGGTTACCGTCACACGCTAAAATATTTACGAAAAAACAAATATGAAAGATAATTAATGATTTCACGCTGGTAAGTACGGGAAATAATCACACCCTCTAAAAGGAATAAAGCAACCCTGTCGTGCATCACAATGACATTAAGCGAATATATTTCGCGGATATTATGTAAATTTGTGTCGTTTTTTTACATTTACACCCCCGATGACAACCACAAACTAGAAATGGCGCGGCAGAGGCCGACGCGTAACCCCACGCCGCATGTTTGACCCAGGGGCGCCCCATGGTTGGTAATGGGTCCATGCATAGTTTAGATTGACCGTATTGTCATAAGAAAAGTTCAGTATCAATAAGAAGTGAATCGATGTAGAAATGAAGAAATTATAGTTAAAGACAATTTTGGGTGAGTGTGTCCTATTATGGACGGGGCGCCCCAGGGTTGGTAAAGGGGCCATACATAGTTGAGATTGACCGAATTGTCATACAAGATGTTCAGTATCAATTTGAAGTAAATCGGTGTAGCAATGAAGAAATTATAGTAAAAGGCAATTTTGGGTGGGCGTGGCCTATGTGGGCGGGGCGCCCCAGGGTTGGTAATGGCGCCATGCATAGTTGAGATTGACTGTATTGTCATAAAAGAGGTTCAGTATCAATTTGAAGTGAATCGGTGTAGAAATGAAGAAATTATAGTAAAAGGCAATTTTGGGTGGGCGTGGCCTATGTGGCCGGGGCGCCCCAGGGTTGGTAATGGGGCCATGCATAGTTGAGATTGACCTTATTGTCATAAGAGAGGCTCAGTACCAATTTGAAGTAAATAGATGCAGAAATGAAGAAGTTAATGTAAAATAACATAAAAAATGAGTGAAATCTCTGACCCGGCCCCGCCCCAACCCCCATAACTTTTGACCGTGGAGTCAGATAAAAATGCCGTCTCTGTCACCTTCGCACATATGCTCATAGCTACTATGTATGTAAGTTTCAAGGTTCTAGTGCTAATAATGTAGGAGGAGCAGGTGGCCAGGACGGACGGACAGACGCACATCAATACTATATCCCCACTTTTTCGCCGAAAAACGTGGGGATAAAAATACTGTGCGTGTGGAGAGACACAGGAATCAATGCTAATGAAAGAATGGAAACGCTTCGCGGCCTCGGAGTTGATATGGAATGTTGACATGTATCTCGCTGAGAAAGCAATCCTATGCGAATATTAAGAAAACAACAATATGCATGCCTCTAAACCTCACATTACTCGCATAGCTGATGTTTTTGTATGTATATTTATTGAGAATATTCCGCCGGTTTAATAGTATTTCAGTTTCATTATCTCAGGCAGTTGACATGGTCTATTACTTTACCCGGGCTAGCTGTTTCCAATTACATAATCAGTACTTAGTACACACACCTATATTATGCCAATAACTGACATAATATCGGTGATGGAATGGTTTTAGTGGTGGTCTTTCACTTAAACAATTGTCGGCCTCTACTAAGAATATGTCTTTTGAAGCAAGATATTTGTGAATGGTTTGTACAACAAATAATATATAATAAAGTCCAAGAGCATGTTTTACAATTCGGCGTTATCATTTGAGTAAGGTCAAATACATAATAAACTGTGGGCATGTAGGGAGGCTAATTGATTCTATATCACAATTGATTTTTAGATAAATAATGTATTTAATCATTTAATGTTATAATGCAAATCTAATGGGCAGACAGAACAACACACGGTTTCTTTCGAGTTTATAGTATGCCCTCCTTGGCGTAGGGGCACTTAAATAAGACAATGATATTCGCTTTTCGGCCCGTTTGTATGAATGTGGAACAATTCCACATTACTATTGCAAAAGCTTTACTTCTATAATACGGCTTAATATGAACGTAGATATATGCCATGCCAATAAAATACGGGAGACATTATGGGTGTCTTCAAATATCTAATGTAAAGGTCAAAAGGAAACGTGGTTTCACAATCTGAATACACAATAATATACGCGTTCGATAATTTAATCATACAATAAAAAGCGTAAAAAGATAACATCACTAAGTCAAATGTTATCAAGATAGTCACACAGTGATATTCTCAAAATAGCATATTATCATGAAAGCAGATCGAAATATTTCAAAACAGTCTTGAACAAAAATGCTCATAAAGATTAGGATGGCAGCGTTAACTTAACCATGCTTTATGAACAGTTTACAAAATACTATACTATACCAAATCCTACGCTTTAACAAAACCATACCAAAACTAAAACATTCTTAGGCCACTCCAAATTGATCTGTTGGTCGTCGGATTTGCCGCACCTATTTTTTCAAAATGGAAAAAAAAAAAACAAATTTTTTTACAGATTGCACTCATTTTTGCGTCCTTCTTTAACCATAGCGAATGCATTTTTTATTTGTGAAAGAAAAAAAAACGCTATCTATCAGAAACGATTTTGACGCTGAATACAAATGACAAATATTGTGTTTCGTAACCTTTTTAATCGATAACTGCAGACGCTAAAAAGTTCGATCGGGACGACCAGAAAAATGGCTTCCTGCGCGAGCAGGTCATGTTTCGCTGTCGTGACCGTTTTTACAAATTGCGGTGAAAAGTTGCTGCAGCCAACCCTTAACAATATAAACACATCTTCTACGTTCTGTGACTTATTTGAATGCGTTTGTTTACGTTCGAACATGAATCCATCAGCAGATACCGTTGAAGCATGTTCAATTTCAAACAACATCGGGAAACATGACGTAAGATTTTGTTATACTTTTTCTTCATTAAATTGGCATATGGACGGTATGTCCCTATATGTAGGCACATTTTTCCTATAACACAATTTTAAGTGATCAAAAATTAAAATAAAATCATTAAATGCTGGTTCTAAAAATTTCACAGGGACAACGTTTTATAATTTTTAAAATACATGGTTGACGGAACATGTTTAACAGCTAGGTCCGTGTATTTCAGAAACATCAAATAAGTTCCTTGTAATGTATACATTTATTTCAGAAAAATACAATACCGTACTAGCCATCGATAGTCCCCTTTTAAAATAAGGTAGCGACAATGGATTATATGCATTACCTTTTTCCGACTGTCTGTCATCATCATTTTAATGATTGTCCCTCTTCAAGTGCTATTGCAACATGGCATACCTTTGTCGGACCGTATTTGGTACAAAAACGAATATGGTACAAGTTTGTACCATATTCGGCCGAATATGGTACAACTGTCTAATTGTACCATATACGTATCTGCAGTTTTGGGGTAAAATGCCTGACCGAATATGGTACAAACTTGTACCATATTCGGATGAAAAATGTACCACATTCGTTCCGAATATGATACACACTCATCATCGTAATCATCATCATCATCATCATCGTTATCTCATCATCATCATCATCATCATCATCATCGTTATCTCATCATCATCATCATCATCATCATCATCATCATCATCATCATCATCATCATCACATCAATTATCAACACCCCAATGATCATCATCGTTGTTATCTTTACCAACACCACCATCATCATCACCATCAAAACCAACATCATCATATCCATTATCATGATCGTAATGGTGATCACAAAAGTTTTTTTTGTGATGATAATGACAGCGATGTTTTCGGTCGATAATGAGGATGTTGTGATGATGATGACGACGATGAGAATATCATCATCATCATCGGCCAATAAACATCGCCATCATCATCATCACAAATATTTTGTTATCATCATCATCATTATCATCATCGTCGGCCGATAAACATCGCCGTCATCATCATCTAAAAACTTATCATCATCATTATAACCATCATCATCGTCCGATAAACATCGCTGTCATCATCATCCCAAAACGTTTGTTATCATCATCATCATCATCATTATCATCATCATCATCATCATCACCACAATCATCAAACCCCAATCATCATAACCACTGTCATCATCATCACCACCACCATCATCATCACAATTTTTTTACCATCATCATCATCACAAATGTTTTGTCATCATCATCATCACATATTCATTTTACATTTTGTATTTTATAATTTGTTTCATTCAAGAGATTCAACAAACTTGTACTTTTTTCATTTATTGGTATACTGACAGGATTTTTCAAAGTAATATTGAAGAACATAGAACAGCATTTAAATTTTAATCCAACTGTAGCATTTTGACAAGACATAATATACATATATACATTCATTTTAGTAGCAGCCAAAATATCCCAAATGTGCTTCGTAAAAAGTTACCAGTAAATGAGCAAATGACAACAAATTTCCGGTAGAAGAACATAATCATCAATCACAAAAATAACATAACAGGTTTCCAAACACCGATATACATGTATATTTCACCTGTAATGTCTGTACATGACATCTATGATATCATACCAACCGATTCCACTAACACGCAAACGCAGCCATGCGTTTGCCCATTTTGGCCCCTTGATGATTTCTTTTATTGCCGAAATAAGACCGCTGTTTCTGCCCGCTCTTGTTAATAGGAAACGAACGCTAACAGGATTTCTGTTACTAGTATCTAGTCCAATATCCGGCCGAATGTAAATTCTAGGTGTTTGCAAACTCATTGACCTTATTAAATCTCTAAAGGGTTTGCCGACCTTCGCCAACACAAACTGGATTGACGGGTTTGATTGTATGCAGAACTTAAAAATTTCAACTTGAATGTGAAGTGGTAACATCAGAAATGGAAAAGTCGTTCGCTTCTGTGCCCTCCTATTGTTTATCATATCTTGAAGCTCTTTCAGGGCTGAACCCACAGAGACGTCACCGTTGTCGCCAGAGTCACCGTTGTCGCCGGAGTCACCGTTGTCGCCAGACGCAGCGTTGTCGCCGGAGTCACCGTTGTCGCCGGAGTCACCGTTGTCGCTGGAGTCACCGTTGTCGCCGGAGTCACCGTTGTCGCAAGAGTCACCGTTGTCGCCAGACGCAGCGTTGTCGCCAGATGCAGTGTTGTCGCCAGACGCAGCGTTGTCGCCGGAGTCACCGTTGTCGCCAGACGCAGCGTTGTCGCCGGAGTCACCGTTGTCGCCGGAGTCACCGTTGTCGCTGGAGTCACCGTTGTCGCCGGAGTCACCGTTGTCGCAAGAGTCACCGTTGTCGCCAGACGCAGCGTTGTCGCCAGATGCAGTGTTGTCGCCAGACGCAGCGGTGTCGCCGGAGTCACCGTTGTCGCCAGAGTCACCGTTGTCGCCAGACGCAGCGTTGTCGCCTGACGCAGCGTTGTCGCCAGACGCAGCGCTGTCGCCAGAGTCACCGTTGTCATACGACTGTTCTAAGCGTGATATTATGTCCTTGTACACGCGTTGATTGATACGGATACTAACGTAATGCATGCCAAATCCTTCTGGGAAATACCCCAATGCAATTGTTCCAACATCACCATCGAACTTTCCATCTGCTGACACAATTGATGAGTGTTCTAGTCCTCGGGTAGAAACTACCAGGCACTGCAAATTATATTCTCTCATAAGTGCAATGAGCGTGAGGTTGTCGCCGTATGTCCCATTCTTAGACATATTCTTAACGTATTCATCAAATGTTTCATCATAGACAAAAGTTTCATAGAAATATCTGTTTTCTACAATGTGATGGACTGCTTCCTTACGTAAAGCATCTACGTCTTTGTATATACCAATTTTACCAAGTTGATGCGATATAGCAGCAAATTGACAATTTCCATCCGGATTTGGGTCCATGGCAATATTCACCCCATCCAACAACTGCAGATTTTCATGGTGTGTTAAAACATGATAGTACTTAGTTCTGTGATTTTGTTTCTCTGAGCGGTTCTGTTTTAATGAATGTTTTTTAATTTTTCGTTGTTTCTCTAACGCAACAGTTAGGCTAGTCATGTTTTCGACCCCAACCGATTTGCTTACGAATCCAAGTTCGGGTTTGTTCGGTACTTGAAATGACACGATATAAACACCATTTCGTTTTACTTTTTCTACCTTGCCTTCGATAACATATCTTTTGGTTGGCACCCTGGATTTTCGAAAGGGATAGCGAATTAATACTGTCTCTCCTACTTTGTACTTGCTTGGGGAAGTTGCGTTTTTCAACAGCGACCTGTAAGCCTTTTTATTTGCTCGCCGTATGGTTTTCTTTATTTCACGAGAACTATGACGTTCTTTGGTAAAAACATGACTTCTTCCGTAGTAGGCTTCAAAGGGCGTGAGACCCCCAAGAACTCGTTTGAAACTTGTGTTTATGGCAAAGGCTAAATCTTGAAGCCCTTCGACCCAGTTAAATCCACGTTTACTTTTTGTTGCAAATAGAATCTTGGCCTTTATAACACTGTTTGACCTTTCACACTTGCCCTGTGATTGAGGATGATACGGCCTACTATTGATCATTTTGATGTTGTACTTGTTCAACAAAAGTTTCATACTAGGGCCTTTAAATTCCAGTCCGTTGTCACATTGGATGATGTCAGGGGCAAGGTTAACCATCAACACGTCCTCTAATGCCTTTGCAACTTCACGCGAACTCTTCGTTTTCAGGGGTTTTGGCATAACGTACCTAGAATAAACGTCCACGACTTGTAGAATATAACTGTATGTGGACCCCTTGTAGCTAACACTTTGATTTTTCATGTTAATTATGTCAATCTGCCATCTTTTGCCTGGTTCCTCTTCTGTAATTGTCTTTGGCTTTGGCTTGTTTGTAAATCTCAGATACTTCTCATGGTAATACTTGCTATTGTACAGTATTTCAAGGATAGCTTGTTCCGAGAACCCCGTGTAATTTACTTTCAGTTTGTTGTAAATAACCCTTGCTCCACATCCTTTGTTTTCCATGAACATCTTCTCAACAAATCTAGGAAGATCTTCTTTCACAAGGACTTGCTTTCCGCCACACAATAAAGAACCCCGGTCACCAAGCTCGAAGTCCTTACGTTTTCTAATCATGGCCAAACAATTATTCTCTTCAGGTGTCCGTTTCTTCACAGGGACATCGAACGATCCGTTTAAACATCTGACAATAATGTCGTACTTCGACCTGGGCAAGCACCCTAATTGCTTCCTTTTTCTCCTAATTGCTTCCTTCATCTGAAATAATATAATAAGTTGTTATACATTTATACTTCATTAGTTAATAGAGCTTGTATTGAACACCGCGTGTCGAAAACGAATGTCTCACGACATGAGCTGAGCTAAAATCACTCGTCTGATAGCTCCGCTAAAATTTACAATCCGAACTTCCGGGCAATATGCGCAATGAAAGTAGCAAGTACTTCATGTAAAGTTTCATTGAAATCCAACCGAATTCAAATTCAGGGGAAAAATAGCGGGCAAACTTATGGCGGTCAACGGACAAACGGTCTGTAGAAACCAATGCTACGTGGATGGAAGGGATATAAAGAAGGGGCCCTGGGGGCCTAGGTCGCTCACCAGAAGTCACGACTAGGCAGGGTTCGAAGGTCAAAGACCTATAAACTCCATAAAATTTAAAATGTTCAAATCTACAGATTACAGGAGCTCGATCTGATTTTGGTGGAAAATACACTTTCGAAAAAATGACTGTAGCTTAAATATTTTAGCAGTTTAGGAGTTACGCACCCGGAAGAAATGCCACGGACAATTGGATAGACGGACGGACAACTGCAAATGCACTCTGAGGGGGGGGGGGGGGGCATAAAACATAAAAATCAATGCATGTTAAAACATCAATGCATATTAAGACAACTGAAAATTAAAATTATGTACAGTACTTACTGTCAAGAATTCTTTTGAAGTTTGAAGAAAGTTTGGATTTCAATTCTTTCTAGTCGAAAATCACAACTTTTCTTGCCGACCGCCAAGTCAAATATGGTTACTGACTTCTGAGTAAGACTCGTGTGCAAAATTCCCGCCTTTTTAAAGCGGCACGTTATCAAAGAAAAAATCGGAAACTTCAAAGCTTTGTCGGCTTCTCAGCAATATGACGTCGGAACGACAAATCAACTTTACAAAGTAATGTTTAGGAATACAGTCACACCTGTCTAAAGCAGCCAGTCAAACATCCTTATTTTTGGAGAGATATATTCATTTAAAAGAGCTCAAAATCTCTTAAATCGGATTTTGGTGAAAATACACTTTCGAAAAAAAAAGTTTTAAAAATTTGAAAATTGCTATTAATGATCTCCACGAAAGTATCTGGCCCGCCCGGGAATCGAACCCAGGCCGCCTGCGTGCCAATCTGACGCGCAACCGACTGAGCTAGCCGGCGAAACAGTTACACAACCAGCAAAATCCATGTAAAGTGTGGTTAGGTTAGCTGTTTCTGTTACTGCTAGTTACGACGACGACGACGACGACGACGACGACGATGATGATGATGATGATGATGATGATGATGATGATGATGATGATGATGATGATGATGATGATGATGATACTTTTGTCACTTCCAATATTAGGTTAATACAATGTATTTGAGTTTGAAAAAAAGTTTACACATCGGCAGACTATTTCATTTATTAAGAAATACATAATTTATGTACCATATACGTAGGCCATTTTCATTTTTATGAGTTTTTTTGGTATGTACCAAATACGTTTTGGCGAGCATAGAAAAACTTATTCCAACCGAATATGGTACAATGTTTGTACCATATTCGGTCGAAAATTGTACCATCTTCGGTCCGAGTATGGTACATTTGTACCATATTCGGCCGAATATGGTACAAATGTACCATATTCGTTTTTGTACCAAATACGGTCCGACATACCTTTTCACAGCTTGCAATATGGTAAACATTTTCACAGCTTTCACTGTTTAAAACTTCAAACAAATATAAGAAGCAGTAAGTAAACATGTGTCCCTCACTTCAATGATATGGTTTACATGTATATTTCGTGGTCAAAGGTCATATGCAACTTACTGCTATAAATATGAGGTCGATATATATTCTTTGTTTAACATAACGAAGTCAAAGAGAATTGATTTGAATGTTAAATATAGCTGTTTAAACCTGTATCTCCCGATAATGCAATTTTTTTTCTATCGAAATGTGATTTTTTTTATTCTTCGCTCTTCGCTCGCTCGAGAATTTTCCTGTTTTCACAAAAAATACTTCTTTTTTTCGCTCGCCTCTTGAACTTTTTAAAAAATAAATCCGTAGACCAACATATCAATTTGGAGTGGCCTTACCGCAATAAACAAAACCAAACCAAAAATAACAAAACTAAACCATGCGTAAGTAATCTCGACGCCCTGTGTTCGCACCTGGTGTTTGATGTTAAGCCCGTCCTTGATGGCCGCAACAAGCTTTTGTACGGCCCAGAAAAAGCCCTGCTCCTGCATCTGGTCGATACTCAGGCGGTTCAGCCGGCTGGTCACGGAGCTGGGTCTGAAACACGAACGCGAAAACGTATTGTACTTAAACGGATGTCATGACATACTACCCACATATCCTCACGTGAATATGGTGGAAACTTATTTTATGATATGATGTGTAATGCATTTGATGGTATAAATGTAAGCAATAGGAAAATGCAAGCTTTTTTGCATTATTTGTTCACAAGTGACTTTCAACTACATTATGTTTGATCCATGCACAAAATGACAGCCATCTAGTATGCCAGTACCGGTGTATTTAGTTTAAGGTAAATACTCGAGACTACCTATAGAATTTCAAAATGCTATTTTATTTTCAAAATACACACATGACTTCATCTTTCGAACAATATATGGCGATACATTGGAAAATGGGTTGACAGTTGTGACCTTTTATACAGTTAAAAATGTTATTATGACAGTGAATTCTAAACCTGTTACCAAACCGTAACCGTTTTATAATGGAAATTGTGCTGCCTTGTGATCCGGAGTTTCATAGCCACTGTCATTCTTGCTAGAGGAACGTAACACGGTACGAAAGTTCGGGTTATTTTTTAAACCGATGGAAATCAATACATGCCAATTTTAATCAATCACGTAATTTAGAAAGACTTTACTGTATGTGCATGTACTGTTTTTTAAAGCTTGACAGCATTAACACTGAACTCGTGAAAGCAATGAGCATAAAATGAGTCGTTTTCTGAGAAAATTGCGCTTAATGCATGTGCTTAAAGTGTCATCCCAGATTAGCCTGTGCAGTCCGCACAGGCTAATCAGGGACGAAACTTTCCGCTTTTTTTGACATTTTTCGTTAAAATGAAGTCTCTTCTTAGCAAAAATCCAATTTTGGCGGCAGGTGTCGTCCCTGATTAGCCTGTGCGGACTGCACATGCATTATGCCCAGTCTTGTCAAAACGCGACTCACTTTGATTGTTTCATATACGAGTATTTGCAATCGGTTGTGTTCGTTCACGCACAAGTTGAACAAGGCGATATAAAACACTTAGGCTGTTTTATGTTGTGAGGTTCCATCGATTTAAAAATAGCTTTAATTACAGAAACCACTATATTAATCGTAACGTTATTTTAACAAATATCCATGCATAAAAGTTAGTGGTAGGTTAATATTGGCGATCTTATGTCATTGTTTGGACGAGCATATCACTATTTCTCTCCCAAACATGTTTATAGGGTCGTACGTACACATTAATTCAAACATTAATTCTTATTTTTTATTGGGTTTTATTATTATATGCAGACCAAAGTATAATCTATAAAAAAAGGTGACCTGTATGTGTATTTAATAAAGGTATGCATTTTGGATGCACGTGCTAGGTACATTAAGCCATATGATTTTACGGAACGTAAGATGTAAATGCAAAATTGTACTACTTAACATTTTAATAGTGAGGTTAAAGGCACTATGCTGAATTTTAGAGGGTGTCCCAAGACATCAGTTAAGGCAGAGTTTTCGTCCACCTCTCTTCACCAAATTGAATTGTATAATTATTACAGTTGAGACACCCATTACATATAAAATATTCATTCACTAACAGTAGGTTGTATAAATAAAATCGATAAGCTGCATCTTGCGAAGCCAATCTGAAATATGTCTTCAAAAGTGGAAGCTGGCGCTTGTACCATTATTAAACTCATTCACAAAGTTCACCAATATATCAAAACGGACGCTCTCAAAACTGTTACTTCGTCAATAAAGCACGTGCGTAGCCTACCTGCGCTGATTGGCCTCCATGTCACGGTGAGTGAGCAGCAGGTACCCCATGACAGCGCCTACATTAGCGCGTCCGGCCTCGTTCTCGCAGGTGAACAACATTGCCGGCTGACCGTTATCGCGAGTGAAGAGCGGCGAGTCCTGAAGCATAGGAATGTTAACAAGAACAATTTTGCCAGCTCAATTTCGGTCTCAAAAGTGCATCCTGTTTTTGTCTCAATACCAAAGTGTACTGGAATGGGATACGGGTTACCGTTTGTACAACGTGATGTAATGTGACACTTTTTCTCGAAACACGCACAGTTATTTCATATGAAAATCGCATCTTTTAATGCCAGGTAATCGAGTTTATATATGTCCGTGAATCACAGACTGTTTAGTTGTTGTAAACTGGATCTATGTCTGTTAATTTGTTTGGGGTTTGCACTTCTTTCAATAACATTTGAGTAATTAATATGACGGCGTTAAATAAACCACCGCTCACTTGTTCACTGTTTGTTGGTATACCAGTAGTTTGTACACATCCTTATTCTAGTAACTGAAAACTGCCATATTTGAACCTGAGGTATGAGCGAGAACTGCCACAAAAAGGGATTCGCGATCCCCGGATTTGTAGCGGTCTACCAAACTGAGCGAGCTGGATCGTCATCTGCATCTATGCAAATTGCGTTCACAACATTCAACAGGTTTTAAACATAAAAAAACCCACCCCCTCAATACAAAAAAGAAAAGTAAATGAAATATTATTATAATTTTGCTGTTGGTGATTACATAGTGAACATGGTTCGAATGTGGAATATACGAATTTGGAATATTAATTTTTTACCACATCAATGTTTATGATCTTAATATTTTGCCTGTAACACAGATTGGATTAACACCAAAGTTATGACACCACGAAGGGCGCATAGGTAATACAACTTTCACAAGTTCTAATCTATAGTAACACATGTCTTTGGAAGGGGTGGGGGAGCTCGAATGACATACCTGGTAACTATCACTATAGAATGTATGCGTGTTATAAGTTTATTGTTTCTATATCAACAGTTCACGGATACTTTTATAGTAAAATGCTTTAATTTCGCTCTGACAACAAAAGTACTCGTACCATCCATGAAAATATTACGATTACCAGGGACCTATACAAACAAATAGGTCCCTGCGATTACGATGGACTTTCTGTCGAAACTAATGTCACTACAGGTTATGTCATGAAACCGCTCATGTACATTGACAAATAATTATACAATTGGATTATATGTAAGAATTTTAAAGATGTCGACTGATATTGATATCGTTTCAATGCACAAGAACATAAAAATAACTTCCACTCAAATTCAAACGAAAACATAAACACTACTTTGTAACTACGGAGACCATATTTTATTGGTTTAATCTTGAAAGTGAAGAGAAGCAATTACACAACTGTCAGAGCGATAGGAGAATTACCCTACCAATTACCAATACAAGCTGGAACGTCAGCAAACGCTACCGATTACACAAATAGGCGTTAAAGCATTTAAACAGGAATTCGAGAAAATGCTAAAATAATCTTATATTCACCGCTACTTCGACATGACCCTCGAAATCGTTTTACAAATGGACTAATCCATTCTTCAAATTGACAAGGAGAAAATCCTGTCTTTCCCAATATAGCCAACTTTATACCAAGCTTATCCTGGACATTCTCTTTGCATTTGAAATAACAATTTTGCATTATATGTGTCTTGTTCTGTGAAAGCTGGTCATAATGCATATGCGTAAAGTGTCGTCCCAGATTAGCCTGTGCAGTTCGCACAGGCTAATCAGGGACGACACTTTCCGCTTTTATGATATTTTTAGTTTCAAGGAAATCCCTCCTTACCGAAAATCAAGTTTAGGCGGAAAGTATCGTCCCTGATTAGCCTTTGCGGACTGCACAGGCTAATCTGGGTTGACACTTTACGCACATGCATTATGCCCAGCTTTCATAGCACAAGACACATATGCTTAATCTCGTTTCCTCGACAATACACTTATTACCAATATGCTTATAATCAATAGTTAAGTAATATATTAAGAGCGTTTTCATTATCTACGTTTTATTTGTCGTCATTTTGACAAAACGTTATTACTATAAAATGACGTCAACATGTACATAAATCCTTGAATGTGCTATGTATTTGAACCCGGTCTTATGCTATGGATTTCAACCTTTACATGTGCCATTTCTGTCACCTCTTAAACTTGCTATGGGTTTATACCATAACTTGTATTAGATTACAGATTCCAACCAACTTGCGATATGAATTAGAGCCCTGATCCATGCTTCTGAATAGAGACCTTAAACACTCGCTATGGATTTGAGTAGTCTGTGCTAGGGTTTTGAACGTTTACTTTAACTATTGATTTAAACAATCGCAAATCCTATCGATTGAAACCATCGCGTGCGATTTTGGTTTGAAACTCCACCTTTGCAATTAATTTGTGCCCTGCCTTTAATATGAAATGGAACCTTTACCTATGCTTCGATTTTGAACCCTCACATGCGCTATGGGTTTGAATCTTCAACTTTGCTATTTATTTGAACCCTCATCTTTTTACGAATTGTAACCATTCCATGTGCTATTGATTTGATCCCTAATCTTTTAAATGGATTTGAACCATCACATACTCCTTGAATTTGAACATGAATATTATCTGTGCTGTTGATTTGAACTTTGCTATGGATTTGAACCCTCATCTTTGGCGTGGATTTGAAAAACCCAACTTTGCAATAGATTTGTGTATTGATAATTGCCACGGATTTTGGTCATTTTCTGCACTATGGATCTGAACCTCACCTGTGCTATGGAGATGAAGTGGTCAACCTCCAAATCAGGGGGCGCCGCATACAACGGAAAGCAAAGTCTTCGATACCTGAAAATGGAACCGCACTCGAGTACATCGACAATGTTGTGAATATTCAAGTGCCCCATTATAAGCAGAAATTAAATAGTAAGTTGGTGTAAGTATTTATCGCCCCCCTTATTTTGTTGTATGCCAATCGAAAAGCCTTGCATGTCTGTCCGAATAAACAGTAGACTTCACATCACTTTGAGATTAAACACGAGTTAAATAAAATATAGTCAAATCTTAAAGAAAACGGAACCACGAATAATGTTCTCCCAAGCTTAACATGGACACAGTGAACACAATAGCAGCTTGGTGATATGAAATCCCTTCAGTTATCTCAAAGATCAATTGTTTCATCACGCGAACTCACACTTCAGGCTCGTTAAGATGCCAAATTTCATTTTATCTGAATGAGATTACATGTTACGAGTGACGCTCGATTATCAATTTCCTGCCTCAGATATTCCATGCCGCAAACATGGGAAATCTATGTTGAACTACTGGCCTCATTGTTTATGATAGTACAGTTCAATCAAAAAGTTATTATTAAAACAAATACACCGTAAAACCCCTCAAAGAACATGCAAGCCCATTTGTGATTTGATTTGCTGTTTATATAAGTAGCACAAATATGGTCATCTTGATTCACTATGCGAAAAGGTGTAATAAGAAGGGAAACTGCAAATTTATGTTAACAACCAATGTGGAATAGATGTATTATTTTACTATTGCATGTTAGTGTTTAAGTCGTATCTATATTTGTCACATATTACTAGACAATATAACTTCTTCGCGAGTAAATAACAGTAATACATAGCTTTACTGATTTGTAGCGTGCATAGTTTAGCAGTCTATTTTATATATATATGTATGTATGTATATTTCTAATTACAGCCATATATAATTCTTTTGGCTTTAGTTAACGCCTAAAACCAAAACTTTGATATGTCAAGCCTCTTTACTTAGTTCTAGGTTTGACACCTCAGTTAGCGACAGGGAGGGGTTTGATAACGCATAAACATGGCCCTTTATTAGAGTCCCCGTTCGCGGAGATATATACATGTATGGGCAGAATAGTAAGGAAACGTGTTTTTATTTAGGATATAACTGATAATCCGGTTGAAATTGGTTGAAAACAAACAATATAGCGGTTTTTATTATGGGGTCGAGTACGGTAAAGTACGAAAACGACTAATTAATCTTAATAAATCGACACTTTAATTCAAACCAAAACAAATAAAATTGCGGATACGGGCGAATTTAGCGGAGAGAAGGAAAGAACAAATGCAAATACATCTGTTACATACGGAAAATGAGTTGCAACAGTACGTTTTTGCTAAATCTATGTCCTATTTATCTTTCATATGCTTATAATGTTTAGAGAAAGCTAAATATAGATATAATTTGCATAACTAGCGACGCTGCAATGATTTTCGCCTATTTCAAGTCTTTATGATAATTTATATATTATTTTATCGATTCAAAATCGATTTTTACCAAGTTTTCGATGTCAACTTCGATAAAAAAATATTTCAATGAATTTATGTAAAGTTTATTTCGTATAGCAATTTCTCGCTATACGATTTATATGCAAAAAAAACGATCTATTCCGCGAACGGGGACTTCAACACTATTATCTTAGTTTCGGACTGGACAATATGCAATATTTAATAATTCTCAAGTATAACGCCTAATTTAATTTCCCCTCTTACCTTAGTTTAGGGTTTGAGAAGGCAAGGCGAGAGTACACTTCCTCCGAGACAAGAAGATTGTCCTCGAACTGCACGGGATACACGTGCGGCTCGCCTATGAGGCTGGTAGTGT
Source organism: Dreissena polymorpha (assembly GCF_020536995.1). Lineage (NCBI taxonomy): Eukaryota > Metazoa > Mollusca > Bivalvia > Myida > Dreissenidae > Dreissena > Dreissena polymorpha. The sequence continues at coordinate 34,945,276 of NC_068356.1, forward strand.
CGTTGTAGAAATAGAACTGGTTGTCATCTTTGTTAGTGGCCAGGGCTATCACCTGAAAAGAGAAATAAATCGCAATAAAAAGGCGCAGATAGGGACTAATATCACATTAAAAACACGATGCCATTTTCTACCAGAAAAGTCTCTATAACGCGCAAAATCAACGAAAATTTCGTAAAGTATTTCGTAAAAAAAGTTTACACTTAAATAATCAGTGTTCCTTATTGCAATAGCCACAATTTCAACGCTAGATGTGGTATGATTACATAGATCTTTGTAGATACAAAATGCTCGTCTTTATTTATTTGTGGCCACAATAAATTCCATGCTAATTTTCTGCGAATATATCTATTCATACGACACACGAACACTAAAATGGTACCATGTTAAAACCATAAAAAACGAGCATTTTGTATCCACAAACATCTATTTTACAAGACCACATTTGGTGTTGAAATTTCGGCAATCGCCATAACGAACAATGATTTTTAATTGCTTTGCTTTATTTTACGAAATATTGTACGAAATTTTCGTTGATTTTGAGTAGTAATGTTACTTTAATGCTCATACAAAAAAACTGTTCCAGTAATTAAAACAATATCCGATGAAGAGTTGTTTCAATGCTAATAAACGATTTTTTGAAGCCCAGGTGCTTTTAAAGTAATTCACTATATGGTTAGAAGAGTAAATCCAGAAAATATCAACAAACAAACAAAACGACTGGTTAATTCAAGATGATTCGTTTCACGACGCATGATTTCCTAACCCTATTTGACACTAAATTGGTGCCAAAATTCCAACACAAGAGTATCTTTGGCAATGAAAGTTACCGGCAATTCTTCAACATTTGTCAATAAGTAGTAAGAGTCATGTAAAGACACTTGTTGCTCACACGTGTAATTCGTTGTAATTTGCGTTTTACATTCTATAAAAGAGATTATTTTATTTCGACTTAATCAAGTTAAGCTCATCGTCATAAACATACATATGTGATAACAGCATGCGTTTCAATTGTGTACAAAGCATACATCAATTTGAAGAAAGATAAACTATAAAAAGAATGAAAACCAACATGTTTTCGTTATAATGTCATTTGGCTAAGGTTAATGCATAGTGACCATATAATGTCAAAACGTTGTTTAAAGCGGGTATATACGATTTTTATATGTGCTGAATTGTAAAATATTGATACAAATATGTTATAATAACACACAATATGCAAGAAAAATGATACATTTAAGACGAATTTTATAAAATACAGCAAATACAAATTAGCGCCCCGAGCCGATTGTGACGAAGATAATTCGTAATTATTTCCCTACAATAACCGATGCATTCGTCTTTTTAGTAAGTGTTCGTGTGTCGTATGAATCGATATCGCTGCAGGAATTTCAAATGAACCGTTAAACTAAATTTAGATTCACATCGTACATGCAGGATATACATGCTGGCGAATTCGGCTGTACAGCCTTTTTCGATTTCAGAATTTAATATCTGGCTTATTTAGCATTTTTCGACACATGTTCTTCTTAACTTTTATTTTAGTTTATATTGAAATATATGTATAATAAGTTTTTACACATTTTATATTAATAAATAAATATTTTACAAGATCGTATATACCCGCTTTAATAATTGCAACAATTATTACATTTTCATGTGCTTTTGCTTATCGTCTTTGTAAAAAATATGTTTTTATTACATATATAAGACACACAAAGTGGTATTCGTCCTCGATATCATTTATGTTGCTAAAAGCACGTATGCGTTAATCTCTAACCAGGCTCTGGTGTCTACCAGTTTCTATAAATAATTTGTGAGACGACAAACACAATTTAGCAATCATGTTCCTATGCTTTTTATTTTCAACAATATTAAGTTACGACGATCCTACGAATGCAGCACTATCAAAATAATTGACTGAATTGCTTTGTGAGCACATACCCGGAAGTAAATACAGGAATGTCAACACGTCACTAACTAGGTCGGTTAATCTTGCCAAAAGATTACCTTGTTGCCGAACTACATACAGCATTTCTCTAATCAGATGATACCATAATCATAATCTCGCGCTAGAGCCATCTTTTTCCAACTCTTTGAACATCAGAGTAAAGGTCGTACACAATATTATATTTACATTTTACAACCAGTTTATATCTCATGTTGTCCTGGAAATATTACTTTAACCTTCAATTCACTACCATAATTGATAGTTTTTCTTATTCACAAGTGACACATCAAGCAGAAGTATCAAATCAAAGGATGTTACAAAGTTATATGAACTTTTGTATAATGCAATTTGATACATTACTGCAATAAAGTATACATCGATGTATTTTGCCGAGAATAGCTTTACATGTAGAGTTACGTAGCCATATCAAAATAAAAATGAGTGTTGTTACAACAAAAACATTCAAGCTGTGCAATATGCATATGCAGTAGGGTTTTTATTGTAACAATTATAAGATGTAAATCGTGGTGATTTTCAAAGTGCATTAAACGTTTTTGTTTTCAGATGATGTATTTCATGTATAACATGATGTGATAACTCTAAAATATGTATGATTGGTATTGACTGTTTGGCAGTTTTATTTGCATTTATGTTAGTGAATCATGTGTTGCAACACGTGTCGTATTACATTAAGTCGCACTTAAATACCTTAACTTGTTATGAAATCCCTCGTACTGCTTCGTATACATGTAGATAATATAATTTGATTATCTTTAATATCTTTAGAATTTACCACAAAGAACAACACATTTGTATAATAGTTCGCAAATAAATATGCCTTGTGTTTTAACCCATTTATGCCTATCGTCTAGAAAAAAAGGCCTTGGCAAACAGCGTACACCCAATGAGACGCCGCATGATGCGGCGTCTCATCTGGGTCTGCGCTGTTTGATTAAAGGAATTTCTGTAAGAAATATTCTAAATATAGAAATAAATATACAAGACATCCCTAATTTTGGAAAGACATTGATCCAATTTAGATGGATGGGAGAGTCCACTAGGCATAAATGGGTTAATACAATCATTATAAGTTGTCTCCGTGCATGGTTTCACACATTATACCGACTATTGTAATCGCTATCGGTGTCTTGACTGTAAGTGAATAGTTCTTGGGAAATCGAAACGCACTGATTGTCCAACAAAACGAGCTCCTAGCAACGCTGAACACTTTTAACACTTTCAAATGTCATACGTTATTGATAACGAGGCGTTTTAGGGACTTTGGTAGTGGTTGACATCAAGTATAAAGCGTCCCATAATTCCCGTGCGAGTCTTTCCCGAGAAACTATGCAGAACGTATGTAAGAAGTGTTTTTGGAAGACCATTATTAAATCAGAATGCATTAGAACCACTATTTTTCTTCAAACATAATGTAAAGAAAATACTTTTATTTCAAATTAAAAATTCAATTAAAATACACGGATTATTTGAAAATGCACCATTCTTTGATGTTGTTTGTTCCTGATAATCAGATTTTGTTTCGTTAGTACAACTTGTATTGCATGGTTTCTTACGCGGCACTTAAAGCTCAATCCCCTGAATAGTAGATGACTTCAACTAGTTAGGAACAGTATTTAATTACACGGGTTCGTTTGCTCTAAACGCTGAGTCTCTTGCTGGAAAAGGTCATAAAGCCCTAAATGTTTTATGCATAATCTAAAAAATCTAGATATCTAAAAAATCTAGATATAAGACCAAGAATTGAATGCCAATTTGTTGACGCATTCGTTGATGCGACTTTAAATTATGGATGAGAAATTTCGGGTTTCGACAAGTTTACTGATTTAGAACGAATACATCTAAAATTTTGTAAAATGCTCCTAGGTTTCAAATCAGTCCGCACAGGCTATTCAGGGACGACACTTTCCGCTTTTATGACATTTTACGTTTTAATAAAGTTTCTTCTTAGCAAAGATCCAATTTAGGCGGATAGTGTCGTCCCTGATTAGCCTGTACGGTCTACACAGGCTAATCTGGGACGACACTTTACGCACATGCATTAAACCCAGTTTTCTCCGAACACGCCTCATTTTATTTCGGACTTACATTGTGTCGAATGGTAGCTTCAAAAAGATCCGCCTCTTTCATGACCCTGCCGGTGAGAACACAGTCGCGCAGGTTGTGGCGGGGCTTGATGGTGTACGGAACAAAGTCGTCTGCGAGATTCAGGAAAAGCACGGGCTCTTCACGCATGTTGAACAACAGAATCTCCTAAAAACGAAGTATGTAAAATTATAGTATTTTCTCCTTTCTATAATCAACACTGCATGATTACTGGATCCACACGACAACTGTAGACTGACGCCGGCATTTTTTTTTTAATTTTCATTTCTTGCATTATTTGATATTTTGTTTGAAAGAGGCTCTTCCATAGAATTTGTGTTAATTAATTTACGGACTGTATTATTGTTATATGCAGAAAAATGCAATGAAAGAAGTATTATTTCCCGTAGAATGTTTTCCCTTATGAAAATGAGATCAAACATTTTAAACGAAGATCAGTACACATATTTAAACAATAATTAAACTCTATTTTGTATCGTTATTCCAAATGGATCTTTTCCCATGCATAAAGTGGGGAAAATCCACTTTGAAAATAAAAAATATCCCATGAGAAAACGAATATGCAAAAAAAAATTAACAATGCCCCTGTTAAGCCAATTTCGCACGTAATGTTCATACTTAAAAAAAAACACGCATGTTCAAGCAAAATAAATAATTATTGATTAGAATAAAGCATTGTTATCGCAATTGTACCTTCAAAAGGTGAGTTTTCTTTAATTTCAACAATTCGGTTCCCCTGGTGGCCGTTTGAAAAAATGATTTACCGTTCATAACGAAGTGTCTTAAACCGATTTAATAGCGTTCATTTTGCTCGAAATGCACCAAGTAGACAAGATATTCAAAGTGTTATTGGCCAATGTGGGTCGCGTTAGTTATTTATGTTTATCGCATTGACTGTTTTTTATGTCGAATATACATAAAATAATCCTCTTCTATGCTTATGCAAACGGCTGAACGAAATCAAATATTAAGTTGCCACGTTCAAGTCCTCCCAAAGGATTTTATCAATCAAAAACAATTTCATTAAATATTTAAATAATTAAAACCGCCAGGAGGTAAACCAAAACCGCAAATCACATGTCCTAAACAAATACCTACCGAATATGACTCGTTCTCGAGGGCCTTAACTATGGAGGAGAGTTCCCGGGCGGTGGGCTGACCGCACCAGTAGACGGGCGCCCAACTCTTGGCCTGCAGCAGGCCGATACTTTTCGGGCTATCGCCGTCCGCCAGCTCGTGGTCGCGCACCAGGAAATACTCACCCTGTAGTGAAAAGTTGAACGCGTTCCTTATCATATTCGCCATGACCATTAGAGTATTTTTTCATCCCATCTTCACTGTTTCAGTTTCGAGATCAATAAAAATGGTATAAACTTTAGTTCAGTTTTATAAAAATAAAGAAATAATGAAAGCTTATCAGTAGCAAATCTAAATATATGAACGCATTATATAAAAGGAAAGTCGCTGCTTTGGAACGTCCGTGCAGGGCATTGTGGGTAAGAATCAGTTTAAATCGAGACTAGATCTATACGATTTTGTCAAATATTTATGAGTTTATATAAAACGTGTAAAAAAACTTATTATACATATATTTCAATATGAATTAAAATAAAAGTTAAGAAGAACATGTGTCGAAAAATGCGAAATAAGCTAGATATTTAATTCTGAAATAGAAAATGTCTGTACGGTCGAATTCGCCAGCATGTATATCATGCATGTATGATATGAATCTACCTTTAGTTTTACGGATCATTTGAATTTCCGGCAACGATATCTATTCACACGACACACGAAAACTAACTAAAAAGACGAATGCTTCGGTTATTGTAGGACAATATGTACGAAATATCTTCGTCACATTCGGCTCGGGCGTGAATTTGTCTTTGCTGCATTTTATGAAATTTGTCTTCAATGTATAATTTTTCTTAACTATTTTGTGTTATTGTAACATATTTTTATCAATATATTACAATTTAACACATATAAAAATCGTATAGTCTCGCTTAAATCTGTATTGAACAATATAATATAGTTTATTTGTTCGCAGTTGCCATCAAAATATAATTATCTAGTGTAGTTCTGATTTCCCGCAACCATCAGAGTTTCTTCTGGTAGTTGATTTGCAATCGATCGCATGGAGGACGAATATAATTTTAGCGTTTTATTCATTTCGAGATATCGTCATCAAATATCATTTCGATCATCCATTTTAAAGTGTAATTAAATTGCAAATTTCACTTACATTATCGACATTTGTCGAATTGAATTAGAATTTTGTTGAATTGAATTAAAGTGTTCAAAAGAAATTTAATATAAGATTTAAAAAGTTCAATTAAAAAATATGCATTGAGCCTATTTGACTTGAGCAACTGATAGCAAAATGCCATGGTAGCAACAAATTGGTTTCTGATTTACCCTCCCCCCCCCCCCCCCCCCCACCCACCCACTCGCCTGCACGCAGTTGCTTTTTGAGACGCACATACCACGCTTTTTGTGAAACTAATTTCGAACAGATCGCTCACAATTTCACGTTATTTTGGCGGCCTGTACGTGACCTCTAGTACATTATCGTCCCAAATGAATGTTTCAGCGTCCATAATGAATGTAACAGTATATTATTTGCTGAGCTATCTTTCAGATTAAAACGCTTATTTTCATTTTGTAATAATTAAACGAATGTTTATCCACATTAAAAAAATTATCATTGGCAAAAGTTATGGGTGTATTTATTATATTGACCTTTGACCTTTTTTATCTTAACCGTGGTGTAAGGACCCGGTTTTTGCACCAAATACTCCGTGTTAACAACCATGTCACTCTGCAAAGTTTTTTGTTAAATTGTTGTTATAGAAAGAATATTGGTTTCTGCATCGAACATAATGAGCTTCATGAATAAAACACTTATGTGTATTGAAATATTGCATGGCTTTTTGTAAACAACACAACAAATAGACGCTTATCAGCGTTTACATATCTCTGTCAAACGTCAACGGATTTATTAAACCTTATGTGATCCATCAAAAAAGGTTTGTACTTTGAAAACATGTTTGCATCACACATAAGCAAAGAAAACTTTCCCTTATTGAGACGCTTATTATTTCTGTGTGCACATGTCAGCACTTCCTTTTTATAAGGACACAAACACATCCAAACGTCTCGAGTTTGGTAGGACCTGTTGTCTCTAAATAATAAAACATCATCAAACCCAGAAGAGTTTGTAACGAAAGTTTTTACTGAATTGTAAAAATCAACAACACTCTTCGAGTTTGTTGGCTTATATCGTGTCTTGCACGTAGTGCAAAACCGATCAAAACTATCTGACTTTTTAAGGACGTGAGTAGTCAAATCGTGTTTACATAAAGGCAAATCAGCTGTATAGTTACGGTATCCGTATCGATAGACAAACGTGAAAATAATTGACCACCTTTAATTATGAATAGTTTGTATAGCAATTATTTTAATTTTCACAACTTAAAAGAAACCCAACAAAAAGCAATAAAATACATAACACTTTTTATCAGATAAGCATGTTATAAAAAATAAAGAAGACGAATAATCGGTGAAAAAATGCATGTTGTGGCTCGAGCTATTGAACTGTGTGTTAGTGTGACGAGAATAATAACACTTAAATGTTCGCCTTAAGGGGTGTTGCGGCAGTTTATTTAACCGATGATATATTTATAGCAACACCGATGATGCTATTATCACAACTCAATATTTTTGTTATCAGTATCATCAGAAATGACCGAGTTGGTTCATAATACAATTGTCAGTGGTTCGATCCCAGGTGGGGTTAACCCTTTTTTTTTACTTTTTTTTTTCTTTCTTTAATATCATTATTGTTTAATACTGGAGCCCTTTAGTCTTGTTGTTTACATTTATCAATTTAAAGCATTAAGTCACAAACTTCAAGCCATGCTGCAATCTGTGAACAAGTACATGTAAGTTATTAATGATTAAGGTCAAGTTTGATACTGTAAGGTATAATGTTTGTGATTAAATATTGTTTTTTATTAATGTATTTTGGTAAGCTGTTGTGATATCAGCTAAGATTGTAAACAATTTCTAATGGTTATGCATATTTCTAACAATCTATGTACCGGTACTTGGGTTTTGCCTAATTACTGTATTTTATGAAATTTGACGCAGACGGTAGGGATAGTAAAAACAAAAAAATCTCTGTTAAAAAAGCGGTGACCCCCTTTTTTATTTGTGTTTTATGATGACAATACGCAGATGAACATATTTGAGCAGTTTCGCAGAATTCTATTTGACATAAAAAAAATAATATATTTATGTGATTACAATAGTAATAAAAAGAACGTTTTTGGGGGTGACATAAAAATTATAAAAAAGACATTTCTTAAAATTTTACTTGTGTACTCCATTTTATTGGTAGTGTGTTGGTTAATTAAATGGTATATGATGTATCTTAGCTTATATAATATTTACATGTTGCCATTTTAATATGTTATCAATCAATTTTACGCAATTAGAGCTTTTTCAGTTTTATTGAAAAAGTACATGTTATATAATGGTGAATAAAATCAAAACAAGGCCGGTGACCCTATGCTTTTATTTCATTTTTCATATAGTATTTGTATATATATCTTAAATATAAATTTTGGACAAAATCTATTTGATGGAAAAATATCAGCAAAACTGCAGCAACACCCCTTAATATACCTTGCGGGTAGGAAATACGACTGAAATGGAAAGCCTACTTTAATTGATAAATTCTCTGCTACATTTTATCTGCCCTATACACGTGGTAGGTCACCAACAACTCACTGAAGCTTGCGGAGGATACCGAAACCATGAATACATAATTCAACTGCTGTGCTTTTACATTGGGGAATCAAAATGACTATATTTTGTGAAATACATGCATTTATAATCAAATAATAAATCACGTATACAAAGATGAATGGTAAAACATCTGGAAATGAAACATCAAAATTTCGGGTTGATCCGGAGACAAGCGTCTTTCGAGCGACATTATCTACAATACGTAGCAATGTATGCAAAGTAAATTTTACCTGCTACTGACCGTTATGCCTAGATATATTAAAGAATCGTGTCGAAGAAAACATTTTGTGCTTGAAGCGATTTTAATCCATTGAAGCGTACCTTGCTAAGTAAACTGTTAAGGTCTCATTCAACTCACGTACAACGAGCAAGAACAAAACCAAACGACAACATGTCACACACAAAGCGCAATATTTATGTCCTTGGAGTTCACAAGTGCCATGTAAATGATGTTCAGATATACCTAGAACTAAAAACAGCAACGCCGCTCTGACCACCATGTAGTTTGTGCCTCAGATAAAACGTGTCAAACAATTTTTAAAAACATAAGCGTTCTTAAGTTATCATCAGGAAACCATTTTACTATTTCAGGTCATAGTGACCTTGACCTTTGACCTAGTGACCTTAAAATCAATAGGGGTCATCTGCGAGTCATGATCTATCTACCTATCAAGTTTCATGATCCTAGGAATAAGCGTTCTTCAGTTATCATCCGGAAACCATTTTACTATTTCGGGTCACCGTGAACTTGACCTTTGACCTAGTGACCTCAAAATCGATAGGGGTCATCTGCGAGTCATGATCAATGTACCTATGAAGTTTCATGATTTTAGGCATAAGCGTTCTTGAGTTATCATCCGGAAACCATTTTATGATTTTGGGTCACCATGACCTTGAACTTTGACCTAGTGACCTTAAAATCAATAGGGGTCATCTGCAAGTCATGATCAATGTACCTATGAAGTTTCATGATCGTAGCCATAAGCGTTCTTGAGTTATCATCCAGAAACCATTTTACTATTTCAGGTCACCGTGACCTTGACCTTTGATATAGTGACCTGAAAATCAATAGGGGTCAACTGCAAGTCATGATCAATCTACCTATCAAGTTTCATGATGCTAGGCATAAGCGTTCTTGAGTTATCATCCGGAAACCATTTTACTATTTCGGGTCACTGTGACCTTGACCTTTGACCTAGTGACCTCAAAATCAATAGGGGTCATCTCTGAGTCATGATCAATCTACTTATAAAGTTTCATGATCCTAGACATAAGCGTTCTTGAGTTATCATCCGGAAACCATTTTACTATTTCGGGTCACCGTGACCTTGACATTTGACCTAGTAACCTGAAAATTAATAGGGGTCATCTGCCAGCCATTATCAATCTACCTACGAAGTTTCATGATCCTAGGCATAAGCGTTCTTGAGTTATCATCCGGAAACCATTTTACTATTTCGGGTCACTGTGACCTTGACCTTTGAACTAGTGACCTCAAAATCAATAGGGGTTATCTGCGAGTCATGATCAATCTACCTATAAAATTTCATGATCCTAGGCCTAAGCGTTCTTGAGTTATCATCCGGAAACCATTCTACTATTTCGGGTCACCGTTACCTTGACCTTTGACCTAGTGACCTCAAAATCAATAGGAGTCATCTGCGAGTCATGATCAATGTACCTATGAAGTTTCATGATCCTAGGCCCAAGCGTTCTTGAGTTATCATCCGGAAACCACCTGGTGGACGGACCGACCGACCGACCGACAGACCGACCGACAGACAGACAGACCGACATGAGCAAAGCAATATACCCCCTCTTCTTCGAAGGGGGGGATTAAAAGTATCTGGGTCAACAATCCTAGCATATCAAACAACGCGCACCCCTCATGTGTTGGTACACGTACCTTTATTAGTGGGTGTTTTGGCAGACGGTCGGCAAGACAGCCAAGCACTATTGGCTCGGAACTGTCCACCACGTGCTGGTATTCTTCCATGCAGTTCTTGATAATCACAGGGCCCACGTGGTTGTCCGTTCGGGTCAAGTGATTGCTCCTGTCGATGCTCGACAAGTCGCCGTCTTTGGGGGCTAGAATAGTGTCAATGTTTCGATTTAGCGGAGTCACGATGTTTACCTTAAAGTTTGTAGTATGAAAATTTTAGGTATTACAATTTAAGAGATTATTAAACGATATAATATGTTTATATATTTCCAAAGTCATTGTCGTGTCCTTGTTAAATATCATATAACTTTCGTCAGTCACAATGGTAGTGAGTTTGCGCATTTAACAAATCGTCTAAGAATGCATATGTCCAAAGTAATAATGCCATGACATTATAAAAAATGGAAAAATTGATTTTCAAAAATGTTTGATTAACATTATGCACTGCATGTATATTTCTTTACGTAAATTTGGAATTTGAATAAAGTAGATGATCATTCGGAGGTATTGACATATGCCATTCTGTAATATCTGGTTTCAATACAGGTATAGGCAAGCATGGTATCTTGAATGTTGTTTGTGATAAGGTTTCAACAACATGCAATCCGTAGTTCTTGGTGTAACACAGGTGTTGGCAAACATGACATTCTGGAGTTTCTTGTTATAGTACAAATATTGGAAAAAATGGCATTCCGTAGTTTCTTGTTGAAACTCAATGGTCGGCAAACCTTACCTTTTGTAGTTTCTTTTAATACAAGTGTTGGGCATTACAATTTTAAAAAGCATGGAACATGGAAATTCTTTTGAAGCTAAATAAAGCGTCATGATCCATAAAGTGTCGTCCCAGATTAGCATGTGCAGTCCGCACAGGCTAATCAGGGACGACACTTTTCGCTTTTATGACATTTTTTTCGTTTAAATGTTCTTCTTAGCAAAAATCGAATTTAGGAGATAAGTGTCGTCCCTGATTAGCCTGTGCGGACTGCACATGCTAATCTGGGACGACACTTTACGCACATGCACTATGCCCAGTTTTCTCAGAACGCGACTCATATGAATAATGCTTTTAACATATTAAATATCAAATGCAGATTAGCTTAAGTTTCAGAAGCACATTATAAATATACTATTGAATCCTTATGTTTATAAACATACGAATTTGCAGACCAAGATGGCATTATCAAATATTTCAAATGCCTAAAATTATCGTCTTTAAGGTTATTGCAAATACTTCAATAACTCATTAATACTAATTATACGAACTAAGAATCATGTTCACAATATTAAAACGTTAATACAAATTAATATTTTTCATCAAGACGCTTCGTGACATATCTTTATCAGTGGATAAATGGCAAGTCATGCACATATAAATATGTTATACCCTTAAAACATGTACTTGCATCTGAATAAGAAAACCTTTGTCAAATTATTAAGGTAAACCGTTCTATGTGGAAACTCCGAGGGTTTACTATGTCTCTATGTTATGAATATTAGATTCACAACGTATAGCTTTAATCAAAGCGCTAAAGGCACTGAAGTTGCTCGCTATTGCATAATCTTAAAAGCAAACTTCAAACTTATGTTCAAGTTTTAGTTTGAAATGAACACAACCCATTCAAATTTTTAAGAGTGAGTCTTAAAGCACAGGTTGAGATGCGTGTGACTGTTTATCCTCTTATTTATGTTATAGAGATAACTTAGACAAAATAACAACAATATGCCTTTTTTCACAATTGGTTTGCTGCACTGGTAACCATCTTTAGAATTTTGGTTGCCTTGCTTAAGAATAACAAGCCTATAATCATGTTGTGATATGTGTATCTAATACTTTATCTATTTTCTTCCAATTATTTAGAAACAATTTTGCCCACATGACAGACTTTTAATGCAGCTTTAAGACCCGTTTTCCCTGAGAGCAGCCAATATGTACATATTTCAATGATAAACTTACCAATGTCGTCGCACAAGCTGTTATAAACACTAGATTGGCCAATATGTCCCACAAGCTTTTAAACCTTTTGTTTTTTTTTTACATAATTATAGGCTTTCTGCTGCAGTGAAGTATAAACATGCAGCGGTAATCGTTCCTAGCCTAGTGAGTTACCGTCCTTAGCGTAGCTAAGCACATACTGATTTGCAACACATGATGCTAGGCACATCTGTTAATTTAGTCGGCCGCTAACGCGACCAACTAACAATGGAAATAAAAGCTCACTCTTAAACCAACAAGATGATAAATGACGATCCAAAGAGCAATTAAACCCAGAGAGTATTTCATATCAACATTATGAATGTGTAGGAATGGAAAAACTGCACAAACATGATAGGAAGAGAAATTCTTTCTGAAACCCGCTAGTCTGTTATTTGATGTAAGTGACAAATACGACCATACACGACAGGGAAATAAATAAACACGACTTTTATATAAAAAATGACTAATGCTGGGGTCACGAGCGTGAAACGGTCAGTAAAAATCTTAAAGATTTTAAACCGGTTGAATGAATCGTCCTATCGCACATATAGCCCAGTATGTATCACTCACATAGCCCAGTATGTATCACTCACATAGCCCAGTATGTATCACTCACATAGCCCAGTATATATCACTCACATAGCCCAGTATGTATCACCCACATAGCCCAGTATGTATCACTCACATAGCCCAGTATGTATCACTCACATAGCCCAGTATGTACCAGTATGTATCACTCACATACACATGTTCACAAAATTGTGACAGTGATAAAAACACATGGTGTACGCATACCTGAAGTCCTTAGCGCGCAGAGAGATGACCGCAGAGGGGTTGGTGGGGGACTGTATGAGCTTGCTCCTGTCCCCATGGTAACGGGACCGGTTGATGCTAGTTATGAAGTACGGTGTCCGTCACAGTGGTCACCAGCTCATATCGTCGGCAACCTGTAACAGATATAGGGTAAACAACTATCTAGTGCTGTTTCGATACTATAAAAGCAGGCGTAGTTTCGTGTAACAATTATCTGACCTAGTGTTTTGCGTGTCGATGTAAAATATGATTCACAAAAAGTATGTACCGCATGAAATGCTGGTGTTTTGCAGCTTCCGATAAAGTTAGTACCAGTACATACACATTTTTAAGATATTCTATTTTTATGCCAATGTGTTGTTATTCCCTGATTAGAGTCTTGCAGCGGCTGTCGTTTTACGAGTATAATTTTAACTATACCCATTAGTGGCTTTCATGCGTTTGCGCTTTCAAAGAAAAGCATTATATTATGCACGTATAATAACATATGCCTACAACTTTTCCTCTGGAATCGTTATTTGATAGAAACCAATTAAGAGATCAAAGCGTAAGGTGCACGTGATGACTATGTAAACTCATATTCCTTAAATGATCCAAAAACATTTCCATAAAGAAACAGAATACCGCTTCTCTGCTAGCTTTATCAACATTCATATTGAAACCAGACAATAATGAAACTTTTACATGCAAACTGTGAAACATATTGGGGACATTAATCAAGATTTTATATCCATCATGAAGTAGTATGTGTCAATCCGACAAAGGATTCCAAATGAGTCGTGTTCTGAGAAAACTGGGCATAATGCATGTGCGTAAAGTGTCGTCCCAGATTAGCCTGTGAATTAATGCCGTTTATTTTAATCAGCTAAATGTATTGCTTAAGGTGGATGTCCTTCAAATGATGCGTTTCGATTAGAACTAACATCCACACTATTGCTTCATTAAAGATAATGTTAACCCGAAAGCATCCAATGATTTTTCTAAAACATGACGCTAGAGAGTTCATTTTTAACTCAATCTGTCATCAATCTGTTAGTTCATTTAATCGAAATAGATCTTCAAATGCATTCGTCATACGAGGCGAAGTAATAATTGAAACATGACTATCCGTGATTATAACCGTTGGGGCGAGTAAAAACAATTATATCGAAAGCCGTGTCTAAGTACATGTATGTAGCTATACAGCGTAGATATATATTTCAGTTGATTCTGGTGTAACGTTATGATAAATATAAAATATAAATTGGAAATTATTAATAAATCTTTTATTGAAAATTATTAATAATATTATACTTGAATTTTGGAAATTATTAAAGTGATATTATGGACATCTAACAGTTTATAAGTGTCTATCGCTACCGTTGTTTATTTTTGGTGTTTTCACTTAATATACATTTATATTTGTTAATGAAGCATCAACATACTTAAACAATATCCCGGAAAGAGAAAAATAATGCATTTGAATATCAACCGTACTTTCGTTTGACAACTGATCATGCATGTACGATGAGAACCTAAATTAAGTTTTAGTGCAGATTCGTTCATACGACACAAAGACACAATTTTGTTTTACGGATCATTTCGGCTTAGAGGACTGGGTAAGTCACGTACGAATATCGAATATAAAATATATTTTATAAACAACTGATAGCAAGATGAGTTTCAGATAATTGGTCAGTAACCACATTTTTACTTACTCTTTTGATCTGTTAATTCTTTTCAGCTAAATTCAACCGTGAAAAATGCCCATAATATCACTTTAATATATCTTAATTATATGTCCAATTATAAAGAACATGAATTTATAACAAAATTATAGAAATGTCCTTAAAATATTTTGCAAAGTAAGACGTACCTTTCAATCCATTGTTAAAATATTTAGATCAATAACTTGAAAGGTCAGAGAGTGTCAAAACAGATCAAATATGTGATAGTGGCCAGAATATGCAGTAGGTGAATTATAATCAAGTCCGTCAATCATTTAAGTCCGTCGAACTGGCAAAATGTGATAATTGTAAGTGCAATCTGATGGCCTCTAAACCTCTAACTTTCTAGTCTAAGTTTGACAATCGAGTGGTGCAGTCACGTTTTCATGTCGTGGCGGCCATTTTGGCCTACCGTGCTGTAAAATTGTATTTCACGAACATTAGCAAGCGTTGTATTAGAAAATATTCCACAGAAATAAATCGCGATGAAAAGAGAAATGAACTGTCTTTGTTACTGTGTGTTCTCCACGAACAATGTGTAATTACGTTACACTGGTATTCAAACCGCGCATTGTGCTGATAAAAAATATTTAAAATATCACACGATAATTGTATGTATTTATTAATTTGGGTGAACGCTTCATGATTCACAAGCTTATATGTCTGGAGATGACCCCATGAATGTCACAGAAAGTATATAAAACGCTGGTCATAAAAATGTTCAACGTTTTCATAACATATAATTCCTTTTTAACTTAGATACGTATTTTGACGCATTTGTAATTATAGACCATTCTGACTAGATTCAATTTGTAAATGCCTCATTTCCAACCCTAAGATACTGATGAGCGGCAACCAGCATAAAACCTGAACAAACTGCGAGTAACTCGCAGACTGTTCTGGTTTTATACTGTTTACATATAGCCATTTTCACTTCGCTCCTGAGTGGGAAATGGTTAAGGAATTCAGAATCAAGTAAGTCGTGATGCTTGTTTACGTATTTGCATTTTAATCCTCCCCGAAATATTTTAGGGAGCATATAGTGTCCAGTTTGTAGTTCCTTACTTCCTTACATCCTTACTTCCTTCCGTCACACTTTTGTTACCGTTCTCATTGCACCTTCAATACTTTACCGATCTCATTCATATTTGGCATGTAGGTACCTTGCATGGAATTCTACCTTCTGATGAGGTTTGAGGTCACTGGGATCAAGGTCAAGGTCACCGAGGCTAATAATATACTTTTTCCGTCACACTTTTGTTACCGTTTCTCATAGCACCTTCAATACTTTACCGATCTCTTTCATATTTGGCATGTAGGTACCTTGCATGGACCTCTACCTTTTGATGAGGTTTGAGGTCACTGGGGTCATGGTCAAGGTCACAGAGGCTAATAATATACTTTTTCCGTCACTTTTTTGTAACCGTTTCTCATAGCACCTTCAATACTTTACCGATCTTTTTCATATTTGGCATGTAGGTACCTTGCATGGACCTCTACCTTTTGATGAGGTTTGAGGTCATTGGGGTCAAGGTCACGGAGGCCCATACTAGATTTTTCCGTCACACTTTTGTTACAGTTTCTCAAAGCACCTTCAATTCTTTATCGATCTCCTTCATATTTGTCATGTAGGTACCTTGCATGGACCTCTACCTTTTGATGAGATTTGAGGTCACTGGGGTCAAGGTTAAGGTCACCGAGGCTAATAATAGATTTTTTTAGGTGGTTATTAACACATAGATTTACAAAGCGCATCATCGGGGAACATCCATCAGTTTCACTGATATTCTTGTGTTCTTTATTAGTAACGTATTGGTACCCAGCTTAAACGCGAAGCTCATTCGTAACCCTTACATAGCGCACAGATAATCATATGAGCCGTACTCTGTGAAATAATGGTTTAATGCGTAAAGCGTCGAACCAGATTAGCCTGTACAGTCCGCACAGGCTAATCAGGGACGACACGTTCCGCTCATATGGTATTTTTCGTTTACAGAAAGTCTCTTCTTAGCAAAAATCCAGTTTAGGCGGAAAGTGTCGTCCCTGATTAGCTGTGGGGACTGCACAGGCTAATATGTGACGACACTTTATGCATATGCATCAAACCCATTTTACACATGTATCCAACCCATTACCAGCGGCTGCTCTAGCTGTTCCTTACGAAAGCATTTGAATGTCTGTGTAATGTAATATCCTTCAACATGCGAGTCGACTTTCAGAACAAAGGAAGAACATTGCAAACTGCCAATGATATAGAGAAAAAAGCTAAATACCCATATTAAAATTGCTATACCTTATCATTAAAAAACTAACATGATGAAATGAAAATGAAAAATGGATAATCCTGTCAATAAATAATAACACATTCTAAACTATTGGTCGTGCAAGATAATTCTAATAGCCAGTGTAAAACACTTTCGACTTTCATAATGCTGGAAAAACTTGATTTTTAGAATCAACCAAACTAACAATGTCTTAAAGACAGGTGCAATATAAAAGGAAGTATATTTTTGTATAAGCCGATCGTTTGTTATAACAACGCTATCACAGAGAATAATTCATTAAAAGGTATTCGTATGAACTGATTGGAATTTAATTTTCAAAGCCCTCGATGTTTTTTTTAAAATCCTACATGATTGCCGACGCATAAATTTCTGATGTTAAATATATTCTGATAATGTTAGGAATCACGCTGCTATTGTCTGTCTTTGACTGACCTTGTTACCATGGGAATAATTACTGGCATTTGTTAGATATTGGCCATGAAACTTGTCTCTGATGCTGCTATATCCCTGCTGGATAGTTTTCAAGAATGTGTACAATTAATTCAAATATGACAGACATTTATTGAGTTATGACTCATAAAATAATATGTGGTTTACATTTAAGGTCCAGAAAGTTCGTAATCAAGTCAGTTTGACTTGAAATATAAGTGAAAAATAAAAATAATAAGTGCCATTGCATAGAATTTTGCTTCTGTAGATGCCGATATATATTGTATGGCATTTAAAAACATTGTATGCTGTTTGATGTCGTAAAGATTTCCGCTTTTTCGTGAAGCGAAACAGTCATAGAGAAACGAACCGGTTTTATACGCATAAATGTTCATACACTTTCATAGCAAATGAAACAATTACATGAATGTGCTTCTGTTTGTCCCAAACAATATTGTAAGACATTTTGAAAAACAAGTATGATTATTTGTTGAGCTAAACAGTCATAAATGAACGGAACGTTTTGAATTAAAAAATTTCAACTCAATAAGAGTATTAGAAAACACTGTTATATGTGGTCGAGAATGATATTTTAAAACACAATATTGTATAAAAAAATAACCGTAGCTCGCTTAAAATTGTTTCAGTACTGAAAATTATTTTATTTCGACGCCACATAAGTGTGTAAAATACTACATAAGTTATCAATATATGAATATGGACGATTCTTACTCGATCAATGAATCAATATTAATATGGCTACTTTTAAATTTAAGAAATGAATTTTTTCCGTAAAAACCGTCAACATAAGTTTTTAAACTAATTAGTCAGTGCTAAATATTGATGGGGAAAGCAAATCAAACATAGATGCACTTAAACGAGTTTGATTGCTTTCAATTAAACCGTTCATTTTTTTTTCAACATAAAATGAGCCGCGTTCTGAGAAAACTGGGCTTAATGCATGTGCGTAAAGTGTCGTCCCAGAATAGCATGTGCAGTCCGAACAGGCTAATCAGGGACTACACTTTCCGCTTTTATGGTATTTTTAGATTCAAGAAAGTCCCTCCTTACCGTAAATCAAGTTTACGCGGAAAGTGTCGTCCCTGATTAGCCTGTGCGGACTGCACAGGCTTATCTTGGATGACAATTTGCGCACATGCATTTAGCCCAGTTTTCTCAGAACAAGGCTCGAATGACGTTAGTAAAAGCATACTTTCAATAAGTAATATCGTAAGTCCCTCACCTTTCCGAAATAGTTTAATATGTTGTCTTTTAAGTCATCGAGCCACGTCCCAATATGGATATTAATATTCAAGTGTCATTTTAAGCTATTTAAAACAATATTTTACTATCCGTTAATATCGCTCAATGGGTCATTGTCGACCTAAAATGACCTGAAGTCACCCTTGGGTGACTAGAAGCCGACTCATGTCACCCTGGGGTGATTTCAAGCCGAGTCTAGTCACCCGGTCGGCTTGAAGTCACCCCAGGGAGACATGAATCGGCTTGACGCCAGCCCAGGGTGACATGAATCGGCTTCAAGTCATCCCCGGGTGACTTCAAGCCATTTCCGGTCGACAATGACCCAATGAGCATTGAAGTTAATATCAGTTAACAAAGACCAAGTTGGTCGTAAACGGCTACACATATCTAATAGGGAAGACAATTGGCTGGTCACATCCAAGTATCCAGTGTGAAATTCAATGGCACTCCCCTGATGAAAGGTTATTATTCTGAGTGATGATGGCGAGATAATTGATTGCGATATACCAGACAATTAATTGAATGTATTATATACGAAAGTGCAATGATACATCCCTAAAATATTTATGAGATATTTATTTTATATTAGTTTATAAATGCCGACGCCATTTATCTAAGATAATAGATGCTTTTAAATTGTCAAACGTCCTTAAAGTCTCTATAACGCTCAAAATCAACAACAATTTCGTTAAGTATTTCGTTAATTAAAGTTAACACCTTAACAATCAGTGTTCCTTATAGCAATAGCCAAAATTTCAACGCTAGATGTGGTATGATTACATAGATTTTTGTAGATACAAAATGCTTGTTTTTATTTATTTGTGGCCACAATTAATTCCCGCGAATATATCTATTCATACGACACACGAACAGTGTTCATGTGTCGTATGAATAGATATGCAAAACAATAATAAAAACGAGTATTTTGTATCTACAAACATCTATTTTACCAGACCACATCAGGCGTTGAAATTTTGGCAATTGCCATAAGGAACACTGATTTTTAATTGGTTAAGTTTATGTTACGAACAATTGTACGAAATGTTCGTTGATTTTGAGTAGTAATGTTACTTGAAGCATTTTTCAAAACTAACGTTCTGACCAGTTATACGAGTTCAAACATGTAAAGTAGTCAATTCCAATTTGAATGGTATTTGCGAATAAAACAAAACATTTAACTTCACATGATCATGTTCGGCGAGGTCGCAACAAATAATTTGTAGTTAACAATTTTAATTTAGCTTAAACTGTTAATCGCAAATAAAGAAGAAAAAATGTTTCTTAAATCGATTTTCAAACAATGAAATAAAGCCATTCAAGGGATTATACACCAACTTTGTTAAGTTCCTTGATTAATTATAAATAAATGAGCCGTGCTCTGCGAAAAGGGGGTTTAATGCATGTGCGAAAAGTGTCTTCCCAGATTAGCATGTGCAATCCGCCTATACTGGATTTTTTTTTACTAAGAAGAGACTTTCTTTAAACTAAAAATATCATAAAAGCGGAAAGTGTCGTCACTGATTAGCCTGTGCGGACTGCACATGCTAATCTGGAACGTTACTTTACGCACATGCATTAAACCCCTTTTTCACTGAGCACGGCCCATATAGAGTTGGTCCATTACATAATTTATAGAATGATGATATAGACACTGTGTAATTTTTGTACAGCTTTAACTGTACACTTTATTTCAGACTTAATTAAGAAATGGTACAATAATGAGCTCTCAGTATGCTGCACAACATTTCATGTTATTTATGTAATCGGTAATTGCAAACTGTTACAATACGCGTAAGAATCATACATATTAGCCGTGTCACACGAAAGTGGGTCTTATGTCATATGTATCTCCACAATCTGACCAGGTGCTACCATGTACACTAATGAGACCGCATTACCTAACGCAACTTTATAAAGCATGCCGCGGCTCATATTTTGTGTACATAATATGCATAGTAATATAGTTTGTACTATAATCAACAATAGTAATCCGCTGTAGGAAATTTACTGTTCGTGTTTTATAATTTTTTGTCTTAATCATTTAACCTCAACGACTGCATTTCAGGCAACTAACAAAAATACAGGCATTTATTATACTCCAACAGTATATGTATGCTAAGGATAACTGTATTTTTCTCTAAACGGCTATTAATTTATTGTGAATATACTTTACATAAACAAAAAGAGATAAAGAATAAATACAATACTCACATTTCAAAGCTCTTTATTAGATGCATATCCAGCAATTATAGAGACCGTAGATTTGATTAAATATCACAAGTCAGGCAATCATAGCTGTGCATAATAATTTTAGTTTATACCTTTATAAAAAGAAAACACATGTCATGGTAATGATGTATTTGGTATTCGATTGCATAAATGTCTTACTATCTAAACTGGTCATAAATAGTTACACAAAACTGTTAATTCTCACGTTAATTGATCCACATATATAGCATTCCGTTTTGCAAAAATATTCTCCTATACCCTTCCTCCTACATACAACCTTTGTGGTGTTGTCACTCCGCCTGATTCCCACTATGGCCTAGCTCTGAACTGTTGAAGGTGCTATCGGGGATTATTGATTGGCGATAGCAACCAACAGAAGTCCGTATCCTCCATACAACAATAGTGTTGACATTTTAGTCGTTCAGTTGCTGAACACAGGGATTTCCACAAAAGGTGCGGACGCAGAAGACAAGTACCGTAATATTGGTGTAGGTATTGCCTTCTTTTTCAAGCAAATGGCATGTATTGCAAATAATCTAAAATAATTGTATAATTATGATACTGACACAAGCATAGTTATGAAAACAATAGTGAATAATATTGCAGATAAATTATCGTTCTGTTTACACCGTAAAATGTTCTGCAGTCAACAAGTAACACTATGATAAGCCGGCGAGGTATTGGTACATATTCGTAAGATACTCGAAATAATATCAGTGAAATTAAAATTTTGGCTCCGATGGTTATAAACGACTGTTATATAGACATCTAAGCATTAGATGCCGTTATGTGCTGGATACGTTTCGTGCATTTAAGAAGTCATGAATATATACATGGGCTTTAACTATTGATGTTAATAAGTGAGCTTGATGGCTGTTAATGTCGTTGAGAGGAGAGAGAGGCATTGAGAGGAACATTGTATACAAGCAAATTACAATGTATTGTGTGTATGCTTTATACAATTATACAATGTGACACCGAAAAGTTGTATATTATAATATGCAACAGTAAATAAACAATACTTTGGAAAAACAACAACATTTTATATGTATCTAGGTACAATTAAATTCATTCAAATAATAACGGTTGATACGGTATATAATTTTTAAAAGATTTTTAAAGTTTTGGCTTTGTTTGTACCGTAAGATTAGATTTTATCCACGATCTAGCCGAAGAAAGACTATTAGGTACTTTACGTACATTATACAATCCTATTTTGCAGGAAGACTTCAGACTAATCCATTGTCACACTTGTCATGCAGCAGCTACACATATAATACATGCCAACTAAAGGATGTGAAAATGACGATAGTCGTTAACGCTTGCACGTTCTTCTGGACTAAACTTACTAGGCATGCACCAAAAGTCACGAAACATGTTACTTTGTTTATTGTTTATCAATGACACATCAATCATAAATTGCGTAATCAATTGAACGAAAATAAAAAAAAGTACGGATATACGGTTCTGTAATAAATTTTAGAGAAAGAACAAAACAAAGATAATCAAAACAAAGTAAGATATATATTATAGACGTTAATACACGGCTGAGCAGGGCCGGGCAGTGATAATCGGCCCCCAGGTCGCAAACCCAGGTATGCTCCCTGCCGGCCGATTATCACTGCCCGGCCCGGCTCAGCCATGAATTATCCTCCAAGTAAAGTATTTTGTAGAAAATCGAACGAATCCAAAACGTATTTCGGATTGTGTTTGTTCATGCCTAATTGGAAACGTCGAGAGGAATATAATAATTCGCTCCCAGAAGTCATTCGAGTTCGTAAATCGTGTTGTTGATCATAATACGTCCGTCCTTTGATCTAAATTTGTTTTAAACCAAACTACGTTTTGGTTACTGTATCAAATGCTAGCCTAACCATTCTTACCAAAATCACGATTTACGAAATCGAATGACCGCCGCTCGGAGCGATTTATTTTATTCATACCGAAGTTTCCAATTATGCATTATTAACACACAATCCGAAATATGTGTTGGATTCGTTCGATGTTGTTGTGTTTTTTTTATTCAAAATAATTTACTTTAAACCATTAAGTCCAACTTCTTATCCTTAAAATCAAGAGAATCTAGCTTAAACTGGTGTGTTTCGTCACAGAAATTACGTCACATGAGTTACGTCATAAATTGCCCAATTATTTTAATGAGGATGATAGTACTGAAAGCTGGTTTTGTAATAAATTTTAGTGAAGGAACACAATATGATTATATGTTATATAAACGATTACACACGGCAGAGCTGGGACGTACGTCTATAATCGACCATGCCCACATAGTGGCCCTCGGGCCGTTACGTCGACAGCGGGCCGATTCAAGACGTCCGGCCCAGCTCTTCCGTGTGTTATTGTCTAAGTCTATATTTTGATTGATTGTTAAAGATCTACATGTATAACATATTACTTCGTTATTTCTACAACAAACGTATGTCATTTCAATCAGTAAATAAACCGGAAGGCAACAAATTAAAATAATATGTTTGCTTCCTCTTGCATCTCAAACACTAGGTAGGTACGTCGAACAAACGTGTTTGTCAGTTGTTTGTTACCATACACGAACTATTCTAAACTTAAATTTCTGTGCAACTTGTTTTCCTTAATATAAACCATATATACAGCATAAATGATCTAAAACTCAACACAATATGTAAACAATAGTTATGGATCAGCACGAAAAAATGGGTGGTCGGGTTAATAATAACAATAAAAGCTCTTACGCCCTATACAAGACAAACACGTCTTGGCGGATAGCGTTTTTATTTTTCATTTTGTATTGTCTTTCATACGTCATCAAGTAATTTACATTTTAAAGACTTTCAACTAAATTCTGAGGCCCGTTACCTTGCAATGTATAATAATGGTAGTAAATTCAAACTTTTTCATATACATGTATTATAACATAATTAAAATTTGTGAATGTAACCATAGTATGTTTTTATACGGATTAATTATTAATCAATGTACGTATATGTATTATTTCATTGAATAAATATTGTTTGAGCTAACCACTTCTGATTCAATTTCAACTTAATTTTATTTCAAACTTGACTTTGAAATATACCGCATCGCTTTGTGACACGACTAGCGAGGATTATTTCAGGGGTACACACCTCAGTTTAATAGACAACTGAGTGTGAATACTGTATCGTGGACATATGTGTCTTGTTTTGATAAAACTGGGCATAATACATGTGCGTAAAGTGTCGTCCCAGGTTAGCCTGTGCAGTTCGCACAGGCTTATCAGGGACGACACTTTCCGCCTTAACTTGATTTTCGGTAAGGAGGGACTTCCTTGAAACTAAAAATACCATTAAAGCGGAAAGTGTGGTCCCTGATGAGCCTGTGCGTACTACACAGGCTAATCTGGGACGACACTTTACGCAGATGAATTAAGCCCAGTTTTCTCAGAACAAGACACATATATACTTTATGATGAATACACCTCTAAAGTAAAAATGTCATTGCTTGAGAGTTGACAAATGTGCAAGGTATCATGCAAACGTATAATGCTTCTAACAAAAGGGCTAAATTCAACTCGAACCTGAGGATAACTTCATGCGAAAACAGAGTCTAGCAAATTACAGTTCATTAGAATCACATATTATAAGTGTAAATTCAATCGCTTGAGAAATGTTAAACGTGCTCGCTCCACAAACTTATAATATTGTTTGCGGACAGACCAACCAACTAAATGACAAACTAACCAACCAACCGACCGACCCGTGACTTTCATGTACTCTAATGTACACCTTGTTAAATTTTGTTATAACATTGTGTCACACGAACGTGCCCACGGTTTACATCAGTGGTATAATGTAAAAACTGGGTAAATGAATACTATACAATATTTCAAATCAAATACATTACCTCTGAACCTTATGGTTTGGTCATTTAACTACGAGTTTGCTTTAAACGTCGTGAAGTCATATAATGTCGAATGGATAAATGGGAAAATATGTTGCATTTTGAAATCACAAAGATAAATATCGAAGATAAGCAACTTCATATAGTCAGAAACGTTACAAAAGCATAATGCATTATAAGTATCACTACATTGTCTACACGTATAACTAGATAATTTTTAATATAATCAGTGTGTGTTAAATGTGTTCCAAACATGCATGAAAGCCGTAATTCGAAGTTGTTGTTTTATAAAATCAACTTTAGGAGCTTTCTTAATTTCCATTGCGTCTCAAGCACCAAATACATTTCCGTGAAAATAATACATATATATTGATAACCTTAAGGAACTTTTTTGAGTTTCGCTCTTGGACAAACGTGCGTAATGCATGTGCGTTAAAAATCGTCACTTATAAGACTGTTTAGTCCGCAAAGGCTTATCACGGACGATAATTTCTGCTTTCACGGTAGTTTTTCGTTTGGAGGAAGTCTTCACTCAAGCTCAGGCGGAAATCGACCTCCCTGATCAGCCTTGCGATCTCCACAGGGCTTATCTGGGACGAAACTTCACACATATGCATTAAGCCCCGTTTTACAATATCCTATATAATAATAAGTGTACTCACATCTTGAAGAATAGTCATACGTCTCACTAATTTACAAAATAATCTATACAATCTTAAGCGAGGAAAAACTTTACACTCGTTCATGTCAGTATATATGTTGATTCATGAGCAAAAAATCAAGCAGGGATACATTCATAAACCACATCGCCGCCGTGTCTCTTTATTTGTTCATCCATAGAAAGCTCTTTAGCGACGTGTTCGCATACTATATGCCCATTAACGTCTTGCATAATAGTTTAACAGAGATATGAGGTTAGTGTTTACATAGAGGCGCTTCTATTTCTTATTAAAAGTGATAACCTGATTTATTACGAAATATGCAATAGCATGATCCCTGATAACGCTCATGACAAAGCGTAATGCATGAACCAAACCGCATATACACTTGAACCGTATATATATGTATGTATTTATGTATGTATATATATATATATATATATATATATATATATATATATATATATATATATATATATATATATATATATATATATATATATGCATTGAAACCTTGCATTTTAACATTAAAACATATTAACATGAAATCACGAGGTATTTTCTAATAAGTCACTTTGCACTACTTAGTGGCAAAACCACAAAGAATGAACAAGTGACGTTATTAATAAACTGACACCCCCGAATGCGATTCCAAGAAACCACTTGTTTGACGTCGCACAATTGTCCGCCATACCCGAATCTTATGAACCAGGATTTAAAACTTCGTTGAATACGTTGTTAAAATGAATCTTACGTATTGATCTTGAACATAACCACTGACTAAATGATACATTGTCATCCATAGTGGCAAACATCATTTAGCCTCGGCATTTTGCTCACTTTCCTTTAATAACCTGATACCTTATAACATGGGGAAATTAAAAAAAAAAGCTAACGAAAACGTTGTGAAGGAATCCCAGGTCACGTGCTATTCCAATATAAAAAGGATTGAGATAAAATCTGACAACACATCCTTAGTTGTCCAATTATTTCTTGAAACGCTAGATACGCACAGCGGCCTTGGAATCTACCAGTAGGCCCCATAGAAGAATTATGCTTTCAATAAATCGCCAATATGTTAACATAACACACAACAATGGAATTTATCATATAAATTCCTTAACACAAGTTAGTATGCAATTCATATGTCATTTAAACGGAAAAAAAAAAAATATATATATATATATAAGAAAACGCGCATCGAATCATTCTTTTCAACAAATAAATGAACATCAAATTGAGCGATGTATCTTAATGTCTGAATCAGTATTTATAACATTCCAATGAGACTGTGGAAGTGGAAAGCGATGCGATTATTCTGTCGTCTGCCTCAAGCAAGCGATGCGTTTATTTTGACACCTGCTCCGAGGAAGCGATGCGATCATTCTGTCGACTGCTCCGAGGAAGCGATGCGACTATTCTGTCGTCTTCTTTGTCATAATTGATATGTTCTTAGCTTATCATGTTAATTGTAATGTTGAACAGAGATACATGAAACAATCGACACAAATAATTTATACTGGAAACTAAAGATAAGAATTAAAAAATACAAATGTACATACGAGTACAAATTGTAACGTTATGTACAATGGCATGGCATTTTGAACGCATAGCGTTTCGCTTCTGTATATTAATTGCATGTTTTCGATGACGAGCTGCTGTTTAATTGACGAGGCCATGCAAGTTTTTGTGTTATTGTCATTTTTGTAACTTTGTTTCCGGCGTTGCTGTCTAACCCAAGAATAAAATAAATAAAGAAAAAAGTTACCCTCAACTGGACTGGAACCACTGACCCTTGGAGTAAAAGTCTATCGCTTAGACCATTCGGCAATCCCTGCTCATACAATGACTGATGAATTTAATACTTTATATGAGCAATTCTCACAGTATCTCAAAATATAACGACACCAACAGAACTCGCCAAATTATTTAATTGTTTCGCGTTGCAACGCTTGATAATGTTCGGGTTTTTAAATCGTTTAAAGATGCATATAATGAATATTTTAGAGCATGATAAATGTTCAATATTACTGTTTCCTTACTAATATCATAACTACATTTGTTTTAATATTGTCAATTAACCAATACGTGAAAAGGCCTCTTTAACAGTGTTTGTTTTAGGCGTAGCTGTCTTTCCTCAGTTTTCATCTTAATTGACTTTTAGCAACAATCAATATAATGTTGTAGAAATTGTCTGCCTGTAGGCCCGAATGAATCACTGGCATTTACACAATTGTTAGAAATAACTAAACTACGTTTTAGTACTGCCTCGGCTTCACGCAGTGTTATGGATAACGGGTTGACTATCTTTGTTGTGAGGTATAGCGTAAAGGATTTGCGCCGTTGGGAAATTCCCACTATTCTTTGAAGACCTTCTGTGTCACATAGTCTTTGAAACACAATACACGTTCACAACTCCATTTCAGTTTTCATAGCGATTTATTTCTGTTGATTTAATTCTAACACAAAGTTCTGAACAACATAATATATTGCGGCGGCATTACGGACGTTGCCGTCCCGCGACAACAACAAATTGTGTGCTTTCTATATCCGGCTATGTGCTTGGTACTGATCTCTCTACTGGAAATAAATATATTAATATAGATTGGAACACACACTGGTGACTTTTGAAATTTCCGACGTGAAGGAGTGAAAAATCACGTGCCAAAATGCAACGACGTAATATGACGCCTGCAACGAACGTATATGGACGTTAGCCCGCCATTTACATGAGATTAAACAACAATGAATAGGCCGCATGCTTACCCAAGACATGACTAATTTGCTATGAAACGAGCAATGGGCCATTACATGGTGCGTTCTTCTCGTCTAGTTTGACTCTAACATATAGGTGTCTGTTTGTATATCTATTAAGGTCGACACGATATTGAACTTGGTGCAAAACGAACACAAATTCATACTATTCTTAGTTAAATATATACGGCACTTCATGTATGTGACATGTTAATACGACTCATATACACAGTTTTGGTTGCGCCACTAATACGAGTATACGTGTCGCTATCCGCCTTTGTATTGACATCTACATTTCCAGTCTTGTTTCCGCAAATACTAGCTGACTTTGTGCGTTTACATTCTCGGATAGGCTGCACGATAGGATTGTTATCTACTTTTAACCTCATTTAAACATATTTAGATATAAGGCGGCTTAGAATTATACAGAAAACAAACATTTTCGGCATAAGTCATAACTCATTGATTTTCTTTCTTTTAGTTACGATCGTTTACAGCCAACACAAACCAATGAACATCAACGCCGTATATCTTTTTATTGTGTCGTACTCTGGGAAAAAGTGCTAAATGCATGTGTATGGCAAGCGATTCGACGCATAATCCCAAGAAACTAGGTTTCTCATTTGAATCTAGGTTCGCAGAATGAGAACCTAGGTTCTCATTCTGAGAACCCTCATTCTGAGAACCTAGGTTCTCATGAGAACTATGGTTCCCAAATGAAATCTTGGGTTCTCATGAAAACCTAGGTTATCAGAGAGAACGACGCGAAAAGCTGTCGAGAACCTAGGTTCTTGTGAAAACCTTGAATATCAAACGAGAACTTAAGTTCTCAGAATGAAAACCTAGGTTCTCATGAAAACCTTGTTTCTCATGAGAACCTAAGTTCTATAAGTCTAAGAGAACCTAGGTTCTCATGAAAAACCTAGTTTCTCATGAGAACCTAGGTTCTCTAGCGTAAACCAAGGTTTTCAAATGAGAACCTAGGTTCTCATGAGAACCTAGGTTCTCATGAGAAACCTGGTTTCTTGGGATTTCATAAACCTAGTTTCTCATGAGAACCTAGGTTTTCATGAGAAACCTGGTTTCTTGGGATTTCATAAACCTAGTTTCTCATGAGAACCTAGGTTCTCATGAGAAACCTGGTTTCTTGGGATTATGCGTCGAACAGCTTGCCATACCTCCAGTTGTCTCCAATTGCTTGGTACACGCTGGTGGCATATGTGTAGAATGATAAGTAATAGACGTGAAACAGTGAATGTTACTCCCCAAGAACATGTTTGATTAATGTTCAGACAATGCTAAGTAATATTCAACGAAACTTGGAGGAAACTTCTTGAGGAATGAAATAAGTAAAGTAATCGGTCGACATTGGTCTGAACACGTTAATAAAAAAACTGTTTATGAAATACATCTTTAATTGTAAATATTATTTTGAGACTAAAAATTGAAACAAATTCAGATCAATCGTTACATAATTCATAATTACAGCATTAAATGAGTTTCAAATATTCAGTTCCCTTGTTCGGGCCTCAAACGACTGTACGGTACAGTTTTCTATTTAAAGTATGTCTGTGATATAGTAAGCAATCATTATGGTATTTAAATAGAAGTTTAATCTCTATTGATAATGTGCAATAATGTCTTATTCAATCGTAAGATATCGGCCCAAACTGCAAGAAAAACGTATGCACTAAAGACTTTGCAAACATATTTCAATAACTTGAGATATTTGCAAAAAAATAAAGTTCTTAACGGCGTGTTTTCATTATGTCCAGCGCGTGTAAAATTATATGTGAACCACATTGATCCTGCGTCCTGAATAATATGTGTCCCGTATTCCAAACGAGCAAGTTTACGCCGTCCGACGCGTAATTCTGAAAACCTAGGTTCTCATGAGAACCTATGGTTCCCAAATGAAAACCACGGATTTAGTATTAAAGACGCGTAATTCTGTAAACCTAGGTTTTCATGAGAACCTAGATTATCATGAGAATTATGGTTCCCAAATGAAAACCACGGATATGGCAAGCAGTTCGACGCATAATCCCAAGAAACTAGGTTTTTTATGAGAACCTAGGTTCTCATTCTGAGAACCTAGGTTCTTGTATGAAAACTTCGATTCTTGAAGCCATGTGCAATCTTCAAGCGAGAACCTAGGTTCTCATTCTCGTTCTTACATGTGCGTTAAGTGTCGTCCCAGATTAGCCTGTGCGGACGGAGACGACATTTTCTGCTTTTATGCTATTTTTCGTTTCAAGAAAGTCTCTTCTTAGCAAAATTCAAGTTAGGCGGAAAGTGTCGTCCCTGATTAGCCTGTTGGGACTGCACAGGCTAATATGGGACGACACTTTACGCACATGCATTAAACCACCTGTTCATAGAGCGCGGCTCAAATGTATGTCTTGTTTTTACAGAACATAGCTAACTTTATCCGCAGTCAGAAGGAACTGAACTAACAATTGTTCGTCAGAGTGGCTGTAACCCGTCAGTGAACCGCTATACATGTGATGCCATAGCAACAGCATATCTGCGTTTGAGTTGCCTTTTGTTCTCGCCCTAGTAAGTTAACGATTCTAAACAATGCTTAATTAAATGTTTATTTCGCTCGAGTTCATCTGTTCTGAAACTTAATTTAAATCAGAGATGGAAGTCATCACGTTTTTATTGTAATGTAATAAGAAGACATAATGTACAAATGGATTTTATTACTTCTTATTAAATCGACTTTATTAGGTGTAAGAAAATTGCTTTATATTAAAAAATACAAAAATACATTGATATGTTGTACTTTGCTGTATAACATCTTTTGAACCTATTACAATATCACAAAAACATGTAACTTTCCACCCTCCTATCCGTATCGTTCAAAGCATATTTTCGATTTGTATTTCTCGGCATATATGTATATTTTAAGTTTTACTAGTAGTCAATATTGTTGTAATTTCTAATTTATTTGCGAATTACCTCGTTTTCAGCTTAGCAATTGGTTCAATTTAGATACCATAATTTGGTTCAATTTAGATACCATAATTTGGTTCAATTTAGATACCACAATATGTCTTGAATAATAATATTGCAAATTTGCCATGCGAAAAATATATACAATAATGGATGTAAAGAAAGACTTTGATTAAAATGTTTTTTCTTAACGAAGTTGGTTAATGTTTTTTAACATATCCAATAACTGTTATACATCACGGCAGATATTTTTTTCACAAGCTGACTATGATTATGTAAAACCATATTCACATTTGTCAGATTATGTGTTCTTTCGTACAGGTTGCAAATGACGCGAACTAAACACATTTGTAACAGAGCGAAACTGAATTGCAAGTTCCCATGCTAAGTTACAAGATGACATTAGAGCGAATTAAACAACCGTTTGGCCCGAATTACTATCGGGAAAATTCAATCATTTTCTATGGGAAGCCGCCGAACTGGGAAAAGCATATACTCTAGAGACATTAATATCAACACGCTCCATATCACATGCCGGGGAATAATTTCTATCACCATATTTGTTCTATCAACTGGTCAGATGTTAGATGTCAGATGATGATGATGATGATGATGATGATGATGATGATGATGATGATGATGATGATGATGATGATGATGATGATGATGATGATGATAATGATGATGGTGATGATGTTGATGATGATGATGATGACTAGGAGGAGGAGGAAGAGGAGAATGAGGATGATGACGATGAAGTTTTTTTTAATACGATAAAAGCATTGATACATGTAAATATTGGATTTAAAAAGGTCCAGTAAAAAACAAGAATAAAATTAATGAAAGAAAAAAAGTAGCCCTCAGCTGGGCTCGATCCACTGACCCTTGGAGTAAAAGTCTATTGCTTAAACCACTCAGCCATCCGTGCTCACACAATGAGTGATAAATTGTGTTCTTCATATAAGCAATCCTCGTATTGTCGCAAAATATAACGACCCCAACAGAACTCTTTAAATTATTTAATCGTTTCGCGTTGCAGCGCTTTATAATTTTCAGGTGTTTTAATCGCCAAAATATGCCTAAAATGGATATTTAAGAGCAAAATAAATGTTCAGTATTACTGATTCCTCACAAATATGATAACTACAACGAAACTCTGTGAATCTTTTTTTTTAAATTTTGTGTCAATTTACCTAAACGTGAAAAAGTCCCTTTCAGTTAATCGCTATGAAATAAAACTACGTTTGCTTGGTGATTCCATAGGGTTGGTGTTATTGCAGTCGCTTGTCATCATATCGTTACGATTGGTTATAGTTTGATGTTTGAAGACCCATTCAGGGAAAATGCGCAGGACGTAGTACGTGCTATAGCAATCAAATTAATAATGCTTTCGTAATATTAGTTTGATGAACGTCCTCTTGATAACTAAGCTAGACGTATACGCCTTTTATCGTTAGAATTAGTGTTTGATGGATGTATTCAGGGACGATGCCATGGTCGTGATGCTATATCAGTCAAATAAATAATCATTTCCTTTTTTGCATTGGATATTATTCCTCAAATAAATAAGCAAGACGTTTACACTTTTTAGCTTCTTGATTGCATTTAAATGTTCGTGTAAAATCCTTTGTGAAGAAAATGCATCATTTAAAAAAAATATATACAACAAAAACTTGCAGTGTAAAATACTCAGTTACGTGTTTTATACATTTTGCATTTTCTACTGCCGCTTGATGTATTGCCTTGTAATCTGTTCAAATATAAGGCTTGAAGTCGTATATCATCATTGAACATCAACAGCACAAAGCAAATGCGGTGAAAAGAGTTTGACATTTAAAATAACCTTTCAAACTTCTGAGTTCAGCTTTAAAGCTTCACCAGCTTCACCAATGATGAATTGATATTTTACTGATGTTATTTATTTTTAATATTTAATTTCCCTCGCACGTGAAATATTTATATGACCTATGCAGATATGATATTAAGGAACATCTTGATAGGCAATTATTTAATTATTTCGTATGAGCTTTCAGAACCTTTTTTATCTCTGTGTGTTATGTTATATTATGAAATCAAACGTCCTGGATCTCAGAAGAACCTTTTTTACTCGTAACGTAAAAATAGATACTATGAACCTTTGTAAAGAGTAAACAAATGAATGCCTATTTGTACAATATTATGACTGTAGGCACATAATTGTACGTGTAAGTATATTTTTATACCTACATATATATTTCTGGCTGTTAAGAGTATAGCTATTTTTTACCCAAACGGTTATGGATTCATTTATAATATAACCTGTAGTTTGTACAGCTTCTTTGATCTCGAACGGTACTGCATTATGCGGTGTCTGTTCGCATGTGTCGGACAAGTATGTCAGCCTTAACACTCTTGGGTCCCAGCTGGGCGTGCGGGTCGCCAACTTCCGAAAGATCAACATAAAGTCCATACCCGTGTACGGTATGGCAAAGTCCACAAGTGACGTTTATCCTCATTGTAACATTGGGTCGAATCATTATAGGGATAATACATGTTTTCGAGGGCATAATCATCTGCGGGCGCTCGAAAAACCCTCTCTTGCTCGAATGTTCAGCACGAGGGCAGGAACGGATTGTGAGAGCGCCCGCAGATGATAATGTCCGAGAAAATGTGTATTTTCGCTATTATTGCATAAACAAATCACACATACCAAAATACATTAAAATAACATTGAAAACATTATGTCTTGTTCATTCGACATCGACAAAATAATTCGATTATTTCATATGACGTCATACAGTACAAGGTTGTGCTTTACATATGCCTCACTCGGTCATCATCAGAAATGACGAGGCTTTACCGTCTGTGTTCGATTGTAAGTGTGTTTAAACACTGGAATTATGCAAATTTGACATGCAGCCGCGCAAAATAATAAATGAATAATTATTTTGGAATTTACTGGTCGTGACGGATAAATATATCGTCATGATAAGTCATTGTTTTCATAGATGTTTCTTTCGTACAGGTCTTTCTTATTTCGTTCCAACTAAAGTTTCTAAAAATTAATACTGCAAACATATTGTCACTTAAGTATTTCAAGCATACAGCAGGAACGTTGAAGTTACAACAGCAGGAACGTGGAAGGTACATGAACACTTTACAGCATAGGCCTTATTTAGTTTTGCACTCCTCTCGTTTCTATCTCGTGGCAACGACATAGCTAACTCGTGGCCTCGAGTTACTAAGTCGTGGCCACGAGATAGTAAGTCGTGGCCGCGAGATAGAAAAAAGAGGATCGCAATTTAAAAAAGAAGAGTGAATGTCACCTCTATGCCACCTTAAAACCAGTCAATAGTAGAAAGAGTTCACCGAGTCCACTCGAATATAGGCCGTATATGTCACTCTTCAGTCGCGATTTTCTCGGGCATCTGATATATTAAGGCAATGTTATTTATAAAGGGTATTTTTCCTGAAACTTATCGCGTTTTATTGGGTATAAAGATGACCTGTGGTATTAAATGATTTTAATTTTATCATTCAATAATACAGCAGGTTGTTTGACCACTTGCGAATATAGTTCCTGTTTATCGGACTTTACTTACCCCAAGCGAGTTTTCTTTCGTTGCGTTAGCTTTCTTTGTTATTTGTTATAGAATATGTTTTCTAAGTTAATCGCAAAAAAACTTTTCAAAATGTTCAGACTTCTAAGATGTGATATAACGAATATGACCATAAATTTTTAGTAATTGTATAAGGCTTAACCGGATTGATCAGTTGAAATAAATTGAAAGCAAACTGTATCAACAAATAGGATATATCAAATGCTAGACACATTGATTGCGAGTCTGGGTTTAAATGTTGAAAGTTGACTTTAACTTAACCCATTATTACATACAGGGTACACACGTATGAGAATGCACACAGTCTCTTCACTGCTGAGTATTGCATTTCGCTTCTTCACTCAGTTGCATTTGTGAACGTATGTTTGTTGTAGAGAAAAAAACAAAGGACGCTGATTTAAAAAAAATACTTAAAAAGAGAGCTTTTTTGTACTGCATTTCGACTACATTAAGAGAGCGATAGACATCGGATCCATTTACTTGTAAATCGTAGGTACATAAGTGTCAGGCCGCCTGCACATATGTTTAACTATTGGACTTCAATATTTTATTAACTTGAAAGTGACTGTTTGTGCCCAGTATATTAGAATAGTGTGTTGACTTTTTTGATTGCAGAATCAATCTCAATGAAAATTTCACCAGACGTGTGTATGCGTCTTTATTCCACCAAATTATTAATAATATGGTACACAAAGGTCAAGTAAACATTGTGATACGTAAACGTGTTATTTATCTGCGATTTGTATATGTGAAACGTACTCGTGTTCGTGGCATGGGATTAGTTTTTACATCTGCGTGTGTATATGATACATGTATGCTATTGTGTAGTCGTATGTCAAGTACATGTATATGATACATGTATGTTAATGTGGATATTGCGTGAGTGTATGTCAAGAGCATTTATATAATACATGTATGTTAATGTGGATATTGCGTGGGTGTATGTCAAGTGCATGTATATGATACATGTATGTACGTGTGGCTAGTGCGTGGGTGTATGTCAAGTACATGTATGATACATGTATGTACATATGGATATTGCGAGGGTGTATGCCAAGTACATGTATATGATACATGTATATTCATGTGGCTAGTGTGTGGGTGTATGTCAAGTGAATGTATATGTACCATTTGCATCTGTGACACAGATACTTTCCGGCGATATGTCCATGGAACGGTGACACTCGTATGTCAATTTGACATGTATATAAATTCGAACATGTGTCACGCGGATGAAAATGTGACACATGCATAATATTTCCGTGGCGCGTGTTTATAAAGGTGACACGTACATTTATATATTGCATTATTATTACTATTTCATAAACTTATTGCAACATAAAGAAATACATTTGTTTCTATAAAATGTACATAAACTTTAATTTAAATAAACCATACTAAGGCTGAAATTCAGATCAAATCGACACTGTGTCATTTCCATCATTTCGAATAATTTTGATTTTAATGACTATGACAGCGGCAAAGTTGATGGACAGACTGTTTGTCTGAGGGAAAGCGCGTCAATTGCGATATAAGCAAAACGTGTGGTCGTTGTTTTCCCATCCGAAAGTAATGATTTCTGAGGATTGAGAGATAAGCACAAATCGTTCAGCATGATCAGACCGTTTTAAGTATACGATAGTCTGAATAATATTCCATTGTTAAAACTAGCATCTAAGCATTTTTAATATGAATACGAGTTGTTTCGTTTAGTTGTCCATATTTAAAACCCATGTCATATCCATTAGGAAAGGGAATAATACATTTTCAGTAAGTCGTCATTAAACACAACTGCGTTCATTTCATCGTGCTTTTCTTTTTTCAGGGACTCCCGAAGGGATCACCAAAAGGCGAACAAGAACGTATTAGCCTGCCTAACACCCATTACACAAGGGGGCATTCTTATAAGTGCATGCGAATTTACAGATCCATTTACCGAAGAATAATATTATTTTTATGTTATATTATAAATAACTCCGAAGTAACTGTGAATGATTTATATCGCGGTAAATAAGCAATAATCCCAAAATGAAATGACCCTCTCGAAAATAGGCCGTATGTCACTGAAATAGGTCCTTATTTCCTAGAAGCTACATGACCCATGGGCTATGATGTATCTTGACACTAATGCTTTAAAGGGGAAACTATTGCAGTCTCTGAACAAAAGTAAATAGTCGACGACGCCATGGGATTAAGAGTTTTTGCTGCAAAAATCTATGGGATTTCATTTATCTGCTTTCTAACATATTACATGATAACGGAAACATAATTTGCATTTAGTTAATACGCATAGACTTTCCGCTTTTTGACGATCATTGATGTTTTGTGAACGATTTGATGTTTATGTTTAGTTTAATTTCTAAAAGAAGTGGTAGAAGAAGTAGCAGCAGAAACAGTAGGTGTAGTAAAATTAAAAAATATTTGTAGTACTCGTTGTTTTATAAGTAAAAGTATTGTAACGTTGACAGCGGAGGTGTATGATTTGGCGATTGTATATATGATGTAGGTGGAGATAATGTTAATTAATGATGACGTAGGCGGTTTTGGTAATGTTGATATTGTAGCTGTCATTGATCATCTTGATCCAGATAATGGTGATCATCGTATCATAATGATGTTATTGATGGTATTGTTCATGAAAATGATTATCACAACGGCAATGAACATTAAATAAACCATAACCCCTTGTCTTGTTTCCATGCTAACATATAGTTCAGAAGCTGGTGCGAATGTTGCCGAACGGTCACCACCTGAAACACGAGGTGGACTTCATACTGGACGAGATCTTCAACACCATGACGCCCATGATGTTCCATATGCGCGAGATAATCTTCGTCACCTACAATCGGGTACCAACAGACTAGTTGTCAGCTGTTGATTTGTAAATATATGTACTGCATTATTTAACTTCTTAAACTCTTTATTGATACAAGTAATTCAATAACGACAATTTGTCAAGCTAATCTGAAAGTCTTAACCGATATTTTTATGAGTTTGATATCAAAACGTAGTTAACAGATGAACAGTACACATATGCGTGTGCACATTATGTCATATACACATTTTCTCAAATATGTTTTAAACCAAATTAGTATTATACTGGTCTATATGCGCCTTTATCATATGATAGATAAGTGCTTGTCAATTTTAGAGTATAGAAAATTCTGTAGCTCGACAAGCTTGAGCATTTATTATATATAAACAATTGTAATTTATGTACGAGGCAAATAAGTTTTTTGGATGAATGTATTTGAAGAACGGTTAAGGTATTCTTCTTAAAAATAGTTTTGACTTTCGCGTTAACATTGAATTGTTTTTCACTTTAAAAATATTTACCAGGTAGCGACCTTAAAATGCGTTTCAGCATAAATTATGAGTTGTAATTTGAATACAAAAAATTAACCAAAGAAATGGAACATTTCATAAATGATACGTTAACAACTACAAAAAGGTACAGTTCCGTAAATTGCACAATGAAATAAACGTGCTGTAAACAAAAATCGAGCCGAAGAGTACGTAATAAACAGACAGTTAGTATAGCCGAGGCCCCGTTTCAGTGGCAAAAGACGACACGTGCGAATCGAGACCGAATATTGTGTCTGTCCATCCTTTACCAGGAGACCGTTTCATAAGCAATCGAACGACAATTTTAACTTACGAGAGAATTTTGTAATCTTAATAAGTAGACGAACTAGCTCGCCATGCTCGTCAAATATATTCAGCGCTTGAGATGCCAATGTAATTAATTAAGTACTGCAAATGTAAAACCATATGACATGGACTTAAGCAATTATGTATATTCGAAAAATGTATCGTATCGTAAATGTGCACTACGATGTTTATTGAAACGGTCCACAGGAGCACTAAGTGTACATGATCCGTTCCAACACGTACATGCCAGCCGAGAAGGCACAGGGCTGGCCCCGACCCGTTGACGACTGGATGAAAGTGACCTTAATTCTACCCAACTACATACCTTTCCTATTTTCCTGCACGCCATATAAACACTGTACAGCCCACAATCCATCTTACATCATGACCTTTTGAAACCTATGAGTGTCAGGTTAATAAATGTCCTCTTTTTCTGCTCATAGGATCATGCAAATATAGGTAATGAAATGTTAACGTGGAAGTTTTTAAATAAAATCACATTTCTACAATATTTAGTACAATGTATAACCGTGTTCATACATATAATTAACTTACATTTAAGAGATATTTATGTAGTCGTCCATCGTACATTCAAGAGATATCTATCTAATAGTCCACTGTACAATGGCGTATTGGCCTTGTTTCATGGTAGGAGCTCGGGCCGGCGTCTACGAAGAACTGGACAATATAGGTTTCTTTGATTTCGAAGACACTCTCACCGACTAGCGGAAGATGTCCGTGAGTTGGCGGTACCCTGCACCTATCATCCTTTGGCAAGGCGAGTTCTGGTCAAGGGCACTCTGCTGGTTAATATAACAACGATACAAGTTGCTACTGTGTCACTTTGGACAAGTGCGTTTAGTAAGGAAGTTTATATTTTTCCTTCTCAATAGAACACTGTTTGAGAAAAGTGTTACTTTATAGGTTTGTTTCAATATGTATTGTGTACGATAACTGTGTACAAAGATGAAATATTCAACGATGTTCTGGGTATTACTGATGTACTGGTAATAAACGATCTAATTGTACTCCAAGTTTGTGTCGTTAATAAGGTTGCGACATGAACTTGTGGTTGTTCCGCAAAATGCGTCAAACAAATAGTACATTTTGAAACACAAACGTGCAAATAGACACAATATATAGTTACATTTATGGCTAGCAACAAATTAGAAAACGAATAGCATTGAAAGTTAAAATATACAGGCGTAAATTTTGTATTATTTAAAGCTCGCTTATTTACTTTATTCATGATTGCACATGTAATATTTTAGCGAAAATATGTACGAGTATGATACAACTCAACATGTATACAATTTAACTCTGATCAATATGCACTTTCATTCTTGTTTTCTTTAGTGAATCATGTTTAACATAACAAAATTATGAAGCGACTGGAATTTATAATCATGTTTGTCGAATGTGTGTACATAAAGTACTTTTAATTTTTATTTCTTAAATTTGGTGCATATTAATTTATCATCTAATCTTTAATATAATTTTTATCAAACAATCGATAGCGTGACTTAAGACCTGTTGGCGTATCCGCTGAGTCTAATCAGGAGTTACCATAGACTAGTTTTTATATGATACAACTAACGTGTATGGTACATTCAATTAGTTGTCTTTTATATAACAATCTCAATTAAATAACTTCCCATGATCACCCAGGTTTATGACCTTTCATCAGTGGATTGTCATTGAAACTAGAATGTACCTAACCAATTATCTTCCGTAATGGATCTAAAAAATGTACGAACCGTATGTAATTGCATATTGCATATTTTGCTTAGAAAAACCTTTTATGCGAGAAAACCCTGCATGCCTTAAACAAATTGATTGCAATGTTAACAATTGAGCGTACAATTATGTGACTGATGTCGTTGTACTATATTTTGCAAAACACAACGGAAGATTTAATATAAAACAATCACACTCGTGTAAAGTAATGTATGTTTCATTTGCTTCCCCATCGATATTTAGGACATAATGTTTCTAAACAGTTGCATGTATTAAAAATTATCGTAGCCATTTTTATTTTGGAAAAGTTATATAACTACAAATAACCTTTAAAAGGACCTTTACACGTTTGGTAAATTGACGAAATTGAAAAACAAATAATTCAGATTAGCAAATTTTCGTTGTAGTTATGATATTTGTTAGGAAACAGTAATACTGAACATTTACCATGCTCTAAATATTCATTATATGCATCTTTTGACGATTTAAAAACCTGAAAATTATAAAGCGTAACAGCGCGAAACGAATAGATAATTCGGAGATTTTTTGTTGTCGTTATATTTTGTGACACTACGAGGATTGCTTATATAATGGATAAAATACATTCCTCTCTGCATGATTACGGTTGGCCGAATGTTCTAAGCGTTAGACTTTTACTTCAGGGGTCAGTGGTTCGAGCCCAGTTGAGGTTTACTTTTTTCTTTCTTTCTTTAATTTTATTATTTGTTTACTGGAGCTTTTAGCTCCAATTTTTACACTAATCAATATGAAGCATTTAATGACAAACTTAAATAGAAAGCTCCCTTAAGAATATTTTTTAATCCAATTGAAAAACAACAACGACGAGTACTGACCAATATTTTAAGCTTGCTACGACTAGTGTCATTGAATATTGTGTGCTCAATCAGTTTTAGCCAGATATACCATTTTTTTGTATTAATCTGCCTTAAAAAGTTATGTCTATCATATCGTTCCGTTCATATTTGGCTATTTAGTTCAACAAGAATGTGATAATTATTACGACGGAAACAGTATACTTATAAAACGTTTAACAACATATCACGCCATATTTATCGGTAACAACATTAGCGAAGTGCATTTAATTGCTATATTTGCGATGAAATGTATGCGTATCAAGTCATCTATGATTATATAACTCAACCGGAATGTGTTAATTATTATGACACACAACAAAATGATCCATTTTGCCATAATATATCTATTGGAAACAACAGAAGAAAAATGCTATACATGGTCACAATCGTTTTACTTTGCATGCCAAGGGCTAATATTTCATGTCATGCCGACTAAATTGAAGCTCTTTATACAGCACAGATAACAACCACATTTGATTATATAAGCGCTAAGTCAATCAATGCCTGATTTATTAGAAATTATTAAACATGTACTGGAAAACTATACATCAAGGATATAGTAGCAACAGAGAGAAGATTTATGTCGGAATTCTATGCCAAATGCCAGTAATTATAACCATGGTAACAAGCTCAATAACGGGCAGCCGAAGGCAGGGAAAATACTTTCATTATCAGAAGACATTTACATGAAAACAAAACACGTGTCAGCTATCATATAAGATATGAAAAAAATTGAATGACTTTGCAAATCCAACTCCAATCGGTTCATACGAATACCTTTATATGCTACTCTGCGTGATGTAGTCGAACTGCTAGTGAGTAAATGCGATCGGCCCATATAAGACTATATGGGAGTTCATTAGTATTTTCTAGACAAATTAGTTCTTGTCTCGTGTTCTCTTTATTTAAAAGATAATAACATGAAAATAATTTTTTAACTATGCTTTCAATACTATATTGTACGACAATTAACATGTATGTTCTGTGTGTCACATTAAGTC
Organism: Dreissena polymorpha; assembly: GCF_020536995.1. Classification (NCBI taxonomy): domain Eukaryota; kingdom Metazoa; phylum Mollusca; class Bivalvia; order Myida; family Dreissenidae; genus Dreissena; species Dreissena polymorpha. The sequence continues at coordinate 34,987,906 of NC_068356.1, forward strand.
ATATATGAAACCTGATTTTTAAGACACATTTGCTGAGGTAATTGGTAGTTAGTTTGTCACAATATATTTATATCTACCTATATTCGGATAGTCGAGTGAAATTATACACTGGTTACTAGACAATATTGCAAACCCAGTATTTTGGTATATTTAATTATTGATAGTAACGATTGTCTTACACTATTGTATTTTCAAAACATCAGTTTCAGCCAGTTATATATTGTTATTGTTTTTCTTTAATTTGAAAATTAATGTCACTAAAATCTTTCGTTCATCTATGACTACTTAACACCTCCAGCACCAGGAATTATGAGGAAAACAAACAACGTTTTGCAAAATGCAATTCAAATTCCGTCGGCAACAATAGAAGCAAATGTCTCTTTATTGCTTTATTTGCTATGAAAAGGTATGCCTCCGTTGATCTCTTTAATTATATGGAAACACATCATACAACGTTTTGCAAAATGTAATGCCATATCTATCGGTAACAACAGAAGAAAAATGCTTTGCATGTCCACCTTCATTTCACTCCGCACGACAGCAGCTAATATTTCAAAAATCAACTCCTTATTATTTGAAATTATTGTAAACGTTATAAAAACTATCCGGCAAGGATATAGAAGCAACAGAAAGAAGATTCGATACGGATTTCTAACAAATGCCAGTAATTATTACCATGGTAATAGGCTCAATTACGGACGGCCAATGGCAGCTCAATTACGGACGGCCAATGGCAGCAAATTCTTTATATTATAGACAATCCCAGAAATCGATAACTCACGGATTACCGCCCCTAAATAATCGCATGCTCCGCCATGACGGCACTGAAGAACAATGCAGGGACCTATATGTTTGTATATTACATGAAAAAAAAAACGATTAGACGCGATTTTATAAAATATATTTGAAGATTTGGATGGTTTCTGTTATCGATACGATAATCATATAACAGTTCGTATTATTTAGGTCACAGACATACCAATAAACACTTTTAATCCACCATTGGGACATCGTCTCCCACTGAGGGAATGCTTTCGTTCCTCGATCGCAGATGTGTATTTTTTCTTTATCATTATCTTGCTTAAATTTGCAATCCTATATTAACGAATAAAACCATCACTTATTGCGTTCGTGTTTGAATATTTAATTTTAAATGTAAACTATATAGTTAAAACTTAAGAAAGAAAGTAATACGCTTACGGAATTATTTGGACTATTTTAGTTTACGTATGGCTACATATGTGTCGCTTTGAGCATTTTTATCGCAATTTTAGATTTTATTTAGATTAAGTAAAGCAAGCAATCAGTTAAGTAAATACCAATGTTGCCAATTTCATAGGTTTTAAATTATTTTTACGCAATTAGAGATTTTTCAGTTTTATTGAAAAAGTACATGTTATATAATGGTGAATAAAATCAAAACAAGGCCGGTGACCCAATTTTTGTATTTCATTGTTCATATAGTATGTGAATATATATCTTATATATAAATTTTGGACAAAATCTATTAGATGAAAAAAAATCAGCAAAACTGCAGCAACACCCCTTAAATTCCAAAATTTATTTCGGCCATATATTTAACATTACCTTAAAATGGCACTTAAATAAATAAGGAATATTAATAACGAAATAATAAAGCTTTAGAAAAACAAAGATATGTACTATTCAATAAAAGTATGTCTCGGTATTAAATCTGATAAAGTTTCTTAATGAAAATATCTGGAACTATAGAAATTTTCATAAAGAAATAATAATGTTTTAAACAAAGGCAGCTATCAGATTTTCAAAGAAAGAGTATATCTCGGCCATAAATCTTTAAACAATTTCGCTAATTAATATCTCCGGAATTATAAACGCTAAAATCACAAAGTTTACTTCACACTTTATATGCGGATATAACCTATATAATTATCTTCGAATAATACAGTTTTATAAAGAAATTATTGTGTTTTAAGCAAAGGCATAACTGAAAGGAGTACTTAAAAAATACAGCAATTTCGGCCTTAAACATAACGTGTTGTCACTGAATACTGATTCAGAAACACATATGTTAGAAATCTGGCGTGTATTATTTTAAGTTCATTTTTATTTTTGAACGATGTTAAATATAATTCATTCATGTTTCCAATCTTTGTTTATTGGTAGATCTTTGAACGCTGTAGTCTTCCAGATTCTTTAGTACCGTCATGGCAGCGTGTCACGTGATAGCCAATATGGCGGCGGTCGATTTATCTATTCATGGATTGTCTTTATGAATACATTTTGATTACAATAAACACTGTGTCAGATATCATTAAATATTAGAAAAACATTCCAGAACTTTACAAACCCAACTCATGCCTTTTAAACGGATCTTTTCACGGTTTGGTAAATTGACAAAATTGAAAAAAGTTGTTTCAGATTCGCAAATTTTCGTTTTAGTTATGATATTTGTGAGGAATCAGTATTACTGAACATTTACCATAGTCCAATATAGCCATTATATGTATCTTTTGACGATTTGAAAACCTAAAAATTATAAAGCGTTGCAACGCGAAACGATTGAATAATTTCAAGAGTTCTGTTGTTGTCGTTTAAATTTACGAAACTTCGAAGATTGCTTATATAAGGTATAAAATACTTTACCTGTGTATACCCGGCGAAATTGCCGAGAGGGCAAATGCATTTTTACTTCAGACTAACTCCAGGACTCCGGGGGTCACTGGTTCGAGCCCTGGTACCGGCTACTTTTTTTTCCTTTTTTTAATTTTATTCTTGATTTTTTACTGGAGCTTTTAAGATCCAATGTTTACATTTATCAATATAAAGCATTTCATGACAAACTTCAAAATATGCCAAAATCTGTGAAAAGGCCCCTTTAATATGCTTTTCTGTGTGATATCGTCGAACTACAAGTCATTACGTGTGATTGGCTTAATCAAGACTATATATAATGTCTGTTTTCATTTCTAGATGAATGAATCATTGTCTCGCTTGCTCTTAATTTAAAAGATAATTTTATTGCGAGAAATAATTTATATTTTGAAACTATGTTATACAATGATAACCAAGTTCGTGTAATTTCACATAAAACCCCTATATGAACTGTGTTTTATATAACCCATTTTGTCGGGTCATTGAATTTTTAAAATAACGATAAATCAATTTAATAATGGGTATAAGTAAATAATCTCTAGGTCATTGGCAGTTTGATTGGTTCTACATATTCGCCAATTCCTGTGTTCTGATAAGTACATGTTTTGTAGACTGGCAACAAGAGTAATCATGCACAGAATAACAAAGTATTTTAACATAATCAATTATTCAAATCAATTGGTTTATTGATGTTTCATTCCTTTATTCTTACATTTTTAAACGTAAATATTGAATAGTTACAATGAAATGTAAAACAATTTCCAGTTGGTTTGAACATTTTGTGTAAAGGAAATTTTGGTTGGCTCTACATATTAATTTTTCAATATTGCAGTGATAATCGCACCATTTTAATAAATAATATGAATGCCATTGATATATTATGTACTGTTTTTCGTACTCGTTGTTCTTTGAAATTAATTGTAAAGTAATTTCTATCTGGTTCGAAAAAAATGTTGAATAAAGCAAAACGTCCATATATGATTTTTGTTTGATTGGTTCTACATATTCACCTCTTACTGCATTCTGATAGTCGAGTGGTGTGTAGACTGGCAACTATAATATACTTATTGCAGTGCAAATCGCAATATTTAAATAAATTAAATGATTATCCTTGATAATTTTATAAATAATTCAAGCTACAAGAGCTTGGTAAAGAACAAACTGTTAAAATAATGAATCTTTCGAGTAGACAAAGTCTTTATTCGCATTCTGGTTTATCAGAACAGAACAGAACAGAACATATTTTATTCACGTAAACTTTACAGTTTTTTGTTATATATATATATATATGCATACATATAATAATTAATACAACAAGATTATACAATGAAGTATGGGTAATTATTTAACAAATCTATTTAACAGGATGAATTTATATACAATTAATATTCATGCTTATTTGGTACAATGATTAATTTCATATGGTAATAAATATGTATTGTTGGAATAAAAATAGCTTATAATCAAATAACTAGCTGTTATTGTCATGTATTCTTTCAATGACTAGTCTTGAGTCTTGTATACAATGACCAGTGTTATAAATCCGTCAATGCTACGTTGCGAATTTTAAAAGCTTCAGATATATATTTACTTAACATAAACAATTCAGATTTGTTGTTTGTATTAAACAGTTTTATCAACATAAACATACTAGGTCTATTTCTATAATAATGTTATAAATAAATTGGTCTTAAATGAGCATATGCTGTGCATTTAAACATCAAATGAAATTTGTCCTCAATCTCATTGGTAGGGCAGATTTGACAAATACGTAAATGTCTATCCAATTTGTCGTATCTACCAGTGTGTATTCTCAAGTTATGGGAACATATACATGTACGTAATTTCGTAAATACAACTCTGAGATCTCTCGACACAATGAGATCTAGATAAGATTCAAATCCATGTGACAGGTTAAGTGTTTTATACAAAGTTAAAACTCCACTATCTGTAACATTTTCTTGCCATTGTTGCAAATGTTCATCAATTAGCCTTTGCCGAAATGTACAAATAAACTGGTTGGTATTTATAGGTATGTCACTACACCAAACATAGTAAAAACCGTAACGTGTAAGAAGGTTCTTAACTTTACTAAACAAATTCGTTCTATGTATACTAACATCGAACACAGCATCATTAACAACTGACTTGGTTATAATGTTATCACTATACTTTAACTTTAACCAGTATTTTATTATACGTACATATCGGTGAATATACAATGGGTATCTACCCAGTTCACCGTATACAGCTACATTAGCTGTAGATTGTCTAACACCAAGCGTAGCTTTGCAAAATTTTGAATGCAGCCTTTCTAACTGTGATGATTTGGTAAACCCCCATACTCCACACCCATACGAAATAATGGGAGAAACAAAAGCATCAAATAACTGCAGTGCTACTCTTGGTTTACATTCGTATTTTTTCAGATTTGACAATAAATTATTCAATGCTTTTAGCCTTTTTCATATAACGTCTGAGAATTAAGATTAAAATTACCAGTGTAGTTCAATGTATCACCTAAATAGTTAAAGTCATTAACAACATCCAAGTATTCATCAGCATATATCCATTTTTCATTATGTTTTAAACCACCTCGTTTGCGAAATACTACAACTTTTGTCTTCGCAGTGTTCACTTCTAATCCCCATGTTTCACAGTAATTATGCAAATGATCTATTGACTATTGTAAATCTTCTGGTGTTTCACCAATAACAACCATCTCATCTGCGAATAACAAAAGAATCAAACACATCCTGTATAACTGTACCTTTGCTATTTCTATTTTGCAAATACATATCTAGATCTTCTACGAAAAGAGAAAACAAGATCGGGGAGATTATCTCCCCTTGCCTCAAGCCAACTGCTATATTAAAGTAATCAGAATAGTCTTCGCAATGTCTAACACATGACTTAACAGCTTGATACATGCTGCGTATTATACGCAACACTTTTCCATCCACGTTAGCTTTATACAATTTTTACCATAGGGCATTGAGATAAATCGAATCAAAACAACGCTTCATGTCTACGAAACAGCAATACAAACGTTTATTTGAATTAACATAATTTTCAATAATTGAGTACAGTACAAATACTGCGTCTACTGTCGATCTACCCTTTCTGAATCCAAATTGTGCATCAGAAATGGTGTTATTTTCTTCGCACCATTTTGATATACGTTGGTTTAGTACACATGTAAACAACTTAGCAAAATTACTTAATAGTGTGATACCTCTATAATTTTTTCTATCAGACTTGCCGCCCTTTTTGTGTAAGGGAACAATAATACCCTTGGTCCATGCAATTGAGAAATTTCCCGTGTTTAAAATAAAATTGAAATTTTACTGTAATATGACCAGCTAAAATATCACAAGCTTCTATGAAATATTCATTAAATAATTTATCTGTACCTGGCGATTTCCTTGTTTTAAATAATTTAATAGCTTTACAAAAGAACTTCGTCATATGTGATTGGATTATCTAGCTCTCCAAATGTATGCGAAAAATCATTAAAATCGTAATTACTATTAAAATCCTCAGCTTCAACATTTGAAGCCTGGTTTATATCAGCAAACATTTGTTCAAAATGGTTCTTGAAATCTTCAAGACGTATATTACTATCGTTATTATTTGTTTTTTGTGACCGAAAATATTTCCAAAAATCTTTTGGTCTACTATGTTTCAAATTCCTTACAACGTTTGAATGTAAAAGCTCTGCGTTTTTTTAGAACAATGGTTTTATACAGACATTTTAATCTACATAGTTCAACTCTATCTATATCACTATGCGAATTATTATACACATATAGGGCATTTTTATACAAAAGCTAAGCCTCTCTACAGTCATGGTCGAACCATTTATCTGAGTCAGATATGACACATTTTTGTAACATTGGGTACTTTACAGTGTGCTTAACGAATAATGGATCTGCCACCTAACGTACAATTTCCGAAAACCTATTTACCATATAATCAGCCTTATTATCGCAGTGTTCATCAGCATTATCAACTACATTGTCAAAATCTGCCATTTTACTTTTCAGTCCCTCGCGAAACGTATTTTTTTCTTCATCACTCCTTTTTAAACGTTCAATTGTACAAGGGTCTTCTTTAACAACATGCCTTAAACAAACAATATCAAATGACAATGGGGCATGATCACTGAAGTTCATGAAGTCATTAACAGAGAAAGATTTTGAACAACCTTAAAACTACTCTCACTAAGAATTAAGTAGTCGATCACGCTAGATCCATTCCTATTAAAACATGTATATTTACCTAGTCCAAAGTCTGATCCTAGTCGGCCATTTGCAATCCTTAAACCGGTACCTTTACACATATCTAACAACTTATTCCCGTAAGAGTTATTACTGCTGTCCATCGAATATCTTTGAAATGGGGTGTCAATTATATAGTCTTAAGAATCAATATCAGGTATATATAAATCACAAATGATACCGTCTGATTTATCAGCGAAATGAATACTCCCTCGTTAAAGATTGGGAAAGAAGAATAACACGTCCCGTATTTAGCACCTGATTTTTACACTTAACAACTATTGAGTAAATGTTAATCCAAGAAAAATGCGAATAATGGATAAATAAATTCCAGCAAAATTGGATTAAATTACTAAATTGTACTAAAAAAGATAACGTTGCTTCTCATGAAACAATTCAACGAGATGTTTAATATCTTCTTCGACACGTAGTTTACCGGTAATTTGAAATTCGTTGGATAGCCTTATTACATCGTTTTAACACCGTTTGTGTGTTCAACACAAACATTGACTAAATGATATATTGTCATCCATAGTGGCAAACATCATTTAGCCTTGGAATTTTGCTCACAGCTTATTCCTTTAATCTCCTAATACCTTATTACAATTGTATTTAAAAAAGCTAACAAGATAAGTATTGATGCAAAGCATCAAAGGGCGTCGGGAATTTCAGTGTAAAAGGCACTCAATGAAGTTGCATGGAACGATTTTTTTTCTTCTGTAAATATAAATATATTGGCCGATTATTTTAAACAAAATAGAAAAAGATACTGGTATTACCATTATCTATAATTTTGTGTTATAACCCCCAAATAACCATTATTTATGATGTTGTGTTATAATCCCCAAATAACCATTATCTATGATTTTGTGTTGTAACCCCCAAATATTTCATAGTTCATTTTATTTACATTGGTTTCCTTTTTTTACTGGCATCCGTGTGCAGTTTTCATTAATGGTACAGAACTGTGTAGGTTTTAAAAAATCTGCTTCATCTTGTAAGCTTAATTTGATATTTTTCTCAACTTCAGGGGAGATGATTCTGAACTTATTCTTACGTTGCTCATTTACGATAGAGGTTGAGTACTTATTGATCTGAAAACACTGTAAAAGTTTAAAAAAAAATTGAATGAAAACTGTAAATTGCATAAAGAAGCTGCATTTCACAATATTTTGAAATTCAGTTAAAGATCATAATAGATTTATTGCTCCGATATTCATCATTTTCAATAGGGTTCGAGTAATACTGATATAAAAACACTTAACAAGTTTGGAAAGATTCAGACGAAAGTTGTGAAATCTTATACACATGTGAAAATTGTTTATTTTGTCAAATTTAATAGAAAACAATCTGGACTTATTGTCCCTATGTTTCTCATTTTTAATGAGGTAAACATGCTCATTGATATGAAAGACTGTAAGTTTGGAAAGAATCTGATGAAAATGTTGATATAATCACCTAATCAAGCAGTTTTTTTACTTTTATTTTAAAATTCAAAGAGACATAATTCTGGACTTATGGTCCGATATTGCTCATGTAGATAGTTTGGGTTGGGTCCTCATAGATAAAAAAACCTGTGCAAGTTTGGGAACAATCGGATGAAAATTTTGGACTTCGAACAACGATTTCAAAATTTCTCAAATTCTAAGGAAGATAACTATGGACGAAATGGTCGGATAATGCTAAAGGGCCCATACCACCTGGATAGTAATACGTGTCGCGCTTCGCGCTCTATAAGTGGTTAAAAAAAACACTCCGAGGAGTGCTTGACTCTAAGGAAACGGGTTGCTGGGACACAGCTCCTCCTTGATAAGCGGCTGCTTCCTTTATCGCAACTCATTGTTACAATCAATAATACGTGTCGCGCTTCGCGCTTTATATGTGGTAGGGATAGTACTTAGGGCCTATGATAGAAACTATAAACATACATGGATAATAGATGTGGTGTTTGCATTTATTTGTTAATATAAAACACGTGTATTTTTTTATAAGATATTTAAGTGATGTAAGAAATTTTAATTAACGTTGTCACCACACGGCATACATTTTTGTTAAATAAAAATATCCAATTGTAGTAAAATGGATTTTAAAATGTCTACATAAAATAAAGCTTAATTATATTTATTAACCTGACTGAAAATATTGTCAGCCGCCGAACTGTTCCGTTCGTACCGGAACCCGGGATTGAACCGGGGCCTTTAGATGATTGTTGCGTAAACAACTTCAGTCGAACGCTCTCCCAACTGAGCTATTTCGGCTGACATCATTTATGTACTGCTATTTGGTGAAGTTGTGTATAGCGATCGTTATTATATGTCTATTAATAAACTAATACATTGTACGTTTTTGTACCACTACGCCTTCCAATAAACTTGCTTGCGCGATAGGTCGTCAAATATCGTACTACATTGATTCTCCACTCAATAAGCAAATTAGAAAAACCACAAAATAAATATATTTGATTATGTTTTGTTTTTATACAAAACCAGAAAGCTTCGCGTATTTGCCCAGTCCCTGTGATCTTTCCCATGTGATCAGTTGTGGATCAGTTATAAATTAAAACAATAAGCTTTGCATTATTGGCAATAAATGTTGTAATAAATGTAATAGGCACAAGTGCAGTACTTATTTACACTCATTTACAAAAAAAATCACCACTATTCTTAAAACAAAAATATATACATTGATCCGTAAAATAACTTCTCCCACAAGCGAAAAAAATGCATTACATACTAGTCGCCGCTCTCCAGAGCGACGCCAATAACAACGATGTGGAGGAATCACAGGTCACGTGCTATTTCAACATAAAAGAATTGAAAGGAAAATCTGACAACCCATCCAATTGTTTTATGAAACGCTAGATACGCACAGCGGTCTTGGAATCGACCAGTAGACCCCACAGAAGAATTATTCTCTCAATAAATCGCCAATATATGAACATAACACAAAAAATGGAATTTATCATATGAATTCCTTAACAAAATTTAGTATGCAATATAAAGAAGTGAAACTCCAGCTGCTGGAGCAGTATTGAATTTTCATTAAAAACAATTAGTTGGTCCTTTATTTAAGGCAAGTGACCAATTGCCCAAACAGTACAAAACAGCACAATACAGCACAATACAAACCAACATAAACACAAAATATGAATAAAGCTGGGGTCACCGCCTTGGAACGGTCAATGCAAAGCATTGGGGGTTTAAACCTGGTTATAGAGCGCTCAACCTCACACTTGGCCCAGCAATATTCATAATACATTTAAGTGTAAATAAAATTTAACGTCATAGCATTGTAACTCAAATTAAACAATAATAAAAGGGAATTAAAACGTTTTCAATTTAATTACAATTTAATTACTCAATTGCATTTAAGATACAAGAGTAACAGAATTACAACTTTTTGACGAACGATCAAATAAAACTATTAACAATTGTCAACTACATTCCTTCTTTATAGAAAAGATTTGAGAATATAGAATCATATAGTTAATATCTCAGATAATCATCGCGCAAATACAGGAAGAAGCAGCAATAATGGGTGTAAAAATTCCATATTACATAGCTTGGTTGTTTATGTGACAGCTAAACAAATTAAAAATAATTAAATCAAACAAGAAACGCCTATCAGAGAGAAAATATAAATAAAATGGAACGTTATAAACCCAATGACCTATGCATGTAGATTTCAACTGGGAAAGTCGGTCGTATGACGTCACAAAAATCCATAATGACATGACGTGAACAAATTCCAAGGGCAGTACTAAATAAAATTATTAATGGGGCTGTGCTACTAATAAAACAAGTTTTTGTGACTTAATATTAAGAAGCAAATGAATTAAAATGGTAATTCCATTAAAGCGACATTATTGGAATCAAACAGTATATAGGTGTTTTGACAACTGAAGACAGAAATGATTTGATGTACGATTTGAGTCCAAATGTAGTTTTCATGCAGATTTGTTCATACGACACAATGACACAATTTTATTCAACAGTGAAAATGCCTATTATGTAGTATTCATGCAGATTTGTTCATACGACACAATGACACAATTTTATTAAACAGTGAAAAATGCCTATAATATCACTAATGATTCCAAATTTTAAGGGAAGAAAGATATAGTGAATCGAAAACCATCAAACACGTGTTTTTAAGTACATAAGCATCGTATCCTTTTGATAAAAGCAAGTAAATTAAATTGAAAAGTTTAATATGAACATTTGGTTTAACATATTTTAATTTGCGGACACGCTTCAAAACATCTCCGTAAAATGATGGATGGGAGATTCCATTATTTAAATGCCATTTTAAAGAAACATTATATTTTGAAATTAAATCACCATACTTAGAGTAAAATCTAGCAAATTTATTTCTTAGGTTATGATACAAAAAGCCTTGTTTTAGCAATTTTTTAGTTAATATTAGATTACGATCATTAAAATCTTTAATACACGAACATGCTCTGGCATAACGTACCAACTGCGAAATGTAAATACCATAGGAAGGTCCTTTAGGGATGTTGCCATCTAGAAACGGAAAATTCACAATTTCGAAGTTAAAATCGTCCCGTTTGTCATATAAACTAGTTTTGATCAAATTATTATTAATAGTTAAATGTAAGTCTAAATACGCAGCGTCTGTATTGGATATACACGATCTATTTAAGACTAGTTCTTTTGGGTAGATTTTGTGAATATATTGTTCAAATAATGGATTATCTAAATTAAGTATGTCATCAATGTACCTACTAGTAAGGTTAAAACAATTAATCAAATCTACTTGCTTAGTTTTAGATAATTCTAACATAAATTCGCTTTCATAACAATATAAAAAAAGGTCAGCTATAAGTGGCGCACAATTAGTACCCATAGGAACGCCAATAATTTGTTTAAATATTTTACCATTAAATTCAACAAACAAGTCATGTTTCATTTTTACAGAAAACAAGTAAACAAGAAAACGCGCATCGAATCGAACTTTTTAGCCAATAAATGGAAATCAAATTGAGCGATATATCTTAATATCTGAAGCAGTATTAATAAAATTTGAATGAGGCTGATGTTGCAAGTGGAAAGCGATGCGATTATTATGTCGTCTGCTACAAGCAAGCGAAGCGTTTATTCTGTCGTCTGCTACAAGCAAGCGATGCGTTTATTCTGCCATCTGCTCAGAGGAAGCGATGCAATTATTATGTCGCCTACTTTGTCATAATTGATATGTTCTTAGTGAATATTGTTAACTGTTATGTCGAAGAAAGATTTTCTATATACAATAGATGAAACGATCGACAATAAAAAATGTATACTGGAATTAAAATAAGAATTGAAAATTGCATACGAGTACAACTTGTAACGTTATGTAAAATGGCATGGCCTTTGAACATACAGTGTTTCGCTTCTGTGTGTTTATTGCATGTTTTCGATGACGAGCTGCTGTTTCATTGACGAGGCCATGGCCGTTTTTGTGTTATTGTCATTTTTGTAACTTTGTTTTCGGCGTTGCTGTCTAATCCAAGTTTTTTACGACGAGCTGCTGTTTAAGTCCGTTTTTGTGGTATTGTCATTTTTTACAGTGTTTGTTTTCAGCGTAGCTGTCTTACCCAAGTTTTCACCTTAATTGACCAATAACATGTTGTAATCAAAGCGCTGAAGGCACTGAAGTTGTTCGCTATTGCATAATCTTAGACGCACTTTAGTTTTCACAATTATGTTAAAGCTTTTTATATCGTAAGTTTGAAATGAACACAACCCATTCAAATTTATAAAGAGTGTGTCTTAAAGCACAGTTCGAGATTTGTGTGTGTGTACTGTTGATCCTCATATATATGTTATAGAGATTACTTAGACAAAATTACAACAAAATGTCTCTTTTTCACAATTGGTTGCTGCACTGGCAACCATCTTTAGAATTTGGTTTCCTTGCTAAAAAATAACAAGCCTATAATCATGTACATGTTGTTTTATGTGTATCTAATACTGTATCTATTTTCTTTAAATTATTGAGCAACAATTTTACCAACATGACAGACTTTTAATGCAGCATTAAGCCCTGTTTTTCCTGAAAGCAGCCAATATGTACAGATTTTAATGATAAACTGGTAAATGTCGTCGCACAAGCTGTTATATACACTAGACTGGCCAATATCATTGAACAAGCTCGTTACCCTATTACAGGCTGTCTGCTACAGTGTACCAATGGTTAAGTATAAACAGGCAGTGGTTATCATTACTAGCGTAGTGACTTGCAGTTGTCGTTCCTAGCGTAGTTAAAGCAGACTGATTTGCAAAACTGCCTAACGCTAACGCTAACACTAAAAATTGTCCGTTAGGTAGGCCCGAATGAATCACTGGAATTTACACATTTGTTAGTTATACCTAAACTACGTTCTGGCTTGAATTAAAAAAAGTGTTACAGTGTTATGCCTTGACTCCAAACAGTGTTAAGGAAAAAGGTTGACTATCTTTGTTGAGCAATATAGCTTAACGGATTTACGCCGTGTGGACATTCCCAAAATATTGTAGATGTTCTGTGTCAAATAGTTGCAATAATCCAACTCCCAGCTATTGACCCTCCGGGTCTGGGAGTTGCAACTGGTTTCGCAATTTACCATAGCAAAATCCCCGCCGGGATTTCAGGCGGAGATTTATTGGTAAAATTAGCAACATAAACTATTTTCTGGCATGAATTAACACAAATAGATCGTCAATATATCTATAATGAGCAAATTAAGATAACTTACATGATGTGGTGTGCTCGCAGAAGAAAGATTTTAATCAAAGTTTCAAACACGTCAAGCGTTAATGTAAATGTCAACTTGTTTGCATATCGAACAGTTTTTATTAACCAAAAGAAAAATTAAAGGAACGCATGCGGTGTGTTTACAACATGTACTAATAAACGGTTTACCTATGCTTTTCTCCGAACATACAATTTATGTTTTTAAAAAAGGTTATTTTCAAATATTAAATATTTGTTTTAAATGGACAGAAATTTTATATATAATTTGTTCAAATTATAATTAATACTTATGTAAATTGTATATGAATAGCGCTCAGACAACAGACATTAGAAAGAAACAAAAGGAACGATGACCCTTAGATCTGCCGTAAGGGAATTATAACACAACAGCATCTACAGCAGCAACATTTATTAGCTCTAAAGTATACAATTGCTTTTAGCCATAAACAAAATAGAAAATAACAAAAGTGTAGTGCATAAATGATAAGAATTATGAAAACTAGGAATTGATAGAAGTTACAAAAAGTAATCACTGATAAGTAACATAAGTTGTATGACATTCAATTGATAATGACTTATTCATCAGATACTTTAATAAGGTAAGACATAAATTAAAAATTCACTTCTTAGTAACATAAGACTTATCACTTTAAAATTGATATTGAGTGTTATTCATTGACTTCTGAGATAGACATTATTATACATTATAACAATAAGTAAAACACTGGAGCATGATTTAAGAACAATGATTTATATAAAACAACCCATTCAAAGTGTAACTTGTATTCATACATATATTCGAACACAATATATTCATATGTATAGATACATATAATCAGGGATTTCCCCAGGCGATTTTAGCCCAGCGGACTAAAATGCGTGCGCTTGACATTTTCACAAGAGCTTGCAAGCTTTAATCCGAATGCTGTCTACATTCGGCCAACGTTCAATTAAAACATGCACGCTCTTATCAGCGCTCTTATCAGCGGTGTGTGCATAAGGGGCATAGGTAACACGTATGAACGATTTACGGGTCGTTAATGGGGATCGATTATGGTCGTAATAGGAGGTTTTTGTGTGACGTCACAAGAGGGGTTTTCCGTTACTAAAAATAGATTGGCCGTCAACTTCTTGATCGCGGCCAATTACATTGTATCAGAGTAAAGGTCGTCGGAAGACTTAATACGTACAATTTCACAAAACAAAACTATAAATACCAATATTCTTTTTTAAAATAAGAATTTAATAAATGATATTTCAAAAATAATAAAACATAATAATTTGAATATTATTATAAGTGGTGTGGATGCGATAGTGTTATTTTTCATCCGCGATTGAAACTTGGTGTAAGGGGTGCATTGAATCAGTTATAAAACAAAGCCCTAAAATAACTCAATACATTTCAATCTTGAAATGTATTTTTTATTTTCTTTTACATTGAATGAATTTTCGTTTCGTTAACATTGAATGAAAATATTATTAAATTTAAGCATTCAAATTGAAAAAACACCTGCATATTTTGCAAATTGAACTGTCTTTGCATGTACACGTATATAAAAAACTGGTCTGTAGTGATAATGAGCGATACAAATCTAGCATTTTATGATACCATTAATCTACACATATAATTTATTTAACGCAAGTATTTTATATCCCTATAATGACCAAACGCGATCGCTTGTTTTCATGATGATGTTTCGAACACTGCAGTAACGCACGATCTTTACACATTATAGCAGAGTTTACATTTGCAGGTACCCGTTAAATACGTAAATTGTATAGCAGTAAATGTGTACAATATTTTAAATGTATAGTTATAAAACACTTTATAATTATGTTTAAACTGGCTAATATATGTACTTAATAGTTCCTAGCTGTTAATCCATTTAGGACAAATGTCTATGTTTAAATATGTTCAAATATTTTATTAAAGCAACTGTTAAGTTTTTGACTTAGTTTGTCGAGAGATGACATGGAGGTATCATAAATTGTGTTTTATGACCAGACACATGTGGTTTATGCAGAGACCCCATACAGAGTCATACAAGTATAGGTTCCTGGGTTTATGACACACTGTTTTCTTAGTAATTGTCTGGACAGTATCCGATCATATCGAGATAATTGGTTTGTGATAAAGAAAGGGGCAATTTAACACTGGGTTAAAATGCTGAAACAAAGAGTGTCAAATTGGTGTGAACAATTAAAAAAAAACATTAATATTTATCAAGAGGATTTAGTAAATCTGTAACAAGGTAAGTTTTTACAGACAAATAGGTTCAAATCAGTTTCTATATGTTGATTACATAAAATCAATCAATTTGTTGTTTGTTTTCGTCCTTATATCTGTACGTTCATTGGATTCAATTTAATCTGAAAAAAAATCAATTTCTGAGTATTTTTTGTTCTTCAAAAGGGTCGCGAATATGTATGTAACCTTATCACGATGCGCTTCATCAATGCAAACAATAGCAGAATGGCCGCAGTTTTGACGGCCAAAATTTGAGCATGCGCAAACGTGACGTCATTATCGGAATCCCCAAAACCTCCTATATCATAATAATGGTCGATAATGATCTATTATTACTGGTACATGTGGAGGTAGAGCAATTAAAGATATGCTCAAATTGTTTGTTTGTTTTATTTTAATTAGTTTAAACCTATTTATTTTAGCTCGATTGCATCGAAAGCCGTATGCTTTTATAAACGCTCTCGAATCTGTTTCCTGGGACTAGAACCAGTACTTGGTGTCTTTTGGGGGAGATCGAAGGAACGCTCACAGTGAGGTTTTAACCCGTGACTTCCCGATCGCTAGGCGGACACCATATCCACTACGCCACGGCGATCTTTTAAATATTTTAATTGTTAACGACTATTGCAGAAAATAAACAAGTATAAAGAACATGCTTCAAAAATAAACCGTAACTGATGTGTGTTGCGGTTGTGCGTAATTTAAGTTATGAATACAATTAATTGGAATCAAACGTCTTATTTGATTGCTCCCGACCATTTAAAATTTGTTCACACTTATTTCTAATGGCGACTATAACTTCACAGTACCAACATTTAATATATTCAGATACAATATATACATATATATAGTTTCTCTCATATTTACGGAATTCGCTATATACCTAAAACACATTTTTCTTTAGTCTCTGTGCATGACAAAATACAATCTAATAAACGACAAGAAATTGGAAGCAAGATTTTCCATTGGTCACATAATGTTTTTCAATCATTTTTTTGCTTTCTGTTTATTTTGGTTGTTGGACCAGATGTTAGATTTGTATTTTCAACACGGAACATAATGCCCACGTTATCGACACATAATAAGTTCACCAATGCATACATACGCATTGCCCTGTACGCCATGAAATAATCGCTCTGTACTCAATCAATTTATCAATAACTTTATAATTAATTCGATAAATGAAGAGACTTCGATTATCAACAAGGTTCATGTATTCAATGTACCACATCTCCATGCCGTAATATCTAGATCAAACAAACACGTTTCGTCAATCTATTTACAGAAAGCTTGAGTAGTTGGTCACATTATTAATTGTCCAGTAACTTACCCCCAATCCAAAGGCCACAGTCGCCACCACGATCTTCACACTTCCATCCCCGGAAAACTCGTTCAGGATTCGATTCTTTGATAAGTCGGTGGTCGAAGCATGGAACATCTATTTCATTTTGTATTTCAATACATGCATATACCAAAACACTCATATGGTAAACAAATTAACACATGCATTACCGCCTTTCAACTTTATGAACGTCTTCAATGCGGACTCGAAATATAAAATGATTTAATTAAACAATAGTAAATTATGCTCGATTGGTTATTGTCGGCTCAGATACTACTTCAAGTACCCGGTGTAATTAAAAAATATACCGCAAAGTATGTGGGGTACAGAAAATATATACCGGTTTTAAAAAGTATTCCGGAGTATGACCGGGTGCGTATTTTCCGTATCCGGGGTACATTGTAGAATACTTCTGAGTACTCGGGGTACTTTTAAGTAGGACCTGAGCCGACAATGACCAATTGAGCGTAAATTATGTGTGGTGTCCCTCGATCGTGGTTAGGCTTTCGCTTTCAATAAGCACGATCACACACAGGGAAATATATGTAAATTTATCAGCTGTATGTGTATATGGTACCCCAGGTACTTTAAAGTTTACTACACTGTTCCCGGTGTACGGAAAATATACTAAAAGAACCCCGTCGTATTGCAGGGTGCCTTTAAACGTATTATTCGTACCCCGGGGAACATTTAGTTTACCTAAGGGTACACGGGGTACTTTAAAGTAGTTCCTGAGCCGACAGTGACCAATTGATTACGGTATGTGTGGTGTCCCTCGATTGAGCTTAGGTTTTCGCTTTCTGTAAATCTTTTAGCTGTATGTGTTTATATTTCATTATAACAATGCATATTCATTTCTTTGTTCTTTCTTGTTTTGTTTGTTCAGTTTCTTTTATGGTGTTTCTTTTTTTTCCATTTCATTATACTTTGTGTGTGTGTGTGTGTGTGTGTGTGTGTGTGTGTGTGTGTGTGTGTGTGTGTGTTGTGTGTGTGTGTGTGTGTGTGTGTGTGTGTGTGTGTGTGTGTGTGTGTGTGTGTGTGTGTGTGTGTGTGTGTGTGTGTGTGTGTGTGTGTGTGTGTGTGTGTGTGTGTGTGTGTGTGTGTGTGTGTGTGTGTGTGTGTGTGTGTGTGTGTGTGTGTGTGTGTGTGTGTGTGTGTGTGTGTGTGTGTGTGTGTGTGTGTGTGTGTGTGTGTGTGTGTGTGTGTGTGTGTGTGTGTGTGTGTGTGTGTGTGTGTGTGTGTGTGTGTGTGTGTGTGTGTGTATGTCTGCAATATTTTCTATGTATACATGTACATTAAATAATCTAGCCTAATAGCCGAAAACAAATGTGGAATATGTTCAATAAATATTTTAATTGGTGCAGAAAGTGTTTCATAGCATTTCAACCCTCATTCACTTAGTAAAATAGTAAAAGTTACACCAACACCACATAGTATCTTTATTTTAATAACAACTTGTTTACAATTCAAACATACGCCCGATATTATTCAACTTACTAACGGAACATGCCACTTATCCGATCGCAGCGAAATTACAGTCATAAGAATGTGTCCTAATTCAAACTACAATGTAATACACAATACAATTTCAACTGCTACCATAAGACCAGATCGTCAGATACCACTGTGAAAACAATTTGTGCAGTGTAACCCTTTCTTTCCCTTTGCTCTAATCGACAATAACAACTCCGCCATAAACAATTTGATATCAATTTTATGTTTTGAGCATTTCTCAACAAAGAAGACGCAAATTGATGTCGATTGTAACAGGTATTGTGTTTGTAACAATGTATTAGGTTGATTTAACTCGATTTTATGGACATATGTGTGACATTATTTTTTTACATTGATTTTAATTTTACAAAGAAGAACTATGAGCTGTACGTATGTACTCATAAAAGCTCAGAGCATTCAAGAAGAACTACTGTGTCAAATAGTCTTTGAAACACAATACACGTACACAAACCCATTTCAGTTTTCATAGCGATTTATTTTGTTGATTCAATTCTTACATAGCGTTTTCCAATTTCTGTACAATATTCTGTGTGCAAGGTACTGACCTCTCTACTGAAAATCAATATATTAATATAGATTGGAACACTCAGTGGTGACGTGTGCAATATCCGACGGGAACGTGTGCAAAATCACGTGCTCAAAGGCAACGACGTCATATGACGCAAGTAACTGACGTTAGCCCGCCATTAACATGGCGATTAAACAGCAATCAATGGGCCGCATGCTTACCCAAACATAAATTATCTGCGAAACGAGCAATTGGCCATTACTTGGTGCTTTCTTCTCATCAAGTTTGACGCTAAGATATGGTGTCTGTTTGTATTTCTGTTAATTTTAGGTCGACGCGATATTGAACTTAATGCAAAACAAACATACTATCCTAAGTAATATATCTTAGACACTATGTGCCATGTTAATACGACTCATATACATGTACACATTTTTGGTTGCGTAACTTAGATGAGTAAACTTGTCGGTATCTGCTTTGTACTAAGAAATACTAACGGTAATATTATCGAAATGTCAATATCGGAGGTATATTGGTGCATCGATTTTCATGCCAGTTCGCTATTTTTTTCTAAGAAACGTACTTAGGTTCACATATTCATTTGCAAATTACATTCAAGATTTGAAATCAGGCGTGCATTTAGACCATTTACCGATATTGATCGGCTACAACTGTCCTACACGGGGACTTTTCGAGTGGGTGAACCAATTGTGTGGCTACTGGCTTTAGCCGATGAACTTTATAACCGCAAATCGAACAGACGTCTGGTCGGTTGAGTGAAAAAATGCGGTAAAATGCCCGGTTGTAGTAGGATGTTTGCAGACGAAATAGTTAAGAAAATTAGCATTAATTTTTTTAATTCTTACAATTGTTCACTTATTTTGTTTCAAAGATTTGTTTTGAAAAATTTGTCTAACTGCATTTTTTAGTGATTTGTTTTGATTTTGAGATAGCATAGTTTTTCAATGTATTTATAAATGGGGTACGTTACTTTAACGAATGATGTTAATTTAAATAACGGATCAATAATTGTCATATTTCTTGCAGAAGACTTCGGATTTCTTTAGGGCTGTAATATCGTTAAACTGTGTGACTGCAAACATTTACCTTGCAACTTTTGGCGGCAAGAAAGAGGGGTGGGGTCAAACAACAGTATTCTAATATTAATCTGCAAACGATGTTGCATATTTTTTTTTAAATTATTTGAATAATTTGAATCAGGATTACAAACTTCAGAACGTGTGCTCCAACAAACAGTGATATGTATGTAATATTTATGAAAGTAAAGCGATCGTAACAGTATAATGAAAAGTAACAAAACAAAACAACTCTAAGATATAACTTTGATCTTAGCTTCCGAATGAAAATGTCGTTCAGTGTCCGAAACATTAATGATATACTGCTAAAATAAATTAAAAGGGGCATATATAAACGTCTAGCCAATCAGAAATAACATTAACATCCGGACATGTTGTTGCTCGCAAAACACCAATCTCCCTTGATACATATTTCTGATTTTCAGATTGATATATGATGGTTTGCAGTATTTCTACACTTCTTCTTTTATTTATGTGTACTAATTCCCACACAAAAAACAACACTTCTTTTTGATAGCCTTTTAGATTTTCATTCAACTGTTCTTTAAACATTTACCTCAGCAGAAGCTTTCCGGTATCTTGCCAATTGACTTTCAACGCCGTCGGCCCTCTCATCACAGAACATAGATTACTTTGTCCGTAGTCAGATGAAACTGGAACAACAATTGTTCGTCAGAGTGGCTGTAACCCGTCAGTGAACCGCTATTAATGTGATGCCATAGCAACAAAATGTCGGCTTCTGAGTTGCCTTTTGTTCTCGTCCTAGTTAGTTGACGATGCTTAACAATGCTTAATTGATGTTGATTTGGCTAGAGTTCATATGTTCGGAAACTTATTTAAATCAGAGATGGAACACAGGTGGTTAGCGCGTGGCTTTGCTATTTATTAGTACAAAACATCATTTTGAATGAAAAATTATCAAATTATAACATATATATATAATATATATATATATATTATACAAGGTTTTAAATTCATATGACCCGAAAACAGGCAGCATCGCTTTGAAATGCCATAACTTCATCATTTGTGCAGCGATTTCCATTTACTTGGTCTTATTTAACGCAAAAATGAATCTCCTTTTTGGAAATGTACAAATCGTGTTATATTGTTTACGAATGCTGGGTCATATTTTAAGAAATAACACGATACACAACTCGTGTGACCTACTCGTCGTCGATCAGACCCGATTCAAGTATGACATCTTCGGGGTTACATACACACCTTCGCGTTGGACCAATGAAATCACTCGTGTGTTTAAATGTCGGCCAGTTGAAATGTATGTTAACACGGGTTTTAAACGGTGCTGGATAGTTAGTTTTTATGTAACGGCAAGAACGGTAAGAATTTTTATTTTCATACGTTTTATTGAATTATGGTACCCAGGTCCGTGAACTTTGCAGGAAAAATGCCCTTTACTCCGTGAAGATGTCAGTCTTGGATCGGCTCTTTTCTTTCCGGTATAAGATCTTTATGTACCTATTACAATAACACACATAAATGTTACTTTCCACCCTCTTATCCGTATCGTTCAAAGCATATGTTTGATTTGTATTTCTCGGCATATATTTGAATTTTTAATAGTGGTCAATATATTTGTAACTTTCTAATTTATTTGCAAATTACCTCGTTTTTAGCTTAGCAATTGGTTCAATTAAGATACCACATGAGAATATTGCAAATTTGCCATTCGCAAAAAAGATACAAAAATGGATGTGAAGAAAGACGTTGATTGGTTAATGTTGTATTAACAAATCCAATGACTGTTATAAATCATTGCGGATATTTCTTTCATATCGTTACTATGATTATGTAAAACCATACTCGCAAAAGTCACATTATGTGTTCTTCCGTAAAGTCCCATCCAATAACTGTTATAAATCATTGCGGATATTTCTTTCATATCCTGACTATGATTATATAAAACCATATTTGCAAATGTCACATTATGTCTTCTTCCGTATAGGTCCATCCAATAACTGTTATAAATCATTGCGTATATTTCTTTCATATCCTGCCTATGATTATATAAAACCATATTCGCAAATGTAACAATATGTGTTCTTCCGTACAGGTCGCAAATAATGCGAACTTAACACATTTGTAACAGCGTATTGGTGCTAAATTACAAGATGACATTGGAGCGAATTAAACGACCGTTTGGGCCAAAATTATCTATAGGAAGTCGACGAACTGGGAAATGTATATGGTTCAAGGAAAATAATATCAACACGCGTCATTTCACATGCCGAGGAACCATTGTTATCAACAGGTGTGTTCTTAGCGTTATTCACTTGTCCAAATGTCGTTGCATATAGAGAAGTGTGCTTTAGGTCATGTTATACATGCCATCGCTCTTGATCTTAATAATAATTTTTTAATCAAATTACCTCAATGTGTGTATTATTTACGTAACATATTTCAATCTTAAAATTAAAATCACAATGTTACGTATAAATGTTAGTAAAAACATTGAATTTAATAATTAGATCGAGAATAAACGTTTAGGTAGAACATTTAATGCAGTCAAGATACTTAACTTTATATTGACAATAAAGCGCCTTTACGCTGTGGGGCTTATTTTTTAGATTTGTTAACGAAAATTGCTATGGCAATGTACACAAATATAAAAAACAATGCTTAATAGATCTATTTAATAACCAAAACTAGACTTGTATCAACGCGCCTAGTGCACTGTACAGCACTTTTACTCGATTTAAATAAATCCCCCCAAAATATGCATTTGTTAGTCACACCTTATGAAATATTTAAAAGCGATAAATACCATTTCACAAACATAAACTTGTAACATTTTTGTTTCAATCCTCCCAAAATTTTATATCACTGTTAACGCTATAATCATATTGATAAAATTCGCAACATGATTTGAAGTTTACCATTCTACTAATTTTCACTAAATAGGTCACTCTTCCATTGTTTAGATCCACTATGCCATTTTCCAGTGTGGCTTTTCTCTAAATAACGATCGTATAGCACATGCATACAATTATATTTATAAATCGCTTAAAATGAATCGAAAAAAATTACACAAGTGCCGATGAGAAAGCAAATGTACGTAAATAAAATGGGAGAAATGGGATTATTGCTTTTTTCAGATCTTAATGTTTGCCTATTTATTACCGCGTTTTTTGTTTGTTTGTTTTCTGTCTGCAAACAAGAAGCCCAACGTCAGATCGTAAATGTAACAGAACGCTGAAGTTCATCGCTAGCAGTCGCTTGTCATCATATCGTTACGTTTGGTAATA
Organism: Dreissena polymorpha; assembly: GCF_020536995.1. Classification (NCBI taxonomy): domain Eukaryota; kingdom Metazoa; phylum Mollusca; class Bivalvia; order Myida; family Dreissenidae; genus Dreissena; species Dreissena polymorpha. The sequence goes on from NC_068356.1 coordinate 35,011,534, forward strand.
GCTTGATGTTCGAAGACCCGGCCAGTGAATTTACGTAGGACGTAGTGCTATATCAATTAAATTAATAATGCTTTCGTAATATTAGTTTGATGGAAGTCCACAATGATGAATAAGCTAGACGTATTCGCTTCTTTATGGCTAGAATCAGTGTTTGATGGATGTATTCAGGGACGGTGCCGTGGTCGTGATGCTATATCAGTCAAATTAATAATCCTTTCTTATTATTAATTGGATAGAATTCCTCAATAAATAAGAAAGACGCATGCACGTTTTTAGCTTATAGATCGCATTTTCAAGTGTTTGTGTGAAGTCTTTGTTAAAAAATTATTATTAAAAAAACTCTGATCTAAAGTAAAACTTAAGTAAAAAAGGAACCCGCTGTCTATTAAGAATTTGCATTCATCCTTATATTTTCTCATGAATGATACAAACACTTCATCATTTGAATAAAATATAAATGCCTTGTTATGATATGCAATTTTAATACTATAAACTAATTTAATCTTAACAAATGAACATGGATTTTGATCTACGATGTTGCTGTCAATAAGGTTTAGATCGTACATAAAGTTTCAAGGTGTACATGTATGTACAAAAGTAAAGATTATTTGTAAGAAGGTGTACTTGCAGGAACATAAATACACCTCCATACACACTTATCTATATCCTTCTCGCGATTAATCTCGGGCAAATATATACATTATTTATTTATTTATTCATTTACATATATTAAATATTAATAACGAAATGTATGAAGCTTTTATTAACGTCATAATAAAACATTGTTCAAACCGACTTAGACCCCGTGAATAAATATTTAATCATTCTAAAAATAGCTTACAATAACGGTGTGCTATTACACACAAATATTTATGATTTACATCTCACTTAAAATGTGCAGGTATCTGAAGGAAAACCCATTGTTCAAACGTAAGAGAAAACAAATAAGAATCTATTGACATAAAACGAAATTTAGTGAATAATAAAGGCATACTATTGGCTGTAGTTGTTAAATGTACATATAATAATGCATACTACAAAATACACCATTTAAGTACATATGTATGTTCATACTTGCCAAGTACATATTGCAAGTATTTCTGTCCGTGCACATAACGCGCTGTATCCCAGCAGATGCACGCGTTGTTCCCCATACGACGTGCTGATCGTGTTTGTTCCCCACCCGACGTGCTGATCGTGTTTGTTCACCATCCGCCGTGCTGATCGTGTTTGTTAACCATCCGCCGTGCTGGTCGTGTTAACCATCCGACGTGCTGATCGTGTTTGTTCTCCATCAGACGGGTGGCAATGGTTCGTTTCCCGCCGTATGTGTTGCATGTGTTGATTCTTTCATGAAGCAGTACAGCGAGCTGTGTTAATCGTGCGGCACTAGACTTGGCCGAGATCCAGTGGTTGTAGACGCTGCATGGATATGGCCTACGTTCTGGGTTTCGCTCATGTGCGAAGAGTCGACCACGGATAGGGTAACAATAAGAACTATAATTGGGTTAGGGAATTCAATTTTAGTATCCAATAAGAATGCTTGTAACATTTTAGATTTGATGCATTTGGACTGTATTTAAGATTTTGATCAATAATTTAAATAAAACATGTTCGCAATCAAAATATAATCAGAATATCTCTAACGGAAACGTAAATCAGATATCATTATATATAACAAAAACGAGTCAATAGTAGATAGCGGTCACCGAGTCCACTCGAATATAGGCCGTATATGTCACTCTACAGTCGCGATTTGTTCGGTCATCTTAAAGTGATATTATGGGCATCTAACAGTTTATAGGTTTCTATCGCAACCGTGGTTTATTTTTGGTGTTTTCACTTCATATACACTTATATTTATTAATGCAGCATCAACATACTAAAACAATATCCCGGAAAGAGAAAAATAATGCATTTGATTATCAACCGTACTTTCGTTTGACACCTGATCACGCATGTACAATGTGAATCAAAATTTAGTTCTAGTGAATATTCGTTTATACGACATAAAGACACAAGTTTTGTTTTACGGATCATTTCGGCTTAGAGGACTGCGTGAGTCACGTAAAATATCGAATATAAAATATATTTTTTATAAATAACTGGTAGCAAGATGAGTTGCAGATAATTGGTCAGTAACCACATTTTAACTTACTCTTTTGACCTGTTAATTCTTTTCAGATTAATTCAACAGTGAAAAATGCCTATAATATCACTTTAAATATTAAGTCAATTTATTTCTAAATGGTATTTTATTTATAAATGGTATTAAAATGTCGTGTTTTTTGGTATAAAGATGATTTGTTGTACACAATAATTTGAATTTTATTATTAAATAATACAGCACGTCATTTGGCCACTTGCGAATAAGTCCCTGTTTCTTGGACTGTACTTACCCCAAGCGAGCTTTCTTTCGTTGCGTTTTCTTTGATATTTGTCATAGAACGGTTTTCTAAGTTAATCGCAAAAACTTTCCAAAAAGTTCAGACTTTTAGTATGTGATATAACGAAATGACCATTTATTTTTAGCGATTGTATAAGGCGTGACCGGATTTATCAGCTGAAGTAAACTGAAAGCAAACTTTGTCAACGAATAGGACACAACAAATGCTAGACACATTCATTGCGATTCTGGGTTTAAATGTTTTAGGTTCACTGTAACTTAACCCATATTACATATACACATATGCGAATTCGCAATGTCTTTTCACTGCTGAGTTTTGCATGTCGCTTCTTAACTCAATTGCATTTGTAAACACATTGGGCGCAATTTAAACTTCACTTTAACGGTCCAGTATGTATTATTGTCAGATCAAAACTATTTTATTTAAGACGCATGTTTTAATGTTATGTATGCATTTACTTCAGCCATGATTGCGGTGTATCTTTCAGGACATAGATGTTTTAAAATATGTAGTATGCAATTATTGAAAAAAGGTGTAAAAAGAGGAAAAAGATCATAAACTTGAAGTTTGTGTTCTTCTGTCGCACATTGAGGAGTCGATCAACGTGTGTTATGGCGGTTGCGGGCGGGCGTTATTATTTATGTGGCAAAATGGATACACATCTATGACAAATTTAGCAAGGTCACGATTGTTTGTATTGTGGCTTGGATTAAATAACGGAAATAAAATCTAATGATAAAAAAATAATAAGGCCAACGAATGATACATTGTTACATAATAACGATCAATTTTATTTTTAATTAAAAACTTCACTTAAGATTTAAATTTAAAAAATCATACCAAAGCTTAAATTCAGATCAAATCGACACCGTTTTATTTCCATCACTTAGAATGATTTTGATTCTTATGACTATGACACCGGCAATGTTGATGGAAGGACTGTTTGTCCGAGGGAAAGCGCGTCAATTGCGATATGAGCAAAACGTGTGGTCGTGTTTTGCCATCCGACAGTGATGATTTCTGAGGATTGAGAGATAAGCACAACACGTTCAGCATGATCAGACCGTTTTAAGTATACGATAGTCTGAATAGTATTCTATTGTTAAAACTAGCGTCGAAGTAATTGCTTCATTGTTACTATGAATTAGAGTTGTTTCGTTCAGTTGTCCATATTTGGACGCATGTCATATCCATTAGGAAAGGGAATAATACATTTTCAGTAAGTCGTCATTAAACACGATTGCTTTCAAGTCATCATGCTTTTCTTTTTTTAGGGATTCCCGAAGGGATCACCAAAAGGCGAACAAGAACGCATTAGCCTGCATTAGACCCAGAACGCAAGGGGGGCATTATTGTAAGTGCATGCAAATTTACAGATCCATTTACCGAAGAACATTATTCTTTTTATGGTCAATTACAAATATCTCCGAAGTAATTGCGAATGGTATATATTGCGGTAAATAAGCGAGAATCCAAAACTGAAATGACCCTCTAGAAAATAGGCCATATGTCACTGAAATAGGTAGCAAAACTCTATGACATACATATTACATAAAAACGGAAACATTATTTGCATATAGTTCATACGCATAGACTTTCCTCTTTTTGACGATCATTTATGTTTTATGAACGATTTGATGTTAAAGTATAATTTCTAAAAGAAGTAGAAGTGGTAGCAGCAGAATCAGTAGCTGTAGAAAAATTAAAATATATATGTAGTATTCGTTGTTTTATAAGTAAACATATAGTAGCGGTGACAGCGGATGTTGTAAGATTAGGCGATTGTATTTATGATGTAGGTGGCGATGATGTTTAGAAGCTGGTGCGAATGTTGACGGACGGTAACCACCTGAAGAGCAAGGTGGACTTCATACTGGACGAGATCTTCAACACCATGACGTCCATGATGTTACATATGCGCGAGATCATCTATGTCATCTACAATCGGTTACCAACAGACATGTTGTCAGTTGTTAATTTGTGCATATGTACTGTATTATTTCACTTGTTAAACTCTTTATTGATACAAGTAATTCAATTACGACAACCGGTCAAGATAATCTGAAAGTCTTAAACGATAATTTTATGAGTGTGATATCAAGACGTAGTTAACAGATGAACATTTAAAATATGCGTGCGTACATTATGGTGTATATAAATTTTCTTAAATGATTCTGAAGACTGTTTTCACCAAATTAGCATTATAATGGTCTATATGCGTCTTTAACATAAGATAAATAAGTGCTTGTCATTTTTAGAGTAAAGAAAGTTCTGTAGCTCGACAATCTTGAGAATTTATTATCTTTAAACAATTGTAATTTATGTACGAGTTAAACAAGTGTTTTGGATGATTGTTCTTGGAGGACGGTTAAGGTATTCTTCTTCAAAATAGATTTGACTTTCGCGATAACATTGGATTGTTTTTCACTTTATTTACCAGGTATTTACCATAACATGTGTGGCTGTTTCAGCATAATTCATTAGTTGTTATTTGGATTCAATAAATAAACCAAAGAAATCGCACATTCCATAAATGATACGTTAACAACGCTAAAAAAGGTACAGTTCCGTAAAATTGCACAATGAAATAAACAGGCTATAAACAAAAATCGAGCAAAAGAGTACGTTTTAAACAGACAGTTAGTATAGGCGAGGCCCCGTTTCAGTGGCGAAAGACGACGCGTGCGGATAAGGACCGGATCTTGTGCCAGTCCATCCTTTACCAGATGCGCTAAGTGTACATGATCCGTTTCAACAGGTGCATGCCTGCCGAGGGCTGGCCACGACTCTTTGAATACTGGTTGAGAGTGGTAATGTTGTATTTTTGAAACTTTCAGTACCAACCGCCGACCTTAATTCTGCACGACTCCATACCTTTCATATTTCCTGCACGCCATATATATATACTGTACTGCCCACCATCCATTTTACATCATGACCTTTTGAAAACTGTGAGCGTCAGGCTAATAAATGTCCCCTTCTTCTTCCCATATGCTCATGCACATGTAGGTAATGAAATGTTAACGTTTACGTTTTTAAATGAAATCAAATTTCTACAATGTTTAGTACAATTTATAACCGTGCCCATACATATAATTAACTTACATTCAAGAGATATCTATCTAGTCGTCCATCGTACATTCAAGAGATTGCTATCTAATAGTCCACTGTACAATGGTTTATTGCCCTTGTTAAATAGTAGGAGCTCGGACCGGCGTCTACGAAGAACTGGACAATATAGGTTTCTTTGATTTCGAAGAAACTCTCACCGATTGGCGGAAAATGTCTGTGAGTTTGCGGTACCCTGTACCTTTCATCCTTTGGCAAGGCGAGATCTGGTCAAGAGCACTCTGCGGGTGGCTATAACAACAAGTCAAGTTGTTACTGTTTTTGCTTCAAGAGTGATTCATCGGCACCGAAACGACAGCTATGGCAAGATTTTCCAGTTCGGGCAAAGATCTTTATTATTTAGTTAACTATGTGAGATTTTCACTAAAGACTTCTTGTATATGCTTTGATCGAGTCATTTCTGGCAAGGTAAATCGCTGTGGACAAGTGCGTTTAGTGCGGACGTTTGCATGTTTCCTTCTCAATAGCACACTGTTTGAGAAAATTGTTACTTTATAAGCTTGGTTCAATTTGTAGTTTTAGCGATAGCTGTGTACAAAGATGCAATATCAACGAGATTTTGAGTAGGACTGATGTACCGTTAATAAATGATCTAATTGTACTCAAAGATTGTTTCATTAATATTGTCCCGACATAAACTTGTTGTTTTTTTCAACTTCCGCAAAATGCATCAAACAAATAGTACATTTTGTGACACAAACGTGCAAGTAGACAGAAGATATCGTTACATCTATGGCTAGAAACAATTTAGAAAACGAATAACAGTGAAAGTTTAAATATACAGCCGTATATTTGGTATTATTTCAGGCTCGCTTATTTACTTTATTCATGAATGCACATGTTATATTTTATCGAAAATATGTTCGAGTATGATACAATTCAACATGTATACAATTTAACTCTGATCAATATGCACTTTCATTCTTGTTTTCTTTAGTGAATCATGTTTAAAATAACAATGTTATGAAGCAACTGGAATTTATAATCATGTTTGTTTATCTTATTATTTATTCACCCACTTAGAATACAAACCGGTAGATATGGTAGAAATACAATTGCTAGGGTTCAGCGATATTGTTTATTTTGTAATTCACATGATATTGAAGATGAATATCATTTTATGTTTATATGTCCATTTTTAGAGGAGATATGCAAAAAATATGTACCAAAGTATTATTACCAACGCCAATCGATGTTTAAATTTTTGGAAATGTTGGGCATTTATAACAAAACCAAATTTATGAAAAAAAATTTTTTTTATTAAATACGCATTAAATAAACGAAACTCATTGTTAAATGTAAGTTCATCCTCGTAAAGCAAGGACACACACTTTAACATTTTGAATAACACAATATGTATGTATATAACAATCAAATGTAATAAGTTTTATAATAAAGACCAGGTTTACCGTATATACAGGTATACCGTAGTTACTGAAAATAAATGATTACCGTGACATGAATGTTCTTAATTTAGCTTCGTTTGTTTTGTTATATTGACGATGTATATTGTATAAGTAATAATAAAACACATGTTCAGTTCTGTTCTTATTATTTATTGTTGATAAGATTGTTCGTATTAAATAAATCAATTGTTTTGTATTTATCTATCTTGCGTCGAATGCGTGTACATAAATAACGTTTTATTTATATTTTTTAAATTGGTGCAAATTATTTTGTCATCGAATAATTATATTATCTTTATCATACAATTATAGCATAACTTAAGAGCTGTTGGCGTATCCGCTAAGTCCGATGAGGATTTACCATAAACTATTATCTAAATGATACAACATGATGCAGCATTTCACTAACGTGTATGGTACATTCAATTAGTTGTCGTGTATATAACAATCTCTATTAATTATCTCCCCATGATCACCCATGATTATGACCTTTCATCAGGGGAGTGTCATTGATATTCACAATTTAAAACTAGCATGTAACTGGTCAATTATCTTCCGTAATGGATCTCAAAAATGTACAAAGCATATTACGTTTTTTTGCTTAGAAAAACCTTGTATGTGAAAAAACCCTGTATGCCTTAAGCTAAATCTTGTTTAACAAGTTGATTGCAATGTTAACAATTTAACGTACAATTATGTGAATAACGTTATTCTACACTATTTTGCAAAACAGGACGGAAGGTATTATATAAAGCAATCATACTCGTGTAAAGTAATGTATGTTTTATTTGCTTCTCCATCGATATTTAGCAGATAATATTTCTTCACAGTTTCATGTAATAAATAACTCGTAGCCACTTTAATTTGGAAATTTATTTTCAAATCACCTTTAAAGGGACCTTTACACATTTTAGTAAATTGACAGAATTGAACAAAAATGTTTCAGATTCGCAAATTTTCGTTGTAGTTATGATATATGTGAGGAAACAATAATACTGCACATTTACCGTGCTCTAAAATATCCAGTATATGCATCTTTTGACGTTTGAAATACCTGAAAATTATATAGCGTTGCAACGCGAAACGATATAATAATTGGAGATTTTTTGGTTGTCGTGCTCTTTTTATACATGACGAGGATTGCTTATATAAAGTATAAAATCCATCGCTCACTGTATAAGTAGGGATGGCCAAGTGTTCAACGCGTTAGACTTTTACTTAAGGGCTCAGTGGTTCGGGCCCAGTTGAGGGGTTTCCTTTCTTTCTTAAATTTTATTATTATTATTGACTGGAGCTTTGTAGATCCAATGTTTACATTTATCAATATATAGAGGATATTTGTTGGATTCCATGGAATATCGATTTTATTTCACGAGTGATCATATAAAATATGTACTTTTTATGATTGCGAGTGAATTAAAATCGATATTGCATCGAATCCAACAAATTTTCTTTTTATTTTATGCTTTTTTCACCGTTATACGTTGTAAAAGAGTTAAACCGGATAATTTCGCTTGATTTATGACGTCATTTCGTCGAAAACATGACGTCATTTCACCGTAAAACAGTATATAAATATTACATGGCTGACAGAGTGACAGTAAATTTGTCAACTTGAGGAAATACCGTCAACCGAGGCGAAGCTTTTATTTAAAATGCTAAACTCCCATAGGCCATCGTGACATAGAAATACTGTCAAACCCAGCGGGAATAAATTTACTGTCCAAAATATACTGTATCCCGCTGCTATAGCAATCACGTGCCACCAGCGGGAAAAAAATTACTGACAAAAAAATACTGTATCCCGCTGCCTTAGCAATCACGTGCGGAATGTTCGAAAAGTATACTGTCCCATTCGCGCATGCGCAGTACGCAGTTTTGCGTGTCCGTTGTATTTGGATAATTAAAATATCGATTGCAGCTGAAACTGTGCGGTAGAATAGATTAATGCCATTATTTAAGCTTTTACAGGAGTCAAAAAGAAAATCAATTTAGTATAAACGACACGCTTACCTCAAAGGCAACTTTAATCCAATGCTAATAACAATCAAGTTACAACGATATACACTTCCAGTGATACGTTTTGGATTCGTTCGATGATTTAAACAAATATTTTACTGTTAAAAAAAACCCACCACGTCCATATTGTTGTCCCAAAATGTTTCGTCACCGAAATGACGTCACACAAGTACGTCATAAATTTCGTAATCAAGTGATGAAAATAAAATACGGAAAGCTGGTCCTGTAATATATTTTCAAAGAAATAATTGACGACTAAGAAAATTAATGGGATAAATTGATTACTAGGTCGGTCCCAAATAAAGCGAAGTTCATTTTGTTCTGCCCGTAAATCTGAACCACTCAACATATTAATGGTTGTTCATTGCTGAAATTAAATTCAATTATTGAATATTAAAATGGTTCATGGTTCATATAAATTGTTCATGTTTAAATAGTTTATTCGGTATAATAAAATAAATATAACATGTCTGACAGGGTGACAGTAAATTTGTCAACTTTCGGAAAAATACTGTCAACCTTGGCTTCGCCTCGGTTGACAGTATTTCCTCAAGATGACAAATTTACTGTCCGCTGTCAGCCATGTTATATTTATATACTGTTATTTTTCACTGTTGAAAACGGTGAAATACCAGTTTTATTTTCGTGATATTTCTCTATAAACCACCGGGAAGCATAACATAAAAATCATTTACTGACAAACCTCAATACATGCCAACTCTGTGAAAAGGTCCCTGTAAGATATTTTTTAATTCAATTGAAAAAAAGACGACGAGTACTGAGCAACATTGTAAGCTAGCTACGACTATTGATATAAAAGATTTGTGCTCAATCAGTTTTACCATATATACCATTTTGTGTATTATTCTGCATTGAAACGTTTTGTCTATCATATTTTTCCGTTCATATATGACTATTTAGTTTAATAAGAATGTGTTAATTATTACGACATAATACTTATAAAACGTTTAACAAAATATCACGCCATATTTATCGGTAACAACATAAGCGCAGTGCATTTAATTGCTATAGTTGCGATGAAATGTATGCGTATCAAAGCATTCCGTTCATCTATGATTATATAACTCTATCGGAATGTGTTAATTATTATGACACACAACAAAATGATCCAGTTTGCAAATTGCCATAATATATCTATTGACAACAACAGAAAAAACTTGACATGGTCACCATCGTTTAACTTTGCATGCCAGCGGCTAATATTTCATGCCATACTGACAAAATTGGAGCTCTTTATACACCACAAATAACAACCACTTTTGATTTTATGAGCGCTAAGTCAATAAATACCTGTTTTATTAGAAATTATTGAACATGTACTGGAAAACTATACATCAATGATATAGTAGCAACAGAGAGAAGATTTATGTCGGAATTCTATGCCAAATGCCAGTAATTATAACCATGGTAACAAGCTCTATAACGGGCGGCCAAATGCAGGGAAAATCCTTACATTATCAGAAGACATTTACATGAAAACAAAACACGTGTCAGCTATCATCTAATATTTGACAAACATTGAATGACTTTGCAAACCCAGATCCAATCGGTTCATACGAATACCTTGTATATGCTACTATGCGTAATATGTTCTGTGTGTCACATTAATTCATATATGAAACCTGATTTTTAAGACACACTTCCTTAGATAATTGGTAGTTTGGTTGTCACTATATATTCATTTCTACCTATATTCGGATAGTCGAGTGATTTGTACACTGGTTACTGAACAATATTGCAAGCCTTGTATTTTACTATATTCAATTATTGATATTAAGGATTGTCTATTGTTATTGTATTTTCAAACAATCAGTTTCAGCCAGTTATATACTGTTATTGTATTTCTTTAATTAACTTGAAAAGTAATGTCATTCAAATGTTCCGTTCATCTATGACTACTTAACTCCTCCAGCAACCAGGAATTATGACGACAACACACAATATTTTGCAAAATGCAATTCAATGTTCGTCGGCAACAAAAGAAGCAAATGCCATTTAATTGCTATATTTGCTATGAAAATGTATGCCTATCAGATCGTTCCGTTGATCTTTTTAATTAAATGGACAATACATTATAAAAAGTTTTGCAAAATGTAATGCCATATTTATCGGCAACAACAGAAGAAAAATGCCTTCGTTTAATGGCTAACATTATATAAATCAACTCCTTATTATTTGAAATTATTGTACACGTTGTAGAAAACTATCAGGCAAGGATATAGAAGAAACAGAAAGAAGATTCGAGGCCGATTTTTAACAAATGCCAGTAATTATTACCATGGTAACAAGTTCAATTACGGACGGCCAATGGCTGCAAATTTATAGATGAAAGAATCATGGTCTCGCTTGCTCTTCATTTAAAAGATAATTTCATTACAAGAAATAATGTAAATGTTCAATACTATTTTATACGATGATAACCACATTGTTCTTTGAAATTAAGTGCAAAGTAATTATCATCTGGTTCGGAAAGTTGTTTAATTTCCCTATATCTTTATTGTTTGATTGGTTCCACATATTCATCTCTTACTGAATTCTGATAGAATGTTTTGAAGACTGGCAACAAGAATATAATAATTGCAGTGCAATTCGCAATATTTAAATAAATTAAATGGCTTTTCCTTGATATTTGTATCACTAATTCAAGCTACAAGAGCTTAGTAAATCAAAAACTGTAAAAAATGTATCTTCCCAGTAGACAATGGATGGGTTCGAATTCTGGTTTATAAGGCAAGAGGTAGATTTCCTCGTTAAAGATTGGGAAAGAAGAACAGGTCCCGTATTTCCCAACTAGTGGACTTATCGAGTAAACGTAAAACCAAGAAACATACAAATTATGGATACATAAATTCCAGCAAAATTGGATAACATTACAATCGTACTATCGTATTGATAACGTTGATACTCATGAAAAAGTTTAACGAGATGTTAATTATCTCCTTCGACACGTACTTAAATTTGAAATCGGTCGAATAGCCTTATCGCATATTTGTTTGATTTAACGACGTAAGTATTGCTTAAAGAAACATTACGACTCAAAATCAACGAAGATTTCGTACAATATTTCGTAAAATAAAGCTAAACAATTAAAAATCATTGTTCCTTATGGCCATTGTCGAAATTTCAACGCCAGATGTGGTCTGGTAAAATAGATGTTTGTAAATACAAATGCTCGTTTTAAGTATGGTTTTAACATGGTACCATTTTAGTGTTCTTGTGTCGTATCAATAGATATATTCGCAGGAAATTAACATGGAACTTATTGTGGTCACAAATAAATAAAAACGAGCATTTTGTATCTACAAAAATCTATGTAATCATACCACATCTAGCGTTGAAATTGTGGCTGTTGCTATAAGGAACACTGATTGTTTAGGTGTAGGTGTAAACTTTATTTTACGATATACTTTACGAAGTTTTCGTTGATTTTGAGCGTTATAGAGACTTTAAACGATTGTGGTGTGTAACGAAGCGTCTCGACGAGAAATATTAACGTTTTAAGCCGAACTTTTCGTCTCATCGCCGATTCGTATTAACATGTTATTTGAATGGACTTAATTAATAATTTTAGTCATAAATATTTCATAGTAATTGAAGTATTCATAATTACCTTACTGACGATCAGGTTAGCCCGTTAAATATTTGTTAATACCAGTTATGTCCGCAAATTCCAGTTGTATGTTTATTATAATGAAGATTGTAGAGTAAATTTAAAATGTGTATGTGATATTTAACATGATAAATGCATTATTCATATGTAATTTTATTACTCAACATCATATATCAATAGCTTCATTATATAATGTTAGTTATACAAATGTCTATGTAATAAATTGTATTTGGCAAAACGACTGAACCAATCGTTCTTCACAAATACAGAACATTGGAACTGGGACATGTTTCATTAGAAAAAAAACATTATTTTTAGTGACATCGAAGCCAACCTAACAGATCCCAAATTCCATGTTCAGAGCAATAAGTGAAAGTGGCGCTTTATTTAGCTCAGCAATAATTGCTGTGGTGCGATCCAATTACACGAAAATGAGTGAAAGAAAAATGTCAGTCTATTCATAAATAACATCCAAGCTCCATATGTGTTAAAGGAGTACATGTGAAAGTAATATTACTGAGTCATAAACTAGACAAATAATATGAGGTTCGTTTATTAAAAGCTTCTCTTCGTAAAATTCAGGTATGCGACTTTACGATACAATCACATCACTTATATAACAAGAAGAAACTACAAAATGTAATGCCGACACCTGTATTACAACAAGAAACAAAAAATATCATGTTTGCCCACACCCGTGTTATAACCAGAAACAGTATTATATCATGTTTGCCGACACACGTATAACAATAAGAAACGTCAGAATGTTAAGGTGAAGTTTGGCAATACCTGTACTTCATCTAGAAATAATGTAATGTCATTTGCCAATATCTCCGATGGTCATCTAATTTCTCAAAACTTCTAATCTACGTTACGTATTATACATGAAGTGCACATTGTAAATTATCTAATTAAGAAAAAACAATTCCGTTAAAAAACATGTCATGGTATCATTGCTTCTTGGAATTCTTGAGGATTTGCTTAAGTCGCAATTTCATCACAATTGTTACTGAGGAAAATTATATAATAATTTACAAAAGCACGACATTGACATTGTAAACAAATAAAGTTACTGTATCGTCAACTAATCGCTTAACTTGTTTTGCCTCAACATTTAATGCCACGACTTAAAAGTATTGATCGTTACGCCGCTAATTACCATCATTATTCTAGCCCCCAATGATGGCGACCTGTTGAACATGGACAGGAGCAATCACGTGATCCGCACGGACAACCACGTGGGTCATGTTATCATAAAGAACTGCATGTAGGAAAATTAGCACGTGGTCAACGGTTCCGAGCCCGTCGTGATTGTCTGTTTGTCGGACCGTCTGCCAAAACACACACTAATAAAGGCATTTGTACCAACTCATTAAAGCGAAGTGTTGTTTTCTATGCTTGAATTGCTGAGCATTTTACTTTGTTTTATAAAAAAATTTTATACGAAATGCGTATACTTCAAGGTAATGAACAGAGTGGTTTTGCTGTATTTAGTCATAGGTATAGTTCGAAATCATTGCTTTTGCACTCGTGAAATACATTAACATACATTTTACGTATCAATTGTTACCTATATTGGCGCTCGGTTTTGTTCTTTCTCGTTTTACAACAGTTTAATGCGTCTATGAGAGTATAGCTACGCTTCGATGGATTTAATGAAGCCATACCAGAAAAGGTACTCTTCGATGGATTAAAATCGCCTCCATTCTTGAATATGTTCTTCGCAACGGTACTTCAATAAAGGTCAGTAGCAGGTAAATATTAGCAAACTATACCAGACCAGTGTGCCACACCCGTTCTTTAAAAGTCTGACTTCATGGAAATATGTGTTATTATGAATCCTTTCATAATAGAATCTTTATCAGCAAATTTTATTTCAACATCGTAAACTTTGGATGGTTTTCTTTTCAATTTTTCATAAATGTGTGTACATATAAATGTGATTTCAGCCCCTGAGTACTAATTGTGCCATAATTGTGCGATTTATTTGTGTGCATGTTTTTGTATTTTGTACTTTCTGTAGATAACTGCGCTGTGTTTGTAAGTCGTATTTTGTCATTTTTCAGAAGGATCATGTTCACGTATTATCCAGAGGTTCATAACTGTTTACATGGTTTATGAAATGCGTGTTTGTCATATGATATAGTTGGGTTTCTTATATGTCAATGCTTAAATAATTTGACGGTGGTTGAATGAACTTTTTATACCACGGTATCCTCAACATGCGCTAGTTATTTCTTGATGATGTACTACGTTTAGCAGGTAGAGCAAATACATCCTTGAACTGGAATTCAGAACATGTAAGCAGGGTTTTGATTATAGCAGTATTTTCGACATAAACATTAAATGTATGCGAATTGTATAGTGATATATATCGGTCTGCGCATGCGTGAAGATGGCGGCAGGAATTTTTGTGTAGCAAAAAATACAGGGATATTTTAATTTTCAAAAGCTCAAACGTGGATAGAAAAGGATTTTTTATCTTTATTTTGATTGTGATCATACCGCTGGATGACTAGAAAACGTAAACCGTCAAAACAATCGCCGGATAACGGTCAGACAACAACAAACAGTAACGCCAAGAAGGCAAACAAAGAAACCAAAGAAAACAAAATGGCGCAAAATGTTTCGTGTACACCAGGATACGGTCAAAGTGGTCAAAATGGACAGTTACAAGCACAGGCAAGTCAATTGTTCAATTATTCGCAAATGCCAAATGCGCCCATGGGGCAATTTATAATGAGCACACCGTCATATCAAGGACAGAGTTTTATGTCGCAATTAGCAAGTCCAATTTCTCCTAACCACGACATTTTAGCGACAATACTGGACCGTTTAAATTCCATGGACAATAAATTGTCACAACTCGAGAAAATTCAATCAAGTGTCTCGGCCATGAACATACGAATAGATAAAGTTGACAAGCGGATTAGTGACATAGAAAGCAGAATCACTGAAGTAGACAAATCGTGTGAATTTAGTGGTAGTGCCGCGGAGGATATATCAAATAAACAAAAGCAGTTGGACACTCTGCTGAAAAATATGAAACACCTGACAACAACAGAAGATGCACATGTCGCCAAGGAATCGAAACTTCAGGCGGAGGTAACTGATCTGAAATGCCGAAGTATGCGGGACAACCTTCTGTTTTTTAGAATCCCGGAAGAACTAAATGAAATCTGCGAGAACACTATTTTGGACTTTATTGTCACCAAACTACATATTCAAAATGCAAAAGAGGACATAAAGATTCACAGGGCACACAGAGTGGGAGCTTTCAGACAAGACAAGGTGAGACCAATTGTGGCCAAATTTTCGTTTTTCCCAGATAAGGAAAAGGTGCGGAAAGCAGCCAATCAGTTAAAAGGAACCCCATTTGGCATCGCTGAACAGTATCCCCCGGAAGTAATGGAGAAAAGAAGAAAGCTGGTGCCAATTATGAAGGCGGCACGCGCAGAGGGCAAGCTGGCATATATTACGGTGGACAGGTTGTTCATTAACAAACGGCTGTACGTCGAATAGGAAAACAGTGAGAGTACCATAAAAGTTGTCTCTTGGAATATTCAAGGGCTATCTTCTACAAAGCGTGGTGACAGCAAACTTTCGTCATTTTTGGTCGAACATGACATTATCTGTTTAATCGAGACCTGGACTAACAAAAATTCTACAGTTGATTTTAAAGGTTACAGCAATCCCATACACTCGTATAGACGCTTCCAACACCGTAAAGCAAGACGTTCGAGCGGCGGTATCATTGTATATATTAGAGACAGTATACGCAAAGGAGTTTCTCTAGTAAGAAATAACATAGACTGTTTACTATGGCTTAAAATTGATAAAACACATTTCAATATTAAAGATGATATTTATTTAGCTGTTACATATATATTCCACCTGAAAATTCACCAATGCGTGATATGTATGACGTAAACATTTTTGAACTGTTAGAATCTGATATTAACTTTTTTGATAATAAAGGAAAAGTATTTATCACGGGGGACACAAATGCAAGAACCGGCCATAAAGCTGATTTTATTGATAATGATAGAAGCTTAGGTGATTTTGATTTATTTGAAATAGATAGTCCACTTCAGAGGGCAGCCCGTGACTCTGGTACAAATAGGTTTGGGGATTATTTGTTAGACGTATGTAAATCTACTAATATAAGAATTGTAAACGGTAGGCTATTTCGCGATAAAGAAGTTGGCAAATTAACTTGTTTTACCCATACTGGGGAAAGTACAGTAGATTATTTGTTAACATCAGTCAAAAACTTCCACGATTTGACCGATTTTAATGTGCACGATTTCACGGAATTCTCAAATCATGCCCCAGTGACATTTGCTCTAAGCACGAACAACCCGGTTACTAACGGTAAAAATAATCAGCGCGTATACGTTAAATGGAAACCAGAGTACAGTGATAATTTCGTGCACGACATATTAAACGGTGCTCAAGAACTAGAACACAATTTACAATCAGGTGTTCACTCGCGATGCGATCCGGATTTATTAGTCTCGGAGTTTACTGATATAATCCTCGAATCAATAACGGAAAGGCTACTGTTTTGAGAACCAACATGTAAATTTTTGTTTTCACCTATTTTTTATTTTAACAATTGATCGATAGAAACTGAACATTTATATTCGATGATGGATATTGAATCCATTGATATAGAGATGATTTTCTTGTAATTTGAGCCTCGCTCTGGTATAACTGTGCTAAATGCGTGCGTATAAAGAGTCGTCCTTTATTAGCATGTGCAGTCCGCAGTTCCTTAAATCCAAGGAAAAAATCAGAAAAGGTAATAGGTCAACCCCAAACACTTTGAGCAAGCATAACTTTTCCCGGCTTGGATTGATTTTCACATAACGTGGAAGAAGATGCATATTTTAAATGCAAAACGTAAACGAACGAACTTTCATATTCATTTGGAATGTTAATGTATTAGCACGATCAAACATACAAATTTAATTACGTAATCTATTTCAAACGTAGATTCACAAAGACAGCGGTTTGTGCGTCCCAAAATGCAACTGTCTGCAGGCGTGTGTGTGTAGGCATATAATTGAAAGAACGAATTGTATGTTGCCATGGCATTTAGATGTCAGTTGCTCAATTTAATAAGACTATAATGCACACTTTCGAAAAGAGCTTCAGAAATCTAATCTTATCCTCATGCTTCACGCAGAAGTGCGCATAAACACACATCTAATCCAATTTGTCAAATGTCGATAACGAAAATTAAACTCGAAATTAAATCACACTTTATATTCAGCAAAGAGATGATAACTTGAAATGAAAAACAAATATGTTTGTCCTCCATGCGATCGGATGCAAATTAACTACCAGGAGATACTCTTAGGGTTGCGGAAGATAAACACTTTAACATACACATTATATCGTGATGGAAGCTGCACAAACAGACTAGGTTATAGTTCAATGTAGATACATTGTTTTGTAAGGCTTTTATGTATGGCATAACATTTTTAGCTTATTTAAACCCTAAATGCTCTGCACGAATGTAACAAGGCGGTTACTCTCCTTTAATACGCTCCTGCATTAATAGAGGATGAATATAACATTTGTTGGTCTAGATAATCTTTCATTATTCCTTTATTTTGAACATCTGAAATTTATATATTTATACCATTGTGATTGATCTAAAAACACTTGCCCTTGATGGTATTCCAATGGTCATTGATAATTTTATTAAGAACGTGCCCATCGTTTCCACTACAGGGTGAGTATTTCCTGGTTCGCGACCACGAGCTGGTGGACGGCGATAACCCGCGAAGTATCGGCCTGCTGCAGGCCAAGAGTTGGGCTCCTGTCAACTGGTGCGGTCAGCCCACCGCCCGGGAACTCGCCTCCATAGTTAAGGCCCTCGAGAACGAGTCATATTCGGTAGGTATTTATTTGGGACATGTAATTTGCGATTTTGGTTTACCTCCTGGCGGTTTTAATTATTTAAATATTTAATGAAATTGCTTTTTATTAATAATGTCCTTTGGGACGACTTGAACGTGGAAACTTAACATTAGACAGCGTTTAGCAGTTTGAATCAGCACAGAAGGGGATTGATTGATGTATATTTGTCTTACAAAGCAGTCGATGAGATGCAAATATATAACTAAAAAGATCCAAATTGGCTATTTATACTTTGATTTTCTCGTCACTTTGGTGCATTTTGAGGGAAAAAACACGATTAAATCGGTTTCGCTAATTGCTTTCTTTATGAATGGGACATCTTTTTAAACGGACACCGGAAAGAAAACACGATGTTTTGTAACATAGAGTACCTATTTTTCTATTAAGATTCGCCTCTTTAAGATAAAGAATCAATATTTTATAAATTTTGTTTTAAAATGTGGAGGAGGGAGAAATATAACA
Source organism: Dreissena polymorpha (assembly GCF_020536995.1). Lineage (NCBI taxonomy): Eukaryota > Metazoa > Mollusca > Bivalvia > Myida > Dreissenidae > Dreissena > Dreissena polymorpha. Next base: position 35,030,520 of record NC_068356.1, read on the forward strand.
TGTTTGTGCAACATTTCCTTTCACATGGAGTTGTAACTTTGGCATGGTCTTTTCGTTTCCTGTTGGAAAATGTGATTTCCAAAGGGAATTTCATTCCACTTTCATAATGGGAAAACAATCCCTTTGAAATATCGATTTTTTTCAATAGGTTCCTTAATGATAAGTTATCAATTGTAAGCATTGTTAAAGCATTAGTGCTGATTTTTGTTTGAAATGTTTAGATACCATTTAATGTGGAATAATTATCCTATCGGAAAAAAAATCTTATTTTATGGCTTTCATTAGTAACTGAACTGGATCAAAAACATCATTCAACATTAAAAACACATGTTGGCAGTAATAAAACATAATCTGTAAAAAAAGAAAACATATACCATGTTTTTCCCACTTTAACAATCGGATTTTAATATTACATTACATATATAGGTGTTTCTGCATAAAACGATTATACAGTCCTTAGATGACGTTAAAATACTTACATTAGCGAAGAAAACACGCTGTTAAAATATATAAAAAGCCCGATGGTGTTTTCCCATCTAGAATAAAATCGGACAAAATCCCATGTTGGAAAACATCCCGTGGAACAATATGAAACAAAATAAAATTGTTTAAAGATATCAAATTAAAAAAGGGTTTCCGGTGCAAGTTTAAGGTGTCATGTGGACCCAGTTATCATGCAGGCGTCGATGTTAGAAATTACAAGCTAGTGTAATGTCATTACAAGTGTGCCTAACAAGATTTTTGACATCGACCCTGTTCACAACTCTTTCTCCTAATTGATAAATGGTATAGCGATGCCGGTAATTGTCATTGTCGATAATACTATTGTGTTGGAGTTTTTGCACCAATTAATTGTCAATTAAGGTTTGGAAAACATGCGTCGTGAAACGAAAATTCTAGAATTAACCAGTTGTGGTGTTTGTTTGTGGATATTTTGTGGAGGCGTTGTTTATCAAGATACTGAATTACTTTAAACGTTTCGGAACTTCAAATAATGGTTTATTAGCATTGAAACAACTCTACCTCGGACATTGTTTTAATCACTGGAACTGTATTTTTGTATGAACATTCGTGCAAACACATATGTCCTTTCTGGTAGAAAATTGCGGCGCTCTACATGTGTTTACTTTTATATTGGTTCCTATCTGCGCCTTTTCATTGCGATGTATTTATCTCCTCGGGTAGCTCTGGTTCTAGTTCTACAACGACACTACCAGCCTCATAGGCGAGCCGTGTATCCCATGAAGTTCGAGGACAATCTTGTCGCGGAGAAAGTGTATTCGCGCCCTGTCTTCTCAAACCCGAAACGAAACTAAGTTGACAGGAGAGATTAAATTAGGCGGTAAACGAAAGCCAAAATGAGTACATGGCTGTAATCAGGAATAAATATAGAAGCAATCGTCTTCTACACTCTGAACTCTACGAATGAGTAAAACTATATATTATTCGCAAACAAGTGATGATTTCAGTTAAATATGATACTGTCTAGTAATATGTGAAAAATATAGATACGACTGAAACACTGTCATGCAATAAAAACATAAAAATAATTTTCTCACATTGGCTTTTTCCAATAATTTGCTGAGACCCTTTGATTTACAACATTTCACATAGCGGATCAAAATGACTATATATGTGCTACTTATATAAACAGCACATCAAATCACAAATGTGTTTAAATGATCTTCGATGCCTGTTTTATAATAAGTGTATGGTCATTGAACGGTACAATAAAAAAAAATGAGGCTAGCTGTTTAAAATAAATTTTCCAAGTGGGTGGTATCGAATATCTGAGGCAGGAAATTGATAACCGAGCGTCAGTCGCAACATGTAATCTCATTAATATAATGAAATTGGGCCTTGTAACAAGTCTGAAGTGTGAGTTCGCGTGATGTAACAATTGATCTAAGAGATAACTGAAGCGATTTCAGTCCACCAAACTGCTATTGTGTTGACTTTTTCCATGTTTAGCTTGGGAAAACATTATTCGTGTTTCCGTTTTCTTTGAGCGTCGACTTTTTTTGGTAAAACGCGTGTGTATACGTTAAGTCTAGTGCTGTGAAGTATGAAGTATATTTTGTATGCGACCAGACATTAAATCCATTGACGTACAACCAAATACAAAATTGATAGATACTTAAACTCAATTGTAAATTCATTGGTGCTTAAAACGTGGCCCTTAAATATTGACAATATTTTCGATGCACTCAATGGCGGATCCATTTTCAGGTTTTCGAAGACTGTACCTTCCGTTGTACGCAGCGCCCCCTGACGTGGAGAACGACCACTTTATTTTCATAGCACAGGTGAGGTTCCGAATCCATAGCGCAGAAAATGGCTCAAATCCGTAGACAATATACATGTTCAAATCTAATGCATATATGAAAGTTCAATTCCATGAAACAGTTGAAAGATCAAATCAATAGCACATGGTTTAAATCCGTGGAACAGGTGAGTGTTCAGATTAGTACCAAAGTTTAAGGTTCAGATTCATACCACATGTGAGGGTTCAAATCCGGAGCATAGGTAAATGTTCTATTTAAAGTCACAGGAAATAAACGCTCAAATAAGAAGCTACTCAAATAAGTAGCAAAGGTGTAGTTTAAAAAACAATCGCAGGCGTTGGTTCAAATTGATAGTAAATGTGTGGGTTCAAATACATATGATAAGTAAAGGCCAATATCCTAAGCGCATAGTTAATTACTCAATTAAGTAGCATAGGTCCGGGCTCTAATTCATAACGCAAGTTGGTTGGAATCTATAATCTAATACAAGTTATGGTATAAATCCATTGCAAATTTAAGAGGTCAACGAAAAAGCACATGTAAAGGTTGAAAGCCTTAGCACAGTAGAGGGTTTTTATACATAGTTCATGCTAGGATTAAGGTACATCTTTACATGGTTTCGTCATTTGACGTTGACAACGTTTTGTCAAATTACATCAAATACAGCGTAGCCAATGAAAACGCTCAAAATATCACTCTACACCTATTGATGATTAGAGTATTAGTAATAATTTTATTGCCGGGGAAAAGAAGTTAACATTGTGATAATTTGTTTTTATTCCAAATGTCCAGGAATACGCTTGGTAAAAAGCTGGCTTTATTGAGGTAGACAAGATATTATCCATGTCAATGTTGAAGAATGGATTAGGTATGTTTTGGAAAATGTTTTAGGGTTATGTCGCAGTAGAGGCGGCTTTAAGATAACCATTATTTCAGCATTCTCTAAAATTCCTTTAAAAATACTTTTACGCCCATTTGTGTAATCGGTTGTGTTTCCTGACGTTCCAGTTTGTATTGGTTATTGGTAGGATAATTCTCCTATCTCACTGACAGTTGTGTAATTGCTTCTCTTCACTTTCAAGATTAAAGCAATACAATATGGTCTCAGTAGTTACACTAAACGTGTTTATGTTCTCGTTTTAATTTGAGTGGAATGAATTTCTATTGTCTTGCGCGTTGAAAGCCGACGTCTTTGAACTCTGATTAAAGTATAGAGTATTCTTAGTTTTTGTAATTATGTTTCTAATGTTTTACGAATATGAGCGTGTTTATGATTAAATCGTTAGTAAGTTGTGACATACATTAAATCCATCGTCAGCGTAATATTGTTGAGAATGGTGCGAGTACATTGTCTTGTCAAAGCACCATAAAAGCAAAGACAATTTGCAGTATCGATGAACTGTCCAAAACGAAAAAAGAGAAAAAGCACATATAAAAATACAAGTACTAGTTTTGCCATTAAGATAGGGTTTGTCGAAAAACGACTTATATATTCCGAACTAATATATGGACCCGTTTGGGCTCCTTCCAAACGCCATTTTGAAAATCAAAGCATGCGCTACTTTGATAATAAACGACGTTTATCATATAAGCACCAAAATAATACTGATAAAACAATAATAATAATAATAATAATAATAATAATAAAATAATAATAAAAATAATAACATGTTGTTTTTTAATATAAAAAACATTGTATTTCATTTTTTGTTTTCGGACGGTGTTGTATATCAAAAACAGGTTCAAATTTGTCCAATGCAATTTGCAAAGATGAAGGGTGTCGATCCACGGCCAAAACTAATAACGTGTGTGGGACTTGTCGCGAAATCCTTTCTACGGGCATTTTTCCTTACCTCTGATTCAAGTAGGACAGTTGTCAGTTAATGGCATACGTATAAGCACTAAATAGTGGATCACCAGCAAAATTGTTAGTTACCACCGCGATATGACTCACCTTCTGTTGAAAACGGCGAAATTCTGAACAAATAAATTAACATAGATGCAAGTCATCGAAAGTAAACAGTTCATAGTAAACAATGCTTTTTTCAATTTTTTCTCATGAAGATTTTTTTTAGGAAAATCAAATAATTGTATTTCACCGTCATATCAACAGACAGCTTTTGGAATAGGAATATGGGATTCGGGTTATTTGGCAAAACATTTGTTCCACATTCATGCAAAATAGATAGGACCATTTTGATTGTCTTAATTATATGCCCGCTCCCCCAATGAAGGCATATTATGAACGTACAAGGAACTGTCCGGTGGTCTGTCCGTCTATTCGAATTTAATCGTTACATTAACTGATTAAATAAACATTTACTCAAACCAACTGTTATATACATGTCTAAGCGATATTTCTCTTCACGTGCCCTAGTTTATAAGTCATGTGACTTGACTAAGATGTTAGCGCCATATTGTAAACTTTTCACTTGGAGAGTCTATTATTTGTTGTACCAAGCATTCATAAAACATCTTGCAGCCAGAGACATATACTCGTAGCGTACAATTGTTTTAGTAAAAGATCAAAACTAGAACCACAAGAAACTATTACAACACCAAAATGATGTAAGATATTGACATAATATAAGTTTCCGTCCTAATAACTTATAATGGGCTATGAACAAGCTTACCCGTGTAAAGTATAGGTGGGTTAACTGCCAGCAATGATATAACTGAAACTCTATAACATCAGCTACATATTCTAAAGGTAAACAAACACTATACAAATGTACTCAACTATAGAAGTAATTTGCATGCATGTTCTCATCATGTTAATCGCTTACGATTGTTTTGCCACCGCGTTTCATATCAACATTTCATCTCAACTGCAGGGCCGTGCCTTCGTTTCATTCTTTCCCTAAGCATTGATTCCTGTGCCTCTATATAGTCGGTTTGGAATAGTAAACCAGATTTTACTTTTCCTAGATTTTTTAAAACTTGGTTTATATCATTCTATGACATGTAAGGTCAAATAATTTTATCAAGCTCAAATTTTCATGTCAATATTTTGGCGGCCATTTTGGATTTCAAAATGGCCGCCAACGAAATTGAAAGCACAATTGTAAAACGCTCGTTACTTGGATATGTGTGGATATAAAATGACCAAAATGGTGTCAAAATGCTCATTATAGACTGTTGAACATTTTCAGGTCAAATTTCAATGTCATTGATTTGGCGGCCAACTTGTATTTAAAAATGGCGGCCACAAAAATTGGTAAAATAACAGAAAAACACTTATAACTTGGACATTTGTGGGTATAAAAGGACTAAAAAGGTGTCAAAATGCTCACGAGACTCTTAGGAACATTTCTGTGTCAAATTTGAATTTTGGTGATTTGGCAACCATCTTGGATTTCAAAATGGCCGCCTCCAAATTTGGTTACAAAAAAGAAAAACTCTCACAACTTGGACATTTGTTGGTATAAAATGACCAAAAAGGTGTCTTATTCTTAATACAACGCTGTAGAATAATTCTATGTTCTTGTTATGATTTAATAATTGATTTTCATATGAAATGAAATGTGTTCAGTCTATTAGTAATTTCTATATCTTAATCATACCTCCCTACCTTGTCAACATAACTGAAACACTTAAGATGTATGGTATTGAAAACGAGTCATGAGCTCTTAATTTGCATACTAATTTTCATATATAGATCAAAGTAGTACAAACATTGAACCAATGAAAATTCACATTAGGTAAAAAATGTCTTCCTCTTCCTCCAATATTGCATGTGTTTAAGCAGTCCTCAAGATCATTACCAGTACATTTACAAAGCTCAGTACATGTATGATTGTTTTGTCGATATGTTCAACTTCTTGCACATTTGCTGATATCACAGCTACATTTTACTAGCTGTGCTAGAGTGTCAGTTGCAGCAATAGAATCAAAAGACATAATAGGCCGCACTTTATTATCAGACAATTCCCAACCACACTTTAATGGGTCTAAATGGGCCCGCAATATGTGTTGATACCAAGTGCCATATGTTGGTGGAATTTTATCAATACCTGTAACAGATGATAATCCCAGAAATCTTTTCCAACGTATTTCACCAGGACTCAAGTTTGAACTGCTAAAACAGCACAAGTACCTCGTACCTTCATTCACTACATCAGGTGATGGTAAATCACCCTCTCCGAGTCGAGATATTACATCGACAGCTTCATCAGAACAAGCCAAAAGACATTTTAGTGCAGTTTTCTTGCCTACTCCGTGGATATGGCTGTTGTGTCTGAACCGGTGAGTGTATGCATAACTGGTAATGCTTTCGCTTTATCTATTGCGTTGTAAATGTTGGTTATAGATATTAATCTCCTCGAGTCATTATGGCCAGTCAACATCCTTGGTTATGTCCCTAATATATCATTTCTTCTCAGTAAAAGAACCAACCAATCTGTCTCGGCTGAAGAAATCAACAGAGAATCCAGTTTGTACAATTTCTACAGCATGAATGATCATGAGTGTGTCTGCCTCTTCCTGTGCACTTACTAGTGTGGTTTGATTAACATCATTATTGTTTGACCGAGCACCTTCCCTTGTTACTGTCACTATTCTTTCATTGGAATTTTCAATCAAGTACAGTGTTAATATATCTTTTGTTTTTCAACTGGACAATATGCTGTCAATAGCTGTTTCGCCGTCAACAATCATCATAATTATGTCACTAGTTTCATTGGCGTCATACCTTAATGTGTCTTTTAAACCATAAGGTTTTGCATAGTTGTCAAAAATTACTCGTGTGCAAAAGTACTTTTTAGCAAGATTGTCAATGGTAAAATGAATATTTCAGACATTACTTCACAAGTTGTGTTAACACTTTTATTTCACCCATTAACATCTTACTGTACCACTGCCATTCCATCAACAATTAGCTGTCTACTATCATCTCTTTCAGTTGTTATTGATTGGACATAAATCACATCTGTCTCATATTCTTCAAGCGCTTTTCTTAATTCATGTTTGTCATAGCATGTCTTCAAAGACCCATCACCTTCCATAAGTGTCTTATTAACTGAGAGTAGTTCGCAGTTATAAACTGTATCGTTTATGTCAAGCTGTCTATCAGACTTGGAAATTATCAGAATTTTGACAGTAATGCAGTTGTTTTGTTTAGTTGTTGTGACGTGTCCTTATCTTTCTTCCTTTTGTTTAATTCATTCTAACTGTCAACCTTTACTTTGGTCATCTTGTCCCACATGTTTGTTTCACCATTGATTCGATTCTTGACAAACTCATCTCTTGCATTGTGTCCTCTGTTCTCAACATCAATTATATTTTCTTTTGCTTTATTTCTTAGACATTTCTTTGATACAATATTGAATAGATCATCCCCTTGTCTTTGAATGGATTATAGTCATTAAGTTCTTTTTTCAACTTTTCTACATTATTATCTTGCCTTGTTTCATCCGACGTATTTAACTGGTGATGCTTTTTGGAGGATGTAGCTGTATTGCCAATCATGGTGTCTGTATCTTCTGAAATCTTTGCCAACTCTGGTGCAGCCAGACAGTATTTGAGCAGTGTGATAGGCTTAGTTGTGATTCCTAATATACCACCACCACCCTTAATTTTCCTATTCTGGTCTTCCTGTGCTGACAAAGTCTTATGGTGGTTAATGGAATTGTATTCTGGGAGCTGTATGCAAAGTCTCCCCTCAGTAGGCTGATCCACATCTCTGGCTATGTTTCCTTCGATTCGTACGACCTAGCAAAACATTCTAGTATGTTCTGTGCATAATCTAACGGTTAAAAGCGAAGAAGTACGCGCTTAGCCTTTCTAATAATGATAAAAACAACAACAGTTGTTTATCTTTAATGGACCTTTGAAATGCTAATAATGTCATAACTTGACGAATGTAACCTCTGTAGTAAGCATACATAGGCTTTTCTTTATCAAAACCTGCCAACTGCTTTTCTAGGTTAATGGATTCAATTGTTATGTTCAGATCTTGGTGAGCTGTCTTTATTTCTTCATGTGAACCAGACTGCAAAACACACTTAAGATTGCTGAAGTCTGCAATTAATGCATCATATACTCTTTTGCGGCTTTCAAAGAAAGCTGACAGTCACAGGTCTGTAAATACTTGAAGTGTTGTCTCATGGGCTTCCATAGACCTGGCATTGTGGCTTCCGTTGATGATTTGATTACAAACCACATCACTATAGAGCCCACTCTTCACCCACAGGTAATCGATACCACTGTTGTCTATACTCTTCTCAAGACAACGCACAGCACACAAACTTGTGTGGAATGGCTCAGGGGCCAACCACCATTTTCCACCATAGTTTTGGGGATCAATGTATTCTAGTTGTAATGCTCTCTTATACAGATCCGTATCAAAGGTAAATATTACTTTGCCTGAATCAAGGCAAGCTGTCTTATTAGGGTCATACAAGTTCTCTAGAACAGTCACTAAGGTTTTCCAACCACTTGCACTAGAGATAATAATGGGTAATGCATGTCCCTTGTCATTGATACTTTTGTTCAAGTCTCGAGATGTTATCAAAGAGTTGTATGTCCTCCATACTCGGATTGTTGTTCTGTTCTGGACGTATCAACAAGTTTATCTCCATTGTCAATCTCGCAAACCATGCATAATGAGTAGTCAGTTCTGGCACGTTTATCCGGTGGTGGAGAATCCATTATTATTCTCTAAAATATACTTAGAATAGTTTAAATCTTAGATACATTGACACATTTCATTCTTGTTTAATCAATGAAGTACTATACACAAATGTACGATTGAATTTGATGAATAATATAGCGAAAAAAATAAATATCCGAGTACAGGTAACCATCCGACCACTACTACACTTTAATTGTTTGAAAATAATGCATTTACAAAGAAAAAAATATCATAACATTTTGAATAAATGCTTTGCAAAGTGTTATTAAAGGAGATTAACATAAAATCAATCCAATAAATTACCCTGGAATGATGTAAATGAGAAAAACAAAATGCTGTCTGCTAATTATTTTGTCATCTGTAATGGCGGAATATAACAAAGGGAAACAACTATGTATTTTTTTTATTGTGTGATAGCAAAAAGAAAAACATATATATTTAACAAAATTACTACCACTGGATATAGATCTAATTTGAGAGCATGTTTTAGAAATAAATATAACAAAAAAAGAGGAACTGAAGTAAAGACTTACCTTTCTTTGAAAGTTCTGACTCATCTTGTCCCAATTGTACTCATACAGATACTTCTTAAAGATGTTATGGCAATTGTTTTGATTGAAGAATAATGCATTTTGACATCTACTTATATAAACATTCTTAAAAGGGATACATATTCAAAATCAAACAAGGGATAATCAAACCATGATGAATTTATCATGATTTATTATGTATTAAGCCATTTTCCGCACCTCGATCCCAACTTCCGAGATTACAGTCTGCTTTGTATTATATCTTGTATAATGAGATGTAACTTATGCCCAGTTCACATCTATCTAGATATGTTAGTCTAGTTTCTTTGGTTCCAATAGTATTTAACCCTCCAAATTATCAGAAATAAGCTTGAACAATATCTTCGCTGGATTTTTTTCCTTAAAAATGTTATGATTTTTCAATCATTTTTATATTCATTAATATGCAAATGAGTACATTCAAATGGGTCAGTTATAGAAATAATGTACGATGTTTAAGGAACATTGTACACCTTTTTGGTCATTTTATAAAGATAAATGTCCAAGTTATGAGAAGATTTTTGCCGTGCTACCATTTTCCGTTGCGGCCATTCTGAAATCCAAGATGGCCGCCAAAATATTGACATGAAAATTTGAGCTTAATAAAATTATTGGACCGTAAGGGTCATACAATAAAAAAAACACAGTTTAAGAATATCTAGGAAAAGTAAAATCTTTGACCTAAAAATTAAACATATATATATGAAAAGCATGTAATGTGGCTGTAATCGGCGTTTTCATGTAAAATGCAAAAACAATTAACATAATATCCGCGGTCTCGTTAGTGAAATATGACGTGGGGACGTTGTTTTGTGTGTCCCGCGTTGCTAATAACGAAGTTACTTCTATACGAATGTCAACAACCTTTAAGCATTAAAAGTGTAATGTAGCTGTATATTTGTACGAGAGTAAACTTGACCTGCTTTCCATACCTATGGACATGGCGATTGACAACTGCTGTACGAGGCCCTCTCAGTGATATACAATTCGAAAAAGGCACTGGAGGCACTTCCGGAACAGGAGCCCTAATGCTATGTGAGAAGCTGGCCTGAAGACGGGACTAGCGTCTTACGCGGTCACGTGACAAAAGGCGCCTTATATTTAAATCAATTCAGTATATAATGAGGAAAAGAGATAAATGGGATAATTTTAATAGAACATTTGTCTTATCACGCGAGCAGAAGCATAGAATACGGACGAGTTGGTAAAAAGTGAATCCCACATAATATGGTGTAGTTATGATATCATTAGAGCCAAAGATGATTGAATGGGCCGTCATATTAGCAGATGTATCTTACATTATATATCATATATATATATCTCAAAATATACAAGAATATAATATGTTTTCCAATTATTTTAGCGCGCTAAATGTTCAATTTTTGATACACACTACATAACATACACATTCAAAAGATAAATACCGTAATACACGATTTTAAACTCGAAAATATATTCAAGTAAGTGCTGAATTTTTCTGTCTGTTAACGATCTCAGACATCACCAGTTCCATTATGGTGCTGCATTACAGTTGCTAAAATACTGGTCTACTGTGGATTCCGACAAAGCAAGAACACTGTTTATTGTTGTTTTCGTGTTGAAAACGCGCTATGCTAACGAAATGCTAATTAACTGTGATCCCCTGACGAGCGTCTGGTACGTTTCTCACATCCTCTTACATTGTATTCCATTGTATCAGGTTTTACGCACACTGAAGCTACTAGTAATACGATACTAGCAATGAAAGTATGCGTTATGCGTTGAACCTCGCTAAATTCAGCAAACATGTATTCGCTTTTTGCTGTCAGCGCAAAAGCCGTCTAATGTCGGAACAATAAAAGAAACGGAGCGGTAACTTAAAGGTCTGTGAAATTTGACCACATCTGACTGGTGATTTAGTGGGGATGTTGTTACAGCAGTTCGTCATACGCATGTTGTCCTCATATCATTACGTCTGTTAAGATTGCGATGTTTGATCAAATAAAGGACGATTCGTAGGTCGTATTGCTATGTTTATCAAAATAATAATGCTTTCTTATTCTTTATTTGATATTTTCCCTCGATAAATAAGTCAGACATATACACTTTTTTTTCTTTAATCGGCTTTTAAAGTGCTCTTGTAAAGTCCTTAAAAATATGCATTTTTAAAAATACGCAAAACAACGAAAACATGCAGTTTAAGCAGAGTATACATTTTGTATTTCCTACTGCGACTTAATGGATTGCCTGGTAGTTTCAAAGATAAAACTTGAATGTGTATATGTGTACTGAACATTATCAGCACAAAGCAATTGGGGTGAAAATAGTTTTACATTTAAAATAACTATTCAAACTTCTGAGCTAAGAGTTATAGCTTTATCAGCGGGGATGATGAAGTATTGATATTCCACTGATGCCATTTAATACTTTAATTTTAATCGTTTTTCCATCGCATGTGAAGTATTGAAATTGACCTAGGTATATGCGATATTGAGGAAAAGCTTGATATGGTAACATTTAATTATTACCTTCGAGAAGCTTTTGTTATCTCAGTTTGTCTGTATTTATAACACACTTCGTGAGTCACGATTGTTTGCTCGTAAAACAAACTTACTATGAACGATTGTACCGATTCACCTTATGCTTATCTCGTTGATTCGTAACTTGTGAATATTATTATAATGTAAGATATAAAATACTTGGTATTTCTATATAATATTTCTCCACGTGTTAACATGCATTTGTATTTTAAAATTGAATTGTATCATAAAAATGTAAAGTGTTTGTGTGAAGTTTTCTATTGCATCGTCAGGCATTTTAAAATAGTTGTCAAAGTGTATTACATTACCAAGAAATGTTTAATTGAATAAAATATGCAATCACTCTATTTTATAGTCAAATGGTATTATATTGCCATATAAAAATTTCACGTGATCACCGTGTTGTAAAAATCCGCATCCTGTTGTCCATATCCACACCGTGTTGTCCAAATCCAAAACGTATTGTCCATATCCACACCGCGTTGTCCATATCCACACAGTGTTGTCCATATTCATACCGTGTTGTCCACATCCACACCGTGTTGTTAATATCCACACCATGTTGTCCATATCCACACCGTGTTGTCCAAATCCAAACGTGTTGTCCTTATCCACACCATGTTGTCCATATCAACACAATGTTGTCCATATCTACACCGTTGTGTCCATATCCACACCGTGTTGTCCATATCTACACCGTTGTGTCCATATCCACACCATGTTGTCCATATCTACACCTTTGTGTCCATATCCACACCATGTTGTCCATATCTACACCGTTGTGTCCATATCCACACCATGTTGTCCATATCTACACCGTTGTGTCCATATCCACACCATGTTGTCCATATCAACACCATGTTGTCCATATCTTCACCGTTGTGTCCATATCAACACCATGTTGTCCATATCTACACCGTTGTGACCATATCCACACCATGTTGTCCATATCTACACCGTTGTGTCCATATCCACATCATGTTGTCCATATTTATACCGTGTTGTCCAAACCAAAACGTGTTGTCCATATCCACTCAATGTTGTCCATATCAACACCATGTTGTCCATATCTACACCGTTGTGTCCATATCTACACCGTTGTGTCCATATCAACACCATGTTGTCCATATCCACACCATGTTGTCCATATCTACAACGTGTTGTCCATATCCACACCTTGTTGTCAATATCCACACCGTGTTGTCCATATCTACACCGTGTTGTCCATTCCGCACCGTATTGTCCATATCAACTCCATGGTGTTTATATCAACAAGGTGTTGTCCATGTTAAAACGTTGTTGTCTATAACCACACCATGTTGTCCATATCCACACCATGTTGTTTTTTTTTTTGTTGTTTTTTTGTTACAGCTGTCATTTTTATTTTCAATTATTTTATATGGCTATCTAACACTACATGTTAAGTTATTCTCGATAAAATTCATCAACGTATTATATATTGTCAGAATGCTACACATTATATTATATATCTTTAAAAATTATGTAATTTTGTTTAATAATCATCCTTTTGATATAAAGCTTATACTTGATTTTTCACGTATTAGCTAAACAAAATATCATTTATGGTACAGAATCAAAGAGTACAATATTTTTCCCAACACAAAATAAATTCTAAGCTTATTTCGAACACATGATGGCTTTAGCCCGAGATTATGGATATGGTATAATCTTATCAGAGAAATGTTGTATGTAGCTTGAAAACCAGGTTATTTTTTAAGCAAGATTGACCGACCTTGTTAGTGGCGTGTTGACATTCCTGTATTGACATCTGAAAATGCGCTCACTAGAGCAAATCAGTCTTTTTTTTTGAAAGCGCTGATTGTTAATGATGTGTACTTGATTGAAATGTCGTTACGTAACGATATATCGGGATATAAGCATGAAAGTCTTATATCTGGTTTCATTAACCCTGCTAGAAACGCATACACACTATGTTTTAATTTACTCAGGACAAGACTTAAAAGTTCTTGTTTAACCTGTGTGCATTTGCTTTGCAATATCAGACCAAATTTTTAAAATTGTCTACAAACTGACATGATTTGGCTGGACCTTCAAAAATGCAAACGTTATATTGAAAAATTATGTGCGAGCAACGTTATCTTTTGGGAATAAAAAATACAACGGTCGTTCATATATTAGATGGTAGGAAACTAACTTATAGTGTAAAAAGGCATGCATTTTTAGATCTAATGTCCCTAGAGTAGTACGTTTGAAAAAAATCAGTTTTTAATCCATATACTTGAAACCCTTATAAGCATTGATCTTCATTGCAATTTTACCCTGTATGCAGATATCAGTGCTTTGTTTAACCATGAAAATCCAATTGAAATGATTTATCAAGATGCAATTCCTGATGGATTAAAAATTGCGCTAAAATTTTGGAAAACATAATTTTTATTCGACTCAAATTACAATATAATTAGATCAATATAAAATGAACATCAACATACAGAAACTCCGTTTTTGACAGCTCCGATTATGCAGAGGGTAAGATTTTGCTGCAGTCAATACTTTTTTATATGTCTGTTGGGACAACCATCGCCGAAATATTGAGGTCTGGAGTCAATCGACCGAAACAGGTGACAACACAACTTTCCTCGTATGCTGTAATATCGGCCCGAATATCGGTGTTTGTTGTAAAAGGGGAAGCAATTGATCGATCTCAATAAATGAATGGATGGACTATGAATAAGTCTTGATGTTCGTATTTTTTACTTTGCCGACTTCATTGTAGATTCTATTTAATCTGATTTTTTTTCGATTATCTGTTACATCGACCGAAACAGGTGACTCGAGGATAGTATGTTTTGTCTGAGAAATGACGTCACACTAGATCTATACGTCATAACTTGAGTAATCAAGTAAATGAAAATGATAAATACGGAAAGCTGGTAGGGTTATATATTTTAAAGAAGAAACAAAGGATGATATATAATATAACGATAACATTCATGATCCGTCCCAATATATTTCAAAGGTCAAATATTAGAAGATGTTAATCGGCGCGTAGGAATACATACTTAAAGTTAGATCACGGTCACGTGATGTACTGCCGGATATCAACTAGTTTATCCGACCCTGCTTTATTTGGTCAATGTTTGCAACAGAGGCAGGATAAAGTAAATTAGGCGGAAAACGAAAGAAAAAATGAGTTAATGGATGTAATCAGGAATTTTTTTTAGAAGAAATTGTCGTCTTCACTCTGCACTCTACGAATCAGTAAAACTATATACTACTCGCGAAGAAGTGATGATTTCCGTTAAAGATGATATGGTCTAGTAATTTGTGAAAAATATAGATATGACTTAAATAATAACATGCAATAAAAACATAAAACATTTATCCCAAATTGGCTTATAGATACGACTGAAACTATAACATGCAATAAAAACAAAATACATTTATCCCAAATTGGCTGTTTTCATTAATTTGCTGTGTTCCTTTGTTTTACAATAGTTTACATAGCGGATCAAAATGACTATATTTGTGATACTTTTATAAACAGCAAATCAAATCACAAATGTGTTAACATGATCTTCCGTACATGTTTTTATAATAAGTGTATGGTCAATGAACGGTACAATATAAAAATGAGGCCAGCTGTTCAAAATAAATTTCCCAAGTTGGCGGTATGGAATATCTGAGGCAGGAAATTGATAACCGAGTGTCAGTCGCAACATGTAATCTCATTCAGATATAATGAAATTTGGCATCGTAACGAGTCTGAAGACAAGTGTGAGTCCGCGTGATGAAACAATTGATCTAAGAGATAACTGAAGGGATTTCATATCACCAAGCTGCTATTATATTGACTGTGTCCATGTTAAGCTTGGGAGAACATTATTCGTGTTTCCATTTTCTATGAGCGTCGACTTTGTTTGGTTAAACGCGTGTTTATACTTTAAGTCTAGTGCTGTGGTATAAAGTATATTTTGTATGCGAACATACATTAAAGACACTTTCACTGACGTACAACCAAATAAAAAAAACGATAAATGCTCATACTCAATTGTAATTTCCATGCTGCTTAAAATGTGGCCCTTCAATATTGACAACATGTTTGATGCACTCAATGGCTGTTCCATTTTTAGGTCTCGAAGACTGTGCTTTCCGTTTTAGGCAGTGCCCCCTGACCTGGTGGACGACCACTTTATCTTAATAGTACAGGTGAGGTTCCGAATCCATAGCGCAGAAATGGCTCAAATTCGTGGAAAATAACATGCTAAAATCCATACACGAGGCTTCAATATCATGCTAAAGATAATGGTTCAATTCCATAGCAAAGGTCAAGTTTCAAATCTACATCGCAAAGAAAGGTTCAAATCCAAGGCAAAGATGAATGTTCCTTTCCATGTTCAAATCAGTACCAAAGTTTAAGGTTCAAATTCAAACCACATGTGAGGGTTCAAATCCGAAGCATATGCAAATGTTTAATTTCATGCCACAAGCAATAAATACATGAACTCAAATAAGAAGCTACTCAAATAAGTAGCGAAGGTGTAATGTTAAACCCAATCGCAGGCGTTGGAAAAAATTGACACTAAATGAGTGTGTTAAAAACTATATGATAAGTAAAGGCACATAGTTGATCACTCAATTCAGTAGCACAGGTCAGGGCTAAAGTTTATATTGCAAGTTGGTTGAAATCTATCATCTAATACAAGTTATGGTATAAATCCATAGCAAATTTAAGAGGTCAAAGAAAAAGCACATGTAAAGGTTCAAAGCCTTAGCACAGAAGAGGGTTTACCGGTAAATGGATAACACTTGCTAGGATTGAGGTACATGTTTACATGGTTTCGTCATTTGACGTTGACAACGTCTTGTCAAATTACATCAAATACACCGCAGCCAATGAAAATGCTAAAAAAAATCATTCTAAACCTATTGATGATAAGAATATTTGCAATAATTAGTAAAAGTAATGCCGGGGAAACGAAGTTAAGCTTGTGATACTATGTTTTTATTACAAATGTCCAGGAAAAGCTTGGTGAAAAGCTGGCCATATTGAGATAGACAGGATATTATCGATGTCAATGTTGAAGCATGGATTAGGCCTGTGTGGGCAATGTCTTTAGGCCACTCCAAAATTGATGTGTTGGTCGTTGGATTTGCCGCACCTATTTTTTCAAAATAGAAAAAAAAGTATTTTTTTACCGCTCGCACTCATTTTTGTGTCCTTCTGTTACCAGAGCGCATGTGTTTTGTTTAATTTGTGAAAAAAGCGATATCGCAGAAACGATTTTGATTTAGTCGCTCGAAAATTCGATCGAGACGACCATAAAAATGGCTTCCTGCGTGACCGTTTAAACAAATTGCGGTGAAAAGTTGCTGCAGTCAACCCTTATAAATATAAACACATCTGCTTCGTTCTGTGACTTATTTGAACGTGTTTGTTCACGTTCGAACATGCAACTATCAGCAGATACCGTTGAAGCATGTTCAATTTGAAATAATATCGGGAAACATGACGTAAGTTTTGTTTATGCATTTTCTTCATTAAATGGGCATATGGACGGTATTTTCCTATATGTAGGCAGATCTTTCCTACAACACAATTTTAAGTGAACAAAAAAATAAACATAAAATCATTAAAGGCTGGTTCTAAAAGAGTCACAGGGACAATGTTTTAGAAGTATTAAAATACATGGTTCACGGATCATGTTTTACAGCTAGGTTCGTGTATTTTAGAAACATCAAAACAGTTCTTTGTAATGTATACATTTATTTCAGAAAAATACAATACTGTACTAGACATCGATATGCCCCTTTTAAAATAATGTATCAACAATGGATTATATGCATGGCCTTTGTCATTATCATTTTGATGATTGTCCCTCTTCAAGTGCTATAGCAACATGGTATACCTTTTCACAGCTTTCACTATTAAAAACTTCTAACAAATATAAGCAGCAGTAGGTAGACATGTGTCCCTCACTTCAATGATATGGTTATATTTCGTGGTCAAAGGTCATATGCAACTAACTCCTATAAATATGAGGTCGATATACATCGACCTCATATCGTTTAACGTCAATTTGCTGTAGCATCGTTCCGACATGAAATCATATCGGAAGCTTTAACGGCCGCAAATTCATATAACAGCGCAGAATCTTCATGGAAGAGTTATTCAATATAAAAATATAAACATTATTTTACTAATTGAATTAGAAGATGTTTAATTAAAACTTACAAGTAATGATATTCCTGAGTGATATGAAAACACTAGCTTTAGACTTGTGTTCTACATTTTAAAGTTTAAGTGCTGAAGCCTAATTTTAGTGCATTTTTATTTGAAAAGTATGTAACTCATAGATATATTATTGCTTATTTGTACATAGATTCTTTTCTTTGTGTAAGAATCGATTTGAATGTAAACTATAGCTGTTTACACCTGTATCTCTTGTTAATGCAATATTTTTGTATCGAAATGTGATTTTTTTTATTCTTCGCTCTTCGCTCGCCCGAAAATTTTCCTGTTTTCAAAAAAAAAATTTTTTTTCGCTCGCCTCTTCAACTGTTTTTCAAAAAAATCCGTACACCAACAAATTAATTTGGAGTGGCCTTAGGGTTATGTCGAAGTAGAGGCGGCTTTAAGAATTCTCTCGAATTCCCTTTTAAATGCTTTTACGCCTATTTGAGTAATCGTGATTGTTTCCTGACGTTCCAGCTCGTATTGGTAATTGGAGGGTAATTAAAGCAATAAAATATGGCCTCAGTAGTTACACTTAACGTGTGTATGCTCTCGTTTTAATTTGAGTGAAAGAAATTTCTATTTTCTAAAGCGTTGAAATAATATCAATATCAGTCGACGTCTTTAAACCTCTGATAAAATTATAGAGTATTCTTAGTTTTTGTAATGATGTTTCTTTGAATATGAGCGTGTTTATGACAAAACCGGTAGTAAGTGGTGACATACATAAAGTCCATCGTCAGCGTAATATTGCTGAGAATGATGCGAGTAAATTGTCTTGTTAAAGCACCATAAAAGCAAATACAATTTACAGTATCGATGAACTATCCAAAACGAAAAAACAGAAAAAAGCACATATAAATACAACTTATAGTTATGACATTAAGATAGGGTTTGTCGATAAACGACTCATATATTCCGAACTTATACATGGACCCGTTTGAGCTCTCTCCAAACGCCATTTTGATTATCAAAGTATGTGCTACTTTGATGAGCACGACGTTATTATAATAGCACCAAATTCAACTGCTTTTGAACAAAAATGATATCTCACACTTGCATCAAGTTCATTAAGTCATAATCAACAACAAACTTACAATAATAATAATCATAATGATAATAATGATAATAATAATGATAACAATGATAATAATAATAATAATAATAATAATAATAATAATAATAATAATAATAATAATAATAATAATAAATAATAATAATATAATATGAGCGGGCCCTGTGGGGCGCAGAGATGCGCCATTTGCCCGTACATGATGAAGGCGGAATATTTCACAGATCCCAGCGGCAGGAAGTACAGCGGCAGAAACAATGTTGATTGCAAATCATCCAATGTTGTGTACGCGGCCAACTGTCGTCGCTGTCGCAGGTGCGTGTATGCGAGAGAGTCAGGCGGAACTCTGTACCAGCGACATCTATTGAATCTGTTGCGTATTCGCACACAGCACAGTGACCCAGTAGCTGAACATTTCTACACCGACGGACATTCCATGGATGATTTCCAAATAATGGGACTCGATAAACTCAGCGGGTCGGACGAGTACCGCAAAACCATGGAGCAATTGTGGAAGTAAAAACTAAGGACATACCGACCATATGGCATCAACGTGCAAGAATAAACGTTAATAAAAGGGCGCGTAAACAACGTTGACGCCGGAAATTGACGACGTCATTTCCGTTCATAATAAAACATCTGAAAATAAAAAATGGCCGCTGATGAAGACCGTGAGGTCGAAAGCTTCGGCAAAAATAAATACAGCGTTTATATATATATATATATATATATATATATATATATATATATATATATATATATATATATAAACATTGTTTTTCAGTTTTTGTTTTCGGACGGTGGTGAAGTGCGTTTTTTTTTGGTAACAAAACATGTTCAAATTTGTTCAATGCAATTTGCATACAAATCATAGGAATAACGGGTCGATCCCCGGCCAGAACAAATAACTTGTGTGGGGCTGGTTGCGAAATGCTTTCTACGGGCATTCTTCCCTATCTCTGATTCAAGTAGGACAGTTATCAGTTACTGGCATACGTAAACTTGTTAGTTACCACCCGATATGACTCACCTACTGTTGAAAACGGCGACAATTCTGAACAAATAAATTAACATAGATGCAAGTCATTGAACGTAAACAGTTCATAGTTCACAGTAAATTTACTATATCAGTATATGCTTTTTTTATTTTTCTTATGGAGAAATATAATTAGGAATATCAAACAATCGTATTTCACCGTCATATCGATAGGCAGCTTTGGTTATAGGAATGCGGGATGCGGGTTATTTGGCAAATACATTTGTTCCACATTCATGCAAAATCTATGGGACGCAAAGCCATTTTGATTGTCTCAATTAAATGCCCCCCTGCACCAATGATGGCGTGTTAAGAACGTACAAGGAACCGTCCGGTCGTTTGTCGCCTTTTCGAATGTAATCGATATATTGACTGATTAAATAAAAATTTCATCAAACCAAGTGTTATATACATGTACACGTACAGCGATCTTCCTCTCCACGTGCGGTAACGAAAGTTTATCAGTCATGTGACGTGATTAAATGTTAACGCAATATTGTAAACTTTTCTCTTGGAGTTTCTATAATTTGTTGTACCAAGCATTATTAAAACATCTTGATGTCAGAGACACATACTCGTAGCGGAAAATTGGTTAAGTAAAAGACCAAAACTAAAACCACAAGGAACCATTACAACACAAAAATAATGTCAGATATTGACATAATATCAGTTTCCGTCCTAATTACTTATAATGGGCAAGGAACAAGCTTTCCCGTGTAAAGTATACAGTAGGTTGATTAAATGCCAGCCAATATATAACTGGAACTCTATTATATCAGCTACATATTCTAAAGAAAAACATTAACATGAACTCAACTATAGAAGTAATTTTGGGTTTATACGCATGCATGTTCTCATCATGTTAATCGCTTACGATTGCTTTACCAGCGCGTTTCATGTCAACATTTCATCTCAACTGCAGGGCCGTGCCATCGTTTCATTCTTTCCATAAGCATTGATTCCTGTGCCTCTCTATATGGAAAGCATGTAATGATGTAATGTGGCTGTTATTAATATAGTTCATGTTGTCTGCATTATGTAGTAGCTATGTTACGTTCATATTTTTACCAAATAAAATCAATCAATCAATCAATCATTGGCGTTTTCGTGTAAAATGCAAAAACAATGAACATACTATCCGCGGTCTTGTTCGTGAAATATGACGTTGGGACGTTGTTTTGTGTGTCCCGAGTTGCAAAAAACGACGTTACTTCTATACGAACGTCAGCAACCATTAAGCATTAAAAGTGAAATTTAGCTGGTCATTTGTATGAGAGTGAACTTTACCTGCTTTTTATACCTATGGTCATGGCGATTGACAAATGCTGTACGAGGCCCTGTCAGTGATATACAATTCGAAAAAGGCACTGGAGGCACTTCCGGAACAGCAGCCCTTATGCTATGTGAGAAGCTGGCCTTTAGACGGGACTAGAGTCTTACGCCGTCACGTGACCAACGGCGCCTTATAATTTAAATCAATTTAGTATAAAATTATGGAAAGAGATAAATGGGATTATTTTAAAAGAACATTTGTCTGATCACGAGAGCAGAAGCTTAGAATACGGAAAAGTTGGTAAATATTGAATCCCAAATAATATGGTGTTGTTGTGATATCGTTAGAGCAAAAGATGATTAAATGGACCGTCATATTAGCAGATGTATCTTACAGCATGTTTCAGTGATATATCTTAAAATAAACAAGAATAAATATGTTCACAAATTAATTTAGCGTGCTAAATGTGCAAATTTCGATACACATTACACAGCATACACATTCAATAGATATATACCGTCATACAAGATTTTCAACTCGAAGATATACTGAAGTAAGTACTGATTTGTTCTGTCTGTTAACGATCTCATACATCATAAGACATCATAATAATTTGCCAGTGCCATTATGGTGCTGCATTACAGTTGCTAAAATACTGGTCTACTGTGGATCCGACAAACAAGAATACTGTTTATTGTTTTTTCATGTTCAAAACGTGCTTTGCAAATGAAAAGCTAATCAAATTTAATCCCCTGACGAGCGTCTTGTACGTTCTTTACATCCTCTTAAAGTGTATCCTATTGTATCAGGTTTTTCGAGCATTCTTTATTTCTAGTAATACTATACAGACAACTGAATAGTATTTATACGTTTTGCGTTGAACCTCGCTGAATTCAGAAAACATGTTTTCCCCTTTACCTGTCTGCGCAAAAGACGTCCAATGTTGGAACCGTAACAGGAACGGAGCGGTAACATAAATGTCTATGAAATTTGATCACGTCTGGTGATTTACTGGGGATGTTGTTACAGCAGTTCGTCATACGCATGTTGTCCTCATAACATTACGTCTTTTAAGATTGCGATGTTTGATCAAATTAAGGACGATGCGTAGGCCTTATTGTTATATAAATCAAAATAAAAATGCTTTGTTATTGTTACTTTGATATTATTGCTCGATAAATAAGCCAGACATATAGACTTTTTTTCTTAATTCGGATTTTAAAGACTTCTTGTAAAATCATTGGAAAACATGCATTTTAAAAAGACGCTAAGCAACAAAAACATGCAGTGTAAATGATTCATTCATTTGTTTAATAAAAAACAAATTGACTGTGGCTTAATGGATTGCATTGTAGTCATTTCAAATCTAAATCTTTAATGTGCACATGTGTTCTGAACATTATCAGCACAAAGCAATTGGGGTGAAAATAGTTTTACATTTAAAATAACTATTCGAACTTCTGAGCTAAGAGTTATAGCTTTATCAGCGGGGATGATGAAGTATTGATATTCCACTGATGCCATTTAATACTTTAATTTTAATCTTGTTTCCATCGCATGTGAAGTATTAAAATTGACCTAGGTATATGCGATATTGAGAAACTGCTTGATATGGTAACATTTAATTATTAACTTCGAGAAGCTTTTGTTATCTCAGTTTGCCTGTATTTATAACACACTTCGTGAGTCACGATTGTTTACTCGTAAAACAAACATACTATGAACCATTGTATCGATTCACCTGATACCTTTTTGATTCGTAACTTGTGAATATTATTTTAATGTAAAATTTAAAAATACTTGGTATTTCTATATTGCCCCACATGTTTGCATGCATATTGTATTTTAGAAGTGTAGTGTATGATAATAATGTAAATTGTTTGTGTAAAGGTTTCTATTGTATCATCAGGCATAGCAAAATAGCAGTAAAAGTGTATTACATAACCAAGAAATGTTCAATCGTATATTATATGCAAACACTATATTGTTTAATCACAAGTTATTAAACAGCCATATAAAAATTGCAGGTGATCACCGTGTTGGCCATATCCACACCGTGTTGTCCATATCCACACCGTGCTGTCCATATCCACACCTTGTTGTCCACATCCAAATCGTGTTATCCATATCAACACAGTGTTTTCCATATCTACACTGTGTTGTCCATATCCTCACCATGTTGTTCCATATCCACACCATATTGTCAATATCCACACCGTGTTGTCAATATCTACACAGTGTTGTCTATATCCATACCCCGTTGTTTATATCCACACCGTGTTGTCCATATTCACACTGTGTTGTCCATAACCATACCTTGTTGTCCATATCCACACCGTGTTGTTCCTATCCACACCGTGTTGTCCATATCCACACGGTGTTGTCCATATCCACACCTTGTTGTCCATATCCACACCTTGCTTTCCATAACCACACCTTGTTGTCCATATCCACACCAAGTTGTTCATATCCACACCATGTTGTCCATATGCACACCGTGTTGTACATATCTACACCGTGTTATCCATATCCACACCGTGTTGTTCCTATCCACACCATATTGTCCATATCCACACCATGTTGTCCATATCCACCCCATGTTGTCCATATCTACACCGTGTTGTCCATATACACACCTTGCTGTCCATATCTTCACCGTGTTGTCTATATCCACACTGTGTTGTCCATATTAACACCTTGTCCTATATCAACACCATGTTGCCCATATCCACACCATGTTGTCCATATCAACACCGTGTTGTCCATATCCACACCGTGTTGTCCATATCCACACCATGTTGTCCATATCTACACCGTGTTGTCCATATCCACACTGTGTTGTCCATATTCACACCTTGTCCATATCAACACCGTGTTGTCCATATCCACACCATGTTGTCCATATCTACACCGTGTTGTCCATATACACACCGTGTTATCCATATCCACACCGTGTTGTCCATATCAACACCATGCTGTCAATATCCACACCGTGTTGTCCATATCGACACCGTGTTGTCCATATCCACACCGTGTTGTCCATATCCACACCGTGTTGTCCATACCAACACCATGTTGTCAATAACCACACCGTGTTGTCCATAACCACACCGTGTTGTTCCTATCCGCACCGTGTTGTCCATATCAACACCATGTTGTCCATATCAACACCATGGTATCCATATCCACACCGTGTTGTCCATATCTACACTATGTCGTCAATATCCACACCATGTTGTCCATATCCACACCGTGTTGTCCATATCTACACCGTGTTGTCCATATCTACACCGTGTTGTCCATATCCACACCGTGTTGTCCATAACCACGCCGTATCGTCCATAACCACACTGTGTTCTCCATATCTGCACCGTGTTGTCCATATCTACATCGTGTTGTCTATAGCACAGTGTTGTCCATACCCACACCGTGTTGTCCATATCTACACCGTGTTGCCAATATCCACACCGTGCTGTCGATTACCACACCGTGTTGTCCATATCCACTGGTTATATTTTTTGGCTATTTGCCCATGCGCTAAAATATATATTCGCTGTATGTTGATTCATGTTTATTTGTCATAAAAAATACAACAATAGAGAACCACATCACATGTATGTATTTGAAATTGATGAGTTGACCAAAATATTGACAGTACGATACTTTTTGTGATCGCATGGATGTGTTGAACATATTTAATTGCTGATACAAACGTACGAATTTATAAACCGACTTATTTGTTATTTATGTTTCTTATTATATCTACTCGAACGATCTGGATTATTAATTTGTATCGTTTCAATTGTATTACAATCAACAGATTTAGTACTGTTTTTTCTTGTTGTACACTTCAAGTATGTATTCAAAGCTATAAAAAAAGTTGTGCTACATAAATTGTCGAAATTAATATGAGTACAAATTTAAATAAATACGGGTACACATTTTAATAAAAGAACATTACAGTAACTCAGTCATTTTGGATAAGGTGAGCGATATTGGACCATGTTTCAATAAAACAGCGTATTTCTTTTCGTGTTACTATAGGCACACTGCTGCTAATTAAATGGTATAATGAAGCATTGTATAGTTCTGGTTTGCCACATTGTTGATCTCTTGTCTTCAATAACAATAATCGGTTACGTTTAAGGAAAAAAACTACAAAAGACTCTAAGAAACAATAATTACATCGACTTTTCTCACAAGTTTACCAATCCAGAAATTCCAGACTATTTTGTGCTCATTTTGTATAGAGATTTTAAAATATCATAAATCTGCCATACTTATGGCCCGGCCCAGTGGGCATCAAACGTTTTACGAACGTTGCTGAAACGTAATATTTAGGTCGCAACGTCGGCAACCATTACGTTGCATACAAAACAATACCAGGCCGTTTCATCATAACGTTGCAAGGACGTTGCATTCTGATCGCGGCATTAGTAACCTCATCCGAACGTTTCTGCAACTTTGCACACGAAACGTCGGTCGAACGTTTGAAAAGGATGTTGCAACAACGTTGCTTCTAGGTAATTGTGCACTCTTTTAGCGTCTGTAGTTTTTCTGCAATTTTTTCTATTGAATTCAGTAGCGCCGCTTTTTTTCCCTTGAATTCAGTATCGCCGCTAGGTGGAATGCATATTTTCTTTTTTTTTTCAAATAATTATTTTGCTTCAAGAAACGAGTGGTAAGTTTACAGTACTTTATAATAATACAGCTCCTGCATTGCATCAATGAAAATATGATCGCTTGTAAATTTTAGAAATTCAATTTTTTAAATTTTACAGATCAGTTGCTTAAACTCAAAGATGCTTAAGATGAACTTTTACTCAAAATCGCTGGATAAAATATATTGTTTAAGTTGTTTTATACATTAAAATGGTAGAATCTAGTTTCAAAGTTTCAACCAAAAATAAATACTCAACAAAATTTGCTGAATTGTTCAAATGTCGCGGTGGTGTAGTGGATGAGGTGTCCGCCCAGCGAACGAGAGTTGGTGGGTTCGATTCCTAATCGTGGAGCGTTCTCATAATATCCTCCATATACACCAAGTACTGGTTCTTTCCAGGAAACGGACTCGACAGTGTCAATATCGTAATACTAGAAAGAAGAAAAAAAAGGGCAAGTTTTTTTATTTTTTTATTATTTTATAATTTATTTAAAAAATTATCTATTTAAAAATACTACGTTTGAATGCAACCTTATTACAACTATGCAGCAACGTTTGGAAAACAACGTCAGGAAAACTTTCATATTTGTGACATTGTGACTACATTGTGACAACTAAACTGCAACGTTTGAATGCAACTTAAATACAACGTTGCAGCAACGTTGGGTGCCCACTAGGGAGGAGTATGACATCTATGGTATTATTCAATGATTTACTGTACTCATCAGAAGTAGTACAATATCGACCGTCGACGAAGAAGATTTTTTAAATACCCCTGTTGTTTATATCCACACCGTGTGCCAATACACATTTGTCACCCAAATATTTATCACGCTTATAGGACAGTGAGGAATAACACAAGATGTCAATTAACATTCCAGATATAGAAATAACCACTAGTTGTTATTATTAACATCGATAATTTTTTGACAGAAGTATAAAAATATATGTGTGCGTCATAAATTCGATATTTATATATCGCTTTATAAAACAAGTCTATCGATAACGTTGCTTTTCCAATCCCATAATATAGGAGGAATTCGTATTGCAAATAATTTACTATCGGTACGCAAACGAAAACATGCGACTTCATATAGTTTCGACGCATACGGGACATAATTAACTTTATTTTACGTGCAGCCTTTTTCAACAACTGTGAACAAATTTAAAAAAACACCAATCGTCAATTGTGCATAAATCACACGAAATCTATGTCATGAGCACGGACACTAGATACTCAATATACGCTCCATGGTAATGAGTGAGCTCGAACAGCTACGTAGAAAAATAGTAATATTTGAGTATATAATAAGGTCAAGTGGTTGTTAAGCTATTGTTTTATTATTCGTTAATTTAATGTATTTTTTCACGCTAAGAGACATCAAGACCCAACAATATATGTGTTATCAATTGATAAGATATTTACCGTAAACAATTTTTAGTGACAATGTGTCAATCTTTTAACAAGTTTTCCTAATGAAAATATGTGTCATCAACTTTGTCGATGTTTCTGTTAATTACATCTATGTATGATAAAATAATAATGATTGTGTGTATCGTTTTAAAAGCTATTGATATATTTTCATAAACGTAGGACTTTCGTGCATTGTTCTGCTTGCGAAGAAAGTCGCTGGATTTTTATGAATAATTTATCTTCTCGATTCATCTTTGATTGTCCACAATACATGATAATTCAACTCAGTGCCGATAACTTTCTAAAGGTTGCAATTGTTTGTCTGCGGTCATTGATACATACTGATTCATAGGGTTGATAATTCGTAACACGCTGTACCTGTTTAAGAATTAATATTCTATTAAAAGGATGGTTTACGACTGATTTTAATTCATATCAATCATAGTGCGCTATATTTCCATTAAATAACATATACTTGTTGTTCAATGAACTCAATTTCGTGTTGTTGCTATGATATGAGTGATAACTTGGTTTGGAAAATATCATCTGTGTGGCAATAAACAAAGCATAGCGTAATATACATAGAATTACGATGAACACGAACTAGGCTTTGTTATTGTAGTATATTTATTATACATAAAATACGTGACAATGTTTCGGCATCTGAAGGAAAACCCAATTTTCAAACATTACATATGACATAAAACAAACTTATTGAATTATAAGTGCATATGATTTACGTGGGATGGTACGATGGGATCATAAAATTCCATAATACAAAAAAGACAAAATTACAAGTATGTTCAAACATGCAATATATGTCCTGTATGTATTATTTTGAGTGTATATAATGCTTCGCACCCCACCAGATACATGTACATGCGCCGTGTCTGTTCCACATCGAGGTGCTGCTCGTGTTTGTTATCCACGGGCTGTGCGTCTATGTTCCCCATCGCAAGTCACGAATATGTTTGCAGCTGTACAACGAGTTTAGTGACCCGAGCGTGAAGCGCGAGATACTGAGCGCCTACACGGTGCTACCCTGGCCGAGAACCAGCGACGACAGACGCGTGATATAACCTACATCTGGGTGCCACTCATGTTCAAGTTGTCGCCCGACGGAAAAAGGTAACCTTAACAACTGTAACGAACTTCGCGGCTACGAGATTTTCCAGTTCGGAGCAAGATCGTCGCTTTTTAGTGCACAATGCACCAAGAACTTCTAGCGTATGTTTTGATCTATGACTAGGTTAATCACTGTGGACAAGTGCATTAACTTGGCATTTCCCCTGTTTTATGGAAACCTGCATAAGGAATATTGTTACTTTATCAGATCTGTTCAATTTGTCTTTTCAAACATAAAACTGTAGGCCAAATGTACCAGTAATGGCCAATCAAATTTGATTCCACGAATGTGTCGTTAATGAGGATGCGACATGAACTTGTGTTTCTTCCATTTTCGCAACATGCGTCCGAAAAGTCGCACATTTTTAAATAAAAACGTTCAAACTTTACACTTTAAGTTAAATGGCGTGTAGTATTTTAAATCTCGCTCATTTATTAAATTCATAACTACAAAATAAATGTGTACATTAAAAGATGAACGCGTTATTTACAATTCAACATGTACACAATTTAACTCTGAGATGTATGCACATGTATACTTGTTTCCCACGGTGGATCATGTTTAAAAAAATGCAATTATGAAGCAACTTCTATGTATGATCATGAATGTCAATATTGGTATTGATTATCAACGCCGATTTTTCTTACTCAATAAAATAAGCGTTTCTTATTTATGTTAAGTACTTCGGATGCGCAAACATACAGTACGCTTTTCTGATAATTGTTTTTATTTGCTGCAGATAATTTGTATCCTTAAATCATTTATCGACTTAACACCAGGCAATTAATATACTAGTATTATAAATTATAACTATATCTTGTCAACGTCCTCGAAAAATTAACAAATTGTAGCTATAAACAGGTATGGTGACATGGTAAACTTATGGTGGAGAAATCTATATAAAATTGTATACCAGCGTATGCATTTCCTCATAACCACGTGTCAGAGAGTTTTCCTCGTTTAAATTTCATAATATATATGATACATCCAATGTTCAAACCAATAACACATATACTTTAATTGACCCAAAACATTAAGTTTAATGAGAAGATATGTTTTATGCAACATAACCCACGATGATAATTAAATTGCTAGCTATCTCCTGTTCTGTATAACTCACAATGATAGTTATTTTGCAATTTATATTCTGTGCAATATAACCCACGAATTAAGATGATAAAGGAATATCATTCTTCGCCGAAAGAATGGTCTAGCTAGTGTGAGGTTAAAGACTCGACTATAAGAGGGTTGGTGTTGATGCGGGGGCGGTTGAGAGAACTGGATCCACACACGTCTAATTAAGTCCGCGTGTTTATACGGTAATATGCCAAAGTGACAGCAGATGCTTTAAAAGTGTTGTTTTTTGTGATGAAACATGCCTGACGAATAATGAATTATTATAACCATTCATACTACACATAAGTAATTAAATTTGTTTGCCAAATATTGAATTGCCAGCTCAAACGACTGAAATCAAACGCTATCTCAATTGCTGCTTTAATTTAGCTACATGATTAAACTTGCACTCATGCAAGCAGGCAATGATTAAAGTTGATCACTATTGACCCGCTTTAGTCTTTGCATCCAATATTTAGATACATTGTACAAAGAAACGCACACTCCAGCTTGAAAATACTGCTGATAATGATAACGAGTGGCGCTACACAAAATGTGATATTAAGTAAAGCTAATTAAAGTTGAATAATGATGTATCTAACATAATTACTCCGCTTTCGTGTCGCATTCAGTCCTTCCTGAATAATTCCATCACGTGAGAAAATAACGTTGACAACTCTTGAACATTACTTGTGACGGACGATACACAACTTTCGCATTTTCTGCCAAGGTCTTTCGCACCCACGCGGACATCTGCACGAAAAGTACAATCCCGATCGTCTTTTTAATAGGCAATACAACAAAATAGAGTTTACATGTACTTATGTTCGCAAGCAATTGCTGCTTGTATGTTATAGATAAAAAATAGAGAAAAAACAACATAAATCGCATCTAGCATGACGATAAACAGTCATAATTACCCAAATTATTGCCCACTAACGCATTAAATTGTCCTACAGTGTATTAAAGAAGGGCTTTCCTAAATAACCCGACATACTTTGTATTGTTATAATTCTATACGGTGATGTTTACTTGATTGACCTTATAGAGTATCATAGTGTTTGATTTACACATAGTTATTCTAGAATGTGTTACAAACATCTTGGATTTATAGGATTGGAACGGTAGCAAAGCTAGTAGGGTCCCTTTCTCTAGTAATATATTAACACACATAGTGACGGTAATTTGCATTTTAAACACAAAACAATGAATAATGATACGAGGTTAAACAAATATGTGAGTATTCATTGGAATCAAAATATTTTTTTATTAAATGTTGAAACAGTGTATTTAAGAAAAAAAGTAGAATGAAAGAAAATAATTATCGTAAAAGAAAATGTCAAAAAATAGAGAACCGATAGTTATACCATTCTGAACCTTCCTGAGCCTTCGATGAAACTATGGACTGCATTAAACAAAGCTAAATTATCTATCAGGGAAAGATTATCATCGCCATACAATAATGTGCGCAATGATATATCCGTGTATTGTTCTATAGTTCTCACTTAAACTAATCTTACATTTGCATGTAAAGGACAGATCAGAAAAAAGTGAGTAGTGTCTTTTGTTTTTCCGCATTGACAAAGCGGCGATGGAACTAGATTTCTAAAATATAAATGTTTATTAAGAGAAGTACAGTTAGTTCTAAGACGTGTGTGCACAACTTGTTGTTTTCGCTTTCCATGATAAAACAATGGATTACTACGCGATTTATTAATATTAAGGGCCATTTTAAAATCAGATAGGTTATTCACAAGCTTTGCTTCGTCTGTAAGTGAATTCCAAGCAGAAATTGTTGAGGGCAAGAAGGAATGTTGGTACAAAGAAGTCCTAGTCTGAGCACCATCTAAGTGGGATGAGTTACGTAACGATCTTGTAGATCGCTCGCCAACTGATTGTGGGGACAGTGAGGACTAAATATTCTGGACTAAGACCTTTGACCATTTTGAAGAAAAGAATGAGTTTGTGTTTTGACCTTCTTGTGCCAAGAGTTTCCAAGCAAACTTCGTTAAAAAGTAACCTTTAGGACACAAGTCTGGTACAGCCGGAAACAATGCGGGCAGCTTCAGTTTTAATTTTGTCTAACTCATTTTTTCACAGATCGTACCATTATCCCATACAACATCGGCATATTCTAGAATTGGTCGAATAAACGTGAAGTAACCTTTTTCAAGAGATCTTCGATCAATGCGGAAGCGGAGCTTTTTTTAAATGTTGACGCGTGACCAGGCCTTTAATTTAATATACTCAATTTGTTGATGCCAGCTTCCATCGTTTGACAGAATAACGCCTAAATGTGTGTGACTATCAACTGACAATCATATTGTTTATATAATTACATAAACAAGACCATTATAAATATAGCCACTAAATTTATTCACGTTTAAGTCACTCCCCCGTGTCGGTAAAAGCTAACGGACAATCGAACTACGTTGATTCAGAGAACTGAAATCTAAAAGTGATCCATCAACTTGCATATAAATGGGTAGATCGTTGATTCGTGCACGATAATAAATGTGCAAGTGTTTCATTTGTACATGTCTTAGTTGATGTTCTTCGGCAATTTCGACTGAAGGTCGGAACCTGGCAGCTTGTTTGAGTTTGGCTCGATTGGTCATTGTCGGCTCGGGTACTACTTAAATTTACGCCAGGTACGGACAATATTCTAAAACGTAACCGGGAATTCAAATGCTAAATTTGTCATTGTCGGCATTTTTTTTTCAAATTAATTATGTTCATATTCATACCAATATTTTGTAAAATGACCGTTATATTATCGAAACTTAAACTCAAAAAAGAATGTTCAGACAGGTTTTGTTTACAGAGAATTTTGTTTCGTATTCCGTAGCGCGTTTTACAACATCGGATTTGGGCGGGAATTTAACTTAAGTACAGTCTAAATTGACCGGGTACATTTTCCGTATCCGAGGTAGATTTTAAGTATGGAGTACCTAGGGTACATTAAAGTAGTACCAGAGCCGACAATGACCAATCGAGCTTGAGTGGGAGCATTTCACAGTGGCACGCTTCAAGATATGTGTCCATGCATTTTATTGCGCCAAATTGAATACTCTTTAAATGCGTAAACATGATGAACATAATTAATAAAAATTAACGTCATAAAACGCGTGCCTATGTTACATAAACGAAATCATATAACATCAACTCATGGCAAGTTAAATGCATTATATAGTCACAGCTCGCAAACATTAACCCGATAATTTATATTATTAGAAGAACCATTTTGGCATAATGCCAATATTGAGCTGCTTTGTGTACGTGCAATTAAACATTAGCAACTTAGCCCCAAAGTAAGAAGCACTACATATGCGTCTTGATGATTAAACTATATATTATACGTGATAACATTTTTTTTTCTATAACGATGTTCACATTGCTTCACATGTTTAACAATACTATTAGTTTCTCTGTTGTACCCTTTCGTCAATTAAACGTTACACAAGTACTGAAAACATAATAAGCATCGTAGAACTTCTTTAATGCACTCAATAATATTGGTCCTAGGCAAGTTAATGTTTTAATACAGGCTTTATATGTACTAAATACAAGCAATAATTCAAAATTGCACTGGTGCATTTACTATACAAAACAAGATGTGTTTGTGAAACACTATGTCCGCCCTATATATTTGACCTTTGACCTTGAAGAATGACCTTGACCTTTCACCACTCAAAATGTGCAGGTCGATGAGATACACGTGTATGCCAAATTTCAAGTTGCTATCTTCAATATTGCAAAAGTTATGGCCAATGTTAAAATTTGACGCAAACAAACCAACAAACAGACAGGACTCAAACAACATGTCCTACAGTATTGACTGGAGGACATAAAAAACACAGCAGTTTATTGACCCACACACTATACACAAATAAATATTACATTTATATGATACAATAAATTAAAACGTAAATTGCAAATATTCTGTTTTTATTCAAATCAATTTGTGAACACTATTAAAATAAATAAAATGCCTCAAAATGCAGTTATACGGCAAATAAAAGGGTAACAGTATAAAAATATTACATGGCTGACAGGGTGACAGTAAGTTTGTCAACTTGAGGAAATACGGTCAACCGAGGCTTAGCCTCGGTTGTTAGTATTTTTCCGAAAGTTGACAAATTTACTGTCACCCTGTCAGACATGTAATATTTATTTTATTATACCGAACAAACTTTTCAAACATGAACAATTTATAAGAACTATGAACAATATTAATATTCAATAATTGTATTTATATTCAGCAATGAATAACCATTTATATTTTGATAACAAAAAAAAAAGTACACGGGTTAACACAGTCAATTTCTTATCACTTTAGTACGCAATTTATGACGTTGTAAGCAGACAACAAAATGGCAAGCAATATTGCCAGTAAACGTTTTTCTACGATAAGCGAGGAGGATTTGAAGGTTAACACAGTCAATTTCTTATCACTTGTTCGGTATAATATAATAAATATTACATGTCTGACAGGGGATAT
Source organism: Dreissena polymorpha (assembly GCF_020536995.1). NCBI lineage: Eukaryota > Metazoa > Mollusca > Bivalvia > Myida > Dreissenidae > Dreissena > Dreissena polymorpha. Next base: position 35,064,939 of record NC_068356.1, read on the forward strand.
ATTTAGATATTTTTGCTAAAAGATTAGGCGGTATCACCACTAAAATTCCATGTTATTTATGTTTTTTTTTTCATCTGTCTAACAAATTAACAGCCACCTTTTATAGTTAAATTCTTTGCAGCAACTGTCAGCTTTTAGTAAAATTACTACGATTTGAAAGGTTGACATTATATATTTTTTTAATTGAATCTACCCATGATTTTTTGTTGATTCTGCAATGACCTGGTGTATAAACTTTCTCCCGGTTGAATAAGTTGTTATAGTAAGGTTGACTTCGTCATTGACCCTAAATTCTCTTGACCTCTCCTCAGAAGGTTGTGCATTAAGTTAAACCACACCATGTTTTGAAAACCACATGGAGTGTTAATATGTTAATATTAAACGGTACACTGTTGCCACTTAATTTTCGCTGTCGGATATTACAGGTTTGTGGTCGACACTCCCATGTCCACTTCGCTTAAGCTTCTTAACGTTTGACTTGTAGGTTTCATTACTTGATGAAAATTGCTGATCTTTCAAATTAATGTTTTACGTGCTTAAGAGATGCTTGGACATTCCATAATTTAGACTGTTCAAAGAATTTTTTTCTTTAGTTCCTCGCCGTTTTTCTGACGTTCAGATGCATAAACAAAGCGTAACTCAATAACTGGTTGTTAAGTTCCGCTGGATTTTCCACGAGATCACTTAGATCCATGTAATTGGAACGAAGAAATGTGTTGTACAAGTTCATACCATGTTTAACTACACGTTTAGTGTTTTTAGAGTCCTTGTCACTATCCAATGCCTTCAAATCCTCTTCGCTTATCGTTGAAAAACGTTTACTTGCCATTTTGTCGTCTGTTTACAGCGGAAAGGCAAAACTGCGTACTGCGCATGCGCGAATGGGACAGTATAATATTCGAACATTCCGCACGTGGTTGCTAAGGCAGCGGGATACAGTAATTTTATACAGTAAATTTTTTCCCGCTGGTGACACGTGATTGCCAAGGCAGCGGTCGACAGTACTTTTTGGACGGTAAATTTTTTTCCCGCTGGGTCTGACAGTATTTCTATGTAACGATGGCCTATGGGAGATTAGCATTGTGAATAAAAGTGTGGTATAATAAAAATAACTGCAACGTGCACTCTGCAGCTGTCCGCAGGAGGGACAATGACAGGTGGCATTGCAACTCAGCAAGAAAACGTGATTTACAAGGGCAAGAAATGTGATAATAACATATAACATGCAGAACAATTACCTGCTGTTAGAGCCTGCCAACGTAATTTACACAACTATGTCTGCATGTTCTTCGATTTTTACAAAGTGCAAGTTTTTATAATTAATGTATGGTAATTGAACGGTACAATATAAAAATGAGGCCAGCTGTTCAAAATAAATTTCCAAATGTGGGTGGCATCGAATGTCTGAGGCAGGAAATTGGTAACCGCGCGTAAGTCGCAACATGTATCTCATTCAGATATAATGAAATTGGGCATCGTAACGAGTTTAAAGTGTGAGTCCGCGTAATGAAACAATAGATCTAAGAGATAACTGAAGCGATTTCAGTCCACCAAGCTGTTATTGTGTTATCTTTGTCCATGTTAAGCTTGGGAGAACATTATTCGTGTTTCCATTTTCTTTGAGCGTTGACTTTGTTTGGTTAAACGCGTGTTTATACGTTAAGTCTAGTGCTGTGAAGTATGAAATATATTTTGTATGCGAACGGACATTTAAGACACTTTCATCGGCGTACAACGAAATACAAAAACGATAAATACTTAAATTCAATTTTAATTTCCTTGGTTCTTAAAATGTGGCCCTTCAATATTGACAATATATCCTACAACTAAATGATTTTATAGAACATAATAGGACCCATACAGAAAAGATAAGGTTTATTCCACACCTATGTTTATCCCACACCTAGTCTGATGAACAGAAAAAACAAGTAATTTTTTATTATTTAGTAGGATAAATGGAATTATATGTAAGTATGATTGTGTTCTTAAATTTATCCCACTCGTCTCAGAAAGGCTAACAAGTCTCGGCAAGCCTCGCCATGTAAACCTTTCTTCACTCGTTGTTAAGATATCGATTAAGGTTGAATACCACGAAACAGTTGAAAGTTCAATTAAATAGCACAGGGCTTAAATTCATATCGCATGTTGGTTGAAATCTATCATCTAAAACAAGTTACGGTAATTTAAGAGGTCAAAGAAAAAGCACATGTACAGGTTCAAAGCCTTAGCACTGTAGAGGGTTTTAATACATAGCATATGCTAGACTTAAGGTTCATGTTTACATAGTTTCGTCATTTGGCGTTGACAACGTTTTGTCAAATTACATCAAATACAGCGTAGCCAATGAAAACGCTCAACATATCATTCTAAACCTATTGATGATAAGAATATTAGTAATAATGTATTGACGGTTAATGAAGTTAAGCTTGTGATACCATGTTTGTATTCCAAATGTCCAGGAAAAGCGTGGTGAAAAGCTGGCCATATTTAGGCAGACAGGATATTATCCATAGCAATGTCGAAGCATGGATTAGGTCTGTTCGGGAAATGTTTTAGGGTTCTGTCGAAATAGAGGCGGCTTTAAGATTAACATTATTTCAGCATTTTCTCGAATTCCCGTTTAAATGCATTTACGCCTATTTGTGTAATCGGTAGCGTTTTCTAACGTTTCAGCTTGTATTGGTAATTGGTAGGGTAATTCTCCTATCGCTCTGACAGTTGTGTAATTGCTTCTCTTCACTTTCAAGATTAAACCAATAAAATATGGTCTCCGTAGTTACAAAGTAGTGTTTATGTTCTCGTTTTAATGTGAGTGGAAGTAATTTCAATTTTCTTGCGCGTTGAAAGAATATCAAATTCAGCCAACGTTTTTAAACCTCTGATAAAAAATATAGAGTATCCTTATTTTTGTATAAATACGTTTCTTTGAATATCAGCGTGTTTATGATAAAACCGGTAGTAAGTGATGACATTAATAAAGTCCAACGTCAGCGTAATATATCCACAACGTGTTGTCCTTATCCACACCATGTAGTCCACATACACACCGTGTTGTCCATATCCACAACGTGTTGTCCATATCCACACCATGTTGTCCATATCCACACCGTGTTGTCCATATCCACACCGTGTTGTCCATATCCACACCGTGTTGTCCATATCCACACCGTGATGTCCATATCAACACCATGTTGTCCATATCCACACCGTGTTGTCCATATCAACACCGTGTTGTCCATATCAACACCGTGTTGTCCATATCCACACCGTGTTGTCCATATCCACACCGTGTTGTTCATATCCACACCGTGTTGTCCATATCATCGTGTTGTCAATATCCACATCTTGTTGTCCATATCAACACCGTGTTGTCCATATCCACACTGTGTTGTTCATATCCACACCGTGTTGTCCATATCCACACCATGTAGTCCATATCCACACCGTGTTGTCCATATCCACATCTTGTTGTCCATATCAACACCGTGTTGTTCATATTCACACCGTGTTGTCCATATCCACACCCTGTTGTCAATATCCACACCATGTTGTCCAAATCCACACCGTGTTGTCCATATCCACACCGTGTTGCCCATATCAACACCGTGGTGTCCATATCTACACCGTTGTGTCCATATCCACACCGTGTTGTCCATATTCACACCGTGTCCATATCTACACTGTGGTATCCATATCCACACCTTGTCCATATCTACACCGTGTTGTCCATAGCCACACCTTGTTGTCCATAATGTCTTGTCCATAACATTACCGTGTTGTCCATAACCACAACGTGTTGCCCAGATCTACACCGTGTTGTCAATAACCACACCGTGTTGTCCATATCCACACCGTGTTGTCTATATATACACCTTGTTGTCCATAACCACACCGTGTTGTCCATAATCACACCGTGTTGTCCATATATACACCGTGTTGTCAAAAACCACTCCGTGTTGTCCATAACACAATGTGTTGTCCATATACACTGCTTATTATTTTAGGCTTTTTGATCATGCATTAAAATATATATTTGCTATATGTTGATTCATGTTTATTTGTCATTATAAAAAATAAAACAAAAGCGAACTACATTACATGTATGTATTTGAAATTGATGAGTTGACCAGAATATTGACAGTAAGATATTGTTTAAGGACGTATGCATGTTTTGAACGTATTTAATTGCTAATACAAACGTACGCATTTATTAAGCGACTTATTTGTTATTTAATGTTCTCATTATATCGACTCGAACGTTCTGGATTATTAATTTGCATCGTTTCAGTTGTATTACAATCAACATATCTATTACTGTTTTTTTTCTGGTTGTACATATCAAGTATGTATTAAAAGCTGTAAAAAAGTTGTGCTACATAAATTGTCGAAATAAATATGGGTACACATCTTAATAAAAGAACATTACAGTAACTCAGTCATTTTGAATAAGGTGAGCGATATTGGACCATGTTTCAATAAAATAGCGTATTTCTTTTCCTTTTTAATATGCATTTTACTGTAGGCGCACTGCTGCTAATAAAATGTGTATACAGTCCAACCTCTACTTCCGGTCACCCCTCATCGTCGGTCGCCCCGTGTAGGCGGCCGGTCTGTGCCGCGACCGTCGATAAACACTATATAATGCACCCCTCTTAAGCGGTAACCACGTTTCTCCGGCCAGCGACCAGCAATTTTGCATCTCAAATGTTAAATTTTCCCCATATGAGTGGTCACGCGCGAGTAAGTCAGTCATGTACATTGGCAAAATTACACCGAAGAATGAAAAATTGTATTGTTCTGGCTTGTCGCATTGTTGCTCTTGTGTCTTCAATAACAATAATCGGTTACGTTTAAAGAAACAATACTACAAAATACTCTAAAACAAGAGGGCCATGATGTCCCTGAATCGCTCACCTGACTCATTAAGATCAGATGAAAACTATGATCTCTATTGTCTACACAATGTTTTTCTATGATTTGACCTAGTGACCTAGTTCCTGACTCTAGATGACCCAAATACAATCACAATCCAGATTTCATCAAGATAAACACTCTGACCACAGTTTATAAATATTGGATGAAAACTGTGACCTCTATTGTCAACACAAGGTTTTTCTATTTATTTGACCTAGATTTTTACCCCAGATGACCCAAATACAATCCCACCCAGATTTCATCAAGAATTCTGACCAAATTTCATAAAGGTTGGATGAAAACTGTGATCTCTAATGAGTCTACACAAGGTTTTTCTATTATTTGACCTAGTGACCGAGTTTTTGACCCCAGATGACCCAAATAAAATTCGAACCCAGATTTCATCAAGATAAACATTCTGACCAAATTTCATAAAGATTGGATGAAAACTGTGACCTCTATTGTCTACAGAAGGTTGTTCTATTATTTAACCTAGTGACCTTGTTTTTGACCCCAGATGACCAAAATACAATCCCAAACCGGATTTCATCAAGATAAACATTTTGACCAAATTTCATCAAGATTGGATGCAAACTGTGACCTCTACTGTCTACACAAACAAATTGTTGACGGACGCACGGACACACGCACAACGGACGCCGGACATCACACGATCACATAAGCTCACCGTGTCACTTCATGACAGGTTACCTAAAAATATGTGTGGTGGTAGTAGTAGTAGTAGTAGTAGTAGTAGAAGTAGTAGTAGTAGTAGTAGTAGTAGTAGTAGTGGTAGTAGTAGTCGAAGTAGTAGTAGTAGTAGTAGTAGTAGAAGTAGTAGTAGTAGTAGTAGTAGTAGTAGTAGTAGTAGTAGTAGTAGTAGTAGTAGTAGTAGTAGTAGTAGTAGTAGTCGCAGTAGCAGTAGCAGAAGCAGTAGCAGCATTACAAGACCAATACTTAAGAATGATCAAATGGGAAAAGGTAACCTAGCACTTGCAGTAAATATGGGGCTCATTTACAGGTCAGATTTGGAATCTCTGCTGTAAAATGAGATTTTGAATGAATTAAAGGGAGGCAAATCTGTAATAAAAAGAACATGCATAAACCGTAGTTGTTTCCCTTGTTTGAACCATGCTAAATCCTAACAAGTTTGGAAAGAATTGGATGAAAAATTTGGACTTTATTGCATAAACACCATTTTCTCAATTCAAGGGGAGGTAATTCTGTACTTCATGGACCAATAATGCTCATTTTTTGTAGGGTTCGTGTCCTCATTGATATAAAGACACTGTGCAAATTTGGAAAGGATCGGACAAAAAATGTGGAAGATTTTTGAAAGTTTTCACAAAATAGGCAAAAACGAATAAACATGCAAAGTTCAACGAGCTCCTGCGGCCATGTTTTTTGACGAATCAAATTTCTTTGAACAACTTTTTCAGGGGAGCCTTCAAAGGTCATCCCTGTGAATTTTTTTGAAAATCTGATGAGCGGTTTCTGACAAGAAGATTTTTTAAGGTTTTTACCATATATGGTCATGGCGGCCATCTTGTTTATGTGATCAAATTTTTTTAACAATTCTTTTGTCCCATGACCTAGGGATGCTCCACATGAAATTTAGTTGAAATTGGCTCAATGGTTTAGTAGAAGAAGATGTTTACAAATTGTTTACAGACAGACAGACGGACGGACGGACGGACGCCGGACGCTGAGTGATCACAATAGCTCACCCCGAGCTATAGCTCAGGTGAGCTAAAAACAAAAAATACATCAACTTTTTCATAAATTTGTCTATTCCAGAAAGTCCAGACTATTTCGTGCTCATTTTGTATGGCGATGTTTAAATATCATAAATCTGCCATACTTATGGCCCAAGGAGTATGACATCTATGGCATTATTCAATGATTTACTGTACTCCTCGAAAGTAGAAAAACATCGACCGTCGACGTAGACGATTGGCGGTGCCAATGTACATTTGTCACCCGAATATTTATCACGCTTATGTATACGACAGTGAGGAATGACTCAAAATGTCAGAAAACATTCCAGATATAGAAATAACCACTAGTTGTAATTATTAACATCGATAATTGTTCGACAGAAGTATATAAGTATATTTGTGCGTCATAAATTCGATATTTATATATCGCGTTATAAAACAATTGCATCGGTAACGTTGCTTTTCCAATCTCATAATATAGGGATAAATTAGTATTGCAAATAATTTACTTTCGGTACGCAAACGAAAAAATGCGACTTCTTAACTTTATTTTACTTTCAGCCTTTTTTTAACAACTGTTAACAAATTAAAAAACATAAATCGTCAATTGTGCATAAATAACACGAAACCTATGTCATGAGTGAGCTCGAACAGCTACGTAGAAATATAGTTATATTTGACTATTGGACTATAATATATAATAAGGTCAAGTGGTTGTTAAGCTATTATTTTAATATTCTTTCATTTTATTTATCTTTCACACTAAGTGACAAGAAGACACGCAAATATATGTGTAATAAATTGATAAGATATTTAAACACATTTTAAGTGACAATGTGTCAATCTTTTAACCAGTTTTTCTAATAAGAATATGTGCCATCATCTTAGTCGTTTTTTTCTGTAAATTACATCTATGTATGGCAAAGTCATAAAGGACTATTTTATCGGTTTAAAAGCTATTGGTGTATTTTTTTAAACGTATGACTTTCGTGCTTTGTTCTGTTTGCGAAGAAAGTCGCTGTATTTTTATAATTAATTTATCTTCCCAATTCATCTTTGATTGTCCACAATACATGATAATTAAACCCAGTGTCGATAATTTTCCAAAGGTTGCAATGTTTTTTCTGCGGCCATTGATACATACGGATTCATAGAGTTGATAAGTCGTAACACACTAAACCTGTTTGAGAATTAATATTCTATTACAAGGATGGTTTACCGCTGATTTTAATCCATATCAATCATGGTGCGCTATATTTCCATTAAATTACATATAATTGGAGTTGTTCAATGAACTCAATTGCGTGTTGTTGCTATGATACGAGTGATAGCTTGTTTAGGAATCAAAGCGCTGAAGGCACTCAATTGGTTCGCTGTTGTATAATCTTAGACGCAACTCAGTTTTCAAAATTAAGTTATAGCTTTTTATATCGCAAGTTTGAAATGATCACAACCCATTCAAATTTATAAAGAGTGTGTCTTAAAACGCAGGTCGAGATGTGTGGTTTTTTTTCTTCAAATCATTGCTAAGCAAATATAATCCAAAAGAATTTTGGCGATATATTAATAAATACAAAAAGTATAATGATATCAACATTGATCAATTTTTAAACCATTTTAAACAATCGTGTAATACATCACATAGCAGTACATTTAATACTAATGACCCCTATGACCTGAATGCGTTTCCTTCAATCGAAACGCTCGATTGTGCATTTACTGAAGAAGAAGTAAGAAACACAATATCTAAAATGAAGCGTAATAAAAGCTGTGACTTGTTTAACAATGTAGCCGATTTCTTTATTGATTCTAATGATTTTATATCACTATACCTTACTAAAATCTTTAATTACATTTTCGATCGTGGTATTTATCCAGATTCTTGGTGTAAAGGTGCAATCATACCTATTTTTAAAAAAGGTGACAAGAAAGAGCCTTCCAATTATAGAGGAATCACACTGGTTAATATAATTTCAAAAATATTTCCATTATGTCTACGCAACAGAATAATAAACCGTTGGTGTGAGGGCGAAAATTTATTTAATCCCTTTCAATTTGGTTTTAGAGACAAACGTAGTACAACCGATTGTATTTTTATCCTACATAGTATTATACAAAATGTTCTTTTGCAGAAACATAAGCTATATTGTGCTTTTATTGATTGTGAAAAGGCTTTTGATACAGTGATTCATGAAGCATTGTGGATAAAATTAATTGAGTCAGGTCTGAGTTGCAAAATGATAAAAATGATTAAAAATATATATGCGAATGTTAAGTCATGTATAAAAAACACCAATCATACTGTATGGTTCTGAAGTCTGGAGAATTTATGATAACTCTGATATAGATAAATTACATTTCAAATTCTGCAAAAATATTCTTTGTGTAAAACAATCTACTTCTAACTATGCTGTTCGTAGTGAATTGGGTCGATTCCCTCTAGCCGTTTTATGTAAAATTAGAGCTTTGCGTTATTGGATGAAAAATTGTAAACAACCAACATTCTTTATTATACAGATGAATGTTATAACCAATTTCAATTGTACAAAAAATAATGTATGGTGTCATGCTTTGTTGTAAACTTTAGAAAACCTTGGCTTGGGTTATATGTTTTATACAACTGATTTCACGTGCGAGATTACTGACATGATAAACCACAGAATTAAAGACCAATGTGTTCAAGAGTGGAGCGATACTTTAGCCTCACAGTCCAAAATGGAACTGTACTTTAAACTTTAAAAAGCTTCGAATATAGAAAATATCTTGATTGTATATCTTATGAAAAGTCAAGAATCCAAATGAGCCAATTTCGATTAAGTTCTCATTGTCTAGAAATAGAAGTTGGTAGATATAGTAGGTTGTCACGAATAGAACGCCCGTGTAAACTCTGTAACCAGAATGTTTGTGAATCCGAATATCACTTCTTATTATGTTGTCCATTATATAACGATTTACGCATAAAATATAATATCCGGACATCATGGCCTACCATAAATAAATACATATCATATCAATGATGTCTTGTACTAATGTTTCAAAACTCAAAAACATTGCTTTTTTTTTTGGTCGAAGCGTTCAAACTTAGAGGCGAGACTTTAAATAGCCTAGCTGTAGTATAATTGCATGCTAATAAACATATTTGTAATTGGGTATTTGGTAGTCACACATATTAGTTGTTATGATTGTCATATTTGCTCATCTTTAAATTTGTATTATTGTACAATTCCCTGTCTTGGCTATATTTCTTTTGTATATATGTTCTTGGCCAAAGGCTGAGCGCCGGATTGCCAATAAACTTTGTTATCGATACTGCTAATCAGTGTGCACATGCTTATTTTATTTGGCATGCATTAAAAACCAGAGAATCAGTATAAAAGGGCCACAAACTCACAAAATGTCTACTTTTCAGTTGTACATCTGGTGTGTAAACAGCAGAAAACAACAATGATTATTTTCATAATATTTAAGTCTGTGTTTAAAGGGGCCTTTTCACAGATTTTGGCATTTTTTAACTTATTCATTAAATGCTTTATATCGATAAATGTAAACATTGGATCGTAAAAGCTCCAGTAAAAAATCAAGAATAAAATTAAAAAAAGGAAAAGAACATTGCCCGGACCAGGTTTCGAACCAGTGACCCCTGGAGTCCTGCCAGAGTCCTGAAGTAAAAACGCTTTAGCCTACTGAGCTATTTCGCCAAGTACACATACTTGACGTATTTTATACCTTATATAAGCAATCTTCGTAGTTTCACAAAATTTAACGACAAAAACAGAACTCTCCAAATTATTCAATCGTTTCGCGTTGCAACGCTTTATAATTTTTAGGTTTTTAAATCGTCAAAAGATGCATATAATGGCTATATTAGACCATGGTAAATGTTCAGTATAACTGTTTCCTCACAAATATCATAACCAAAACGAAAATTTGCGAATCTGAGACAACTTTTAATTTGGCATACATATACTTTAGTACACAAACAACATGTATGTGTAATTTGGTGGTTTGTATAGGTCCCTGTTGAAAGTTATATAATTATTGACTTACAGAAAACGTTCTTTGTTGTCTGCTTGAAATTCAAATTTCCCTGTAAATGCTAAGCACCGCCCACTTGAAAGGTTATGAACTTTTCTCAGCCAGTAGCTAGCAAATGACTCAAATCAAGTTTTCATGTAAATACAGATTCAATAGTATACCAAATGCTGCCTGCTCAAACACGTGTTCATATTAATAAACTATCTAATGTTAGCAGCAAATCACTGGCAGATAAATCAAGCCTACTAGTTAAAGGGATCTTTTCACGCTTTGGTAAATTGACAGAATTGAAAAAAGTTGTTTCAGATTCGTAAGTTTTCGTTTTAGTTATGATATTTGTGAGGAAACAGTAATACTGAACATTAACCATGCTCTAATATAGCCATTATATGCATCTTTTGACGATTTTAAAACCTAAAAATTAGAAAGCGTTGCAACGCGAAACGATTGAATAATTTGGAGAGTTCTGTTTTTGTCGTTTAATTTTGTGAAACTACGAAGATTGCTTATATAAGGTATAAAATACGTAATGTATGTGTACTCGGCGGAATAGCTCAGTAGACTAAAGCGTTTTTACTTCAGGACTCTGGCAGGACTCCAGGGGTCACTGGTTCGAAACCTGCTCCGGGCAATGTTCTTTTCCTTTTTTTATTTTTTTTTCTTGATTTTTTTACTGGAGCTTTTTCGATCCAATGTTTACATTTATCAATATAAAGCATTTAATGAATAAGTTAAAAAAAATGCCAAAATCTGTGAAAAGGCCCCTTTAATATTGGTTAATATTTTACCACCGCAAAATCAAGCAAGTGAGATCCGGCTTTTAAGCCCCGTTTTCCAAGGAAGCAGCCAATATGTACAGATTTCAATGATTAACACTAGACTGGCCAACGTTGTCTTACTACAAGTTGTTAAATACACTCTAACAAGAGAACAGGTAGATGCGGTGATTAAAGCAAACGCTTTAAGCATTATCGTCTGCTAAAGTGTACTGGAGTTATCCACACAGGCAGTCACGGGTTACGGTTCCTGCCGTTCCTAAGCCCATACTGATCCATACTGATTTGCAAAATTGCGTCTGCATTATTTGTGAGCTTTGCTCACAACTAAAAAATCAGTTGTGTGTCAATAAACAAAGCATAGCGTGATGTACATAGAATTACGATTAACACATACTAGGCTTTGTTATTGCTGTAAGCTCCATATATTTATGATACATCATAGTGACAATATGTCGGCATCTGAAGGAAAACCCATTTTCAAACATTACATATGACATCAAACAAACTTATTAAATTATAAGTGCATATGATTTACGTGGAGTTGTACGACGAGGTTATAAAATTGAATAATACATAAAAGACAAAATTATAAGTATGTTCAAACATGCAATCTATGTCTTAATTTGTTCGTATTATTTTGTGTGTACATAACGCTTCGCACACCACCTGATACATGTATACATACACGTGTCTGTTCCCCACCGACGTGCTGCTCGTGTTTGTTCTCCACATGCTGTACGTTTATGTTCCCCATCGCAAGTCACGAATATGTGTGCAGCTGTACAAAGAGGTATGTGACCCGAGCGTGAAGCGCGAGATACTGATCACCTACACGGTGCTACCCTGGCCGAGAACCAGCGACTGCAGACGCTTGATATGACCTACATACTGGGTGCCGCTCATGTTCAAGTTGTCGCCCAGGAAAATGTAACCTTAACAAGTGTAACGAGCTTCGCGACTACGAGATTTTATAGTTCGGGGCAAGATTGGTGCTTTTTAGTACACAATGTGAGCTTTGCACCAAGAATTTCTAGCGTATGTTTTGATCTATGACAAGGTAAATCGCTATGGACAAGTGCATTCAGTACGGATGTTGGCATTTTCCCTGCTTAATGGAAACCTTCATAAGGAAAGTGTTACTTTATCAGATCTGTTCAATTTGTCCTTTCATACATAAAACTGTAGGCCAAATGTACCAGTAATAACCGATCTGATTTGATTCCACGAATGTGTTTCTTCAATTTTCGCAACATGCGTCCGAAAAGTCGCACATTTTTTTAATAAAAACGTTCAAACTGTACACTTTAAGTCAAATGACGTGTAGTATTTAATCTTTTAAATCTCGCTCATTTATTAAATTCATAACTGCAAAATAAATGTGTACATTAAAAGATGAACGCGTTATTTACAATTCAACATGTACACAATTTAAATCTGATCTGTATGCACACGTATACTTGTTTCCCACGGTGGATCATGTTTTAAAAATGCAATTATGAAGCAACTTCTATGTATGATCATGTATGTCAACATTGGTATTGATTATCAACGCAGATTTTTCTTACTCAATAAAATAAGCGTTTCTTATTAATGTTAAGAACAGCTGTACTTCGGATGCGCAAACATACAGTACGCTTTGCTGATAGTTGTTTTTATTTGCTGCAGATAATTTTCATCCTTTAATCATTTATCGAATCAACATCAGGCAAAAAGTATACTAGTATAATAAATAATAACTATATCTTGGCAACGTCCTCGAAATTTAAACAAAATGTAGATAAATATATCTGGTGACACTGTATACTTATGGTGGAACAATCTGTAGAATAATGTTTACAAGCGTATGCATCTCCTCATAACCACGTGTCAGAGAGTTTTCCTCGTTTACATTTCATACTATATGATACATCCAATTTTCAAACCAATAACACATATTTAACTTGTTCATTAAATGCTTTATATTGATAAATGTAAACATTGGATCATAAAAGCTCCAGAAGAAAAAAATTAAAAAAAGAAAAAGAACATTGCCCGGAGCAGGTTTCGAACCAGTGACCCCTGGAGTCCTGCCAGAGTCCTGAATAAAAACGCTTTAGCCTACTGAGCTATTCCGCCGAGTACACATTCATGACGTATTTTATATATAAGCAATCTTCGTAGTTTCACAAAATTTAACGACAAAAACAGAACTCCCCAAATTATTCAATCGTTTCGCGTTGCAACGCTTTATAATTTTTAGGTTTTAAAATCGTCAAAAGATGCATATAATGGCTATATTAGAGCATGGTTAATGTTCAGTATTACTGTTTCCTCACAAATATCATAACTAAAACGAAAACTTACGAATCTGAAACAACTTTTTTCAATTTTGTCAATTTACCAAAGCGTGAAAAGATCCCTTTAATTGGCCTAAAACATTAAGTTTAATGAGAAGATATGTTTTATGCAACATAACCCACGATGATAATTAAATTGCTAGCTATCTCCTGTGCCGTATAACCCAATATGCAAGTTACATGGCATTTCGTATTCTAAGCAATATAACACGAATATATATGATAAATATATATCATGGAAGAATGGTCTAGCTAGTGTAAGGTTAAAGACTCGACTACAAGGGGTTTGATTTTGAGGCGGAGGCGGTTGAGACACGTATAAGTCCGCTTGTTTATACGCTAATAAGCCAAAATGACAGCATATGCTTTAAACGTGTTGATTTTTGTGATGAAACATGTCTGGCGAATAATGAGTTATAATAACCATTCATACTACACATAAGTAATTAAATTTGTTTGCCAAATATTGAATTGCCAGCCCAAACGACTGAAATCAAACGCTATCTCAGTTACTGCTTTAATTTAGCTACATGATTAATCTTGCACTCATGCACGCAGGCAATGATTAAAAGTTGATCACTATTGACCCGCTGTAGTCTTTGCATCCAATATTTAGATACATGTACACAGAAACGCACACTCCAGTTTGAACATACTGCTGATAATGATCACAAGTGACGCTACACAAATGTCATATAAAGTAAAGCTAATTAAAGTTAAAGTATGATGTATCTAAAATAATAACTCCGATTTCGTGGACGAAACGCAGTTTATGACTGGCTAATTAGTGAGAAATGGGTCGCATTCAGCCTTCCTGATTTATTCCATCATGAGAGTAAATAACTCAAGAACATTACTTGCAAAGGACGATACTCATACGCATTTTCTGCCAAGGTCTTCCGCACCCACGCGGAAATCTGCAAGAAAAGTACAATATCGATTGTCTTTTTAACAGGAAATACAACAAAATAGTGTACATGAACTTATGTTCGCAAGCAATTGCTGCTTGTATATTATAGATAAAAAATACATTAAATATATTTAAACAATCATAAATCGCATCGAGCATGACCATTAACCGCCATAATTACCCAATAACGCATTAAATTGTCCTACGGTGCATTTAAGAAGGGTTTCCATTATAACCCGACATATTGTGTACTGCTATAATACTGTACGGTGATGTTTACTTCACTGGCCTTAAAGAGTATCTTAGTGTTTATATACTTACATAAACAAGACCAATAAATATAGCAACTAATTTAAACACGTTTAACTCACATTCTCGTGTCGGTAGAAGCTTACGGACAATCGAACTACGTTGATTCAGAGAACTGAAATCTAAAAGTGATCCATCAACTTGCATATAAATGGGTAGATCGTTGATTCGTGCACGATAATAAATGTGCAAGTGTTTCATTTGTACATGTCTTAACTGATGTTCTTCAACAATTTCGACTGAAGGTCGGAACCTGGCAGCTTGTTTGAGTTGGGCTCGATTGGTCATTGTCGGCTCGGGTACTGCTTAAATTTACGCAAGGTACGGAAAATATTCTAAAACGTAACCGGGAATTCAAATGCTAAATTTGTTGTTGTCGGCATTTTTTCCAAATTAATTATGTTCATATTCATGTCAATATTTTGTAAAATGACCGTTATATTATCAAAAAAAGAATGTTCAAACAGGTTTTGTTTACAGCGATTTTTGTTTCGTATTCCGTAGCGCGTTTTACGACATCGAATTTGGGCGGGAATAAAACGTTTGTACAGTCTAAATTGGTCGGGTACATTTTCCGTTATCGAGGTACATTTAAGTATGGAGTACTCGGGGTACATTTAAGCAGTACCAGAGCCGACAATGACCAATCGAGCTTGAGTGGGAGCATTTCACAATGGCACGCTTCGAGATGTTTCCATGCATTTTATTTCGCCAAATTGAATACTCTTTAAATGCGTAAACATGATGAACATAATAAATAACAAGGGACAAAATTGTCACAAAACCAGGTTTTCGATTTAAAAAAAAGTCTGATAAAGGGAGACAAATCAAAATTTGCATTGTTACAGATATGTTCATAGTTATCCCCCTTTATTTCAAAATCAATCTATTTTCAGTCATGGCGACCTTGACCTGAGAGATATCGACGTAATTCTTTCGCGCGACACACCGTCCAATTATGGTGAACAAATGCGCCAAATGATTTTAAACTCTCGCAATGAACGACATAGTTATGGCCCGGACAAGCTCATTTTTGGCCATTTTTTACCTTTGAACTCACATAGTGACCTTGACCTTGGAGATATCGACGTAATTCTTTTGCGCGACACACTGTCCAATGATGGTGAACAAATGTGGCAAATGATTTTAAAATCTCATAATGAACGACAAAGTTATGGCCCGGACAAGCTTGTTCCGCCCGCCCGCCCGCATTCGCCAATCTACTAACCAGTTTTTTTCTTCGGAAAACCTGGTTAACCAGCCCGCCCGCATTCGCCAATCTAATAACCAACCGTACGAAAAACAAGACTCTTGCCAAGCAATATATGTCCCCTACCGGCTCCACCCTTGTCAGATTTTTTTAAATGTATTTGTTGCCATAGCAACAAGAATTTTTGACGTAGGAACATAATAAAATGCATAATGTCCATATTGCCATCTATCTGTGTTTCAAGTTTCATGAAAAATTATGAAGACCTTTTAAAGTTTTCGCAGGATCCAGAAAAGTGTGACAGACAGACTCGCAGACAGACAGACAGACAGAGCGCAAACTATAAGTCCTCTCCGGTGAAACCGGTAGGGAACAATAAACGTCATACAACGCATGCTTATGTAAAATTAACGAAATTATATAACATCAACTCCTGACAAGTTAAATGCATTATATAGTCACAGCTCGCAAACATTAGCCTGATAATTTATATTATTAGAAGAACCATTTTGGCATTGTGCCAATATTGAACTGCTTCGTGTACGTGTGATTAAACGTTAGCAACTTAGCCACAAAGTAAGAAGCACTACATATGCGTCTTGATGATTAGTGATATTATGGGCATCTAACAGTTCATAAGTGTCTATCGCAACCGTTGTTTATTATTGTTGTTTTCACTTCATATACACATATATTTGTTAATGCAGCATCAATATACTAAAACAATATCCCGGAAAGACAAAAATAATGCATTTGAATATCAACCGTACTTTCGTTTGACAACTGATCACGCATGTACAATGTGAACCTAAATTCAGTTTGAGTGCAGATTCGTTTATACGCCACAAAGACACAAATTTGTTTTACGGATCATTTTGGCTTACAGGACTGGGTGAGTCACGTAAAATATCGAATATAAAATATATTTTTATAAACAACTGGTAGCAAGATGAGTTGCAGATAATTGGTCAGTAACCACATTTTAACTTACTCTCTTGACCTGTTAATTCTTTTCAGCTCAATTCAACAGTGAACAAGGGACAAAATTGTCACAAAACCAGGTTTTCATTGTGAAAAAAAATCTGATAAAAGGAGAAAACTCAAACTGAACTTTTGAAATGAACAAACAAAATTAACCCCCTTTGTAAGTTTGTTTTTTTTTTAATCTATTTTTAGTCGTGGCGACCTTGACATTGGAGATATTGACGTGATTCTTTCGTGCGACACACCGTCCCATGATGGTGAACAAATGTGCCAAATGATTTTAAAATCTCACAATGAATGACATAGTTATGGCCAGGACAAGCTCATTTATGGCCATTTTTGACCTTTGAACTCAAAGTGTGACCTTGACCTTGGAGATATCGACGTAATTATTTCGCGCGACACACCGTCCAATGATGGTGAACAAATGTGCCAAATGATTTTAAAATCTGACAATGAACGACATAGTTATGGCCCGGACAAGCTTGTTCCGCCCGCCCGCCAGCCCGCCAGCCAGCCAGCCAGCCAGCCAGCCCGCCCGCATTCGCCAATCTAATAACCAGTTTTTTCCTTCAGAAAACCTGGTTAAAAATGCCCATAATATCACTTTAAACTATACATCATACCTGCTTACTTACATTTTTTTCTTTAACGATGTTCACATTGTTTGTTTCACATGTTTAACAATACTATTAGTTTCTCGGTTGTACTCTTTCGTCAATTAAAGCTTAAAAGAGTACTGAAAACATAATAAGCATCGTAGAACTTCTTTCATTGTATTCAAAAATACTGGTCCTAGGCAAGTTAATATTTACAGGCTTTATATGTACTAAATACAAGCAATAATTTAAGATTGCACTGGTGCATTTACAATACAAAACAATATGTGTTTGTGAAACACTATGTCCGCCCCATATATTTGACCTTTGACCTTTCACCACTCAAAATGTGCAGGTCCATGAGATACCCATGCATGCAAAATATCAAGTTGCTATCTTCAATATTGCAAAAGTTATGGCTAATGTTGAAGTTTGATGCAAACAACCCAACAAATCCACAAACAGACAGGACTAAAACAACATGTCCTACAGTATTGACTGGAGGACATAAAAAACACAGCAGTTTATTGACCTACACACTATACACAAATAAATATTACATTTATATGATACAATAAATTATAACGGAATTGCAAATATTCTGTTTTTATTCAAATCAATTTGTGAACACCATTAAAATAAATAAAATGCATCAAAATGCTGTTAAAAGGCAAATAAAAGGGTAACAGATGAAAATTATAACACATCAAATGAAACTTTATAACATATCATTAAACGATGTTACAATTGACATAAAAAAATTCAACATAAATAGAGGATATTGCGCATGTTTTCTGTGCGAATAAGTCTAATCACAAAAATAGGAGGCAATAAAATAGGTTAATTTTCTCTTTCTTTTTTTTTAAATATATGTTACAACATAGTGGTAGTTTGATGATATGTTATGTTTCGTTTGCTTGACGTATACACAGAATCTTTAAGTTTTTACAGCTGCTATGTACTATGACTAGAAAATCTGCAACCTAGTAAGCAAGGAAATAGTGAGATCTAACACAAGAGATTATCAGGCATCAAAAAACAAAATACGCATGTAAATGAGGGGACTCCCCACTTACCCTTAACCCTTTGGTCCAGAGCAATCTCTCTAGAAATTTACACTAATGACAGGTAAATTGAGATCAGTTTGACAAGTTTGTAGTAACTTGTGCTCCACATCACCAATCAGTCCTTTTGCAGCGATAAGCAACCTAGAACTCAGGATTCCATAAGTTGTCAGTTCAACATTGAAGTTAAACCCAACGTCTAACAAGAGACGTTTGTAAAACATGTATGTTTGCCCTCAAAAGATGCAGCCAAGTGTAAATATGTGCAACTATTATAATATTGCATGCCATTGAGACTATGAATTTAGAACTGGTGACCCGCAAATTAACAGGGGCCTTTCTTCCTTTATGACAAAGCAGCATACTAATGTATAGGATCCTAGGTTAATGCATTCCCTAGATTTTCTGTAGCGATGGTATTCAAGTCGTTGTGACCCTGACCTTAGACATGTTGACTTCAATATTAACAAGACTATTGCCAAGCAATATATGTCCCCTACCGGCTCTACCATTGTCAGAAATAAAAAATATATTTATTTTTTTATTTGTTGCCATAGCAACCAGAATTGTTGACGTAGGAACAAAACGAAATGACGTGCATAACGTCCTTATTGCCATCTATCCATGTTTCAAGTTTCATGAAAAAATATTAAGAAATTTTAAAGTTATCGCCGGATCCAGAAAAGTGTGACAGACAGACTGACAGACACACAGAGCGCAAACCATATGTCCCCTCCAGTGAAACTGGTAGGGGACAATAAGCAGCATAATCTTATCTCAATTAACAAAAACATGAATTTACATAATCATATATCAAAGCATTTTGTAGATATTATTCAGTCACAAAATGGTTAACATCAATATGGATTCTTTCTACTAGTAATCATAATCAAGCCAGGTACCAAAATTGAATACAAAGGCAGGGAGTTTTTAATTGATGCACAGTGAAGGTTTGCTGTACAGACATACACAAATAATACACAATATAGCCCTGCTCTTTCAAATAAAGAGGCACATATAATAAATATTCACTGGCTCTAAGTTATTGCCCCATGCTTCCACATTCAATAGGAAAGCTGATTCTGAGACCCTGCTACTTGTCCATGGCACATAAAGTTGTTTGTTTTTTTGTAAATCAAACATCTAAGTGCTGGCACGATATCACACAATTACTTCCTGAAATTAACAAAAAAAAAGTTATATTGCAATAGCTGAAGTAAAGGAAAATACAACAACAGTTCTGCGGTCAGAGACATGCCCCCAAAACAGGGCTTTTAACTTGTGACCCCAATTTCAATAGGGATCATCTACTGTCAATCTAAGGCCAATGCACATGTGAAGTATCAAACCAATCGGCAAAATTGTTGACGAGTTATTGATCCGGAACAATTCTTAAACTTATTACGACAGTGACCTTAACCTTTGATCAGTGACCACAATTTCAATAGGGGTCATCAACTGTCTAAGGCCAATGCACATGTGAAGTATCAAGTCAATTTGTTGATGAGTTATTGATCGAAAACAATTTTCACACTTGTGACAGGACCTTTGACCTAGTGACCCCAAATTTCAATAGGGGTCATATACTGTCCAAGTTCAATGAACATGGGAAGTATCAAGCCTATCAGTCAATTTGTTGAAGAGTTATTGATCAGAAACGATTCTCACACTTACTGGTACAGTGACCTTGACCTTTGACCTAGTGACCCCAATTTCAATAGGGGTCATCGACTGTTCAAGGCCAATGCACATTTTAAGTATCAAGCCAATCGGTCAATTAATTGATGAGTGATTGATGGGCAACAATTTTAACACCTATTGTGACAGTGACCTTGACCCTTGACCAAGTGATCCCAATTCCAATAGGGGTCATGTCAATCTGCCAATTTGTTGATGAGTAACTGTTATTGATTGGAAACAATTTTTACACTTATTTTGACTGTGACCTTGAACATTGACCTAGAGACCCCAATTTCATTAGTGGTCATCTACTGTTCAAGGCCAATGAACTTGTGAATTATCAAGCCAATCAGCCGATTTGTTGAAGAGTTATTGATGGTAAACAAACAGGTCTAACGAATGACTGACAACAAAACAATGGCCTCTTCTTCGCAGGGGGGCATAAAAATTGAGGTCAGTCTTGGGAGAGTGAATGCAGCCAGAACCTTTATTAAACGAGTCTCGCTCTGTGAAAATGTGTTAAATGCATGTGTGTAAAGTGTCTTCCCAGATAAGCCTGTGCAGTCTGCACAGGCTTATCAGGGATGACACTTTTCGTTGTTTTTTTTCATTTAAATAAAAAATCTGCTTGACGAAAATCCACTTTAGGCAGAAAGTGTTGTCCCTGTTTGCCTGTGCAGACTGCACAGACTAATCTGGATCTGGGACATTTATGCACATGCATTAAACCCCCTTTTCACAGAATGCGACACAAATAGATTAACTCAGGAATGTGTGGGCAAAAACAAAGCTGACCCATATAAATTCTTTTCAAAATCACAACTGAAAAGACCATTGGTACATAAAAAGGGTTAGCATTGTTTGTGCTTCGAGTTACTCGGGTTTTTTCCAAAGTTGTTTAGATCAAGATTTTAACGATTTGCAAGTTGTAATAAACTAAACTTGAAAATATTTTAATGCAGTTTCAGAAAAGCAATAAACTCCTCATTTAATAGTATTTATTCTTGACTATTTTCCCTATAAGAAGAAAAGTGACAAGAGCTGTCAGAGGACAGTGCGCTTGACTTTTTGAGTGCTTGACAGTGTAACGTAAGCCATCAAGGGGAAATTGTTCATATTCAATAATTTATTAGACGATCTTTCAAAAATAAAAAAATAAAAAATTTAAAAAAAATTTGGGGGGGGGGGGGGGGTAGGGGGTGGGTGAGAGGAGGGTTATTGTGGGGTGTGGTAATTTATTAGATGATGCTTTAAAAAAAATGATTTTTTTTTGGGGGGGACAGGGGGTTGGGAGGGTAGGGGGGTGAGAGGGGGGGTATAATGTGGGGTGTGGTAATTTATTAAATGATGTTTAAAAAAAATAATTTGGGGGGTGGGGGGGAAAGGGATTCTGGGTAGGTGCTGGGGTATTGTTTCGTTGGAATCCATTGTGGTATTCAGGTAAGTGTTGTTTTGTGAAAGTAATAATAAAATGTGATCACAAATAAAGAAGTTATGGCAATTTAAGCAAAATGTTCAATTATATAAGTGTTAAAGGGGCAATAATTATGTCAAAATGCTTGATACAGTGGTCTGCTCTTGTTTATAAGTTGGGGTCATGTTGGTAAACGAGTATGCAAAATATAAAAGCAATATGTCAAAGGATATAGGAAATATAATTTGGGGTAATACGCAAACTTAAACATAGATTTAACAATAATATGCATGTTCTAAGTATAAAAAGGGGCAATAATTCTGTCAAATTGCTTGATACAGTTGTCTGCTCTTGTTTATAGGTTGGGGTCATGATGGTTAACAAGTATGCAAAATATGAAAGCAATATGTCAAGGGACATTGAAAATAAATGGGGTAGTACGCAAACGTTAACATTTGCTGCATATTCTAAGTGGAAAAAGGGCCATAATTATGACAAAATGCTTGATAGAGTTGTCTGCTCTTGTTAATAGGTTGGGGTCAGGTTGGTAAACAAGTATGCAAAATATGAAAGCAATATGTCAAGGGACATTGAAAATAGTTGGGGCAGTACGCAAACTTTAACATTTGCTGCATATTCTAAGTGGAAAAGGGGCCATAATTATGACAAAATGCTTGATAGAGTTGTCTGCTATTGTTTATAGGTTGGGGTCATGTTGGTAAACAAGTATGCAAAATATGAAAGCAATAGGTCAAGGGACAAAGAAAATATTTGGGGTAGTACGAAAACTTTAACATTTGTACGCTAACGCAGACGCTAACGCAGACGTTCACGCTGACGCCGGGGTGAGTAGGATAGCTCCACTATATATATTTCATATATAATAGTCGAGCTAAAAATGCCTTTTGCAACCAGCATAAAACCAGATCTGCCGGCCAGTAACTCGCAGTTTGTGCTGTTTGCTGCTTATCAATAACTAAAGGTTGGAAATGAAGCCTTTAAAATTTGAATTTAGTAAGAAAGGTCTTAAATTAAATTCAACTTTCTAAGGGACAACAAATGAGTAAAAATACATATCTATACATATCCTCATGCCTCAGACTGGAAGGGCAACAACTTACCAGTTGACACTTATGATCCAATAACTGAATTGATCAGTCATGTGTTTATATGTGTAGTGCTAAACACAAGCACATACACATTTTACTTGTTTATATTTTTATGTGTATATGTTTCTCTCAAAACCACTTATTCACAGAACGTTTTTGCCCTTTTTTACCTAAACTGCGCGTTAAAATGCCCTTTTTCAAAGTAATGCGTCATGCCCTTTTTCCCTCATGGGAAAAACACTCATGTAGTTGCATTATCCAATTGATTTACTGTAAACCTTTGGAGAAACAATCGAAAGATTGAATAATTGATTTATGTCTACTGCTTTATTAAATTAATTTTATGAGAATTTCTTAAAATTCGGAATATATTGATTGGGGTATAAACCTGAAATATCTTTTTTTTTTAATAGACGGGTAACTCATGTTATATGATTCTATAACGATTAACATGTTTCTGACAGCAAATAACTTAAATGCATAAAATTTCTTAAAGAAACATAAAAGCAGAGCAATTTATGTTTCCTGACATTAACAAAGTAAAACATTAAAACTGTCACATAAATAACTGCAAGCTTACAAACTGGAGCTGTCTGTTAGAGGGACAATGACAGGTGTGATTGCAACTCAGCAAGAAAACGTGATTTACAAGGGCAAGAAATGTGATACGAACATACAACATGCAGAACAATTACCTGTTGTGTTAGAGCCTGTCAACGTAATTCACAGTGCATGTATAAAGTGGTCCTATAACTGTGTTACAAATTACTGATGTCTGCAACACATTCATTGTTACAGTTAAACTTAATCTAACAATTCATAAATCTTTCTACTATGTTTAATAAAACACATATTCCCCCTGAATGTTAGGAGAAAAAATTTGGATCTGTCAGAATATTTGATTTATTCAAAAATTTATTTAGGACAAGGTCACGGAGGATTTCAACTATTGGTGGATTGGTAAACGTTATAAGCAACAACAGTGCAAACATTCACGTGTTGTTTTTAAAAGTGTTGTTGCTTCCAAAAACATCAAAATCTAGTTGAATCAAGAAAGAGCCCTCTCATATGAGGCTCTTTAAGTTCAAGGTCAATGCCAATTGAGCTTTGGTGATATGGGTAAATATAATGTGGTAATAAACAACAAATGTGAAAGTTTAATAAGAGTTATAGTAAGGAGTGCTAGCCAAAACAAATCAGTAAAACCAACTTAACCTGTAAGGGACGAATGGACGGGACCATCGTAATATGCATAATGCATAAAAAAGCCAGGATCAGAAACACAGTAATGGTAATGTAAACAAATATAAATATTAACAAGAGCACCGCCTTGCGGGTGCAGACCGCTCATCTATTTTCTTTTTAAAGGTGAAGGGACTCTCATTTTCAATCACAAAGGAGGGAGGAGTGGAGTGAAGAGGGGTGTATAGTGTGGGGTTGTGGACATTTATTACATTATCTTCCAAAAAAGCGAAAAAAAAAAAAAAAAAAAAAAAATCGGGGGGGGGGGGGGGGGGGGGGGTAGGGGGGGGGGGGGTATAGTGTGAGGGTGTGGTGATAATTTGTGAGATGATCTTAAAAAAAAAAAAAAAAAAAAAAATCAAAAAAAAATTTGGGGGGGGGGGGTGGGGGGGTGGGGTGGGGGTATAGTGTGAGGGTTGTGGTGGTCATTTGTGAGATGATCTTATAAAAAAAAAAAAAAAAAAAAAAAAATTAGGGGGGGGGGGAGGGGGGGAGGGGGGGAGGGGGGGGAGGGCACGGGGGATGGTTTGGGTGAAGTCTATTGTGGTATGTCAGGTAAGAGTAGTTTCATCAAAGTATCAATCAAATCTAATCATAAATAAAGAAGTTATGGCAATTTTAGCAAAATTTAATAATTTGACCTTGAGAGTCAAGGTCATTCAAAGGTCAAAGTAAAATTCAAGTTGCCAGGTACAGTAACCTCATGATAGCATGTAAGTATTTGAAGTTTGAAAGCAATAGCCTTGATACTTCGATTGGATCGAAACACAAAATTTAACCATATATTAAAAGTTACTAAGTCAAAAAAGGGCCATAATTCCGTAACAATGACAACCAGAGTTATGCAACTTGTCCTTTTACTGTACCCTTATGATAGTTTGTGAGTGTTCCAAGTATGAAAGCAATATCTATGATACTTTAGGGGTAAAGTGACCAAAACATAAATCTTAACCAAATTTTCAATTTTCTAAGTATAAAGGGCCCATAATTCCGTCCAAATGCCAGTCAGAGTTACATAACTTTGCCTGCACCGTCCCCTTATGATAGTTCATAAATCTTGCAAGTATGAAAGCAATAGCTTTGATACTGTAGGAATAAAGTGGACCTAAACACAAAACTTAATCAAATTTTCAATTTTCTAAGTATAAAAAGGGCACATAATTCTGTCAAAATGCCAGTCAGAGTTACATTACTTTGCCTGCACAGTCCCCTTATGATAGTTAGTAAGTGTTGCAAGTATGAAAGCAATAGCTTTGATGCTTAAGGAATAAAATGGACCTAAACACAAAACTTAACCAAAATTGTCAATTTTCTAAGTATAAAAAGGGCACATAATTCTGTCAAAATGCATGCCAGAGTTATCTAACTTTGCCTGCCCAGTCCCCTCATGATAGTAAGTAAGTGTACCAAGTTTGAATGCAATAGCATTGATACTTACTGAGAAAAGTGGAACTAAACGCAAAACTTAACCAAAATTTGCAATTTTTTAAGTATAAAAAGGGCACATAATTCTGTCAAAATGCACGCCAGAGTTATCTAACTTTGCCTGCCTAGTCCCCTCATGATAGTAAGTAAGTGTACCAAGTTTGAATGCAATAGCATTGATACTTTCTGAGAAAAGTGGACCTAAACGCAAAACTTAACCGGACGCCGACGCCAACGCCAACGCCAACGCCAACGCCAACGCCGACGCCGACGCCAAGGTGATGACAATAGCTCATAATTTTTTTTCAAAAAATAGATGAGCTAAAAATATTATCTACATATAAGTATCTATTGCCAAATGTGATAATGTTAAGAGAATTTGCTAATATAACAACTGGCTACTTGTAGTTTCATACCTGGTACTATACATTCTGAGTTGTGCAAACATTGGGCGCAGAATTCACAGGCTTCTTCATTCACCAACCTACAAAAGAAATCAGTTAGAGCAAGATATAATACAATAACAATAACGTATGGCTGCATTCAGACATGGTATATGGGTATATACAAACAAAGCTTGTGCTTGTAGCTCCCCTTTAATGCCCATTCTGATGATATGCTACTTATTTAAGCCAAAAGAAGAAATATTCATGTCATCTTTATCCACTACTTCAATCGAAAAGTAAAGAGCATTTACTAGTGCAATGTTTAAAAATCAAATATTTAAACGATTAAAGCTGCTGTTTTTATTCATGAAAAGACCCATTTTGTTGCATAGCACATTATATAGAAAGTGTATTTTAGTCTAACTAAACATGCTTTTACTAAATAAATCACTACTGTAAGCAACCAGCCATGGAACAAAGCTGATCCCACCGTTGTCATGCATGCAACCATTCAAGAACACAAAGTACAGCAATGAATTCTCGGTATGACATGTAACATGGCCTTGAGGTCTATTATGCTGTTTTATCAAGTCATGCTTAACTGAACCTCTGCATGCAAATAAAAAACAGGCTACAGATTTGACGACATATGAGGATAAGTTTTCATTTGTAATGAATTGTTCAAAGGGGAACTACTCTTTTAAGGTCACACCTACAAACTGTAAAAGTGCTCTTTATTAGTAGATTAATTGAACATATATTTGCATATACATGTCTAGACAAACTGCAAACATTAGACCTGGGCCATATACTTGTACACATATAGGCAAGTCCTGGGGGACTTGGGCTCCTAGACCATGCAGATTTATACATAGGGGGATTATGACTACCTTAAACTTAGACTTACAGATGTAAAACATATAGGCAATGCCCTCAGGGATTTGGACTCCCTTAGACCTGGGCAATACAGATGTACACATATAGGCATAGCCCTGAGGGATTTGTGTTCCCTTATACCAGGACCATACAGATGTACACATATAAGCAATGCCCAGAAGGATTTGGGCTCTCATAGACCTGGACAATACAATGTGCACATATAGGCAAAACCCTGGGAGATTTGGGCTCTCTTTGACCTGGACCATACAAATGTTCACATATAAGGGCAAAGCCCTGAGAGATTTGGGCTCTCTTAGACCTGAACCATACTGATGTACACATATAGGCAAAGCTTTGACAGATTTTGCCCCCTTAGACCTGGGCCATCCAGATGTTCACATATAGACAAAGCCCTGAGGGATTTGGGCACCCTTTGACCTGGGCCATACAGATGTACACATATAGGCAGAGTCCTGGGTGATTTGGGTTCCATGTGCAATTCCTTCTACAGCACTCACTTGTATCTAACTGAGATCATGGAATTCAAGGTCCTCACTTGGCTGTCCTTGATCACACCAAACCCATTGACCAGTGAGTGCAGGTGTGTTAAGTCTACATCGCTAGGCAACCCATCAACCTGTAGAAGGAAATCCAGCAATGTAATACATTTGAGCCATATTGTGGACAATTTCCATGCATGTGAGTAAAATATCGTCTCATATCGGATCTACTAGCTCAGAATGGCACTTTTTGTCTACAGAGAATTTACTGGTTAGAAGTGAATTTCTTGAAACAACACAAAACAGGAAATAATCAAATTAAATGCATAAAGAGCTGTCCTTTAAAAGTCTGTGCTGACTGCACATTGTGATTTCAAAGATGTGAATTGAGAACAAAATGCATAGTGGGTCACATGTTTATTTAATAAACAAGATGTGTTTGAGAAACACAATGTCCCCTATATATGACCTTGACCTTGTGAAGGATGACCTTGACCTTGTGAAGGATGACCTTGACCTTTCACCACTCAAAATGTGTGCAGCTCCATGAGATACACATGCATGCCAAATATCAAGTTGCTATCTTCAATATTGCAAAAGTATTCATAAAATAAGCGATTTGGGCCACATATATTTGACCTCTGACCTTGAAGGATGACCTTGACCATGACCTTTCACCACTCAAAATGTGCAGCTCCATGAGATACACATGCATGCCAAATATCAAGTTGCTATCTTTAATATTGCAAAAGTATTCATAAAATAAGCGATTTGGGCCACATATATTTGACCTCTGACCTTGAAGGATGACTTTGACCTTGACCTTTCAACACTCAAAATGTGCAGCTCCATAAGATACACATGCATGCCAAATATCAAGTTGCTATCTTCAATATTGCAAAAGTATTCATAAAATAAGCGATTTGGGCCACATATATTTGACCTCTGACCTCGAAGGATGACCTTGACCTTGACATTTCAACACTCAAAATGTGCAGCTCCATAAGATACACATGCATGCCAAATATCAAGTTGCTATCTTCAATATTGCAAAAGTATTCATAAAATGAGCGATTTTGGCCACATATATTTGACCTCTGACCTTGAAGGATGACCTTGACCTTGACCTTTCAACACTCAAAATGTGCAGCTTCATAAGATACACATGCATGCCAAATATGAAGTTGCTATCTTCAATATAGCAAAAGTTATTGCAAAATGTTAAAGTTGGCGCAAACAGACAGACAGACAGACCAACAGACAGGGCAAAAACAATATGTCCCCCACTACTATAGTGTACTTTCAAAGCACACTAAAATTCATGTTTTTGGTAATTCCATACATTTGATAAAACAGTACTTTGGACACAATGTATCTGTGATACTTTAACTTGATATATTTTTCTCAAACTAACATAAGCCTAAAGACATACCTGCACAACATCCCGTCCATAGAGCCTCCATATTGAGTTTTCTTTGGCAACAGGAGCCTTTTTTATTGGAGTACTTTTCTGCTTCTTGTGAGCTTTCTTCTTGTGGTTGACCACTCTTTCAAAGCCTTCCATATCTGAGCTATGGACATCCTCACCTTCTACCGCCACTGCACTACCCCGCAGTTTACTGGTGTTGATGGCTGGTAAACTTGATGCCATAGTTATTGCGCTGCATATTTTGGCAATATTGCTTTTATCATCCTTCATATTGAGCCTTTTGGCGATTTGTTCCACCTCCGAATTAATATCACTCAAATCTGTAGTGTCAGCAGAACTACTGTTGCCTATCGTATCTTGAGTTTCAGCCACATTTGTAACTTCTTTAATTCCATGAGCATTTTCACCATTTTGAAGCAAAATAGTAGGATAAACCTCTTGAAAATCATCTACAAATGGATCATTGATTTTTTCAACCTGATTTTCATCGATGACACTTGAAGCATTACCAAACAAAGCTTCTTCTTGTTCTGTTTCAGATGATGCAAGATGTGGTTCAGATACTTCCACGGCTTCATCAGGCGAGTCAGACATGTAGATGTCATCCTCAAGAGCCTCCCAGTCTGGACACTCCTCCAGAGAAATATCACTGTTATTGGTAACATTGGAAACATTAGAGAACTGACTGCCATTGGACGGTAGTTCAACATCATCGTGGAAGAATTCCATTGTAGTACCTTGGCAATTGATTCTTTCAATGTAACCGTCACTGTGAGCAATATTAGAAGTCCTTTTCAAATCAAGGGCATTGTGAGGCTTTTTATTTGACAAAGAAGCAGGGGAATTGATGTTCTGATCCATGGCTTGTCCAAGGTGAATGATATGATTTGTTGACTGTGAGTAAGTGATATTCTTAAAATATGGAACATCAGAGGGTTTGGCACTTTCATTTTGATAACTATGATCTGGCTGGTTATACTCCAAACAATTACTAGACTGTAATCTATCATACAGCATATGTTCATTCCATTCTCCATGACTTTTTCCCCTTGCTTTTCGAATGTCCTCCAGCGTTACTGCATATTTCTCATACATGGGGGCATCATCTGGTGTATAAGCATAGGCTATCGCTGATGAGACACTACTATTGTCACTGTCTTGTAAGAACTTCTCAATGTTTTGTCTAGTAAGACTCCCGACTCTTTTGGTCTTTTTTGCTAGTGGATATTCTTCTAATAAGGACTGATTTGCTTTTACAAAATCAAATTGTTTTTTTAACACTTTTGGTCTCACACCAGTATCTGGATGGATATCAAAACTTGACATGCTACTGGCTTGGCTGCCAGCTGCCACATCAAAGTCCTGAGAAAAAGCTAAAGGCATCTCATCTCGTCCAATAGAATGGTGACTTCCAAAACTATGGGCACCCCCCTCCCTGAGACCACTTGCATCTGAAATAATATGAGTTGTGTTCTGAGAAAACTGGGCATAATGCATGTGCGTAAAGTGTTGTCCAAGATTAGCCTGTGCAGTCCGCACAGGCTAATCAGAGACGACACTTTCTGCCTAAATTGGATTTTTGCTACGAAAAGACTTCGTTTAAACAAAAAATGACATAAAAGTGAAAAGTGTCATCCCTGATTAGCCTGTGCGGACTGCACAGGCTAATCTGGGATGACACTTTACGCACATGCATTATGCCCAGTTTTCTCAGAACACGAGTCATATTACATTGTATGATTGTATATGAGTGCATATTAGATCAAATGTACAACTCAACTGATACAAACACTGCAGGAACTTCCAATCTTCAATACTATGCAATTCAAATTTAATATATTCGTAAATTACACTGTATTGACATGCAAAGACTGTTTAATCATGGATTCAGTATACATGTATGTATTCTGAGTTAAACATTAGTGATTAAAAATTGAATTAATTACTTAAATTATTAGAACAAAAAAACATAGACTGAAAAGAAGGGGGTGCAAGCTTTGATTTTCCTTATAATTTTCATAAACTTAGTAACTTTCTTGGCACACATAAAATGTTAAGTTTGCATTGATTATAGACCTTATAGTTGATAAATCTGGTATATGATACATGTGCAACATCATTGTTCAGATCCTTATAATTATCTTTCGATGTAAAATTGTCACCTAATAAAGGTGGAAAATCCTCACAAAGCCATTTGTTGTTGACATTTGACCGCCCTGTATCACTTAGAGGTACCTAATGAAATAAAAAGCAAAATAAGTCTGAAGTCATTAAATTATTTCATGTGCAGTTGTATTTCAAAACATTTCCTATGAATATCCAGCCATTCATTATATATCATATTAATAACAGAACCACTATTAATAAATCATTTACCGTGTATCTCTCGATATAATACAGGTATTATAATCTCAGCTGCAGCATTGCTTAAATTAGATTATAACAAGATACTGCGTATAATAAAAGCATAAACACCCAGAAGAAGCATGAGCAGTATTAATGCATGGGCTATTTGAATCCATCTATCTCTTAAATGAGGTCAATGTCATGGTCAAAATGAGGTCAGGTGATGTGGATTTGTTAAGTGTTCATTAAAAAACTTGTAAAAAGGTAAAACAAGAGGGCCATGATGGCCCTGAATCGCTCACCTGACTCATTAAGATCAGATGAAAACTATGACCTCTATTGTCTACACAATGTTTTTCTATGATTTGACCTAGTGACCTAGTTCCTGACTCTAGATGACCCAAATACAATCCCAATCCAGATTTCATCAAGAAAAACATTCTGACCACAGTTCATAAATATTGGATGAAAACTGTGACCTCTATTGTCAACACAAGGTTTTTCTATTTATTTGACCTAGATTTTTACCCCAGATGACCCAAATACAATCCCACCCAGATTTCATCAAGAATTCTGACCAAATTTCATAAAGGTTGGATGAAAACTGTGATCTCTAATGTCTACACAAGGTTTTTCTATTATTTGACCTAGTGACCTAGTTTTTGATCCCAGATGACCCAAATAAAATCCCAACCCAGATTTCATCAAGATAAACATTCTGAGCAAATTTCATAAAGATTGGATGAAAACTGTGACCTCTATTGTCTACAGAAGGTTGTTCTATTATTTGACCTAGTGACCTTGTTTTTGACCCCAGATGACCCAAATACAATCCCAAACCGGATTTCATCAAGATAAACATTTTGACCAA
The DNA here is from genome assembly GCF_020536995.1 of Dreissena polymorpha. NCBI lineage: Eukaryota > Metazoa > Mollusca > Bivalvia > Myida > Dreissenidae > Dreissena > Dreissena polymorpha. The sequence goes on from NC_068356.1 coordinate 35,097,078, forward strand.
ATTTCATCAAGATTGGATGCAAACTGTGACCTCTACTGTCTTCACAAACAAATTGTTGACGGACGGACGCACGGACACACGCAGGCACGCACAATGGACGCCGGACATCACACGATCACATAAGCTCACCATGTCACTTCATGACAGGTGACCTAAAAATATGTGTCGGAGATAAACATGAACAGTTGTGGTTAAAATCGCATAGAAACAAGGGCTGTTTGTAAAACATGCATGCCCCCCTATATGGGCTATAAGTTGTAGTAGCAGCCATTGTGTGAATACGTTTTTTGTCACTGTGAATGGTGGTGGTGGTGGTGGTGGTGGTGGTGGTGTAGTAGTAGTTATAGTAGTAGTAGTAGTAGTAGTAGTAGTAGTAGTAGTAGTAGTAGTAGTAGTAGTAGTAGTAGTAGTAGTAATAGTAGTTGTAGTAGTAGTAGTAGCAGTAGTAGTAGAAGTAGTAGTAGTAGTAGTAGTAGAAGTAGTAGTAGTAGTAGTAGTAGTAGTAGTAGTAGTAGAAGTAGTAGTAGTAGTAGTAGTAGTAGTTGTAGTAGTAGTAGTAGTAGTAGTGGTAGTAGTAGTAGTGGTAGTAGTAGTAGTGGTAAAAGTAGTAGTAGTAGTGGCAGTAGTAGTAGAAGTAGTAATGGTGGTGGTGGTGGTGGTGGTGGTGGTGGTGGTGGTGGTGGTGGTGGTGGTGGTGGTGGTGGTGGTGGTGGAGTAGAAGTAATAGTAGTAGTAGTAGTAGTAGTAGTAGTAGTAGAAGTAGTAGTAGTAGTAGTAGTAGTAGTAGTAGTAGTAGTTGTAGTAGTAGTAGTAGTAGTGGTAGTAGTAGTAAAAGTAGTAGTAGAAGTAGTAGTAGAAGTAGTAGTAGTAGTAGTAGTAGTAGTAGTAGTAGTAGTAGTAGTAGTAGTAGCAGTAGCAGTAGCAGAAGCAGTAGCAGCATTACAAGACCAATACTTAAGAATGATCAAATGGGAAAAGGTAACCTAGCACTGGCAGTAAATATGGGGCTCATTTACAGGTCAGATTTGGAATCTCTGCTGTAAAATGAGATTTTGAATGAATTAAAGGGAGGCAAATCTGTAATAAAAAGAACATGCATAAACCGTAGTTGTTTCCCTTGTTTGAACCATGCTTAATCCTTACAAGTTTGGAAAGAATTGGATGAAAAATTTGGACTTTATTGCATAAACACCATTTTCTCAATTCAAGGGGAGGTAATTCTGTACTTCATGGACCAATAATGCTCATTTTTTGTAGGGTTCGTGTCCTCATTGATATAAAGACACTGTGCAAATTTGGAAAGGATCGGACAAAAAATGTGGAAGTTTTTGAAAGTTTTCACAAAATAGGCAAAAACGAATAAACATGCAAAGTTCAACGAGCTCCTGCGGCCATGTTTTTTGACGAATCAAATTTCTTTGAACAACTTTTTCAGGGGAGCCTTCAAAGGTCATCCCTGTGAAATTTTTTGAAAATCTGATAAGCGGTTTCTGACAAGAAGATTTTTTAAGGTTTTTACCATATATGGTCATGGCGGCCATCTTGGTTATGTGATCAATTTTTTTTTTTAACAATTCTTTTGTCCCATGACCTAGGGATGCTCCACATGAAATTAAGTTGAAATTAGTAGAAGAAGATGTTTACAAATTGTTTACAGACAGACAGACAGACAGACAGACGGACGGACGGACGGACGGACGCCGGAAGGTGAGTGATCACAATAGCTCACCCAGAGCTATCGCTCAGGTGAGCTAAAAAAAGTATAAAAGCTTTGTAGCAAGGAATATTGATGTGTAATTTTAAGATAAAATGGAGGTATGATGATGTGGGTGTATAACGAGCATGTATAACAGCCGTGTTGTGATCAAAAATGATGTAAAATGAAACTTGTCGTTTCTGGATAAACAGAGTTTGGACCTCCTGAGTCAAACACTAGGTTTATGTAAATATCAAATGAAGTAAAGCAAAGTGTAGAAAGCAGTATTCATGATAGACAAGGCATAAGTTTGGTTTAACCAATAATACAGACCTTCTATATTAGTCTAAGTACAAAACAAGGTCAAAGTTGTTCGCAAAATGAGGTCTGAAGATGTGCATGCATCAACAGTGTTCATAGATAATATTCACGCAAGTACAAAGCTTTGTAACAAGCAGTATTGGTGTTAGGCGAAACGTGTCATCATGGGTTGATCTACATTTGGCCCTTATGAACCAGTCTCAGTATAAAGTAGGTCAATGTCAAGGTCAAAATTGAGGTCAGGTGATGAGGGTGTGTTAAAATGGTGTCTTGAAAGTGCTCATGAAAAGAAGGAAGTTCTGTAGGAAGCATAAACAGGTCATTTTAAAATAACCTCTTACCGAGAAAAGAAACAGACAATCTAACAATGTGAGGAACAAACAAAGAGGCCAATTTATTAATTACCTCTGTGCATAATAAAATTAATTATTAATTGTAAACATGTTTGAAATATTGTACAAAATTCTTAACACAACCAAGAAGCATGTCCCACTAGTTTTAACCTAGTTATTTAACATGTCTGTATTTAATTCCTTTGGCTTACATGGACATCGTCCAAAAGTTCTTGGTGTCTTTTGCAAGAACATGAGAAGTCTCCCTGTGTAGGGATCAAACCTGGTTAAAAGGTTGAAACTATATCTTTACACCATTCTCAACTAATTGAACCATTGATTAAAATATCTACAAACTTACTTGCACTTTTCTTTGCTGCGCTTCAGAGAGGGATGCTGACCTCTGGCTACCAACAAGACTTGACATCTGCTCCCTCCTTAATTGTGCACGACCCCGACCTGGCTTGCCACTCTTCACCTGAAATGTGTTGAATATTACAATAATGAAGCATTATTTCTGTTACTGTTTCCATGTTCCACATACTTTCTGACTGGAAACATAATGATTATTCTGCTAAAGCTTAAATTTCAATAGAACTGTTTAAATTACATGATAACATGTGTGATTAAAACTGAAACAAGAGGCAATTTTTTGTAAAAGTGATAATGTTTAATACTCGTCCATCAGTGTTTATTTCTCAGCGATTTGTGCAATTTTATGTGGAATTGTGTCAAATTGTTCATAAAGCCCTCAAATGAGGAAACAAAAATGTGTTGTCAAAAATAGTGCCAATTTGTCAAAAAAAGGTTTGGCCATAAAGTCATAAAGTGATAATTAAAACCTTTATATTGGGATCAATGACAAATCATCTGAAAAATATAATGTCTTTTGTATTGAAATAAAAAGCTATATTATCTTTGAAAACGTTCAATGGTAACCCCAACAATTTATTGTCTACAAAATAGTTGATAACTAGCTTTTGCAGTTATGCATAAAACATGTTTACCAACATTTAAAAATGTATGTGTGTATTGGTGGGGTCTTTTTGTGATATTGATTTACCTTCTTAAACTTTTATATTTGTATAAGAATAATTATTTTCATATTGATAAGTTTTGATTGCAATACTTTTCTAAACCTTCTTAAAGGTATAACATTTTTTTCTTTAAGTAAAACGTTCTCGTCTTCACTTTTAACATAAAATGGTAACCTCAATAAACAAGAGCACCGCATAACAGGTGCCAACGCTCGGCTGCCGGTGCATTTTTTAATAAATGAAAGCTTGTAAGATTTTTTGATTTTTTTTAGAGGTCACAGTGACCTTGACCTTTGACCTAGTGACCCAAAATGTGGGTGAGGCGTGTAGAACTCATCAAGTTGCAGCTACATATAAAGTTTCAAAGTTGTAGGTGTAAGCACTTTGATTTGTATAGCCAATGTTCAAAACCTTGAAAAAATGTTAAGGTTTTAGCACGACGCGGACGGTGGACGACACGATGAGCTGGCTATGACAATACCTCGGGTTTTCTCAGAAAACAGCTGAGCTAAAAATGGTCTATTAGACAGTTATAAAAATGCCTTTGCAGTAATTTAACAAACAAATTTTTTCCTACATTTATAAAAGTCCGTGGGAATTTCAGAAGTCATGTTGCGATATTGATCTACCCTCAATCTACCCTCAAACTATTTGATTTCCTTTTGTATGATCGTAATTGTTATAGATTTGACATATTTTATTGTCACATGATATGCTTGTAACGGATTGAATGTTCACGTCATTGATGATTGCAGTGAATATTTATTATGAATATTAGAGAAGTATATCTAAAACGAAAATCCAGGCCATTTAAAAATCTGGATTTCAGTGATCAAGTTTGATAACCATACCATTAAAACTACCGTATTTCAGTTAGCGAGCGCACAGAAATCATTTTGGATTACCTGGTATTCATGGGCTTAGGCAATCTGACTGTTTAACACAAACATTGTAAACAAGTTTCATGATGATAAGATTTTAACAATAAGTTGAGTAAAGGATGGATATATTTAATTTGACCCATTTTTATAATTCAAGGGCCATAGTTCCGAAGTGCCTCATGCAATCTAGCTTTTTATCAAACTTGGCCTAGATATTATACCCTCAATCATTATCAGTTTTCTGATGATCAGATTAAAACTTTTTTAAATATTAAGCGGACTTTATTCTCTTGGAGGCCACCCTCCAGCCAGCCAAACGCTGCCTGCCACAGCTGCTCTTATAATAGGACCTGTTTCTTTTCAGTTAAATAAAAAGTATACTTCTTGATTTTGTGAAATCTTCCAATGGTCAACACACAAAAATGATGTGATCATCACTCTCCATGGTAAGACCATAACTATCATGAAATTATAATTGAAAGTTCAGCTGACTTACAAAAACAAGATGTGTTTGTGAAACACAATGTCCCCTTATATGACGTTTGACCTTGTTGGATGACCTTGACCTTGTGAAGGATGACCTTGACCTTGACCTTTCACCAATCAAAATGTGCAGCTCTATGAGATACACATGCATGCCAAATATCAAATTGCTATCTTCAATATTGCAAAAGAATTCATAAAATAAGCGATTTGGGCCACATATATTTGACCTCTGCAGGGGTGTGATTGAGGCAAAGTCAGAGGGGAGGAAAATTCTGTTGACTGATTTTGACTACGCGAATGGCGCGCATAACGCAATGACAAACATAAAAACAGACATTAAAATAAACAACTTTTTGAACTTCATAACAATATTTCTTTATAAAAACCTGTTAAACTTCACATTTAACATACTGAGGATGCAAAGTAAACAGTTAAGTAAGTATTTATTGTGATCAATAGCAGCAGTTTTTTAATGTATTGAATGACAGTTAAGAGACTGAATATAAACAAACACACTTGAGTGTTCTTCTGGTGTTAATGATGTATTAATTGAGTTAAATTAATATATTTAATTTGTTTACCTTTCAATATCTTGCATTTCACATCTTCACTCAGTTCAAAGCTATTTCAGTTAACTGAACAGCATGACAAACATAATAAAGCAGAATATGCATATGAATCTGATTATACACAGACCCACATACATATAAAAATCAAATCATGTTTGTCTATTTCCATGTTCGAACGATACTCTCTAAATTGTTTTACTTCGCGAGTAGACTACACTCCAATTTGCAAACACTAGTTTCCGTGACACAAATTCAGTGGGCACATTTCCTAACAAAATATTTGTTGCTTGTATCTAAAACGTAGTCTTTTTTTTTACAAACACATTTCATTATTCCTATCAGACTAGGTGATGTCAGTCGTTTATTCGATTGCTATTTGTTATTTCAATAATCTTAATTTTCTCTTCACAACGGCGCCATTTGCAAAAACAAATCACAAAGCGCATTTTAAGAACACGATTTTAATTGGAAGATTGGGAAACAACAGCCAATTATATGGCTCGTTTTAAAAATGCTTAGGCAGAATCTACCAGTGGAAAATGCGGAGAGATTTCGCGGGCCGCGGATATTTTGGGCCGCTTATGAAATACGTCCGCGGGATCGGTGGTAGCCCCTCTCCCCCACATTTTTTAAAACGAATTTACGCAAATCTCAGAAGTGACATCCGGGACAACCCGATCCGCGGAAATCCGCGGAAAAATCACACCCCTGGACTCTGACCTTGAAGGATGACCTTGACCTTGACCTTTCACCACTGAAAATGTGCAGCTCCATGAGATGCACATGACATGCATGCCAAATATCAAGTTGCTATCTTCAATATTGCAAAAGTATTTATAAAATAAGCGATTTGGGCCACATATATTTGACCTCTGACCTTGAAGGATGACCTTGACCTTTCACCACTCAAAATGTGCAGCTCCATGAGATACACATGCATGCCAAATATCAAGTTGCTATCTTCAATATTGCAAAAGTATTCATAAAATGAGCGATTTTGGCCACATATATTTGACCTCTGACCTTGAAGGATGACCTTGACCTTTCACCACTCAAAATGTGCAGCTTCATGAGATACACATGCATGCCAAATATGAAGTTGCTATCTTCAATATGGCAAAAGTTATTGCAATATGTTAAAGTTGACGCAAACAGACAGACCAACAGACAGGGCAAAAACAATATGTCCCCCACTACTATAGTGGGAGACATAAAAACATTTTATAGAAAGAGAGTGACTGTTGATGGTTACTATGCCTTTATGAAAGTACCTCCATCCTTCTGACCATAGCTACCAATGGAAGCCTGGGCACAGTTCTGTGACTTTTTGCAACTACATCCACGCGTCTTCGTCCATGGCAACAACAAAGAGTCTCTTCCGCTTGCTCAAACTGTGTTAACTGAAACTAGAGCTTTGTCAGAGACGTGACAAATACCCCCACATGCCGCATTGACACATAATATTTTGCATGTCGTCTTCACAAAAAACAGCGGACACCATGCTCAATTTTTAAAACGCACTAAGTGACCCCTTGACCTAGTTTTTGACCCAGAAAGGCCCATGTTCTAACTTGGCCTTAAGATCATCTCCATAAAACTTCTGACCAAGTTTGGTGAAGATCGGATGTAAACTACTTGAATTAGAGAGCGGACACCATGCTGAATGTTAAAAAACACACTAAGTGACCCCGTGACCTAGTTTTAGGCCCGGAATGGCCCATGTTCAAACTTGTCCTAGAGATCATTTCGATAAAACTTGTGACCAAGTTTGGTGAGGATTGGATGAAAACTACTTGAATAAGAGAGCAGACAACATGGTGAGGTTTAAAACCCACCAAGATACCCAGTGACCTAGTTTTTGACCCGGCATGACCCATTTTCAAACTTGACCTAGACATCATCTAGATACAACTTCTGACCAAGTTTAGTGAAGATTGGATGAAAACTACTTGAATTAGAGAGCGGACAACATTGTGATGTTTAAAACGCACTAAGTGACCCCGTGACCTTGTTTTTGTTCCTGCATGACCCATATTCAAACTTGCCCTAGACATTATCAAGATACAACTTCTGACCATTTTTGGTGAAGATTGGATAAAAACTACTTGAATAAGAGAGCGGACAACATGGTGAGGTTTTAAAACACACTAAGTGACCCAGTGACCTAGTTTGTGACCCGGCATGGCCCATGTTCAAACTTGACCTACACATCGTCTAGTTACAACTTCTGACCAAGTGTGGTGAAGATCGGATTTAAACTACTTGAAATAGAGAGCAGACACCATGCTCAATGTGTAAAACGTACTAAGTGACCCTGTGACCTAGTTTTTGATCTGGCATGGCCCATGTTCGAACTTGGCCTTCAGACCATCTAGATAAAACTTCTGACCAAGTTTGGTGAAGAATAAGAGAGAGGATACCATGCTGAATGTTAAAAAACGCACTAAGTGACCCCATGACCTAGTTTTTGACCCGGCAAGGCCCATGTTCGAACTTGGCCTAGACATTATGTAGATACAACTTCTGACCAAGTTTGGTGAAGATCGGATAAAAATTACTTGAATTAGAGAGCGGATACTTAATACGGACCGACAGACAGACAGACAGACCGATCGACAGACAAGTTCACTCCTATATACCCCCCTAAACTTCGTTTGTGGGGGTTTAATAAATACAAGGTCAATTATTGGTAGTTGCATGTACATTTGTAAAAATAAATTGATAAATAAATAAGAAATATTATTTTTTAGTCTTCAATAATTTAACAAAAACCGTTCAGAAAAATACCCCCAATTAAAAGTCAAGCGATGAGTAAAAAGAATTACCATGATCTTGTCCTTTACCCCATTGGAATCAAAAGCTAAGTATACATGTTAGTTATCTAAACACAAAACATCAGCACATCTCGCTCAACAATAAAGTTATAATACAAAACTTTTTTTTTTACATTTAGTAACTCTGACCTTAAATGAAACCCAAATAGCCCCAAATGAATCCTAAATGCTTGGTCTGCATAATATTTATTGGTGTTTTACAAAGATTGCTATTTTGGGTTAAGAAAGAATTTGGACCTTCTAACTGAGTCTAAGTAAAACGTATGTAAATGTCAAGGTCAAAATTAAGTAAGGTGATGTGACTGTGTTGTTTAAAGACATGATCCAAGCAAGTGGCAAAGCTTTGTAGGAAGAATCATAGTGGCTAGAAAGGTTTACGTATGGATGGCCAGAAAACTGGCAGATCAATAGGTATGTATCTCATGGCATCTTTAGATGCTGGGGGAATACCAAGTGTAATCTTTAACAAAATAAAAACCCAACCTCATTCATTTTTTGGAAAAAGTGTCTGAGATATAACATTATTCCCCTTGCTTCAGAAATATTAATTAAGGGCATTCAAAAGTGTAGACTGAGAATCAACCTAAAAAAAGAAAACAGAGGATTTTGCAAAATCACTGTAACAAACTAAAATTTCCCAATTGCTTTAAAAAAATCCAATTGAATGTTTCCACACAAAAATCTTCAGTAAACATTTAGTTACTTCCCATATGCAACTTTATGGCCTGAACCAGAGTAAATATAATATTGACAACACTAAATTATCATTTTTTTAGTTTTAATGAGCAAAATATCAAATATAGCAATTTACCAAAGTGAAGACTATACAATGCAAATTTTTACCAGTTTAAGGGTTTTAGTGCAATTTTTTCCCAATTGGGCTGGTACCAGTACTTTTCGCTAAAGGGCACACAAAAAATGCTGTGATATGACTATCCTTGTGATGGGGGCATGGTGTTACCTCCATATCAGGCATCTCTACATCAGACATAGCTTCATCACCCACAAGCAGGGGAACACCTGGGGCTAGAGATGACCAACGGCAAACCTGCAGGGTACCGGTACCAATTATCAGGTAATAATTTATTAATTTTATTTTTTACCTTTTGTTAAGCAGTTTCAGTTCAAAATGTACATCTATTATTCACCATTTTTTAATAACAAATGAAAAGCAAAAAGGCATGTGTAATATTTAGGATTTTGCTAAATCACTTTAACTGCATCTTTCACATATTTATATACGTGCTACATGTACGGGGGATGCAGTGCTCCAGATGGACCTAAATGGAAAGGTGCAGCACACTGCAGCCACAAGGATCCACCATGAGCCCTTCTTATATCAAGTCACATTATTATACAAAAAATAGTGTTTGAATTTTCAATAAGTTAACTAAATCAGTAAATGTTCAACATAAAGTAACTTTTATAATGAAAATACAGTCGAGTTACCATTACCGGATCAGTAGCGTAATAAGGTTGTGCTGGTGAAAAGCAATCAATGTTTGATACTTCTATTACACCAGTTTAATAAAATATTACATGTTCGTTCTGTTACAGCAAAAATTATGTTTTAAAATGCAGACAATATCTTTTTGTGGCACGTTTTTTTTTAAGCGGAATTCATGCTTTATTAACGGATCAGTTGTAGCCATAACGGATCACATGATCAAAATCACTCAGGGGGCATCTCAAATGCTATTTGAACTGTCAAAACATGAAACTTGTAATAGAATACTGTGATTAAAACATTGTATAAAGTTGATATGCAATAAACAGTGGTTATGTTGTGTTTTATACAGTATTTTACATATTGCATGCCATAGAAATAGACATTGCAAAGTCTGCACTAGACTGGAAAATAACCATTTAAACCTGGCCCATTTTATCCACCAATGGTAGTTTCATTCCGTTAATATCAATTGCTATGTGATTTTTAAAGGATTATCAATAGGTCAGCCTTTTTTAACAGCACATAAGTGGGTTTCTCCACTGAGGCTAGCTAATTTAGAGAAATATATTTTGTTTCACAGTAAATTATTACAGGTATGGATATCTTATAAAACATGATAATATCTAATCATTTCTAATCATCAATATTTAATATGAAACACAAATAAAACATGAAGATAACCATCTTTTTAGATCATTTATTGGAAAAATCATTAAGATTTTCATACAGTTTAGTACATATGCATATATAATCAATGGGACCACAATCAATTAAATATAAATCATCATAGACAACAGAAAATTTTAAGCAAGCAAAACAAAACTAATACAACTGAACACACAAACGTAAAATACAATCACAAGATACAAAAATATCAATGTAAAATAGTATCACATCATACAAAACATCGATCATATAATTATATTAAATACGATGACAAATTGAAACATGTACATGTTACAATTAAAAGAATTAACTTACTGATTCTGAAAAGTAACATCGTTTCAAATAATTTAAAAGAGTTAGGACTTATTAAAAAAGCTGATTGTTATAATGACTACACTTGAATGACTCAGTTGAATAGAAAACTGAAAGCATCAAATGATAAAAACTTATGACTTATTTAAAATGCTGCACAGTAAGTAGGCTCTTTCAAAGACACAGGTTCGCAAATAATTTTGATACTGATGCCTGAAAGGTTTGAATTACAGTCTTGGTCTTATAACATATATTTTTGGTATTTTTTTTACCAAAGGTTGCAATAAAAATGAATTTACTTATCTACGAAAAATAGCACACACCATAGCTAGGTGTAAATATCTAAGCATTTCAAATATTGAAGGACAATTATATTAGTACTTATGTTATGTATAGGTTACACATACTAGAGACTTTATATCATACAATGAAGGATAAAAAGAATGAAACTTATCAAAGAATTGATAATTGCATAGTTTGCCTCAAACATATCGGAACGTGCTTCAATTAGACTGGCAAAAGTGCTGTCTGCATCATCAACAACATATCAATGAGATATGACAATGTCTCATGTGGCGTAGGCCATGGTGGGAAGCTTAGAAAAGGCTCTCTTGTAACAATCACATGCATCGAGTCCAAAGTCCAATATTCTAAAAAAGCAGCCAGACAATGTGCCTGGAATATGGCTTACAGGCAAGCCAGCAATATCTTACAATCTCAAATGCCTTTTATAAACTGTAGATATTTAATTAATTAATGTCAGGGATCTACACAAGACAGGCATTTTTATCATTAATAAACATGTTAACCCTAAATAACTGAATTGTCAATCAGGATAGTTGCTGGAATGCATTGATGTGATGAAAGTGCTTGAGTATAAACTGGTGGCTGCAACTAAACCCTTAGCCTCTTCAGTGGCTACCTGAAACAGACAAACACATATACTTGTAATAATCAATATAAATACTAGTTTTGTAAAAAATGAATTATACCCAAACACTTCTTAGCCATGTTCAAGGACAAGTATACCTCAGGAATGTGTGGGGATGAAACATGTCCTTCACATCTACAATTCATGGTGATTACATATTTGAAGTTTCAATTTAATATGTTTGGAAATGTGAAAGAAATTCACTACACATACTACTAACATTTTATGCCCACACCCAAACAAGAGTTTGTTTTTGGCAATATATTTAAATTAAACAGTTAATGTTGATGCTGATAAAAAGTTGCATGTGAAGGCCTACATCGATATCATACAAAACATCTGTTGTACACATCCACTATAAGTATTTTTTTTATTGATGAAACCATTTTCAATCTATAAATCTATTGACTAATATGCATTTTTAATTAATGAATGCGCAGTATGTTTATCAGAATTATGTATGTATGTATCATAAATAGTAAGCTCTTATTTTTTTAAAAATGTCCAGAACATAAGATTTAATATTCCCTTACAGCCTTAACACTAATTTGTATGTCAGTAACAAAATTGGATGGCTTTTCAAACGTTTGAGAAAGGCCCTTATACTCATGTAAACAGGACACGCTTGATCCGCTATTGCCCTAATTCTTCATTCCCCTTACGGTGGTGCAGAATCTTAAAAACGAAACAAAACTGAAATGTTTTTTTTCAGGCAGAACGACTACTAAAGGGCCTTTAAATATATGCATATACTTCTTACTTACCAACATAGTCATAAAATGTGGCTGCGCTAAATGTCCAACCTCGTCTCGAAACGAGAAATGATAACTATTAATCGTGATATCCATTCTTGAATATCAAAGTGATCCGCTATTAGTAATGATCCGTTAATGGTAACTTGACTGTACCAGAAATATCAACCATGAAGTAACCATACAGTGGTTTTTTTCACCTATAGGGGAATGGTGGCGGGCCCGTCCAAAGATGGAAAACGCATTGTTTTTTTAAGACAGGGGAAAATAAAAAATTCTCTCTTTTATATGTTATGATATTTATTAGGAAGTGGCTATAGGTACGAATCCGTACCTCTAGAATCTGGTTCTAGAGGTACGGATCCGTACCTCTAGAATCTGGTTCTAGAGGTATGGATCCGTATCTCTAGCCAAATCACGTGGTTTTTGCTACAGGTACGGACCTCATGTTTTCACATATTGTGTGCCCTTTTTCATAGTTAAATTGTTCCACACTTATGTCAGACCGATAACAACAAAGTATGTACCATAATTTTAAATGAAATGCACTTTATACGTTCGGCGGGACTCGCAGGGTTTTTTATCTTATTTTGGGGAAAGGGCCTGGCCTTTTTGAGGGGAAACATAATCGTGCGAAATGCTGGATTTTGGGGGGAAAAATCACGCGAAAGGCCGGATTTTGGTGAAAATAAGGAAAGTATTAAATAATCAATTTAACATATTTTGCTGTTATTAAAACAAATTCAAGGCAACAGATAATTTAATTATGCAAAATGTTATATTTTCCACACTGGATCAGGTAAACTTATGTATTTAAAGTTTAAAAAAAAAAAAAAAAAATTAGGGGACGGACAAAAATGAAGTCTGGGGGAAAATTTACCTGCTGAGGGGAACAAAAAATCTGAGGGGAAAGGGCCGTTTTTTGGCGGGTCCAAAAGAAGGAAAAAAAGCCCTGACTCATTTGTTTACATTGTTCAGGTCAGCGATAATAAACGAGGAATGGTGAATAGTATAATCTATTACTGCTACTGCAGTGAAAGCGTTGTCGTATCACGGATGGGAGAGCTTTCATATAATAACTTTAATTATTTGCATAAATTGCTGATTATTTAGAACTTCAAGATATTAAAATGAACAAAGGCAAACATTACACGTGGTAAGACCTTACAACTTCGGTCGTTTGCACATGCATGCATTTAGCTTGTCAAACTGTGAAACATCTACCAAACTGAAACAATGACCGTTTTCCACGTGTTAGTATTTGCCTTTATGGAAGTTACTTTTTACAAACAATTTAAGCTAAGTGTGAACATTTAATTGTCTTCAATAGGACCGACAATGTCTTTAATGTGCTTTATAAAATGCGTTAGCGCATTTTTGGAAATGTTAATTATCTTTTATTACAAATTGAGTGCAATATGAGTACATACCAGCATACAGTACCGTATTTAACTCCCCGACAATATGTACACGTTGTCATTTGAGAGTCGGGGAAAAATTTCCCTCTTTTCTAAGTCTGCAAAGTAAATTAGAACAATATCAAAGTGCTAACAAAATTCAAATGTACAGACGCAGTTCATGTAGTCTTGCAGCTGCTAAAAGTAGGTGTCCAAAAATAGAGTGTTCAAGGAAGTAATAAAATATGGGGAATTAACATACAGTTGCATAAATGGCCGGAAGCAGTTTAAGGCACGCTGAACCGGTGCTCGCAACCAAAGGTAAGTGTCACTTACTGAAATTGTCTGATACTTTATAGGATAGGTGCCATACGGCATATGATATATTGATATTATATGATATGACGATGTTGATATAATAAGATGTAATTTTATATGATGATGATTTGACATGACGTGACGATACTAATGATATGTAATGATTATGATGTGATGTGACAACGATATGTGTCATACGTTATTTTCCTATATTTGCGTGCGCAATTGGATTTTCCATTTTATTTTGTATGTAACGGGATCTTCATAAATTGTCGTATGACAGATTATTAGATTCTTATTAATTTATGGCTCTATACGTCCATCTATTATCTGTCTTTATATCATATTGCTTAATTTATGAATATTATTTCTACCATTTTTCTGGTTCAGTGAGCGCTAAGCGCTAATACTCTCGGTTGCATGAGACACGTAAATAACTTTAAGTCGACGTAAGACAGCCAATTTTATTCTCTGAAATAATATCAGAACAACTCTGTATAATATATCAAAACAACATAAATATCTATCATTAGTTCATGTATTAAATATTCCTATAACACGGTGCCTATACCACGTGACTTTTTTAAGATCTGTGTTGGCAGAATAAAGTGCGACTCAGTTAACCTTTTAATGATGTCTTTTGAAATATTTCACCATTTTTAATGCGATAAAGTTGGGAGCCTGCTTATTTGTGAGAGTTTTCTATGGGTATCATGATCTTTTTAAACAAATAAGTATTTTTTCAGCAAAGTGCAACCGCGCTTCCGTAATATGAATTCCCCACACTGAGCGGACATTTTTCTAACCGTTCAATCGCGCGGTCTCACTTTACTGACACTATACTTATTTGTTTAAAAAGATCATGATACCTATAGAAAACTCTTAAGAATGAGCAGGCTCTCCAAATTATCCCATTAAAAATGGTGAAATATTTAAAAAGAGATCCTTAAAAATGTTAACTGGGTCGCGCTTTATTCTCCCAATACAGATCCGAAAAAGTCATGTGGTATAGGCACTGTGTATAACTTCATAAATTAAATGCATGATGTGAACTTCAAAATGAAAAATGTGCTTACAAAAATGAGAAGTGCTCTGAGAAAATGGGGCTTAACGCAAGTGTGTAAAACTGTTAGCGATTTGATAGCTTGTTATCAGAAAATAAACTGCACAATTCCTTACATACAAATAAGCGTTTCTAAAATTATACAATAAAGATTAAAAATTATGTTTATTGAAATTAATTCATATTATGTTAATTAGGATTAATTAAACAATTTCGGGTGGTGTCGCATGAATGTCTGAAACCCGTATTCTCCACCAGGTTGTCATGCGTTATTTTCCTATATTTTCGTGCACAATTGGATTATCCATAAATAATTTCATTGTGTAAACTGTTGTGTATATCAGGATCTTAAATAATTGTTGTTTGACAACAAATTATTAAATTCTTAATAATTACTAGTTCTACACATATATTCTTTTCTCACTTATATTTCTCATTTATAAAAACAACTTCTGTCAATATTAAAGCATTTCCAAATTGCAATGATATTAGATCAGACAATTAAAGTTCAACACATGTGTATCTACAACCTTCAAATGCATACATTTTTTCTTTTATTCATTTACTAATCTCTTAATTAAATTACTTCCATTTTCATTTACAAATCTCTTAAAATTTATATTTTTATTCATTAAACTGTCTATTTATCCTTATTTTATAGATTTTATATTTTCTTTACTTTCAGACTTTTTTTCAAAATTAAGGGCCATAGACAAGAGCGCCTCCATATGACATGGTGTGGTCTGGATGTAGTCTGACAAAAGTGCAATTATTCATTTAAAAAATATACTTGTTATAATTATTATGTTGCACCTCATATGGTCACTATGTCAGACTATAACTGAAAGCTCTCCCATCAGTGAGACGACAACGCTTTCACTTAAGTAGCAGTAATAGATTACACTATATACAATAACCGGTGTTTCTTGGTTATTATCCCTGACCTAAACAATGTAAACAAACGAGTCCCGCCGAGCGGAAAAGTGCATTTCATTTAAAATTAGGGTACATGCTTTGTTATTATTGATCATACATAAGTGTGGAACATTTTAACTATGAAAAAGGGCACACACGGGAGGTCAGTACCTGTAGCAAAAACCCAGTGGTTTGGCTAGAGGTACGGATCCGTACCTCTAGAACCAGATTCTAGAGGTACGGATCCGTACCTCTAGCCACTTCCTAGAATACACATGTATGTATGAATGTAATATTCACAGCTGAATGTCTCTGTCCTTTTTAAAAAAAAATATATATCAATGATTTTTTCAACATTTCAAAAAAAATATAAAAATTCTTCTGGAGGGGATTTTTTCTACAAAATAGGGGGAAAATATATACTCTTTCTTGAGGGGAAATGGGGCCGAATATCGGCCCCGAAATTGCCATAAAAACACTGATACAACACATACTAAGTTGGAAATATGCAATGGGGAGAGTATAAACTCGTTGGATGAAGTGCCCTTTGGACAAAAAGCATTCTGCCATTTTTCGAGCAGGAGCACAAGAATGAATCAATCAGTACTATCCGAAAGTAAAATTATCCAAAAACACTTACATCTTCTGCCATAAGTCTAGAATTACTGTTTTAAAATCTTACTAAAGAGCTGTATTTAAATAGAGATTAAATAAATAGTATATTCTAGCACAGCAATATTTGTTATTCATATTTATCTGACACTTTTTTGTACGATTAACATTTTGTTGTCCGTAGACAGCTTTTGCGCAACGTTGTTTCCCTTGCATAGGAGTTGGTTGCATGTAGCCGGGGTTAACGTTCACCCCAAAATATACTTGCTTAAAAAATAAATTTTATCATTTCATGGGGTTTATTAGTTATCGATGAATCGGATGATCATACACATAATAAATGGATGCAGGCAGTGGTGAATATCTTATCTGAACACGTTGTTTGTTTTTGTTATATTTGATGTCTAAACGATTTTAATTTAATTATTAAATTAATAAAAAAAATATTGCAAGTGTATTAGACTTGACAACTTGTCCAATTTAAAATTGTAGTAATTTGTAGGCAGCAGTGTACCCAACAATGTCTGCAATTTAAAGAAGTTAAGGACTCAAAATAAAGGTTCATTTTGTTATTCCGTTTTTAGATGATTCGGACAAACCTGTCTCTCATCAGGGAAGTATTTTCAAGAGATTGACTAGGTAAGGAACATCACTACTCAGTGATTAAAGAATAAAATGACAAGTAAAAGAATGTTACAAAAAAAAATATGTTTAATGTATTTTATTATGTGTTGTCAGTAAAGGTTCACAGTTTTAAAGGCAGTTGATAACAGATCAATTGGTGAAATGAAAGTAACTCTCATTGATTAAAAAACCTCACACTTTAATTGTATCAACAAGCAAATAACACTCTTGGCTAAGATAATAGTTACACATGTTGGTTCATGAATAGATTATCATTATTTGAAATGGGTAAAATAATAAAGCATTTGTTACGCATTTTCTCTATACTAAACGCTGCATGGCATAGTAGTGGTAGTGCATTAGCGTTTGCTTCAATAGGTCCCGGTTCAATCCAGGGGACAGAAATATTTTAATTTTGTATTCAACGTTTTTTGTGCTCTTATAATGATTTAATACTATTCAAAACATTATAAATTTGTTTGCAAACATATTAACTAGTAATGGCATTAAAAAACAAACAGAATCGGTGAACATCGGTGAACAGTTGAAGTCCCTCAAAATAATCATACACACAAAACGTATGTCTTACCTTGAGAAGGCAGTCATATTTACAAAGTAAATTGAGCAAAACACTATCAACATTTTTCCTTTTAAAATGATTTTTTATTGCAGTCCATTTCAGAACTTGTTTAAAAGAGAAAAATTGCCATCCATTTCCTGGGACCCATCAGATATTTATGATTTTACCCACACAAACCGGGGTCTGATGATTATCATTAACAATGAGCACTTCAAGAGCCATGGCCCCAGACCCGGGACTGATGTTGATGTTGAGAACCTGAAGTCCACATTTACAGATCTTGGATTTGATATGCAGATTCACCATAACAAGACTTACAAGGAAATGATGAAAATATTTAAAAGCGGTAGGCATGTAAAGTAATAGATATTGTACAGAATGTTTTGATGACAATTATTATATTTATTTCAACAGCTGTATTATAGTATTAGTGCTTTGTCAGTGGATGCTATTGGACATTTTTCATTTAAGTTTAGGCTATATTATGATGTGTATTTGATCCAAAAAGGATAAGTTATTGTCATTGATAATTAGTAATTAAAACTGCTAAAGACATATTCACATTTTTAATGTGTATGAACGTCACAAATATTGAACTCTTATAATCATTTAATGAAAATATGAGTAGCCATTTATAAGTTTGAAAAGGACCTTTTCACAGATTTGTGTAGTTTTGAAATGTGTCAATAAATGTCATTAATCACAGAACTATTACTATTTGAAATCAGAATCTTCAATAATAATGGTACATTGTATAAAGATGAAACTTGTAATTTATTCAAACCCAGGACAGTTGGGAGAAAATATAATATGCTACCTCTTGGCCACTAAAACTTAACTTAAAAGCGTAACATAAATGCTTAGATAGTAATATACATTTTTTCAAAATTATAGATGAAAAGAGTCACAATTTTCTTATTGTTACATTGATTTTGTTTGATGTTAATCAATTAACAAAAAACAATATGTTGGACATTTTTCTAAGTCTGAGTGTTATTTTGCTTGTTTTATTAATATGTAAGTATTCTTTTTTGAATGTGTGAAATAAATTTTGGTAAAATTATCATTTTTATAATCTGTGATCAAAAGCCCTTAGAAATCATGATTAATATGTATATTGTTGAGAAACATGATATCCTTAATATGAGCTAGCTTTAATGCAATTATTATTTAACTTCTTTCTCAGCTGCAAAGAGGGACCACAGTCAGTCAGACTGCTTTGCCTGCATTGTATTGTCTCATGGGGATGAGGTTCGAATGATTGACAAACACAGACCAGACCAGCTGGAGAGACTTGATGTCATCTATGCAACGGATGGCATTATGTTTACCAAAGACATTATTCAACAGTTCAGCGATTTAAAAGTTCCATCATTGGCAAACAAACCACGACTCTTCTTTGTACAGGTAGGTAAAGAAACCAGCAACATACATGTAACCAATTTTCAAAAGGCATTTGGTTCATTTGTTTGAGGATGCAATAGTAATTAACGCTAGATGTATAAATAAAGACACAAAATATACGATTAAGGCTTTTAATAATTAAATTGCACACTGCTATTGTTATAACCAGTTATTTAACCCAACCACTACAAATTAATTGCTGTTGATAAATATGTTCATTATTATCAGAACTACACATGCTTTTTTGCTTTCACATATAATAAAAGGTGACTAATTATATGTATCATAGATGTACATTTTTAACTGAAACTGCTAAACAACAATCAATAAACAAATGAAGTGTATAAAATATTTCCATGCGTATCCTGCAGGCTTGCCGTGGGTCATCTCTAGACTCAGGTGTTCCCCTGCCCGTGGGTGACCTAGACATGCCTGATGGAGAGATGCCGAGGGTGGAGGTCTCACCCTGCCCTCTATACAAGGACAGTCTCATCATGTATGCTACACCTCCAGGTTAGTGCAGAATTTCACGACTAGTTTGAAATTTATAAAAAGAGCACTCTCTCATAAATGAATATGTGCCAAGGCTGATGGTTCACACTGCCCCTTTGTAATTTTTATTTTCATCTTATTAAGTTATTATTAAAAAGAACTTCATTTCTTGTATTTGTTTAACCCGTTATAACTTATTAATTTATTTTTTAATTATACACTATCTTATAAATCAAGCACACACAATAACACAATTGGCAAGAGTAGCATGGGAAAAGATTTACATCACTTCTATGCACAATAAGCCAGGGCATTATATAGAATCTAAGGCATATATGCTGGGATGGAAATGGGAGACAAGTGCCCATTTCTCTAGAAAAGCCCAATACAGCATGCATCTCAAATATCCTATGTCATCCAAAATCCAGCTCCTGGCCTATGTGTGGCTAAGCCTCTAAGCCCTGCAGACTATGTTTGAACTGACAAGAGAAGGAGTGCAGGCAGGTCTCGGATGCCTTAAAACCAGCTGTTTTGGGCAGATGGGGCTATTCATCCTTGGTGGGTAGCTCATCTAGGTTAAGGAACACTCTAATCTTGAACCTCTACTGCGTTGCCGCATACCCATTCATGGGATTTTCTTGAGGAGTCCACCTCGACATCCAATCAGGAGCCAAAGTTCCAAAGGCGGTCTGACCTTGTCTTCAAGTTCATTCTGGCAACTCTTGCAACAAAGCTGGCGCCAAACTATATCATTCTACTGTTCCCTTCGATCTATCAGCATGGAGAGGGGAGTTCTGATGCGTGGGCAACCCAGCATCTCCATACTTTCTCGCCCAGGCTTGCGCCCTAGAGAGGTCACTCCAGCTTTGAATCTGCCAATATATATAGGGCAGCATTTATGGCTAGCTGGGGCACTGTTTTATTGGTTATTCTGTTTTGTATTAAATCATTTAAACATTATCATAACTATACTTCTCTGGGTATAAATTCTATTTACAGTGGAAACCCGATGGCTCGAACTAGCTTGCCTCGAATTTCTGGTTGGCTTGAACTCTCCTAGAAGCATTGATTTTTTATTGCTATATATTCATATAATTTTTTGTTTGATGGCTTGAATTCGCAAGGGTGAAATTATTTGATGGCTTGAACTGTTTTCACGGTCCCTGTCATAATTTTCACACATTCTTTTGTTTGTTTGGCTTGAACTCACTTTGGGTCGCATGAAGCTGATAATGGATAACGAGGGCTTGATTTAAGACATGCCATAATTACAAACATGTCATTGACTCAATCGTTAATTGATTTGTGTAAAAGATGACATTTGTAAAAAAAATCTGGCCTTTTTTGTAGATGCAGTATTATTATGGCTCGAACGGCTACATCACAACATGTACAATGTCAACAAGATGGAATAGAAAACTTTGTAACTTTGTATCAGTACTACAACTAATAACAGACTAACAAGATGCTATTCTTTAAAAAAAACAATCACATAAATACATGAATTTAATATATGATATGTGTTTGATTGTATGTGTAACTTTTAAAAATATTGATGAATGAGTGTTTCAAAGTGTACATAAAAAATCATAATAATTTTGGACTGCATTCAGACATATATAGAGTTAAACATAATATTCTTCCATATTACAATGTGATATACATGTACACTACTGATATGCCCAATATCATTTCCACAGGCTATTATGCATTCCGGCGCCCTGACACTGGCTCTTGGTTCGTGCGGGCTCTCTGTAAGGTGTTTTCTGACCAGTCACCACGGAAACGCTCTCTCAACCAGCTGCTGACTGCTGTCATCAAGTTGGTGGCACAGGAATACGAGTCCCAGTCTGCAAACTGGAATATTTCTAAGAAAAAGCAGACCCCTTGTTTCCAATCTATGTTGACTAAAGATATTTATTTCAAAGGAAATTGAAATATGGCCCAGCTTTTTATAAATATAGTTTTATTTCAGCCTTAACAGTTATTAAATCAGCTGTTTTCAGAGAAAACCCGAGGTATTGTCATAGCCAGCTCGTCGTGTCGTGTCCGTCGTCGTATTCGCCGTCCGCGTCGTGCGAAAACCTTAACATTTTGTCAAGGTTTTGAACATTGGCTCTTAAATCAAAGTGCTGCAACCTACAACTTTGAAACTTCTTATGTAGCTGCACCTTGATGAGTTCTACATGCCACACCCATTTTTGGGTCACTAGGTCAAAGGTTAAGGTCATTTTGACCTCTAAAAAAAATAAAAAATTCTGACAAGCTTTTAACTATTCAAAACTGCACCCGCAGCGGAGCGTGGCACCCGTTATGCGGTGCTCTTGTTTTATGCTGTTCTGTTTTTTAATGCCATCAGTTAGCTAACAAATACATGTATGTTCTTTTGTTTATGTTAATATTTGTTTACAAGGTTGCCAGATGGACCACACTATGCTTTTCTGATTTACTGATTTTAATTGTTCTTGTTTATTTTTCAAGTTATTAGAATATTGCTGCAAGCACCAAGTTTACTGTGATAGTGCCATGCAGAATTTTGAATATTTGAAGATATATGAAGTGTTTTTAAAACATTATTTATTTACTTTTACTCTCGTTTTACCTTGCCAGCATATGTTTATATATATGTTCATTTTGTACATTATTTATCCTTTCTTGCCAAACTGACCTCTGCATGTATTACAGTTACATTCTGGGAGCACTTTGTTTAAAATATGTTCATAAAATGTCATCACAGAATAGCCAGTACAGTCTGCACAGGCTAATCAAGGACGACACTTTCCGCTTTTATGGAATTTTTTGTTTAAAGGAAGTCTCTTCAACATGGATATCCAGTGTGGGTGGAAAGTGTCCTCCCAAGTTAGGCTGTGCGGACTGCACAGGCTTGTTTGGGAAGACACTTTGCGCATATTCAGTTTTTCCAGGAGTGGCTCATTTGTGTCAGGGTACATGAACCTTACAATAAAACAAAAGGGTATATATTTAGGGTATTTATAGGAATCTTTTGATGAAATGTTCTCAAAATGACACAGTCTCATTAGCAATTGGTATGGAATATAGGTATTTTGGCGACCCCACCAAGGTTCTCACATCTAGGCAGTGGGCCTAACAATTATTGGGTTCCCTGTTCATGTTAAATATTAGAAAATATATAAAAATACATATTTCATTTATATCTTCCATAGATTGTTTCTTCTGAAAATAAATACGAATATATACTTTTGTCTTCTTAAGGATATAAGAATTGGAATACATTTTAGTGATGTCTGTTGTTTTAGCTAATCGGTGCCAATGTATTGTGTCCATTTTAATTTCCTCATAGTATTTGTGTTATGTAAAAAAAATTATTCTTACCACTATGTGTTTCATTATTTTTAATGCTGTCCAATATGTAATTCATTCAGACTTTTATTAGTTATGTCTCTTATAGCAATCTGTATTTGTATTCATATTGTGTAATTTTATTTTTGTATTTATTTACTTTTAATTCTGTAGATATTTTTATTTACAATAATTTTAGCAATCTAGTCTTACTATTTGAGAAGTGTACCATTTCAAGCTAGCAATGTGTATCAGGTGCTTCATTTATTTATGAGTTATTTTACTCTTTTTGTTTTATTATACATGTATGTTGCCATATTATGATAGCAATGCTATAAGTGTTCTAGTATAAGTTGCCAAGGCTTTTTTCAGGGTATATAATTCCAAAACGGAGTATTTAAGAGGAACAAGTCAATGTTGTCACTAAATATGCACAGCTTATTTAAAAGGACTATCTTTGTTTGTTTATACAGTTTCAGACCATTAAGAAATCTGCAACCTATATACTGGTATTCCATAAAGCAGATTTTATTATTATCTTCCCCAAAGGCGGAGGGAGATAGAATTGGTGTGTTCCGTCTGTCTGTCACAAAACTGTTCAGGCCATTATCTCAGAAACTACCGGTAAATAAGATATCAACATGCAAATTCATGGGTGCATGGATATCAATTAGGAGAAGCGCTATGCTAAGAACCATAACCCTACACTTTTTTAAATAAGAGTTATTGCCCCTTCTTGATGATGTATCATCTAAATTTTCAGGGCTATATCTCATATACAATACAATGCTTTAACATGAAACTTCATGGGTGTATTGATATCAATGAGGAGAAGTGCCATGCTTAAGAACCAGAATCCTTCACTTTCTTAAATAAGAGTTATTGCCATTGTTGATTTTGTATGATACTACCGTACTTCAGGGCTATTTCTCAGACAGGAGATTTCAAAATGGAGCGTCATAGGTGGATATGAGGAGAATTAGGATTCTTAATTACAATTACCCTACACTTAATTATATTTTTTAGGATTAAACAGTGTATCAAGGGATTGGAACCCATGCATACTTTTCATTCTTGTGTCAGTGTTGCTTAGTTGCAATCTTTTGTGAGTATGTCATTGGCATATAAATTAATTAAAATAATTAATTTTAAAATAATTGACTTAAGAGTTACAAATTACACATTTTTATTTACAAATTATTTTTTTTATTAACTTTTTTTAATCTTGAAATAAATGTGCCAATGTTATTAAATATCTTTAATGATAGTTGCTATAAGTTTATTCACAAAAAACTTCATGAACTTGTTTTGTAGCTATAAGTGTTCGAGACTTTATATCTTGTATTAACTTACATGTGCTAGTACCCTTTGGTTAAATTTCTTATTGTATAACAAGTGATTTAAATAGAACTGTTTCGCAAGCATGTGCCAACATCAGAGATGTTGTTGTTTTTTTACACATTTGCGTGTATTGTTTGCTATTATTCTAAAGACATACAAAATACAATTTGTTTGTGTTAGTTACTTAATAAGTTGCATGGTGTACATCAATATGCATATAGTAAGATCAAAATATATTTCAATGTTTTAGTTCATTCTATCATTCTACTTATGTTTGTACGAATTTGCATTATACATCAGTTTGTACTTAAGATCAAAGCATGATTGTAAATCATGCTTTAAACTTCTGTCCTATCCATCATAGTGATGTTGTCAGGGGCGATTGTTCTTGATATCAGACAGTATTGTTTGACAATCTGCATATAATGAGTGCAGTTTGATAATTCTGTAGCTCTGTATCTGTTGATAAGCTGTTATCATGTAAGTAAGTTGCATAGTAAGTTGCATTTTCTCTCAAAGGTTTGTCATGTATATAATTTCAGATAACAAGTTTGGTTCAATAGTCATATTACTCCAGTATTTTAAAAAACCTTAAAATGTCTAATAAAACTTTGTCATCAACTCATCCATTGGTTTGTAATCTGACAGAGGAAAAACCGTTTTGAGGTAACCAGAGCACACCATAAGCTTTTTATTAAAGGACTCTGTCCCGTATCATCCGTAATACAGTATTAAACTTGCTTCACTTTCATTCAAACTTGGCCCAGTTTGGTAGCCAGATTAGACTATTAATGTTATATCTTATTTTTCATGAGACCAACCACTCCAAAATGGACTTAATCCATCATATAGGCTTACTTTTTCACCTAATCCTGTGAATGGACATTCATAGTATAATAAACAAAAGGGCATGTTAAGCCTAAAGTTGCTCACCTGAGATACAAAGTAACTGACCAGGTCTGGGCAGCCCAAGTTATCATTAGAACAAATGTTCTGACGAAGTGTCATATAGAGTGAACTATAAATGTAACTTTTCGAGTCCTTTCCTTACAAGGTTTTATAATAGCCATATAAGGGTTACTTCCCTGGTTTTC
Source organism: Dreissena polymorpha (assembly GCF_020536995.1). Lineage (NCBI taxonomy): Eukaryota > Metazoa > Mollusca > Bivalvia > Myida > Dreissenidae > Dreissena > Dreissena polymorpha. The sequence goes on from NC_068356.1 coordinate 35,122,506, forward strand.
TACAGACCATAACTATTTTCGAAGTCATCAAAGATATCATTAAAACAAATGTTCTGACCAAGTTTCATGATGATTTGACAATAAATGTGACTTCAAGAGTGTTGTTAAGTTTTCCTATAGCCATTTAAAGAAAAATACTGCGCCCCCTGGGGCCATGTTTTCCAAGCAACTAAAAGCATTTTGGAAATTGTCCAAGATATCATTTGGACAACTCTTCAGACCAAGTTTCATGATGATTGGGACATAAATGTGGACTCTATAGTGTTAACATGGTTTTACCTTAGCCATATTAGGAAAAATGCCCCGCCCCTTTGCGGCCAAGTTTTTGAACAGACTAGAACCCTTTTCGAACACATCCAAGATATCATTAGAACAAAAGTTTTGACCAAGTTTCATGAAAATCAGACTATAAATGTGACTTTTAGAGTGTTAACAAGTTTTTACTATAGCCATATAAGGAAAAAATCCCTGCCCCCCCTGACGGACATGTTTTTTAACCAACTGGAACTATTTTTGAACTCATCCAGGATATAATTGGGACAAATCTTCAGAGCAAGTTTCATGAAGATCGGAAAATTTATTTGGAATCTAGAGTGTTAACAAGGTTTTACTATAGCAATATTTAGCCATCTAAGGAAAAATGCCACGCCCCCCCCCCCCCCCTGGTGACCATGTTTTTCAAGCAACCAGAACCATTTTCAAACTGCTCCAAGATATCATTGGGAAAAATCTTCTAAACAAGTTTCATGATTATCGGACAATAAATGTGGCCTCTAGAGTGTTAAAAAGGTTTTACAATAGCCATAAGCAAAAATGCCCCGCCATGTTTTTCAACCAACCTTAATCATTTTCGTACTTATCCAAGATATCATTGGCACAAATCTTCGGACCAAAGTTCATGAATATTGGACAATAAATGTGGCTTCTTGAGTGTTAACAAGGCAAATGTTGACGCTGCATGACGCACACAAACAAAAGGCGATCACAAAATCTCACCATGAGCTAAAAATGACCTAGATTGGTGATTAATCAACGATCTAATCTTAATCTAACTTCCAAAGTGTGTGTATGAACATAAGGTCTCAGTTGAAGTAATTGCCGCTTGTTCATGAAAAAAAAATACAAGTCAACAATTGATTTCAGTCCCCATACAGAATAGTCTTAATTTTACTTAGATGGTGTTTATTAACCCTTACCCACTCAGAGTCAAAGTGAACATTGCTATGTGCAAACAGCATAAAACCAAAACAGCCTGTGAGTAACTCGCAGCCTGTTCAGATTTTATGCTGTTTGATGCTTATCAGTATCTAAGGGTTGGAAATGAAGCCTTTAAAACTTGAATCTAGTAAGAAAGGTTTTTAATTAAATTGAATCGCTAAGGGACTACAAATGCATCAAAATATGTATCTATGAGGTAAACAGTTAATTCAAGGTGCATAAATGAGCCATATAGAATCAGGAACATGAGAGTAAGTTCCCTGTACATCGTGAGTTGACTAACAGAAGTAGACTAATCAGCCATCTGTTTTAATTTGCACCTGTAGATTGTCAGTTGACTAAGTATACAGTACACTCTCTGTAAACCGAAGGGTTTGGGGACCGGCCTGATTGTCCGGTTTTCAGAGAGTTCCAGTTTACCAAGAGTATGCATATTGCCGAAATATACATTGTATGCAATATGTACAAAATCATATAAGAATAAAACAAACCATATGCATTTACATGTACCATGTAATAACTGTACTCATGTAAGGTTTATGTTTTAAGCATTCTTCAAAAAATGTGTTTTAATTCGATTAATAGCAAAAAACATTCCATACCGACTTGTTTTGATTAATCCCAAAGTGAGTGTGGTGCTTTTTACATGTACATATGTGACATTTGTCATATAGGCGAGTGAGTTGTGTTCGAGTTCGCTATAAATAGCTCTGAATTAATGACAGATGGATGGATATTTAATGGTCATATTTCTCTAAGTTTTATCTGAAAAACAAACAAACAACCATTTAAGCGTTAAAAACAAGGCTATAAGATCTTTTAAACTACCCGAGAAGATCACAAGAAAGTGATCGTCGCAATGGCATGCATTAATTAAATTGTTTATCATAAGCTAATTAAAACGATCGAGTCAATCACTTTTTGGTGTTACCGCACATCTATTTTAGACATTCACAGTTTGTTTTACATTATTTAATTGGACTTCTTTAGCGCTGTAACGACTTGACACCTTTATGGTATGTTTAATCCGATTATCGATGATTGCGAGAGCAACATGTGTGACACTGCACGTGCTGTGCTGACTAGGTATTGTAATTTTTACGCCTCGGGCATCTTGAAAATTTGGACCGTCCGGTGTACTCAATGTATTTTACGTTAAAAATGACCAAATTCACGGGGATATCCGTTCGGTTTCCGGTTTTGAGAGAGTTCGGTTTATTCAACATTTTTTTACAAAGAAATAGGAGAAAATACGGGACTGGCCCGACCGTTCGGAATCGGGAGAGTTCCGGTATTCAGAGAGTCCGCTATTGGAAGAGTCTACTGTATTGATCAGCCAGTTGTATTTCTTGTTTCTGTTGTCAGTTGAATTAACAGAAGTATATTGATCAACCATCTGTATTTCTTGTGTCAATTGACTAACACATGTAGCCTGGTCAGCCAGCTGTATTGCACCTGTCAATGGTCAGTTAATTAACAGAAGTAGACTGGTCAGTCTAAAGGTTTTGTAGTTGATAACATTTATCTCATTGATTAAAGATTCTAATATGGGTTATTTCCAATATTTAAGATGACCATTAAGGGTGACCAGTGTCCTTTAGTGTTCCTCTAGTGTTTCACTGATATTTCAACGACTTTATAAACGTATGTCAGGATAACTTTTACTTTATTTTACTTGGTTGCCATTTGGTGTACCTTTTTAAAAATACAATAAAAGAGTGATGATGGCAATGAAGCAGTGATCTCAAAGTTCAGGTGACACAAAATGACAGACTTTACCTTGTGACCTTGTTTTTGTACTCAGTTGACCAAGATTCAATTATAGATTGATATTGTCAAGAAATACATTCAGACCAAGTTCAATCAAGACGGAGTCATAAATGGTGGCTTATAGAGTACATGGTTACAATGTTTTACTTAGCTTTTATCTTGTTGCCCTAGTTTCTGGTAGCATTTGACACAATTTGAATTTGGCCTAGATATTTTCACATTAATAATTCGGACCCAATTTCATCAAGAGTGCTAAATATAATTTTTATAGCATAGTATAAAGGTTTTTCTTAGACCTTTTGGCTTAAGTTTTGGATGTTTCATAGAATCAAATATATTTTCAAGATAAACATTCTGTCCACTAATAAGCCTTGATATTGCTTGGATTACAATTATGGTCTCGAGTGTGGTAACAATCTAATAGTTTGAAATACACACCACTCAAAGCACTACATCAGGAGCCCATGACAGGGAATTCTCACAATAGATTACCATGCAAACTTACTGCTCAGGGGAGCTGAAAGGCTACATGTATATTCCTAGGTGTTTGTAGGTAATTGTTTCTCATGCCCACTCTTAAATGTGCCAATTAATATACAAAACTTGCTGGTTAATCACAATACCTTCTGACAGTTTCTTTGACTTGATAAAAAACATGTAATGTGACTTATTATTTTAAGTTCATTGATAGTTGCGCACCAAAATCGGATTTCTACAGAATGAATGACTACACCATGTGCCACAAATTATGGGAAGATGCAGTCAATGACTTGTAGCAACTTCTGCAAACAATCCTGTGACATGTGTGAAACCATTTTCACACACATACAACAGTTTGCATTCTGCAGAAGGCAACAAACTTATAATGAACTGTCAGTGACTTTTTCTCAAAATAGTCTTTCTGAAAATACAATATTGTGATAATGCAAGTTTCATACCATAAAAAGATCTGTTTATCTGCTAATTATCACAATTTTCACTGTAATTCTTATTATACCTCCATTACCATTGGTAATGGGGGCTATATAGGAGTCACTTTGTCGGTCCATCTGTCTGTCCCTAAAATTTCATCCGATTTTCACCAAACTTGGTCAGAAGTTGTATCTAGATGATGTCAGTATGTCAAGTTTGAATATGGATCATGCCGGGTCAAAAACTAGGTCACGGGGTCACTAATTGCGTTTTAACCTCAAAGTTTTCCGGACCATAACTATGTTATTTATCGTAAGATTTTAAAATGACTTGGTTCATTTGTTCACCATCATTGGACTGTGTGTCATGCGAAAGAAGTACGTCGATATCTCCAAGGTCAAGGTCACACTTGGAGTTGCCCATAAATGAGCTTGTCCAGGCCATAACTTTGTCATTTATTGTGAGACTCTTAAATCATTTGGCACATTTGTTCACCATCATTGGACGGTGTGTCATGCGAAAGAATTACGTCGATACTCCATGGTCAAGGTCACACTTTGAGTTCAAAGGTCAAAAATGGCCATAAATGAGCTTGTCTGGGCCATGACTATGTCGTTCATTTTGAGATTTTAAAATCATTTGGCACATTTGTTCACCATCATCGGACGGTTTTTCATGCAAAATAATTACGTCAATATCTGCAATGTCAATGTCACACTTTGAGTTCAAAGGTAAAAAAACGGCCATAAATGATCTTGTCCAGGCCATAACTATGTCCTTCATTGTGAGATTTTAAAGTCTCTATAACGTTCAAAATCAACAAAAAATTCGTAAAGTATTTCGTAAAATAAAGTTTACACCTAAACAATCAGTGTTCCTTATAGCAATAGCCACAATTTCAACGCTAGATGTGGTATGATTACAAAGACGTTTGTAGATACAAAATGCTCATTTTTATTTATTTGTGACCACAATAAATTCCATGCTAATTTCCTTCGAATATATCTATTCATACGACACACAAACACTAAAATGGTACCATGTTAAAACCATAATAAAAAAGAGCATTTTGTATCCACAAACATCTATTTTACCAGACCACATCTGGTGTTGAAATTTCGGCAATTGCCATAACGAACAATGATTTTTAATTGTTTAGCTTTATTTTACAAAATATTGTACGAAATTTTCGTTCATTTTGAGTAGTAATGTTACTTCAAAATTACTCTGTACATTTTAAGCTCACCTGAGCACAACGCGCTCATAGTGAGCTTTTGTGATAGCCTTTTGTCCGTTGTCCGTCATGCGACGTCAACATTTGCCTTGTTCACTCTCTAGAGGCCACAATTATTGTCCAATCTTCATGAAATTTGGTCAGATGATTGCTTTCATTGATATCTTGCATGAGTTCGAAAATGGTGACGTTTGCTTGAAAAACATGGCTGCCAAGGGGCATGGCATTTTTTCTTATATGGCTACATATGGCTATAGCAAAATCTTGTTTACACTCTATAGAGGCCACATTTATTGTTTGATCCTCATAAAACTTGGTCAGAAAATTCATCCCAATAATATCTTGGACGAGTTCGAAAATGATGTCGGTTGGTTGAAAATCATGGCCGCCAGGGGGCGGGGCATTTTTCCTTATATGGCTAAAGTAAAACCTTGTTAACACTCTATAGAGGCAACATTTATTTTCCGATCTTCATGAAACTTGCTCAGAAGATTTGTCCCACTGATATCTTGGATGAGTTCAGAAATGGTAACCTTTGCTTGAAAAACATGGCTGCCAAGGGGCGGGGCATTTTTCCTTATATGGTTATATATGACTATAGTAAAATCTTGTTAACACTCTAGAGGCCACATTTATTGTCCAATCTTCATGAAACTTGGTCAGAAGATTCATCCCAATAATATCTTGGACGTGTTCGAAAATGATGCAGGTTGGTTGAAAAACATGGCTGCCAGGGGGCGGGGCATTTTTCCTTAAATGGCTATAGTAAAACCTTGTTAACACTCTAGAGGCCACATTTATTGTCCAATCTTTGTCTTAATGATATCTTGGATGAGTTCGAAAATGGTAATGTTTGCTTGAAAAACATGGCCGCCAAGGGGCAGGGCATTTTTCCTTATATGGCTATATAAGGCTATAGTAAAATCTTGTTAACACTCTAGAGGCCACATTTATAGTCCGATCTTCATGAAACTCGGTCAGAAAATTCATCCCAATAATATCTTGGAAGAGTTCAAAAATGATGCCGGTTGGTTAAAAAACATGGCCACCATGGGGGCGGGGCTATTTTCCTTATTTGGTTATGGTAAAATCTTGTTAACACTCTAGAGGCCACATTCACTGTCCGATCTTCATGAAACTTGGTCAGAAGATTCATCCCGATAATATCTTGGAAGAGTTAAAAAATAATGTAGGTTGGTTGAAAAACATGGCTGCCAGGGGGCGGGGCATTTTTCCTTATATGGCTATAGTAAAACCTTGTTAACGCTCTAGAGGCCACATTTATTTTCCGATCTTCGTGAAACTTGGTCACAAGATTTATCCCAATAATATCTTGTTATCTCAGGTGAGCGACTTTGGGCCTTTCAGGCCCTTTTGTTTCACAATCATTGGACGGTGTCATGTGAAAGAATTAAGTCGATATCTCCAAGGTCAAGGTCACACTTTGAGTTTAAAGGTCAAATTTGGCCATAAATGATCTTGTCCGGGCCATAACTATGTCATTCATTAAGGATTTTAAAATGACTCTGTACATTAATTTTGTTCACAGTCATTGGACAGCGTGTCATGCGAAAGAATTTAAGAGTTCAAAGGTCAAAATGGCCATTAATGATAATGGCATAATAATTCTTAAAAATCGCCATAAATTAACTTCTCTTGTTTTGTGACGACAACATGCAAAATATTCTGTGTCAATGCAGCATGTGGGGGTATACGTCATGTCTGTGACAAAGCTCTAGTTGCATCTGTTTTTATCTTTGTGTCCAAAGCAGTTTTTGAGATCACCATCATAATGTTTTGTTTTATAACACGGAACATGTTTTTGTATTTTTAACTGTCTTATATTTCTGTTTTTCTTAAAAATGACCCCTGTGCAATATTCATCCAATATAATATAAAAATAGAACATAACAAGAGAGTAACAATTAAGATCTAAATCATAACATTATACTAAGCTATCCAATAACGAAATGTTAACAAATTAAAGTATCCAAATAGCAGAACTGGATACAGAATATACACATATATGAAATAATAAATGATTCTATATCATTTGCTTACAAAACATGGGTAAAAACATTCATAACAATACCATTTTAAATTACAATCTTGAACTACATAATTTGAAAACAAAGAATAGTTTGTGTAAACAATCAATCAATACTTGGAAACACAACAACTTATGGTGATATAATCTATTTGTTGAGACAGTTGTAGAACAAGATTCCATGAATTCAGTCCGTAGAATAACAAACGATCTTTATTTAACTAGTAAACTAATGGACATTTTATTTAAATCCTTAGTTCTTCCGTTTTCCTGCTTTTGTAAAAAATCATGAAATAATATGAAGTGCATGTTTTTCCTAGCTTAGATGACTTTACGTACTTGTATTGCATATTTTATGTTTTTATAATTTGATGTTGTGTAATGATGTTATCATATATGTATTGTAAAAAATTATGTTTTGTTCTAAAGAAGCTATCAAAAGCTTTATATGACTTGATTATAATTGTAAACCTTGAGTTTGTTTTTACTATATTTTCAACAAAAATCAAGGAATGGTTGTACATTCAAACAAAATAACACAAATGAGTACAACAACATAAATACTGTACATAAGACCTCTGTTCAATGCAAAGGTTACCATACATGATTTTTAAAGCATGTAAAAACAGAAATAAGGTATCCATTAGAAATGTTTCTAATTAAATATAATGGATAGACTAGCTATGAATATTTGACTAGTATTAGTGTCAACTACTGAGGTAGTATCTGCTTACCTTTGCTAGACAGAGAAATGAAATGGATAACAGTTTAACCACCATGTATGCACATATATAGAACAAATACTACTTGTTTATCATAATTAACTACAGATATATTGGATTATTCCTTGGCTACAGATACTTATGCCCATTGCCTTAACCCTTTCAGTGCTGGAACCGAATTTTGAAGGCCTTTGAAAACAGTTTGGATCCAGATGAGACGCCACAGAACGTGGAGTCTCATCCGGATCCAAACTGTTTGCTATTCTGATAGTATTCTTTGAAAAAAATCAAAGAAAATGCTCATTTTAGAAATTCAGCAGACAACATTTTAACAGACAACAAATTTCCCAGCTTGCAAAGGGTTAAAATTCACTTGAGCCTTACTCTAAGGAAAGGGGGCTTTATTATAATGCATGAGCAGTCCGCATAGGCTGATCACGGACAACACTTTCTTCACATTTGGAATTTTGCTTTTAAACTATGTCTCTTCTAAATAAGAATTCAGTATAGTCGCGAATAATCTTCCTGATTATCCTGTGTGGTCTGTACAGGCTAATATGGGACCACACTACACAAATGTGAAGAACGAGGCTCAATTACTTTGAATTGTTAATTAATGTTTTACAAACAGAGATCAAGCAATAACATGAAAGATATTTGTTGGATTCGGTGGAATATCGATTTTAATTCACAAGTGATCATAGAAAATAATATTTAAATAATAAAACATTTTTTCTATGATCACGAGTGAATTAAAATTGATATTCCATAGAATCCAACCAATTTTCTTTCTATTTGATGCTTTTCTCACATTTTCTCTTTATTTACATTGTAAGATAGTTTAACTAGAGAAATTTGCTGCAATATTGACGTCATTTCGTCAAAAAATGTAGTCATTTCACTGTAAAACAGTGAAAATTATCAATAATTTTCACTGTTATTTTCACTGTTTGAAACAGTGAATTATAAGTTTGATTTGACTGATATTTCTATATAAACCACTGGAAAGCATAAAATGGATACTTCTTTCATTAATGAAAATAACGCTGTCCTATCAATACACGAGTTCTAGGGCAAGTACACATAATAATTAGTTAGTATACATTAAATGCGACACAATGCAAAATTCTAAATCAATCTTCTTCAGGATTTTATAGAAGTTCAAAAAAATAAATAACTATTACCATTATTTTGAGAAAATGCACATACAAAGTACACTAGATTTCTTCATATAAAGATTACTAAAAAGAAAGGTAGTCTTTTTCAACATCATGCATTTTGCATATAGCTGACATGTTTGTTATTTTGCAATGTATTTTGGCTTCATTTTATGATATTTTGGCATATGGACTATGACAATTGATGCATTGATGAAAATTACAACTTTAACATAAACAACAACTAAATTCCAAATTAAAATTAATTTCTTACATTTTATTATGTTTTCTATGTGTCTTAATAAATTAATGAAATAAACAAACTGAATTATTATTTTAAAAAGTTGAAATCTTCAATTAAAAAAACAAGAATCAAGACAGAAAAAAGTCTTGTTAAACAACAAAAGTATTGCAAATATTCCAATGTTGTAACAAGTATACAGAATCGGCAAATTACAATTCTGTATTCTGGAATGCACATGTACAAATATATCATCCATGCAAACATGTATATATATCATACACATTTTAACAAACTTAACAAAAAGATAGCCAATGGTAAATCTTAACACAAAATAATGATTTTCCACAAAAACAAGTTTAATATAATCAGAACTTATATATGTATGTTAATTATAAACAGTATCAAACAAACACGTATCTATATTTCTTAATATTTACTCATGAATACAACTGTCCTTCAGAATAGTTGTAATGAATTGCGTTATTAAGTGAAATAAAATTCTCAAGGCAGTTGGTGGAGATGCAACCATGAAGAATACATTCCCAGCTAAGGCTGCCTCAAAGTCTCCAAGTTAAACAGTCCAGGTTACCTGTTCCCTATTCCTGGCTAAGCAAACTTGTGAATTGGTTGCCTAGTTACCAGTACATGTGATTTGATTGCTTTGATACCAGCACATGTGAATTGGTTGCCTTGTCACCGGTACATGTGATTTGGTTGCCAAGTTACCAGATCATAAGATTTGGTTGTCTAGTTACGAGTGCATATGCTTTGGATGTCTAGTTACCAGTGCATGTGACTTGATTGCCTTGTTACCAAAACATGTGATGTTGTTGACTAACTGCCGGTACATATAAAACACATAAAACAAATACACCACTAAATTTGAATAATGTCTTTGCCAAGGCAGCATTTTTCACTGTTTTCCTGATCATTTGTGATTTAATTAAAAAACTAGTATGTATTGAATTAAATCTGGAATGTTCTGTCTTTTCACATAAAAATAAACTTCAGCCAATGTGTTGTTTCTATTCATGGCTTTTGCTAAGTAACCCAATTCTTCCTTAGCAGCACTGATGTCCAGTTTCAGGCAACATGAGCCAACAGGCTTCACCTGAAATGTATTGTATGTATTGTACAGGAAGTATATGATATCCAAAGATAAGTATTTGAACAAAACTAAGGTGAACCCTCTACAATAACCAAAACATGCCAATTTAGGAAATGGCTGCTTTATGCTGCTTATTTGTTGATCTATGAAAACAAGTCTTATATAATTTAGGTAGACACATTATGATATAATTGAGAATCACTCTAGGAAAATGGTCTTCAATAAATTTGTGTAAAGTGTCATGCCAGATAAGCCTGTGTAGTCCCCACAGGCTAAACAGGGGCAAAATTTTGAACTGTTTTTTTTATTTCAAGGAAGTCTCTTCTCAAAGAAAATCCAGTTAAGGCGGAAAGTGTCGCCCCTAATTATATGCATGTGCGCATGCAATTGCAGTTATCCCCGTTTTCAAAGAGCATGGAACAATTATGAAATAGTTACCAACTTATGTTTCAAGAGATTACTCAAATACTCTATGAAAATACAAGTTGATGATGTTCACAATCATCCAAGCCACAACTGCATTATATGCACAAACATTTTTGTTCTAATTTTATTTGCATCCAAGCACATAAGGGTCAACCTTATTCATATAAATTATTTCCCTGGAGTGTTAAATGTTGCCTACCACTAACACCATATCACAGACTGCAGCACACTGTCAAGATTTTCAGAAGTCCGCATCCCAGCCAGAAAGCTCATCAGGTGGCACTTCCAAAGACTTTGGATAGTGGTCAAAGTTACTGTAGTCCGCTGGGCCTTTAACCTGCAAACAGAGATATAAATGAGCCAGTCTATGGGAACACCAGTCTGAAAGCATGTGCATAAAGTGTTGTCCCAGATTAGCCTGTGCTTTCCGCACAACCCCAAACCTATAAAGTTTCATGTTGATAGTCAGAAATCTGAGAGACTACTTCGCAATACAAAATATACATTAGCCGCATGACAGACTAACCCTTAGACCAGGTGATTCCAGTATAACCCCCAAATAAATTTGTTTGGGGTATAATTAACATGAAAATAAACTGCATGACAGTCATTGTGAAAATAACAGCATCTTTAAGAACAAAAACAGCTCAATGAGTAATCTAGTTCAAAACTGTTATTAATGGATGAAAACCCTTGCAATATATACATGTAATAATAACCAAAAACATATACATGTAATAATAATCTTAAACTATATATGTTTTATGTTATAAGAAAATTAGTTCATGCTCAAATACCAAGAATTGCAAGCAAAATTAACAGCTTGAGTCTATGCACATTTTTAATTTGCAACATGCAACCAGTAATCTAAAACTACTGCTTAAGGTTTGGCATCTAGTGATTAAATGTGGATACCTTGGGTGGGAAAATTGGAAAATTTCTGATTACATTTACATATCAAAACATATATTAACACAAATCACATCTTTTGAAACTAAATATTGACACATCATGAAGAATATTAAATAATGATAGTGTCTTGGAATGACAGAATGACTTATGCTTTTTTATTACTTAAATATTTATAAATGGATGTATTTGAACCACTTTTTGGGGGTAAACTGGGCTTAATGCATGTGTGTTAAATGGTCAATCCAAATTAACTTGTGCAGTTTGTTACTCTTTCCACTTTTATGGGATTTCCAGTTTATGGGACGTCTCTTCTAAGCAGCAATCCAGTTAAGGATTAAGGAATCACAGGTAAATCTGGGAAGAAACTTATCGGACATGCATGAAGCCCTGTTTTCCAACCAGGCACATTTATTAGCGATACCATTCTTTATTCTCAAGAATATGTGCCAATACTTCAGTTTGCAAACACTTGAACAGTTTGAAATGCTTGCAGACAATTTCTATGTTCTTTACTATTAAATTCCAAATTAAGACATTTATTAAAGTAATTTGTAGAACACCTTTGAATCTATTAGTAAAATGGCGCGAGGTCACACTTTAAATTATAAAGGGCACAGGTCAGGATTATTGGTGTTCATAGTGAAGTACACATTTATAAGAAGAGCAATGGATGCAAGTGCAGCAGCATTATTTAGATTACATAAGAGCAATACTTGTACGTATAATTTGTATGTTCTGAACATAAAAATTATACATACAAGAATGTACTCGCAAAATACTTCTAAATTTATCAGTACAATCAATCAATCCACAATAAATAGAGAAAGATAGCTACAATGATTTTTTCTAAATTAATTTTCCTAATTTTATTATGGCATACACAGATTACAATATTTGTTTATTGAAGATGATGGCTATAAAACAAAAATATTGTATAGCTGAATTTATATAATACATAATAAAGTATTGCAACTTTATTTCATAACCAAAGTCAAGAAGATACACGTTAAGAAGTGTTAAAATGATTGAGTTTAAGGAGTTACATGTATATTTTATATTACGTTCACCTATTTCTTGATACCCAGACAAAGCAATTGATTAAACCTTGCAATCAATCATGTAAACCTTGCAAGTCATCATGTCAACCTTGCAATCAATCATGTAAACCTTGCAAGTCATCATGTAAACCTTGCAAGCCATCCTGTAAACCGCAAGCAATCATGTAAACCTTGCAAGCAATCATGTAAACTTTGAAAGCAATCATGTAAACCTTGCAATCAATCATGTAAACTTTGAAAGCCACTATGTAAACCTTGCAAGCAATCATGTAAACATTGCAAGCAATCATGTAAACCTTGCAAGCAATCATGAAATTCTTGTAAGCAATCATGTTAACCCTGAAAGCAATCCTGTAATTCTTGAAAGCAATATGTAAACCTTGCAGTTGATTATGTAAACTTTGAAAGCAATCATGTAAACCTTGAAATCGATCATGTTAACTTTGAAAGCAATCATGTAAACCTTGCAAATGATCATGTTAACATTGAAAGTAATCATGTAAACCTTGCAATCGATCATGTTAACTTTGAAAGCAATCTTGTAAACCTTGCAAATGATCATGTAAACTTTGAAAGCAATCATATAAACCTTGCAAGAGTTACTTTACTTGTTTGCTACTGCACTTGCTCGACTGCTGTCTCTATAATGTGAAAAGAGAGCACAGTGCATTTTGCTCTTTATTTTATCATAGCCATAGATTGTGGGATAATATCTATGCATGGAAATATTCATTTTGTTCAAATTCGACAATAAGATGTTGAAGATTTTAACTTCCCACTTTTTAAACTTTTTTATTCTTTGCTACAGATAAAATATTGCTTGATGGTTAATGTCTGTGGGATATATTTAATACATGTAATGGTATACCAATTAATATATTTTAAAATGTGAAACTGCATGAATTACACACATTGAACATTTAATTTAATTTAAAAATTAAAACTAATTGGTATACAATATATATAAGTTGAAACAATTATTTGGTTATGAAAATTGTAGGAATGTTTTGAGACAGGGTAATATACCTTTGCCTTTTAGTGCAAAAACGAGACATCATCATCTGTGAACGTCTTATTTGGTAAAAAAGTTGAACATTATATCTTGCAGGGTTAAATTTGTTTAAAATTAACTGATTTTCAACAATTAAGACCACTATAAAATAACACCCAACAGTTACATTCAAGTAGCTGTCACATTCTACAAGGATTAAGTTGTGTTTGAGAAATAAAACACATTACCAGAGGTTCATTACCAATTACCGATCATGGTTCAGATTTTGAAATCATTAGATGTCAATTACATTCTAAATGGCACATTGTTAATTGAACCACATTTTATAAAGAGCTCTGGAAATGAATCACAATTTAGGTGATCCATCTAAGAAATCAATCACATAATGAGACAACAATTGACCATTTTAGTAATTAATAATATTATAGAAAGAATATTGTATAAATCAAACCCATTCTTTCAGTTACATAAAAGGATCAACCAATCACATCCTATGGTGTCTGTTTTAGAAAACAATCAATCACATCATATATTACTAGTAAATGTAATAAGTAAATCACATTCTAAGAGCACAGTACAAGTGTTATATCAGACATTGCATGCACAAGGCCATCCTTAACTGTTAAACTATTTGCATTTAATTCATATTATTTTCTTCATCATATGTACAATTTAATGCATTATCATTATTTCTTGTCCTGAATGTTAATTTCCTTTATTTATATATAAATTATTATTGTCATGCATTAGCTTTTAGGGCAATTCATTACCTTTCATATATACTTTGTTGTAGGTTACAAGAATAATTAACAATAAATTTGTAAATATGCCTTCCCACTTGAAACTTTAGACCATATTGATTTATTTAGTTGAAAATGTTGCCTCCATTTTTTATAATATTTTTTGTTTTATCTGACCGGGTTTACAGCCTTATATTTTATTTAATTCTGAACACAATTAAATAAAAAAATAATTATATATTACTGTATTCAGAATTTTGTCTTCTTTCTAAAAATGTATGCATATATAAACATTAAGTCCATGATAAATGTTGTACTTTAAAATCTTTATCCTAACAGAGTACCCTCAAGTGTCTGAAGTGGCTTATCAGTTGTCGATCAGGTTTCTATGGCGTACCATTTGGGTCGAAAGTCAACAAGACCTACTAGGTAACAAGAGAAATGTACTTCGACGTACAATATGTACGTCACTTCGACGTACAAATATGAAATACACTTTGAAGTAAATATTTGTACGTCGAAGAACAATTTGTACTTCGACATACATGTTTGTACTTCGACGTACAAATTTTTTAAACAGCCAATCAAAACACTCGTCTCTTGAGCCGCTTTTCCTTCAGATTTATTTATAATTAATGTTTAAAATCTCTTTTTTTTTAATTAAGGACAAAATGAATAAAAATATCAAAATTGAAAAAAAAAACATTTTACAAAGAAGTATTTAATGCATGGAAATAGATTATATACCAACTTGAAGAAGATTCAAGGTAACCTTTTTTAAAATTAAAATTATCAAGCATATTGTGAGTATTTATTGACCATGAAGGGCGGAGTATCACGGTCAAGCACATTACTGTGTAGGAAATTTCCAACGGTAACCAAACAGTTACCAAATGATTATGGGATTAAAATTGTACAATAACCTCCCTGGTTTGGTCGTATTTTGTGATAACCATTATTTGCATAAGTCAGAGGTTAATTCCGCCACGCCAGGCAAAAAAATAGGCCCAATATCTATGAGTTAGCGGTCGATAGTCGCATAATTTGTTATAAATAATAATAATAATAATAATGTTCAATAAATACGCTCAATATATATGAGTTAGCGGTCAATAGTTGCATAATTTGGTATAAATAATAATAATAATAATGTTCAATGTCAAATACCTCTAAAAGCAAGAGATGTCAGGCGTCTTCTGATTGGCTAACACTCATATGGGTCAGTAAAAACTGTACGTCGAAGTATAATTTTGTATGTCGAAGTACAAAAAAATGTACTTCGACATACATATTGTACGTCGAAGTACATTTTTCTTTTTACCTAGTAGTTCTTGTTGGCTTTTGACCCAAATGGTACGCCATAGGTTTAAAATATTGGGGATATCTTATCCACAGGAGTTTGAAATTCTATCAATATAGCTAATCTAATGGATTAATAAAAAAAAAGTATACCCCTATATAGAATAAAGACTAGTAGTCTTATACTATAGTCTTTATACTATATAGGGGTATAAAAAAAATATTTAGCCATTAGATTAGCTATATTGATAGAATTTCAAACTGCTGTGTCTTATCAGTATGGGGTGGATGCAGAAGGAATGGGTTAAACAATTGAACAAGTACATCAGCACTACCCATTTTGCTTCTGGTAATTTGCAAACTTTGTGTTGAAAGAAAGTTTTATTCATGCTTAGTGCAGACATAACTATCTTTTTTTTGTAATTTAAAAAAACATGCAATACCAATATAATATGTGTATCAAAGAACAGTAAATTGACACATTCAACCATACGTTTATATGTTCTATATTTTTTTAAACACTCAATGCAAATTCGAACAAAGTGTCCCTTAAAAGTGAATTTTAAACGAAGCTGATGCCCATTGCAAACTAATTAGATGGCTATGTTTTGTGTGTTTGATTTGAATTTTTTTAAACGTCATCCATAAATTTATCTTTTTTCCTAAATTCGAACATCTAAAGTTCAAACTTAATTTGACATTTGCCGTTAAAAGTAAAGCATAGGGAGGACTAAAGTATCCTATCTCCCCTCCTCCCTCCCATTGGCTCATAGTTTCTCATGAAGATGGCTTAAAATAAATAAAAAAATCCGAACCTCTAACAAATTGTTAGGGTCAGGGAAAAATGTTAGTGAGTCGGTCAGAATATTCCAAACAAGCTATGTTTAAAGGATGGCCATGTTACATGTATTAGTTCATTTGATTATCCATGTTAAAGTTTACATCAATTATACTAGGAAATTGAATTACAGAAATGCATTCAAGGAATGTTTCCAAACATGAAGGTAAGGAAGGCCACACAAATACAATCCTCACCTTTTTCCAGTCATGTAATGTTTGATCCTATTTTGAAGCAAACCGTACCTTTAAAGTCTATTGATGTATTGATTTAATACAAGATTTATCCATTTGCTGCATGCATATGTCTCTTTATATTTGTTCAAATTTCAACCACTGACTCAAGGGAATGAATTAACATATGAATATTGTCTATACTGGGAGTTTCCTGGATGTAAATATTGTCAAGAAACTTGCCTGGAACTGGTTTGTAGCATGTTGCTTCAATCATGAAATAAACTGAGCAATAATAACCAGACTAGTGTGAGTTATCATGATTGTTGCATTCATTTTTCAATAAGGCTCTTGAAGCAATTAATAATGCATTATTTATTGCAAACAAATGTACCAACATTTTGTTCCGTTTTTCGAAATTAAAATTTCTTATTGGTTAGTCATCTTATGGAAATTCTTTTACCATCTTTTATTTAGTTACATAAAAAGTCTTAATTCTAATTGTTGAGCAGCTGTTTAAAGTTTAATACACTAATGTAAAACTGGGAAACATTCTAAGCTACATCAATATACCATTATATATATATACATTAGTTAGCTACCCTAGATAAACAAGGACATCTCAAGTTATTCTTGCCAACATACAGGCATTAAATACATTTGTGCATATCCTGTTTCATGAAATGCATTAGTCTTAGCTGTCTTATTGACCAAATAATTGATAATATTTCAAAAAGAAAACAAAGCCACCAACAAATAGTTGCAAAATGCTTTATAGGTTTGCTTTGTATTCCATATATAATTTGAACACTTACAAATAAATAATTAGGAAGTTATTGGCAAGAATAAAATGCAACACATTAAATCACCACAAGGGAAAATGAAAGCATATATTTACAGAAAGCTAAAAAAACAAAAAGAAATAAAATAAGTTAGGCATTGCAAACAACAATAAATAACACAGATTAATGTCAAATTTTAAGTAACGAGAGAGCAAGAAACGGAAAATGATAGTGAAAATGGTGACAAAAACACTCCACTCGTAATCTGTCAAACTTTTATCTAATTAACCTTTTTTCTAAGGAAATTGTGACAAAGAAAAACGCCTTATTTTTTGCTAACCTGATTCTCAAGGTGCTTTACTCACACCATTTTTCCAATTTATAGCCAAACTACCAATGCCTTCATTAACTCCAGGGATTCTGTACGAAGCTGATCTAACAATACATGGAAAAACGGTATTCCTGATTTTGGAGTTGTTTATTTTAACCATTTTGAAGCATACCAAATATGTTGCAATTCATAATAAAAATCTGATAGAATGAGAGCATTTTAACAGTTCGGGTTCTGAAATCCATACAATGTAATAAGTGCTTTGTCAACTCTGAAAGGTGATTATGTCTTATAGGGTAGAAAGAAGAGCTATTTAAATATAACTGTGTATGACAAACAAAATGGGGACAGTCCTTTACCTTTGGTACAAGAGGTGGAACCATAGCTCTGTTTGCAAGTCCAGTCCAGTCAAAGCCTTGGAACCATCTGAAAACCAACAAGACACATGACGATATATGAAGAAAAAGACAAAGAAAGGCAAAAGATCATTTTTTCTAGAACACCTAAACATGTTTGTGCCATCAATCATTAGTTCATTTCGGAATAAGAATTAACAAGAGGCCCATGAGGGCCTGAATCGCTCTACTGCAGGGATCATGTTTTTTTCGGTTTTGTCGGTCCTAGACTGATTGCGGTGATGAAAGACCGATTGAAAATCCTAAACAGTCGGTCTGATTCTGTTTGCTAAAATTCCCGTGAAAATCAATTACACAGTGCACATGCTAACACCCCCCTCATAACATTCTTATCTCGATTAGGTGTGATAAACCATTCGCTGCAGTCTCTAAACCAGTCAGGACCGGTTTATTGCACGTCAGACGAAGAATAAAAAATTTGTGAACAGCGGATTAAAGACGCGTCTGAAATTAACGAGGGTGGTCGAAAATTGTGCACCTTATACACTGAAAGCACGCGCTGTAACTAAACAAAACATGCCGATACATTTTCCACCAGCGTAATAATCCGGTAATATTATTATGAATGAAAGTCACGGATCTGATCGACAGAACAGCCGAAAGTTATTTTTATGGACGGAACATCACATAAGACAGTACACAAGAAAAATAATATACATTCTATAAATCTTTAGTAAAAACCGCATTAGAATCGAAATAATTCGTGTACTTTATAGTTTGTTCCGTTAAAAAAATGACTAAGGGAATTTTACTGGTACATTTATTATACCACCTTCATGAATGGCAAAATCAATGGTATATATTTTAACGTAATTTGTTAGAATTTCGGACATAAATTTTCGGATACTTTTTCCCCATTTATATCCAGACCGATTGATGTTGCGGGAAAATATGATCCCTGCTCTACTGCTATAAACACTGTGCAAGTTTGGAAAGAATAAGATGGAAACTGTGTACTTAATAGCGCAAACAAGAAGAATTTTCTCAAATTCAAGGGGAGATAATTGTTTACTTATTTCTCTGATACTGCTCATATTCAATAGGGTTCAAGTCCTCATTGATATAAAGATACTGTGCAAATTTAGAAATAATTTGATGAAAACTGTGGAATTAATTGCGTAAACAAGCGGGACTTCAAAATTTTCTCATATTCAAGGGGAAGTCATTCTGGACTTAATAAAATCTGATCATAAATAAAGAAGTTATGGCAATGTAACTAAAGTAATATGCATATTGTAAATGGAAAAAGGGCCATAATTCTTACAAAATGCTTGATACAGTTGTCTGCTCTTGTTTATAGATTGGGGTCATGTTGGTAAAGAAGTTTGCAAAATATGAAAGCAATATGTCAAGGGACTGTGCAAGTTTGCCAAGAATTGGATGAAAATTATGGACTTAAGCACATAAAAAAACTGAATTTTCATTTTTTTCTCAAATTCAAGAGGAGATAATTCTGGACTTATAACTCTGATATTGCTCATTTTCAATAGGGTTTGATTCATCATTCAGATAAAGACACTGTGCAAGTTGGGAAATGATTGGATGAAAACTGTGGACTTAATTGTGTAAACAAACCTTATTTCACAATTTTCTCAAATTCAAGGGGAGTAATTCTGGACTTTTTACTCTGATGCAATCCATTTTCAATAGGGTTCAAGTCCTCATTAATATAAAGACACTGAACAAGTTTGAAAAGAATCGGTTGAAAACTGTGGACTTTATCGCGTAAACAAGAAAAAGTCTAACGCACGGACGGACGAATCCAAGCTATCCCATAAGCTCTTCTTACCTTTGGCCAGTAGAGCTAATAAAACAACTTCTGAAACATACTACACTCATACATGCCATAATTTTTGAGGTCCAAAGCGGGACATTCCATAAAAAATTGTCGGGACATTTGACCAAAAAGCAGGACACCTAAAACGATCTATCATTCCACCTTTACTATTGTCAGTAAATAGTACTAACAAAAACTCTTGATACTTTTATTCAAGACATAAAACATCTGATATGAAGCATGAAATCTAAAACATAACAATAACAGTTTTATTAAATAAGACAATAGCAAACAACAAAATAATATTCATCTTTTTAAGAGTATAAAATCTAGAACATTACGACAACAATACTCATTATATTAATTTCAATGGCAAACATTAACGCAGGGGAGGTTATCCAGTTGACTGAAAGTACGGGTTACAGTACACTATCTACCGAACCACTTTTACTGTTTGTTGCGATGTTTTTTTAAGCATGTATCCATGCGCAGTTTGTTACTTGTCAATTGTCGCGGCTTAATTGGAGTAGGGTCAAACTGTCATGCATAGCACCTCGTTGATTTTAGCTTAATTGAAGAAGGGTCAAACTGTCATGCATAGCACCTCGTTGTTTTTATTACAATTACACCCAATTACACTAGACAGGATGGGTATCACTTATTGGACTGTTTGTTGCGATTTTGGTATATTGCACATTCGGATTATCCCGCTATATTGGAACTAAACATTGAATGTAAAAGACTCATTAATGACGTAGAGTTAATTTTACGAAACAATTGTTTTGTAAACCGTTTCAAACAAATACAAAAATAAACACATTTTCAACATTTATTTCATTATAATCGATAGCAATAAGCGACCACTATTTTAAAGACCACCATGGTGTGAATGCCTGATGAAATCAATAATTAGCCGATAAATCGCTGATAAGGTGTCATAAACAACACTGGTACACACGATAAGTAGAATCGGATTGTTAATTGGGGGCAATAAAGGGATTAGCGGTGGTAAGTGTTAGCGAAACAGAGCTTGAATAGCGAATTTTATTGGGAACCTATAGACCTTACATCGTTTTTTACGAATGTCGGGACAAATCGTCTCACGGCGGGACGGCGGGACAAAGGGTCCAAAAGCGGGACTGTCCCGCCGAGATCGGGACGTATGGCATGTATGACTACACTAATTCTGAGATAAAATTCTATTAGCTTAAAATTGTTGATTAATATTGAATATAAATACAGCAGCTAGCAGTAAATATTCTGGTTTCTACATTTTGTAATGCAAGCATGTATTACTCACTTGTTTTTCTTAATATCTATTATCCCGTTCTTGCCGTATCCCAGACGTTCAGTTGGGTTGTCTCGGCACAGCTTCTTAATGAGCACATGAGCATTGCGTGAAATTTTCTTCGGAAATTCGATGACATCGATACCCTTCAAGATGATGTTGTACGTCCTCATGGGATCAGAACCAGAAAACGGTGGGCTGGAAGACAGAAGAATACCAATCTGGGTACAAGGTAATGCGGGAAAATACTTTCTGCCAAGACTGGATTAAGGTTCAGAAGAGACTTCCTATAAATGAAAAATTCCATGAAAGCATAAAGGGTTTTCCCTGATCTGCTTGTGTGGACTGTGCAGGCTAATCTGGGATGACACTTTAAACGTGCATGCATTAAGCCCTGTTGTCCCAGAACGTGGCTCATATATGCTAGCTATAGATAATCTAATATATGAGATTACGAGAGCCTGATCTGATAATTACAGTAGTTACTTGAAGCCTGCAAACTAAGTGTTCAGTGTAATATAATGTGTAGCCTTTGAATAACATTGGTGAACAGCAGCTATATCTAAATATTGATAGAAGTTAAAATGAAATACGAAGCAGACTAAAGACTAAATAATTTGAATAAAACTCAACTGAAAGAAAAACACTTAAGTACTGAAAAAAAATAACCTAATAGCTTCCAATATTAAATGTAAATGTGTAACCTTCAAGGGGATGTCAGAGTCAACTTGCAATTACGTCATGAAAACGCAGATCAACTTAACCCATTTTTGCCTAGTGGACTCTCCCATCCATCTAAATTGGATCAATTTATTTCCAAAATTAGGGATGTCTAGTAAAATTAATTCTATATTTAGAATATTTGTTACAGAAATTCCTTAAAACAAACAGCGCAGACCCAGATGAGACGCCGCATCATGTGGCGTCTCATCTGGGTCTACGCTGTTTGCCAATGCCTTTTTTCTAGACGCTAGGCATAAATGGGTTAACATACACCAGGGGAATGCCACACATTCAAAACTTATTGCAAGCTAAGTATATGCCACTAATCTTTATTCTCCATGACAGAATTATGAAAACTGCTTGAGAATTTGCAAATGAAGGCTTTATATACCGGTATCTTATAAAAGGGCTCTCTAATGGATTTCCAGCCTTGCTGAGGAACAATTTCATTGACCAGAATGGCTGTCAATTACTACCTATTCAGAGCAGATGCCATCAAATTGTCACACTCATGTTAAATAACAATCTTTTATCTTGCCTTGACAAGTAACGTAATAAGATATATAAAATTTGGCCAGGCTTCAATTGACATGAGAAATGATTGCTTTGTGGACCTGACAATGTGTTTGGGAGATATGCAACTATTCTTCAGGCTCCACATTACCATTAGTCTGATTGTCCACAAGAACAACAAGAACTGAAGCAGAAGTCCAAACAGCTTGAACCACAAGAATTGAAGTAGAAGTCCGAACAGCTTAAAATTATTTGCCAGTCAAACAAGACAAGTAATAATCTTCAAGAACTTCTTTTTCTAGAATTTTTTTTTTTTAACTATAAATATGGTTTTGACATTGAAATGATAAAGATCAAAAGATACAAACTCTTAAAAACTATTCAATACTGTTAACAATGGATATGATGCACATAGTTCTATTAAAAAAACGGTTGTGATAGTTCCCTTATATCTTTCTTGCAACTTTATAATCATCTGCAGTTTATGTACTCCAGATCTAATAAAAACATTCTCCACATTCTGAAGTTCTAGTAATATGTGTTTGTTTATATGTTTGTTATGCACAATAATAAGCTATTAAAGGAGCATAGTGACCGTTAATATGGCAAGCCATTTTTCAAAAATAAGATTATACTCTAATTAGTCTGTATCATATGTTTCATAAACACGTACTTCTTATTTTTATAAACCAGCAACTCAATATTTATTTGTACATTATGTCAAGTTGTCATTGGTGACGCTTTTAGCAGACACAGGATAGTCTGTAGTAGAATTAACCCTTTCAGTGCGGGAACCAAATTTTGAAGGCCTTTGCAAACAGTTTGGATCCAGATGAGACGCCACAGAACGCTATTCTAATAGTATTCTTTGAAAAAAATCAAAGAAAATGCTAATTTTAGAAATTCAGCAGAAGACATTTTACCAGGCGACAAATTTCCCAGCATGCAAAGGGTTAAAATATACATAGTATACAAAGTTTCACTGAAAGTTTAGGAAAAGTAAATGAGTTGTCCTCTGTTTAAAGGGGGTTAAATGCATGTGTGTAAGGTGTCGTCCCAGATTAGCCTCTGCAATCAACACAGGCTTATCAGGGACCACACTTTATTTGTGATATGTTTTGTTTAAAAAAAAAGTCTCTTCTTAGCAAAAATCAAGTTTAGACAGAAAGTGTCTTCCCTGACTAGCCTGTGCAGACTGCACATGTTAATCTGAAATGACACTTTACGCACATGCAGTAAAGTCCATTTTCACAGACCGCAGCTTATAAAATGTTTGGTAAAACAATGTGGAATTTAATGGCATTAGACTTCATTACTTGACATATGGATTATAAAGATTATGTCAAGGTCTGACTGCTATGTACCTCTTAATAATATCAATTTTACAAGGATTTACCGGTATTAGGAAGTTACAATTAATTCTTCAATGATATATCAGCGTCAGCATTGTTAAACTTTTTGTTAAACTGTTATTAGCTATTGATTATAACATGCAGAGTTGTAAATACAGTTAAATATTCACACTAATCTCCTTTTGCGTTGACAACAATTACCAGGCTACTGAGGCTAGAACTGAAACTTTCAAAGTGAAGTTATTCCTTAAGAGAGGAAATTATAAAATGTCTGAGCAGGAAATGACAGGAAATTCAATAAAACATGGTGATGTTGCATTATTTTCCACAATTTATTCAAGATAAATTGCATTTTCATTTTCTCTTACATGGGGAAGTTAATAATAAAACAGTTCTATTGATTACACATTCAATTTTGCATAAAAAACCTAAAACCTGTACTGAATAAGGCAATGCAGTCAATAAAATCAAAAGTACCCCTACATGTCCATGCAACAAGCATAATATGCTGCAGAAAGGCAGCTGAGGAAGGTATTTTACAATCTATTGTAAGTGATATCCATCGTTACAGCTTTGAAGACCTCTGCAAAGCAACGCAGGCTGGATGCATCAAGTAATCTCTTAACTCTTTCAGTGCTGGAACCGAATTTTGAAGGCCTTTGCAAACAGTTTGGATCCAGATGAGACGCCACAGAACGTGGCGTCTCATCTGGATCCAAACTGTTTGCTATTCTGATAGTATTCTTTGAAAAAAATCGAAGAAAATGCTAATTTTAGAAATTCAGCAGACAACATTTTAGCAGACGACAATTTCCCAGCATGCAAAGGGTTAACAAATTCCACTCTTAGTCATCTTTACCGACGCCATTGGAGGACCTAAGACATGTGTGTATAGTGCTGTCCCAGATCGCCATTGGAGGACCTAAGACATGTGTGTATAGTGCTGTCCCAGATCGCCATTGGAGGACCTAAGACATGTGTGTATAGTACTGTCCCAGATCGCCATTGGAGGAACTAAGACATGTGTGTATAGTGCTGTCCCAGATCGCCATTGGAGGAACTAAGACATGTGTGTATAGTGCTGTCCCAGATCGCCATTGGAGGAACTAAGACATGTGTGTATAGTGCTGTCCCAGATCGCCATTGGAGGACCTAAGACATGTGTGTATAGTGCTGTCCCAGATCGCCATTGGAGGACCTAAGACATGTGTGTATAGTACTGTCCCAGATCGCCATTGGAGGACCTAAGACATGTGTGTATAGTACTGTCCCAGATCGCCATTGGAGGACCTAAGACATGTGTGTATAGTGCTGTCCCAGATCGCCATTGGAGGACCTAAGACATGTGTGTATAGTGCTGTCCCAGATAGCCATTGGAGGACCTAAGACATGTGTGTATAGTGCTGTCCCAGATCGCCATTGGAGGACCTAAGACATGTGTGTATAGTACTGTCCCAGATAGCCATTGGAGGACCTAAGACATGTGTGTATAGTACTGTCCCAGATCGCCATTGGAGGAACTAAGACATGTGTGTATAGTGCTGTCCCAGATCGCCATTGGAGGACCTAAGACATGTGTGTATAGTACTGTCCCAGATCGCCATTGGAGGACCTAAGACATGTGTGTATAGTACTGTCCCAGATCGCCATTGGAGGACCTAAGACATGTGTGTATAGTGCTGTCCCAGATCGCCATTGGAGGACCTAAGACATGTGTGTATAGTACTGTCCCAGATCGCCATTAGAGGACCTAAGACATGTGTGTATAGTGCTGTCCCAAATCGCCATTGGAGGACCTAAGACATGTGTGTATAGTACTGTCCCAGATCGCCATTGGAGGACCTAAGACATGTGTGTATAGTACTGTCCCAGATCGCCATTGGAGGAACTAAGACATGTGTGTATAGTACTGTCCCAGATCGCCATTGGAGGAACTAAGACGTGTGTATAGTACTGTCCCAGATCGCCATTGGAGGACCTAAGACATGTGTGTATAGTACTGTCCCAGATAAGCTTGTCTGCACATGCAATTCCAGGACAGTACATTCCTCACTCAGTGGACTCATGTTCAGATGAGACATCATACATAAACACCATTCACCTTTAAAGTTTCTTCCTGATTAAGCATGTGCCAATTGCACAGACTGATCCTTGTAGACATTTTATGCATATGGGTCCTGTTCTGAGAAACCTGGTCTGAATGCATGTGCGTAAAGTGTCGTCCCAGATTAGCCTGTGCAGTCCGCACAGGCTAGTCAGGGAGGACACTTTCCGACTAAATTGGATTTTTGCTAAGAAGAGACTTCATTTAAACGAAAAATGTCATAAAAGCGGAAAGTGTCGTCCCTGATTAGCCTGTGCAGATTACACAGTTTAATCTGGGATGATACTTTACGCACATGCATTATGCCCAGTTTTCTCAGAACACATTTAATGATAGTTTCACTCTAGTGGTGAATGCACCTATAGCTTCACCTACCTCCCAGTGAGCAATTCAAACATGAGTATTCCTAGAGACCAGTAGTCCGCCGCGTAGTCGTGACCTTTGTTCAGAATAATCTCTGGGGCCACATACTCTGGTGTACCACAGAACGTCCAAGTCTTGCGGCCAAAACCAATCTTCTTGGCAAAACCAAAGTCAACCTACAAAAGATGTTACCGCAAGTTTCACTATCTGGTTTCTAGTTTTTCCTCAAAAAGTGTACTGGAATATCGTGTGGTAAATGGTTAACCTTTTTTATACAAATACCCTAAAGCTTGTCCTTTGTTTGTGGTTGAAGATGAATGAAAAAAAGGATATTTCTCTGAGAATCATTACACCATGATGTGATTATAATTATGTAGTTTCACAAATTTAAAGCAACTTACAGGCACCTTAAGGCTCCATATAATTTATTGCATTAGTGTCCCGAACATGGACAAGAAATTACAGTAAAACAGTGACAATTATCACTGGTTTTCCCTTGTTTGACTCAGTGACTTAGCAATTTGTGTATTCACTGATATCAAAATAAACCACTGAAACGTATATAATAAATATAAATTTATAGTTGTCTTTATTCAAATAGGGCAACGAAAATAAAGCAACAGCTATTAAAAGTGATTTTAAATTAAACATAAAATCAAATGATAAGGATTGGGCAAGGGTTAGGAGAATTCATTCACCACATACCAGTTTAATATATCCCTTATTATCAAGAAGAAGATTCTCTGGTTTCAGATCTCTGTAAATGATGCCCTTAGAATGAAGGTACTGGAATGCCTCTAGAACACAGGCAACCACGAATCGCGAGGTGGTCTCGTCGAAGCAGCCATGGTCTCGGAGAATTGTCCACACCTCACCCCCCAGGCACACCTCCAACATCATGTACACAAACTTGCGGTCCTTGAAGGTCTTGAACAACCTGAACAACAACAATAACCTTTCATGGATACACATAACATAAGAATGCTAAGACGGGAAACTATCTCTAGTAATTTGATAACCTGCTCATAGAGTAAGTAGTCCAGAGCCAAGTACACATAACTATAATATAATACCCATATTTAACTATCTTTGTGTGTGTGTTTTTTTTAATAAACTTATAAACTGCGGGAGAACTGACTCAAGCTTTTCTAAAAAGCTGGTATACCAGACCAACTAATAACTTTTGAAATTTACTTTCCCCGACCTTTATCTTTATGCTCAGAAACAATTGCTAATTTCCTTCACCGTCCTTCATTCTTGATTAAAACTGTATCAAGTTTATAAAACCTGAGAACCATAGTCAATGAAATAACAGTGAGGTACTCAGAAACCATGGCAATACTTAAGTAATCCTGTTGTGAAGTGGTATTGAAGTAAGCATTTTAAAACAACAGCCTTCTAATACATGTACTTAAGACTCTGATAGTGCACTAATGAATGGGATCTCAAGGGAGCAAAAGACCATTTGTACACTTGTGCTGGATTCATCAAAACTTTTCACTTTCAAATTTATTTAGTAATGTTTAGAAAAAAATGGTCACCCATTTTGAATTGAAAAGGACAAGGTGTGTTTAAAGAAACAAGAGGGCCTAAAGGGTCCAAAGTCGCTAACCTGAGATGAAAAGGAACTAACCTGTTCTGTGCATCCCAAGATTTCATTAGAACAAATGTTCTGATCAAGTTTCATGAAGAGTGAACTACAAATGTAAAATTTAGAGTGCTCACAAGGTTTTACTATAGCCATATAAAGAAAACTTCCCCGCCCTCTGGTGGCCACGTTTTTCAACCAAAGGGAACCATTTTAAAAGTCATCCAAGATATTATTCAAACAAATATTTTGACCAAGTCTCATACAGATTGGACAATAAATGTGACTTTTACAGTGTTGACAATTTTTACTTAAGCCATAAAAGGAAAAATGAAACCCCCCACCCTTGTGGCCATGTCTCGACCACAATATCATCGGGTCAAATCTTCTCGCCAAGTTTCATGAAGATCGAGAAATAAATGTTGAATGTAGAGTGTTATCAAGGATTGATTATAGCCATATAAGGAAAAATGCCCGCCCCCTGGTGGCCATGTTTTTTTAACCAACCAGAACCATTTTTGAACTCATTCAAGATATCATTGGGACAAATGTTCTGACCAAGTTTCATGATGATTGGACAATAAATGTGGCCTCTATAGAATTTACAAAGATTTAATATAGAAAAATGCCCCGCCCCCTTGCGGCCATGTTTTTCAACCAAACGGAAACATTTTCAAACTGCTCCAAGATCGATGCTCTGGGAAAACTGCACCTAATGCATGTGCGTAGTGTCATCCTAGCTTTAATAGCCTGTGCAGTCCACACAGGCTAATCAGGGATTACTCCATCTGTATTAATGGAATTTTTGGTTTAAAGGAAGTCTCTTTCAAATTAGAATCCAGTGGTGTTGGGCAGTGTCAACCCTGATTAGCCTGTGAGGTCTGTGCAGGCTAATCTGGGACAACACTTAAGGCATATGCATTAAGCCCTGTTTTCCCAGAATGAGGTTCCAATTAATAAAATCTGTTAGTTATGGCATAAGTATCCGAGCTCTGACCTGGTAATGAATGGAGAATGGCATTCCATCATGATCTTCTTTTCCGAGTAGATGTGTTCCTGCTGTCTCGTCTCCACAATGTGTTTCTTCTTGAGGCACTTCAGTGCGAATGTCTTGCCACGGTCCGCTGCCAGCTGCACCTGTGAATACAATGTGACCCAATCCAGAACAATTTTATTTCTTAGCTTTTTGGTTGGATTTTTTGTCATTTTTAACATTGCTTTTAGTCATATAACTGTGTAATTTAATCCACTCATTTCCTTAGTAAGCTGTTTTAACATTACTGTTCCATGATCCAGATACATACATGTAGATACAGGCTATTAGCTTATTTACATACCCAAGGGTTACTCATAACATAGATGCAGACAGCCCGCACATTTCAGTCTCTTGTATGAATTGCTTGGGGTAACATCATTATTAGTAGTTGTAGAGTTAAGCTTCATTAGAATGCTATAAAATATATAACCTCACACTTGTGTTGTTATTATGTCATCTGACTTATATACATTTGTATTACAAACCTCTACACTACAATAAGATAACATTAGAACAAGTACACACATACTTATGCAAGTAACTCACAACTGCATGTAACTTGCATTGGAGGTAGGGGGAGAATGGGCATAGAAATAATATAATAACAAATCAACACATAACTTGTCATTATCACACAAAACCATGGAAGAATCCATTACAATCATACGGCAGAAAGAGCTGAAATCGGTACAAGACCAAGATCAATAACAATATAAATCATTGGATCTTATGGATTGCTCAGAAGTGCTGAGTAACTGAAGAAGAAAATCATTTTAAAATAATTTCTCTTTGTTTATATAAAAGAAATAACTGCATGGATTTTATTGCAATTATCATCTTGGGAAATCTTAAATTGTTGACCATGAATGGAGCAATCTCTTTTGATCTTTCAATCAATACTAATTATGCCTTTACTCTTCAGCTGATGGCAACATTCATGCTGGGATTGACGCTAAGACGTTCCTTATGGAAATAACATTTCCCTAAGTGGCAAGAAATAATCCCTGGGCATGTCTACCCAAATCTAAGCAAATATCACCGGGGCTTCATTGCAACAACACTCTAACGGATTCTAGACATACAGCTCACAAAAAACATTTAAGCATTTTTGCAGTAATGTGTTTGCATGACTGAGCACAAAATTGTGCCTACATCACACCATGACAGACTAATATTCAAATGCAGGTCATGAAAATGGGAATAAATATGAGTTATGCCAAGCCTCCAGAGAAAAAACTGCCATCTGGCAATACAAATATACATTTCCACATTCATTTAACAAAAATGACATAATATATAAAGATATCATAAAGTATATTCAAATCTATATTTCTAAATCTTTGTGTAAACCAATAACCATTTAATTATGCCGACTTTTCCAGCAACCTAACCAACTTCAAGATCCTGCATTAATTAAGCACAGGAAGGTAATTTGCGGTTCATGTTGGCTGATAGAGCACAGCTATATAATTGAAGGTAAATTGCAGAACTACTGAGAAAAGCTTTTTGACTGCACTAAAAGCATTATGAATTTCTCCCTTTAATCACCTTACAGAAAAGGTCACTAGGTGAAATTAGCATTTCTAATGTAATCAAATCCGTGACTTTTGTCTGGACACAGAGGCCAAACAATTAGGAAGAGGAGAAATAAAAACAATTTCCATTTTTGCATGTGGAAATTCAGACATGATTTGCTGACACTGATGTGTGGGTTGTAATTGCTTATAGACAATAACTGTGCAAAGATCAATACTAAAATGATGATGCTTTGTAAGCTTTCTGTTTTGTAGTTGTCATGGTGAATGGAATATTGTATTAATGTGAAATCCTGGCAGTGCAAAACACTTTCAAAGTGACTGCCTACTTGTAGCAACTGATTGTGAGGGGCAGTCAAACTGCCACAGTCTCTTAATCTCTTAAATAAGTCAATGATCCTATGCTAAGAAAAATAGTCTTTTTGCCTTATGAACTTAGATTTCTCAAGAATTGTGGACAGAAATGGTAAGACCCTATGTTTACTGGAAGTTCATTTGAAACAATCAGTAACGAAGACCATCTCATATGAATCAAAGCCTAAAATACCAAGTCAGTCCCCACTGTAATACCTTAGCTTACTGAGCTGTTGAGGATATCAATGAAATAAATATACTTGAAAAAAGCCATCATACAATAAGAAAATAAGAAGAAAGTATGATGCTTTTGCTATCTTTCATCCACATAATGTAAAATGCTGACCATAATTCCCATTCTTTGCTAAGATCTGCTATAACTCATCAGTGTAATCTGACATCTAACATGAGAAGCCTGTAAAATCAGAACGGAATCACTCAGCTGTCAACCTTGGGCTGGTTTATCTCAGCAAAGACTTGATTTTGCCAATATCAGAGAGAATCTGATCTTACCATAAACTATTTGCCAATAGTCTCATTTTTCTAATAACTAAACTGGTATTTTAACTTGTAGTTTTAATAACTTATAAAAATGTAAGTGATCTGTATACACATGTACTTTTTAAGCACCCACACACTGTCATCAGTTTTCAGCATATTGACTTAGACATATTTATAATAGCATAACCCCGCTGCAAAGGAACAAACATAAATAAACTTAAATGTCGAACATTGAAAGCCATTAATCTCTGATCCAAATAAATTGATGACCCAAAGTCAGATGGGCCTTTCAGCCTTCATTGTACATATGCTGATATGCTTACATGGATTTTATTAAAGAATGATATAATTGTCCTGCACTCTGGGAAAATAGGGCTTAATGCATGTTCGTACAGTGTTATAGAACAGCCTTGCTGATGCAGACTGCACAAGCTTATTTAAGAACATACTTTACACATGTAGCAGGGTTCGGTATAAGGAGAACTTATACTGCCTTGCTATACCTTATACTCCTTATACTGAACCCTGATACATACACCCCCTCCAATTCTGAAATTCTTCCACAAATTTCCTATTGCCTTGACATCTGTGGGACGTCTGACACACCTAGTGGTTTTTTTACGTTGGGCGCCAATGTAACCCAGCCAGAAAATTCCCCGACCGCCATGGGGATCGAACCCGGGACCTCCCGGTTTCAAATCAGGCAGACACTCTACCGCGTCACTATCCAAGCTAGCTCATATAGCAAGGCAGTATAACTTCTCCTTGCACCGAACCCTGCTACACACACATGCATTAAGCCCAGTTTTCCCAGAGCAAGGCCCAGCATTATTTATAATAAAACCTTACCAGTTCTACCCTGCCAAAGCCTCCCATTCCAAGAGTGGCAACAATCTCCATGTCTTCAAGGCGTATGAACTGGTATTCTGGGTCGATACGCTCGACAGTAGGCGATACCATGCCATCAGCAGGCGCACCCGTACTTGTTCTACAACAACAAGAAATGTAATAACTGATTAAAAGGTGCAATACTGATATGAACTTACATAAGTTATCCATTTTAAAAGCATTTTATATGTGTAAAAAAAGTTTTGTATGCTTCTATTTTAATTCTTTTGAAACAAAAAAAAAACTTATTAATAAATAATTATAAGAAAATTATTTTTAAACCTTTTTCCTGATTTGATAAAAGGTTCACAATAGCATATCTTATCCTTAATTTTACTCAAAACAATTGATGTATTAAAAAATAACCTACAATTTTCTGAGTGTTGTTACTTGATCTGTTAGTACACGCAAAAGCAATGCACAAATCCAATAAATCATTTTCAAGTACAATAATACAATCAAAACTTTCAAAACTATTATAATTTATACGGACAAAATGTTAAAATGTTCTTTTAAAACTTTTGAAATGAAACTGAAACCATCCAAAATAAAAAAACATTGTTATGATGTTATCACAAAGACTAGGTCTGTATGATTCCACTGACCAGGGCTTACTTGGATGTTTTTATAGTTTTCAGAAGTTGCTGATTATGTTTTTGATAAAAAGCATTTCCAATTAAGTGCTAAAATAAGACAACAAAAGGTGTGACAATCATCTTCACAATAAACTTGTAAAATGTTCAATAAATAGTTTATTGAGAACTCTTCAATGTGTGAAAATATAATTGTTTTATTATATACATATACAGTAAAGCTGTTAACAGGCATGTCACCTGTCTGTCTTCCTGCCATAATGGCAAACAATCAATAAAACATCTTCAGTATTAATTACTGCAGATAAAAAGATAAAAATAAAAGATACAAATAATTGATAAAATAAAATGTATGATAAGGTATTCAATAGCATAGTATACTATTTTCAAATATATACCAGCTATCTTTTCATACTGAATTCTGCCAGTATCATGGTGG
Organism: Dreissena polymorpha; assembly: GCF_020536995.1. Classification (NCBI taxonomy): domain Eukaryota; kingdom Metazoa; phylum Mollusca; class Bivalvia; order Myida; family Dreissenidae; genus Dreissena; species Dreissena polymorpha. Next base: position 35,155,959 of record NC_068356.1, read on the forward strand.
GTGCACTTTACAATCACAAGTTCATAAAGTATTAAATTGAAAAATAGTGTAGCTTTGGATTTTGCAAATATTCCATATAAAATATTTTTTTTAAAGCTTCCAAAAACTCGCTTCATTTAAAGCATATTAAATAAGTACCTTGCTCTGAGAAAACTGGGCTTAATGAATGTGAATTCCCCATATGCTTATCAGGGATATATTTTCCCCCGAATCTCGATATTCATTTAGAAAAAATTGTCTGTAAATGAACAATTCCATAAAAGTGGCAAGTTTCGTCCCTGATCTCAGCCTTTGTGGACTGCACAATCTGGGACGACTCTTTACGCAAATGCATCAAACCAATCAAACGCCTCCTACCTCTGGACTCCACGTTCAGCATCCCCATAATCCTTCTCCCGCAGCTCACTGAGTGTCCCAATGAGCTTATTGAAGGAACTGAAATCATCAATAACATATATCATGTTAATAAAATACGTAAGCATGTTTATTATAAATTATTTAAATACTTTGTAGAGAATTTTAGAATTTATAACCGGTTTAAACCCTGAGTGCTTTGCATTGACTGTTTCAAGGCAGCAAACCCAGCTTAATTATACTATGTGTGTAAGTTATTGTGTATTGCGCCATACTGTTTTGGCGATTCGTCACTTGTCTTAAATAAAGGACCACGAAATTGTTTATAATAAGAATGCAATACTGCTGCAGCAGCTGGAGTTTCACTTCTTTATATTATTTAGAAACATATGAGTGAGTATGAAACATCCTTGTATCACTCATTGTGGAGAAATACTTTTCTATGTTAAAAATACCTATGACCTTCATCAATAAAACATTTTTAATAAAGTACCATTGTCATGTGTTATTGCAACACAAACAAACAAGTTTAATCTGTTTAACAGGATAGGCTTAAGCTTTTACATTTCTACAATTTTGAATTGTTCAAGTACCAAATGTAATTCTGGAAAAAAGCACATTAATACACATGATTTCATTGACATTTGATTTAATTTGATGGGGTATCTTGCCTTAGAGGAATATAATACTGATCAGTATATTACAAAGGCAATATATGATAATTGAAAACAATAAACCAATAGCATTTTCCAGACATAGCATTGTTCTATATGAATAATTAAACAGTCAAGGAATTATGTCTTGCAATGTTTGTACACAATGCATGATGTCTGTCTACAAGGAAGATTCTTCTGGGAAAACGAATTCTTTCCACACTGATCTAGCTCTTGGCTGATCAAGTATCAGCAATTATTCTTTCAGACAATAAAGGTATCACTGTATGGAGACAAATAAAAGATGGAGAAAAACATAGCAGAAATGTTTCTTGAATTTAATACAGAAGAATTATGCATACAGACTTAACCTTAGTTCTACATTTCATTTATCAATGTATTCAAGACAACTGGATCTGTCAGACATTTTGTCGCAACTTACCAAAAATGGAATGATTAATACATCACTTCAGACTATGTGTTATTCTATGCATCATCACAAATATCTTGAAATATTTCACTAGCATAGCATCATGGGAGTATCAAAAAGTAAAACCTTTCATATGCAAATAAATTTGGTTTCATCTAAATTTCATTCTGCTCTTAAATTCTTTTATGTAAATATCAGTTCATCAACTAATTGACATGATATATAAATGAAATATCCATGGGCCCCAAAGATTATTGCTTAAGCCTTAGAAATTATATCAGACCCAAAGTTTACTAGTAAATGAAACTAACAAATTCACTTTCCCATTGTTTCCAGATGAATAGAAAAACAAAAGGGCTGAGATGGCCGTAAAGCACGAACATGAGTAAAAGGTACACAAATTGACTCGATATAGTGACCTGGCTTCTATATAATCATTGACCCATATTCAAACATGGCCTTAATTTTTTCAAAACAAACCTTTGGACCATGTATCAATCAAGATTGAGTCATATATAAGACTTTTAGATGACACCTAGGTTCTTCTACTATTTCATCTCATGACATTGTTTTAGATCGCATCAGACCCAGATTCAAACTTGGCCTAGATATTGTCATGGTAAAAATTCTGACCAAGTTTGATCATGATTGAGTCATAAATGTGGCTTCAAGGATGGTTACAAGGGTTTTCTAGGATTTGACCAGATGCCCTTCTTTCAGACTCTTATGACTCAGATTCAAACTGGCCTTGATGCTATCATGATTAACCCTTTGCATGCTGGGAAATTTGTTGTCTGCTAAAATGTTGTCTGCTCAATTTCTAAAAAAAGCATTTTCTTCATTTTTTTTCAAAGAATACTATCCGAATAGCAAACAGTTTGGATCCAGACGAGACGCCACGTTCTGTGGCGTCTCATCTGGATCCAAACTGTTTGCAAAGGCCTTCAAAATTCGGTTCCCGCACTGAAAGAGTTAACATTCTGACCAAGTTTTAGCAGATGTGATGAAAATTATGGCTTCTAGCGTGGTAAACACAAATTTAAGTTTACACTGCAATTTACTGCTAAGGTCACCTAAAAGTTAATTGCAAAATCACATACTTCCTATCCACAGTGAGGCATTCCACCCCAGGAGGCAGCGCAATCACATTAGCAGTCCTTCTGTCTTCACTGAAATAAAAAACAAAATCATAATCAAGAAAATATTTGAGAGCAAATTTTCCCATCAGATAATTAATGGTATACTACAAATTGTAGCTGCCGTGATTAAACAAACAGCAAGTGTTTTGTTAAACATGCAAAATGCTGTTACAAACAACAGGCATATACAAGAATCACCGTTTAAGTCACTTCAAATGTTTCTATATCTGAAAAAAAAGGTTGCAAATTAATGAGCATAAATAAAATAACTTTTGTTTAAAAGTATTTATTACAAACAGTTGAATGTGAATAGGGTTTCACCAAAAAAGTCTTCCTTGGAAATCACAACTTTTCTTACCTTAGCAAAAACTCTCTACCAGAGTCATCTCCCCTAGAAATCACAACTTTTCTAACCCTAGCTACAACTTTTCACCAAAGTAGCCTCCCCTGGAAATCACAACTATTTTTACCTCAGCAACGACTTTTCACCAAAGTAGTCTACCCTGGAAATCACAACTATTCTCACCTCAGCAACCACTTTTCACCTAGGTAGTCTCCCCTGGATATCACAACTATTCTTAACTCAGCAACAATTTTTCACCAAGGTAGTCTCCCCTGGATATCACAACTATTTTTAACTCAGCAAAGACTTTTCACCAAGGTAGTCTCCCCTGGAAATCACAACTATTCTTACTCAGCAACGTCTTTTCACCAAAGTTGTCTCCCCTAAATATCACAACTATTCTTACCTCAGCTGCGACTTTCCACCAAAGTATCCTGCACTAGAAATCACAACTATTCTTACCGCACAATGACTTTTCACCAAAGTAGTCTTCCCTAGAAATCACAACTATTCTTACCTCTGCAACAATTTTTTACTAAAGTTGCCTCTCCTAGAAATCACAGCTATTCTTATCTCAGCAACAACTTTTCACCAAAATCGTCTCCCCTGGATATCACAACTATACTAACCTCAGCAACCACTTTTCACCAAAGTCGTCTCCCCTTGTTATCACAACTATTCTTACCCTTGCTACGACTTTTCACCAAAGTAGCCTTCCCTGTAAATCACAACTATTCTAACCTCAGCAACCACTTTTCACTCAAGTAGTCTCCCCTGGATATCACAACTATTCTTACCCTAGCTACAACTTTCACCAAAGTAGTAGGCCCCTAGAAATCACAACTATTCTTACCTCAGCAATGTCTTTTCACCAAAGTAGTCTCCCCTGGAAATCACAACTATTCTTACCCTAGCTACGACTTTTCAACAAAGTGGCCTCCCCTAGAAATCACAACTATTCTTACCTCAGCAATGACTTTTCACCAAAGTAGTCTCCCCGATTGAGCTTGCGCACTTCTTGAGGATCATCAAAGCCAGCAATAGTTTGAGTGACCTTGACCTTGAAAACAGACAGCAACAACTTATAGTAATAATGTTTCAATTTCGAAAAATCAAAGTAAATAAATGTAAAAAATGTCATAATAGTATTCAAGCATTTGTGTTATGTGTGGATCGTAAAATCAATACAAAACGAACACACAACTTTTATCTATTGAAAGCCAATAGAATGCTATTTCATAACAGGGCGACCTGAAAATCAATAGGGGTCATCTGCCAGTCATGATCAATCTACCTATGAAGTTTCATGATCCTAGGCATAAGTGTTCTTGAGTTATCATTCGGAAACCATTTTACTATTTCGGGTCACCGTGATCTTGACCTTTGACATAGTGACCTGAAAATCAATAGGAGTCATCTGGGAGTCATGATCAATCTACCTATCAAGTTTCATGATCCTAGGCATAAGCGTTCTTGAGTTATCATCCGGAAACCATTTTACTATTTCGGGTCACCGTGACCTTGACCTTTGACCTCAAAATCAATAGGGGTCATCTGCGAGCCATGATCAATGTACCTATGAAGTTTCATGATCCTAGGCCTAAGCGTCCTTGAGTTATCATCCGGAAACCATCTGGTACACGGACATACATACCGACAGATGGACAGACCGACATGAGCAAAACAATATACCCTCTCTTCTTCGAAGGGGGGCATAATTAAATATAGAACTATAATCGAGGCTTGGTAAAAAATTGTAATAATCAACATGCCTTTGGTGAGGCACAGTATATCTTATACTGTAAATACATGTTCATTCAGTGGGGTAGATAGTTTAGTGTATATGGGTAGATAGTTTAGTGCATAATATGATATGGAAATAATCTCCTGTCATTTTCTTATCTCCAATGTTGATTTCTACTTCATTTTCATTACATGTGAGTGAATGTGTATAAAGAGCTGACAAATACTTACAGTGATTAATCAATGTCCTCCTGAGATTTAAGAGCAAATGTTTACCAAATATGATCAAGAACATTTAGTTTCTTTCATTCTTCTCTAAATCAGGAATTGTGTTAATTACCATACAATTAATTCTACATGTTTACACCTTAAATCTGCAGTAATACATCAACAAACTTCATAAACCTGTAACCACTAGAGATAATTCCTAATTCATTGTAAGACTGACATTCAAAGATCTGATCAATATACGAGAACACATACTCAGCTGCCCTATATATCATCAACATGGACATCGCAATTAGCAGTATGGCCCAACAAACCATAATTCTTAAATTGCTACAATTAATTGACAGCACAGAAATGTAATACGGACCGCCTATATAACTCTGAGAATCAGAGCAAATCTGGTGCAAACTTCACCAGCGTTTGAATTATTAGTTTGTGCTTTTTAACTGCCAACTGTATGTTGCCTCCTATGGCATGAAATGCCTATAGACGCAAATGAGACATGCCTGAGAAAAGGGGGTTTAATGAATATGCATAAAGGGTTGTCCGAGATTAGGGACACTTTCTGCCTACAGGATTTTCGTTTAGAACAGCCTTCAGTTAAATGGAAAATTCAATGAAAGCAGAAATATACTTAAACACACATGCATTAAGCCCAGTTTTCCCCTACTTTTTTGCACTGGACAGCTAATAGCCTACCTCGCCTTTGTTGAGAATGAAGAATGTGTCCCCAGTGGCTCCTTCTCGGATGATATACTCTCCTTCGTGGAAGAAATCCTGACATATACACAATCACACATACAGTCATAACACATTGAATTAAATGTGCAGCTCCATGAGATACACATGCATGCCAAATATCAAGTTGCTCTCTTCAATATTGCAAAAGTATTCATAAAATAAGCGATTTGGGCCACATATATTTGACCTCTGACCTTGAAGGATGACCTTGACCTTTCACCACTCAAAATGTGCAGCTTCATGAGATGCACATGCATGCCAAATATCAAGTTGCTATCTTCAATATTGCAAAAGTATTTATAAAATAAGCGATTTGGGCCACATATATTTGACCTCTGACCTTGAAGGATGACCTTGACCTTTCACCACTCAAAATGTGCAGCTCCATGAGATACACATGCATGCCAAATATCAAGTCGCTATCTTCAATATTGCAAAAGTATTCATAAAATGAGCGATTTTGGCAACATATATTTGACCTCTGACCTTGAAGGATGACCTTGACCTTGACCTTTCACCACTCAAAATGTGCAGCTTCATGAGATACACATGCATGCCAAATATGAAGTTGCTATCTTCAATATAGCAAAAGTTATTGCAAAATGTTAAAGTTGGCGCAAACAGACCAACAGACCAACAGACAGACAGGGCAAAAACAATATGTCTCCCACTACTATAGTGGGGGACATAAAAACATTTAAATAATAATTTCTGAGCTTTCAAAAACTTGGTTTAGAGTATGTATAAGCTATTTGCAAGAACATAAAGAACTTAATATGGACTGGAACTGGACGTGTGGAACATATTATTAACTCACACATTTAGAACATATGAGCTCACACATGTAGAACATAATTATGAGATCACTCATGTAGAAAATTTGAGCTCACACATGTAGAACATAATTATGAGATCACTCATATAGAAAACATGAGCTCACACATGTGGAACATAATTATGAGATCATTCATATAGAAAATATGAGCTCAGACACGTAGAACATAATTATGAGATCATTCATATAGAAAATATGAGCTCAGACACGTAGAACATAATTATGAGAACACACATGTAGAAAATATGAGCTCACACATGTAGAACATACTTATGAGATCACTCATGTAGAACATACTTATGAGATCACTCATGTAGAAAATATGAGCTAAAATACTGATATGTGGAGCAAAAGAAATTGGCATGCTATTCTACAACAGAAAGACTTATTAAATCAAATTATCACAACTGTTCAAATACCTACAGTTACAGTTCAGTGGGGTATAAAACCATTCAGTTAAGAATTTAAAAAAGTAATTTTTAATTTAGGTAAACAGTATCTAGAGAAATAATCCCAGACACCCAACTGCAGTTCCCAGGTGAGTTGTCACCAAGACATGTTATAAGCCCCACTTTCGCTCTAAATTTGTCCTGAGGTGGCTTGATCCCTGATGTTGAGTTAAGAGATAAAGATATTATTGAAATTTCATCAATCTTAAAAGGGCAAGAATTTGTAGCAATATTTCCATATGGATATAATTACCTACATGTACACTATTTTTTTAAGATTAATTGCAGATGCATCCCATGTGCAATTATTAAAAACCCATGAATCCACAGGTAAATTAATTTACCAAAATGTTATGGAAAATGCTGTGCAATTATTAAAAATCCATTAATCCACAGGCAATATTAATTTACCAAAATGTTATGGAAAGTACTGTGCAATTATTAAAAATCCATTAATCCACAGGCAATATTACTTTTCCAAAATGTTACCGAAAAATTGAATTTCACAGGTATCATATACAGTTCTTCCAAAGTTAATCAATTCTCATAGACAGCCATCAACCTGATGATTGCCAGTGTTTATACACTATCCACATTATTAATAGCCAGTGATGACATGCTTGGGTTGGGAACAGGAATGGTTGCTTTTCATGTTATTAATTAAGTACCCTACTTCAAACTCAGCTAATAATCTTTCTTTCATAATGAGGCAATAAACAATTTAATTTTAATTAATGCCATCAACAGCAGCCTTTTCATTAATTTTCTTAGAAATTCTTGATTTTATTAGTTTGCCCTAACGTGCTTATAGACAAGAACACATCAACAGGAAATTTCTAAGGAAACTAGAAAACATGATATAGAAACCAAATGATCACTACCACAATTAAATATTGCAATAGTCAAAAGCTCAAATGCAATAGAATATATCAGCATACAGCTATTGCACATGCGCACTTGGAATCTAAATTAACCATAACAATATTAAATAAATGAAGAAATTTGGGACTAAACTGTAATTTAAGCAAAGATGCTTGCAGGTTCAATCACATTATTCCAATAAGGTTTCATTCATCAAGAAAGCCTGTCAACCAAGAAAACGCAGAGCTCCCGTATTGTGCCACCATTCAATATCAACAGTTGGTACGGTGACAGGAGCAATCACATTCGAATAGTGCACTGTGAGTGTGTTGGTAAAAAATTTCCTTTATTCCATTGTAGCAAGTCTGTCGTAAAGAATGAAAAATACTAAAATCAACTTAAAAGTCTTTCTTGATGCTTTCTGTTTTATGTATTGCCATGTTCTTAAAACGTTTTCTGTCACTTGCCTTCTGTCAAGTTCTAGAATATTGTAACAAGAGTTTCTCCTGATAATGTTTCTGTAGCTTTATTACTCCTGTTTTTGATTTGTATTGTGTTATACACTGCTTTTGCTTACAGCAAAAGTTACAGGGACAGAAAATAATTTTCTCTTGTTGATAGATTCTTAAGGAGACAACATAGTGCACAAGTCGGTACCTATATTGCTCCACTGATTTATCAAGTATACACACTCTGTCAAGGACAGGGATCTGAGGATTACATTGATAATTGCTGACCTATTGGGTAAAATCTACAGTACAAGTAAAAAACTCTTCTTATGGTGCCCTTGCTCATGATTGTCATCGTCAAGAACTGTTACCATTCTGACAACAGTCTACAGAAAATAGGCGAATAATAATACTGCTGTTTTGTATCAGTATTCCAGAAATACGAAAAAACATTATAACAAGATTGTGGAAAACATGTTCCACATTGACCCTTTATTTCATTATATAAATAAAAGTCGGAAAATTTATAATTTTCATGACCAAATTCTTATTAATTTACTTAAATTATCTAAGCATTGTAAAAGGTTTTATTCATTTTACCAAAATTATTGCATTCAGCAATTATGGGCAATAATGATTTTTTTCTGCATATAAGTGGGCATTAGAAACAAATAGGGTACAAAACACCATATTTTGAGCAAATGTACCTGGTATAGAACATATACTAACAAGAGCAATGCCATAACTTCCCTAGAAAATATTTTTATATTTACTTAAATTGAATGAGTCTTTAAAGCATCAAAAATATTGCATAAATGTGACCGTCACGCATGTTCAATATTAACTATAAACTCAACCATAGAAAAACATCATTTTATTCTGTGATTGTTCAATTGTTGTTTTTTTCGTTGAAGAATTGTATTGATCTTTTGTAAAAATAAACCTAAATGGAGAAGATCTTTCAACAAACAGATAAAGGTGTGGAGTCAGAGGGGGTGGAAGCAATTTAGTACCAAAAAAACAACACAATAATTAATTATATAAATTATATATATGGTGTGCCAAATAACATGACAAAGAAGCTGATAAACCAATTAACAAACAAGAGCACCGCATAATGGGAGCCACGCTCAGCTGCGAAAGCTTGTCAGAATTTTTTTTTTTTAGAGGTCACAGTGACCTTGACCTTTGACCTAGTGACCCAAAATGGGTGTGGCGTGTAGAACTCATCAAGGTGCATCTACATATGAAGTTTCAAAGTTGTAGGTGGAAGCACTGTGATGTCAGAGGCAAAGTTTAAGTTTTATATCAGAGGTCACAGTGACCTTGACCTTTGACCTAGTGACCCAAAAATGGGTGTGGCATGTAGAACTCATCAAGGTGCATGTACATATGAAGTTTCAAAGTTGTAGGTGGAAGCAGTATGATGTTAGAGGCAAAGTTAAAGTTTTATATTAGAGGTCACAGTGACCTTGACCTTTGACCTAGTGACCCAAAAATGGGTGTGGCTTGTAGAACTCATCAAGGTGCATGTACATATGAAGTTTCAAAGTTGTAGGTGAAAGCACTTTAATTTTAGAGCCAATGTAAAGGTTTTAGCACGACACCCGGACGGCGGACGACGAAGAGGCTATGACAATACCTCGGAGTTTTCTCCGAAAACAGCCGAGCTAAAAATGTGATAAAACATCAAAATGCCATTGAAGGGTTAACAAATGAATCTCAGTTAAATTCACTCGGGGCGTAAGCCACTTTCACTCCAAACCCCCTCTGTGTAGAGTTTGCTTTGTATGCTACATACATACCACTTCCAGGACATCAGCAAGCTTGGAGAGCTTCTCAGCAGGCAAGGATCGCAGCAAAGGCACACTGAACAAATGAAACAAGAAAACATTGGAGCTGCGCTCTAGGAATACCAGGGTTTATACAGCCAAAACATGAGTTTATACATGAGAAAACGGGGCTTTATGTATGTGCGTAAAGTGTCGGCCCAGATTAGCCTGTGCAATCCGCACAGGCTAATCAGGGACGACACTTTCCGCTATTATGATATTTTCTGTTTTAAGAAAGTCTATTCTTAGCAAAAATCTAGTTTAAGCGGAAAGTGTCGTCCCTGATTAGCCTGTGCTGACTGCACAGGCTAATCTGGGATGACACTTTATGCACATGCATTAAACCCCTTATTAACCCTTTGCATGCTGGGAAATTTGTCGTCTGCTAAAATGTCGTCTGCTGAATTTGTAAAATAAGCATTTTCTTCATTTTTTTTCAAAGAATACTATCAGAATAGCAAACAGTTTGGATCCAGATGAGACGCCACGTTCTGTGGCGTCTCATCTGGATCCAAACTGTTTGCAAAGGCCTTTAAAATTCAGCTCCAGCGCTTTAAGGGTTAACATAGCACGGCTCATATGTACGTTAAGTTTTTCCCAGATTAGCCTGTGTACTCATATGTTTTATAAGCATGACAAATTACACTTGTATGGAATTATTTGTTTAAAGGAAGTCTCCTCTACACTTAAATCTGTGACAACACTTTAATCACATGCATAAGGCTTGTTTTTGCAGACTGCGGCTCATTTTCATAGCTCATTTAATAAAACCATCAGTTACTTACAGTTCAAGATATAGAGAGATTTGTATCAATTTGCACTGCTTATTTTTAGAGTTAATTGTAACTAAATTATCATACTTTAAATCATACTTTTGCATGAATACTTAGCTAAATACAGCATTGAATTAGATAACAATTTGCAAATCATGTCTATAAAGTATGAATACTGGGTACACATGTTTCATTATTCTCTTCAATGAAGCAAAAAGTCAGCAAGATTGTTTCCAAAACAACCAGTCACAATGACAAAGCAATAATTCAAAATGGACATTGGTTATTGCCTTCTTGGAATGGCCAATGATCAACACCTTGCATTCAGCTGAGAAATTAACACAAAGAGCGTGATGACAGGAAGTCTGGAGGGAGCGTCCTGCATCTCTTAAATTCACAGTTGCAAGACTGGAGGACAGAATTCTACATTAAACCACTAGTAAAAAATTGGTACTAATCTGAATTTGTATCCTACTTAAATGATCTTAAGTTTATCTTTAGTTTACATACCATGAATTGTATTACTGACACTGGAAAGAACATTATCTTCTCTTTAAATAACCATGCAAAGAGTGGAATATTTGTATGATAACATATTCTTTGCATGTTGTTGTTTACACTTTAGTAGTTTTGAGTTAAATATGTTAGTTATAATGTATTAGTTTCCCTAATTGTCCTAGTTGGTTTCAATTTGTTAGTTGTAATGTAAATTTCCCAACTGTTGTCCTTGTTGTTTTTTAAGTGTAATATGTTAATTTGTTTGCATATGGTTGCTTTTTTCAAAACTATACCATGACATATCATGGATTGAGAATAGCACTTAGAACTACAGTTTTTGCAACATTCTAATTCGAACAGCATTCTTGCGTGTTACATTTAATGCACATAAAAGAATGCTGATACATCAAATGATATTGTGAAATATATGAAAATCATGATGTGCTCTCTCCAATGATAACAGAAAACTGACTGTTAGATTGAGCGGTAAACGAAAATGCAAATAGTAGCTTTAAAGCCGTACAAAAATGGGGCTTTATGAAATAAGTCTGCAATCAATTTATCATACCCATGGAATATACCAGAAAGATAACGGATGTGCTGGATTGATACATTTTCTATAAAAATAACATGGGTATTGAGCTAATAGATAATTATTGATTCCAATCATAAACCAACACAATTTTCTATTATAAACTTGTGTTATGTTTAAGAAAAAATATTTTTCTATCATGGTTTGTTGTCGAATAACCCACAGTAAGGAGTATAGATGCGTAGGAATTAAATCACGAGAGCGAAGCATGAGTGATTTGATAACACGCATCTATACTCCTTACTGTGGGTTATTTGAAAACAAACCATCATAGAAAAATATATTTTCAATTCTAACACGGGTCTGATTGATTTGGTTTAAGCTTTTGGATGTGAACTATATTTTTCAATACTCCACCCTTCTTAGTACAAAGTTCACTTTTTAGTGACGTCATTGAATTGTACAAACATAATTTTATGACGTCATTTTCATTCATAAATATTTTGCAAATGAAGTCACTTTCATTGAGAACAACAATTGTAGAAACAAAATGACGTCATGTTTACTGATGCTACTGAAAAGCTGACATGCTATAAATGTTTTCTAAATACGCTTCTTAACAAATAACATTCTTTGCAGGCCTGGTTATGCCACTTATCACCAAATATACATTTTTTTTTCATAACATTTATATGCATTTATATGCATGCTACATGTATTACATTTCTTTTAGAGCAGGTTTTAGCACGTGCATTTTACTGCAATATTTTCTTTATTTATTCAGAACTATTTTCGAAACATTAAGCTCTGCCCATAATTTATTGCAGAATAACCCACACTTGATTTCCTTCTTTGTCTATAGAAAACAAGTCGCGTGCCGTGTTAAAATCCTAAATTACATGTAAGAAACAGTAAATGCATGTAGGAATAATTGTATTATTTTAAAATATCTTATAGTTAGCTGTTTAAAAATTGCTTTTTCACCGCTTTTATGTCTCTTTTGTAGAAAATCCCGGCCATTCAGTTGGATCATTTAACCTTCATCCCCCTTCCCCAAAGTTTAACCAATTGAGCAGTACAAGAGGTCAAAGATTGCCCTTATCAAACTGACCAATTTGTAGATTCTGAATATCTCTAGGAACCTATGGAATTTTAATCCCCACAAAATACTCTTAACTTTACCATAAAAGAGCTCTCAAATGAGGGACAACAGCGGCAGACACTTTACTTTCAAGAAATAAAATCGTTCAGCCAAGACAATTGATTTTGTTAACATTGACATTGACATTAAAAACGTATCTGGCAGAGGTTGACATTTATCCATGTGAACAGATTATAAGCGTGTAACCAGCATTTCAGTTTTTTTTATTGATAAAAACTTCATACTGTAAAGCTATGCTATCATTTTCGTATGCTGCTTTGTATTTGATAACAATCATCAGTTCTCAAAATATAACACATTATTTGATATCACAGCAATTATTAAACATTAAATAAAGTTGATACAAAATTTCTAGGAATACAGTACATATTGTATTAAATAACGGTTTATCATCATCTTGTAATCTTAATTACAGACCAGAAATTATCTGAATATAATGACGGCAAATTCTATGATAAACTTCTTCATATTCAATTTCCTATCCAGATAATATATATTTATTGGCTCGATCCTTGACACTGAACCGGATTGTTTGTAATTAACAGGTAAGATGGTTGTGATTGTTATTGAGCGAAAAAATTGTAGATTTAATTTTGCTATCATTTTGGGATGCATGAAGATGTAAGAAGAACATTCTCATAATAGAAAGTCAAGTCATTACATCTTATCATATGAACTTTTGCCACCATAATATTCCAAAATTAGTGGACATGTATTAAATCCCCCCTTGGGAAAATTAAACAAACATGTAATTACTTCCCTACATGAATACCAGCCACTGTATGTGGGTAATAACAGGTTTGGTTTCATCATAGTGTCAATATTTACCTTTTGAGAAAATTAATGTTTTCTTCTTGTCTTTGAATTCCTGTTTTCATCATAATGGCCTGGAAAATGCGTCGGTCCAGCACCCATACTCTGACATCCGTAACCGCTAGCAACCAAGACATAAAAGAAATGCTTCGAATTGTTTGGTACGAATCATACCACTAATTTGAGATGTTAATTCAAATATTATTCAAAACAAATCTATAAATAATGCAGATTGTAAGGTTATTTATTTTGATCACTTTCAATAATTGTCAACATTTTTTTTTTCAATTTAGGATTCAGAGATTTCAATAACGACCACAGATATAAAAGAACAATATTATTGCCCTGAGAAGTCATTATTTGGATGGCATTTAGAACATATTAATGTTCACACCTTAAATAATTGAACAAACACCTGCAGTTCAGTTGTACATTTTGCTAGAAATTATTGCTCAGCTTAAGTCTCAGAAATGTTATTACAGTGCATACAATGACAAATCAAGTAATAAACTGTGAGAAATTATGTGCACCTTCAAGCACAAAGCAAATATCTTCTTTAAGCATTCGTAACTTGTAATGTCAAGGAGCATTTACATAAACAGAGAATTTCAAAAGCTTTCAAACAGCACTATGCTCTAAAAAATAACCATTTAAAAAAAAAAAATTACAATGACTCCTTGCTTTAACATACTGTTTCATATTTTTTCCAAAAAGGACAATTGACACAAAAAATTGAATTTTATAAAATGTTTTGACTTTTTTTTGGTTAAGTAGTTGCTTAATACACAAATGACCTTCCACCTACGAGGGATTTAACCAGCACTTTACACTATATTGGAAATAGGACATTAAAAAGTATTATGATGAAAGCAGCAATTGTCCAGAATAGGGAAACTAGTAATTCCACGACAACCGTTATAATTACAATGTCTGGACTTCATAACCAACAGAATATAGTTTCCCTGTATGGAAATGCTGAATGCAATACATTGCAAGTTCCATGCATATTCAGACATATGTTCAAAGAATATTATCAGAATTATATTGCCTTCTTTCACAAAAAAACTGAGCTGAATGCAAATATTTTACATTTTAACTATAGTCCTAGCGGTCAACATTTTTGTTTGATTTAAAGAAAAAAGTCAAAGGTCAAGGTCATTTCTAGGATGAAGGTAATACCTCGTACTGAAGCAGTGCGGGTGCAGTTGTACAGGATTGCCAGTTCACCGAACGCCCTCCCAGCAGCCATCTTGCCAAGTACATTAGTCTCCTTGAGCACTTCAAATTCTCCCTCTAAAAAATGGATTCAGTTTAATGATGATTTGATGATCAATAAACAACTTATCAAAGCAATATCACAAGCAAATCACAGTCATTAAATCAACTAAATAATGGTTTTTGAACAGTCAGCTAGTGAAAGAAATATAACACAAATAATTTGTCAAAAAGTTGACCATGGGTTTTATCACCGTAAAAAATTGTTAATTTTTTAATAAAAAATTGTTTATTTTTTATGAAAGCAGTTTTACAAATGATCAAAAACGTCAAATAGTTACTTAAACAAAGTTTCGTGAATATTTGTGCATGTGTTTATTTTACATGAAGAGCACTTATATCTTGTATGTTGTTTTTGGTTCAATTTCCAAGAAGAATTAAGCAAAGTGAAATTAGATGACCTATGTCAGAAAAGACTGCAAAAATAATGTTCTTTGCATGGACATATTTGTTTGTACCTGATCATTGCGCCTTGCTTTTGTTAAAGGTCACGCAATGAAAATATAGCATGCAGAGACTTATGGTATGTTCAGACACTAATTATCACATGGGTTATTAAAAACTGCCACATATTTCAAACATCATGTCCACCTAGATGTTGCTATGGTAACTGGAGAAAAAAATCAAACAGCTGCGAAATGTTCTACTGGTATGTGCCAATGAGTTGAACTCAATCCAAACATTAAGTAAAATGAATATCTTATAAATGTTATGTGCGTCTTTTAAACAGAAAAATCCTATTGTTTATATTTTTTGTAATGGGCTTCTACAAGTGAATAATGGAAATATAACAATAAACACTTAAGACTAATGTAATTGCTATGATCAAATTTTTCAAAATGTCAAATTCAACTGCTGTTTTAAAATGTCTCATATACTGCTTATAAAATGTAAATACATAAAGCAAAATTGTCCTAAGAATCTACAGAAACTTCTCTCAGATATTATTGAAAAAGCTGTACTGGTGATAGAAAACCTGTCTGATACAGAGTGACAGTATTGCAAGAAAATACCCTCTGCCAATGTCCCACTAATGGGATCAATATTGATCCCTATTTAGCAATTGCTCCTTTTTGCTGTGTATAAAGCTAATAAACTGCTCACTTAATGGAATTAAATCACACATGTTGTCTTGGGCTCAACATTTGAACCTCAATTTGAGAAAACGTAGCTTAATGCATGTGCATACAGTGTCATTGCAGAAAAACCCATATAGTCTCCACAGGCCAATCAGGGACAACACTTTCCGCTTTTATTGTATTTTTCATTTAAAGGGGCCTTTTCACGTTTTTTTGCATGTTTTGAAGTATGTCATTTAATGCTTTATATTGATAATTGTAAACATTGGAAATAATTAGCACTAGTGAAAAATCGAGAATGAAATTTTTAAAAAAGACAAAAAAGTAACCCTCAACTGGGCTCGAACCACTGACCCCTGGAGTCCTGGAGTAAAAGTATGAACCATATAGACCACTCCGCGCTCACGCAAAGTAAAAAGTATGTTATACTTTATATAAGCAATCCTCGTTGTTTCACAAAATATAACAACAACAAAACTTTCTAAATTCTTCAATCGTTTCGTGTTGCAACGCTTTATAATTTTCGGGTTTTTAAATCGTCAAAAGATGCATATATTGGCTATTTTAGAGCATAGTAAATGTTCAGTATTACTGTTTCCTCACAAATATCATAATTATATGAAAATTTGCGAATCTGAAACAACTTTTTAAAATTTTGTCAATTTATCAAAACGTGAAAAGGCCCTTTAAAATGAAGTCTCTTTTAATGAAAAATCAAGTTTAGCCAAGTGTTGTCCCTACACTTTAAGCACATGAATTAAACTGCGTTTTCCCGAGAGCCATTTATTCCGCATCCGCATATCCGCATCCGCAAAAAAATAGAACCAGTTGAAATGCATCCGTATCCGCATCCCCATATCCGCATCCGCAACAGAACGCTCAAGTGAGCATTCTTATGCGAATGTGGACGAGATACGGACGGCATTTAGCATGATGAGGAGAAAGCTGTCATCTCAAAAATCAACCGAAAAACTTATCAAATTGGGGAAAAATTAATCAATGCAGTTCTTCATATGGTGACTCAGATTTTACCTCAAATGTTTCGAAAAGTAAAGCAAAGGCGCTAGAAGAAGATGTTTCAGGTATTTACCATTTGTATTCTTTTACAGACAGAATGATGATTTGTACCTTATATCTACTAAAATTCATGCTTGTCCTTCATAACAATTATCTCAATTATAATTTTCAGTTTTATCCATATAATAAAAAGTGTGCACTTCGTGCCAAACAGTTGTCCAAAGAAAGGCAATCATGGCTCCAGTTCCAGATTTCTATGGACTTGTATAACGCGGAGTCGAACGTTATTTTGTCACTGCCTACATATCCTACAGGTCTAAACAATTACAGCCAGCCCGTGCCTGAGCATAGATTACAACAATCTTTATTGTCATCTGTTAACCAAGAGCATGGTTTCCAGCATATGTCCACAGCTAGTTATGTGGCCTACCCTGTGGCACAGGCATAGGACAATCAGACCGGCGGCCAACAAACAGGACTTTACATTTTAAGCGCTGCTATGGAAACCTTACAGTAAAACGAGCGATGTCCACAATTTTGTTACAAATTAAAGTGACATATTTTCCTTGTTCGTTTAATGTCTCAAGTACAGTGAAACACAGGTCTTTTCGAGAACATTTTATTTCTAAATACATTATATGCATCATTTGATATTGTTTTATGCTTATGATTGTTGATTAAGTTTACGTTGCCAATATGTAAGTACATTAAAGTTGAATAAACGTATATAAAATTCAAATTATTGACTCAAACAAAATACTTATAGTTACCGCAAGCAAATAGCTAGGCGTTGTTTGGCCCCAATGGTCTGTCTTGTAACCGATTTTTTTGAAATAAACCTCTTCAACTAGAGAGAGAATGTATCCAAATTGTTGTTTGTTTAGTCTAAAGTAACCTTTAAACTCCTCATCAGCAAATTCAAGTTCTTTAACTAAATGGTTGTAAGTTCCAAATGTTTGGCGATTTCTTACTATTGCACGTGCCCACCACCTGTGCTTTCATTTACGTTTACACTTCTTCGCGTGAGCAACAGCAGCAACAATTAATAAAAAATGGGAAAACTCTTCTTCTGCATACATGTACATGTTTTCAGTTCAGAAGTTTTTCCAAAAAAGAAAGATACATTCGACGTATGCGGATAAATGAAATATAGCGTCTGTATTATGATTTTGCGGATACGGATGCGGATACGGATGCGGACAGATGGAATAGTAGCCTTATGGAAATAACTTTTAGGTACTACAGTTTGTACACAGCTAAAGTACAACAACATGTTCATCAGACAGGTGACCATCACAACCACGTACCTGCGGCCACATACAAGTGCTGGCCCGGGTCCCCTTCCCGTATGATGAAATGTCCCTGCTTGACCTGTTTCTCGTACATGCACTCTACCACCTCACGAATCTGAGCAGAGTCTAGCTTCTTGAGGAAATCGTTGTCCAGAATTGCATCTTTAATCAGCTGTTTTGATCTGGAAACAGAAGAAGGAGATTATAAAGTATAACAGATCGACTGCAATTAAATTTTACTTTTGTTAAACATTTCACAGGTGCGCAATATAGGCGACAAAACATGTTCATTAATCATTTGAGCAACAATATAACACTTCTTCATGATTGATGCAAAGAATTCCCAAATACTAAGACAAATACCCTGCAATTCCATATTGTAAGTTATATATTCATCTGTTTTGCATACAAAAAAGAAGGATTTGAAAGATACAATGCAAATAGTATTCATTTAAAATGTAACATTAATGTAGCATAAGAACAAAGAAATCGTATGCAAATAAAAAGAAACCAGGCTGGCAGCTGTTCATTCTGAAACAATTTGCATTTTACCGCCTGTTCTCCAAGTTAAATGACAATTTTAGTGTTCCAGTCTTGACTTTCCAGCATGGCTATTTTACTTTGAGGCCATGTTAGTGTCAAGTCATTCCACTGTATTTCCATGCAATTCCACAAGATTTATGGGTTAAGCTTAAGGATACCAAGTAAGTGGTAATGAAGAACTGAAGAACCATATCTGTCAATTTAACAGACATTGAAGACATAGGAATTGGCTTTACTTTGTAATTGTTTTTTTCCCAATTTATCTTAAAGAAATGAGAGAACAAAAGGTTGAAGTATTCTTTCAGATAATAGGGAAATAAAATGGTTTCTATCAATCACTGGAAATTTATTGGTTTGTCTTGATGAAGAATTGCATGCAAGCATGGGCAGACAAAGTTAATTCAACGCTTTCACTGGTGATACAGATCATACCTCACTGACAAATCAATTCACCGGCAATACATTAATATATTTTTATGCTTAAACAAAAACAATATGGCATACTATTTGATATAAAAGACACTTTAGCATCAGAAATATCATATAAATTTCACTCATGAATTTAGAAAAAAATAATAACTTTGACTATCAAAGACAATAAATGAATATTCTTTACATATAATACTGATAGAAATTCTTTTAAAATCAATACCTGTAATGATATCAAGAGAATATTGACATCAATAATCCTCATTGTGTACATGTAAATACATTGTGTACTTGGTTTATATCAGGAGTTATTTGAATTTAAAATTCCATGTTAGGGAAGAAGCGATAAATAAAATATGTCTAAATATGCATTTCATTTTGTTTGTGAAGGTGATATAAAGAATAAACAAAACATTTGAAGGAACTAACCTAAATATAATTAATACAGAACCTATTTACTGGTTGTTTTCATCATTATGAGATTGTGATAGCCATCAAAGTTGTTCCTACTCAGCATACACACAGTCACAAACTTTTCAAATTATGATAAATTTAGAGATTTTATAAAAAGGGGTTTATCTTGTAAGAAACAAAAAATAATCCTGGTGATTTAAATAATGATTTACCATTCAGCTTGAGAGCGAATGTAGACATATACACTATATTTGTTTAGTTTTCATTTTCTCCTGTAACATATATAAAACATATGGCAAATATTATTGTAAATATTAATCAAACATCCAGTTGAAAGATTTCTCAATGTTTTCTTAACAAACAAACATTTCTGCAAATTTTTGCTTCTATATTAAAGACACTAATCTCCCTGAAGTGCAAATTGAAACAATTTACTAACAACATAAAAGAAGTAAAAACGTAGGTAATCTATAGAATCATATATGAGACTGTTCAGTAGCATAACACTATGTCCAATTACAATAGCTGGAGATTACTTTCACTTGTTAGAACTAATTGAACATGTCACCACAGCTGTAGTTGAATAATACTCAAAGAAATAGTTTTTCTTGATCAATTCTCTGTAAACAATCAAACTGTTTCCATGGATAAGCCTCTGCAATTTCTTAACCCTTTACCACTTAGACATTATTTTGATGCATTTGCAGTCCCTAAGAAAGTTACATTTAACTAAATACCTTTCTATTTCCAACCCCTAAGATACTGATGCGAAGCAAACAGCAAAAAACCTGAACAGACTGCCTGAGTTAATCGCAAGCTGTTGGGCCTGTATTCACCAACCCATTTTTAGACTTAAAAATAAAGAATAGAACTAGAACCAAGAAAAATATGTCCAGGGTTTGAATATATACAGACCCCCACTGATGAATATGTCATTAACAAAATGTTCAACAAGAATAATGATGTAGATAGAGGTGGTTAATACCACGTTTGACTCAAAGTTAAAGAAATTCTTGAATATTCTAATTTAAGGAATTTTCTTTATTCTTAGACTTAAGTCTAAAAATTGTTTGGTGAATACGGGCCCCGGTTTTATGCTGTATGCACATAGCCATATTCACTTTGCTTCTGAGTAATGGGAAAGGGTTAAGTAAATGAAATATTTCTTCAGCTTTGTGTGTTGATGTATCAATTTGATTTGACACAATAACAATTGTAGCAAACCATAAACATTCGTCCACAATACACACTGATGCCCTCTTTAATGGGATTAGTCTGGACTCTGGAAAGATCTGCTGAGGTTGCTTCCTTAAATCGTGTCACATCGCCTTCTTACAGTCACCAGTATTGCATTATATAAATGATGTATACATGCAGCATGACATCATTGCAACTTGTGAACTTGTTCATCCCCCTCTGCTGGGATTTTATTGTTGGCCATCTACATTCATGCATACCAAACAGCCTACTTAAGGAAGAACTGTTCCACGAAGTCCGGGAGAAAATTTGCATCCACTGCTGATGACATACAAACGCTACAGGAAAAATGAATCAATTGAGAATTCAGGTAGAATAAACAAAAAGTGTGCTTTACATAAAATATTCAACAATATAAGCATATATAAGGCAAACTGATAAATTCAAAAGCCTGCCACTGGCGCATGTTAGCAGAATGGCAATTCAGGTTGATATAATGTCAAATGAAGTATGGAAATATAAAATATTTGCCAACTTTGTTAATGAAACTTGGTATAGGAAAAAGGGGCCTAATGCTGAATAAGTAGCATTTTTCAGTCTTTTATTTTAAATTAAATACCAAAATGGTAGTTGCTATGGTAACAGAAAGTGAAAACTAAAATCTGTGCCCTGCCATTACACAAACAAGGGACAAAATTGTCACAAAACCAGGTTTTTAATTTGAAAAAAAAAGTCTGATAAAGGGAGACAATTCAAACTGAACTGATAGTTCATAGTTACCCCCCTTGTTTTAAAATAAATCTATTTTTAGTTGTGGCAACCTTGACCTTGGAGATAGTGACGTAATTCTTTCGTGCAGCACACCTTCCAATGATGGTGAACAAATGTGCCACATGATTTTAAAATCTCACAATGAATGACATAGTTATGGCCCGGACAAGCTCATTTATGGCCATTTTTTACCTTTGAACTCAAAGTGTGACCTTGACCTTGGAGATATTGACATAATTCTTTTGCGCGACACACCGTCTAATGATGGTGAACAAATGTGCAAAATGATTATAAAATCTCACAATGAACGACAAAGTTATGGCCCAGACAAGCTTGTTCTGCCCGCCAGCCCGCCAGCCCAATGACATTCGCCAATCTAATAACCAGTTTTTTCCTTCGGAAAACCTGGTTAAAAACACTATAGGCTAGGTCAATGAAACCAATGGTGATCTTACTCTGAAACTGGAAGGAACTGCTGTTTTATGTGTGACAAAGCTCTTGTTATTCACAACATCTAAACTACAAGGCTGTCAACACTGTTGGTAACACTCACTTGGTATTCTTCACATAAAAGATAATCAGAAAGCCAGGAATATTAAATGCCCCAGTTGGAGGAAGACAGAATATGTATAAACATTTATTTTGCCAAGATGATCAATTACAAATGTAGAATATTATGACCATGATGCCATGGAAGTTAGGGAAACTGTCTGGTCCTTTATACCAGGTATGTTGGTGGTTACTTGGCAAGCCCTGTACGAAATATAGCCAGTGTAACCACAGCTAGTGGTTTAGTATGAATAAATAATGTATCTGGGCAGTGTACAGAATCACATTATGTTTTTTCCTACATGAACTGTAATGCTAATGTCAAAAAATAAACATTGGAAATATATTTATATTGGCTATAGTTATTGTGTTAGTGTTTTGTTCAGCAACAAACATTTGGCAAAACATTCATTTATAAATCCTTTACATTGTGTATAAAAAAACATGTACCACGGAACACTGATTACATTTTGATTACCACCTGCTATTCAGCACAAGTTAGAAGTTAAAACAACCAATAAAAGGTTTTACAAATACCATAAAAAAAACACAAGGAACAAATCATATTCAACAAATAAATGGTAACAGAGTTCAACACGTTTGATGTCCATTGTTCTGCCACATTTTATGGAAATGTGTTGTTAATTTTTCTAGTAAAATTTCCAAAGTTTTCAATACATGGATTTTGTATCACAAGTTATTTCTGCAAAAACGAAACCCAAAAACATTTTGTGCTGAAAAGCAGGTGGTTATCGAAATGTAATGAACACAAACCAATATTCTAAACATGGTGATACAAGAATTCCTTTCCCTGATCAATATGTACACATTAAAATATTCCCCAACCTATGGCTGAATTTTAAAAACAACTATACAACCACCATTAGCATATGCCCAAGGGATCGTACAGTAGGGGAAAGTTGGGAATTTAAACTGATGTTGAAATGTCTGTAATAGAGCAAAATTACCTAATTTCTAAAGTTAATTGGCAAACAGTAAATACAGATATATCGTCATCAGTCATTATTATGAATTTTGGTCTGGAATAACTGGCTAAATGCAATTGCAAAACGTGTTGTCCCAGATAAGCCTATGCGGTTTGAACAGATTTCAATTGCTAATCTGCAATGACTTATAATTCACATGCATTAAGCCTCAGTATCGTGGCTCATTGTCACATTCAGCAGCTCCCGTGACCATCCAAGAGTTACTATGGCCATGTTTTCATCAGGTGTCCCCTCCATCCAATAGTCACTATGGCCATGTTTTCATCAGGTGTCCCCTCCATCCAATAGTCACTATGTCCATGTTGTCATCAGGTGTCCCCTCCATCCAATAGTCACTATGGCCATGTTTTCATCAGGTGTCCCCTCCATCCAATAGTCACTATGGCCATGTTTTCATCCGGTGTCCCCTCCATCCAATAGTCACTATGGCCATGTTTTCATCAGGTGTCCCCTCCATCCAATAGTCACTATGGCCATGTTTTCATCAGGTGTCCCCTCCATCCAAGAGTCAATATGGCCATGTTTTCATCAGGTGTCCCCTCCATCCAAGAGTCACTATGGCCATGTTTTCATCAGGTGTCCCCTCAATCCAATAGTCACTATGGCCATGTTTTCATCAGATGTCCCCTCCATCCAATAGTCACTATGGCCATGTTTTCATCAGGTGTCTCCTCCATCCAATAGTCACTATGGCCATGTTTTCATCAGGTGTCCCCTCCATCCAATAGTCACTATGGCCATGTTTTCATCAGGTGTCCCCTCCATCCAATAGTCACTATGGCCATGTTTTCATCAGGTGTCCCCTCCATCCAATAGTCACTATGGCCATGTTTTAATCAGGTGTCCCCTCCATCTAAGAGTCACTATGGCCATGTTTTCATCAGGTGTCCCCTACATCCAATAGTCACTATGGACATGTTTTCATCAGGTGTCCCCTACATCCAAGAGTTGCTATGGCCATGTTTTCATCAGGTGTCCCCTATATCCAAGAGTCACTATGGCTATGTTTTCATCAGGTGTCCCCTACATCCAAGAGTCACTATGGCCATGTTTTCATCAGGTGTCCCCTCCATCCAAGAATCACTATGGCCATGTTTCTATGAGGTGTCACCTACATCAAATAGTCACTATGGCCATGTTTTCATTAGGTGTCCCCTACATCCAAGAGTCACTATGTCCATGTTTTCATCAGGTGTCCCCTCCATCCAAGAGTCACTATGGCCATGTTTTCATCAGGTGTCCCCTCATCCAAGAGTCACTATGGCCATGTTTTCATTAGGTGTCTTCTCCATCCAAGAGTCACTATGGCCATGTTTTAATCAGGTGTCACCTCCATCCAAGAATCACTATGGCCATGTTTCTATGAGGTGTCACCTACATCAAATAGTCACTATGGCCATGTTTTCATCAGGTGTCCCCTACATCCAAGAGTCACTATGTCCATGTTTTCATCAGGTGTCCCCTTCATCCAAGAGTCACTATGGCCATGTTTTCATCAGGTGTCACCTACATCCAAGAGTCTTTATGGCCATGTTTTCATCAGGTGTCCCCTACATCCAAGAGTCACTATGGCCATGTTTTTATCAGGTGTCACCTCCATTCAAGGGTCACTATGGCCATGTTTTCATCAGGTGTTCCCTCCATACAAGAGTCACTGTAACCATGTTTTCATCAGGTGTCCCCTCCATCCAAGAGTCACTATGGCTATGGGTTCATCAGGTGTCCCCTCCATACAAGAGTAACTATGGCCATGTTTTCATCAGGTGTCCCCTACATCCAAGAGTCACTATGGCCTTGTTTTCATCAGGTGTCCGCTACATCCAAGAGTCACTATGGCCATATTTTCATCAGGTGTCACCTACATCCAAGAGTTACTATGGCCATGTTTTCATCAGGTGTCACCTTCATCCAAGGGTTACTATGGCCATGTTTTCATGAGGTGTCACCTACATTCAAGAGTAACTATGGCCATGTTTTCATCAGGTGTCCCCTACATCCAAGAGTCACTATAGCCATGTTTTCATCAGGTGTCACCTACATCCAAGAGTCACTATGGCCATGTTTTCATCAGGTGTCCCCTCCATCCAAGAGTCACTATGGCTATGGTTTCATCAGGTGTCCCCTACATACAAGAGTCACTATGGCCATGTTTTCATCAGGTGTCCCCTCCATCCAAGAGTCACTATAGCTATGGTTTCATCAGGTGTCCCCTACATCCAAGAGTCACTATGGCCATGTTTTCATCAGGTGTCATCCCCATCCAAGAGTTACTATGGCCATGTTTTCATCAGGTGTCCCCTACATACAAGAGTCACTATGGCCATGTTTTCATCAGGTGTCCCCTCCATCCAAGAGTTACTATGGCCATGTTTTCTTCAGGTGTCCCCTCCATCCAAGAGTTACTATGGCCATGTTTTCATCAGGTGTCCCCTCCATCCAAGAGTCACTATGGCCATGTTTTCATCAGGTGTCCCCTCTATCCAAGAGTCACCATGGCCATGTTGTCATCAGGTGTCCCCTCCATTCATGAGTCACTATGGCTATGTTTTCATCAATCAGGTGTCCCCTCCATCCAAGAGTCACTTTGGCCATGTTTTCATCAGGTGTCCCCTCCATCCAAGAGTCACCATGGCCATGTTGTCATCAGGTGTCCCCTCCATCCATGAGTCACTATGGCTATGGTTTCATCAATCAGGTGTCCCCTACATACAAGAGTTACTATGGCCATGTTTTCATCAGGTGTCCCCTACATCCAAGAGTCACTATGGCCATGTTTTCATCAGGTGTCACCTCCATTCAAGAGTCACTATTGCCATGTTTTCATCAGGTGTCCCCTACATCCAAGAGTCACTATGGCCATGTTTTCATCAAGTGTCCCCTACATCCAAGAGTCACTATGGCCATGTTTTCATCAGGTGTCACCTCCATCCAAACGTTACTATGGCCATGTTTTCATCATGTGTCACCTCCATTCAAGAGTTACAATGGCCATGTTTTCATCAGGTGTCACCTCCATCCAATAGTCACTATGGCCATGTTTTCAACAGGTGTCCCCTACATCCAAGAGTCACTATGGCCATGTTTTCATCAGGTGTCCCCTCCATCCAAGAGTCACTATGGCCTTGTTTTCATCAGGTGTCCCCTACATCCAAGAGTCACTATGGCCATGTTTTCATCAGGTGTCCCCTCCATCCAAGAGTCACTATGGCCATGTTTTCATCAGGTGTCCCCTCCATCCAAGAGTAAATATGGCCATTTTTTCATCAGGTGTCCCCTACATCCAAGAGTCACTATGGCCATGTTTTCATCAGGTGTCCCCTACATCCAAGAGTCACTATGGCCATGTTTTCATCAGGTGTCACCTCCATTCAAGAGTCACTATGGCCATGTTTTCATCAGTTGTCACCTCCTTCCAAGAATTACTATGGCCATGTTTTCATCAGGTGTCACCTCCATCCAAGTGTTACTATGGCCATGTTTTCATCAGGTGTCACCTCCATCCAAGAGTTACTACGGCCATGTTTTCATCAGGTGTAACCTCCATATAAGAGTTAATATGGCCATGTTTTCATCAGGTGTCCCCTACATCCAAGAGTCACTTTGGCCATGTTTTCATCAGGTGTCACCTCCATCCAAGAGTCTATATGGCCATGTTTTCATCAGGTGTCACCTCCATCCAAGAGTTACTATGGCCATGTTTTCATCAGGTGTCACCTCCATCCAAGAGTTACTATGGCCATGTTTTCATCAGGTGTCACCTCCATCCAAGAGTTACTATGGCCATGTTTTCATCAGGTGTCACCTCCATCCAAGAGTCTATATGGCCATGTTTTCATCAGGTGTCACCTCCATCCAAGAGTCACTATGGCCATGTTTTCATCAGGTGTCACCTCCATCCAAGAGTCTATATGGCCATGTTTTCATCAGGTGTCACCTCCATCCAAGAGTCACTATGGCCATGTTTTCATCAGGTGTCCCCTACATCCAATAGTTACTATGGCCATGTTTTCATCAGGTGTCCCCTCCATACAAGAGCTACTATGGCCATGTTGTCATCAGGTGTCCCCTCCATCCATGAGTCACTATGGCCATGTTTTCATCAGGTGTCACCTTCATCCAAGATTTACTATGGCCATGTTTTATCAGGTGTCCCCTACATCCAAGAGTCACTATGGCCATGTTTTTATCAGGTGTCAGCTCCATCAAAGAGTCACTATGGCCATGTTTTCATCCGGTGTACCCTACATCCATGAGTCACTATGGCCATGTTTTCATCAGGTGTTCCCTACATCCAAGAGTCACTATGACCATGTTTTTATCAGGTGTCCCCTACATCCAAGAGTCACTATGACCATGTTTTATCAGGTGTCACCTCCATCCAAGAGTTACTATGGCCATGTTTTCATCAGGTGTCCCCTACATCCAAGAGTCACTATGGCCATGTTTTCATCAGGTGTCCCCTCCATTCAAGAGTCACTATGGCCATGTTTTCATCAGGTGTCCCCTACATCCAAGAGTCACTATGGCTTTGGTTTCATCAGGTGTCCCCTACATACAAGAGTCAATATGGCCATGTTTTCATAAGGTGTCCCCTCCATCCAAGAGTCACTATGGCCATGTTTTCATCAGGTGTCCCCTCCATCCAAGAGTCACTATGGCCATGTTTTCATCAGGTGTCACCTCAATCCAAGAGTCACTATGTCCATGTTTTTATCAGGTGTCACCTCCATCCAAGAGTTACTATGGCAATGTTTTCATCAGATGTCCCCTAAATCCAAGAGTCACTATGGCCATGTTTTCATCAGGTGTCACCTTTATCCAAGAGTTACTATGGCCATGTTTTCATCAGGTGTCCCCTCCATCCAAGAGTTACTATGGCCATGTTTTCATCAGGTGTCCCCTAAATCCAAGAGTTACTATGGCCATGTTTTCATCAGGTGTCACCTCCATCCAAGAGTTACTATGGCCATGTTTTCATCAGGTGTCCCCTAAATCCAAGAGTTACTATGGCCATGTTTTCATCAGGTGTCACCTCCATCCAAGAGTTACTATGGCCATGTTTTCATGAGGTGTCCCCTAAATCCAAGAGTTACTATGGCCATGTTTTCATCAGGTGTCCCCTCCATTCAAGAGTTACTATGGCCATGTTTTCATCAGGTGTCCCCTACATCCAAGAGTCACTATGGCCATGTTTTCATCAGGTGTCACCTCCATCCAAGAGTCACTATGGCCATGTTTTCATCAGGTGTTACCTCAATTAAGTACCGTAACAACTCTCTAAACGACAACCCAGTCATTAAGACAAAATTGCTTTAACCACCACCATATTTCAGTCCTGCAATTTTCCTTCTATATTTCAGTGATCGCTGACACAAGCAACCAGCTAACAGCTACTTCGACCACTTAAATCAGTACCAATCAACGACATTGATACATGTAAAAATTGACATCCGCTAAATGACCAGTAACTTTCACACCTTACTTGTTTGGGTTTTTTGGTTCGATCTGGTTTGTGTACGGAGTCATTGTGACCCATTTAATGCATTTACATCGACTGCAAGGTGTCACATATTTTGCCCTTGTTTCTCTTTGTAACCCTTGATTCTTGATTGGTAATTAGCTTATATGATGGAGTCTTTGATCGTAAAACTGGTGATTGTTTGGTACACACTTTAAAGATTAAACAATGTGAATAGTTTAAAAGTACAGATAACTGAGTAAGATAGTTGTGTTTAAAATAAAAGATTGATTTTAACAATAGTGGTTAAAGTAAAAAGCTCTGCTTAGAAAATAACCCATTTATGCCTAGCCTCTAGAAAAAAGGCCTTGGCTAACAGTGTAGACCCAGATAAGACGCCGCATGATGCTGCATCTCATCAGGGTCTGCGCTGTTTGCTTAAAGGAATTTCTGTAAGAAATATTCTAAACATAGAAATAAATATACTAGACATCTCTAATTTTGGAAGTAAATTGATCCAATTTAGAAGGATGGGAGAATCCACTAGGCATAAATGGGTTACCTGTTTCTAGAAATCTGAGGCTCACTAGCAAAAAACACAGTACATTTATTTGATTTTTAAAAGGATAGTGTCATGATGAAAATTATGTTTCAGTTCTTGTTTGAAAAGCTTGAAATACTATCTTTGTACAATGTATTGATTGATTACTGTAATATTGCATGCACAAAGATTAAAGTTCATGAATATTTACCATTTGTTTAATGTGTCCATCAACATTCAGGAAAACTCAGCATTTAGATCACCTCAATATTAGGACCAACATTCAATAGTCCCACAGGTGGTCTTAATAGTGAGGTTTCACAGTACTTTTTATTTGTAATATTTTCTGCATGGGATCAACTCTCGGCAAAGGTCTTGTAACTGATTGGCGCAATTGTTATTGTATTGGTGCTTTTTTCTTTAATGATAAGAAAATAACTATTTCTGAAGAGAAATTCTTACCAATAGCTAGCTTTTTATGTAAGGCTAGTAAACATAGTATTTTATGTATTCCAAGACAAACAATTAACAACACACCCTTGCCTGCACTACAGGTATACTGTACAAACTGAAGTAATTTGAATATGGGAGGGGGGAGGTAATACACAATAAAGTTTGCCTCTGCCTATTTAAATCTGCTATTAACAAACAAGAGTGCCAAACTGTCACAAGATACGCCTGTTTGAAGGTTTTGGACACCATGCTAAATGCTTGAAGTGCACTAAGTGAACTAGTGACCTAGTTTTTTACCCGGCATGACCCATATTTGAACTTGACCTAGATATCATTTAGACAATACTTTTGACCAAATTTGATGAAGATCGGATGAAAACTACTTCAATTAGAGAGCGGACACCATGCTAAATCCTTGAAATGCACTAAGTTAAGTAACCCCATGACATAGTTTTTGACCCGGCATGACCCATATTTAAACTTGACCTAGATATTGTCTAGATACAACTTCTGACCAAATTTGGTGAAGATCTGATGAAAACTACTTCAATAAGAGAGCGGAGACCATGCTAAATCTTTGAAATGCACTAAGTGATCCCATGACCTATGCTTAATGCTTGAAATGACCTTGTTTTTTACCTGGACTGACCGATATTTGAACCTGACCTAGATATCATTTAGACACAACTTCTGACCAAAGTTGGTGAAGATTGGATGAAAACTACCTCAATTAGAGAGCGGACACCATGGTTAATCCTTGAAATGCACTAAATGACCCCATGACCTAGTTTTTGACCCAGCATGACCCATATCTAGATATTGTTTACATACAATTTCTGACCAAATTTGGTGAAGATCGGATGAAAACTTCTTCAATTAGTGAGCAGACATGCTAAATCCTTCAAAAGCACCAAGTGACCAAATGACCTAGTTTTTGACCCGGTGTAGCGGTCCATTTTTTCCCCCGGCCAGTTTTTCCCCGGGGAAAAATTGGCCTAGGCCATCTTTTCCCCGGGGAAAGATTGGCCTTGGCCGTTTTTTCCCCCAGGGAAAAAATGGCCCAGGCCAATCTTTCCCCCCCTTGGCCAAATTTTTCCCCTACTTAAAGAATTAATTGCAACATGACTCTTGGCACTTTTTTCGCCCCTCAGCCAATCTTTCCCCCCTCCTTTCTTAAGAATTAATAGCAACATGACTCTTGGCCATTTTTCTCCCCTCGGCCAATTCCCCCCACCCCCCCCACCCCCCAAAGTAATTGTCAAAAGATAAAATGTAAGTGTAAAAGTGGTCTTTGGAACGAAACCAAATGGTAGGGGGGAAAAACTGGCCAGGGGGGGAAAATGGCCTAAAAGTGAATGAACAAGAGGGCCCTGTATCGCTCACCTGAAACTCCTTCTAGATTGCAAACAAACATTTTGTATGATTTGACTTAGTTGTAACCTAGCTTTTGCCTGCACATGACCAACTTCCAAACTCAGGTAATGATTTGATAGAGATGGACAATGTGACCCATTTTCATGAAGATCAGGAAGAAAATATGACATCTAGAGAGTTAAAGAAAGTTTTCTATAATTTGACCTAATGACCTAGTTTTTGACTACCTATCACCTACTTTCAAACTCAACCTATATTTCATTGAGATGAAGGTTCTGACCAATTTTCATGAAGATTGGTATGAAAAGTGAACTCTGGAGTGTTAACTAATCTTTTCTGTGATTTGGTCTGGTGACCTAGTTTTGGAACAAATATGACCCACTTTCAAACTTAACCTAGATTTCATTGAGATGAACATTCTGACCAATTTTCAGAGGGGGGGGGAATTTGCGGAAAGGTGAAGAATAAATGTAAAATAGAAGTAAAATGAAAGATAAGGGGGTTGAGGCAGTTTTAGCAACTCTCAATTAAATTCTGTTGTTAAAACTACTTTTACATGTTAAGGTGGAAAAACTTGCCATGGGGGGAAAAACTGTCCGAAAAGTGAAGAATAAATGTAAAAGATAAGTAAGATAAAAGATAAGGGGGTGGAGGCAGTTTTAGCAACTCTCAATCAAATTCTGTTGTTAAAACTACTTGTACATGGTAGAGGGGGAAACTGGCCAGGGGAGAAAAACTGGAAGAAAAGTGAAATATAAATGTAAAAGATTAGTAAAATAAAAGATAAGGGGGTGGAGGCAGTTTTAGCAACTCTCAATCAAATTCTGATATTAAAACTACTTGTACATGGTAGGGGGGAAAACTGGCCAGTGGAGAAAAACTGGAAGAAAAGTGAAATATAAATGTAAAAGATTAGTAAAATAAAAGATAAGGGGGTGGAGGCAGTTTTAGCAACTCTCAATCAAATTCTGATATTAAAACTACTTTTACATGTTAGGGGGGAAAAACTGGCCAGGGGGGAAAAACTGGACGAAAGGTGTAGACGGAGATGATATATTAAATGAAAAATCAGGGGGGGAAGAATTGGACTACGGGGGGAAGAATTGGCCTAGGCCACTTTTTCCCCCGGGGAAAAAATGGACTAGTCCCTTTTTTCCCCGGGGAAAAAGTGGCCAGGGGGGATAAAATGGCCTGTTACACCGGCATGATCCATATTTTAACTTGACCTAGATATTATCAAGATACAACTTCTGACCAAATTTGGTGAAGATCGGATGAAAACTACTTCAATAAGAGAGCGGACACCATGCTAAATGCTTGAAATGCACTAAGTGACCTCGTGACCTAGTTTTTGACTCGGCATAACCCATATTTGTACTTGACCTAGATATCATTTAGACACAACTTCAGACCAAATTTGGTGAAGATCAGATGAAAACTACTTCAATCAGAGAGCAGACACCATGCTAAATCCTTGAAATGCACTAAGTGACCCCGTGACCTAGTTTATGACCCAGCATGACCCATATTCAAACTTGACCTAGATATTATCAAGATACAACTTCTGACCAAATTTGGTGAAGATCAGATGAAAACTCCTTCAATTAGAGAGCGGAGACCATGCTAAATCTTTGAAATGCACTAAGTGACCCAGTGACCTAGTTTTTGACCCGGCATGACCCATATTCAAACTTGACCTAGATATTGTCTAGATACAACTTCTGACCAAGTTTGGTGAAGATCAGATGAAAACTTTTTGAATTAGAGAGCGGACACTGCTGTGGACGGCGCTGCCCGCTCAATGCCCGCCCGCCGCCGCCAAGGGTGAAACTATAATACGTCCAGTTTTTTCAAAACTGGTGTATAAAAAAAGAACAATATGTCAATTTTAAAGGGAAACATGATAAAATGTCAAATAAAAGTCGGTAAAATTTTCTATTTCCAAATTCCCTTCCTACAAATATCAAGTGAAAAGGGTCAATATAGTGCCTACAAACATTCAAATATATTAAACAATGTTTATTTAATTCCTATTGACCTCACTAATATTTACAGTCCATGGAACAATAGCAAAACAATAGAACCTCAGGTTAATTTCTCTGACTTACAACTTTCCATTAGAAGGGCAATTGCATGATTAAACAAAAATATTGGTAGCATTGAACTATTGGTAGCTAATAAGTAAGCGTTTTTTTGTAACAATAAATTTGTTGGTTTCAGAATATTAAGTGATGTAAATTATTTCAGGTTAAAATAGGGGTTGTTTAGCACTATATTTTTCACTGGGAGAGGTTATAGTCGAAATATGGTGAAATTGCGGGCATGTAGCTTAAAAGTGAATTTTAGCCATAATGATTAGTATGTGCACTTTTTGACAATCAAAATGAGAAAATATGTCTGCTTAAAATGGTATTTATTTATTTAACTTCACTAAATTAT
Organism: Dreissena polymorpha; assembly: GCF_020536995.1. NCBI lineage: Eukaryota > Metazoa > Mollusca > Bivalvia > Myida > Dreissenidae > Dreissena > Dreissena polymorpha. Next base: position 35,189,632 of record NC_068356.1, read on the forward strand.
ATCTGTTTTTCTTTGGAGCTTGAATTCCTACACTCTTAAAAACAAATGTTTAAACTTTCAAATGTATCTTTTTTCATTTTGGTATAATAATTTGGTATATAATTATAATTATATAATTTGGTAGAACAACGCATTAAATCATCAGGGGAAACAAGTTTTTGGTTCCCACTTCGATATCGCCAAATAAAGGGTTATTAGGTTGGTTTAACTTATTTTTTATCATTAACTTACATCTAAAATACACATCTATACCCTCTTGATATTCTGCCTTCATATCTTAAAATTAATTATGTCAATATTATCAAATGTAGCAAAAATTAACGAAAACTTAACCTGAAATACTTCAAAAACAGTTTACGATCAACTCAATAATGGAGGTCCAGGAAATGTTATAAATAAATAATTTTACACTTCATCTACTTGTTCTGAAATAAGTTAAAGTTGTGTATTTGTATTAGACAGGTAAGCTAATCTTTGCTTTAGATAATCAAGCATCTAACTTAATAGATAATAATCCATCTAAACTTTGCATGTCAGAGTAAACATGGGTAGATGCCCTATTGCTATTGTGTATGTGTCTGTCCTGTCAACTAATCATCCTTGACTATTGATGTTTATTTATCTTTAAGTCATTAAAACAAAAGAGAATTGATTTATATAATTACATGCCCAACGTTCTACAGAATCAAAACAGCCATAATTTTATCAGTAGAAAAATCTGATGGACATACCAAAAGTGCATTGAATTAACTAAACAAGCATGCCAAAATATACAGGCATTCATCTACCGGTAGATTAATATAGCTGAGTGTTGGTATTTTCCGGCATCAGATGCCGTCAGATGCATCTTAATTTGAGCATATTAAACAAATATAAACTAATTATTAAGGTTAAAAAGATAAAACAAATAAAAAATAATTTTAATAAATGGTTTTGATTAATGTTTGTTCAGAATTGTCATTAATCACCATGAAAGTCTGATTATATGATATTTTAAAACAAAGGATAATTGAGTGGCAAACCATGGCCATACATTATAAGAGAAGAATTGTTTTAAAACTTTTTCAGCGGTCACTAAATCATCTTAAGCCGCATACTATTCCATGTCTTTGTTCAATATTTAATATCTGACTTAACCCTGTACCACTTAGATACCTATTTTCACGATTTTGAAGTCCCTTAGAAAGTTACATTGAATTTTAGACCTTTCTTACTGGATTCCAGTTTTTAAGGCTTCAACTCCAAACCTTAGATACTCAGATGAGCAGCAAACAGCATAAAACATGAACAAACTGCGAGTTGCTCGCAGGCTGTTCTGGTTTTATGCTGTTTGCACATAGCCATTTCCACTTTGCTTCTCAGTGAGAAAGGGTTTCACATATATTATAAACGGTAACATTCCTATCTGAAATAAAGTGGGGCAATACAGACTAATACTACCATGATTTATTATTGCTAAATGAGCTGATGTAGTAAAACACTTGCACTTGACAGCCATTCACTTTAGCATAAATTATATTTAAACAAACCTACATTTTAAACTTATTTAAAAACACTCAATCAAACAGGAACAAATTCATGATGAACGTCAATTCATCTTATTGTCCATGTGCATGTGATGTCTGATTTAATTAACACAAAAATAAAGCAATACAGTTTATAATAGTAAACCATAGGGTCCACAAGTAATAAATGATAATATACATGTACTTGTAAAGACAATTTTACCTTTCACAAATTCTAACACAATATTCACTGATCTTTTAGAAAAAGAACAAAAAAGGCATTGTAAACTTATACCATATCATTGTTCAAAAGGTAAACAAAACAACAAAAAGAAGGAAATTAGTTAAAAAATACATAATAAATATTAATGTATTTCACGTAATTCTCATCTTATAAAAAAATCATAAATAGCTGTGAGGAAAGGTCCACAGCGTTCTTTACCAAGATTCAATATTTATGCTGGCATCTCTGCAGTCACACAAAAAACAATACTTAAATTGTGTGTCTGCCTAAGGAAAGACACAATGAATCAAAGAACCCCTTCAAGAAATATAGTCTTGTCTGTACATAAATGCCACACCACCTGGAAACTAGGATGAAGGCATGCTTTAAAGCAATAAGTTACAGAGACTTTGCCCATAGCTATGAGCAATATATAGTAAAAATAAGTCACATTTCCAATAGCATGTGATACTTATACCAGGTGTATGCTGAAACATGCTAAACATTCACACATAAAGCACCTGTGCTACATCATTATCAAGTATTCTTGCCCTGATCAATGATTGTTCAGCACTTCATCAAAAGTTCTTCAATAATGGCATGGACATATGAGCGTTCTGGGAAAAATGGGCTAAATACATTTGCGTAAAGTATTATCTCACATTAGCCTGTGCAGTATGAACGAAACTTTCCCCCCTGACTGGATTTTCAGTAAGAAGAGACTTCCTTCAAACCCGAAATTCCACAAAACCAGTGTGTCTTACCTGATTAGACTGTGTGGACTGCACAGGCTAATCTGGGGCTACACTTTCCAACATGGATTAAGCCCAGTTTTCACAAAATTTGGCTCATATACATGTACTTTGGCGATAAAATTACCTTAAAGCCTACAGGCATAGCTATTTCTTATATAGTGCTTCTAAGTTAACTTTGTTGCATTACCTATTTGACATCAAATGTCAAAGACTGGTGAAACAGCTATACATCAAACCAGCTTTCATGTGGGCAATTGTTTGTCACACTTTTTCTCCCATTTAGACGAAAATGTCTCAGCATCAATGTATTCATCATGCTTTTCTATGATGGTCGTAATTATAGTCAATAGTTTGGAATATCCTGGTATTTCTTTACCACCAGTGTAACACATTAAGATTGTTAATGCATATAATAAATGTTTATTGAATGCTGTTTCCCCAAGTAAGTTTGTTACCAGTTTTGTTTAAACATCACACCAAAAATGCTTATGGATGCCTAAATGTTCTTTAAGCAAATGTTCAAACCAGTATGTTGATACCTCTGTTTTAACACACTTACTTATTTTTACTTATTTTATAACCTTTAGTGCATCTTAAACAAGTCAACATGTATCCCATTTACGAGGTTTTGCTTAATTAAGTAATCACATCGTTTTAAACAACTGCCAAGATGAAACGCCTTGCGTTTAAATCAAAGCGTCAACGAATCACACGTGCAACACGTGCATTTCCTGCTAAAAAAGAACAGATACACATACCTGAAGTCTTTGTCGAAGTGTTTAATCTCAATTTCGCCGTCTCCGACAGACATGGGGCTCTCGCCCGAGACTCCCTGTTTCTTGGCCCTTTCGTGCCCCTGAGTACCACCATCCTCCTGTATAGTAGCGAGGATATCCGGTTTTCCATCCTTGTGTACCTTTAATTGCAACACCGATTTGAGTTTATGTACTTCCTCTTTAAGTCTCGATACATCCGCAATCTTTTCTTCAAGAAGTTTATTCTTTTCAAATAATTCCTGTTCATAATGCTGTATTTGCGCATCCTTTTGTTTTAATTCCTTACGAAGCTCCGGTATGATTTGTTTAATTTTCACTAGATCTAAAGTTTCCCCATCTATGATAATCTTTGTAGCGCTCGCTCCGTTGCCCATGTTCGCGGACACACTTGCGAATGGTGAGTGTAGTACACTGCGAGTGGTATTGGTTAGATTAGCCGGAGTCGGAATGCTTCGGGCTTTTACGCCGAGCAGCGGTCGAGCAGACGTCTGCTGTGACGGCGGGCTATTCGGAGGAGGCATTTTGATTACGTCACAATATTCTGAGATTCTGAGATTCTGATTGGTTTAAATATCGCACGATCTGTTGCTAAGCATCACGACGCAGCGTTTCGATTGCGTTGTTTCTCTCAACAGTAACTATCTGAGATGATTGTCACACACAAGCATCATCGAGAAGTTGGTTGTTTAAGTAACTATCTGAGATGATTGTCACACACAAGCATCATCGAGAAGTTGGTTGTTTAAGACGATTGGCCTGTACACCTGAAAATAGAAATATTTTGCATGACGATTAATTGACAAAGTGTTGTTACCTTCACAACAGTCAGCCTGACGCCATTTAACTAAATTAATACTTACAACGCAATGCCGTAAATTTGGAACATATGAAAAACCTACCAGTTAATATCGCTTTGCACAATATCACTAAAAATAGATGCAGAAAGAAATACAAACACAATACTTTGCACTTGAAACTAATTTTAATAAAGGACAGAAAACTATTGTCGAGCCCGTTCATAGATTGCAATTAATAAAATATAGTGCCTTTATCAACGTTCTCACATCGCTTAGCATGACACTTATTCGCAAATAGACCAACAGCAGATCAAGACGCGCGTTCCCCTACAAGAATACTTAAGATGCTCGGAGACGGCATAGCACTAGTGGGTAGAGTGGATGCCTGTACTCGGATTGTTTAAATAGAAACATTCTAGAATTTATACAAACTATATTAGAGCTGTACAGCTTCCCGTGTTTACATACATAAAGCATATACTTAAAACTAGCAAGATACCTGCCGGCAACTTTTCGAGTCCATTGCTACTAATGCTTGATTTAACACATATTTGACCGTTGGTCGTTAGATGTTACATTGACATTTGCCGATGGGCTGACACACCTCCACAGGATACATGTTTGTGGTAAATTATTTTTAAACTGCATGATGCATGGTGGAATAACCGTCCAAACAAGCTGTTTACGGCAAAAATTCGACGTTTGAAGTTTAAGTGTGACAGAAGTTTGCCGTAAGGAGACGGTTGTTTCACATTGCAGACAGTCTTCAAATGATGAACATTTGGGTTACGTAATATTCAATTTGCATGATGAATGACAAATCCGACGTGTTTTTGTATGGCCTAATTTGACATTTGACCTCAAAGTTTGAAATAGACCATTGGGGTATGGAAACGGGTGGTACGCATAACACGCGGTCTCCCCGATGTCGGTAGTATAGTGTAAGTTATTTTAAAGTAACATTATGAGTGACGCATTTACGGAACGGGCAAGATGTTTCATCGCCGATTTCGACAGCTGACCTCTAAGTGTGACCTTATGGCATATTATTATATGACTGTCCGATTAGAGAAAAAGTTACGGTCAGAACAAGATGTTTTATGGCGGAATTTGCCATTTAACTCTGTACTCTGAAGTGCAACATTTACCTTTGAGTTAGGTTTACGGGTGTTATACGCGACACGCCGTCTCTATATGGTGGTCATTTTTGGTAAGTTATTTCTTAACTGCAAGATGAATGACAATTTTACACTCCGGACATGCTGTTTATGGCTAAATTTGATATTTGATCATTAACCCATTTATGCCTAGCGTTTAGGAAAAAAAGCCTTAGCAAACTTAGCATGATGCGGCGTCTCATCCGGGTCTGCGCTGTTTGCTTAGAGGAAATTCTGTAAGAAATATACTAAATATAGAAATAATATACTAGACATCCCTAATTTTGGAAATAAATTGATCCAAATTAGAAGGATGGGAGAGTCCACTAGGCATACATGGGTTAAATATGACATTGATTTTGAGGTAGGGAGACTGGTGTATCACGTGACATGACGAGTCAACATGGTGGTCTTTTGTGCCCAGTTGTTTTAAAAATCGCAAGATGAATCACACAGTTTCAGTTTTGACAAGCCGTTTTAGTGTAAAATTTGACCGCTAACCTCAATTCGTGACCTTGACATTTGTGGAAATGACACGGGTATTACAAGCGATACATCGCCTTATTATTGTGAACATTTGTGATAGGCTATTTAAAATTGCTTTAAATAAAAAGTTTACTGTCCGGAAAACCTCGTATGCCCGCACATAAGCACGCACATACACTTGACAATTGCGACTGCTAGTTTTCTTTCCTGTTGATATGTTTATTTTTACATGGTTTTGACTGACGATGTACTATGTACAAGTGGTAATAAAATTTCTGTTCTGTTCTGTAAACGGACTCGACAAATACGCATGTATTACATTCGTCGAGTTTTAATTGAATGGAATCTTTGTATAAATACAGACATGCGTATTTGTCGAGTCCGTTTACAGAACAGAACAGAAATTTTATTACCACTATGTATATATATATATATATATATATATATATATATATATATATATATATATATATATATATATATATATATATATATATATATATTGAAAATTGATGGAAAAACTTTCATTTTTCAAAAAAGCTGTGTGAATTCAACGCCGAATTCAATACCGAAATATTGTCAACTGTTTAAGAGGTATACGTCAATTTAGCTTGACACGATTACTCAATGATGGCAAATTCACAAGACGTTATGCTTATGGCCATGATCAGTCCATTCACGTGACTTCACTCATACTGCCAACAGCGTATATGAGTCGCGTCATGCGAAAATCGGTATTATGGCATATGCGACCAGCGCGGCAATCGCGCAGTCTTGCCAGGTGCTCAGTCCGGCCAGGAGCTACGCTGTCCGCTTAACAGCCATGGAAGGTTTAGTGGTCTCATAAGCGGACAGTGTAGCGCGTGACCAGCCCTTGCGAATGCATTTAACATAAGATCCATTTTCGCAAGTTGCTGTTCATATAATTATGTACTATTAAAGTGTAGCCGCTTGTGGATTCTTGTTGACTCATTAATGAAATAAAAAATCATTGTGAAAAATGCACACAAACTTTAAGTTTATTGCTGGTTAAACATTCAATATCATGTTTATTTACACACTAGAGATTACATTTTAATACGATGCAATCGTCATTCCTTCCCTTATATCTCAGAACAATAAAAAGTTAGCTAAATACGTAGTCTAAGGGAAGTAAACAATACCAATTGTAGAATGCCGTGGTAATCTCCCATCTTAGAAAAAATATAACATTTTCACAGCAGCTCTCCCAAATATTAAGAGGTTATAACCCTTTAATCATTATGAAACTAACATTTTTAGCAAAGGAACCTTCGACGAATGTATTTCAGAGATTTATTTTGACTGAACCACATGCCACTAAGCAAAAAATATGATACAGCCATTAACTACGAACTTTATTTTATCAACACACGCATTATTTCCTGTGATCTTTGACACTAATATGTTACTAACAACCACACAGTCAACACAAATAAGAAAGAATTAAAAGAAACACGCATAAAACACTCCGTTTCTATTAAAGTAAGTTAAACATTCGAACAATAACAGTCCATGAAGCCTAGTTTAATGCCAAGATTCCGAAAACACGCATTATAAATTCCATTTAATACATAAACTGTAATAACACATACTAGCAAAGTTCAAAGCGTATGTTCATTAAGCACAGCAATACATCTTGCCCTACCTGTCGAAAGAGTTTCCTTAATAAATCTTTTTTTTAAAACACGTACACATGCGCTACATCAAAAATGAAGAAGAATAATTCAGCGTTTAACTCTAGTAAACGTGCACTATGTTGTAAGGAAACAATCGACACGTTCACAACGTTCATTAAGCGTAGATTTCAACGTCATTTTTGTGTGACAGCCATAGCTAAAACTATCCATTTTGCCTAGGGCACATATTTTATACAAGATCATAATTGTTATTTATGCAGTGTATAACGCTTGCCACAAGTCACACATTTTGTACACAAACAAGTGTCCCCATAAGTACACAGTGACAGCTCACGAGCAAAGGGAGGTAACGATGGTTTGGAAATATTATTATAGTTCGCTCTCTTTAATAATTTGCGACTGAACGAACAGTCGTAGTCTACGGAACAACATCGATTTTTTTCCCAAGTTGAAATGCATTCGTCAACACATATTTTGTTTATTTTTTAGTTATACAAAATTGTAAATGATTGTGCAAAGGAATTGTGTGCTGATGTTATTCATCATTATAAATGATGAAAACAAATGTACTTTTGCAAGTAAAACACTATGGGTCATATCCTGTCATTTTAGGAACATTGTTGGCGGTCATTGGCTTGTTACCAGGGATGCTCGACATTAACCGCGCATCCACTCACATTCGTGTATATTGGTATATATTCACTCATCAATTTCCCCTGGGACTGACCACAGTGACAACGTTTTCACAAGACTCGGGTGTTAACTATGTATTTTGTCACAGATAGTTTGCACCGATGGGGTATACCAAGTCGTAAAACTCCATAACGACACAAGTCCGGAACTTATATAATCCGAATAATTTGTCCGTTTTTCACTAACGAACGAAAGCAATTAATAGGATGGATAAAACAAGTCAAATCAACTATTACTGAATCAATAGTGTACTATAAAAATAGGTCAATACGTGGTAATTTAAACAAACAAATGATAGTTTCAGTGGCCCATGTCATTGTTCAAGTTCTCTTTTTTATAACGTTGAAAATATTTTGTTAATTTGTATTTTTCGGCATCGCTAATTGCTGCTAGTTGGTTTTTAACGATGTTGTACAGTTGTAATTGTCCGAATCTATAGAGTGTGTTATCATATTTTAAATAGATTCGATGGATATCTCTTAAAAAATAGTGTTTTTTTGTAACGACAATAAATTAATAGCCGAATGGACTTAATTTCTTAGTAATATAATTCAATCACATCTGAGCATAGTATAAGCCAAGGGGGAGTCACAATATAAGCTTTGCGTGTTTAATCTTGAACAACACTTATTTGAATTAAGCATGCTTTAGCAGAATATTTTACAAAGATTACTTTTATATAACGCCATTTGATTATTTTTTTATAATGTGTCTACACGCCGATTACTTTTATATACCGCCATTTAATAATTTTTTTATAATGTGTCTACACGCAAATAATTTTAATTAAAATCAAGATCTATGTGCCATAGAATTGGCAAAAAAGAAATTCCTCTAGAAAACACAAGCTTTTGTATAACCATGCATTGGACTACAGCACTTTTCAATACAGTCTAATTCGTAAAATCAAGGCGTCTGTACTGAAACTGGATTATGGCACTTTTAAAAGCAGAATGTTAAAATTTGACACATACCACATATGTTGATATATTTACTTATATCTTACTGCTGCGAATACATTCGTATGCAAATATTATATAATTTTGTTCTTCTTATTAACATACACCATTAGTATGTCATTTTGATTTAAAAATAACACAGAATAAATACATATTGTATATTGTTACCAAACAAAAACTAATACATCTTTCATCCCACGCTCGTATGAGTTTATCTGAGCCTTGTTCTGAGAAAACTGCAGTCCGCATAGGCTAATCAGGGACGACACTTTCCGCCTAAACTTGATTTTCGGTAAGGAGGGACTTCCTTGAAACTAAAAATACCATAAAAGCGGAAAGTGTTACCCAATAAGCCTGTGCGGACTGCACAGGCTAATCTGGGAAGACATTTTACGCTCATGCATTATGCCCAATTTTCTCAGAACGCGACTCATCTATTCCAATTGCAAACACGATCTGACTGTATTCCGATTCAAATGAACATCCCATTTAAAGTTTTTTTGTTTAGTTTTTTTCCTTTTTTTGTTGTTGCTGTTATATTTAATGTGTGCTCACGCCACTTTTTTTTAGCTAAGTAAATGATTTGTAAATATGTGTAAAATTGTGTTGCTATTACAATCGACATTGTACTGTTTTCATTATGTGTTGTTGACGATGTGCATTGTACAAGTCAACATCAACTGCCTGTCTGTTAAAGACATTCAGTAAGAAAAGTAAAACATGCTATAAAACACACATACAAACCCTTACATGTCAGGCTGGCTTGCTTCTTCCTTACCGGACATTTAATGACACCCTATCCGTTCTCGCAGTAAACACTTAATTATAACATTAAATATGATAGTGTTTATAACACGAGTGGAGCATACTGCACATATGTTTGAATTATCATACACTGTAACCTCTTTAGCATAAATATGTTCAAGATATGAATTTCTTTTCCAGTTTTGTATGTCCATTGTGCATATAGGAAAAATAATTTACGGAAGTACAATGGGAGTTGTTTTCTCATTAATAAATTAATTCTTGTCGCGCCAACAAAAACACGCCTGGAATATATAGAAAGCCTACGTAGTTATTAAAAGCCAAGAGTTGCAAAACCAGGATAATTTGTATTAAATCTAGACGGGCACCAGCTGCATCATTGCAAATTACTTTCAATTACGAGGTCTATTTCAACACTAATAAACATCTATCTGGAAGCTCGGTAAAACCATATGAAATAATCGTCTGCACTTTTTATAAGTTATGTATAGATGATGGCATAAATGTTCGTTTTACATATCGTCATACTCGAACGAGGTTGTAAACGCATTTATGGCAGTAACATGATGATGATGTTGCTGTAGTTGTTGTTGTTGTCATTAAGATGATGATGTTGCTGTAGTTGTCATTATGATGATGATGAAGATGATGATGAAGAAGATGATGATGATGATGATGATGATGATGGTGATGATGATGATGATGAGGAGGATGAGGATGATGATGATGATGGTGATGATGATGATGATGATGATGATGATGATGATGATGATGATGATGATGATGATGATGATGATGATGATGATGATGATGATGACGATGTCAGGTCCTATGTATGTTCAAAAATTCGATGTTCGGGTAATATTGGCTACAAGACAGTTTATTTAAGTGTTCCTTGTATTGCCGACATATAACTATTGCTTGACACGCAACCGTATAAGAGAAGTCAATCAACCGATTGTAGCGTTTTATGCCATTTAAATCATCGTTTCGTATTGTATGATCTGATACTGAAATCTTTTAATCTAAAAATAACATAGATATCAGAAATTACAGTATAAAAAGGTTACATAAAACACATAAAGTATACGTATAAACAAATAACCCAAATTCTAAAATTACATGTCATATTTAATGATAAAAAATGCCTAGCATAAAAAGACTTTGAGCGATTTTTGGTTACTATATACTACAGAAAAACTAGGTTCTAGATGTCAATATTTTTCGCCTAAAAGTGGCAAAACGACTCGTTTAACGTCATCACGAAAGACGCTTATTCACGATCTCAAAAGGTGAATTGGATCCTCATTCATGCAGAAAAGAAAATGAAACAAACGCTGTTATACTTCAAAGATAACAACTCGTTCAACAAAATGTATAAAAGGCACTCTATATAGCAATAACGCATCGTTCATATTGTAAACATGGATTCTCAAATATTAATCCGTCAACAAATATGACATAGATAAAAGTTGCTTTGAGTTCAAATGTTAGAGTATGTAAACATGAAGGTCCTTCTCACTAGAGACATTTCTACGTGCGCAAGTTGTTAGTTGTAAAGATAAACGATCGTGTTTGATACAAAGGGATTGTTTCGACAGTTTTTGTTGATTAGATATTGATTAACAATTTATCGAAGCCAAGCAATCATAAAACTAGTTGATAATTGAGGCTGACACTTTAACATACGTTTGAACGCTCATTTCGATACATAATCTCGTCGCACGTATCTGTTCAGAAAGTCCGTTATATTTTCCGTCACTTACGTGCTGAGATATATAACAAGTGATAGATAAACTTACACAACAATTGACATTTTTTTTACAGTATCTGTTCTGTAAAGAGTATTCCGGACATCTGATTTTCTTTCTTTTAAACATATATTAAAGGGGCCTTTTCACAGATTTTGGCATGTTTTGAAGTTTGTAATTAAATGCTCTTTGTATTGATCAATGTTAGCATTGGATATAAAAAGCTCCAGTAAAAAATCAAGAATAAAAGAAAAGAAAAGAAAAAAAGGTAACCCTCAGCAGGGCTTGAACCACTGACCCCTGGAGTCCTAAAAAGTAAGTCTAACACTTAGACCACTCGGCCATACTTCCGGATACAATGCCAGATGTATTTTATACTTTTTATAAGCAATCCTTGTAGTTTCACAAAATATAACGACAACAACAGAACTCTCCAAATTATGAATTCGTTTCGCGTTGCAACGATTTATAATTTTCGGGTTTTTAAATCGTCAAAAGATTCATATAATGGCTCTTTTAGAGCATGGTAAATGTTAAGTATTACTGTTTCCTCACAAAGAACATAACTAAAACGAAAATTTGCGAATCTGAGACAACTTTTTTGCAATTTCGTCAATTTACCCAAACGTGAAAAGGCCCCTTTAATTATATGTGCAGAGTGCATTTTATTTTGATTTTTCTAAGTTATCGTTGTAAGTTAGTTAGTCAATGTAAAAGCAAGTAACATGAAGCAGAAACGTTCATAAACTGTTTATAAGAAAATAAACTATGGAAACGAGGCCAATACGTCTGTATAAATGTAAACGAGAATATCATATTTTACTTTAGTTTAAAATCTGATGTTACACAATATAATCTGAACATAAATACATTCATGTATTACCACCTAAACGTGTTATAAAGAATAAATGAAGAAACAATTTAAATATAATATGAAAGTAGTAAAGTAAACTATCGATATATTAAAAAACAGTAAAAAGATACGCAATTAAATTCGTCTGAATTACTTATATTGCGGAAACACATTTTATTGCAAATAAAATCAAGATATGTTACGTGGTATACCCTGCATACTCGCACACATTTTACAAAAAAATACATAATTAATTAAAACAGTTAAGATGTAGTTCGTGTATAAATAAGACTAATTTACCCATATTTGGTATGCCTGTATGAAACTTCATTTTAGTTTCAAACCCTTCATGTGTATGTTTTGTCTCAATGTACAATAACATCACAATAATTATATCGTGGTAAACAACACTTTGCCTCCAAACATTGACAACGCAATAATTCACATGGAAATCGTATTGGGCACATTATTCGGACATGAAAACATCATAAAGCCGCGTTAGTCGTCGGTCAAACGTTCAATCCTAGAATAAAACGCCAACTAGTAAGACACAACTCTAGTTGCAACAATCCAACTCCCAGCTATTGACCCTCCCGGTCCTATGATCTGTACGTATGTACTCATAAAAGCTCAGAACATTCAAGAAGAACTTGACACAACTTTACATAAATTGGAAATGTATCACAATGGCCTTGTGAGCAAACAGGGCTATAAAAGGAAAACATATGAGTCGCGTTCTGAGAACACTGGGCATAATGCTTGTGCGTTAAGTGTCGTCCCATATTAGCCTGTGCAGTTCGCACAGGCTAATCAGGGACGACACTTTCCGCCTTAACAAGATTTTCGGTAAGAAGGGACTTCCTTTTGAAACGAAACATACCAAAAAGCGTTAAGTGTCGTCCCTGATTAGCCTGTGCGGACTGCCACTGCAGTGCTATTCAAACCGGCAATACTAAAAGGCCCGTTGTGTAAATAAAGTGGGATAAACTAGTATACATGTACAATTAGACTGTCATTAATGACTTTCCCAACCAAGCGCGCGTCTGGCGAGTTTACCTACGACGAGTAAAATTTCTAACCATGTGATAAATAACTGCTGTATTGAGCTTTATTCATTTGGAAATTAAACAAAAATCATTTTCAGCTTCAGATTCTGAAAATATAAAACGTAGCCCTAATTTAGCTGGCACGTTTAAAAGCTAGATAAATTCGCAAGTTTTCCTTTCGACTACATAAACTCTATCAAAGATTTACATTAAACAGATACCAGCAGGCATCTATAAATAAGTGACTGTCCTCCATAAAAATGAAATAGTATGCAGCATTGATTTTTGTGGGGAATACAAATGTATTTTTAATATTTTGAATTATTGGTTTACTTTTGAAAGGTTGTAATCCAAGACGATTAAGCGGTGAATACAAGTTTTCTGTTCAAATAGCGTGTGTTAGGATAAAGTAACTTATATCGACATATACATTTTGTATTATACACATATAACTAATACTGAACAAAAGCAACATGTATGGAAAATACAGCTTAAATTATTGGCCAAGCGCTAACGTTTAATTAATCTATTAAATTGTCTCAAAAACGTAGTACATATTGATATTACTCTGAATTAGCTTTTCAATACCTGGTCATTAATACTTGAACTTTCGATTTTAAACGTAATCCAAAACCATTTGATTTTCAATTAATATCTCAAAATATGTCAATCATATAAATACTATCTTCATTTTTGGCCATGAATTTTAATATCGGTTGTTTACTGATACAGCGTTGTACCCCAACACACACACGTATTTAAGTTCATTCAAACAATATGCATGCACCGTATATGAGTTAGGCTTATCATGAGTATTTAAATCTGTAAAACTATTTTCTACTGTACATTAACAATTGTTATGATACTATAATATAATTACCAGCACCACTTATAAAGTTATATGCGACCATACAGAGCTAGAAAATAAACATTTATTTAAAGAAATACTCACACTCAAGTAGTGATGATTTTTTGACACAATTTAACCATGCCTGTTGAACGCCAATGCCAGATGTTTGTATGCTATGTCTCCTCAACAAAAACACACAAACACACAAGTTTATGCTTACGAAGGAATAACATAAATGAAATATAAATACATTACTGCTACAGCTTTACTTCGCGGCAGATCAGCAGCAAAATGACGTAAATGGTCAATAATGCGTAATCCGTGTATCCAGAAACTGTTAGTCAACAAACAATTGGCCAATGTTTTTAATTATTAGTCAAGGAACTATTTCATTTAATCACAATAACAACACATTTTTATGTCCATTTTTTACTGTGAAGTGAAGTGAAAACTACACACACAAACACTATTCTGCCCCATCACTGTCCTTTGAACCATGTTGACATTTAACAGTCCACTGTTTGTTTGAACCTGAATCCATTTAAACCATCATCCATTTGTCATCCGCATTAAGTTATAGAGAATACGCTATACACCTAATTGTCAACGAAACCATGATTGTGAACACGTCTTCGAATGAAATTGCAGTGCAGGGATCTGTTCAGCTGTATACATTGTTATGTGGACATGTAACGTTATTGTATACCGGAAAGCTGTTGACAATAAATACGCAAATGAGATAAAATCTCCATTCAACATTTGTGCGTTTTTTTGGAGCAAAGTAAAGCTATGAGTATCCAATTTTATCTGCGTGTTATTAACACGACCCGCGCATAACATTAGTGCGATATCGTATCGGTATTATATCTCCCCATTAAGTTCAAAGTGAAATTAGGTATTTACTCATGTCAAGATTATACAAGCAATACTTCACTTAACATTTAATAAAGAAGTCGTATTCTGTTCGCCATTATCGCTTCTTTATTCGGATTAAAAAAGTAAACAACTAGCATAGGATGTTTAATTCCTGAAGATTCAATAATTCAGTGTCACGTCGAACTGTTAATATTCTGAATTAATGTGTTATGCCGCTTCGTTTACCGATGTATTCCTCCATATTTATATAAAGTATTATTAGATGGTAACGTATCAATGACAACAAAATGGCGAACGCATTTCAAATTGTCTAAAACTGAGCTTTATGTAACTAACAACCTGACATTGAATAAACAAGATTTCGTCCAAGCTGTGTTTAATGCATTAGTTAGAAAAGGATTTTGTAGTATCCGTGTACTTTCCCCAAACATATTTTTTTAATTCATTTTCGCAAAAGCGTTTGAAACGAACTAATCTGTTTGAATATGGTGCCTGCTTTTTTAAAGGGGTTTAAATGAATGTGCGTAAAGTATCGTCCCAGATTAACTTGTGCAGTCCGCACTGGCTAATCCGGGACGACACTTTCCGCTTTTGTGGTATATATCGTTTACAGAAAGTCTCTTCTTAACAAAAATCAAGTAAAGGCGGAAAGTGTCGTCCCTGATTAGCCTATGCGGTCTGCACAGGCTTATCTGGGACGACTTTTAACGAACATTCTTAAAAAAACATTTTCACACAGCGTGGCTCAATAATGGTTTAAAAAGCAACATTATGAATTACAATGAGTACTTGTTTACACGTATCTTAAACATGTAAAAAAATGATAGGCGTCGTTTTGTTACACGGTGGCAAAATCTCTGTTAAATATGCGATATATAAATGAAGCAATCAAATTTATTTTTTTTATCAAAATAAAAGAACTACACCCGTTGAACACAATGTGTTTAACACAATAACAGATTGTGAAAACGTTAAGAAAGCCCTCACATTTATATTGAACAATTTTACATTTGTTAATATATTGAATTATCTTTACTACAGCTGCTTAAACCAATGTAAAATGACTTGCTTATGTACTACTGTCGGATGGTCGATACACAACTACCACATAATTGGTTCTATCCTTAAGTAATATACATTATGCTATTCTTATTTTAATATAATATAGTAAATCATATATTTTAAACACCAGCTTCCATGAGGAAGATACAATATTCAAATCATAAAATTAATTTATATTACAGTTCTTTCGACAGTCCCTCAGTAGCAAAGAACTCTCATTATTCGCGAAAACAAAAACTTGACACGACTTTAAGTCATTAGAAATCGCTAAACAAAGCATTTTTATTCAATTTAATGAACGCCTGTCTAACGTGGAATTACATTGTGGAATGGAAATAAGAACCAAAACTTGCTTTCGTGGATGCATAATTTAATTTATTGTATGCCATACCCTGTTGCCCATGTAATATTACCATTACAAATATTTTTATCTTACACATCTGTAATATACTTTTAAAGCGTCAACATTGGCTTAGTTTTCGTTCGATTATCCAATCGCATTTTGTTATTTTGATGAATAGACGTTGTAACGTCAAATGACGTCACGAATTGTAAACAATATTAGGGATTTATCATTATGTTTGCGTAAATATTTATTTGATTTGCTCATTTAAAAGCATGTGATAAAAAAGATCTGACACTCGTTGTCATTTCACACAATATTTTTATTAAACTCGTCCAGAACATTCTCGCTTACTAACAAAATTCCTGAACTAGTTTAATAAAATAGGGTATGATATAACAACTCGTGCCGGATCCTATATATCAATTAGTCAGCATTTAAAGATTTTGATAAGAGGTTCTCAATAATTTTCTTTAAAAATAAGTGTAATATACGTATCTGTTTGATTTATAGCTAATATGATAGTAAACGCAGTACAAGCAGGTTTAAATACATTTTTAAAAAAATGCATATACCATCAGTGTTAAGTTATCAATCGTTACCATGTTAAGTATTATAAAGATACCACCTGGTTGTTTAAAAACATAAATACAGTTTTAATTAAGTTTTTTTTAAAGAATGTACCACAGTATTTTACAGTAATTTGAAAATAAACAAATACATAATATTCAAAGAGCTCTGTTTGCTTTAGAGATATAAAGGTCTGAGAGTCAGGTATTACACTTTTATACGATGCCATATATTGATTGATATCAATCGCCTTCAAAACTCTAATGCCATCCTCGTTAGAGCACTTATTGGAAACCTACTTTATGTATACATATCTAAATTGAAAACATATGTATGTTTAAATTTGGTGCGGTAGGCAAACTATGAAATTACACTTTGATATATTTAGCTGAAACAGTCTCGAAACGTTTTCTAACAGCCTTTGGCAACAATAATACATTTAACACTACTCGTTTTATTAATCTTTATTATTCGAAACAGAAAAAAATGGAAATAAAAAGAAAACCTACGGTATTTGCCATAGCAATATGTTTTAAATCATCCATCACCTTTCACAATCACCTGTGAAATTAACTACACCGACTCCAACTATTGTGATGTTTTCCCGTTGTGTGAGAGTCCTCCAAGCAAGATGAAGCACTCCTTCATATTCTCTTGATACCGATATATTGTAAGAAAACCGTATATAAACCAATACTTAATACAGTAATATTCTTGCAGGCACTTCAAGCAATATAAGCGTACGAATCAAGTTTAATCCAAATGTATTCCCTAACTGAATAAAGGTTTAAAACTATATAGCTTTGCAAAGGTAAAGAGGTAGTGTGTTTGTTTAGTAAGATTGCTTATAGCGATTCATATAGCTTCAACATATTGTTGTGGAAAAAAAGTTCTTGATACAGATTAAACTAAACGAATTATGTCTGTTCGTAGTATTCCTGTATGATTACAATCAAACATTTGTACATGAAATCCGAATTCATCAAAATACACATTGACAATTTGTCCTCTGAAGCTGCAATTACAGCAGAATGGTCATTAGTCAATCCGACGGGATTCCTAGTAGCAACTTCTCATGAATGGCGACATGAAAGGGAAATACGAAATCCAATATATCATAGTGCGCAATTTGTGAAAGCGCTCAGTCTAAAGTCTATTGTGTCAAGCACCTTTTGTTGTAAGCTTGTTTTGGGGTAGAATGCACATCTCAAATTGTTTTTAAGTTGTCCCATGCGGTCGAAGACAAGTGGTGTTAAGCAGTGTTTGCTGTGTGCTTGTGTTTGGGTTGAATGCACATCTCATTGTGTTTTTAAAGTGTTCCATTGGTCGAAAAAACGATGGCTGGAAACATAATATTTTCTGAAAATGAATTGTAGTTACTTATTAAGTGTATTTTAACATCAACAAAAACAGTTGATATTGTTATAACTACCAATCTTGCATCAAATTTAGATTGTAAGTTTATAGGAAAGTGATATACTGTCTTCTTAAAAAAAGAGTATTTATGCGTTGTTTGAATTTGAATTTTTACAATAACAATTTTGTATCCCGACCCTATTGTTAACAAGTTGTGTCGTGTTGACCCTTAAATGTACCTAGATTCTCAATACAATTCTATAAGAAAAAGATGCTTGTATTTAAGTTATCGTACATTCTATAATAAAACCATTTAATCAATCTTCTAGCAACAGTATTGTCTTTTAAGAAATGTCAAAATGTGGTATATATAGGTAAAAAACGAAACTGTGTATTCCAAATTAAAATGCATATGTGAAATTATATTTTTTATATTTCTATCCATGCCTCACTGTAAATGATTAAACACATACATTGGGTACTTACGTTACTCCCAATTATGCATGATTTTAACAAGTGTACTGTTTGCAAGTCAAACGCTATGTATTATTCCTTTCATTTATGGGGCGGTTTGCTGACGGTCATCGACTCGTTAATTGGGACATTCGACATTATTCGCGCACTGAATTCTATTTGAATGTATTCATTCATTAATTTTACACAGGGACGGGGAAAAAATGTACAGTTGAAATGAAAACGTTTCAATTAAAATTACATTTACACTTATTATTACGTAACATATGTTTTTCACCAATGGGAACGCCAAACTCGTAAAACTTCTTAACGACTTAAGCTCGGAACTTATATAATTATGATAATTAAATCGTTTTTACTTACAATGGAAAATCTAAAAAAACTATAACTGAATTGTTACAGTAGTATAAAAAGATAATTTCATGTTGATATTAACCACTACATTATAAATCACTATCAGGGAACTATTTCTTGGTAATATAATTCAACCACACCTGAGCATAGATTACAAGAAGGAGCAGTAACAATGTAAGCTTTGCGCTTGTAATCGAACACCACTATCCTCAACAACATTGACTAGTATTTGAAATTAGCCTCATTTCGGAGTATTTAACAAAAAATTTTACACAAAGTTATTACATTGATTTTGTGTGTGTCTACAAGCAAACAATCTGAATTAAAATAAGATATATGTGACAAATAATTCGCAAATAAGAAATTCCTTTACACAACAAAAAACGTTTGTATGTACTTTTAGCCGAATATAATGGATTTTCTAAATTATCAAATGCAAAGAAATCATTGGTCTCTAACTATAACGTAGTCCGATTATATGTTTTAAACACGGAGTGATAGACATTGACACACACCATATATATGGAGATATCTACATCTATCTATCTTCTTTGACCAAAAAATACTGCTATTATCCAGACCCGTATTATTTAAACTATTCCATTTTTAAACACGATCTGTCTGTTTCTTGATACAAACTGCACACCACATTTCCAGTGTTAATTGTTTTAAATACGAAAAACAACACATGCTTTTGAAGACACACACACAAACTCTCGCTCGCCCTCTGGCTTGCTGCTGTTTCTTACCGGAGATGAGCTAGACCACAATGTAATGACGCGTCGTTCTTCTCGCAGTAATCGCTTGATTATATAAATATAATATGACGTTTATAATACTAGAATTTCACATTGTATATTTCATATCTGTTCGAATTATTATACAATTTGACCACTATAGCATAACCACGTTTAAAATTTGAAGAGCTTTTATAGTCTTACATGTCCATAATTTATGAAAAAAAACATAGGAAAGCCCAATGGTAGTTTTGTTTCCACATAAATAAATTTATTCTAGTCATTAAAGTCGCTCAAATAAAACAGGACTAAAATATTTACAAAACCAGCGTCGTTGTTATAAGCTAGGGGTGGCAATAAAGGATATCTGCTATAACTCTTAGACAAGCAACAGCTGCATAGTTGCAAATTACTTTTAATTGCGATGCCCTTTTCAACACTAATTTATCTCCATCTGGAAGCGCGGTAATACCTTATTTAATAATTATTGCACTATTTATAAGTTGTGTTTTGACGATAGACTGATGAATTTCTGTTTTTACATATCTTTATGCTCGAACGAGGTAATAAACGCATACAGAGCAGTCATACTGTATAATAGACGGCTTTGAATCTGTTTCTAACGTTTTGTGCATTGTGAACCAGTACTTCGTTTTGCATGAATAAAGACTGAAATCTTTTTATTTCGGAAATCAGTTTCTTTCAACGGAATTGTACGCGTCAACAGCCAACAAAGGTTCAAACATTACCAGTCATAATTAATGATACATTAAAATAACATATTTTGCATATAAATGTATGCAATTTGTAGTTGCTATTTGCTTAAAAAAAATACCATGTTCTAGATGTAATTGATTTTTTACAAATAAAAAAACAGACTAAATGACTCGTACACCCCTTTCCGTTTTTTTTCAATCATCGCGCCAGACGCTTGTTAATGATCGGAAAAGGTGTATTGAATTGAGGAAATATAATGAAACAAACTCGGTTATACATCAAAGATAGCAACTCGTTGAACAAATTGTGCAAATAACAGTATGGAAAGAAATAATGCATCGTTCATATGGTAAACATTGATTCTCAAACAAATCCACCAAATAAATAAATGTTTTGAGTGTTAAAGTCAGAGTATGTAAACATTAAGGTCCATCTCAGAACAGAAATCTCTACGTTTGCAAAGTTTTAGTTGTAAAGATAAACGATGGTACTTGATACAAAGGAATTGTTTCGACAGTTTTCCTCGATTAGCAATTGATCGAAAACAAGCGATCATAAAACAAGTTGTTAAATGAGACTGAAATGTTAACAAACGTTTGAACGCTGACACTCATTTCGATACAGAATCTCGTGGAACGAATCTGTTAAAGTAATACCGTTATATTTTTCGTCACTATCATTCCGAGATTTATAATAAGGGATATCTTAAGTGCTTTAACAACATTTGACATATTAAAAATATCTGATTCTTTAGAAGCTTTTTAAGATGTCGGATGTTTATATTTCTTATTTATTAATTATATGTGCAGGTTTGGGTGCATTTCAAAATTATTGTTAAAAGTTAGCGCTGTAGTTGCTTAATGTAAAGTAAAATAAAGCAGAAACGGTCATACACTGTGTAAGGGAACATAAAGTACGAACATTACGCCGATGCGTTTTTTTATCGATTAAATTTAAATGACACTGTCGTATTCTACTTCATTTTAATATATAATAATTACAACTTCTGTCACTTTCATATGAATGCTGCATTCTGATTGGATAATTTGTTCACGTGACTGGTTTTTCATTTTCCGATGAACCCACTTCGTATGCAAATTTAAACATGAATATTCATAGCGCTACTTTCTGGTCATAAACAAGCTGCCAAAATGACGTAATGTTTTGCGCGAAACTTAATGGCGTTGCTTTTTATTGGTCAATAGCGAAATGACGTTATATTTTTTGCGCGAACTTCACTGATATACCCCATTCGGTACCCCTCGCAGATTATCATAATCGGACTCGGGAGAAATACGGGTTGAAAGTAGTCCGCCCACGTGATACCATTCTAAGAATGTTACAACAACAAAAACAATAACAACGACGGCGTCCATAATTCCTGTAGAGTTTGAACTTGCTCTGGCTTCAGAGCATAGAAAATCCCCATTTTCATCTTTGCAAAATGTAAACAACTCGCAAAACGGGCCATGTTTGTTTTTACTATGTAATTTTGATTCGCGTAGGCCCGCGTAGGTAGACCGCAATACCGCTTCCGAAATGTGTATTCATACTATCTCCTTCGAGGTACTTATCCGATGTTTGACGGAAAGGGCCGAGAATGTGCGATTGTGATATACCCGTTTACGGAGATAAAACCGAAACTGAAAATAGATTCATACGCTAGATTAAAAAGGACTTGAATGACCCTTACCACGATAGAATTTCAGCTTTAAGAACATTTTGTCGGCGTTTATGCAAATTAGGCATAATTTTCCCGTCAGTTCATACACCGGTGAAATGAAGAAAAATGCTATTCAATTCTTAAATGTTGCACAATTAATTTTTTCACCACCTTGACTTGCTATTACGAATAAATGAAGAAATAATGTAAATATATTATGAAACTATACAATTAAACTATCGATATGTAATAAGGCAGTGCAAGTATGTTTTCTCTGAAATATTTGTGTACTTTAACAGTCGGTTTTATACTGGTTTATATTGCGCAAACACATTGTATAGCAAATAAACTACACACGTGGTGCGTGGTATACCCTGAATACTCACGCATATTATGATAAACGTGACATAATTGTTAAATAAAAGTTAATATCAAGTTCGTGAATAAATAAGACTAACTTACCAATATTTGTTATGACTCTGTGAAACTTTTTAGTTTCAAACACTGCATGTGCATTTTTTTGTCTCAATTCATAATGTAAAATATAACGATATAGTAGTTAACAACACTTTGCTTCCATATTCACAACGCATCAATGGAATTTGTATTTGCAGGTTATTCAGACATGAAAGCATCTCAAAGCCGCATTAGTCGTCGGTCAAACATTCCATCCTAGAATGAAACGCCAACTAGTAAGACACAACTCTACATTTATTGGAAATGTATCCCCATGGCCTTGTGAGCAGACAGGGCTATCAAAGGAAAACATATTAAAGCGATAAAACATATGAAAATTGAAGCTTAGAAGCATGTTTTTGTCTTTGTTCGAACGTTTCACAATAAAAAAATATTTACATACATAGTTAACAAAAGTCATCATGCAAATGAATAAAAGCCTTCCGCAGTACTATTCAAACCGGCAATACAAAAAGGCCCGTTATGAAAATAAAAACAAGGTGTATATATACTAGTATACAATGAGAATCATGTCATTAATGAATTTCCCAACCAAGCGCGCGTTTGGCGAGTTTACCTACGACGAGTAAAATTTCTAACCATGTGATAAATAACTGCAATATTGCGCTTTACCTGTTTGAAAATTAAAATAATAATAATTTTCAGCTTCAGATTCTGAAAATATAAAACGTAGCCCTTATTTAGCTGGCACGTTTAAAAGCTAGATAAATTCGCAAGTTTTCCTTTCGACTACATAAACTCTATCAAAGATTTACACTGAACAGATACCAGCAGGCATCTATAAAAATAGTGGCTGTCCTCCATAAAACTGAAATAGTATGCAGCATTGATTTTTGTGGGGAATACAGTTTATTTTGAAATATTGGTTTACTTTTGCAAGGTTGTAATCAAAGACGATTAAGCGGTGAATACATTTTTCTGTTCAAATACCGTGTGTTTGGATAAAGTAACGTATCTCGACATATATTATACACATATAACCAATACTGTACAAAAGATACATGGATGGAAAATATTACTTAAATTATGGGTCAAGCGCTAACGTATACCGTAATTAATCTATTTAATTGTCTCCAAAACGTAGTACATATTGATTTTACGTTGAATTAGCTTTCTAAACATAATATCGTTTTGCATACTAACTAATGTATAAGTAGTTATATAAGCAGTGTGTGCATATTTCGATTGCTCATACATCGGAAGACTCCTACTTGCTGCACCTTTTTACATCCACTGCATGTATTAGGTACCAAGTTGTAAATCATTGTTCCATAACTTGTCATTATTACGTTAACTCTCGATTTTAAACGTAATCCAAAACCATTTGCTTTTCATTTAATGTATGGCCATGAATTTCAATATCGGTTGTTTACTGATACAGCGTTGTACACCAACACACACGTATTTCAATTGATTCAAACCATATGCATGCACCGTATATGAGTTAGGCTTATCATGAGTATTTAAATCTGTTAAACTATCTTCTATTGTACATTAACAATTGTTATGATACTATAATATAATTACCAGCACCACTAATAAAGTTATATGCGACCATACAGAGCTAGAAAATAAACATTTATTTAAAGAAATACTCACACTCAAGTAATGATGATTTTTTGACACAATTAAACCATGCCTGTTGAACGCCAATGCCAGATGTTTGTATGTTATGTCTCCTCAACAAAAACACACAAACACACAAGTTTATGCTTACGAAGGAATAACATAAATGAAATATAAATACATTACTGCTACAGCTTTACTTCGCGGCAGATCAGCAGCAAAATGACGTTAATGGTCAATAATGCGTAATCCGTGTATCTAGAAACTGTTAGTTAACAAACAATTGGCCAATGTTTTTAATTATTAGTCAAGGAACTATTTCATTTAATCACAATAACAACACATTTTTATGTCCATTTTTTACTGTGAAGTGAAGTGAAAACTACACACACAAACACTATTCTGCCCCATCACTGAGTAACACTCTTTGAACCATGTTGACATTTAACAGTCCACTGTTTGTTTGAACCTGACTCCATTTAAACCATCATCCATTTGTCATCCGCATTAAGTTAATACGCTATACACCTAATTGTCAACGAAACCATGATTGTGAACACGTCTTCGAATGAAATTGCAGTGCAGGGATCTGTTCAGCTGTATACATTGTTATGTGGACATGTATTGTATACCGGAAAGCTGTTGACAATAAATACGCAAATGAGATAGCTAAAATCTCCATTCAATATTTGTGCGTTTTTTTTGGAGCAAAGTAAAGCAATGAGTATCCAATTTTATCTGCGTGTTATTAACACGACCCGCGCATAACATTAGTGCGATATCGTATCGGTATTATATCTCCCCATTAAGTTCAAAGTGAAATTAAGTATTTACTCATGTCAAGATTATACAAGCAATACTTCACTTAACATTTAATAAAGAAGTCGTATTCTGTTCGCCATTATCGCTTCTTTATTCGGATTAAAAAAAGTAAACAACTAGCATAGGATGTTTTATTCCTGAAGATTCAATAATTCAGTGTCACGTCGAACTGTTAATATTCTGAATTAATGTGTTATGCCGCTTCGTTTACCGATGTATTCCTCCATATTTATATAAAGTATTATTAGATGGTAACGTATCAATGACAACAAAATGGCGAACGCATTTCAAATTGTCTAAAACTGAGCTTTATGTAACTAACAACCTGACATTGAATAAACAAGATTTCGTCCAAGCTGTGTTTAATGCATTAGTTAGAAAAGGATTTTGTAGTATCCGTGTACTTTCCCCAAACATATTTTTTAATTCATTTTCGCAAAAGCGTTTGAAACGAACTTATCTGTTTGAATATGGTGCCTGCTTTTTTAAAGGGGTTTAAATGAATGTGCGTAAAGTATCGTCCCAGATTAACATGTGCAGTCCGCACTGGCTAATCCGGGACGACACTTTCCGCTTTTGTGGTATATATCGTTTACAGAAAGTCTCTTCTTAACAAAAATCAAGTAAAGGCGGAAAGTGTCGTCCCTGATTAGCCTATGCGGTCTGCACAGGCTTATCTGGGACGACTTTTAACGAACATTCTTAAAAAACCATTTTCACACAGCGTGGCTCAATAATGGTTTAAAAAGCAACATTATGAATTACAATGAGTACTTGTATACACGTATCTTAAAAATGTTAAAATATGATAGGCGTCGTTTTGTTACACGGTGGCAAAATCTCTGTAAAATATGCGATATATAAATGAAGCAATCAAATTATTTTTTTAACAAAATAAAAGAACTACACCCGTTGAACAAAATGTGTTTAACACAATAACAGATTGTGAAAACGTTAAGAAAGCCCTCACATTTATATTGAACAATTTTACATTTGTTAATATATTGAATTATCTTTATTACAGCTGCTTAAACCAATGTAAAATGACTTGCTTATGTAATACTGTCGGATGGTCGATACACAACTACCACATAATTGGTTCTATCCTTAAGTAATATACATTATGCTATTCTTATTTTAATATAATATAGTAAATCATATATTTTAAACACCAGCTTCCATGAGGAAGATACAATATTCAAATCATAAAATTAATTTATATTACAGTTCTTTCGACAGTCCCTCAGTAGCAAAGAACTCTCATTATTCGCGAAAACAAAAACTTGACACGACTTTAAGTCATTAGAAATCGCTAAACAAAGCATTTTTATTCAATTTAATGAACGCCTGTCTAACGTGGAATTACATTGTGGAATGGAAATAAGAACCAAAACTTGCTTTCGTGGATGCATAATTTAATTTATTGTATGCCATACCCTGTTGCCCATGTAATATTACCATTACAAATATTTTTATCTTACACATCTGTAATATACTTTTAAAGCGTCAACATTGGCTTAGTTTTCGTTCGATTATCCAATCGCATTTTGTTATTTTGATGAATAGACGTTGTAACGTCAAATGACGTCACGAATTGTAAACAATATTAGGGATTTATCATTATGTTTGCGTAAATATTTATTTGATTTGCTCATTTAAAAGCATGTGATAAAAAAGATCTGACACTCGTTGTCATTTCACACAATATTTTTATTAAACTCGTCCAGAACATTCTCGCTTACTAACAAAATTCCTGAACTAGTTTAATAAAATAGGGTATGATATAACAACTCGTGCCGGATCCTATATATCAATTAGTCAGCATTTAAAGATTTTGATAAGAGGTTCTCAATAATTTTCTTTAAAAATAAGTGTAATATACGTATCTGTTTGATTTATAGCTAATATGATAGTAAACGCAGTACAAGCAGGTTTAAATACATTTTTAAAAAAATGCATATACCATCAGTGTTAAGTTATCAATCGTTACCATGTTAAGTATTATAAAGATACCACCTGGTTGTTTAAAAACATTAATACAGTTTTAATTAAGTTTTTTTTAAAGAATGTACCACAGTATTTTACAGTAATTTGAAAATAAACAAATACATAATATTCAAAGAGCTCTGTTTGCTTTAGAGATATAAAGGTCTGAGAGTCAGGTATTACACTTTTATACGATGCCATATATTGATTGATATCAATCGCCTTCAAAACTCTAATGCCATCCTCGTTAGAGCACTTATTGGAAACCTACTTTATGTATACATATCTAAATTGAAAACATATGTATGTTTAAATTTGGTGCGGTAGGCAAACTATGAAATTACACTTTGATATATTTAGCTGAAACAGTCTCGAAACGTTTTCTAACAGCCTTTGGCAACAATAATACATTTAACACTACTCGTTTTATTAATCTTTATTATTCGAAACAGAAAAAAATGGAAATAAAAAGAAAACCTACGGTATTTGCCATAGCAATATGTTTTAAATCATCCATCACCTTTCACAATCACCTGTGAAATTAACTACACCGACTCCAACTATTGTGATGTTTTCCCGTTGTGTGAGAGTCCTCCAAGCAAGATGAAGCACTCCTTCATATTCTCTTGATACCGATATATTGTAAGAAAACCGTATATAAACCAATACTTAATACAGTAATATTCTTGCAGGCACTTCAAGCAATATAAGCGTACGAATCAAGTTTAATCCAAATGTATTCCCTAACTGAATAAAGGTTTAAAACTATATAGCTTTGCAAAGGTAAAGAGGTAGTGTGTTTGTTTAGTAAGATTGCTTATAGCGATTCATATAGCTTCATCATATTGTTGTGGAAAAAAAGTTCTTGATACAGATTAAACTAAACGAATTATGTCTATTCGTAGTATTCCTGTATGATTACAATCAAACATTTGTACATGAAATCCGAATTCATCAAAATACACATTGACAAGTTGTCCTCTGAAGCTGCAATTACAGCAGAATGGTCATTAGTCAATCCGACGGGATTCCTAGTAGCAACTTCTCATGAATGGCGACATGAAAGGGAAATACGAAATCCAATATATCATAGTGCGCAATTTGTGAAAGCGCTCAGTCTAAAGTCTATTGTGTCAAGCCACTTTTGTTGTAAGCTTGTTTTGGGGTAGAATGCACATCTCAAATTGTTTTTAAGTTGTCCCATGCGGTCGAAGACAAGTGGTGTTAAGCAGTGTTTGCTGTGTGCTTGTGTTTGGGTTGAATGCACATCTCATTGTGTTTTTAAAGTGTTCCATTGGTCGAAAAAACGATGGCTGGAAACATAATATTTTCTGAAAATGAATTGTAGTTACTTATTAAGTGTATTTTAACATCAACAAAAACAGTTGATATTGTTATAACTACCAATCTTGCATCAAATTTAGATTGTAAGTTTATAGGAAAGTGATATACTGTCTTCTTAAAAAAAGAGTATTTATGCGTTGTTTGAATTTGAATTTTTACAATAACAATTTTGTATCCCGACCCTATTGTTAACAAGTTGTGTCGTGTTGACCCTTAAATGTACCTAGATTCTCAATACAATTCTATAAGAAAAAGATGCTTGTATTTAAGTTATCGTACATTCTATAATAAAACCATTTAATCAATCTTCTAGCAACAGTATTGTCTTATAAGAAATGTCAAAATGTGGTATATATAGGTAAAAAACGAAACTGTGTATTCCAAATTAAAATGCATATGTGAAATTATATTTTTTATATTTCTATCCATGCCTCACTGTAAATGATTAAACACATACATTGGGTACTTACGTTACTCCCAATTATGCATGATTTTAACAAGTGTACTGTTTGCAAGTCAAACGCTATGTATTATTCCTTTCATTTATGGGGCGGTTTGCTGACGGTCATCGACTCGTTAATTGGGACATTCGACATTATTCGCGCATTGATTTCTATTTGAATGTATTCATTCATTAATTTTACACTGGGACGGGGAAAAAATGTACAGTTGAAATGAAAACGTTTCAATTAAAATTACATTTACACTTATTATTACGTAACATATGTTTTTCACCAATGGGAACGCCAAACTCGTAAAACTTCTTAACGACTTAAGCTCGGAACTTATATAATTATGATAATTAAATCGTTTTTACTTACAATGGAAAATCTTAAAATACTATAACTGAATTGTTACAGTAGTATAAAAAGATAATTTCATGTTGATATTAACCACTACATTATAAATCACTATCAGGGAACTATTTCTTGGTAATATAATTCAACCACACCTGAGGATAGATTACAAGAAGGAGCAGTAACGCTGTAAGCTTTGCGCTTGTATTCGAACACCACTATCCTCAACAACATTGACTAGTTTTTGAAAATAGCCTCATTTCGGAGTATTTAACAAAAAATTTTACACAAAGTCATTACATTGATTTTGTGTGTGTCTACAAGCAAACAATCTGAATTAAAATAAGATATATGTGACAAATAATTTGCAAATAAGAAATTCCTTTACACAACAAAAAAAACGTTTGTATGTACTTTTAGCCGAATATAATGGATTTTCTAAATTATCAAATGCAAAGAAATCATTGGTCTCTAACTATAACGTAGTCCGATTATATGTTTTAAACACGGAGTGATAGACATTGACACACACCATATTAATGGAGATATCTACATCTATCTATCTTCTTTGACCAAAAAATACTGCTATTATCCAGACCCGTATTATTTAAACTATTCCATTTTTAAACACGATCTGTCTGTTTCTTGATTCAAACTGCACACCACATTTCCAGTGTTAATTTTTTTAAATACGAAAAACAACACATGCTTTTGAACACACACACACAAACTCTCGCTCGCCCTCTGGCTTGCTGCTGTTTCTTACCGGAGATGAGCTAGACTACAATGTAATGACGCGTCGTTCTTCTCGCAGTAATCGCTTGATTAAATAAATATAATATGACGTTTATAATACTAGAATTTCACATTGTATATTTCATATCTGTTCGAATTATTATACAATTTGACCACTATAGCATAACCACGTTTAAAATTTGAAGAGCTTTTATAGTCTTACATGTCCATAATTCATGTAAAAAAAAACATAGGAAAGCCCAATGGTAGTTGTTTCCACATAAATAAATTTATTCTAGTCATTCTAGTCGCTCAAATAAAACAGGACTAAAATATTTACAAAACCAGCGTCGTTGTTATAAGCTAGGGGTGGCAATAAAGGATATCTGCTATAACTCTTAGACAAGCAACAGCTGCATAGTTGCAAATTACTTTCAATCGCGATGCCCCTTTCAACACTAATTTATCTCCATCTGGAAGCGCGGTAATACCTTATTTAATAATTATTGCACTATTTATAAGTTGTGTTTTGACGATAGACTGATGAATTTCTGTTTTTACATATCTTTATGCTCGAACGAGGTAATAAACGCATACATAGCAGTCATACTGTATAATAGACGGCTTTGAATCTGTTTCTAACGTTTTGTGCATTGTGAACCAGTACTTCGTTTTGCATGAATAAAGACTGAAATCTTTTTATTTCGGAAATCAGTTTCTTTCAACGGAATTGTACGCGTCAACAGCCAACAAAGGTACAAACATTACCAGTCATAATTAATGATACATTAAAATAACATATTTTGCATATAAATGTATGCAATTTGTAGTTGCTATTTGCTTTAAAAAATACCATGTTCTAGATGTAATTGATTTTTTACAAATAAAAAAAACAGACTAAACGACTCGTACACCCCTTTCCGTTTTTTTTCAATCATCGCGCCAGAAGACGCTTGTTAATGATCGGAAAAGGTGTATTGAATTGAGGAAAGATAATGAAACAAACTCGGTTATACATCAAAGATAGCAACTCGTTGAACAAATTGTGCAAATAACAGTATGGAAAGAAATAATGCATCGTTCATATGGTAAACATTGATTCTCAAACAAATCCACCAATAAATAAATGTTTTGAGTGTTAAAGTCAGAGTATGTAAACATTAAGGTCCATCTCAGAACAGAAATCTCTACGTTTGCAAAGTTTTAGTTGTAAAGATAAACGATGGTACTTGATACAAAGGAATTGTTTCGACAGTTTTCCTCGATTAGCAATTGATCGAAAACAAGCGATCATAAAACAAGTTGTTAAATGAGACTGAAATGTTAACAAACGTTTGAACGCTGACACTCATTTCGATATAGAATCTCGTGGAACGAATCTGTTAAAGTAATACCGTTATATTTTTCGTCACTATCATTCCGAGATTTATAATAAGGGATATCTTAAGTGCTTTAACAACATTTGACATATTAACAATATCTGATTCTTTAGAAGCTTTTTAAGATGTCGGATGTTTATATTTCTTATTTATTAATTATATGTGCAGGTTTGGGTGCATTTCAAAATTATTGTTAAAAGTTAGCGCTGTAGTTGCTTAAGGTTCATGGGGGGGGGGGATAAAATTCATTAAAACTTTGCTTTGGTTTTTCTTCATTGAATGTGGTACAATATGGTCAAACTATATATCATTTTAAAGCTAAAGACGGATAGAATAACATAAACACATTTTTGACATTCAATATTTGTGTGCTTTATTCGTATTTTGGTTTAAAACCAATACTTTTTTACACTAATTTACAAAATCTCAATCTAAAGTTAGGAATGATATGCACTACCTTAAGTTGAATAAATACAAAGCTATATACATATACAAGGTCAAGTTAGCAACATTTCACAGAAAATTATTGTCATAAAACAACAAATGAGTTTTTATTCAACTGCCTTTTTTGGATAAATATCCTAAACATAGTTCTAAAAATAACTAAAACGTAACTACTTTTTAACAATCCAGGTATGGTGGATAATAAGAGTCACAATTCTATTTCAAAGGCTTAACAATTTTGTTATTTACCTCTCAACCAAATTGCAAATTTGAAACCATCTCAAATTGAAATAGATTGCAGACGACATATAAAATTGTAAAGGAATATAAAGAAATTGGCAAAACGATTGATTTTATATTTCGATTCCTTCTACCCATTTGAAAGCGTGGCCATCGCTGTGATCCGTAGAAAAACGTGCAAAACAAATCGGTCGAAACCACGTGCAGTGGTGAGAAAACCGGGTATGTGTATACACATACCTGAGATAACACATGCTTATTTTGACAGTTTGGTGGCAACTTGTAAAACAACTATTAACATTAATCAGCAAGAGATCGCACTAAATAACAGAAATGACCGCGTAGAGATATCATCACTTACCCTATTTGAAATAGTTTCCAGCTGAAAATTGTCCCCCACACGTCTTTTTAGTTAATTTGTATTGTTTTTCTGGAGCCGAAGTGCATCTCACAGAATATCCAACCGACTTCCGTTGTTTTCACTTTCGTTATTAAAAACTCCGTTTAAAAGAATTATTACTACATTTAGATTGTTAAAGCGATGTATTATTATATATTATCAATAGAATAGTATACCGTGATGAATTGAACGGAGTAATCTAGATCTTTCTGTCAGTCTGTAAGCGTACTATTTTATGCGCAATAATAAAGTATATGTGATTCGACAACGATTGTAAACATTGGTGAAATGCTTCTTACATAGTTATTCTTTTGAGTGTTTATGAGGTCTGATCGTGCAGTTTGCAAACATCAACGGAAAGATTACAATCCAATGCATTTGTCATCGTCAACCGTATGGAATGTCAATTAGGCGATGAGTGAGTTTTTAGCATGTTTCTTTCTATTTTATTAATTTAAAAATGGCTGCCCCCATGGTGATGAAATGACATGTGTTCGAGTTTTGATATTTCTAGATATGCAAACTTTTTTTACTATTTAAGCGTAACTTGCCCTCGTCAATGTCGATATCATTCACTAGTTATATAATTTTCCGCCGAAATACGTGGAATAAACATGATTCAGATTTTTGAAAACAATGTATATTTTAGTGTTAAAATCTCTTTGTATTTTGATTGATTTTGTGGATGTTATGATACGTTGATGTACAAAATTGGTAGCAGTTTGAAGGAAAAACATCCATTAAAGCATATATGTATACATTATAAATGTGGCACTCTTCCTTTAGTCAAATTTGAGTTCAATGCTAGGGGTCCCACATTTTTCAAAATGAAGCCTCTACATGAACCTTAATGTAAAGTAAAATAAAGCAGAAACGGTCATACACTGTGTAAGGGAACATAAAGTACGAACATTACGCCGATGCGTCTTTTTATCGATTAAATGTTAATGACACTGTCGTATTCTACTTCATTTTAATATATAATAATTACAACTTCTGTCACTTTCATATGAATGCTGCATTCTGATTGGATAATTTGTTCACGTGACTGGTTTTTCATTTTCCGATGAACCCACTTCGTATGCAAATTTAAACATGAATATTCATAGCGCTACTTTCTGGTCATAAACAAGCTGCTAAAATGACGTAATGTTTTGCGCGAAACTTAATGGCGTTGCTTTTTATTGGTCAATAGCGAAATGACGTTATATTTTTTGCGCGAACTTCACTGATATACCCGTTTACGGAGATGAAACCGAAACTGAAAATAGATTCATACGCTAGATTAAAAAGGACTTGAATGACCCTTACCACGATAGAATTTCAGCTTTAAGAACATTTTGTCGGCGTTTATGCAAATTAGGCATAATTTTCCCGACAGTTCATACACCGGTGAAATGCAGAAAAATGCTATTCAATTCTTAAATGTTGCACAATTCATTTTTTCACCAACTTGACTTGCTATTACAAAGAAATAATGTAAATATATTATGAAACTATACAATTAAACTATCGATATGTAATAAGGCAGTGCAAGTATGTTTTCTCTGAAATATTTGTGTACTTTAACAGTCGGTTTTATACTGGTTTATATTGCGCAAACACATTGTATAGCAAATAAACTACACACGTGGTGCGTGGTATACCCTGAATACTCACGCATATTATGATAAACGTGACATAATTGTTAAATAAAAGTTAATATCAAGTTCGTGAATAAATAAGACTAACTTACCAATATTTGTTATGACTCTGTGAAACTTTTTAGTTTCAAACACTGCATGTGCATTTTTTTGTCTCAATTCATAATGTAAAATATAACGATATAGTAGTTAACAACACTTTGCTTCCATATTCACAACGCATCAATGAAATTTGTATTTGCAGGTTATTCAGACATGAAAGCATCTCAAAGCCGCATTAGTCGTCGGTCAAACATTCCATCCTAGAATGAAACGCCAACTAGTAAGACACAACTCTACATTTATTGGAAATGTATCCCCATGGCCTTGTGAGCAGACAGGGCTATCAAAGGAAAACATATTAAAGCGATAAAACATATGAAAATTGAAGCTTAGAAGCATGTTTTTGTCTTTGTTCGAACGTTTCACAATTAAAAAATATTTACATACATATTTAACAAAAGTCATCATGCAAATGAATAAAAGCCTTCCGCAACACTATTCAAACCGGCAATACAAAAAGGCCCGTTATGAAAATAAAAACAAGGTGTATATATACTAGTATACAATGAGAATCATGTCATTAATGAATTTCCCAACCAAGCGCGCGTTTGGCGAGTTCACCTACGACGAGTAAAATTTCTAACCATGTGATAAATAACTGCAATATTGCGCTTTACCTGTTTGAAAATTAAAATAATTATAATTTTCAGCTTCAGATTCTGAAAATATAAAACGTAGCCCTAATTTAGCTGGCACGTTTAAAAGCTAGATAAATTCGCAAGTTTTCCTTTCGACTACATAAACTCTATCAAAGATTTACACTGAACAGATACCAGCAGGCATCTATAAAAATAGTGGCTGTCCTCCATAAAACTGAAGTAGTATGCAGCATTGATTTTTGTGGGGAATACAGTTTATTTTGAATTATTGGTTTACTTTTGCAAGGTTGTAATCAAAGACGATTAAGCGGTGAATACATTTTTCTGTTCAAATACCGTGTGTTTGGATAAAGTAACGTATATCGACATATATTATACACATATAACCAATACTGTACAAAAGATACATGGATGGAAAATATTACTTAAATTATGGGTCAAGCGCTAACGTATACCGTAATTAATCTATTTAATTGTCTCCAAAACGTAGTACATATTGATTTAACGTTGAATTAGCTTTCTAAACATAATATCGTTTTGCATACTAACTAATGTATAAGTAGTTATATAAGCAGTGTGTGCATATTTCGATTGCTCATACATCGGAAGACTCCTACTTGCTGCACCTTTTTACATCCACTGCATGTATTAGGTACCAAGTTGTAAATCATTGTTCCATAACTTGTCATTAATACGTTAACTCTCGATTTTAAACGTAATCCAAAACCATTTGCTTTTCATTTAATGTATGGCCATGAATTTCAATATCGGTTGTTTACTGATACAGCGTTGTACACCAACACACACGTATTTCAATTGATTCAAACCATATGCATGCACCGTATATGAGTTTGGCTTATCATGAGTATTTAAATATGTTAAACTATCTTCTATTGTACATTAACAATTGTTATGATACTATAATATAATTACCAGCACCACTTATAAAGTTATATGCGACCATACAGAGCTAGAAAATAAACATTTATTTAAAGAAATACTCACACTCAAGTAATGATGATTTTTTGACACAATTAAACCATGCCTGTTGAACGCCAATGCCAGATGTTTGTATGTTATGTCTCCTCAACAAAAACACACAAACACACAAGTTTATGCTTACGAAGGAATAACGTAATTGAAATATAAATACATTACTGCTACAGCTTTACTTCGCGGCAGATCAGCAGCAAAATGACGTAAATGGTCAATAATGCGTAATCCGTGTATCCAGAAACTGTTAGTTAACAAACAATTGGCCAATGTTTTTAATTATTAGTCAAGGAACTATTTCATTTAATCACAATAACAACACATTTTTATGTCCATTTTTTACTGTGAAGTGAAGTGAAAACTACACACACAAACACTATTCTGCCCCATCACTGAGTAACACTCTTTGAACCATGTTGACATTTAACAGTCCACTGTTTGTTTGAACCTGAATCCATTTAAACCATCATCCATTTGTCATCCGCATTAAGTTAATACGCTATACACCTAATTGTCAACGAAACCATGATTGTGAACACGTCTTCGAATGAAATTGCAGTGCAGGGATCTGTTCAGCTGTATACATTGTTATGTGGACATGTATTGTATACTTGAAAGCTGTTGACAATAAATACGCAAATGAGATAGCTAAAATCTCCATTCAACATTTGTGCGTTTTTTTTTTTAGCAAAGTAAAGCAATTAGTATCCAATTTTATCTGCGTGTTTTTAACACGACCCGCGCATAACATTAGTGCGATATCGTATCGGTATTATATCTCCCCATTAAGTTCAATTGAAATTAGGTATTTACTCATGTCAAGATTATACAAGCAATAATTTACTTAACATTTAATAAAGAAGTCGTATTCTGTTCGCCATTATCGCTTCTTTATTCGGATTTAAAAAAGTAAACAACTAGCATAGGATGTTTTATTCCTGAAGATTCAATAATTCAGTGTCACGTCGAACTGTTAATATTCTGAATTAATGTTTTATGCCGCTTCGTTTACCGATGTATTCCTCCATATTTATATAAAGTATTATTAGATGGTAACGTATCAATGACAACAAAATGGCGAACGCATTTCAAATTGTCTAAAACTGAGCTTTATGTAACTAACAACACCTATGGGAGTAATTAAACTCATTAAATAACGCGACTTTCCCTGACATTGAATAAACAAGATTTCGTCCAAGCTGTGTTTAATGCATAAGTTAGAAAAGGATTTTGTAGTATCCGTGTACTTTCCCCAAACATATTTTTTAAATTCATTTTCGCAAAAGCGTTTGAAACGAACTAATCTTTTTGAATATGGTGCCTGCTTTTTTAAAAGGGGTTTAAATGAATGTGCGTAAAGTATCGTCCCAGATTAACTTGTGCAGTCCGCACTGGCTAATCCGGGACGACACTTTCCGCTTTTGTGGTATATATCGTTTACAGAAATTATCTTCTTAACAAAAATCAAGTAAAGGCGCAAAGTGTCGTCCCTGATTAGCCTATGCGGTCTGCACAGGCTTATCTGGGA
The DNA here is from genome assembly GCF_020536995.1 of Dreissena polymorpha. Lineage (NCBI taxonomy): Eukaryota > Metazoa > Mollusca > Bivalvia > Myida > Dreissenidae > Dreissena > Dreissena polymorpha. The sequence continues at coordinate 35,227,113 of NC_068356.1, forward strand.
CGACTTTTAACGAACATTCTTAAAAAACCATTTTCACACAGCGTGGCTCAATAATGGTTTAAAAAGCAACATTATGAATTACATTGAGTACTTGTATACACGTATCTTAAAAATGTTAAAAGATGATAGGCGTCGTTTTGTTACACGGTGGCAAAATCTCTGTAAAATATGCGATATATAAATGAAGCAATCAAATTATTTTTTTATCAAAATAAAAGAACTACACCCGTTGAACACAATGTGTTTAACACAATAACAGATTGTGAAAACGTTAAGAAAGCCCTCACATTTATATTGAACAATTTTACATTTGTTAATATATTGAATTATCTTTACTACAGCTGCTTAATTAAACCAATGTAAAATGACTTGCTTATGTAATACTGTCGGATGGTCGATACACAACTACCACATAATTGGTTCTATCCTTAAGAAATATACATTATGCTATTCTTATTTTAATATAATATAGTAAATCATATATTTTACACACCAGCTTCCATGAGGAAGATACACTATTCAAATCATAAAATTAATTTATATTACAGTTCTTTCGACTTCAAACAGTCCATCAGTAGCAAAGAACTCTCATTATTTGCAAATACAACAACTTGACACGACTGTAACTCATTAAAAATCGCTAAAACATCATTTTAATAAAATTTAATGAACGACTGTCTAACTTCGAATGACATTGTGGAATGGAAACAAGAACAAAACTCGCTTTCGTGGATGAATAATCTAATTCATCATATACCATACCCTGTTTCCCATGTAATATTACCATAACGAATATTTTTTATCTTACACATGTGTAATATACTTTTTAAGCGTTTTCATTGGCTTAGTTTTTGTTCGATTGTCCAATCGCATTTTGTTAATTTGCTGAAATGACGTTGCAACGTCAAATGACGTCACAAATTTGTAAACAACATTCGGGATTTATCATTATGTTTACGTTAATATTTATTTAATTTGCTCATTTAAAAGCATGTGATAAAAACGATCTGACACTCGTTGTCATTTCATACCATATTTTATTAAATTCGTCCAGGAAATTCGTTAATAAGCTCGACAAAGGCTCACTTACTAACAGAATTCCTGAACTGGTTTAATAAAATATAGTATGATATGACAAGTCGTGCCAGATCCTATATATCAATTAGTCAGCATTTAAAGATTTTTGATAAGAGGTTCTCAGTAATTTTCATTAAATATAAGTGTAAGATACTTATCTGTTTGATTTATAGTTTATATGATAGTAAACGCAAATACGAAAAACGCAGTACAAGCTGGTTCAAATAAATTTAAAACACAAAAATGCATATACCATCAGTGTTAAGTAATCAATCGTTACAATGTTAAATATTATTAAGATACCACCTGGTTGTTTACAATCATAAATACAGTTTTAAGTTTCTTTTCAAAGAATCTACCACAGTATGTTACAGTAATTTGAAAATAAAAAAATACAAAATACTCAAATAGCTCTGCTTGTTTTATGGGATATGGAGGTCTGATAGTCAGGTGTTACACTTTTAGATGATGTCATAAATTGATTAATATAAATCGCCTTCAAAACTCTAATGCCATCCTCGTTAGAGCACTTATTGGAAACCTACTTAATGTATACATATTTAAATTTATAACTCTCTGAAACATATGTATGTTAAAATTTGGTGCTGTAGGCAAACTATAAAATTGCACTTTGATATATTTTGCTGAAACAGTCTCGAAACGTTTTTTAACAGCCTTTGGCAACAATAATACATTTAACACTACTCGTTAGATCAATATGTATTATTCGAAACAGAAAAAAATGGAAATAAAAAGTAAACCTACGGTATTTGCAATAGCAAAATGTTTTAAATCATCCATCACCTTTTACAACCACATGTCGAATTAACAACAGACAACAACTACTGTGATTTTCTTTTGCGAAAGTCATCCAATCAGATATAACACTTCTACCTCTTCTCTTTATACCGATTTATTGTAAGAAAACCGTGAATAAACCAACACTCAATACAATAATATTCTTGCAGGCACTTCAAGCAACATAAGCGTACGAATCAAGTTGAATCCAAATGTATTCCCCAACTGAATAAAGGTTTAAAACTATATAGCTTTGCAAAGGTAAAGAGGTAGGCTATTTGATAATAAAGACGAACTTAAATCATAAATACCAAAATGATATGAATATTCACTTTAAAGTGTGTTTGTTTAGTAAGATTGCTTATAGCGATTCATGTAGCTTAAACATATTGTTGTGGAAAACAGTTCTTGATACATACTAAACTAAACGAATTATGTCTATTCGTAGTAATCCTATTTGATTACAATCAAACATTTGTACATGAAATCTGAATTCATAAAAATACACATTGACAAGTTGTCCTCTGAAGCTGCAATTACAGCAGAATGGTCATTAGTCAATCCGACATGATTCTTAGTAGCAACTTCTCATGAATGGCGACATGAAAGGGAAATGCGAAATCCAATATATCATAGTGCGCAATTTGTGAAAGCGCTCTGTCTTAAGTCTATTGTGTCAAGCATCTTTTGCTGTGTGCTTGTTTTGGGGTAGAATGCACATCTCAAATTGTTTTTAAGTTGTCCCATGCGGTCGAAGAAACGTGGTGTTAAGCAGTGTTTGCTGGGTGCTTGTGTTTGGGTTGAATGCATATCTCATTGCGTTTTTAAAGTGTTCCGTTGGTCGAAGAAACGATGGCTGGAAACATAATATTTTCTGAAAATGAACTGTAGTTACTTATTAAGTGTATTTTAACATCAACAAAAACAGTTGATAATATTATAACTACCAATCTTGCTTCGAGTTTAGATTGAAAGTTTATAGGAAAGTCATATATTGTCTTCTTACAGTAAAGAGTATTTATGCGTAGTTTGAATTTGAATTTTTATAATAACAATTTTGTATCCCGACCCTATTGTTAACACGTTGTGCCGTGTTGACCCTTAAATGTACCTAGATTCTCAATACAATTGTATGAGAAAAGGAGGCTTGTATTTAAGTTATCGTACATTCTATAATAAAACCATTTAATCTATCTTCTTGCAACAGTATTGTCTTATAAGAAATGTCAAAATGTGGTATATATAGATAAAAAACGAAACTGTGTATTCCAAATTAAAAATGCATATGTGAAGTTATATTTTGTATATTTCTATCCATGCCTTACTGTAAATGATTAAATACATACATTGGGTACTGACGTTACATCCAATAATGCATGATTTTAACAATTGTACTGTTTGTAAGTAAAACGCTTGGTATTATTCCTTTCATTTATGGGACGGTTTGCTGACGGTCATCGAATCGTTAATTTGGACACTCGACATTATTCGCGCATTTAATTCTATTTCAATGTATTCATTCATAAATTTTACCCTGGGGCGGGGAAAAAAATGTACATTTGAAATGAAAACGTTTCAATTAAAATTACATTTACACTTATTATTACGTAACAAATGGTTTTCACCAATGGGAACGCCTAACTCGTATAACTTCTTAACAACTTAAGTTCGGAACTTATATAATTATGATAATTTAATCTTTTTTACTTACAATGGAAAATCTAAAAATACTATAACTGAATTGTTACAGTAGTATAAAAAAGATAATTTCATGTTGATATTAACCACTACATTATAAATCACTATCAGGGAACTATTTCTTGGTAATATAATTCAACCACACCTCAGCATAGATTACAAGAAGGAGCAGTAACAATGTTAGCTTTGCGCTTGTAATCGAACACCACTATTCTCAACAACATCGACTAGTATTTGAAATTAGCCCCATTTCGGAGTATTTAACAACGATTTTTATACAAAGTTATTACATTGATTTTGTGTGTGTCTACACGCAAACATTTTGAATTAAAATAAGATATATGTAACATATAATTTGCAAATAAGAAATTCCTTTACAAAACAAAAAATCTTTGTATGAACTTTTATCCGAATATAATGGATTTTCTAAATTATCAAATGCAAAGACATCAATGGTCTTTAACTATAACGTAGTCCGATTATATGTTTTAAACACGGAGTGATAGACATTGACACACACCATATATATGGAGTTATTTACATCTATCTATCTTCTTTGACCAAAAAATACTGCTATTATCCATGCCCGTATGAGTTAATCTATTCCATTTTCAAACACGATCTGTCTGTATCTTGATTCAAACTGCACACCACATTTCCAGTATTGATTGTATTAAATACGAAAAACAACACATGCTTTTGCACACACACAAAAACTCTCGCTCGTCCTATGGCTTGCTGCTGTTTTGTTACCGGAGATGAGCTAGACTACAGTGTAATTGCGTTTCGTTTTTCTCGCAGTAATATATATTGCATATTGCATATCAGTTCGAATTATTATACAAATCGACCACTATAGCATAAACACGTTCAAAATATGAATATCTTTTTTAGTTTCACATGTCCATAATGCATGTACAAAAATAACCATAGACAAGCCAACTGGTAGTTGTTTCCACATAAATAAAACTATTTTAGCTTTTCTAATCGCTTAAATAAAACACGACTAAAATATTTACAAAACGACTCGTACACCTTTTCCGGTTTCTTTTAAATCATCGCGCCAGACGCTTTTTAATGATCTGAAAAGGTGTATTGAATTGAGGAAAGATAATGAAACAAACTCTGTTATTCATCAAAAATAGCAACTCGTCGAACAAATTGTGCACATGATAATATGGAAAGTAATAATGCATCGTTCATATGGTAAACATTGATTCTCAAACAAACCCACCAATAAAAACATGTTTTGAGTGTTAAAGTCAGAGTATGTAAACATTAAGGTCCATCTCAGAACTTCAGAAGAGAAATCTCTACGTTTGCTAAGTGTAAGTTGTAAAGATAAACGATGGTACTTGATACAAAGGAATTGTTTCTACAGTTTTCCTCGATTAAATGGGACTGTAATGTTAACAAACGTTTGAACGCTGACACTCATTTCGACACAGAATCTCGTGGAACGAATCTGTTAAAGTAATACCGTTATATTTTTCGTTACTAACATTCCTAGATTTATAATAAGGGATACCTTAAGTGTTTGACATATTATAAATATCTGTTTCTTAGAAACTTTTTAAGAAGTCAGATTTTTATATTTCGTATTTATTTATTATACGTGCAGGTTTGGGTGCATTTAAAAATTAATTTTTTAAAGTTAGCGTTGTAGTTGCTTAATGTAAACAAGTAAAATAAAGCAGAAGCGGTCATACACTGTTTAAGGGAACATAAAGTACGAACATTACGCCGATGCGTCTTTTTATCGATTAAATGTAAATGACACTGTCGTATTCTTCTTCAGTTTTAAATATAATATTACACAATTCTTTTTTTTTCACCCATTGACTTGCTATTACGAATAAATGAAGAAACCATGTAAATATATTATGAAACTAATAAATAAACTATCGATATGTAATAAGGCAGTGCAAATATGTTTTCTCTGAAATATATGTGTACTTTAACAGTCGGTTTTATACTGGTTTATATTGCGCAAAAACATTGTATTGCAAATAAAATACACATGTGGTGCGTGATAAACCCTGCATACTCACACATATTATGATAAACGTTACATAACTTTTTTAAATAAAAGTTAATATCAAGTTCATGAATAAATAAAAGTAACTTACCAATATTTGTTATGACTGTGTGAAACTTCAATCTTTAGTTTCAAACAATGCATGTGCATTTTTTGTCTCAATTTATAATGTAAAAAATAACAATATCGTAGTTAACAAAATTTTGCTTTCATATTCACAACGCATTAATGGAATATCTATTTGCACGTTATTCAGACATGAAAGCATCTCAAAGCCGCATTATTCGTCGGTCAAACATTCAATCCTAGAATGAAACGCCAACTAGTAAGACACAGCTCTACATTTATTGGAAATGTATCTACATGGCCTTGTGAGCAGACAGAGCTATCAAAGGAAAACATTTTAAAGCGATACAACATATGAAAATTGAGGCTTGGAAGCATGTTTTGTCTTTGCTCTTATCTTTGCGATAACGGAATACTGATAAAGGTCGAATGTTTATCATTAACATTAATAAAACTTTTTATCGCTTCAAACATGTTTATGACACAGAACGTTTCACAATAAAAAATATTTACATAAATAGTAAAAACTGTTAACAAAAGTCATCATGCAAATGATTAAAAGCCCGCCGCAGTGCTATTCAAACCGGCAATACAAAAAGGCCCGTTATGAAAATAAAAACAAGATGTATATATACTAGTATACAATGGGAATCATGTCATTAATGAATTTCCCAACCAAGCGCGCGTTTGGCGAGTTTACCTACGACGAGTAAAATTTATAAACATGTGATAAATAACTGCACTATTGAGCTTTACTTATTTGAAAATTAAAATAATTATAATTTTCAGCTTCAGATTCTGAAAATATAAAACGTAGACCTAATTTAGCTGGCACGTTCAAAAGCTTGATAAATTCGCAAGTTTTCCTTCCGACTACATAAACTCTATCAAAGATTTACATTAAACAGATACCAGCAGATATTTATAAATAAGTGGCTGTCCTCCATAAAAATGAAATAGTATGCAGCATTGATTTTTGTGGGGAATACAAATGTATTTTTAATATTTTGAATTATTGGTTTACTTTTGAAAGGTTGCAAACCAAGGCGATTTAGCGGTGAATACAAGTTTTCTGTTCAAATACCGTGTGGTTGGATAAAGAAACGTATATCAACATATATTATACACATATAACCATTAACCTATACTGTACAAAAGAAACATGGATGGAAAATATTGCTTAAATTATGGTTTAAGCGCTAACGTATAATTAATATATTAAATTGTCTCAAAAACGTAGTACTGATTTTACGTTGAATTAGCTTTCTAAACATAATATCGTTTTGCATACTAACTAATGTATAAGTAGTTATATAAGCAGTGTGTGTGTATTTCGATTTCTCATACATAGGAAGACTGCTACTTGCTGCACCTTTTTACACCCACTGCATGTATTAGGTACCAAGTTGTTTATCATTGTTCCATTGTTCCACTTGTCATTAATACGTTAAATCTCGACTTTAAACGTAATCCAAAACCATTTGATTTTCAATTAATGTCTCAAAATATGTCAATCATATAATACTTTCTTCATTTTTTGGCCATGAATTTCAATATCGGTTGTTTACTGGTACAGCGTTGTTCACCAACACACACACGTATTTTAATTGATTCAAACAATATGCATGCACCGTACATGAGTTAAGCTAATCATGAGTATTCAAATCTGTAAAACTATCTTCTATTTTACATTAACAATTGTTATGATACTATAATATAATTACACACTATACTATAATTACCTGCACCATTTATAAAGTCATACGCGACCATTCAGAACTAGACAATAAAGATTTATTTAAAGAAATACTCACAAATTAATTTAACACATGACGAAAAAATAAAACCGTGCATGTTGAACACCAATGCTATAGATGTTAAAACACACAAACACACTTATGCTTTCGAAGGAATAACATGGATGAAACTTCAATACATTACTGCTACAGCTTTACTTCGCGGCAGATCAGCAGCAGAATAGCCACTAATGCGGAATCCGTGTATCCAGAAACTTTTCATGAACAAACAAATGGTCACGATTTTAAATTATGAGTCGAGTTACTATTTCATTTAATCGCAATCACAACACATTTTAATGACCATTTTTTTTACTGCGAAGTGAAGTGAAAACTACACACACAAACACTATTCCGCACCATTACAATGTAACACTCCATAGATATTTGAACCATGTTGACGTTTACAGTCCACTGTTTGTTTGAACCTGAAATCCAGTTAAACCATCATCCATGTGTTGTCCGCATAAAGTTAATACGCTATACACACACTAGTCAACGAAATCATGCTTGTAGATACGTCTTCAAATGAAATTGCAGTACAGAGATTTGCTCAGCTGTATACATTGTTATGTGGGCATTTATTGTATACCTGAAAGCTGTTGACAATAATATGCAAATGAGACTTCATTCAACATGTGTGCGTTTGTTTGGAGTAAAGCAATGAGTATCCTATTTTATCTGCGCTTTTAAACACAACCGCGCATAACATTAGTGCGAATTAGTGCGATATCGTACCGGTATTATATGTCCCCATTACGTTGAAAGTGAAATTAGGTATTTACTCTTGCCATGATTAAACAAGCAATTCTTAACTTCACATTTAATAAAGAAGTCGTATTATGTTCGCCATGATCGCTTCTTGATTCGGATTTTAAAACGTAAACAACTAGCATAGGATTTTTTCCTGAATATTCAATAACGGTTTATGCCATACGTTTTAAACCATCCATCACCTTTTACAATCACCTGTGAAATTAACTACACCGACTCAAACTACAGTATTTTTATCCCCGTTTTGTAAGAGTCCTCCAATCAAGATGTCGCACTCCTACATATTCTCTTGATACCTATTTATTGTAAGAAAACCATGAATAGGCCAACACCTGATACTATAATGTTCTTCCAGGCAATCCAAGCAACATAAGCGTAAGTATCAAGTTGAATCCAAATTTATCCCCAAACTGAATAAAGGTTTCAAAACTGTATATCTTAGCAAAGGTAAGGAGATAGGTCTTCATTCTACAATAAAGACGAATAAATACCAAAAATGATGCACTTTTAAGTGTGTTTGTTCAGTATGATTGCTTATAGCGATTCATATACCTTAAACATATTGTTGTGGGAAAAGGTTCTTGATGCATAACACACTAAACGTATTATGTATATTCGTAGTATTTCTGTATGATTACAATCAAACATTTGTACAATCCGAATTCATCACAATACGCATTGACAAGTTGTCCTCTGAAGCTGCAATTACAGCATAGTGGTCATTAGTCAATCCGACGGGATTCCTAGTAGCAACTTCTCATGAATGGCGACATGAAAGGAAAATACGAAATCCAATATATCACAGTGCGCAATTTGTAAAAGCGCTCAGTCTAAAGTATATTGTGTCAAGCAGCGTTTGCTGTGTGCTTGTTTTGGGGAAGAATGCACATCTCGAATTGTTTTTAAGTTGTCCCATGCGGTCGAAGACAAGTGGTGTTAAGCAGTGTTTGTTGTGTGCTTGTGTTTGGGTATAATGCACATCTCATTGTGTTTTTAAGTGTTCAATTGGTCGAAGAAACGATGGCTAGAAACATTATATTTTTCTGAAAATGAATTGTAGTTTCTAGGGATTTCGTTAAGTTACGCACAGTTGGTACCAATCTTCTCTATTATTTTACAAGCACACATGACATTATTTATACTTAATAATGCGTAGTTATTTCTAACATAACATTTCCAGTTTTTTAAATAAATAAATGCTCCATAAGGGTGATCTCGGTAATTCTACACATTGAAGCTTCCACTTGCTCTTGTCAAGACCGCATTTCCGCGTTTGAAATGGTATATATTTAATTAATCTAACTTATGGATACCGAATGTCAGAGTCACATAAAACCTATTCACACCGTTTTTGCCTTATTTCATTTCCGCTTTTTTTTCGAACAAATCAAACGAAACTCGTTGAAAAAAGGAGAACTAGGCATTCGATCTCAAAGGTGAATTAAAAGCGTTCATTGGTGTCATCACATGTCTGCACATGTGTAGATACCGTTATTAATATAATATATCACGTGTCACCTTCTAATAACATGTATAATGGCAATGAAGTGCATTACTATCAGAGTAATAAAACACAGCACAAATTAGGCTTCATGCTGGGTTTTATTTCTCTTTAAGTAATGAAGATGAACCTCGCTTCTGTATATTAATGACCTAGTAACTGATAAAACTATTTAAAAAAAAACGTGAAATATTATGTGATATTCAGATCGATAACATAAACTATTTAAATCTGCTAGTATATCCGATAAAAATAAATTATAATTGTCTTTGACAGTGTTGACGTTCAGTTGTTCGTGGTGACGACCGCATGCATTTATACATCTCTCAAGATCTCTTTTCGGCTTTGGAAATGATATAAATTAAATGTCACCAACTAATCTTTCAGGATATCAATTTTCCGAGTTACATAGTCCCCATCGACACCGTTTAACCATGTATGTGTGTATTTATATATATATATATATATATATATATATATATATATATATATATATATATATATATATATATATATATATATATATATATATATATATATATATATATATATATATATATATATATATATATGTATATATATATGTTTATGTATATATATATATATATAAAGTGAATACTTTTTTGAGTTACTCCCCCTTGATAAAATGTTTGCATGAAATAAACTTTTTACCATATCAACACACAGATAAAATTGCAAAGAAAACGTAAACGTTATTAACAGGGAGTATAGTTATAAAAGATAAGGGTATTTTTTATGTCTGTATACTACCGGTTTACCGATTTGATAAATTTTACGACGTGAGAATATTAAAGTTTAGCATTAAATGAACATCTGTATATTTGGGTTATAGCTGAATACCCACAAGTTTTTTTTTAAATGCTACTTAAAATAATGATAGAATTCTTTGTTATCATTCCTTTGCTGTTTAATATGTCTGTTTACAGATTTGATGATTTATTTGGTCAATTTTTCTCGAGTAATGTTAAGGGACAAGTATTGTGTAGTGTTGTCGTGTTTGTCTTATAAACACCAAAAAATGTAATAAATGTAAGAGATACATTTGCTAAATACAATATACCATCCCTTTTCTAATCTATATTGTTTTGCATTTTATCTTGTTTTTTTTTTACTTATCATGCCTATACTATTTAATATGTCCGTTTACAGATTGGATGATTTACTTGGTCAATTTGTCTCGAGTAATAAAAGTAAGAGATACATTTGCTAAATACAATGTACCGTCCTTTTGCTAATCTATACCGTTTTGTGACCTATTTATCTTGGTCTTCACTTCATTATCCTGTTTTACTGAACTTTGTTTGATAACTAAAAATACTGATTTAAATAGACAAAATCTGTGTTATAAAAATTAATTAATTTTAATTAGTAATACTTAAGCTTATACACACTATCAAACAGCATTTTAACGTTTAAACATATTTCGTTTTCGTTTAAGTTTAGATGTTAATAAAATGCCAATGATCACTATCTAGATTAAGCATTGGTCATTACCAATTTCCTGTTGAACATTCTTTTAAGTAAGATAACTCAGGATAATAACCCGCTCACAGCTAACGGTTAATAGGGAATATGCATTTTTTATGTGAGGTTGAATGCTAACGGTTGATAATATAATGGATTATTTGTATTGATCAGTTGAGTGAATGCATTGTACGTCTGCTTATGAAACACTTTGACAGCTGTTATTTTTTGCTTTTGTGTTTTTGAAATAGTTATATTTAAGTTGTGCAAACAATTTCCGTATATTTATTCTCTTCTTAATTGTGCGACTTTTTAGAAACAAATATATTTCTATTGAAGTGTTTTTTTTATTACTATCTATTATTATGTACGGGAATTTGCTTCTATAAATGAAATAAAATTATGAACACATGCGTATGGTACAAGTGTCAGTAAAAACCATTATAGCATATAAATAACGAAAACATTATAAATTAAATAATAAATACATTATAAATTATAAATAAATTAAATATTTGTATTAAAGTGTTTTTTGTATTACTATTTATTATTATGTACGGGAATTTGTTTCTATAAATAAAATAAAATTATGAACACATGCGTAGGGTCCAAGTGTCAGTGCAAACTATTATAGCATATAAACAACGAAAACATTATAAATTAAATAATAAATACATTATAAATTATAAATAAATTAAAAATTAAATAAAGTATATGTGTATTACATAAAGTTCGAACAATCGTTATACGAACAAATATATTCAATTGGTATCAAATGGGTACTAATAAATACCTTAATTATATCTTAAGCGAATGCACTACTCAGGCTTTATGAATACATGAGTACTGTATATATGCACACATAGTTGTTGTTACGCCTTGTACGTGTTCTTACTTAAATTGTTGTGATCGTATACATAAGTACTGAATATATGTACACATTGTTGCTGTTACACCTTGTACGTGTTCTTACTTTAATTACTGTGATTGAATACATGAGTACTGCTTATATGCACACATTGTTGTTGTTACGCCTTATACGTATTATTAATTTAATTACTGTGTTTGTAAGAACCCTTTATTTTTTGCGTTTGAAGATTATGTTTTATGTAGGTCTACAGTAGTCGCGTCAAATTTAATAGTATACTCTGTAATGCAATACTATTAGATATATAAGTTTCCATGAGCTGACAATATGCTATTGGGCGTTTTCATGCTATAATAAATACAGTCATACACAATTAAGAGCACACACACGCGCGCAGACACATACACGCACTGCTATTTTTGTTACATGCATACACGCATCCACTGAAAATATTTTTGTTACATACATAGACACTTCATTAAAAAAAGGCCATTATGGCTGTCTAAACTTTCGATTTTCGTGTTTTAGACTGCCATAGAGTGGCGTCTCTTAATACATACTAAACAGTTTAAAATAATATTCTAGTTTTGCTTGGTAAACCGTAACGGCAATCTAGCGTGCACTAGGTTGCCACAATGTACGGGAACTTTTATGAATGAAATAAAATTATGAACACATGCATACACACACAAACATAATTAATACACTATGATAAATTCAATTATTAAAACTCCAAATATGACTAAAAGGAAATAAGTAAGTATTTTGTTTCTTTCAGTTGTTTGCATTAAATATTATCTTGCAATAGTGATTTATGATTATATTTACTGACTTGTATATGCTATTTTTATTTTATTCAGATCATTTTCGATGTCGAAAGGATACCCTAAAATGTTCACTTTAGTGAATGTAGTCGTTTTATTATTTTTCTCTCACTTTTGTGATTATTTTTTTTTATTTCTTCATTTCTATGGAATATTCATCTTTTTGTTTCCATAATTCTTGTTTTCTTTTTTTGTTGTTGTTTTTTATATATGGGTATCTTATCTCTTATAATAGAAAGCAACTGGACTTTAAAATACATAAAGATCAACTGGACAAGCACACATACACATTATCATTACAACACCCTTCACCATTTTAAATGATTAAATTATGTACTTTGAATGTAAAAGGGCTAAACAATAAAGATAAACGCATAAAAATCTTCAAATGGTTAGACGAAAAAAAATATAGTATATGCCTATTACAAGAAAGTCACTTGACACATACCTTAGCACAAACCTTAAAAGATGAATGGGACGGAGACATCTATCTCAGTGGACAACATACTAATAAACAAGGCATTGCCTTTCTAATAAAAAATAATATAGGGATCACAGTCGATAACTTTAACGAAATAATAATTGGCAGACAAGCAAGTATAGATATAAAAATACACGAAACACAATTAACATTAATCAACGTTTACGGCCCTAACATAGATGATTCCACTTTTTACGAAACATAACAATCCTTTATAAATAATAACCAAGATAAAAACATTATGGTCGGTGGTGATTTCAATACTGTCCTTAACCCATTATTAGATAAAAAGAAGGGAAACCTTTATACTCATCCTAAAAATAGAAACATTTTAAATAACATAATTGGAAACTACAATATGATAGACATCTGGCGTACAATATATCCAAACGAAAGCAAATTCACCTGGCACTCAAACACAAAACCAACAATATTTTGTAGATTAGACTATTTTTTAATATCCGAGTCTCTTTGCAACATTATTGACACATGTAACATAAAACCAGGATTTATGACTGACCACTTTCTATTTGAACTTAAACTACACAATATACAACCTGAAAGAGGCCCAGGATACTTTAAAATTAACAACAGCATCTTATTAGATACACAATATCAAACACAAATAAAACAGGAAATATTAAATACAGTTCAAAATAACAAAGATGCAAACCCAAACACCTTATGAGAAGTAATTAAAGGGAATATACGTAACACAACTATTAGATACACAGCATTTAAACAAAAAGAAACACACAAACTTGAAACTGAAACCATCAAAACCATTGAAACACTTGAAAAACAATTGCATCAAACAAACACAATTGATACCACCGACATTGAAAATGAAATAACATTAAAAAAACAAATATTAGATGGAATCTATCATACACAACTCAATGGAATAATACTAAGAGCGCGTGCACAGAATGTTGAACACAATGAAAAAAATACAAAATACTTCGCAAACATCGAAAAACGTAGAAGTGAACAAAAAACTGTACACAAATTAATAGTCAATGGCGAAGATATAACAAACAAAACTCAAATACTAGAAGAACAACGTTAATTTTTCGAAACCCTCTATAAACGAAAACATGTTGAAAATAACACCCTTTTTAAAAATACACATCACACTTTAAATCAAGAAGAACAACTATTGTGTGACGGATTACTAAATGAATATGAATGTGGATTAGCACTAAAAGAAATGCAAAATAACAACAGTCCAGGATCCGATGGCATCACCATTGAGTTTTATAAAATATTTTGGAATGATATCAAAACGCATTTAATTAATTCACTAAACCATTCATATAATAATAAAAACCTAACTACGCTTCAAAAACAAGGTATAATATCACTCATTCCAAAACCTGGAAAAAACTTAGAATCCTTATCAAACTGGCGCCCAATTAGCTTACTAAATAATGACTATAAAATTGCATCTAAAAGTATAGCAAACAGAATAAAAAAAATATTACCATCAATCATTTCAAAATCTCAATCTGGTTTCATAAAAGGACGTTACATTGGTGAAAACGTTCGTCTTATCCAAGAATGCATAAACTATTTCAACAATTCAAACAATCCTGGTCTCATATTCTTTGCAGACTTTGAAAAGGCATTCGATTCACTTGATCATTCATTTATGTTCTCTTGCTTAGAAAATATGAAATTTGGTGAAAGTCTCATTTAATGGGTCAAACTATTCTATACCGATATTAACAGTATAATCATAAACAATGGTTTCTTTTCAAACAGTTTTAACATCGAACGAGGGGTTCGACAAGGATGTCCACTCTCATCATCGCTATTTATTATTTGCATCGAATATCTATCACATCACATCCAATCAAATAAACACATAAAAGGCATATCACTAGAACCTGATGAAGATATCAAACAGTCCCTATTTGCTGACGATGCAACTTACTTCTTAAACGGCAATTACGATTCTTTCCATAACCTAATAGAGTCACTTACCATTTACGGAATGACATCGGGTCTTAAACTAAACAAAAGTAAATGTACTGTGCTACGAGTAGGTAAATTAAAACAAAGTAATGTCCTATACAAAAAAGAAAAGAAATTTAATTGGACATCCGATGAAGCCACAACGTTAGGAATTACTTTCACAAATAATGAAAAGGATACAGTTCTTAAAAACATACTACCTAAATTACAGAACTTTAAAAACTGCTTAAAATCATGGCATCACCGTAAACTTACACTAATCGGAAAAAACACAGTATTGAAAACGTTTGCACTTCTTAAATTAATTTATGTATTCACAGTTCTCCCAAATCCACCAAATGATATTATTAACGATATAAAATCAGCAATATTATATTCATATGGGACGGTAAGCCTGATAAAATAAAACGAACTCAATTAATTCAATCTGTAGAAAATGGAGGTATCCAATTAACGAACATTGACTCATTCTTGAATGCAATCAAATGCAGCTGGGTTAAAAGATACCTAGATAATACCAATACGAGTAAATGAAAATTATTCTACCAGAAAATCCTAAAAAAATATGGTGACTCCTTACTCTTTGAATGTAACATCAGCAATACTATCTTACATGAAATTGCAAAGGAAAACATATTTATAGCTGATGTTCTATCAGCATGGAGTGATGTCACTCATAACATAGAAACCAAAACCAACAGTAAAACAATTTTATGGAACAATAAAGACATAACTTAAAACACTAAGACGTTTTTCTATTAAGATTGGTTTGAACGAAGCATTAAATATGTCGACCAATTATATGACTACAGAATTAAAGATTTCTACTTGTTTGATGATATATGCTACATATACGGAATACCTTCAAATAATTTTATGAACTACTACACACTTACCAAAAGTTTACCCATACATATTAAATCTGAAATCAATACAAATAATACACCATGTACTCAAACAATATTCGTAGAAAACATACTTGGAAAAAAAAATATTTTACACACTACAAATTTAAAACCCTACAGAACACTCCAAAATTCAAAATAAATGGCAATTCCTTTTCGGAGAACATGAACTTAATTGGAAACACATATTTACCATGCCATATAAAGCAACTATTGAAAGCACACTAAGAAATTTTCAATATAAATACATCCATAGAATTATAGCTACAAATAAATATCTCTTTAAATGCAAATTATCTAACACAAATCTGTGTGACTTCTGCGGTGAAAACATTGAAACTATAGAACATCTTTTTGGGGAGTGCAAACACATCCAGCCTATTTGGAATCAATTAATATCTTTTCTTGAACAACAGGAACTAAACGTCAAAGTATCTTTGTTAAATGTAAGTTTCGGAATTAACTAATTGAAATCAATAGACTATAATAATATAGTGAATTTTATTCTTATATTGATGAAATATTTTATCTTTAACATGAAGTACAAAAAACAAGTACCAAATTTTAATTGTTTTGTCCATAGTCTTAAACTAAAAATCCAGATTGAGAAAGAAATAGCCCTCAGTAACGACACATTACAAATCTTTGAACAAAAATGGAATCGGATTATATTCTCATAATGTTTTGTCCAGTTATATACATTTCACTCTTATGTTAGTTTATCTTTCTAAAATAGTTTTGTTTATTTTCTTATTTCAATTTTTCAATCATACAAGATCATTATGAATATACAACAAAACACACAAGTCCAATATGCTTTCTTCCGACTTTATACAACTCATCATTTTCATAACTATTCCTCTGTTGTTTTTTTCTTATATCTCTAATTTTATATATATATATATATATATATATATATATATATATATATATATATATATATATATATATATATATATATATATATATTATATATATTAGCATATCTTGTATAACATGTCTGAACTTTATTGCTTTGTACAATCACTATGTTGTATGATCATATACATGTATACATTGTATGTATTATATTGAATAAAAAAAATTAAAAAATTAATGTTTAAAAAAAAAAAAAAAAAAAAGTAATAAACCCATACTGATCAGTTAGTTGACGGTATAATTGACGGCTATGAACCTGTTTCTAACGTTATATGCATTGTAAATACTCGCTTCGTTTTGTATGAAAGTAGGCTGAACTATTTTTATTAAGGAAATCAGTTTCTTTAAAAAGAATAGTACGCATCAACAACCAACATAGGTTCATACATTACCAGCCATAATTAATGATAAATTAAAATAGCATATTTAGCATTAAGTATGTATGCTATTTTTAGTTGCTATTTACATAAGAAATACCATGTTCCAGATGTAATTGATTCTTTTTATAAATAAAAAAAACAACAGAGTAAACGACTCGTACGCCCTTTTCCGGTTTCTTTTCAATCATCGCGCCAGACGCTTGTTAATGACCTGAAAAGGTGTATTGAATTGAGGAAAGACAAGCTCGGTTATACATCAAAGATAGCAACTCGTTGAACAAATTGTGCAAATGACAGTATGAAAAGAAATAATGCATCGTTCATAGGGTAAAAAATTATTCTCAAACAAATCCACCAATAAATAAATGTTTTGAGTGTTAAAGTCAGAGTATGTAAACATAAAAGTCCATCTCAGAAGAGAAATTTCTACGTTTGCAAAGTGTTAGTTGTAAAGATAAACGATGGTACTTGATACAAAGGAATTGTTTCGACAGTTTTCATCGATAAACAATTGATCTAAAACATCATAAATTAAGTTGTTAAACGAGACTGAAATATTAACAAACGTTTGAACGCTGACACTCTTTTCGATACAGAATCTCGAGAAACGAATCTGTTATTTAGTTATTCCGTTCTATTTTTCGTCACTTACATTCCGAGTTTTAAAGCAAATGATACCTTAAGTTTTAACAACACTTAACTTTTTTTCTTAAATATCTGTTTCTTTAGTAACTTTTTTAGATATCGGATTTTTATTTTTTCTTAGTTATTAATTATACTGTATGTGCAGTTTGGGTGCATTTAAAAATTATTTAAAAAGTAAGCGTTGTAGTTGCTTAATGTAAACAAGTAAAATAAAGCAAAAACGGTCATACATGGTTTAAGGGAACATAAAGTATGAACATGAGACCGATGTGTATATTAAGCAATTTAATGTAAATGAGAATATCGTATTTTACTTCAGTTGAATATATGATGTTACACAATTCATGTTTTCATCACTTACAAGCTCTATTACGAATTAATGAAGAAACCATGTAAATATATTATGAAACTATTAAATTAAACTATCGATATGTAATAAGGCAGTGCACATATGCTTTCTCTGTAACATATGTGTACTTTAACTTAAAGTTTGTTTTATACTGGTTTATATTGCACAAACGCATTTTATTGCAAATAAAATACACACGTGTTGCGTGGTATACCCTGCATACTCACACACATGATGATAAAACGTTACAATTTCTTTAATGAACAAGAATATCAAGCTCATGAATAAATAAGAGTAACTTACCAATATTTGTTATGACTGTGTGAAACTTCAATTTTTAGTTTCAAACACTGCACCGCATTTTTGTCTCAATTTACAATGTAAAATATAACAATATCGTAGTTAACAACACTTTGCTTACAAAAATTCACAACGCATCAATACACGTAGAATTTATATTTGCACGTTATTCAGACATGTAAGCATCACAAAGCCGCAATAGCCGTCGGTCAAACATTCAATCCTAGAATGAAACGCAAACTAGTAAGACACAACTCTACATAAATTGAAAATGTATCACAATGGCCTTGTGAGCAGACAGTGATATCAAAGGGAAACCTATACAGAGAGAACACATATAAACACTGAAGCTGGAAAGCATTTGTTTGTCTTCGCTCTTTTTGTTAAAGGAATACTTGTATGGTCGAATGAATATATCAACAACATTGCTAAAGCTGAATTTTATAATCAAGCGCGTTTGGCGAGTTTACCTACGACGAGTAGAATTTCTAACCATGTGATCAATAACTTCAATATTGAGCTGTATTTAATTGAAAATTAAAGGAAGTAATATTTTCTTCAGGTTCTGAAGATATCAAACTTAGCGCTTATTTAGCATAAACTTTAAAAAGAAGCGAAAGCCTATACAAATATGTAAGATATCCTTCCAACTACATAAACTCTATCGAGGATCCACATTGAAAAGATACCAGCAAGCATATGCAGCATTGATTTTTGTGGGGAATAAAAATGTAAATGTAGTTTATTTCGAACTATGGGTTTACTGTAAAATGTTGAAAACCCAAAACGATTTAGTGGTGAATAACTGCAACATGCTCAAATACCGTGTGTCTGGAGAAAGAAACACATTTCAGCATATATTATACACTTGTGCCCAACGATGAAAAAAAAGCAACATGGATGGAAAATATTGCTAACATTTAGGGTAAAGCGCTTATAAACAACTATTCCATTAAAGTGTATAAAAACATAGCCCATGTTAATTTAACGCCACCTGTCAGGTTGAATTAAATGGTTTCTGTTTGGCGGCTGCTCTTTGCTAATTCAAATTTAGCATTTACATTTCGGCTGCGGGTGCAGTTTTGAATAAATGAAAGCTTGTAAGATTTTTTTAAGAGGTCACAGTGACCTTGACCTTTGACCTTGTGACTCAAAAAGGGTGTGGCATGTAGAACTCATCAAGGTGCAGCTACATATGAAGTTTCAAAGTTGTAAGTGGAAGCACTTTGATTTTAGAGGCAATGCTCAAAACCATGACAAAATGTAAATGTTTTAGCACGACGCGGACGACACGACACGACGAGCTGGCTATGTCAATACCTCGGGTTTTCTCCGAAAACAGCCGAGCTAAAAATACTTAACGTTTTGCATACTAACTAATGTATATGTGTGAGTTAGAGCAGCAATGTGTATATATCGAATTTATATACATATGACGACACCTATATGCTGAACCTGTATACATCCACTGTAGAAAATAGTTTAGCCACCAGGTTATTATTTATGATTCAATAATTGGCCATTAATAAGTAAACTCCCAATACAAAAAACGTAATCAAAACCAATTTGATCTAAAAATTAATGCATCAAAATATGTCAATCATATAATGCTATCTTCATTTTTGCATTGAATTTTGATATCAGCGGTTTATTGTTACAGCGTTGTACACCGAAGCACACGTTTTTAAGTTGGTTTAAACAATATACATGCACTGTACATGAGCAAAACTAATCAGAGGTTTTAAAAAATTGACACACATTATTTTAAAGAACTGCCCACAAGTTGGTTCAATAAATGAGGAAAAAATGAATTTGACACAAACAAACCATGGCCATTGAATGCCAATACTAGCTGTTTGTATGTTACGTTTCATCAACAAAACCACATAAACACTATTATGCTAACGAAAGGATAACATAGAGGAAACTTCAATATATTACGGCTTCAGCTTAACCTCGCAGTAGGTCTTCAGTAGAATAGTCACAAATACTTCCTCCGTTTATCCAGAAACTGTTAATTTAAAAAACCCATGTCCCATATTTCAAATATGTATTCGGTCTATCATTGTTTATAATATCAATAATAACACATTTTAAAGTCTTGTATTTATACTGTTAATTGAAATGATAACTATAAGCAAACATATTATTCGTCTACTGTGCATTGTATCACTCCATATATATTTTAAACATGTTGACATTTACAGCCCATCGTTTCTTTGTGCCTGTACCTGCATCCATTTGTTATCCGCATTAATTTAATACGCCCTGCTATAAACACAATAGTTAACGAATCCACAATTGAAAATACGTATTCAAATAAAATTGCCGTGTAGAGGTTTACTCAGATGTAATCATTGTTATGTGGACATTTCTTGTAGAACTGAAATCTGATGACAACAAATACTCAAATGAGATAGCTTTATACTTCGTTAAATATTTGCGTAGATTTTAAAGAAATGAGTATCCCATTTTTTCTGCGTGTTTTAAACACGACCCTCGCATAACATTACTTCGATATCGTATCGGTATTATATCTGCCCATTTAGTTCAAAGTATAATAAGGTATTTACTCGTGTCACAATTCAACAGGGATAATTTACTACACATTAAAAATGGGAGTCGTATTGTCTGCCAAAGTATCCATTATTTATTGCGGATTAAAGAGTATACCACTAAAATAGGAATATTGATACTGGTATATGCGACAAGTCATGGTAATATTGAACTGTTAATTTTTGAATTAATAGTTTTATTTTCCGATGCCTCGTTTGGCTATGTATTTATAAATATATTAATACGAAGTTTTTACATATATTAACATGTCAATGAAAACCAAAGGGCGAGCACATATCAGATTGCTTGAAACTTGACTTTATATAACTTAACAACAATTAATTTAATAAAACTCCTTAAATAACGCGATTTTCTCTGACAATCAATAACACGATTTCGCACAAGCGGTAATTTAACTTCTTGTGAAACAAGAAAAGTGTTTGTCAGAAACACTATGTCCCCTTCTGCGCCGCTTTGATTTAGTTTTTTTTACCTTTGACCTTGAAGAATGACCTTGACCTTGACATATTGTCACATTGCGCTGTCCAAAATTAACGTCTCCAGTGGCCACGTGCATTTTACTATGTTTTATAAATTCATTTAGTGGTGAAAATGAAATAATATGTTTGTTTATACATTTATTAAGCAGCATCATTGATATCAATCACTAATACACGTATCTTAGCGATGTTCGAAGTTCATTTGTTAAATGATGACGAAACCTGTATAAATATATGCAATATATAAATGATTGTGACAAATTATAGTAACCGTTCCTTTAAATTGAATAAATGTCACATTAAAGTATACGTGGTATTAATTTTACTTCAACTGCTTCAATGGTTAAAATATTATTTGCTAACGTAAAACTGCCTGACGTAACGTTACACACAGCAACCAAATAATTGATACAATTCTTAAATAAAAATATTAAGGTTCCAATTTTAAATAACATATTTACTCATTATTATAAATACCAGCTCCAATGAAGAAGATAAGACAAGAAAATATCCCCCAATATATATACATTCATATAATAGTCATGTCAACGCACATCAGTCGCTTAGTAGCAATACTGTCTAATTATTCACTAAAGAAAACACTTTAAACGATTTCATGAATGCATGCCGAAGAGCAAAATCCATTTTGCAATGCAAACAAAACAAGAACACCACTTGCTTTCTAAATGCACACTTAAAAAAACACAACCAGGTTATTAAAACGTTCTCAGCGGCATAAACATTCCTTAAAAATTAATTTGAGTTTAATTAAAAAAAATATCCCACAAATAATTTATATGGATTTGAAAGCAAATGAACTTTAATCTTCAAATTGTTCTGTTTTAACTTTTTGTGGGTATGGAGATCTAATAAACACACCTTAGACTATTAAATAAACTAATTTTATACAATTCGTTTGCAATAACCTAATGGCATCCTCGTCAGAACACTTATTAAACACCTACTTTATGTATAAATATATTTATAACATTCTCGGAAGGAAACCTCACAAATGTCTAACTAAGGTGCAGTCTGCAAACTGTAAGAGTTCACCTTGATATCGTTTGGTGTAACAGAATCCAAACATATTCTCGGAACCTGTGACGAAAAACTTTGTACCACTAATGGTTAGATGAATTTTAGTTATTAGAAACAGAACACGCAGAAAATTAAAATCATATTGCATTTGTCATCGATGTTAGTTTGAAATCATCCATTAACATCTACTAACACCGGCGATTAACTACACATCCAAACATATACTTTGATTTTCTTTTCTTTCTTTTTTTGTGGGAATCCTCCAATATTGATGTCGCACTTCTACCTACTATTTTAATACCGATTTGTCGTAAGAAGGCCAACACCAACTTCTATAATATCTTTAAAGGCACTTTTAGGTTCATTCATTCGTAAGTGCACATTTTGAACAGTTCGTATAGCTCTTTAATATTGTGATGAAAACGTAAGTAATTTCGTAATACAATTCACAGTTAATGTATTAGATATCTTCGTATTATTTATGTATGATTACACATCAAACATTCTCGCATGATATCCGATTTAAACATGCATTGGCAAGTTGTCATCACAGGTGGTTAGCGTGTGGCTATGATATTTATTCTTGAAAACATCATTTTGAATGATAAATTATCATATTATAACGAAAAATCAACTTTTCTGGAAAAAAACTATCAAGTTTATATATAACAATGGAGGAATGAAGATAATAAAGAATCTATCCATCTATCTACTCAACTCGAAATCACCCGAAAACATGGTGCATCGCTTTGAACAGCCATTACTTCATCAATTTTGCAGCGATTGTCACGATCTTGGTCTTATTCAACGCATAAATGAATTTCCTTTCTGGAAAGGTACATGTCTTGCAATATTTTTACGAAAACTGGGTCAACATTTAAGAAATAACACGATACTCTATTCGCATGACCTACTTAACAGAGATCAGACAGGATTCATGAATGAAATTCATTCATTTATGCGTTGAATAAGTCCAAGATCGTGAACATCGCTGCAAAATGTAGGGAGTAATGGCTGTTCAAAGCGATGCACCATGTTTTCGGGTGATTTCGATTTGAAAACCTTGTTATATATATATATGAAAAGGAAATACCCCATAGGGCGCAATTTTCTGAACAATTAGTCTGAGCTATATGGAGTCAAAACTTCTACGATGTGTGCTTTTTTTGTTATGAATGCACATAATATATCTACTTTTTGCATTATTTTCAGGTGATCAAAGAAAAGATGGCTAGCAAAGTTTTATTTTTCTGAAATTCAACTGTAGTTACTCAGCTTGTTTTAAAGGCATCGTATATTCTTTATAAAAAAGCCTGTAATATCCATCTTATGACAATACTATTACATTATTAATGCTTTATTATACATATATAAGTTGATATTTATATATATGTATTATGCTGCATTTGTGATCAGGGACTTAATATTTCTATTGATAATGTATTTCTAATACATGCATTATATAGAAGACATACATTGGATGAATAAATCGTCAAATATTCAGGTACAATGTGTCTGTATAAAGAAACGGTTATAAGTGCGAACAAACTCTTAACTGATCTATGACTAACGCTTTTAGACAAAATTAAAAGGCGTTAGTACTAATTGCATTGTCTTCTTCAATATTTATAATCCACAATTCACGAGAAGACATAACCTGTACTGGTATATATACAGATTTGAACTTACTTTTGTTAATAACTTGTGTAAAGGCTTGCAAGTAAATACTTGTATCAACTAGAATCGAACCCGGGGTACCCTATCAAATCGATCGCTCTACCTTGAAACCTTAACGGGCCGCTTACACAACTTAACACAAATTATGTTAAGTTCGGTACCCTTAAAAGTTAAAATTCGTCCCCGTATTTCATTCACAGGGAAGAATGGTAATTAATCTATTAAGAACGCAACTCCTACGGTCCCACGCTGGGCGCCAGTGTAGCCGGGCGGTAAAAAGTTGAGCAGCCGGTACGGGACTAGAACCCACACCTCAAGGCGAGTTCTCCACCAAATGAGCTCATATGGCAGCTTACCCAGATAATGAGTTTAATTTCCAATACCGCTTAAGTTCGGTACCGTGATATTCCCACATGCCATTTGGCAATTGCGCAACAAGGAACAGTGTATAACTGATCCCGACGAACACACGGGAATGAATAACTGCAAGTGCAACGGTTAAACGAGTCCCGTCTTCATCAGGCACGGTGTGCAATCAGTCTGGGACTCAAACCCAGATGTTTACGGACGACTTATGACCCAGTGATCAGGGAAAAACTGTAAAGCGCCTTTGAACGCACATCTCGAGTATGAAAAGGGCGCTATATAAATGTGGTATAAAAAAATGCCTCGGGCATCCTGCTATCAAGGCGAAAACATATATATTATATAAGCTCATTGTTAGCATAAGTTGTTATTATATGTCAATTGTTATAAACTAAAATTAAAAAAACATATGTATACTGTATGTAAACAATATAAACAGACATAACACTTTTTCAATTCAAACGATACACGCAGCTTGATTTCAGACAAACGTCCCTAATATACGATGTGCGTACTTTACTTTACTTTCACAAGATAAAACATGTTTGGTTATTTAAATTTTCATAGCGGCTACTTAAAAGCAAACCAAAGTATGACAATTCAAACCAAGGGTATGCATTTTAGTCAACAATAAAATTATCGAAACGCGTTTTAGAAAGCAACCAACACGATCCAAAATCACTTATACGTGATAAATTTGGAGGAGGGCATACCAATATGTTTTGCATGTGTGTGTTTTGATTAATATTGTCCAAATCGGAGAACACAAGGTATGTATGAATATTTCACAACAAAACATTGCATCATAGTAAACGTAAAACCTATTAACTCATTTATGCCTTAAAGTGGACTCTCCCATTGGTCTAAATTGGATCAATTTATTTCTAAAATTAGAGATTTCTAGTATATTTATTCCTATATTAAGAATATTTCTTACAGAAATTCCTTTAAGCAAACAGCGCAGACCCTGATGAGACGGCGCATCATGCGGCGTCTCATCTGGGTCTACGCTGCTTTCCAAGGCCTTTTTTCTAGACGCTAGGCATAAATGGGTTAATTGAGTATAATAGATTCATCGATATATATTATATACATCAAAACACGGATGAACAAAAGCCTCACGGGTGGAACATTTTACCAACATCAAAGGAAAAGAGCTTACGTACAATAAATCGATTTAGCAATTAAAATGTAACACTCATATTACATTTTTTTAAATATTTTATTAAAATATTTTTTGATTATAAACGTTATAACATCGCTTTTTAAAAACTAAACATATTCATATAAACTGTGTATATTTTGTCGAATTATTGTGTACATGCTCAACTAAAAGCATACATAATTTTTAGAGTACTAAGTAATGAATAAGTACTTGTATAAGCATTTTGTATATTTAAAATACTCCTTCATATGAAGACATTTACTTTCTGACTTTTTGTAACTTTACTGTATATATATGTATTTCTGGATCGCCAAGTTGTAAATCATTGTTAAATAACAGATCCTTATTTATAAGTTAACGCCAGATATAAAACGTTATCGTTAGTTGTATCCATTGAATTTCAATATCAGCTGTTAACTGTTACCGCATGGTAAACCAACAAACATGATTTATTATTATTTATATTTTTAAATTAGTATATATACGTTCTTGAACAGAAGGATGGTTTTACGTGTGGCATCTGTATTACCCCAAAGATGCCAATTTAAACCATATAGCCCAGGCTTATTAATTGGATACAACAACAATATTTCGATGTATTATTCTGTTTCATCGCGATAATAACACATTTTAATGTCTACCTTTTGACTGTGAATTGAAATGATCACTATACGTAATCAAAGCGCTGTAGGCGCTGAAGGCCTGGGGCTAGGTTTAGTGTGACGTAAAATGCATTTAGGATGTTTTGTCCGAATTTCTCCCTTTGTCCTAATTTATACGGATTGACCCTAGCGGTTGAGTGCAGAAGCTCAAAGACTGCAAGAAAAGACAATAGTTGTGTATATACTACAGTGTACATAGACGGTGGAAGACAACACGACACTGGTTGTGGGAAAGATAACCTTTTGTTCAACTCTACATTTCTGGTAGAGGTTCGTCTACATAGGCGGTGAAGATATACAACAACAACATGGCCGCAAAAACTGTTATTGTTGGCATCAACTAAATAACTTTCAATAGCCTAAAATAGTTCTATTACATAATTAACAGATCAGGAAAACACTCATACTTCCTTTGCAATGTGTATACAAAAGAAAACCCACTTAAGCCCAAGTCTCACTTTTGCCGGTAGAGCCCCGGTCCATCCCTGTTTGCTAACGCCGGTCGACCGGCAAGGACCGGGATGATTCGTAGCGTAGACATTTTTAAACGCAGTCACAGTATTTCCCGGTGCCGCCCCAGTTGAAGCCGGTCAACAGCCCGGCAGAGTCCCGGTCAACCCGGACTGGCTACGGTTTATCCCGGTCAAGCCTTGGTTGTCGCCGGTAGTGCCCCGGTGAAAGCCGGCAGCGTCCCGGCATAGCCCCGATTGTCGCCGGTAGTGCTCCGGTGAAAGCCGGCAGCGTCCCGGCAGAGCCCCGGTATACCGTAACACCGTCGGCACTCACCGTGTCTATACCGGCATCAGAACCCGGCAGAGCTACTTCAACGCCCCGGTTTCATCCCGGTCGTCGCCGGTAATGCCCCGGCGGAGCCCCGGTGATGCCGGTGGCATTCCGGCAGAGCGCTGGTTGTCTTATGTACCGTAGCTATACCGGGACTCTATCGGCATTCATTAAAATGAAAGAAAAGAAAATTGTATGAAAAAGTTAACGCTTTCTGCGCATATTGAGGGTGTTGTCATGTTGATTTTCTCTTCTTTCTTCGCATATTTCTAAATATTGTGGTATTCTGCACTGATCATTAAAGTTTAAATACAATTCACCGTACAATATTTTTTTTTTGACATTTTTAGTTTCGAACCCCGCCAAAAAATCCTCCATTTTTTGTGAACCATTTATTTACAAAATTCACTCTCATTCATCCAAATGTTGAACAAACAACACTTTTCTAGTATGTATTAATAGATAAATGCATAAAATATACAAATATGATAGTTTTTAACATGTGACAAAAGGAATAAAGAAACAAGGGCTGTTTGTAAAACATGCATGACCCCATATGGGCTGTCAGTTGTAGAGGCAGCCATTGTGTGAATACGTTTTTTGTCATTGTGACCTTGACCTTTAACCTAGTGACCTGAAAATTAATAGGGGTCATCTGCCAGTCATGATCAATTTACCTATGAAGTTTCATGATCCTAGGCGAGAGCATTATTGAGTTATCATCCGGAAACCATTTTACTATTTCGAGTCACTGTGACCTTGACTTTTGATCTAGTGACTTGAAAATCAAATGGGGTCATCTGCCAGTCATTATAAATGTACCTATGCAGTTTCATGATTCTAGGCCTAAGCATTCTTGAGTTATCATCTGGAAATCATTTTACTGTTTCGAGTCACTGTGACCTTGACTTTTGACCTTGTGACCAGAAAATCAATAGGGATCATCTGCCAGTCATGATCAATGTTCCTATGAAGTTTCATGATTCTAGGCGTATGCATTCTTGAGTTATCATCCGGAAACCATTTTTCTGTTTCGAGTCATTGTGACCTTGACCTTTGACCTAGTGACCTGAAAATCAATAGGGTTCATGTGCCAGTCATGCTTAATGTACCTATGAAGTTTCATGATCCTTAGCGTAAGCATTATTGAGTTATCATCCTGAAACCATTTTACTGTTTCGAGTCACTGTGACCTTGACCTTTGACCTAGTGACCTGAAAATCGATAGGGGTCATCTGCCAGTCATGATCAATGTTCCTATGAAGTTTCATGATCCTAGACCTAAGTATTCTTGAGTTATCATCCGGAAACCATTTTTCTATTTCGAGTCACTGTGACCTTGACCTTTGACCTAGTGACCTAAAAATCAATAGGGGTCATCTGCCAGTCATTATCAATGTACCTATGAAGTTTCATGATCTTGGCCTAAGCGTTCTTGAGTTATCATCCGGAAACCATCTGGTGGATCGACCGACCGACGGACCGACCGACATCTGCAAAACAATATACCCCCTCTTCTTCGAAGGGGGGGGGGGCATAACAATTAACAAACAAGTGATGTCATCATCCTTCGAAAACGAGAAAAATTGCAATCTCTAGTCACGATTTTTTTTAAAATAAATTGACACACAATAGCTGTCACCATAGGATGACATAACGCTTTGATAGAAATTATAGCATATTTTCGAAACCTAAACGCAGATTTCGAAACCTAAACGCGGACCCTAAGTTCAAGGTCAAGGTCACAGGGGTCAAAATGTTTGTGCGTATGGAAAGGCATTGTCCATTTAAACATGTATACCAAATTTGAAGATTATATCTCAAGGGACATAGAAGTTATGAGCATTTTTCGAAACCTAAACGCAGATTTTGAAACCTAAACGTATTCCCTAAATTCAAGGTCAAGGTCACAGGGGTAAAAAAATTTGAGCGTATGGAAAGGCCTTGTCCATAAACACATGCATTCCAAATATGAAGGCTTTATCTCAAGGGACATAGAAGTTATGAGCATTTTTCGAAACCTAAACGCAAAGTGTGACGGAAAGACAGACAGACGGACAGTCCGATCACTATCGATCTTCAAAAGGGGCCATTAAAAAAACATGGCAAAAGGAAATTACAATCTTCGAACATAGAAATCATCTTTAATGTATGCTTGAATGAAAAATAAGGAAAACACGAGCTGTTAGAGGACAGCGCGCTCGACTATTCGTGTGCTTGATAGTATAACATAAGCCATCATAGGGAAATTGTTCAAATTATTCAATAAGGTCAAGGAAAAAGTTCAGGTATATTTTCAACAATCTATTGAACATTCGTAAAGACATAAAACAAACTAATAAGATTTGTTTTAAGTTTGATAGCAATAGCATGGGTGGTATGTTTGGATGGTCCTTCAAAAATAAGTAAATAAATATTTGTTGTTGTTTTTTAAATCAAGTTTCAAAGAAAAAAATATTTTTTGGGGTTGGGTAGGGGGAGAGTTTAGCGGGGGTATAATGTGGGGTGGGGTCATTTATTAGACAATCTTTCAAAAATATAAAGGAAAAAAAAAATTTTTTTGGGTGGGGGCGGGGGTGCAGGGGTTCTGGTTTGGGGCGTGGGGTATTGTTTTGTTTGGGTCCATTGTGGTATTCAGGTAAGTGTTGTATTGTCAAATTATTAATATAATCTTATCATACATAAAGAAGTTATGGCAATTTAACTAAAATGTATTCTTGTGACATTGAGAGTCAAGGTCATTCAAAGGTACAGGTACAATTTAACTTGCCAGGTACAGTACCCTCATGGTGGTAAGAAAATATTTGAAGTTTGAAAGCAATAACTTTAATACTTTAGAAGTCAAGTGGATATAAACACAAAATTTAAGAAAATATTAAGTTCCTAAGACAAAAAAGGGCCATAATTCTTACAAAATGCTCGATACAGTTGTCTGCTATTGTTTATAGATTGGGGTAATGTTGGTGAAAAAGTTTGCAAAATATGAAAGCAATATGTCAAGGGATATTGAAAATATTTGAGGTGGTACGCAAACTTTAACATGGATTTATCAATAATATGCATATTATAAATCAAATCGAAAAAGGGCCTTAATTCTTACAAAATGCTTGATACAGTTGCCTGCTCTTGTTTATAAATTGGGTCATGGTTGTTAAGGAAGTTTGCAAAATATGAAAGCAATAGGTCAAGGGACATTGAAAATATTTGAGGTGGTACGCAAACTTTAACATAGATTTATCAATAATATGCATATTCTAAGTGAAAAAAGGGCCATAATTCTTACAAAATGCTTGATACAGTCGTCTGCTTTTGTTTAAAGGTTGGGTCATGTTGGTTAAGAAGTATGCAAAATATTAAAGCAATATGTCAAGGGACATAGGAAATATTTGGGGTGGTACGCAAACTTAAACATTAATAATATGCATATTCTAAGTGAAAAAAGGGCCATAATTCATACAAAATGCTCGATACAGTTGTCTGCTCTTGTTTAAAGGTTGGGGTCATGTTGTTTAAGAAGCATGCAAAATATTAAAGCAATATGCCAAGGGACATAGGAAATATGTGGGTGGTGCGCAAACTTTAACATTAATAATATGCATATTCTAAGTGAACAAAGGGCCATAATTCTTACAAAATGCTTGATACAGTTGTCTACTCTTGTTTATAGGTTGGGGTGGTGTTGGAAAAGAAGTATGCAAGGCACATAGGAAATTTTTGGGGTGGTACGCAAACTTTAACATTTGCACGCTCACGCTCACGCCGACGCCGGGGTGAGTAGGATAGCTCCTCTATATATATTTCATATATAATAGGCTTTATAATAATAAACAGAAAATGGGGGTCACCAGTGAAAACGAAAAGTTCCCGCTTTACAATCAAGGTTACCCCCCTTTTTCAGAAACGCCATACTGAATTTAAGATTTTTATATGTGAGCATAAAGATGAGCTAAATGTTCAAAAAATATTATAAATAGATAAAAAAAAAGAGGAAAAGACTATAATAAACTCATAAAGATATAAACATACACACATCTCATATATCATGTGTGAGATGGAACCTACTCAGTGCAGTAAGATTTGCTAACCTAATTTGAAATTGCACGTGAAATGCGTTCTTCTATAAATAAGACTAACACTTGAAAATGTTACAGGGAAATAAGAACATTAATAATTAAGTAACAAGGCACATTTAATCATTCAATTTAACACGTTTAAAGGAAAATAGATTTATCAATTTATCAATGACTAGTGATACTAGTGATATTAAACATTAAACTTAATATGACAAACAAAAACATGATTGTCATGGTAGTTCTTTGAAGAACTTCGACAGGTTGGAATAAGTGTCTCCAAAAGACGCGTTGCATTGGTGACCCTGGGCTGATTATTCATTATAAATATGTTCTTGAGACCATCGCGTTCAAAGATCATTTTAAGATGCATAAGGTTGAGTCCAGAGTCAGCTATAATATTTATGTTGTTGCAGCATTGAACACATGACTGTGAACAAGAACACTCAGTGACTGCAAGTTCCTAGCTTTTTTACGGGCTGAATTTGAGTCCATAATCTATCTGGTTTCATTTTCCTCCTGCACAGGTAATCAGCATACAATGTATCACTGAAAAGATAACACCATTTTTCCTTTGAAGTTGATATTTGACTAGCACATGCAGTTATATTCAGGCAGGTTCATAAGAACTTAAATACGTTTCAGTCGAACAAAATTATGCATAATTGCTAATTGTGTATGAATAATTGTAACCGTTTTTATTTATAAAAATATAAGTATTTGGTATTTTCTTATTAATTTGGCTTCAATAAGCCTTCTCAATGTTGTTTCTATAAATTGATAACACTTTCTTCATGTTATTTAACAAAACAATCATATACAGATGTCAAATAAACAAGCAATTGTAGAGGAGTAAGAACTGGCATTAGTGTTTCATGAGAAGTGTGACATAATCCATTATGATATGCGTCATCGTTTTTATTTATTCAGACATTAACGACATAGCATGTCATTATTCGTATTTTATATGATACACCCCATTAAACTGGATTAATAAGTAAGTGTAAACATCACATATATGCATTCTCATCCAAATGTTAATACCAAATTCATGTATTATCCCTACTGGATATGAAACTGACGATTTACGTTACATTTTATTTATTACTTAAAACATTGGTTCACATAAATAATAAGTGAAATACCTACTTCGTTTCCATCTTATAAGCCTGTCTGCTATAAAGGAGATAACAAGTTGTAAATATTGTATTTATTTTATTTTCCATTGAACGAACTATCGTTTCGTTTCAATCGAATGATATTATCATAAAGTTGGTGAACGGAAGAAACCCCCTCCGGAAGAAACCCCCTTCGCTAAAAACGGCAGGGCGGAAGAAACCCCCTTTCATAGTTTGCATAGGCGGAAGAAACCCCCTCGCTAGTTTTGCATAGGCGGAAGAAACCCCCTCGCTAGTTTTGCATATGCGGAAGAAACCCCCTTCCATAAAGGAACAAACCCCCTTCCTGACGATTAAGTTACATTCAAACGCACGGTAATTGTTTACAGAAATTCACTTTCATTTTCAGAAAGTTCCCGGGAAGCATGATTGCATGATTCATTTTTTTTTAAGACGAATGCTTCGGTTATTGTAGGAAAATGTGTACGAAATATCTTCGTCACTATCGGCTCTGGGCGCTAATTTTGTGTTTTTGTTATTTTTATCAATCTAGTACAAGTTAACGCATATAAAATGGTATAATCTCACTTAAACGAGTGCAAGACAAATTCACACGAGCATCTCATCATTAACAACTTGTGAACATACGGCCGGTACACCTCTTTACTCAGCACATAACAGTTTGGAAATAGATTTTCGCACCTTCATTTAATTGACCAGTCGCCAAATTATCGATCGCTCCGCCCACATAGTCACGTGGTTTAGTGATAAGAAAACTCCGACAAGAACAGAACAGAACAGAACAGACAGTTTATTAAGACTTATACATAAGTACATCGTCTTTAATGCATATAATTATAAATAAAGTAATGTCACGTATCCTTATACTATAGTAGGTAACCAAATCAATATAATGATGTATATATGTTAGTAAGTAAAATGACATTTCAGAACTAAATTCAATGAAATGACATTTCTAAACAAAATAAGAACAGAGATAAACAACGATTTTGACAAGGAGAAACATAATAATGTTAAAGGCAGTAAGGACAATGTATTACAAATACTATCAGTGACTGCAAAGTGATACATACACTTCTTTGAAGAAAGTCAAACTATAATTCAGTGGTATTATTTAAAATAGCATTTCGTACAGATAATGCTTCCTTAACATATTTACACACGTTAAATATTTCAAATTTACAAGTTGATGTTAATAAACTATGGAACTTAACAACCGATGGATTCACGAAATAAAAACGTTTAATGAATGTTTGCCGTAGAAAACGGTAACATGAACAAACACAAATAAAATGGAATTCATCCTCTATTTCTCGTTGATTACAACAAAGGCAATAACGTTCTTCACGGGGGATATTGTTGCGTGAGTATCTTCCTGTCTGAATTCTCAATGGATGGGCGGAAGCCCTTAATTTCACAAAGTATAAACGTAGACTCTTGGGTAATAAATCTAAATAGTTTTCATATTCAAGAGTAGTTTTAAACATTCTATACATATCTAGAGTAGAAACTCTATTCATATCACCAAACCATTCTTGCTTAAAGGTATCAATAATTCTGCATTTAAATTCACAAACAAAAGCATGACTATTAGTTATATTTGCTGCTTCAAAAACATAGGAAAATCCGTAATCGTTTAACAATTGTTTAACATTTGCAACCCAATTGTTGCATCCCTTATTACAATCATTTAATGCTTGAATATACACAGTTTGTATTATAATATTTTTACTGTTAATAATTTTTAACCAATACTTAACAATGCGTACGTATCTATTTACATATAATGGATATCTGCCTAGCTCACCATAAACTGTAGCGTTACATGTGCTTATTTTCACATTTAACAATCTCTTGCAAAATTTTAAATGAATGCGTTCGATCTCTTTTGATTTATTGAAACCCCATATTTCAGAGGCATAACAACAAATAGATCCAACAAAAGAATCAAACAACAGGCAAAATAATTTCGGTTTAAGATCATACTGCTTACATTTATAGAGTAAAATATTCATAGCCTTAAGGGCTTTTCCAACCAAATGTTCTTGATTTAAAGTGAAACTACCAGTGTAATTTAAAAATTTAAAACAGTGCCGAGATAATTAAAATTATCTACGATTTCTATATCTTGGCCATTATATGTCCATTTTTCATCATTTCGAATTTTACCCCTTTTACGAAAAACCATTATTTTTGTTTTTGAAGTATTCACATTAAGCCCCCATGTATTACAATAGACATATAGGTTATCTAAGTGGTTCTGTACTTCTTCTGGTGATTTACCTAGAATAGCCATGTCATCCGCAAATAATAATAAAATTAAGGTTATGTCGTCTATATTTAGGCCAGACAATGTGCTATCTTGCAAAAATAGTTCCAAATCTTCTACAAACAGTGAAAAAAGAATCGGGGACATTACCTCCCCTTGTCTTAGACCGACAGCATAACTAAAGTATTCAGAATATGATGTACACGACTTGACACAAGATTTAACATTTTCATACATATTCTTAATTATTCTCAAAAGTTTACCTTGTACACCAGATTTATACATTTTTAACCATAATGCATTGCGATATATACTATCAAAACATTTGAGCAAATCAACATAAATAACATACAAACGTTTGTTTTCATTTAAATAATGCTGCACAACAGACAACAAGATATAAATAGCATCAACAGTTGAACATCCTTTTCTGAATCCAAATTGGGCATCAGAAATTTTAGCATTGTCTTCACAAAACGATTCGATGCGTTTGTTTAAAATGGTTGTAAACAACTTAGAAAAACAACTAACAAGTGTTATCCCTCTATAATTACTAACATCATCATTAGAGCCTTTTTTATGAAGAGGTATGATAACTCCTTCTGTCCACTGATCGGGGAAAAAGCCAGAAACTAAAATACTATTGAACATGTCACATAAATGATTTGATAAAATATCCAAACTTTCAAGAAAATATTCATTTAAAATAAAGTCACTACCAGCCGCTTTATTACGTTTTAAGCGTTTAACTGCATTCCTAACTTCATCTAATGTTATCGGCTGATCTAGTTCTGGAAATGTACAATTTTCCTCATTAAAATTATTATTTGAACAAAATTCTTCAGCTTCGGCATTATTAGTATGATTAATAGTATTACTCACATTTTCAAAATAATCCTTGAATGCATGTATTGAAATTTTATTGCCATTTATTTTGTTTTTAGATTTAAAATATTTCCAAAATTCCTTCGGCTTTTTACTCTTTAAATTTTCAATTTCTATCATTTTTCGTTTAAATGCATCTCTTTTCTTTTTGTTAATTAATTGCTTATAAATACTTTTCTTTTCACACAACGTTTTCCTATTTATATCAGACTTAAGACAATTAAAACATCGTAAAGCGTCATGGTATTGATTTCGAGCAATTATACACTCGTTGTCAAACCAATCAGCGTGTTTTATACAACTGTCAACAAAGAACGTGGGTTTATTTTTGTAAACACGAGATTTTAAAAACAACGGATCCGCAACGTTCCGGATTGTAGTAGTAAATTTTTCTACAGCTACGTTAATTGAAAGTTTACTTGTACAATCAATATTTTCAACAATTTCTGTCAATACGGGAAGTCGAGAAATAATTCCTGAACGAAATTCATCTCGAAATGTATTGTCCCATTGTATTTTATCTATTGAGGCCCTGGCAAAGGCTTGGTCTGGTGAATAATCGACATCATCATGTTCGGTATTAATTGTATCATGTACAATAAAATCAATTTTATTACCGATTCTACTATTCAAATCACCTGTTATAAAAACATTTCCAATCTCAGAAAAATATGTGATATCATTTTCTAAAATATCAAAAAGATCAACATTAATTGTATTGTAGACTGGTGAGTCCTCTCCCCATATATAGCTTCCACATATGTAAATATCACGGGCCGTATTAAAAAACGCATGATTTAATTTGATCCAAATAATTGTGTCATAATGATTACGTATAATTTCAATTCCATTTTTTAAATGATCTTTTATATAAATAGCAATACCACCGCTACACCGTCGAGCGTTTCTATGTTGAAATTTTCTAAAGAAATTAAAAGATAGATAGCCGTCAAGCGTAATGTTACTAGAGAGCTTTGTCCATGTTTCAAACAAAAAACAGATATCAAATGAACTTAAAATATTTGTAAACTCTGAACTAGATCTTTTCAAATCAGTTAAACCATGAATGTTCCACGACAAGCAGATCGCAATTATAGCGGATTACGTGAGGGAAATTCTATATTTGTAATGATGTATTATGCTCTTTTCTATAATATAAATTATTAAAGCCGCACACTAAACTAAACTGCTTTGTAAAACGTTAATACAATCCTAAAAACTTTAGAGAGAAATGGCGTAATCAAAATAAATGAGTTAACGGCAGACTGACTATCAGAAACGTTTCTTATACATATTATATAGGGAGTTGATGAAAAATCCGTTGTAAAAATGAGCATTTATTTCATATTGATTTTGAACTTGTATTCAACCGTCTGACAGTGAACCCGGTGGCTATTCATATATAATTTTGAAAATATTTTATTAAATGCAAATGACATATCCATATCATGATGGGTTTTTTGTTTATTAAAAATGTTTAGATCTTTGTTTTATTGTGTTTTTTTTAAAAAGACACCGATTTTTTTATTTAGATATAAATTAAATTTTGATTGTTACCATAATTTAATACAAGCCTAATTTCGTGGTTTCATTAACAGATAGTCTAATATGCATTTTATTTCATTTTTGTTTAATGCGAACCTGTTACATTTCACTATCAAAAAATGAAGTGTTGGTATTACGGTGCTGTTCACGAACATTCGAATTGAATACATTAAGCATATTATGCATTTGCTTATTTATAACAAGATATGGCCCTTATATATTAATTGAAATTTTCACAGTTCTCCCCGTATCAATATATGTTGTATTAGAAATGTTGTTGTTGTATTATAAGCCGTACATTTTACACTTGAAGTCGCTTTAAGGCTAAGCCGCGTTGAAATCACCTTTTTGTTGTTTTTACTTTAGTTAAAACAATATTTAAGTAAACAATTTATAATGATTGCCCTTGTTTATGCTCCACAGAAAATAAATATATAATTGGAAATCATTCAAGTAATTAAATAGTTTTCTTTTCTTGTGTACAGTACCTAACAATGCCTTTATGTTCCTTCATTCTGAGATCCACGCAACATAATGTTATTTATTAATCATCGACAATTACGCTGACATTAATAAGCACGTGTGGCAATTATTATGTTGCCCAAACTGCTTCATAATATTGTGTATCAAACGGTATAACACGTTTTATAGAACACACACCTGGTGTGGTTAAACTATTTATTGTGTTTGTTTTCTCATTACTCGTTCATATTGTAAGCCGAGCGGTATCGATGATGTTGCATTTTATTTATTCAGAACTCAAACGCATTAAAAAGAAGTCAGGATGGTTTCTGTAACTATTTATTTATTAGGGCAGAAGCTTAACGTTTGCCATATAAACAGTACTATGAGTGGTTAATTAAACAACAAGTATGATATTAACTATTTGAACAGCAGTTCAGATTAAATAAAGCGATGAAATCAGTCGTCACTCTTTATAGTTATTCTAAATAGTATTTAATGCAGATGCAAAATGTCAGTTAGAACTAGTCAGAACTATGACGTACAGATGTAGATTAAACGTAGGTAAGTGAGTCGTATATGTGAGTGTTTACCTTTGTTGGCTTTTGACATCTTAAATGGGTTGTTAAGTAATGAGCGACTATTCTGGGTCAAGTCACTACTGACTAGTGAGTTACGACTGACTTCATCATCAACCACAGCTCTATTCATAAGCAGTTGCTGAGGCTGGGCGTTGCTGGCGACCAATCAGAGCCAGACTTTCATGAAAGTATTTAACTATGTAAAACGGTTTAAGCAACATTAACAACATTTGCATTAACAGCATTGCAAGTCTAACAAGAAAGCATTACATCAATAAAAAGCTCAGAAAATATTATGCATAACTATACAATGCTTTCATTACATTTCTCAATCATAATAATAATATTTCATCTAACACATAGTGAAAGCAATGCGAAAGCATTGCGCGAAAATACTTGAAATAGTTCCCCACCAGCATTAATATCTGACAGGACTACTAACTGTATAAGTAACATTGTAACAATAAAACAGTTAACAGGTCATAATACTACACATAAACATTGGGAAAACACATTTCTTCGATAAGATATAACTTATTCGCGTAGAATTAACTTGCTATGTCATAACCTTCGACATTGCAAATGGCGGACATTTTGGAACATTTAACCCGCGTTCGATTCAATGCTGGCGATTCAAATTACAAGTAATGGATATTCAATAATGGAGAAAGCATTAACTGGATTTAACAAACATTTGATAATGGTTGTTAAACCAGATAACAACAAGGAAAATTTGGATTATTAAAGTTAAACAGGTAAGGCATTCTTAAGTGTACATATTTCGGACGTGTATAGTATTCGGATACAGGGTATTACACTTCCCCCACCTTAAAGACATAAACTTCTCCTGAAGTTTGAAGTAAAAATTTAAACTTACAGATATATACAAATTTGAAATGAAAGAATAACAATTACTGAACAATTAACACATTTATAACAATGCATAAATAACACTACATTTCTGTTTCAGGTACAATCAAGTCTTCTCAGTGCTTTGATTTCAGACACAGTTTATGAAGCTCACCCTAGTTTGCAGACTCAAGAACAATTATGCAAGAACTAGTATCACGTAAATGTATTTGTTTTACCCAATTAAAGGTTACGTTCTTTAACAAAAAAAAAAAAAAGTCAATAAAAGTTATTTATTGAAAACAGAATATCTCAAAATATTATTTTAAAACACTTAATTACACATAAACATTTAATCAATTACCATACTTACAATATAGTATGAGCTCATACTTTAAACTCACACACAATAATGTCTATGCAAATAATTAATCAATTTTGAAATGTCAGTTCGCGAGACATCAGCAAACTGGCACATGGCATCAGAGATCACAGGCAGGATTGGAACGAAACGTCAGAAGGCAGGAACAGAGCATCAGGACAGCAACAGGGCATCAGGGTCTTTGGCAGGGCGTCGGTTAACTGTCAGGGCAGCAAGGCAACAGGACATCGGAATCAGGGCAGCAAGGTAGCAGGACATCAAAATCAGGGCAGCAAGGTAACAGGACATCGGAATCAGGGCAGCAAGGTAACAGGACATCGGAATCAGGGCAGCAAGGCAACAGGACATCAAAATCAGGGCAGCAAGGTAACAGGACATCGGAATCAGGGCAGCAAGGTAGCAGGACATCGGAATCAGGGCAGCAAGGCAACAGGACATCAAAATCAGGGCAGCAAGGT
This sequence comes from Dreissena polymorpha, assembly GCF_020536995.1. Lineage (NCBI taxonomy): Eukaryota > Metazoa > Mollusca > Bivalvia > Myida > Dreissenidae > Dreissena > Dreissena polymorpha. Next base: position 35,267,380 of record NC_068356.1, read on the forward strand.
AACAGGACATCGGAATCAGGGCAGCAAGGTAGCAGGACATCGGAATCAGAGCAGCAAGGTAACATAATGGTTTTATTCAGACGTTAGCCTCAATGGGACGGCAGCAAACTTCACCATGTCCACAGGACTTAAAGGTTGAAGACATTCAAGAAACTGCTTCTGGAATTCCTTTGGGAAGGTACTTATCCCAAGAGCAATGTCCCGAACTGTTTTGAAGTTGAAGAAAATCATTTGTGTGTCCTTGTTTGGAGGAATCATGGCTCCAGTCAGTGAAAGATAGCTGTATTTATACAAAAGGACTTGGCGCTGGATCGGGTGAATTCCGCTTGCCATTTCCAGCGCACCAGCAGCATACTCAGTGAGGACACCCTTTTCTTCTGGTGAAAATGATGTCCAATTCTTTGGTGGCCACGATAGACAGGGGGTCAGATGAATGCTTTCATCAGGGACCAGACTCCATTCTCTGGGTGCTGGAGGGAGGACTGGCATATTTCCAGTAGACAAGAGGCTTCGAGCCATTTGTTGCAGGTCGTTATTTTTAGGAGTGGGGATGTAGATGGGGGCTGAAGGAGAGGAAGGAACAGTTGGTGGTGCGAAGCGGACTCTTGCTTGTACGGGCCTGAAGGATGTCATCGTTGTAGGATGATAACTTGGCGTTGCACATGATGATGGGACGTAGAGTAAGGGAGTACTGCAGTCTGGAGGTGGTCTGTAAAACAACGGAGATACTTGGGGAATGGTCGCAGCAGCAGTTGTACTGGAGTCTGTTGTAGTTGTGTGAGTGCTGGAGGCTGCATGGACATTTGTTAAAGGGGTAGTATTCTCAAGGTCGATTGGTGAAGGAGATCCTAGAGAACAAGGTGATGGTGTTTTCAGATCATGCAAGGATGATGTTGATGATTGACTACGATCTGAAACAGGTGAGACAGGTTGCGGAATAGGGGTGATGGATGGGGTCTTCGATGGATGTGTAGGTGGGTGAGAAGGCGGCAGTGGACTGGCACAAATCTTCTTGGCTATGTGGGTTGTATGGATTGGGAGGGACCTCTTCAATGTGTAGGGCATCTGACGGACTGTGGTTAGATCATTTGCGTCGATGGCAAGCAGTTTGGAGATGTGTTTCCGTGCTTCGTCATCAGGACACAATTCAAACTTTGCAGCAGGTGGGGCGATAAACATTTCTACGGTTGTAGCGGAGAGGGTCACAATTCTCCCTATCACCTCGGGTCTACTACGAGCCTGCTGAAGCAGCCTGACCTGATAGAGGTGGGTTTCCGATGAAACGAAAATCTTGACGGCCCCATTCGAAATGTCGATAGATTTCAAGATGAGGGGGAAGGACAGTGGTAAAGTGGTGGACGAAGGAGTCTTGGAGTGGTCAGTGGTTTTCTGAGATGAAGAGGCGATCACTGATGATGATGAAATCTGGGGATTGGTGGAGGTGGACTTGGCAAGCTGCCAACCTGTCATCCAATGTGAGGCCCCAGGGGTGCGACCAGTGCACCACTGGGCAACACTCTTCATGGCGAACTGGGCTTCTAGGGACGTGAATACAGACACAGCAACAAAAAGTTCCATGTACTGTGCTGGCACCTTGGAGAAGTAGAAACAGTTGGCTGCTGTCAGGGTTCGTGGGGGCAAGGAGTGGTAGACTTCAAGATGCTGATGTTGGGTATGCCTGCTGAGATCCGCGGGATAACGGAAGAGATGCTCAGCCTTAATGCACCATGGACACAGCAATTCGCAGGACTGGTGCGCTTTGATGGTGTGGTGCACCACATCCCGGTGACAAGTAAATATTTCGTAGCAGTAACTACATTTGTGGATGGTCTTGCCTGCAATATACAAAACATTCAAGGTTTCTAATATGGTGTTGCCTGTAGTGTGATATATGATACCAACATAACATTGTTATATATTTATATGTAAATAATAGACTACCAAATTTTAATCCTAAATTGTTTGTATTAAACAAAAACAACTGAATCCATCGCCATTAAATATGAATGCTGTTATGTACAACTATCCCTGTTTTAAAAGCTTTCCTAGCTTTATTGTATCCATCCAGAGGACCCTTTCCTTATAATAAAAAAAATCTGTTCTTAAACCCTAGATCTTGTATTAACATTGTTTTCTATCTATTGTTGATTCCAGGAAATAAAACGCATTGCGGACCTCACGTCTACGCAATCTCATTGCAAAAATGAAAAGCCTCGTACAAAACTTAAGACAAATCTCCTGTGGTTGATCAGGCCACTGAATTGTCGTCCGGACTATCAGGTAACTTTACACAAGCATAAAAAATTATTCTCCTACAGGAATCAACAACACACAATATTCAATGAAAATACATTAGAGTTTAGATCGACTCATCTCTAACAACTTTAAAGAGTTCCTGGATATAAGGATATGTTGTATAAATCTATGATGAACATCAGTCATTTGTAAACATGGATTATGGATTAAAAAAAAAATATTGTGGTTTAAAACTGTTAAAGAGGCCTGATTGTGCTAATAAATAATATTATAATAATTCTTGGTTGTCATGTGAACATCTATTGTGTTTTTCTTTGGTCAATTAACCAACTTGGTAGGTTTGTGCACTTGTATGCCGTTAGACGGTCAATGTGAATTGACTTAATTGGTCCGCTGGCAGAAGACTTGATTAGATAAACGAGGTCATCTATCCTTTTGACTATCATGTATGGGCCCTTCCAATTAGCTCCCAGTTTAGTACAGACTCCAGGTTTCCGAGAGGTGTCATGAACCCATACAGCATCACCTGTTTTGAAAGCTCTACTCTTGGCTGTAAGGTCATAATGGCGTTTCCGATACTCTTGTTTCTGTTTCAGGCTGACCCGAGCAAGCGAGTGGATTTCTTCAAGCTGCTCACGAAGCTCTTTCACGTAGTCATCTGTGGCCTCCAAGTCAGTGTTGCCCGAGTCTTGCGGTGGAAGACCGATGAATGCCTGAACAGGTAATACGACATCCCTTCCATAAACCATTTTGTTTGGGGTTTGACCAGTTGTTTTATGGGTACTTGATCTGTAAGCCATCATAACTTGAGGCAAATACTCATCCCATAGTTTTTGATTTGTTTGACAATACATGCTAAGCATGGTCCCTAGTGTGCGATTGAATCTTTCCACTGAAGCATTTGACTGTGGATGCATAGGAGTTGAAAAAGTGTGATGCATTTGAAGTAACTTGCACATTTCTGCAAATAATTTGGACACAAAGTTTGTGCCTCTGTCTGTGTGAATTTGTAATGGGACACCAAATCTGCTGACATAATTATTCACAAACGTTTTTGCTACTGTTTCAGCAAGCTGATCCGGGATGGCTATGGCCTCTGTCCAATGAGTGAACAAATCAGAGATCACTAGAACATACGTGTTGCCTTTTTCGCTGCGAGGCAGAGGACCTAGAATGTCAAGAGCGACTCTTTCTAGAGGGGCGAGGACAGGCTGAGAACCAAGTGGAGCCTTCTTTGGCTTAGGTGGTTTTCGGGCGCCACAGCTGTGACATTGACTGCAATATTTTTCCACATCGGTAGTCATACCAGGCCAATAAAAAGTCTGGCGGAGTTTATCAAGCATCTTGTCAGTACCCAAATGTGCTGAGGAAGGAATGTCGTGCATGTACCTCATCAACTCCTGGCGCCTTATTGCAGGTACAATGACCTGGCGTGAAGATTTGTTCTTCTCAAACCAAGAACGCATTAGACATCCATCAGTGATAGAAAGCCGGTCCCACATTCGCCAGAGACTTTTGACACACTCACTCTGAGTTGAGATTTGTTGCCAAGAAGGGCGGATAGATGACCTTTCTAGTGACTGTATTATGAAGAGCAGCGAAGGATCTAACTTTTGTTGTGAATTGATATCACCCAAGGACCACTGTTGAACTGGGTAGGATGTCTGTTTGAAGACAATCAATGGATCATTCTGACTTCTTGTGATCATTCGCACAGTGTCAGTGTTAACCACTGGAGATGTTTCTTCTCCACATGGAGTGTCGTCATTTATCAAGTTTTCATGTGTGAAAGTCTCCGTGATCCCTTGTTGTTTGGCACACCTACTGCATGGAGCTCGTGACAAGGCATCTGCATTCCTATGTTGTGTCCCGGGCCGATGTACAACAGTGAAATCGTATGTTCCCAAGATCTGTAACCATCTGGCGACCTGACCTGTTGGCTGTTTTAGGTTGCGCATCCAAGACACAGCTGCATTGTCAGTCCTTACAAGAACAGACTGCCCATAGAGAAAATGATGAAAGGCGTTGAAGGCGTTTAATACAGCGAGAAGTTCTTTTCGAGTCACACAGTACTGTTGCTCATGTATGTTGAGGCTTTTGCTGTGATAGGCAATCACAACCTCCTTGTCATTTTGCAGTTGTGACAAGACAGCACCCGTTGCAAAGTCGCTTGCGTCAGTGTCGAGGACAAACGGGGCGTCATGGACTGGATATCCGAGAATGGGTGATGTCGTCAGTGAGGTTTTGAGGTGCTGAAAAGCACGCTCGCATTCCTCAGTCCAATGAAAAGCAGTACCCTTGTCAGATATCTTATGCAGAGGCCTTGCAATTTGTGCAAAACCAGACACAAATCGACGGTAGTATGAGCATAGTCCAAGAAAAGATTTGACCTCCTTGACATTTCTTGGAGTTGACCAATCTCTCACAGCTGATATCTTTGCTGGATCGGTGGCAACACCTTCTTCCGAAACTAAGTGCCCAAGAAATTTAACTTGCTTCTGAAAAAAGATACATTTTGAGGGTTTACATTTCAAGCCTGCATTTTTGAGCCGTTGAAAGATTTTTTCCAGTCGCTCAAGGCCCTGATGGACTGACTTGGATGGGACAATGATATCGTCCATATACAATAAGCATTCAACCCATTGCAAACCCCTCAGAACATTTTCCATGAGGCGCTCAAAAGTAGCCGGGGCATTTACCAGACCAAACGACATTAATGTAAATTGATACAATCCCATTGTGGTTGTGAAAGCAGTTTTCTCTTTATCTTTCTCATCCATAGCCACCTGCCAATATCCTGAGTTAAGATCTAATGAGGAGAAGAAACGAGAACCAGAGAGGGCATCAATGCAGTCGTCAACACGAGGTAGAGGATAGGCATCCTTTATGGTGACTTCATTGAGTTTGCGATAGTCAACACAGAACCTACAACTGCCATCTTTCTTTGTGACCAATACGATAGGCGATGCCCATGGGCTAGAGGATTGTTCAATGACGCCTCTGTCAAGCATTGTCTCAATTTCTTGTTTTTCTATGGCCCTCTTGCCAAAAGGAAGACGCCTAGGTGGTTGTCTGATTGGGACGGCATCACCTGTGTTAATTCTATGCTTGACCAGATTAGTGAGGCCAATATCCTCTGATGACTGAGAAAATACGTTTTGATATTTACACAGAAGATCAACAAATTCGGATTTTTCCTGATCATTTAAGTGCTGAGAGCTCCTCTCATAGAGGTCAACAAGATGGTCTGGCAAAAATTCTTCATTATGTTGTTCTTGGACACAGGCAACCCTCTCAATAGGCTGCATAGGAGGTTCAAAATAAGACTCACATGTCCCCAGGTTTGTATTTTTATACAGTCTGACAGATGAATTGCCATAGTTAAGTACAGTCATTACTGGATCAGAAGAGATGCTCACAACACCACCCATCAAGCTTATCTCTTTTGTAGCCATCAAATGAAAAGATGGTTCAACCAAACCAAGCTCGGATAAATGCTCTTTTTGTGGAATTTTAATAGGAACCATCATCGTGCTGTTCGCAGGAATCTCAACTGTTTGCTGTAATTCCACTCTACAGATATGCAAAGCCTGACCACCAGTCCACAATGGTACTACATCACCACCCATCATGAGACATGAACGTTTGTAGTTGATGCTATCAACATTAGCCCTCAGAAAATCTTGACCTAATATCCCATCAGCCTCTATGTCACAGACCACAAATGACACATCAAAACACTCGTTTCCTATAGGAACTAATAGATCAACATTTCCAACAACTCTCATGGCCTCACCGTTTACTGTCTTAAGCACGTTTAATTGGGGACGGACGTGAAAAATGTTCTTAGGATCAAATTTCTTTAAGCTTTTCTCAGACAAGAGAGAAGTTGTAGCACCACAATCTATTAAAAAGTTGATTTCCACCGACCCAACATGAGTCGTCAGGTAAAATCCGTTGTCAAGTTTGTTGAATTGAGATCCCGATCTTGCAGTGTGCACATTATCGGAAGGAATATTATCTTTAGGCCGTCGAAATGACTTCGTCGACTCCTGGCCCGTGGAGCCGACGGCAACTAGTTTTCCTGGTCGTTGGGAGTGGCATTCCTTGTGTAAGTGTGGGTATCAATGGTGTTGGTGCTCGGGACGTTGGAGTCTTGTCGGTCTTCATTGCGCGAACGATTTGCATGTAGCAGTCGCTCATTCACGTATTCTTGTGGCGGTTGGGCATTCTGTTGCCGTCCGTGTTGATGAACATGCGGATATGGACCCCCGTAGTGCGATCGGTTGGTGTTATATGACATGTTCATATGATTGTTCTGCGGTCTAGACTGCGGCTGTGGTCGACCAGATGGGTGTCTAAAATGTGGGCTTTGGCGTCTTGTGTGATTCATGTTTTGTGGGCACGATTTCCAGAAGTGTTCAGTAGAATTGCACCCATAACACTTCTTTGGTACTGATTGTGGAGAGTTGCGGGACTCGAGGTTGCTAAGTCTATCGGTTATTTGTTTTAACGCCGATTCGACACTAGTGTCAACATTGCATGCCCTAATATTAGTTGTTGACGTTCCGAGGATGGACTCGTAGCGCTCAATGACGGCTACGGCCTCAATTATGTTAGTGCAGTTACGGTCAATGCATCTGCATTTCATGTCATTGGGGATCAGCTTGTACAGTTGGTGTAACGCTAACTGCTCTTGTGAGCGGTGATCAAATTCACTGTATGCTTTTTGTGCGAGCTGACGTATATCATGTGCTAGCGACGAAATGCTCTCGTCCTTCACACGCCTGCGTTCCTCGAATTTTGTTAACCACATATATTGATGTTTTCCTGCGGTGCCAAATCTATTGTTAAGTCGTGAAGACAATATGCGGTAATCGCGGCGTTCCTGTTCTGGGAGAGACATGTAATACGTTCTGGCAGTGCCACGTAAACTGGAGGAAAGCATCAACACTTTAGTTCGCATGTCCCACCCACTCAATTCAGCGCAGTCCTCAAAGTGTGACACGTAAGACTCAAAGGGGCCAGAGCCTTCGTAAGTGTCTGGTTTAACGTGCATGTGGTGTGGTGATGACATGTAGGCGTGTGGAACATTGTCGCCGTGCCCAAATCGTCTATCATTTTGATATGTGACGGGAGTGTCTCTGGTATAGGGGGCGTTCTGTTGTGCTGCGTGCCTGTTGTTATTTGACGCGTCGCGGGTCTCTACACTTCCGGTATACGGAGTGCTTTCATGCACGATGCCCGTGATTATTGGTTGATCACCCCTGCATTCACGTCGAAATATCGGTCTACATTCATTAATATCATTTTCCCTTAGTAAAGACTCCTCGTGTGCGGACCCATGTGTGCGTTGAATATCAAAAGATATATCGGGATCTGGCGAAGAGGCCATGATAAAAAATTGTATTGTGTCTTGAGAGACCAGAAGGTTATTAATCTTATTGTCAATAAACTATTATTTAATTACTGTTGTTCACTTATTATATGACAGTGAAAAAAAAATGCAAGGTGTGAGCCGTGGACAGATGCTAAAAATCTATCCGTATCCCACTTCTGACACCAAAATTGTAAGCCGAGCGGTATCGATGATGTTGCATTTTATTTATTCAGAACTCAAACGCATTAAAAAGAAGTCAGGATGGTTTCTGTAACTATTTATTTATTAGGGCAGAAGCTTAACGTTTGCCATATAAACAGTACTATGAGTGGTTAATTAAACAACAAGTATGATATTAACTATTTGAACAGCAGTTCAGATTAAATAAAGCGATGAAATCAGTCGTCACTCTTTATAGTTATTCTAAATAGTATTTAATGCAGATGCAAAATGTCAGTTAGAACTAGTCAGAACTATGACGTACAGATGTAGATTAAACGTAGGTAAGTGAGTCGTATATGTTAGTGTTTACCTTTGTTGGCTTTTGACATCTTAAATGGGTTGTTAAGTAATGAGCGACTATTCTGGGTCAAGTCACTACTGACTAGTGAGTTACGACTGACTTCATCATCAACCACAGCTCTATTTATAAGCAGTTGCTGAGGCTGGGCGTTGCTGGCGACCAATCAGAGCCAGACTTTCATGAAAGTATTTAACTATGTAAAACGGTTTAAGCAACATTAACAACATTTGCATTAACAGCATTGCAAGTCTAACAAGAAAGCATTACATCAATAAAAAGCTCAGAAAATATTATGCATAACTATACAATGCTTTCATTACATTTCTCAATCATAATAATAATATTTCATCTAACACATAGTGAAAGCAATGCGAAAGCATTGCGCGAAAATACTTGAAATAGTTCCCCACCAGCATTAATATCTGACAGGACTACTAACTGTATAAGTAACATTGTAACAATAAAACAGTTAACAGGTCATAATACTACACATAAACATTGGGAAAACACATTTCTTCGATAAGATATAACTTATTCGCGTAGAATTAACTTGCTATGTCATAACCTTCGACATTGCAAATGGCGGACATTTTGGAACATTTAACCCGCGTTCGATTCAATGCTGGCGATTCAAATTACAAGTAATGGATATTCAATAATGGAGAAAGCATTAACTGGATTTAACAAACATTTGATAATGGTTGTTAAACCAGATAACAACAAGGAAAATTTGGATTATTAAAGTTAAACAGGTAAGGCATTCTTAAGTGTACATATTTCGGACGTGTATAGTATTCGGATACAGGGTATTACAATATGTTCAAGAAATAAAGATAAAATAATAACCTTTTATAAAGTATGTATAGCACCTACAATTTTGAATAATGATCGAACAGTAATGATCATGCATTTGATATAAAATCTGTGTACACTCTTAAAAATTACGTCCATTCCACATGTACAACACGCTTTGTTTGTCGGACAAAATGGCGGCCAGATAAGCGTTGCTGAGGGGTGTGTGAAAAATCGATATCTGATTGGCTGATCGACAAAATGTGGGCGGAGTTGGCGACTGGTCAATTATATAAAAGGTCCTTTAATGTACCGGCTTTTGTATACTAAACCCCTTCCAGTCTGGCTTTAGGAAGGGGCGATCTACTCTTGATCAGCTAGCTAGATTACAACATGATATTCTTTCTGCAAAAAATCAAGGGCAATCAGTATTAGCAATTTTTTTGGACCTTCAGGCTGCCTTTGATTTAACATGGACCTTCGGCATACTAAAAAAGCTAGCTGACTATGGAATCACTGGATACTGTTTCCACTACCTCAGAGCATTCCTAGAGGGCCGTAAAATCCAGGTCAGGGTCGATGGGGAGTTATCAGAGGTAGCCATAACTGATCGCGGAACCCCTCAGGGGTCCGTAATATCCCCAACTCTGTTCTCCCTCATCGTAAACGGTCTACCTGATGCCGTAAAAGACTCAGGAATGGTTATCTCCCAGTTTGCCGATGACTCAGGCACTTGGTTAAAGGGGTCTAACATGTTACGCCTGCAAAAGAGGGCTCAAGCAGGCTTAGACTCCATATGGAAATGGGCAATTGAATGGGGATTCAAAATTTCTCCAACCAAAACAGTAGGAGTACTATTTGGCGAACAATTTCAGCACTCTTTGGACTTAAATTTAGGCGGCACCAAAATTATCTTTGAAAAAGTGGTGAAATTTCTAGGTATGTACCTAGATAAACAGTTAACTTTTACTCACCACTTTAAATATTTGGCAGAAAGGTGCGAAAGGGACCTAAATTTAATGAGAATGTTAAGAGGCACAGGTTTCGGATCAGATAAAAATAGCCTCTTAACACTCTACAAGTCCCTTATACGTCCAAAGCTAGATTATGGAGCCCAAATCTATGCATGTGCTAAGCCAAACGCCCTAAAAATGGTTGATGCCATTCAACACAAGGCCCTAAGGATAGCTCTGAGAGCCCTAAACTGTACACCGGGTGCACTGCTAGAGGAGGAGGCCGGTGTGTTACCTCTTGACTTGCGTAGAAAACAACAGTCCCTCAATTTCTGGGCCAGGGTTAAGTCTCGGCATGGTTCAAACCCCGTAAACAAACTTGTCGGGACTGGCACCTTCGTCAAGGGGAAAATACTTAAGCGTAAGCATGTCGCCCTACCTTTTGGTGCGAGTATTAGGACCCTGGTTGAGGATGCCGGTCTCGACAAGGTACATGTAGCAGACCTGAGGCCCTCCAAGGCCCCCCCCTGGACGCTTGGACCCATTGATGTTGACCTATCACTCTCTAATAAAATAACGAAATCTGACTTGCCACAACTCATCAAGTCAGAAGCTCTCTCTCTTATAGATAATATGTATGCTGAGCATCTAAAAATCTACACTGACGGCTCCAAATGCCCTAACTCTGGTTTGGTAGCCAACTCTTTTGTAATCCCTTCAAAAAACATTAGTAAAACGCACAGGCTCAGCAACAATCTCTCTATTTTTACAGCAGAACTTTTGGCAATTAAATTCTCTCTGTGCTGGATATTGGTCAATAAACCTACTAAAACTGCTATTTTATCAGACTCAATGTCATCTCTTGAGTCCATAAAAAACAGAAATAGCAGATCTAGGCCTGATATTTTAGCTAGCATTTTGGAACTTCATCAACAGTGCCTAGATAAATCTTTAAAGGTCACATTAGTATGGTGTCCAGCACATGTCAACATCAGTGGGAATGAACAGGCCGACAGGGGGGCCAAAGAGGGCCTCTTGAGGGGGGCCGTAGATGTTGGGGAACCCCTGGCACCTTCTGAGATCTACTCCCTGACAAAGAAATTTGTTTTGGGAGAGTGGAATCTCCGGACCGACAATTTGTCTTCCCGTCGACATACTTTTACTAGACCTGCGAAAACCCTCAGGCCGCCTGACAGATACTCAGCAAGCATTGTGCTTGACAGAGCCATCACGCGCCTGAGGATGGGAACCACCCTATTACCCGGTGGCGCAGGAAAGTATGTCCTCGGTATAGACCCTGCATGTCCTAGGTGCCAGGAACCTCTCACTGCGCCCCACATGCTGCTACACTGTCCTAACCATAAGGCGCAGAGGGACCACCTTGAAGCTGCATTGCACTCCCATGGACTAGTTTTTAACCTTACCAACGTGCTAGACCCCAAGGGAGCAGCTAGGGGCTCGGTCTTCTCTGCCCTCTCCAAATACTTACTAGATTGTCAAATAACTGACAAAATCTAGGTCATTGGGGGAGGGAGAGCAGCCAACACCCACCTAATTATACAGTCTTGTGACTGTTTTCTTTTAAAAATGTGTAATCTCTGCACAAACCTGATGTAATCAAATAATTGTGTTGGATTTGTGTCGCTTTTACACAACCTTTATTTTAGTTTTTAATGGGTTTATTGTTCTACCCCGCCCTTTCTAAATCAGGCCAATGGCATTGACCTGGTCTTCTTTATTTTAATACATTTTTTATGAGAGCATGACGTTAGTCCACCATTTACATTTTTCAGTTTTTTAATACAATCATATTTTATGGCATTTCTTACTACAAGAAAGGACGAGGCTGTCCAGTAACCTGGGATTGTTGGCTGCATTGCACCCCCTCCCTTCCTCTTTGACACCCCACCCTTTCTCCTTCAAACTCGAAGAACCATGTCGGACTGGAGTGCACGGTGCAGGGCCTTATACCATTATAAACACCTATTTAGCCCTATCTAGGACAAAGTATTGTCGACCTTGTTGAAAGTACTAATCTTGTACCTTGGAGTACATTAAGGATTATTATAACTGCTATCTTGTGTAGCAATTTCCTTATTTTTGTGAAAACTGCTATTTTATATAGCAAGTTGCCTTAATTTTATTATTATTGCATTAACTCATGTTAAAATTGCTATTTTTATAGCAAATATCCTAATTTTTATATTACATTGCTATTTTATATAGCAAATTGCCTCAGTTTTACTGTCTAATTGTTAATTGTTAAAATTGCTACTTTTATAGCAAATATCCTAATTTTTATATTAAATTGCTATTTTATATAGCAAATTGCCTCGGTTTTACTGTCTAATTGTCATCTTGGATACCATATAAGGTACTTTAGTACTATTTCTTCCAATGTTATCATCAGTATACTAATAATATTGGATAGATTAGAGCTTTTAGGGTTTATCTTAACGTATCTAGGTAATATTTGGTCTTTTTACCATTTTACATCTTACCATTATCAATTTTCCTTCAATAGTATACAAACTATTTTTTATTGACCGTGCACTCCCTCTGGTCCAGGGGAAACAACCATTGTAGACTTCATCATCATAATTACCTCCCTTGTACAACTGAGTGACACCACCCCTGCTGGCTCTTCTTTTCCCCCACCCATATCGGCCTACACTTCCATAAAATCTCTTCTTCTTTCAACCCTCCAGGGTGGCAACATGTATTTTAAATATATAAATGCATATAGTCCTGTACATATTGTAAATAATGTACATCTTGTACAAATTTAGCTGTCTGTCTTATTTTTAACTGTAAAGTACATTGTCTTACCCTTAATTTTTATGTGGCCCTATGAAGGTGACCGTTTGGAGACACGTAAGTTATTGCCCTTAACATAAGGGTTTATTACTAAACCCACTTTTAAAATATTGTTTTATTGCCACTCTGGGGGGATCTCTCTTTCCTATAGCCCAATCCTCCTTAAGTTCCATACAGACAGGGTCTTATGTTGGAGCATTACGGCTATATTCCCTGTCTGCAAGTGTTCAACATTGAGCCACATACATAAACTTGTACTCATTAATTTTTTAATAACTCAATACTTAATTGCAATATTAATATATAATTGAGAGTTACACGCTCTATGTGACATCATATATTGTCTTTTTTTTTTTTTTTTTTTTTTTTTTTTTTTTTCCTTTCCTTCTCATATAATTGCATTTTCACATGCAACTTCACTCTACATTTGAGAGCTGTTAAATCAGGCTCTGGCATCCCTATTAATAAATGTTCTTAGATATAAACATATCTCTCTTATGATTAGATCTTGTTGTTTGGCATTTAGTTTAAACTTTAAACATACACATAAAAATGGTACTTGACTATGCATGTAAACATATTGTGGCAATGTTCAACCACTTTGTGATCTGGAAAACCCTCAAATATTATTATATTGTTACACAAACATATTACACATCTGTGTATTCCTTTTTCTATAATTAATATATTAAATAGTCCTATTTGGATTCAAATTTTTAAACTACAGATCACAAAGTCTAAAGACTCCAACAAACCCATTGCAGTATATACTGAACAGTGGGTCTGGTAATGATGCTGCCACATACAACAGTATGTGTGTTTTCACCATCTCTACTTATAAAAATTGGGCTATTCTTTCTCTCTCTCCTCCTTAAAAAACAATACAAAGAATAACATACAATAACAACATCATATGAATGATATAAATTAATAATAAGCACAGTAATGTAACAAAAACATAGTAATCTAATACTATAAAACAAATCCAAGTTCTTTTGGATTAACTCATTCTTGTTCTTTCATTTATATTTTTGCATATCAACCATCATTGTTTACTTTTTCTTAAAAGTACAAAGTCAGCCGTGGGAAAATCTATTTTAAAACGGATTGACCTACTGGCAATCCTTAATAAGAAATTTCGGCCAATCAGCGCCATCGTTATATAAGCGCATCAACCAATTAAAACGCCGCTTTTTAACCGCGTTAGGCCTATTCACTGTATAGCACTGCGTCTTTTTAACGCTTCATATAAAGGTTATATATTTTTAAACCAATAGATTTTTATTAAGGCACCGCACCAACACTGCAAAGTTTTATATTTATACCAATGGTACAGCCCAGTAAAATCGGGCTGTCCATTTTATGGCCGTTTTCGGCTTTTTATGCAGAGTTCTATGTTAAGCAGTGTGCTCGGGCAATGGTTTTTAACCGAAGTCCCGAGGGTAAATAACCCCAATAGTCAGTCGGCTTTTGTAGATAATGATGAGAAGTTGTGTCATGATCGGCGCCTTTGCGGCTCGTCTGAAGTTATGTACAGTTTTTTTAATTACATTAGCATTCGGCTATAATTGTGTGATTATAGGGAATGATTTGATCTTTGTAAATAAATAAAAAATATATGCCTGTTTATCGTTAATAAATGCGTGTCTTTTTTCAACAACAAATTGTTTATTGCTTTTTAATATATGCTTGTTTGAGATCTTTGTAAATACATGTAAATATATGCCTGTTTTATCATTAAATGCGTGTCCTTTTTTGCAACAACAATTTTTTTTATTGTTACCATCTTGATTTATTCTTCACAGCCTGTGAACAAACGGCCGGTACACTCCTTTAATCAGATTTTCGCACCCTCATTCAATTATCACGATAACGATGTTTGAGTTTCACAGATTGAATATTTAGTGTGTATCTATAACAACTTCATTAACAACTGGGGTGGGTGTATTGAGCGTTGTAACAAGCACACAACTAGTCAGGGGATTGATGCATGTTCGGAGGGAATATTTCATCAAGTCTATAAATAGTCACTTATGCCGAAATTTATTTGATACAAAAGAAAAAATGGCAAGGTTTGTGTTAAAGAAATTATTAAGAGCTTTTATTGTTAATATTTACCAGAAAGTGCTTAAAAAATGTTATAAACGGGATTATCGGGAAATGAATATAAACTTGAAAAGTGGCAAGCATGCAGTAATAGAGTCGGGTTGAAACGGATGTATTGGGGAATCGTTCAAGTCGGGATTTTACTACCTCTGCGGGAAAGACTTAACACTTAGGAAGGGGGTTTATTCCGCCTCTCTGAAAACACGAAGGGGGTTTATTCCGCCTGTCTGAAAACTCGACGGGGGTTTGTTCCGCCTATGCAAAACTAGCGAGTTTTTTTTTCCGCGTATGCAAAATGTGAAAGGGGGTTTCTTCCGCTATGCCGTTTTTAGGGAAGGGGGTTTCTTCCGAAGGGGGTTTATTCCGGTAATCCATAAAGTTTAGCAAACATATGAAAAACAAGAACTGCATATTATGCGAATTGAACTGTCTTTGCGTGCACTCTCTTTACTGGCGATAAGGAGTGATAACAATCTAGCATTTTATGATAAATAAATATATATATTAATTTATTTTACGCAAGTATTTTTTACCTTTTGTTGTTTGCTTGTTTTCATGATGTCGTTTTGTACACTACAGTAACGTACAATCATAACACGTAATAGCCGAGTTTACATTTGCCGGTACTCGTATAATACGTTAATTGTGTAGCAATGAAATATTTTTAATTTATAGTTATTCAACACTGTATTATTTTATGATCAAACTGGCTAATATATACACTAGTTCCTGCTAATTCATTTCGGACAAATATCTTCCTTTTTTTAAATATATGTTAACATATTTTATTAGAGCAACTGTTTCGTATTTTGGCTTTACAATTTTGCTTAGATGATCGCTCAATATGCCAAGAGATGACATGGAGGTATCATAAATGTTGTTTAATGGCCAGACACTTGTATGCCACATGTGGTTTTTGCAGGGACCCAAATAGGTCCCTGGATTTATGACACCATGTGTTCTTTGAAATTGTTTGGACAGTATCCGATCATAACGAGATAATCGGTTTATGATAAACAAAGGTGCAATAAAACACCGGGTTAAAAACGTTGAAACAAAGAGTGTCAAAATTGGTGTGAATAATTAAATAAAAACAATTACATTTATCAAGAAAATTCATTTAATCTGTAACAAGGTAAGTTTTTACAGGCATAAATGTTCGAATAAGTTACTATATGTTGCGTACATAAAGTCGTTCTATTTGCTTTTTGTTTACATCCTTATTTGTGTTCATTAAATTTGATTTATTCTGAAAGAATTTCAATATCCGAGAATGTTAAATCTAAAAAGTGGTCTCGAAGATGTGCCAAAAAGAGATTTTTATGGTAACCACATATACCGAGCTCGTATATTGTTTTCCACTCCCGAGTTCGTTTATAGTAAAAAACTAATAATAACAACAATATAATCGTTCCAAAAATGCATTTCATTGCACGCATATGTTTTATTCAGACATAGTTAGTAAACTTATATTTGATATAGTGCATGATTATCAATAAAAACGATGATTATTTCAACCTTCTCTATATGCGCTTATATAAATTTCACCTTTTTTTGCCAACCAGTGGGCGGAGTCTAATATTTGCAGGTGCGCGTGACGTCACTCGTCAACTGGTCTGTTTAGCTGATCCTACATTAAGTATTTCATAGCGTGTTTATAGAATATTCGTTGTTTTCCACACAGTCCCGTTCGGAGTGACGGATATGTACGAAAGAAGGCGATATTGCACGAAGTTCATTAGAGTGCTAATACCTTAAAAAAATGTATCAGAAAAAATTTACACGTTTTATGACACTGGCATGTTATACAGTGATGTTCTGTATTTACAATGCGGGTAATTGAGAACTTCTTTGCAGGGACCTATTTGTTTGTATAGGTCCCTCTTCTTTGATTGCGCATGAATGACCGCCAAGTGGTAAAAGAAAACCATAAATAGGCCATCGCCTGATACTCTTATGCACGTAAGCAACTTTAGCGTAACTATGAAAATACATCCGTACAAGAAGAATTTGTTTCCAACTGAATACAGTTTAAAAATATTTGTCAGAAAAGGTAAGAAGTTGGCCTTTTTAAATTTGAATCAAAGACGTATCGAAATCATAACTACGAATAACAATATAAAAATGCGCTTTACATCATGTTTGTTCAGTAGCATTACATCATTTTGAAATAAACATCTTGTCTAATCTATGTATGAAACAACATTTTAGGTCTATCAATTCGTTATGATAATCTTTTTAACAATTCAACCAGCTAACAAATATTGTGGTGGAAACGAGTAAGTTAGTTCTTGATACATTACAAAGTTAATGTATTAGATCCATTCGTATCATTCCTGTTTGATTACACATAACACATTCTCGCATGAAATCCGAGTTGATAAAAACATGCATGGACAATTTGTCCTCAATCGAAGCCACAACAACAGCGAGTTCATTAGCCAGCCAGACAGACTTCCTTGAAGCAACTTCTGATTAATGGCGGAATGAAAGAGAAATATAAAACCCAATACCTCATAGGGCATAATTATCAGAATCCGATTAGTATAAGTTCTATGATGTCAAGCATTCTTTGATTTGTGATTTTTTAATTAAGGCAAATCGCATAGTTTGTTATTTTCCCGGTCGGTCGAAGAAACGATGGCAAGTGACCAAATAGTTTCTGAAAATCAACTGAGTTACATGTTAAGTGTGGTAAAATATCCCTAAAACAGTTGATAATGTTGTTAATGCATATAATGTACAATGTAAATGCACATCGAATGAACATATAGTATACTGTTTGATTGTGTATAATAGTATAACATCAATGTAACCCGAACGAATTTTAACAAATTATTCCGTTAAAACCCTTAAATGCACCTTATTTTACCAAAGCAATATGAGGAGAAAAATAAGTTCGTTTTAAGGAATTGAACGTAGTATAAATAAAGCTTTTTAAATATATCGTATTGCGACAGTATTGAATTGTAAGTACTGTCTGAACGCTATCCCCATGTAATGTCAGATCATATTGACAGAGCTCCCTCAAATTTGCGTTGTAGAATTGGTAAATATCAATGAATATCAGCAAATGTTTATCATATATTTTCATTTTGCATTGATATATGACCTTGAGTCGTAGAGACTTCCGCGCGTTGTTTCTGGACAGGTGGCGTGGAGGTCTTAAAGAAGAGAACGTTATGATTACAACATTCAGCAATAAACAATGTGTGTGCCTGATGTCCATGTTCAACATCATCCATTTGCTATTCGCATCAAGTAAATACTCATTTCCATACATAAAATAGTTAATGAAACCTCAGCTGTAAATAGGTTCTCGAATGATATTGTAGTTACTCAGCTGTGAACGTTGCTGTGTACAACGCTTGTATACATGAAAGCTGCTTACAATACATCCGCTATTAACTCATATTAATATTCCAATGAATAGCTGAGTGTTTTTAAGAGACCAGAAATTAGTATCCACATTTCTTTGCTGTATTGTTAAGCCCCTCTCCCCTACCACACACACACAACAGTAGTGCAAAGTCGTTGAATGTTCCCATTTAGTTCAATGTGACATTTTGTATTTACTAATGTCGAGATGAAACAAGCCATAATTTACTTCATATTTGATTAAGAAGTCGTACTCTCTTAACCATTATCTCTTGTAAATTTTGTCGATTTTAAAAGTAAACAACTAGAATAGGACATTTGATACTAGATGTGAAATGTAAGTGTCACATTGAGCTGTTTATATTTTGGAGTTATATTTAAATGTTCACTGTAATAACGACAGTGAAATAATATATTGTCAGTCTATTAAATTGTAACTTTTCTAGCTGTGTAACCAGCTAGCGCTTTGTTAGGCTATTTATTTGTGTTATTTTTATTTAGCTTCACAAACAAAGGCAACCAACAAGCGAACGATGTTTTATCGGCATAAAATTCAACTTCACATTAAAGCGAGTACATACGATATTATTTCTTTGTTTGAAATCAGCTGAAACGTTAAGAAATCAAACAAGAAAGACATTAAGAAGAACTAATACCAAAACATTCGTAAGCGGAATACAAGTTGTATTCAATATCATCTCATTCAAAGGTGGTTAGCGTATGGCTATGATATTAATTAGTGAAAACATCTTTTGAATGATTAATAATCAAATTATAACAAACAATCAACTTTTCTGAAAAAAATAATTTTCACTATCAAATATATTTATTTGATAGTGAAATTATTTTTTTCATTAAAGTAGATTATTCGTTATATGATACAACATATGATACAACAAAAACGAATACAAGTGTCAGTTTGGGCATTAGCTTGCTCGTTATAAATTTTAATACAGTAATCAATACTTGATTGATTTTACCAAATAAAGATTGTTAATTAATTGTATTTTATATCCTTTATCATATTTATATGTTGGTTGTATATTGCGCGATGAAAATGTTTACATTGAAATCGTATAAACTCTGCACTTTAAGTGCGTTGAAGCCGTCGAAAATAACGTCCATAAAACAGTGTTCATTTACGTTTTTTTTTCGACTTAGTGTTGCAAATAAACTAATAAGTTTCTTTAATACAAATTCAATAAGCGACATTATTAATTATAATGAGTCCTTTTATACACGTATCCTAACAATTTTAAACGTTTACGCGCGCGGTTTTGCAATTAGATGGTAACACCTGTGCAAAATATGTTATATATAAATAGAGAAAGCAAATTGAAGATTTAGTTTTAAGTTTTAAATCGAAATGAAAGAAGTTCATTCAATGTAGGACATGTGAAAAACATCATGTGACTAATAAATTAACCGTTCATTTGAAATGAATAAATTTCACATTACCTGGAAACATTTTAATTATACCTGATTAAACAAATACAATACTATTTGTTAATGTAACAATTGCTGGTATTTGACATACAACTAAACAGTGAAACTTACACTGTTAACGTTAATAATTATAATTATATTCCAATTTATACTTTATATTTCCTTTAAAAGTATAACTATTCACTGCTAGAAACAAGATAATACAGGAAAATATTCCCGCACATATAACTAATTTATATTACAGTTTTGAAGCAAGACAGTCAATAATTATACAATTCAATACATGTCAGTCTAACTAGGAATGAAATTGTAAAAAGCAAACAAGAACATCACTTCCTTTCGCAGATGCGTGATCTAGAAACGCATGTTTAACATATTAAATATACATTAAAAAGTTATCAATATGTACATATAACATTAATATTTACTACTTTCATGGTTGCTGTATAGTTTATACTATAATCAATGCAATACAAATTATGCACTACACGCCAGTTTGTATGATTAATAACTACTGTTAAAATAATAATATTTTGTGTCAAGTAACCATTCATTACAATTTTCTGTATGTCAAGAAACCAATCGGTTAATTATAATGTCTGAGTGTCAGTAAATATTTCTTTAGCTCAAACAAACTATATTTAGTGTGATTATTATTCAACGAATGAGCAATATTTTATAGCTTATTAAAAATCATAATAAACACTGCCTTAATAGATATGCTTTAATTTTATGGAAATTGCAACGTCAATATATATATATATATATATATATATATATATATATATATATATATATATATATATATATATATATATATATATATATATATATATATATATATACTATAAGCTCAAAACTTTCCTACATAACTCGCTTTAAAAATCCTTGTCATCCGCATCAGGACACCTATTATATGAATAAATGTATTTCTCACAATCTAACAAAAAACTTGCCTAAAAAAAATATCTCATTTCTGTGCGGTCTAAAAGCTATCAAGAATGTTCAAAGTCTTTGACGAAAAAAGTTCATTCGAACCACTAAACGTTTGATAAATCTAGGTCAATGAAACAGAACACGCACAAAATTAAAAGAAAATATGTTGGCTTTGCCATCGCGGTAAGGTTGATATTATCCATCAACAATTACAAGTATCTGGTAAAGGCAAAGGCAAGTAGTAATTCTCTTCCAATTTAAATCAAGGACGTGTGGAAATCTAAATTACTAAGAACGATTTAAATGTGCACTGTAATTAAGTTTGTTCAGTAGAATTACATTGACTTTAATATAAGGTTCGTATTCAATCTATTTAAGTAACAACATTCTAGGTTGATAGATTTGAAGATTATCTTTTAAACAATATATGTAACTGGTGGAAAAAATGACTTTTTGTGCAAAGCAATCGGAATGTATTTCATGTATGATTACAAACCAAATATTCTCGCATGTAATCCGAATTCATCAAAATATAGATTGACATGTTGTCCTCGATCGCAGCAACTGCCTTACAAAATCTACAAGAACGTGATCGTTAACCAACCAGACAGAAGTCCTGGCATAAATTCTAATGACTGGCGGAATAAAAGAGAAATATAAAATCCAATACCTTGTGGGGCGCAATTTTCTGTCTCCGATTAGTCTGAACTATGTGGTGTCAAACATTATTCGACGGATTTTTAAGAGACTTGTTTACAGTTTGGCAAAAAGACAAATACTTTTAACAAGAGGGCCTGAAAGGCCCAAAGTCGCTCACCTTAGATAACAAGATATTATTGGGACAAATCTTCTGACCAAGTTTCACGAAGATTGGGGAAAATAAACGGGCCTCTAGAGTGTTAATACGGTTTTACTATAGCCATAAAAGGAATAATGCCCCGCCCCCTGGCAGCCATGTTTTTCAACCAACGGCATCATTTTTTAACTCTTCCAAGATATTATTGGGATGAATCTTCTGACCAAGTTTCATGAAGATCGGACAGTAAATGTGGCCTCTAGAGTGTTAACAAGATTTTACTATAGCTATATAAGGAAAAATGCCCCGCCCCTTGGAAGCCAATTTGTTCAAGCAAACATTATTATTTTCGAACTCATCCAAGATATCATTGAAACCAAGATGCTTACCAAATTTCATGAAGATTGGACAATAAATGTAGCTTCTAGAGTGTTTTTCATGAAGATTGGACAATAAATGTAGCTTCTAGAGTGTTAACAAGGTTTTACTATAGCCATATATAGCCATATAAGGAAAAATTCCCCGCCCCTGGTGGCCATGTTTTTAAACCATTTTCGAACTCATCCAAGATATCACTGTGACAAAACTTCTGACCAAGTTTCATGATGATCCGAAAATTAATGTGACCTCTAGAGTGTTAACAAGGTTTTACTATAGCCATATAAGGAAAATAGCCCCGCCCCCGTGGTGGCCATGTTTTTAAACCAACCGGCATCATTTTTGAACTCGTCCAAGATATTATAGGGATGAATCTTCTGACCGAGTTTAATGAAGATCGGACTATAAAAGTGGCCTCTAGAGTGTTAACAAGATTTAACTATAGCCTTATAAAGCCATATAAGGAAAAATGCCCCGCCCCTTGGCAGCCATGTTTTTCAGACAAACGTAACCAATTTTGAACTCATCCAAGATATCAATAAGATAAATCTTCTGACCATATTTCATGAAGATTGGACAATAAATGTGGCCTCTAGACTGTTAATAAGGTTTAACTATAGCCATATAAGGAAAAATGCACGGCCCCCTGGCGGCCATGTTTTTCAACCAACCGACATCATTTTCAAACTCGTCCAAGATATTATTTGGATAAACCTTCTGACCAAGTTTCATTAAGATTGGACAATAAATGTGGCCTCTAGAGTGTTAACAAGATTTTACTATAGCCATAAATAACCATATAAGGAAAAATGCCCCGCCCCTTGGCAGCCATGTTTTTCAAGCAAACGTAACCATTTTCAAACTCATCCAAGATATTATTAAAAGCAATCTTCTGACCAAATTTCATGAAGATTGGACGATAAATGTGGCATCTAGAGAGTTAAGAAGGCAAATGTTGACGCCGCACAACGCACAACGGAAAACGGACGACGGACGACGGACAAAAAGCGATCATAAAAGCTCAACATGAGCACGTTGTGCTCAGGTGAGCTAAAAAAAAATACTGAATTAAATTAATACTCTAAGAGGTTATGATCAAATGGTGTATTTAAGAATCTATAGATTATTGCAAGTTTAATATGCATGGGGAAGGATTATTATTAAGACATCACTTTATAATATAAAAATACTGTCAAACATGCACTTAAAAACAATTTTAATTCTGTTATGTATAATCATATTTAGAATGCTAAATGTTTCCCAATTTCATAGTTTATAGCGCTATTTTCCCAATTTCATGGTTTATCGCGCTAATTTTCCCAACCCAAATGGCACAGGCTGTAACAAATAAAAGCAAAAAAAATCACTGAAGGTTTAACTATAGCTATATAAGGAAAAATGCCACGCCCCCTTGGCGGCCATGTTTTTCCACAAACCGGAACCATTTTCGAACTCATCCAAGATATCATTGGGACAAATCATCTGACCAAGTTTATGATGATCGGACAATAAATGTGGCCTCTAGAGTGTTAACAAGGTTTTACTAAAGCATGATATAAAGCCGTATTAGCAAAAATGCCCCGCCCCCTGGTGGCCATGTTTTTTAAGAAACCGAAACCATTTTCGTTCTCATTCAAGATATCATTAGGACAAATCTTCTGACCAAGTTTCATGAAGATCGAAAAATAAATGTCGCCTCTAGAGTGTTAACAAGGTTTAACTATAGCCATATTAGGAAAAATGCCCCGTCCCCTGGCAGCCCTGTTTTTCAACCAACCAGCATCATTTTTAAATTCGTCCAAGATATTATTGGGATAAATCTTCTGACCAAGTTTCATGAAGATCGGACAATAAATGTGGCCTCTATAGTGTTAACAAGGTTTTACTATAGCCAAATAAGGAAAACTGCCCCGCCCCCTGGCGGCCATATTTTTTTCACCGATCTGGACCATTTTCGAACTCGTCCGAGATATCAAAAAAACAATGTTTTGACCAAGTTTCATGATGATTGAACAATAATTGTGACTTCTAGAGTGTTCACAAGGTTTCTCTATAGCCATATAAGGAATACTGCCCCGCCCCCTGGCGGTCATGTTTTTCAACGGACCGGAACCATTTTTGAACTCATCCAACATATCATTTAGAAAAACATTTTGACAAAGTTGCATGAAGATTGGGCATCAAATGTGACTTCTTAGATAACCATTAATAAGCCAACTCACATTGGAGGTTTATTTAAACAATAAATAACAGCATTCTTCAAATACTTGGAACATACATTACAGTCGTATTTAAAAACCAACATCTAAACGATGCAATAAGCTTTATATCGAGTATTAAAAATTTAAACAATAGGACAAAATATAGTACGGCCTCACTTGATGCGGCCTAAAATTTTGTTAGTACATGGCCTCTAGCGTGTTCACAAGTTCATTTCCTTTTCTTTGATATGCCAAAATGAGTAAGTGTTTGACCAAACATGGCCCAGTTTTTAAGTGTTTCTATAAATAATTGAGGCGTATGCTTTGACCAAATTTTAGAAAGAATTGGCAATAAATGTAAAGTTTTCTCAGGCTTTTTCTTTAACATAAGAAAGTGCTCTAGTTTTGGAACCCACATCACCTGTGACGAACTCGGCCGAGATTTTATTGGGTCAAATTTTATGAGCAAGTCCCATGAAGATTTGGTAATAACTGTGTCCCAAAGAGCTGTTTTCTTTATTTGAATTGTGACCTGTTTTACTCCAAGGATACGGCATTTAAACTCGGTTGCAAAATTATTCGGATAAATGTTTTAATGAAGTTTCCCGAAGATTGAAAATAAGTGTGGACTTTAAAGTGTGCACAAGGCAAATGTTTACGACGCTCGACGCAAGACGGTCAACGAAAAACGTACAAAAGCTAAGCACAAACGCCCACTATGAGCATGCCGTGTTCAGATGAGCTAAAAAGAACGTCAAGCGACTGTTACAAATAATGGCTGTTCACTGTATGCGGCTCTGCACTTTCTGTGCGATAGCATGTTGTTTACTTCATGGAAGGTTTGCCGACGCTTTCATTTTAATTTATATACTTCGGAAGACTCTTTGACAAAATAATGACCAACCAGGCAGTCCAAAATTTACATGGGCCGTACCTGAAGCCTGCCTTGCTGGTCACTGTTGGGCCTGAAGAGGGATTTTCTGTTTCATATTCAGTACATAGATTTTTTCTTGTGTATAAACTGAATATAATCAACGATTTAATCGCCAGTGACATACATTGACAAAAAAAACGTATAACTCTCAAAGTAAATTATAATCCAGAATATATTCCTATTTTAAAATATGCATAAAATATTAAATACCGTTTTTAGTTGACTTCAAATAATTAATTCCTTTTTAAGAATTGTTATTGTCAACATCGTTATATAACAAAATGACTTCACACAGTGTACAAGTCAAACGTGCCGATTTTATACGAACATAAAAAGCACATCAACATTGATTTACATTTTAATAAACACATACCGATCATTGGCTTGAATGGATTTTTTTGATAACCCGTATTACTATGTTTATCGCACGCACGGGCTATATTACAAACTTTCCTCACACTTACACAAATGATGTTGTATTGTAATTTTTATTTAACAAATGAAAATAATCTTTTATAGCCTATTAAAATTAACAAAACTCCCCTAAATAGCTATGCCTTAATTTTACGGGCATTGCAGATCTAATCAAAATATATAGATATATACAATATTCTCAAAGTTTTCCGATATAGCTCGCTTACAAAACCCGAATGTTATCCTTGTCAGAAAACTTATTGGAAACCTATCATTCGAATAGATATCATAACAGGCCAAGAAAAGCATTGACTTAAAATATCTTACTTTGGTGCGACCTGCAAACTGTCAAGAGTACACATTGATATCGTTTTGGTTAAACAGCATCCACAAGTATTCTAACAGTCTGTGACGAAAACATATTACTTTGTACCACAAATTGGTCGATAAATCTTTGTCATTCAAAACAGAACACGCAGAAAATTAAAAGCAAATATGTGGTCTTTGCCATCGCGGTAAGGTTGATATTTTCCATCAACATTTACACGCATCTGGTAAACGCAAATCAAGTAGTGATTATTTTCCATTTTGTATCACAGACGTGTGGAAATCGAAAATAGTAATCACGATTTTACTTCACATTTTAATTAAGTTAAGTAGGATAACATCAATTTTCAAATACGTTTCATGTTCAATCTTTTTTACTAACATCAAGCTAGGTTAATAAAATCGTGAAGATTTTATTTTGAACAAATCATATAGCTGACATATATTGAAGTGAAAAAAGTAAGTTAGTTTTTCATTGAAAGCAAACGGAATTAATTTGATCTATTTGTATTATTCACGTATGATTACAAACCAAATATTCTCGCATGTAATCCGAATTCATCAAAATATAGATTGACATGTTGTCCTCGATCGCAGCAACTGCCTTACAAAAACAACAAGAACGTGATCGTTAACCAACCAGACAATATTCCTAGTGGCAACTTCTCATGAATGGCGGAATAAAAGAGAAATATAAAATCCAATACCTACTTGGCGCTATGATTACGATTAGTCTGAACTATATTAAGTCAAGCATATTTCGACGGTTTTTAAAGAAACTTGTTTACAGTTTTGAAAAATGACAATTAATTTTGAGAATGTAGAACAAAAACATGGGGAAGATTTAAATCTGGTTATTGCAAAAGTATTTAGTTACATTTATCGTGGGTTATGACAAATATATAATCGATACTGTTCTGCTAGCAAACACCACCACTGTCGCGGTGCAATACAATTTTTAAGGCAACTTTGATCATGGCGAGTGCTCGATCGAACAACCTTACCATGTCGCTAACACAGCTAATTACCAATCATTCTTAGTTTGGTACCATGACAATAATTAATAATTATTTACCCAATACACCAAAAAGAGTTTCGATAATAAAATATGCATTTCGTATAAACCGATACATTGTGTTTCTAACGAAATAACGTTGACTGCATGTAAATCTACAGTTTATCATCAACAATTTTATTTCTTAACCCCAATTTGACCCATTCAAAACCTCTTGAGCATATATCATAAAAAGTGTTACTTAACCAAACTATTCTTCCAAAGCATGGCGTAAAATATATTTGGTTATAATTCAATAATAACGTTTTGAAAGTATTCGAAATGAAAACACTCAATAAAAGAAGAGTCGTGTTTGAACGAGTTTTAACATTATTTGTATAGATCTCAACCTTGGTAACATTACAACCATGGTCATTTGACAACCTTGTACACATAGTAACCAGGGTCATATTGTAACCTTGAGTAAAGTTCTTACCCAAGACTAAAAGTTTGTTGGCTATCTTCTGAGAAATAATGTATTTAATGTAGTATAATGCATGACGATTGAACTTAAAAATATGACTTCATACGTGTTAACAAGGTTTTACTTTAGCCATATAAGGAAAAATACCCCGTCCTATTGCAGTAATGTTTTTCAACAGACCTAAAACATTTTCGAACTCATCCAATATATCTTTAGAACTAATCTTTTGACCAAGTTTCATGAAGATTGGACAATTAATGTGACCTGAAGAGTGTAAACAAGGTTGTCATATAAGCATACAAGAAAACCTGCCACATCCCCTCGCAGCAATTTTTTCATCCGGCCGTAAACACTTTCGAACTCGCTCAAGATATCGTGAGGACACGTGTTCTGATAAAGTTTTATGAAGATTTGACATTTAATGTGGCTTCTAGAGTATTCACAAGGTAAATGTTGACGACACGTGACGCACAACACACGACGGACGACGGACAAAAGGCGATCACAAAAGCTAACCATGAAGACGTTGTGCTCAGGTGAGCTAAAAAACAAAATCGCACATATGAAGACTTATACTTTCTATATCATAACAAGAAACCGTTGGAGACGGGTGATGCTCCCCAAAGGATTTTTTTGTCACATTATTGCACTATATATTCAGATAAAAGGAAACGTCTTGAGGGGCATAACTTTGGACAAAATAATACGATGGATGGTTTAGCAACTTAAAAATTTCAAAGGGCCATAACTCTCTAAATAAATCATCTAACCAGAGCCCACTAATAACATGCGCATCTCCTAAAGGTTGTTAAGCTTCCCATAAATCTTCATTGTATTCCAGTCAGTAGATGGGGAGAAATAGCCCGGACAAGAATTGCACTATATGTACAGTTTTTAGAAAATTTCAAAGGGCCATAACTCTGTGAAAAATCATCCGACCATAACCGGCTGATAATATGCACATCTCCTGTTGGTATTGAAGCTTCCCATAAAGTTTCATTGAATTCCCGTAATTAGTTGCTGAGAACTAGCTCGAACAAGAATTGCACTATATGTACAATGGAAAATTTCAAAGGGCCATAACTCTGTGAAAAATCATCCGACGAGAACCGGCTGATAATATGCATATTACTTCTTGGTAGTGAAGCTTCCCATAAAGTTTCATTGAATTCCAGTCATTAGTTGCTAAGAAATAGCCCGGACAAGAATTGCACTATATGTACAGTTAATCGAAAATTTCAAAGGGCCATAACTCTGTGAAAAATCATCCGACCATAAAGTTTCATTGAATTCCAGTCATAAGTTGCTGAGAAATAGCCCGGACAAGAATTGCACTATATGTACAGTTAATCAAAAATTTCAAACGTCCATAACTCTGTGAAAAATCATCTGACCAGAATTGGCTGATAATATGCACATCTCCTTTTGGTAGTGAAGCGTCCCATAAAGTTTTATTGAATTCTGGTCATTAGTTGCTGAGAAATAGCCCGGACAAGAATTGCACTATATGTACAGTTAATGGAAAATTTCAAAGGGCCATAACTCTGTGAAAAATCATCCGACCAGAACCGGCTGATAATATGCACATCTCCTCTTGGTGGTGAAGCTTCCCATAAGTTTAATTGAATTCCGGTCATTAATTACTGAGAAATAGCCCCGACAAAAATTGCGCACGGACGGACGGACACACGCACGGACAGACGAAGCGGCGACTATTTGCTCCCCCAAAACATTTTGGGGGAGCATACAAAATCCACTGTGTACATATGTTAGGGTCAATAAGTTGTTTATTATTATTTAATAACTTGTCATTATTTATAAGTTTACTCTTGGTATTAAAACGTCATCAAAATATTTGGTATTTTCAATTGACGGCTTAACATATGTAAATGCTGTGCGTGATATCTTGATTATTTAACCATTTAATTCGATACAAGCTGTTGTTTATCCGCAGGATACACCAATGTACAGATCAAAGTTGTTATGATCAACATGGGTGAGCTATAAGAGAGTAAAACTAAACACGAGTTTTTAAATTATTAAAACTTAGTAATGTTCTATTAGTCCTACACTATACACCAACCACATAATAGTAAAATCCTAGCATTTCTTATACAGCAAAAAAGCGACTAATCATTATAATGATAATGTTAACGTTTAAGGACATACACATACTTTCATACACTTAATAAGAACGAACGTTTTTAATACAAACAAAAACAATTTAATTGGACGTAAATTCCAAATGTTTCAATGTTATTATTCTCCAACAAGAACGCATGGAAACAATATTGCTTAGGAAAGGAAAACATAACATTAATAAGCTATTGCTACAGACTTACCTCGAAGCAGGTCGTTATTTAGCAAAATAATGGTCACAAATGTGTCATCCGTACAGTCAGAAACCTGAAAATGCATTGCCGATCTTTTATATTGGGATTACATTATAATAATTATTTGGTATATTGTTTTATTAAATCGCAATAATAACCGATTGTAATGTCCTCTTTCTTACTTTAAATTGAAATTAAAATTACACGCACTCAATACAGCTCAATTACATAATAACACTTTATAAAGCAACGACAAATGTTTGCAGTTCACAGATCACAATGCCTTAAATTCATTTAAACCATCATCCAGTTGACATTTGGTAAATACTCTTTGCTATACACTTAATACTTAATGATACCACGGCTGCAAATAAGTGTTCAAATACTATTGTAAAGTAGTGATTTTCTCAGCTGTATATATTGTTGCGTACAAGGCTCGTATACATGACAGCTGTTGACTTTAAACACGAGAACACTGCTTAATACTCCAATAAACAATTGTATGGTTTTTATAGCAAAGAGTCGAGTATCCCCTTGTCACTAGTTCATTTTTAACGACACGTTCATGCGAACTCGTACCGACGTTTTGTCTTTCAATTTAGTTCGAAGTGAAAGTTGGTATTAACTCACACGACAAAACGAGCAATCATTTTACTTCACGTTAAAAAAACGAGCCAAATCATCTGTACTATTATGTCTTTTGTTTTCGGGGTAAATTAAGAAATTCAATTTGATACTGAAGGATGCGGAAAGTCAATTTGTGACTTTCATAGAAGTGAATGCAATTAAATAAAATGCACATTCGTTTGGCTATTTAGCTGTATTTACATGACGTCTTTACATTTGCATATACATCTAAGTATTATTGCATTTTAATTTTATGTTTTGTAACAATAAATAATCCACGTTACTCTATAAACAGGTCTTGCACTATAAGAGGCTGTCATTGAATCATCTGAGTATACATTTCAATAACGTAATGTCGTCCTCATGAGAACACTTATGGACAAGTACTATGTGCATTCTCGGATAAAAAACAGACGTATCTATCCAAAAGACAATCTTTGATGGGGTCGGCCAATTGTTTGAGTAAACATTAAAGTCGTTTAGTGTAAAATATCAAAATCTATATATACACAGTCGGTGACGAAAATATTACTTTGTACCATTAAACTTTAGATAAATCTTCGTTTTTATACTGAAATCGACGAAAATGAAAGGGAAACATATGGTTTTGCCATCGCGTAAAAGTTTTCAATAGCATCAACATTTACAAACACCTGTGCAATTAACTACTCGGTAAAAACTACAGTCGATTTTCATTCCTTTATTTTAGTAATTTATCGTGATACACATTTATCGTAGGATAACCATTAATAAGCCAACTCGCAATTGAGATTTATTTAAATAATAAATGACAACATTCTTCAAATACTTGGGATATTTATAGCAGTCGTATATTAAAAACCAACATTTAAACGAAGCAATTAGCTATTACTCGAGAATAGAAAATTAAAAAATATGACAAAAGACAGAAAGGCATTACTTTATGAGGCCTAAAAGTGTAATTATATTTAAATTGAAAACTTCATTAAAAGCACATTACTGTGAAAACGTTAATCTATATTTTGTATACGAGGCAATAGCTATACTTGTGAGACAATAGCTATACGTGTGATTGTGTCGCATCACCAGGTTCGTCAATTGCAATATCTATATGATCCTTTGACAGAATTATGACCCGCCAGGCAGTCCCAAATTCATATGGACCGTACCCGCAGGCTGCCTTGATGGTCACTATTGTGCCATTGAGCCAGAAGATATATTTTCTGTTTCTTATATTTTCCCAACTTGTTTTTTCTGTGCATCAATCTGTAAATAATCAACGATTGTATCAGCAGTGGCACACATTGACACAAATTGTGTAACTCTCAAAGTAAGTTCTAATTTAGAACAAATTCCCTTTTTAAAACATGCCTCTATTTATATATTTGTTTGTAATTGATTTCAAATAATATGTCCGTTTTAAAGCATTGCTTTTATTAACATAATAAAGCGATTTGTTACAGTGCAACTTAACTAGGTGTTACCACGGGGCGACGAAATTCATTACTATTTTGCACGCGCGGTCTATATTATATAAATATCACAGGCAAATGAACAGAACAGTAAGTATTGCACACGGAGGAGATTGATGTATATATACATTTAACATGTGAAAGTCACGTTCGGTATAAGAAAAGAAATAGTGATGTGTCCTTATACTCTAGATGGCCTTTGTCGCATTCTATAAATAAAGGGCATATTTATGGTAGTAAGAAAATGTATATATTTATAAATACAAAAAAACACGGTATAAAACAGTTGAGTTCAATACGTGTATCTTTTTAACCAGCAATTATTACTAATTTTATATCTAAGTCATGAATGAGTTTCCGTTGAACTCAAACGGGAAAAACCTGCTATACTTTTCGTTTCTCTGATCTATACAGTCATCATACAGTGCTCATTGTCTCAGTCGCTATCACTGGTAATAAAAAAATAAAAAAAATTATAAAAGCTTTATTAAGTCATTTGGGATCATGGCACAAGAGAACTGCATTATCAATATTCTGAAACATAATTAGGTGATACAATCTCAAGCGAGCTGTCCGGCGCTCCTCAATAACTAAATAAAACATGTATGATTAATGTTCGTTTAAACAAAGCAACATAATGAATACTTTGCGATGCACTGATTACTAGCTTAAAAGCATAATTATAACGATAGAAATCGTTGACAAATAAGACCGAGTGCCGTCTCTTTTATTATTCGTAATTATCACATTGAAACATCCACAATAAGTTCGTTTTTTTTGCAGTAAATGCTACTTTCACTGATCAAATATTAGCAACGCTTGCTCATTTTGTCAGGCATAAAGATCAACGTGAAACAAAGAAAAATGCCCGAGTTAATACATTTATTTGAACTAAGGGTCCATAGCTAACAAAATATAAGACTCGTTATGCCAATGCACCAAAAGTACATGATGTTGTTCTGTGTGGGCATAATAGTTTCCATTTAAATGCATAAATTTTTTTATTTGAGAACACGTTGTGTGGACACCATTATATCCATTAAGAACGTAAAAGGGTTTATTGGTTTAACAATAATCCTTTAAGTATACTATGTTATAATACAATCTTACCTGACAAAAGAAGCAACATATTTACTTCGGATACAGGATTCTTACATGTTTAATAATTATCTGTTACACAATCGTAAAAACTATTCAAATTCACGATTGCATAAATGACATTATATCATACATTTTATCAACTAAAATGTTAGTTGTTATGCAAACGTATCTTAGTTTCTGATAATAGTCCAATCCAGTGGCACGCGTTCTATAACTGCAAGTAGTGTAACAGTTTCGGTTATTACAATTTGAATACCTGCAGAAACTAAAGATCAGCAAAAAACATGACGCTTCTTATTATAACAAATACTTTTAGTCGACAATACTCTGATATATACGTGCATAACATTGATCAATACAGTTTTTATATACTTATGTGCACACAAAACTGTTACATATTATTTAATAACATATCAATATAACGTAATCCTTAACATGTTTTATTTATAACAAAGGTTCCAAAATATTACAATCATATTTATTCTTTCTATATTTTTTTAACACTGGGGTTTAATATCAGTTATTTACTGGTCCCCTGAACATGCAATCAAGTTGGTTAAAAAAATACACTTAACCAGAAAAAAACTATACATTAGTTTAGAAATGGGTTCTACTGTAACATGTTCTATAATTTGGACCAAATGGCATTTGGGAACCAAATCGAGAATTTGATTATATTTTGAAAAAAATACTGCTGATGCCTTACCTCGATGTAGGTTTGGAGCAAACGAATGGTCACAAATGCGGTTTATCCAAAAAATGTACATTTACAAACCTTTAGTCCAGATTTAATATTACAATTAAATTTTGATATTTATTATGCATATTCTGTAATTTTATCACAACATTTACACGTACAAATTTACACTTCTTGACTGTTAATTGAAAGCATTACTGGGCAATACTATACACAAATACATTTTGCTGCTCCTCTAACCATACAGCCATGAAATATGTTTACTTTTAAGCCCACTGTTTACAGACCATTTCAGTTCACACAGTTCTTTAAATAAATTTACATCATCATCTATTTGTTATCCGTATAAAGTCAATACTTAACACGTAATAGCAAATGAAACCAAGACTGTAAATATTAGATCAATTTATATTGAAGTGCAATCATTTACCCAGTTGTGTACACCTTTGTGTGTACATTCTGTGTGTAAGACGTATTCATAAAAACTGCTGCCAATAAACACGCAAAAAAGTTAAATACTCCAATTAATATGTTAGTATGCGTCCCTTTCTCATTTAAATCAACACGACCCTCGCCTTAAAATAGCGCAAATTCGAACTGACTATCTAGGCCCATTTAGTTCAAAATGAAATATTGTATTTACTCATGTCCAGATAAAAGAGTCAATAAATTACTCCACATTTAATAAAAGAGCCGATTTCTCGTCACCATTATCTGTTCTTAATTTCGGATTCTTAACACAATCAGAGTTTTGATACTGAACGACGCGAATTACCCAAAAACTCATATTTAACTCTATGTTTTTTTAATTTATAAGTTGATTTACATAAAACAAAACGTATGTGTGCAATTGATTGACGTCTGTCAAATTTAGAGCATATAACGAAAATTAACTAAATGTTCCTCCATATGCAGGGGGGGGGGGCATGCGTATTCGGGAGCTGACTTAGTTTAAATGAGATTAGTTGGAATTCACTTCCAAAATGGAGTCTTTTTGATGATTTTTTCGTTAAGGAGTAGCGTGGATTTTCCTTCGGTAAGCCACTTAATAGTTATATTTCGTTAAAATGAATAATCGCTTCCGGCTCTACGGGGTTTGAGCTTCCCTCGGTTTTTTGTTTCAATATCGTAGACGTTGGATTACAAAAGTTATTGTCGAACAGCCGTCCAAAACTTAGTTTCTTACTTACCTGACTTTCGAGTAATCTGATGTACTTATATCAGTTTTTCTTATTAAACAAAGTATTAGTGCATGTGTATTGTACAACAAAATTAACATCACGATTATTTTATTTTCTCGACGCGGTTCTATCTCTAAAAATGTATGTATTGCCGAATTATATTGGTTTAACCCCCTCTCTGGAACTGACTTTCTTTTAAGCACGTTTTAGGACCTGACTTTCAAATTAAAATCAGCTGTTTCGTATGTATAAGGGCATCTGTAATAAAATTACATTTGAAGTCCAATACTATTTATTTATATCATGCTATGTTTTGCAATATAAGGGGTTTGTTAATCAAGTTACTTCCTGTAGAATATAGTAGTGAAATACGAAAAACCTGCAGACTAACTGAAAAAAAGTTCACCTTTTTTCCAGAAAATGTGTTGTGTTGTGGCTGATATACGAGATAAAATAATCTTTATCAGCCCTTTTTGTAATATTTTAATGAATGTAATTTATTTTAAGACTTGTCGACCCCATTCTGATATGAACTTTTGTTTAACTACTATTTTTACCGTCTTTTCAGTTGATGCCAGTCTTAGAGGGCGTTAATAAGTGCATCTATTATTGCATCTTTCGTTGCAGTATATGTAACTAGAAATTTACATATAGAGGAAGACTGAGAGACCATTCCCCATTCGTGGACTATATGAGTTTAAATGTAGAATATGCCTGAAAAAATCCGTCAACAGCAAATAAAGACACATAAAGCAAACCAAAAAATGTACAGCTTATGTTTGTAGTATTTTTATAAAATCTACATAGACAATTCTGACAAATTATTGTTATAAGTGCTACTTAATTACTCTATTCGTTCCATATATGACATGATGCTAGCTTCCTGTTTTTATTTGGTTATATTAAAATAAACAATTATCTGTGTTACATCATTTCATCACACGATGTTTCTGCATAGATTTTTAAGAGTACTCAGCGCTTACATAGGCCTAAATGGTCAAACTAAATTTGGTTTGAACTAATTCGTTATTCATTTGACACATTAACATTACTTAAGATTAGCGGGCAAATTTAGTAACAACGGAAGAGGTGAACCAATACTTTATTTTTCTCAATACAACAGTCTTAAATAATAAGTGTTCACATAAGTATAAAAGAGAAATAAAATACATGTATATATTGATCATGTCTACTGAAATCATATCATTTGCATAGATCTCTCTATCTACACGTTCACTTTCGCGATTTCAATATATTCACCAACTACAAAACCTGTTTAAAAGCATGTCGTCAAAAATGTTCCACATCAAATTTGCATACATGTATCAGTATTGTTGTGTCAAAACGCGTTAAATGTCATTGTTTTCAATTATCAGTTTATATTTAAGTTTATAATTAAAATAATCTTCCACTGATATACATCGTCTCAGCTCGCGTCAGGTATTCCAAATCGGTTCGGGCATTTCGAATCGCCATAACGATATTATTGTTGTCTCATTAAAGGGGCCTTTTCACAGATTTTGGCATGTTTTGAAGTTTGTCATTAAATGCTTTATATTGATAAATGTAAACATTGGATAAAAAAGCTCCAGTAAAAAAACAAGAATAAAATTAAAATAAGAAAAAAGGTAACCCTCAGCAGGGCTCGAACCACTGACCCCTGGAGTCCTGGAGTAAAAAGTCTACCACTTAGACCACTCGGCCATTCTTCCGAATACAATGCCAGATGTATTTTATACTTAATATAAGCAATACTCGTAGTTTCACAAAATATAACGACAACAACAGAACTCTCCAAATTATAAATTCGTTTCGCGTTGCAACGCATTATAATTTTCGGGTTTTTAAATCGTCAAAAAATGCATATAATGGCTATTTTATAGCATGGTAAATGTTCAGTATTACTGTTTCCTCACAAATATCATAACTAAAACGAAAATTTGCGAATCTGAAACAACTTTTTTCAATTTTGTCAATTTACCCAAACGTGCAAAAAGCCCATTTAAGCTTTATCGAAACGGCTTTACCCTTTTTTGCTTTTTCAATACACTTATAGTGCATAGTGTATGTCATTGTTCTGTGTGTTAAACTGGCGTGGTACTTAGACGTAATCTTTTTTGTTTGATGGGTGAGCTTCCATGTACATTTCGCTTTCTAGAGCGGTACACACTTAGTAACGCTTTCTTTTTTACCTTGGCAACCTAAACGTCTATAACTGGCGTTTTGTTACCAGAAAATAGTAAGAATCCGTTCAGTAAGCGCAGTATTGTGTTTTAGGCATATTCAAACATACGTATGTTCATTTGTGTTAAAATAAACATATAAAAACAGTATAAATAATACAATCAAATGCCTTATATAACGCACACTAGATGTTAGAGTTAAGTATGTAAGAAAACATTCAAATCAATGTTTATGTCACTTTTGAGCTAATGACTTACTACTAACAAATGCCTCATATATTACATAATGGGCTCATGCAAAAGAATACACAATCTAAACCTTTGACATCTCATGAGAAAAAGGTTTTACAAAACATTCGCATCAATGCGGAATTCATCCACGACAATTATTTCGTGTAAAAACCTTCTAACACGGGCATGAGCTGTGTTTGACGTTTGAAAGTCGTATCGCAAAATATGCTTCAAAGAAAGTCAGTTCCAAAAAGGGGGATTAAACCATTATAATTCGGCATTAAATGAATTAATAGAGATAAAACGCATCTTAAAAATAAAAGAATCGTGGTTTATGCTATATTTACAATTACGGTAAACAAAACACATTTGTGGACGGTTTTCCTTCAATAACCTTTTTCCGACGTTTTCGATCTTGAAACAAAAAATCGAGGAAAGCACAAACACCGTTGAGCAGAAAGGGTGTATTCATTGAGAATAGATACAGAGTGGCTTACCAAGTGAAAAAACACGCTACTCCTTGGCGAAAATCTAGAAAACGACGACCATTTTATAAGTCAGTTCCAACTTGCCTCACTAAAACCCAGTCAGCTCCCGTCTACGCATGCCCCCCCCCCCCCCCCCCGGCATATGGCTATTATATTTATAACGCGTTGTAAATACAGGAAACGCTTTAAAGGCAACCAATGATTGCACCCATTTAAGTTGGATTAAATTTGAATCTCAAATTAATGTAACCTTTGATTTACCATTTCAGTAAATGCTTTTACAACTTATATACATTTGAAATAAGCAAAACGTAATGCCCAAATAACTATGTTTCAATTTTAGGATGTATGCCATGGCTTAATTCTTATATAAATCTCTTTTACACCTCGAATTTCATAATCGACAGAAAAGTTATTTGACACCTACTACCAGTATATAAATATATTTATAATATATGTACTCAGAAAAGCGTAGACAAAGATATGTCTAAATTTGGCGTGGTCTGCACACTGTAAGTGCTCACCTTGATATCATTTTGTTAAATTGTATCCATGATTGTCAAATTCTGTGACAAAACATATAAATTGTACCGTTCATCGTTGAAGATAAGGATTGGTTATCCGAAACAAAACACGCAGAAAATTAAGATAAACCATATGGTATTTACCATCTCGGTAAGGTTGATAATATCAATCAACATTCAATATTACTTGCGCAATAAACTACACAGAAAAAACTCCTGTTATTTTCTTTCCTGTTTTGTAAGAATCTTCAAACATAAGTATCGCAAGAAAATGTGTTCTCTTAATACCGATTTATCGTAAAAACAGCGTAAATAAGCCATGATATAAAACAGTAACGTCCTTCAAATTACTTAAAGCAACATAAGTGTAACTACAAATAAGCATCCGTACAAGAGAAATTTATTCACTTACGGAATAAAGGCTTCAAAACTATACATCTCTGGGAAACATTGTGTGTTCCATTTTGCATCAAATCCGAATTCATGAAAATATATATTGACACGTTTTCCTCGATCGCATCAATTGCCTTTCAGAACTACAGCAGTGTGTTCATTAGCCAGTCCGCACAGAAGCAACAAATCATGATTGGCGGAATAAAAGAGCAATTAAATCCAATACTTCATTTTGTCTGAACCCGAATAGTCTGAACTCTATGAGGTGAAGCATTAAATGTGTGTGCATTTTTCGCCATGAATACACAAATAATAATGTTACAAGTAATTGTTCCAAGTGCTCGAAGAAACGATGGATAGCAATTTACATTTACTTATTTTCATTGGATGTTCCTTTTTCAGTATGCTAAAACCACCCCACACAGTTGATAAAGCCATATGTGATACTGTTGTATTCAATGAACATTGAGCGTATAAAACTACGTAATGTCAAATATATACTCAAGTGAAAGATAATATATTGCATGTAATAAATGAATGTTCATCGATTCATAACAGTAATGCAACCTGACTGTACTTTAACTTACTGTCGGTGATAACTCTCAAATGAGCCTAAATTATAAATAAAAACAATAATCCCGTTTTTACGGTATCGTGGATTCTCTAAATAAAGCCTTGCACACTTTATTGTTACAGTATTGCCTTGTTAGTATTTTCTAAAATAGTAAGAATATATCGACATAGTTTTTTTTAAAGTGTGGTTTAATATTTGCTATACTTGGTGATATTAAACCACGCTTAAAAAGTACTATGTCGATATATTCCGACTATTAATGCAAAATAACAGCATGACACAGCATCTGAGATGACTGACGTAGATTGTAATAAATGTATTATATTATTTTCCCATCGACTTAAACTATGAAGTGTTAAATATAATTGTTTGTTCGATAGCGTTCTCTTCACTAGCCAACTGCGGGTTTGCTGAAAGATTGTGTGAGATGATGATAGCCACAATATCAAATGGATTTTCTGTCCAGCGAAATACATTACTGTGTGAATATATATGACAACGCCACTTAATTCTACGAATCTGATTTGTTTAAACGTTTATCCCGATCACTTATATGTATTGATCGAAAAACTACAAGTTACAGTTGGGAAATACAACACGTATTAATAACTCAATTATAACCTCATCGCATAGTCGTTTATAAACGTACTGAAAGCCTAGGATAGCTAAACCCAGATTATGAGAGTTGTGCTCAACGCATTGTAAGAAAAGATATATGGCGTCAAACTAAATAATAATTTTAATTTCAACTCCCTATAAATTAAAATCCCAGTATAACATGGATATTGTATCATAACTTGAACGGACACTTCAAGTTTTGCTGCCTGTCCACGTGTCCCCGTGTTGTTTTTTTCACAATGTAGCAAATTGACCATTTAAAAAAAAGTCAACAACTACCTCTAGAGGTTTGAATTCTGGATATTTCAAAACTGTTGCAAGTCTATTATATTTATACTGGATCGCGACAACTATTAAGCCGATAGCTATTCTATTCAATTTTCAAGTACCATACCCTAGGTGGTGCAATACAATTTTAAAGCAGCTTCCAATAATAAAATACTCGTTATTGGTTCCTGGAATACTGCAGGGATTGGCATTGAACAGAACCGTGTCCGAATCAGGAGTTTGTTTCTATCTGTAAAGGCGACCACATTCATTCCTTGTCATCATTTTGTTTCCCAACTTAACATTCTAGTATGCGGTCATAGACACGAGTACAAGCTCAAATGACCGTTTAGTGTAATGGTTTTGTCAGGTGTTAACTATGTTAATTGTATAATTCCTGTATACAGCGCATTTTCATATGGAAACGTATTAAAACAATTCACTGATATTAAACAAGCTAACAATCAGCTGAATATTCGTATCCCCAGTTGTGTGTTCGTTGATATGTTAGCGATTCCTCACGTATGTATGACTTAACACAGTCAGTGTATAGCGATAACTATAACGCATAAACAGTCATTGTTGCCTGTTCCCACACGCTTTTTAAACAATGTAGGTATTTACTCATGTCAAGATAAAATAAGCAATAATTTACATCACATTTAATAAACGAGCTTAATTTCCCTTTATATTCACGCCAAAGGACATTATCTATCCTATGGTGAAGACCATTTTAAGTAATCACCTCAAGCATAAATTTCAATACATGAGAGATTTGTAATGAGGACGATTTCTTGACAGAATTGTTTAACGTTATAATATTCATTGTTTTTTCTTTGCAAATTATTCAATTTTAAGGATGTTTAACGATTCTAAGTTGCACCACCCTCCTCAGAATTTGTTCTCGGATCAATCGGTCCCAAACAAACATATTTTAAGGATGGCCTGACCTTTTAATATGCCAGTCAAGAGTGATTAAAGTACTCTGCGATTGCTAATATCTCCAGACGACACTGAATGTGATATTAAACTATGAGTAATGAATTGTTCCTTATACAAACCCAACTTCACAGTTGTTTTAACAAATAGCAGTAGAATAATATCACGGTGATCCAAATATGAACTTATTACGAAAAGCACGAATCGATAAAACATGTGAATATCAAATTATTTGGTAATATTTAAAACCAGTGCTGAAAAATGTGCTTATCTTTAAAAATTAAGTTTTAAAGGAAGCAATTAGCTATATACATTAGCAATTTTGTCGTTCCGAACTATATTGAGGAATTAAAAATCAAAACAAGTGAACCAAAGACAATAATGCGTTTATCCGACTCTTAGAGAAACTGAGCAGTGTTATAGATTTCGCAAAGTTTTAAACGGAAAACTGCCCCAACACCAAGCAGTAATTTGTTGAACAAACAAAAATATTTTCGTAATGAGCCCAGATAAATACATGTGTTAAATGTTTTGAGCAAGTGGTTTAAATTGTGGATTCTAGACTGTGTACATTGTTTGACTACAGCCTTATAAGGAGACCTGCCCTATCACATGGCGGCCTATTTTAAACCTGTGAGTCCTTGGAGCCGCATGTTTAGTTATGCAAGCTTATGCTTGGCAATGCACCTGAATACCTAAGTGCAAAGTTCTTTACTGCCACATTGTATAATCACACTTTATGGCTACCATACGCATATGGACGTATTTTTTACATTCCATTATAATTGTTTCTGAAGATTAGCTACAGCCTCGACATACACGTAAAATAAATGTCATTTTTTTCTACATATACACAATTTGAAACCTTACAATAAGATATGGGATTGTCTTTATTGAGGGAATAGCTAGACTGAACTAAATCCATTTTGTCTACATATTGAATAGTGTATACTTCTATATTATTTAAAGATGTAATCAGATAGCCGGAAATTACTACTAATTATACATCCAAACAATATATTAGTATCAATCGAACTCAATCTAGTAAACAACATGCAATACTTTCGGCCACATTCATTTTTCTGACCTGGGCAGTCAGCTATGCACTTTTTATCGCCTCAGTCGCTAACACTGGAAATAAAAATGTTATTTACAGCTAAATAATTATCAGATTTTTTAAAGGTTGAAATGTTATTTGGAAGAACGGCAAACATGAACTGCGTAGCGCAATTGTTGTAGCATTATTAGGTTATACAATCTCAAGTTTTCTGGCTGGCGCTGCTCCCTGAGCAAATAAAACATTATGATGCGTGTGCGTTTAAAAAGCTCTATAATAAATACGTTGCGATGCACTGATAATTAGCTTAAAAGCATAATTTTAACGATATAAATCGTTGACAAATAAGACCGTGTGCCGTCTCTTTTAGTATTCGTAATTATAACATTGAAACATCCACAATAAATTCTTTGTGTTGGTTTCAGTCGTTAATGTTACTTTCACCAATCAAATATTTACATTGCTTTCTCATTTATTCAGGCATTGTGATTAATTTGGAACAAAACACTTTGTCAGAGTAAATAAATGTATTAAACAAAGGGTCCAAAGCGAACACAATATGCGACTCGTCATCACAACACAGCAAACTAAAATGTTTTTGTCCAGATTAAAACAAGCACATGAATTTTTAGAAAAATAGTTTCCATTGAAATGCATCCTGTTTGTTTCATTTGAGAACGTAAATGGGTTAATTACTAAAACAATGATCGTTTTAAGCATACTATTGTTTTAAACTATCAATGTTCACAAACGAAGCAACATATTTATCACAGATACTTATATGTTTATCATAATTTTCTGATACACAATCAGTACAACTACTTAATTCAAGCATTCTGTAAAATCACATCAAGATTTTTTTTTCAATCTGAACGTTTGTTCTTGAAGATACAGTTTGTCTATATTTATATGAATATCAACCCGGTAATCGTTACTTTAATAACATATCCGTATGTATAAGTAAAATTTCAGATGTGCCAACGTCATTCGAAACATTTGTATTTATAAAAAACGTTCCAAAATATGCCAGTCATATAAATCCTCTGTAGATTGTTTAATACTGAGTTTTGATATCAGTTGCGAACTGGTCCCGTTAACATGCATTACAGTTGGTTCAGTCAATATACTTTACCAGAGAAAAAATAAACATAAGTTCAGAAATTTGTTGAACTAAGTTATGTTTTATTATTCGGAAGGAATTACAATTTAGATAGAATTCAAGAATTTGATTATAGTATAACAAATAACTGCTAAAGCCTTACCTTGCACACATTCTGCAGCAAATGAATGGTCACAACTTTGACATCAGTTTATCCAAAAACTGTTCATATACAAACCCATCGCATAGGTCTTATATCAAAATACAATTTGAATAATTATTCTGTCTTTTATTTAATTTAACACAACCTTTTACAAATATAAATGAACATTTGTTTGAACATTAAAATCAAAACACATTTTGCTGCTCTACAAACATTACAGCCATGAAACGTTTTTTTCATTACAATCCACTATTGACAGTCCACTACAGTTCACACATTGCTTAAAATCGATTTAAATCATCATTTATTTGTTATCCGCATTACTTTTATACTTCATACGTAATAGTAAATAAAACCACGGCTGTAAATACTAGATAAAACATTGAAGTGCAATCATTTACTCAGCCGTTTACATCTTTGTGTGTGCATTCCTTGTACAAAATGTATGCATGAAAACTGTTGACAATAAATACGCCCAAAGAACAGTTTAATACTCTAATAACCTTTGTCAATGTAACGAAATATAAACTAGTATGCCTACTTCTTCAGATCTTTTCAACCCGACCCGCGCATGACAATAATGCGAATTCGAACTGACCTTATCTCGACACATTTAGTTCAAAATGAAATAAGGTGTTTACTTATGTCAAGATAAAAGAGGCAATAATTTACTTTACATTTAATAAACGAGCCGACTTCATCTTCACCATTTTCCGATCTAATTTTCAGAATTGGAAAAATAAACACATAGGGGATTTTGAAGCTGGTAGATGTTACACGGCAAAGTGTCATTATTTATATTTGTGATTCAAAATTTGATCAGCATTATAAAAACGACGGCATGCAATGCATTGACTTCTACAAAGTTGCATATTATGCGCTTTAACAAGATTCACATGGCTATTTTATTTATAAACCGTTGTAACAAAATGGAACAAACGCAAGGCAATTAAATAACGAACAGAATTCAACTGGATTCAAAATGAATTATAAATTAATATAACAATATTGATCATTTTAATTAGATCCTATAAATTAACGCGACTCTTCTCTGAAACTGACCAAACGATTACTCTTATTATACCCCTTTCAGAAACGCATAGTCAAAGATATGTCTTACTTTGGTGCGGTCTGCAAACTGTCAGATCACA
This sequence comes from Dreissena polymorpha, assembly GCF_020536995.1. Taxonomy (NCBI): domain Eukaryota; kingdom Metazoa; phylum Mollusca; class Bivalvia; order Myida; family Dreissenidae; genus Dreissena; species Dreissena polymorpha. The sequence continues at coordinate 35,311,572 of NC_068356.1, forward strand.
CCTTGATATCATTTTGTTAAACTGTTTCCAAACGTATGATCACCAATGTGCGGGAACAAAAACTGTCACGTGACCACAAATGCGAACGACCACGGCTATTTTATGGACAAAACGTCAATCGAAGGTACGTGTTCTTATATTTTCTCCATTTTAGCAGAATACATGTTACAATGCCTTGGTGCACCGTACACAGTGCGAATTCTACTTTTCATTGATGCATTGCTCATATTTTAGGCATAATGCTTTTTGAGAACATTCAAAGACAAATATCGAATTCGATGATGTAGACGACCACACATCTTGTTTCTGTGTGCGTTTCTCTTTTAAAAGACAATGTTGTCAATGTTAAACTATACGAAACAGACCAAAAGAACAGCTTCGAAATCTAAATGGTTTAAAAAAGGTTATTAACAGTGTAAATAGTATAATTAAAAGGGGAAAAATAAATGTGCGAACGACCACACTTGAAAAACGTTTGCGAACGACCACTCTTGAAATATAAATGTATGCGAACGACCACACTTAATTATTAAATACGCGTTTTGTTTAGTAACTTTGTACACTTTAGTATAATTTAGTATATAGTCATAGAATATCCATGCATATAACAATATATTTTTTATTATAGACCATTTATATGCCGTACGGGACGATCGCATAAATATCATCTGCTGGAAAAGTCCAAGGATTTACCCTCAGAGTGTGACCAGAACTGTGCGGCATGCGTATCTAGATCCAGAGCAGTCGTTACTGATATTACGATCAAGTAAGTTAGTTGGCCTAACTGTAGGCTATGAAAACAAACTTCGCTTTATTTATCCCGCTAGTAAATGTATGCTCAATTCCGATCGTTATGACAAAACAAATATCAAACGGAAACCACGTTGATTGTTTAACTTCGAAATAGGTTAGACATTTTTTAACTTTGAAAATTTTTTTAAGTTACAAATACTTAAATACCAACTATATAAAATTGGTTCAGTATATTTTATCATACTATTTGCGCTAACTGATGTTTACAATAATAAAGCTCAATATGGTATGCAATCTTACAGGGACGATTTCTTTGATCATGAAAAGGGAGTTTAATACTCTAATAACCTTTTTCAATGTAACGAAATATAAACTAGTATGGCTTCTTCTTCAGATCTTTTCAACCCGACCCGCGCATGACAATAATGCAACATTCGAACTGACCTTATCTCATCACATTTAGTTCAAAATTAAATGAGGCATTTACTTATGTCAAGATAAAAGAGGCAATAATTTACTTTACGTTTAATAAACTAGCCGATTTCTCTTCACCATTTTCCGATCTTAATTTCGGAATAGGGAAAAAAGCACATAAGGAATTTTGAAGCTGGTAGATGTTGCACGGCAAAGTATCGCATTTATTTTTTTATAGATATGTTGGATTCAAATTTTGATCAGTTTTATAAAAAACGATTGTATGCAATGTATTGACTCCTGCATATTATGCGTTTTAACAAAATATTCATTCATATGGCTTTTTTATTAATAAGGTATTGTAGCAAAACGAAACATACGAAACGCAACAAAATAACGAACACAATTCAACGGGGATTAAACTGAATCTCAAATTAATATAACCTTATTGATCATTTTAATTACATCCTAAAAAATAACGCGACTCTTCTCTGAAACTTACCAAAAAATTGCTCTATCCCTTTCAGAAAAGTATAAACTAAGATATGTTTAACTTTGGTGCGGTCTGCAAACTGTCAGAGCACACCTTGATATCATTTGGTTAAACTGTATCTTAACGTATGATCACACTCGTATGGCCACTCAAAACGTATGATCACACTCGTATGGCCACTCCAAACGTATGATAACACTCGTATGGCCACTCTGTTACGAAACGTTTACTTTGTACCGTTATTCGTTCAAAAAAACATTGGTTATACGAACCAAAACACACATATAATTAAAAGAAAACGTATGTTCAATATTAACTATTACTTACGCAATTAAATAAACAGTGAAAATCAACTAATGTTATGTTCTTGACGGTTTTCTAAGAATCCTCCAACAGAGCTGTCGCAAGTTTACCTGTTCTTTTGATGCCGATTAATTGAAAGTACATCGTAAATAAGCAATTACATAATACAGTAGCGTTTTTCAAGACTAGAAACATAAGTGAAACTACAAATTAGCATCTCTGGAAAGAAAAGTAGTATATATGTTGTTTTGTTTTTGCTTTTTGCATCAAAACGTATCGAAATCATAGGTAGGAATAAATAAATATTTATATGCACTTAAAGTATGCTTGTTTAGAAGAATAACTTCTTTTTTACTCATATTTGTGTCTGATATATCTTTGCAACATCAAGTTCAATAATAATTATCTTTTGTACAATTTAAATAGCTTACAAATATTGTAATGGACAATGTAAGTTACTTCGTCATACATAGCGAACTGAATATATCAAATATATTGGTTTATTCCTGTATGATTACCAAATATGCCCACATTACATCCGTATTCATCAAACTATACATTGACAAGTTGTCGATCGCGGCAATCGCCTTGCAAAAACTACAGCAGCTTGTTCAATAGCCAGCCCAACAAGATTCCTAGTAACGACTTCTGATGAATGGCGGAATGAAAGAGAAACATAAAAGCCAATACCTCATAGAGCGAAATGTTCTGAATCCGATTTGTTTTAATTATGTGATATCAAGAAATAAACGATGTTTTCTCGTCATAAATACACATAAAATAGTGTTATTTATTTGTTACAAGTGCTCGAAAAAATAATGGCTAGCAATATGAATTGCCTACAAGTGAAAAGTGGTTACGTTATACGTGTGGTAAAACATACCATAAACAATTAACATAGTCATTAATGCCGATGTTTCATTCAATGCACACTGTACGTATATATCAAATGTCTACTATATAAGTTATATGAAAGATGATTAACTGCATTTACTATCTGAGTGTAGATGCTATAAAAACATAAATGCACGCAGACTGTATGTTAACAAATTGTATCGTGATAAACTTAAATGAGCCGAATTGAAAACAAAAAATAAGCTTGTTTTTACGGTATCGTACAATTTTCAATAGCAATGTGTATACATACATACCTTATTTTCACAGTATTGCCTCGTTAATTTATACTGCCTAAACTCTATCTATGCGAAATTTCATTAAGAGCGGAGTAGATCCACAGAGCGCGTCAAGTATTTGGTTTAACATCGTTTATTATTAATTTAATCCACTAAGTCTTTGTGTTGTATCTTCGTTTTAAATTGTTTTAATATATGAGATCCTGAGATATTTCATAATCGTTACGAATGTGTTATCCCCAAAAGTAATTTTATAACGATCGATAATATTAGACTCAAACGCTTCTTCCATATAGTTTAACTTAATAAAAATACATACATTAGATCTAGAGGAAGTGATTGGGGTAATTTTGAATTAATTAACAGGTGGTGTTGTTGACTTCAAAAAATGGAATGAGATCATAATCTTCGTAAAAGGTTTTTTACGGTATCAATCACCGAAAATAATTGGACAAATTAATGGACGATAGGGACATTTGATAATGTTTGTCATTCGTGTGTACTCTTCATGTAAATGAATGTTTTCGCTTAAACAAAATAATATTGATCGTTTCGGAGGTGTTGATTGTGCAATTAATTCATTTTGGACATCTTATATGTGATATCAATTCCGATAAACATTTAATTTTGTCATCGATGTGCACGTATGAAACTCCTATTTGACCAAGTCATTGTCTCTCACTTCATCAAGTCAAGTCAATTTTATTGGCAAATACATTTGTACATAGCCAAACAACATACATAATACATGTAATGACGGTGTGAATAAATGCATATACAACAATTGTGATGAAAAGTATGGTGTATATGATGGACATGAAATAATGATTAATGGTTGAGCGAATGTTGACCAAAAAACAACAACAACAATAAACCATATACATATATACATACATTATACTAATTGTGACTAGATCTTAAATTAAATTCCATTCTAGTAAATTTAGCCAAGTTAATTAATGTTTTTCTATTCGAAGTAGACAGCAGTTGCTTAAATTTTATAATAGAAGACCAGCGTAGATAATTTTAAGGTAACAATAGTTTTCTTAAATCCCTATACAATGGACAAATCAACAAAAAATGGTATTCATTCTCAATTACACCCATATTACATCTTGTACATACTCGTTCATTTCTTGGAATATTTCTATATCTACCTTCTTCAATGAATTGTGAGTGTGCAGAACAGCGAAGTCTAGTCAAACAAATTATATCCCTATCATTTACCACAATATCTAAATAGTTTTCAAAATCAAAATTTGATTTGAATAAACGATACGTATCATCAAGTTTAGGCAAGTTATCAATATCGCTAACCCATGTACAATGTATATAAACTGATATCCTTTATACGCTGACAAATACAATTAACATCACTAGTGGTTATATCAGATTTATAATAAAAAAGGCAATCCTATATCCTGGAGCAATATCTTGAGTTTAATACCCCAGTTAGTAATATGCGAATTAGAATCATCGAAATCTAACAACAATTTAAAAAGTAAAGAATCTGGTTTCTGCTTTATTTTGAACAAAATTTAATGATACGCATCTTTTTTATACACTCTAAAGGAAAACGACCCAGCTCGCCATACACTGCCGCAGACGTAGTTTGTGGTCGAATAGACAATGTCTGTTTAAGGAATTTGAGATGGACTTTCTCTATGTCCGGGCTGGGATGAAATCCCCATAGTACATCATCATAGCAATTTCATGAATGCCGAAGTTTATGTGTGACACAGTCCGTTGAGGTTTGAACAGACAACAATGTGAAATGTGTATGCATTTATTTATTATATTATGAAAAGTAAGACAACAATTCAGATCGTTGTTTAAAATAAATGATGATACGAACGCACAATCCTTTTTACGTGTCTCATTTTTTTTGCATTTTCCAAATGTTACACTTTACACTGTATACATTGTTAAACACAATGTTAAAAAGTCTAATATATCAATCGTAGACCACCTACATGTAATTAATATAATTAACATGTAACAATAACATATTTGCTACCAAATAGTCAACTATCTTGCATTAATATTAATTATAATAAGCTATGTGAGAAAAATAGGGGGGGGGGGTTAAAGAAATGCGTCTTATCGTGTTTTTTATAAATATATTTCGTCGTGTTAAGCTGATGTTTACCTTTTTTTTTATATATATACACAGCATTACCCACGGTTTGTATGAAAGTTAACAAAAACCACCAGGACGCAAATTGTCATTAACTGATTACGTTATTCTCCCATCCATTTTAGTTGTCGAGAACTTAATAGAATTATCTTTATTAATCAACTGCGGTAATTTTGAAAGGTAATTTACATGATAGTCATGATACCAAATGGATTTTTCCATCGAAAACAAATACGATTAGAGTTAATGCACCAACGCCAACTTATTATTTGAATATATTTTGTTTAATCGCTAAACGCGACAGTTATATGTATTAAACAAAACACTACAAGTTAATTTGGGAAATATCGGATGTATAAACAAATCGACGATATATGATACCTTCATAATATAGACGCTGAAAAAAGTACTGACTGCCTAGTAAAGCAAAACCAGAAATTAGGGGGATATGGATTAACATATCGTTAGATAAGATAAAAAGTATAAAAGTACATGATACAATTAATAACAACTCCTTATAAATGAAAGTTCACATATATATTGTATGATAACTTGACAATTCAAGTTTTCCAGCCGTATCAAATGATTGTATAGAGCATTGTTCACAGTTTGACAAAATTATCATTTAACCCATTTATGCATAGCGTCTAGAAAAAGGCCTTGACAAACAGCGTAGACCCAGATGAGACGCCGCATAATGCGGCGTCTCATCAGGGTATGCGCTGTTTGCTTAACGGAATTTCTGTAAGAAATATTCTAAATATAGATATAAATATACTAGACATCCCTAATTTTGGAAATAAATTGATCCAATTTAGAAGGATGGGAGAGTCCACTAGGCGTAAATGGGTTAAAACACTCAATAAGCACCCCGAGAGGAGTGCAATCTGAATATTGCAAAATAGTCACTTATGCTCATCGTGGACTATGGCAACTATTTAGCCGATACGGTTTTGTTTACACGCATCATACCCTAAGTGGTGCAATACAATTCTAAAAGCAGCTTCGAAAATTTAAACACAAGCTATTGGTTCCGGGCAGGCTGCAGGGATTGGCATGACACAGAACCCTCGAAGGAAGATTGTGTTCCTATCTCTATTTTGTATCCCAATTGAAAATCCTGATATGCTGTCATAAACACGAAAATAGCCCAAAAAGACCTTTAGTGTAATGGTTTAGTCAGATGTTAACTTTTTTGATTGTACAGTTCCTTTGTACAACGCATGTACATATGGAGACATATGAAAATAATTGAATCGTATTAATTACGCTTATGACCAGAAGAATATTCTAATTAACATGTGTTGGTTTTATGATCTGTTAGCGAAAAGTCCTTCTCATTTATGTTTGACTAATAATGACCCGTGTATATCGATAAATGAAATGCATATTCAGCTGTTATCTATTCCCATCGGCTTTAAAATGAATTTATGTATTTATTCATGTCAAGATAAAACTAGCAATAATTTACAACACATTTTATGAACGAGCTGAATTTTCCTTCATATATACACAAACGGGCATTATCTCACCTTTGGTGTAGATTGTCAAAAATTAACACCTCGATCATAAATTTGATATAGGAGAGATTTAAAGTCGAACAGTCACTAACGGTCTTAACTTACTCTTAAATATCCATGTTTTACAATTGTAATGTAATATCAAGTATACAAGTCATAACAACTGCTTATAAAAAATAATTGATTCACATAAAATATGTATAGTTGTTGTTGTTGTTTTTTTGTTTTTTTGCAAATCCATATTCTCTTGTTAACATGTTGAGCATTTCTATTGTCCCCCCCCCCCTTCCCCATCCGTATAATTCCTGTAGGTTCGAGACTCATCCGTATCTTTTCTATTGCGAGCAGTGGCTATAACTTCTGCTGCAAACTCAACCACAACTAAGTGAACTATGATTAAGTTATCACATACCGACTGATTTTTAACATTCGAGACAATACAAATATAATACAGTGTATATTATTTTGATTGTTAACACGGGAATGATTTTCGTGTAAACTTTACACACAATTCGTAATGCAGACCTAAATATTATTCGGACGGGTTATCTAACAATAATTTAATGGATGGCATGACCTTTTAAAATTCCGGTCATGAGTGATCTTATTACTCCACGGTTGATTATATCTCCAAACCAATTCGTTATTCACTTGTTATTGAATTGAACCTGATACAAAACTAACTAACATCACAGTTGTTAAGAGGAATATCAGTGACATCATATCAGCGACATCCGAACATGAACTGGTTACAAAACATGAATAGAATAAAGGCCACGAGAAAATCACATAATTCAGTAATGTTTGAAATCAATAATGAAACGAGTACTTATCTTTCAAAATACCGATCAAGTTTGACAACTGTGAGAAATATAATGTAATTTTTAGTTAACCCATTTATGCCTAGCGTCTAGAAAAATGGCCTTGTGAAACACCGTAGACCCAGATGAGACGCCGCATGATGCGGCGTCTCATCTGGGTCTGCGCTGTTTGCTTAAAGGAATTTCTGTAAGAAATATTTTAAATATAAAAATAAATATACTAGACATCCCTTATTTTGGAAATAAATTGATCCAATTTAGAAGGATGGGAGAGTCCACTATGCCTACATGGGTTATTGTGTTTTATAGATGTACATTTTATGTCACGTACTTTTGGCATTCCTATTGATACAAATTGATACAAATCTCGACAAAACAATAGATACATGTACAATGCAATGTCGATATCATAAATGAACTAATATATCTAACTTTATAAACAGTTAATTCATTTCAATTAAATTCAATTCATTTTAATTCTTGCTCGCGAATAAAGGTCTGTCGCCTACGACATTGTCAGATACAAACTATAGCAGCGGTTGATCTTCGTGATGCATATCACACATGCATGTGTTAACAGTCTCTAATAGAATGGATAAAACAATCATTGAGCCTAGCTTCAAAAATCAAATATTTATACTTAGAATACCAATAATTCCTAAAATACGTGCGAACCTAGATAATTATCAGACAATAAAAACGAAATGCACCTGTGTCTAGGAGTATTTCGTTTAAGCGTTTAGAAATAAAGGTAATGTATTTCATAAAAAAGCGACCATGTAGAACGAATGATAACTGCTCATAAAAAGAATCACTTTACTAGTTATATCACTCAAAAAGATGTATTGTACATGTGTGTATTTTTAAATGTATGTACATCATTTGTTTACATTTAGTTAAATGTAAACAAGCAGAATACATACAAATCCATATGTATGGACCACATATGTTTAAGAATATTTTGTTTTATCTTTTAGTAATAAAAACGTGTTGTTTTTTCATATTAGCCACACTGTAGCACGAGTGATAAAGGGATAAGATAAAAAAATGACTATTTACATACAATTTGTATAAATTAAAAAAAATATAGCAATAATGTGTATTTTTAAATGAATGTACTTTTTTTCAATATGTAAAAGTAAAACAAATTGTGTGAAAATCTATGTTAAAATGTTACTATGTTACTATTTAACAACGATGACATACACTGATCTGGGTGTCATTGCATTTAATTCTCTAATGACAGAAACAGTACAATACATATCGGACAAATCAGATTTATTTTCTTAGCTCTTACATATCAAATATATATTTCGTTGCCGATCATATCGATTGACTTTAATATACATTGCATTTAAAACCTTGCCGTCGGTCTTGTTAGGTCAGACATTGGGCAGTGAATGGAAAAAGCAAAGCAAATGGTAGTATTTCAGAAACATCTTAAGTCATTTATTAAATTATTTCACTTACGTTTAAAATTACCATGTTTTGTATTTCTTATCTAAATAAGGAAACACATGTTTTTTTTGGTATTCATAAAAGAACATTGGCATAATGATGCTATTTAAATGTATATCTTTATGCAAATCTATTGCAATTTGAAATGAAACACTTAAGAAAATTTCTCAATGTAAGGCTAAGAATAAAATTTAACTTGAGATGCTTTTGGAATACGACCCCAGGTCTCGGTGAGTAGAAATTTTCTTCTGTTTACTTTTACCTCGTCAGGTTTTAATCCCGATGAATGCATCCACATGTCCTGCTACAGAGTGCCACACAATTAGGCGACTATGAAAGCTATGTTCACAAAATGTTGGTCATTGTTACTTATGATTTCTTAACGAGCCAATACAACCAACGAACTGTATCGAACGTCAGCTGAGCCAGAAGTGTTATTTGTATCATGACAAGGGTAGGTTTTAAAAATATCTTTTTTATACAAAACAAGATGTGATGTGAAACACTAGGTCCGCCCATATAATTGACCTTTGACCTTGAAGGATGACCTTGATCTTTCACCACTCAAAATGTACAGCTCAATGAGAAGCACATGCATACCAAACATGGAGTTGCTATCTTTAATGTTGCAAAAGTTATGACATATGTTAAAGTTTGACGATTTTGACCCATATATTTGACCTTTGACCTTGAAGGACGATCTTGACCTTTCACCACTCAAAATGTGCAGCTCCACGAGATACACAAGCATGTTAAATATGAAGTTGATATCTTCAATATTGTAAAAGTTATGGCAAAAGTTAAAGTTTGACGATTTTGACCCATATTTGACCTTTGACCTTGAAGGATCACCTTGACCTTTCACCACTCACTATGTGCAGCTCCATGAGATACACATGCATTCCAAATATGAAGTTGCTATCTTCAATATTGCAAAAGTTATCGCAAATGTTTCAGTTTGACGCAAACAAACAAACCAACAAACAAACCAACAGACAGGGCAAAAACTATATGTCTCCCCAGTTCGCGTATGATTATTTTTTTATTTTGCATTGATCAATCTATTTGTGAACGGGATATGTTTAAGTTATTTAAATTGTAATATAGTTGTGACAAAAATATATATTATAGATAAATTATACAAACGTCGGCTCTATCAATAATAAATAACATTGCATTTCCACTAAGACATACTTCATTTACAGTAAAAGTCCCTTGATAAATATCTTAATGTACAAACGTAACAATCTAAATTCCCGTGTTCGGCATCACCCGGTATGATTTAAAGGACTTTCTCAAATATTTAATCCAATGTGCAAATATTTCATCAAAGAATGCATCGAAAATTCATTTTCAAGTCCGCACAGGCTAATCAGGGAGGACACTTTACGCATGAACTTCATTTTTGCCAAGAAGAGACTTTCTTGAAACGAAAAATATGCACACGTTAATCTGGGACGACACTTTACGCACATGCATTGAACCCCTTTTTTCAAAGACTATAGCCCAAATGTGTACAAGATGTTGATGTTATCCCTGACATATTCAATATTGACATGTTTGTTGCGCTGTATTACTAATATTTGGATTTCTCATGGCGAACAAATGTATTCTACAGGCAAATCTGGAACGACACTTTACGCACATGCATTAAACCCCCTTTTAACAGAGCACGGTCAATTTATTTATAATAATATACCATACATATCAGTATTCATACAGATACCGTATTCTTGCTACGCAGATACATAAAGCGAATTATGAATACCTATTCGTCGTATTATGAGACACTATAGACATTATATACTAGAGAAATTGTTTAGAGACACAATCATAAAAAGACGCCATAAAACGCACTCACAATTAAAAAATAAACTCACGTGCACGGCATACAAGTTTATACATATATGTTCGTCATTAAACACCATAAACGAGAGGTGCGCGACTCGAGCTCAACATGCATTTGTTTGTTTTAATCGACGAGCGCCCAATGAATAGGAACCTAGTGATTGCTAAGTTTAGATCACAATTGAGTATTTGCAATAAATAAAGCATTCTGTTTATGAAAAACAAAGAGTAACAGTGTTAATGTTATCTTTCTTTGAAGTGATTGGTATTTTGTCGAAAATTTATTCGTAACGCTCTGTGTAAATTATTATTTAAATTCTAATCCATATTGACTTTTAACATTGTTTGTGGGCATTAAACCACAATTATAAGTTTGAATTGCATAAAATTATAAAATAGGCGTTATTTTATTATGCAATGACTTTTCACGCTACATAATTGCAAAAATGAATCTAGGTCCAAAGTCGTCTTTGTCAGCTACACCGAGTAAAGAGCCCCTTAATCAATATATCACTGCTCATATGCATCTGAGAATCTGGTATATCTTGAAAGCTTGTCTAAAATATGGAATCCAATTTGCAAATATTTCATGATAGTTTGAATTTACAATTTCTCCGCGATCGTGTTAATTACCTTCCGAAGACAGCGTCAGCGTTTTCATTAGAAAACCCGACAAAACAAATAGTGACAACTTCTCGTGAATGGCAGAATAGAAGAGAGAAATCAAATCAAATAGGAGGAAATTTTCGGAATCCAGCACTGAAAAAGCCATTACTTGAGAATTCAGGCTCTTCTGAGTTGTTTTGTGCGCTTGTTACTCGTGGATACTAAACCTCATGTTATAATGTGTTCCTAGTGCTTGATACATCGTGTGCCTATATGTTTTGTGAAAAAGACAGTTTCTGTAGTTAAAATTAGACTAACAACATTGCCGTATATAATAGCAAAGTACAGATGTAACACTAGCCTTAAATTTAGCGATACAAATTATTTCGCTTTAAAAGCCATTAACGTACATGTCACAAAAGTATATACTACTGCTTAGGTTTGGAATACATCTTAAACGACGCGTCTGTTCTTTTCACTGGATATCATATAAATTGTCTGAATGTGAATGTACTTTATATTTTTATATTTTGCAAACCTTTATAGGTCGGCATTCCGGACAGAAAGTTCTCTTTTGTGATGAGCCTACGCCGCCAACTAAAAATTTGAAGAAAAACGATTATATGAGTGTTGAAATAAATGTTTCATGTCATTTTAACAAATGGGTAACCATATTCAACCCTTATTTTTTAACACAAATATATGAAGAAAACTATAATATCTGTATTTGCCGTCCTCAAGACAATTTTCCGTCGATTTCAGTTATTAAACAAGGAGAATGATGATAATCATTGTGCGTGATATCCAAAATCCTTTTCAAATGATCAAAATGTGTTGTTCATTCATTCCCAAATAAAATGTGTTGAATACAAAGCTTTTGTCGAAATATACATATGTTGTAGTTAAAAAAGCCTGTGGAATTGATGTCTGAGAATTTACTTTTCATTCATCGTAATTATAGCAACCGTTAAATCTAAATAGACAACCTACTTGTAAAACAAAACAAATCTGTAATTATTGAAGAAAAGCTGAAAAACAGATTTTCTAAGTAAAAATAAAGTTTATGACATGATTTATGTATGTATTTATTAATGTCTTTTATGAATCATTAATTTGATACTTACCACATATAAATAAAGAATACTTTTTTTAAAGAAAATTTGTTGGGTTCGGTGGATTATCGATTTTAATTCACGAGTGATCATAGAAAATAATATTTTCACGAGTGGCGCAGCTGAACCCAACAAATTTTCTTTTTATTTTATGCTTTTTTCACAGTTCATACACATTGAGTTTAATTAAAGAATTTCGCTGGGAAAATGACGTCATTTCGTCAAAAAAATGACGTCATTTAACATAACCAGTGAAAATTATCGATAATTTTCACTGATAATTTTCATTGTTTGAAACAACAACAACAACAACAACAACAACATTTATGTCAGCAAATTAAGCTTATACAAGCTCTTAGCCTACACATATACATTTTATATATACAAGTAATACAAGTCATGGCAGATGTGGATTAAGTGTTAAATTGAACACATGGTGTTAGTGCAAAAAATATATAATATATTCGTTTGAAAAAAAAATATATTCAACATTGACAACAATGTAATGTTAAGAAGTACAGTATTCATTCACTGAAAATTAAGTTAGTATCCAGCAACAAGTTATAGGAATAATTAAAAATCAAATTATTTCAATACGAGGATTATGGTTATAGTTATTCATAAAAAATAACAATTTCTGAAAGTTTATTTAATATCATAAATTATTAATAGCTTAGCCATTAAAAAAAATAAATTCAAAATGAAACAAAAAGTTGAGCGGAAACAAATAAGCATTGTTTATAATGCTATTCAAATTTATAAGGAATGAGAAATTGAATTTGAGTTAAGGTATGTTGTGCGTGAAAGAAAAGATGGAATAATGTTAAAGGGTTGTAACGTTCTAAAATACTAATTACGTATCTAGTAGGCGTCGTAAACATGAAGCTTCGTATATAAACTTTGCTAGATTAATAAGCATAGTTTTATTTTCACTGGACATCAGACTTTGAAACTTTGAAATTGTAGGCCATCTGCAGTACTGTGACTTTAAAAGTTTTCTTCTTAGGTGCGTATATATGGGGCAAACTAGTAAGAAATGGTACTCAGTTTCTACAGTATTCATATTACATAATTTGCACTTACGGTTTTCTTTTTCAATATTTTTGTATCGCCCCCTTTCTATTTCTAGGTTATGCGATGATAAACGGAATCTGCTTAGGGCAATTTTATATTTTGGTTCATTAATTTTGTCTAGATAACTTTCTAACGATAAACTATGTTTGAATAAACAGTACGTAGAGAGACGGGTAGAGCTGTTAATATCGGCGTGCCATGTTTGAGTATGTGTCTAATAATCGTTGTTTGCACTGTATAAATTTAGATTCGGTTATGTTTTGGTTTATCCATAATTCGGAAATGCCGATGCTGTCGAGAATGGATTTAACATGGTATGCCCAGTTTTGATTGTTGTATGTATGTCCATTGTTCGTATCTTGTTTTAGCATATTGTATGTAATTTTGATCAAGCTACTCTCATTTGATAATAGTAGTTTAAACCAGTATTTAATAATGTTTATTTTTCGTATTTTATTAAAGGGTATTCTTCTTATTCTCCATACAACGCGCTAAGGTTGGTTGATTTATTTACACACAGTAATTTCCTTAAAAATTTCGTGTGTACGGCTTCAATATCTTTCGCCTGTGTAGTACCCCATATTTCAGACGAGTAATTCAAAATTGATGCTACTAAGATATCAAAGAGTTTGAGTTTGCTTTTTGTGCTAAATTCATACATGTTGACCACTGAGACAAGTCGGTGCATTGATTTTGACGCATGGTCTGCTATGCATTTTTGCGTTTTGTTTAAGTTTCCGTTTTTAAATAAGTATACCCCCCCATATATTTAAAGGAAGTAACGACTTCTAGTTTTCACCATACAGAAAGATATCGATGTTTGTGTAATGTGTTCCTTTTTCGAAGATAAGCACTTTTGTTTTAGCTGTATTTATTTTTAATTTCGATGCACTACAGTATGCTTCTATGTCTGTTAGCATGTGTTGTAGTGAGTTTGGTGACGTTGCGAATAAAATTTGGTCATCAGCATATAAAATAAGAAATAATTTCAACTCGTCTATAGTGAATAAAACATCTAAATCTGTATTTATGTTCTCCAACATGTCATTAACGAACATCATGAAAAGCAGTGATGAACTGGAATCACCTTCTTTTACTCCTTGGTGTATCGAGAATGGGTCGGAAAAGTTATGATTGAATTTAATTACTGATTTTACGATACTATACATCGCTTTTAGAGCGTTTATCATTTTTGAACTCATATTTTCCGATATCAATTTTTGCCAAAGTAGTGTGTGATTGATTTTATCATAGCACTGTTGATAGTCGATAAAAATGGTGTGAAAGTTTTAATTCACTGATATTTCTCTATAAACCACCGGAAAGCATACAATAAATCAGGTTAATATATGTAACATGAATAAATAAGATTTACATGGTGTAGATACGCCAATTCAACTGTTGGTTACGTCATGCTAGTAGCTTTCTATATTAATTGATAAATATATAGTTCATTGTATTGCTACTTACCGTCTTTTAATTTTGTTCAAAGTCCACAATTGAATTGTATTTACGTAATTTGCTGATAGATATTAACGCTCACTTAAACTTTTACACAATGACGTAACAATCATAATCCATGAAATCATTTCATAATTTGAAACCAAAAAGACAACAGCACTATGTTAACAGCTATTGCGTTTACCGTTTACGTTGCTTCTGTCATTCTCTCACAGCAACAACGCGAGACCACTGATCAGAAACTCTCGTTTTCCGTACTCAAATCGTGCGAGGGAATGGTAATCTGACAGAGTAACGACGGCAAACCCATTTACCTTCAAGATTAACTAC
The DNA here is from genome assembly GCF_020536995.1 of Dreissena polymorpha. NCBI lineage: Eukaryota > Metazoa > Mollusca > Bivalvia > Myida > Dreissenidae > Dreissena > Dreissena polymorpha. The sequence continues at coordinate 35,327,035 of NC_068356.1, forward strand.
ACCGTAATTGATTTCGTTAAACGTGAGTTTGATGGCCATGCTGAATTGGTAATTAATTTTTATTTGTTCGGTTTTTGCTATGAATTAAGTGTTTCAATTCATATTCAACGGTCTATGTATATATAAACAGGAAAGGGCGGGAAACTGTAAGCCCCCCATCTCCCTCCCTTCCACGAAATCATAGTAAAATAAGCACACCATTGCATAATGCAATCAATGACTTTTTAATTATGGGCTTAAAACACTGAACAACCACAAAATCGATGCAAAATATTTCTTTTTCTCATTTATATTATCCAAATCTACTACGCTTGGGATATGAGTCGGCTTAACACATTTATACAAGAATTTTAATTCAGCAATACTTTTCATCACATTAATTTGCAAATATAATAATACTGTATACCAAATAGTATTTACACTTAGGGATTTGCATTTGTGTATGTACTGCATGATATAAACAGTGCCGTAGGAGTTGGGTATGTTCCAACGCGATTCTAAAATGCGATTAAATTGATCCGGGTTAATAAAATATTCCAAGAGTACATCACGTTTGCATTCCAAGTATGTTGATATTTGAAATAGCATCAGTATTTCAGAGGTTTATAACCAGATGTTTTGTATAACATTTATTAATAAACAATCGGTGTGTACAAGTGGATTCGTTTGGAAATATAAAAAAAAAACTCTGTCATTTGAGATAAAAATGCAGGGTAGTAGATCTCGCCTGTGTGATTACAAGAAAAACTTCGACATATTAAATAATATTATGCTTTTGCCATACGCTTTGGATAAAAGTAGAACCTTATACGGGTATTCTAGAAAGTATAACTGTGTATCATATCATTAAAACTAAAAAATAAACAGTATACAAACAGTTCAATATTAAGTACATGCTTTATAACGTCGCTTTAAAATAAATGTTACTATATGATTTCGCCACAACATACGAGGTTTATATGGCATTATGATATACTTGATACTATGATACGGAGTTTGGTCAGTTTGCCACTAACTTTGACTATATTATGCAAACGAAACACTGCAACATTTCTCAGTTATTCTTGAATATGTACGAAACACATCAAAGGCATTTTGAGCAATACTCTGGCCACACTGGAGACTGATCTCGGGACATAAACGTACAATATTTCCGGACACAAAAATGTAAATGCAATTCGAAAACTTCCGAACACATAACATATGCGAAAATTATTACGGTTTTATATTGTTGCGTTTTATATGCCAAAATAGCATAATAAAAAATAATAATATAAACTTTAACATATACTTACTAGTATTTAGTTGTTAATCCAACAAATAAGCAAATAATAATATGATCTCATATATGATATCATGCATTTAGCATCGAATGTGTGTAATAATTGCCATAAACTGAACTCAGTTATCCCTGCAATATTATCTTAATAACATAATCTAATGTAGTTTAAGTGTGGTTCCCTGATATGTATAACCCAAACAATCAATGACCACAGAGGACGTGTGTGGTATTTACAACAGACTCAATAGTCCCATGTTAACATGTGTGATCATATCCCTTACGTAATTTAAATCCATAGTTTTTACCAAGCGGAAAAAAATGAGTGACTGGACAAGTTCAAAAACAAGACTGCTAAACTTGTCTTAGCCATCATTTTTCTTTTTTACGATCATCTACACATTAAGGTCATTGAGCTGTAAAAGTTTTAGCGAGACCCATGTCATACTTAGAGAGGATTTCACAACACAAAACTTCGGGACGTTGGCCGGTCGTACAATGTACAATGTCAATTATTATTTGAGTCGTGTTCTGAGAAAACTGGGCATAATGCATGTGCGTAAAGTGTCATCCCAGATTAGCCTGTGCTATCCGAACAGGCCTATCAGGGACGATACTTTTCGTTTTTATGAAATTTTTCGTTTAAATAAAGTCTCTTCTTTTTTTTATTCAATATCATACATACAATGTAAACATGTATATGATCATACAACATAGTGATTGTACAAAGCAATAAAGTTCAGACATGTTATACAAGATATGCTAATAAATAAAGTATCTTCTTAGCAAAAATCAAATTTATGCGGAAAGTGTCGTCTCTGATAAGCCTGTGCGGACTGCACAGGCTAATCTGGGACGACACTTTACGCACATGCAGTATGCCCAGTTTTCTCAATACGACTCATTACTTAAAATAGCAAACAGCTTCGCTTCTGCGTCCCATGATGTGATTATTTTCAGTACACGTTGGTCAGTATGCTCACTTATCATTTGCGACTGCATTTCAGTCTAGTACACAGTGTACTAGGCACACGGAGAGACAAGGTTCGTCTGGCATTGTTCAATGTCCCAGTTACTGTACACCGTGTCTGTTAGATAATACGTTATTCGGCTCTAAACAGACTTCTTATCATAACAACATAATAATGAAACCGATACTTAATATGAAAAAATGTAACATACCGATACTTTATATGAAAAAAGTAACATAGACGATGACAGTAAATAGGTTCAAGTAAGCAGGAGACAGAAAGATGAGGCTGTAAATGCTTATCAAAATATTGACGCACGATCATGTCCATATTCTGAGTAAAACGCTCAGGACCCGTTAAAAGTCATCCCATTCGTCTTTTCGTGTTTGTGAGGTAAAGAGAAAGAACCACCGAATTTGGTCATGACATTAATTATGCGATGACGATACGATTCGATTCCTCTACCTTTAGTGTGTCAAAACATAATAAATGTAACGCTGATTATCTTAATTTTTGTGAATAGGTCATATAAATAAATACATTTATTTCATTTGAGTGATTTTGTAGCATATCAATAAACAGGCGTTTCACTTGACGAAAACTTGACGAAAATGCCGCGAATAGATCCTAGCACAACATGCATGTAAAGCTTCTGTGTGAGAAGAAAAAAAGAAGAAGAAAACATATTGCATTACGTATCAGTATAGAAAGCACTCAAAAAGCAAAATAGAATCTCCAAACTGTTAGAGAACAAATTGTGATTGAATTTGGACGCAGTATGTGCAATTATTGATAGCAGTTTGTGACTGAATAAGTCCGCCGTAACATGCATTTCACGATATATCTAGTTCTTATCAGAAACTATGGTAGACAAATAAACAATAAGGCCATGATGACCTTAAAGCGCTCACGTGAGTTCAAGGAACCTATTATTGAAGACTTGACATTGTTATCTAGTTGTGTACAACACTTGACAGATTCAAACATGACCTTCCTATTGTAAAGCTAATAATTCTGGCCACGTTTCAACAATACTGAGTCATACATTTGGCCCTATAGTGGTAACCTTTTTTTAAAGATTTGACTTGGCGACTTAGTTTCAGACGCAACTGACCCAGATTCAAACTTGTCCTCGACTTTGTCAAGATGACCAAGTTTCATCAAGCTTGAATCATAAATGTTGGCCCTAGAGTGGTAAGATTTATTTTAAAGATTTGGTGACCTTGTTTATAGACACAAGTGATCTCGATTGGTCTAGATATTGTCACTATTAACCCTCCGACCAGGTTCTATTTTAGATTGAGTCATTTATGTGGCATCTAAAGTGGAAACAAATATTTAACCTGTTGACCTAGTTTTTACACTCTTGATCAAGAATCGAACTAGGCATATATATTTCAAGAGAAACAGTCTTACTAGGCCTATATCTTGTCAATATGCACATTTTTACTAAGTTTAATCAAGATTGAGTTATAAATTTTGTCCTATCAAGGAAATGAGGTTTGTATACGGTTTGCCTTTGTGATCTAGTGGTGTGACGCATGTAACACATATTCAAACTCATCATAGATTTAGTCGAAATAAACATTATAACGGTATTTGTATCAAGATTGAGTCAACAATTTAGCCTCTAGATTGGTAACTAGGTTTTCCACTGTTTAAGCTGTTGATCTAGTTTTAGGCCGTTACCGTGATTCGAACTGGGCAAAGATATTGTCTTAAAATCAGAATGACCAAGCTTCGACAAGATAACAAAGAGAGTGGTAACAAACTTTTCAAATATTTGACTTGGTGACCTGGTGTCTGCATACAGGATAGCCAGGTTCCCTATATATATCGTCCGGATAAATATTCTGACAAAGTTTCGTCAAGATTAGATGAAAATAAGGTATCAAGATTGGCAACGAGCTACGAATAGACGGTGCACACCGCACAAGACACACCGGACACCGAACATGACACACCGGACACTGCACAAGACACACCGGGCACCGCACAAGACACACCGGACACCGCACATGACACACCGGACACCGCACAAGACACACCGGACACCGCACATGACACGCCGGACACCGCACATGACACGCCGAACACCGCACAAGACACACCGGACACCGCAAGAGACACACCGGACACCGCACATGACACACCGGACACCTTACATCGGACACCGGACACCGCACAAGACACACCGGACACCGCACATGACACACCGGACACCGCACATGACACACCGGACACCGCATATGACACACCGGACACCGCACATGACACACCTCACACCGCACATGACACACCGGACACCGCACATGACACACCGGACACCGCACAATACACAGCGGACACCGCAAGAGACACACCGGACACCTCACACACACCGGACACCGCACATGACACACCGCACACCGCACATGACCTATCGGACACCGGACACCGCACAAGACACACCAGACACCGCACATGACACACCGGACACCGCACATGACACACCAGACACCGCACATGACACACCGGACACCGCACATGACACACCGGACACCGCACAAGACACACCGGACACCGCACATGACACACCGGACACCGCACATGACCTATCGGACACCGCACATGACACACCGCACACCGCACAAGACACACCGGACATGACACACCGGACACCGCACATGACACACCGGACATTACACACCGGACACCGCACATGACACACTGGACACCGCACATGACACACCGGACACCGGACATGACACACCGGACACCGCACAAAACACACCGGACACCGCACATGACACACCGCACACCGCACATGACACACCGGACACCGCACAAGACACACCAGTCACCGCACTTGACACACCGCACACTGCACATGACCTATCGGACGCCGGACACCGCACAAGACACACCGGACACCGTACAAGACACACCGGACGCCGCATATGACACACCGGACACCGCACATGACCTGTTTGTCTTGTTTTTACAGTTGCTCAGTTTATCACTTCGTGCTACGGAACCGTTTTGGAAAGCTATATTTTAATAAAAATTTACAGATGCGCTTTTAATTCAATTAATACCCGACATAAAATAAATAGCCGGTTTACGCTTCGATAAGAGTTCCGTTTTACATATGTACATTTGGAAGGAATATTGTCCCTATTTGTGTTTTCTTTTCATAAAACCTAAAATCGTAAACATGCTAAAATCACATTTCATACGTTACCGTAAACATTATAGAATCACGTAACATATGTCATATCGGAAAATGTACAAAAACGCAATATTCATAACGTTGGCATTTGAAATATAACTACGTTATGCTTTATCGCAAAATATGTATGCACAAAAGGTTAAATAACAAAGACGACGTACGCACATACACTTTACATTTATAGAATGAGCAGAAACTCGTATAGTTTGTACATTAACTGTACACGTATGCGTTCCTTTAACAGCGTAGTTGCTGAGAGACAGAGACCCTTGCTCAGTACTTTGACAAAGAAATGCCTTTCCAGGAATTGTTACGTTATTCGTCAAGTGTGAATATGCAAATACTGCTCTGAAAATATTGGTACTTAATATGGCACATGTGTACATTTTCCAAGACAGCTAACAAAATATTCCGAGAAAAATATCAATCTCTTAAAAAACGCTTCGTTGCATGACTCATTAAAGGACTTTATAGTTCGTAATCATCTCGTGTGCATTGTATATTTCAAACGCGTGACAACCATTCACATACGATACTTTTATAATTAAATGACCATTGATATGCGATAGATTTAAATCCTCGATCGCAGTAAATGCCTTCCGAATGCTACAGCAGACATGTTTCATAGAAGCAACTTCTTGTGCAGGCATAATTAAACAAGACATATTAAATCAGATACCTAATAGGACTTATTTTCAGATTTTTTGAGTGTGATAAATTAACGCGGATAAATCAAACGCGTTAACGAAAGGGATACGGGAAACATATCATGTTATCATGAATCCTTATCTCTCGACCACACGTATTCGAGCAAACCGTAATGTGTTGATAGAAACAGAATTGCAGTGTATACTTAGAAGTGCGTCCCTATGGTTAACAATAACAACCCAGTAGTATCGCAATCTTTGCCTAAAATTTTAGGAATACACCCATTGTTTGTCTTGCCATAAGCACCATAAACCTTTGATATCATGCTTGTTTCAAATACTCCTAAAGAATACTGTAAGTATAGTTTGCTATCGGTTAAGAGCGATACATTCCATGCTGACATTCTGTGCTAATGTACACAATTTTAACGAATACTATATATTTCATTTTCTGATCGTGATTTTGCTATCGGTTGAAATCTATAAACCCCATTGCAAGTATCAATGATTTAATGCAGTTGGTTCACACTAGGTTAAAGGTTGTGGTTAAAAGCAGTGACTTTCAGACAGACGCTTCGCCATATGATACGAAAATATTATTTACGAATAATCTTCGGACAAGCAATTCTTGTTGACCCCTGAATAAATTGTTGTATGCACCACCTAAGGGAAAAATCACATTCGCTGGCTCTCTTTATGAATAGTACTCACGTAAACAGCCAGTCGATCTCTTGTATCATACAAGGAAAATTATATTACTCTTTTTGAATTATTCCATCTGAATGAACAACCAAAAACAGAATCAATTGATCGCTTTTTCGCGTGTTGCTCATTATTAACTGGTCCAGAATAACATCGGAATAAAACACAGATGTATCGAAATGTCTAACGAAAAAAAGAATTCAGTCATCGTAAAAAGCAGGTCGCATGTGCTTGCTGAGAATTGTAGTGAATGTTCATGCTGATTATACCCATTGTAAAATCAATTGAGAGCCCGGGTTACTTTTGTTATCGATGCATACATATGAAAAACTATTTAGCCACGCGACGACCTCTCAATTAATCATAGTATTTGCATATATGCCAACGTGTTCTGCGATGTAGACAGTTTAGTTTCAAATGAGGAATATTCTCCATACGTATTTTATTAATCAGAGTTAATTAGTACAACTTTGTCCAGTGTTTCCATGTGGTCGTTCACATTCTGAGTAGTACATACTAATGAATTGATCATGAATTTACAAGTTATATACAATTTCCTGGCTTTGTTTTTATTGTTTATACATCATTAAAAATAATCATAAATATGTAATCACCAGGTATTTCTGTAAAACCTGGTATTTTTATTTTTTTTAAACATCCATATAACATCAACTGCTTAACTCATGATGAATGTACTCCATCAAATCGACCTTAATACATTGCTAGTGAAGAATGTATATATGATTAATAACAAAGAAGATGTTATAATAATAAATCTTACCTTGATTCGTTTTGTGTTTTTTTATTTCAAATTTTAATAAACTAAGTTCATGATATGTGTCGTTTAAGTGATTGCTCACTAATTACACACGAATTTCACAATATAATGAGAACATTTCACACACAAAAAATCCACAAACTTGCAAATCATGCAACCATTACCGGAATGTAAAGGATCTCTGGCAATAGCATATTCCCTGTAACTGTAATTCGCCCTAAGCAACGTTGTAAAAGGCGCGAAACTGTTGCCGTCTTTTTGTTAGCGATGGAAAGTTGTCTGCAGCAAGAGAGCGACGGAAAATCATAATGTTCATGATTTAAAACAGTGTAATTGATTATATACCAGACACATTTGATAGCACTGCTGTATCGCAAATTAAACGCTCAACTTACGAATGATGGTAAACATAAGTGATTCTATTCTTGTCCCATTTGAAATTATATGATGGTTAGCAAGGTTTCAGTTACACAATAGAGATATAAACCGGTGTTCACAGCTTCCTCTTATTTCGATAGGTCACGAAATAACCGATATGGTTATCGCATATTGTATGATACAAAGACTCCCACCTAGAATGGGTAGCCATCGATAATGCAAAGCGATTATGCGGAAATCTAGTTATGGGTTCTATATGTATTTTTCCATTGAATGTTCTTTGATTGCAAGATGTTATTTTCAAAATCATCAGAATTGCATGGTATGTTGACGTTGAAAACCTAATGCCAAAACCTACTCACATACGTTATGTACTTCTCTTATATTGTGTTATGGTGTTGTAACATCTGTACAATTACATATTCAGTATTGTTGGCATGCACTACGTTTAATTAGGTTAAATTTAACAAAGTACACTTGTCAATGTCGTTCAAATTAATGAACATAAAAAAACTACTAGTCTAAGTAATGGTAAATTTTCTGACAATCCTCACGGCAGACATTTTTCCTAAAACGTTTTCAATGGTCATTTTCAGTAAAAATGGAAACGTGACGTTGACAATTGCAACTCAATCGAATCAGGTTCCTTCTTATTTTCAACGCATTTAGAATCTACAAATGGAATGTATAATGCAACCAATGTCCAAATTAAAAGGAAATACTTTAATAAAAGTGGGCCTTCCTAGGGATGTGTCAGTCCATAATCATTAATATATTAATGTGTATTCGCATTCGATGCTGCATGCATTTTCCATTGTATCACATGATTGAACTGGCCGTGTTGATACTTCTGTTTAATAACAAATTTAAGTCGCTAATGATCGGTTTATATTTCAACGATAAATAGCAATGCGATTTGAATAATATAATTAATATACTTTTTTATTATCGGAAAAAAAAACATTAGATAGGCAGTAAGGTGGGGCAAATTGTGTGTGCGTGTTGTTTTTTTCAACTGATCAATTTAGGTTAACTTCAATCACATAACATTTTCATCTGCTGATGCATGCATAACTTTGATGTTTAACGACAATCTATATTTCAAACTGAATATCTTGTTTATTACTGTTGTAAATAAAAATTCACGCAATAAAAATATCAACTTGGATTAACCCTATGAGCGTATGAAATCATATTGGCGACACCATAAGAGTTCGTAAAGTTTAACTCTAATCTAATAAGAGGAAAAATTGACCCTGGTTAATAACATAATTTAAGAATAAATCACGTTCTCTTAACACGCTTATTGACACTTTACAGCATAAATATTACATAGATAAGTAACTGTGTTTTCTCTGTGAAACGATTATTGAATACATGAGTATCACTACAGGCGGTTGGGGCCTGTTCCAATATAAACATCTGCATTTCAGTAACGTAATTGTGAATTTCCGGCATTTTCATTTCAAAATAAATAACATTGCATATCATTTCCAAAACAGTTGATGTATATTGTGATTTAATGTTATTTTAATATTACATGTTGCAGATTTGATGATTTTCTTTGATGGAATATCACTTGAATAACAGTTTCCTGTCACATGTTCTCATATAACGTATATTATAACAGTCAACTGCTTTTGCTTGTAAACACCGTTTGTCATCACAACCATTGCTATTACTGCTAATAATCAAGTATGTGATGCATGTAACGAATGACAACAAAGCGTGTTCATAAGTACGCTGGACAAGTGTGTTATATTTGCTTGGTGCATTTTGTCCTGGTGAAACGTTACAACCGTCCGATCACACATCAGTGAGTTACATTTAATTGCATATATGTAACCAGAAAATATATTATTTAACTAAATGCATTAATAAATCATATTAATAGGTTATACAAATGCAACTTACTTTGTTTTATTTTAGTTGTTAAATTAAATTATAATGATAAAATTAGTTTTAGGCACTTGATTGCTCACTGATTGCACATTCTTGCTACACGTATACATTATTTCACAAAAAGCCAGAAAGACACCAGTATTATGTGCAAGGTCTTTTGCAATAACATGTTACCCTGCTATTCTTCTTAATCAACATCGAGAAATCAACGTAACTGTTGCTGTCGCTTACTGTTTTAATATGTTCTGCTACGAAATATAAATGGTATCTGGCACAGGGAACGACTAAAAACATGTATGTTCATGATTAATAACAGTGTAATTAATTTTTTGCGAGACAGGTTTGATGACCATGATGCATCGCTAATTAGCAGTGTATATTTGGTTAAATTCAAGTGTTTCTATTGTTGTTTCATAGTGAACCATACATAGTTTTAAATGCAATTTAGCACTTTTGCCGATGTGCAGTCATTGTCAGTTACTCCGATAAGACACGAAATCGTCGATATGATTATCACATATTTGTGATAAAAAGACCCCACGGTTTTTGCTTTGTATCGATAATGCAACCCGATTGTGCAGAAATCCATTTGAAGCGTTCATATAAGTAAGTTGTCATTGAATTTGATTTGCATTGTTCTTCTTAAATGAAACTCAGATATTTTGATTAAATCACCAGGATTGCAAGGCAAATAAAAATTGGTAACCGGTTGTCGAACCCTACTCACAACTGACATGTATTCATGTTTTTCTTATAATTATATATTTTTTCTATCCATTTTACCATAGAAACAGAGCTGATTTTAATATGAATAATCTGCAAAAAAATGTACTAACCTCAAAACAGGATACTGATCGAACTGCAGAACTTAGCAATACTGTATTTGAATTATATCAGATAAATCTTAATAGACACAAGCACTTTATACAATAGTTTTATAGCATATTTACACATAGACAATATGTAAACTTTTACAATCAGGACAAATAAAAAAGAGTAAAATAAATTATATAAAAGTCTGTATATTAAGAAAATAACAAAGTTATGAAAAATGGCATGTTTATTTTATTGTAATTTCATATTGTGAAACAATCAAAACATGTCTCGAATAAATAATTGAAGCTTAACATTTTCATTCCCACCCACAGGAAACCTGATACCTTGTGAGCAGTGTAATACCATTGGAGCAGTGTTCGTTATTTTAGCATGAACTAACATAGGGTAAGTAAATTGGAAAAAAATAAAATGTTCAAAGTCCAATTTGAAACAACTGTGTATTAACATTGATAACAAGGAGATATATATATCTCAATTGACAAAAGTCATGACTTTGGGAGTCAGATGTCAATAAGTTAAACAGTTGATAGACACTGTGAGCGAGTTGTAAATAGGATACACTAAAGTCAACAATTTATAGATACCCGTTTAAAATTCGTTTTTTGAAATGTTGAAATGGGGAGAGGTAGCAAGCGTTGTATTACATGGACTCGTGCATAGCATATATCTGATAAGATAAGGGGAAGTAAACCAAACTAAGAGGTAGCCATTAGTGAAATTGTCGGTACGTGCGTGACGTACTGGGACAGGGACGGACGAGACAAAATGCTTCCTATATAGCCCCCAAACAGAGTTTGCGAGGGTATTATAATGTGGAGGGGGGGGGGGGGGCATTACACTAGCATTGTGATACAATGTGATTTTAGCACAAACTAGCAAACGAGTTAGTAATTAAGATATCAGCTTTACATATCTATAGTGGACACATTATATATCAGACAAAGTATTCAAGTTTCTGAAATGATGTTGGATGAAATGCAAAGAATATCATAGAATGTATTATAAAGCACTAAAATGCATTTGAATGCATATGTGCCCACATACACTTACTGAAAGATGAATTGCAGTTTTGAAAAGTTAATATAATTGGTGATTGTTCCTTTTTGATTTCCTGACGTTTTTCAATTGTTTTCGTTCGTAACTACATGTGAAGATTTAATTTATTACACTGACATTCGTCGAGATCATCATATTAGGCAAAATAACGTAAATAAATGGCAGGCCTAAAATCGATGTCCTGATATTTGTATGAAAAAATAAACTACGCCAATAAAATGCAAATTTCAACCTAGTAAGATTTTACACAGAGAGATGAAGGTGTACTACTTTATCATAATGACACAAATTAAAGGCACCATGACAAAAGTGTCTGCTGTTAACAATCTTAACAAAATACTGTTTTTATCGACATTGACCCTAAAGCCATATAGGAAGTTTCTTCGCATCGAAAATTTCCAACGCCTATATGAAAATTGGTTTCTAATGCCCACAATACCTGTTGCATACAGATGGACATCTATGTGCAAAGGCGCTAGGTTAGGTATACGAACCAGACTCAATTAGATCATTTCCTTCAGCCACTTGGGACTCAGCTTACCAATGCTATTACAGATTTCATGCGGTTCAATTCCAGGAACATTTTGATCGGATTAAGAGATATGTTAGTTTGTCAGACAATTAATAACCTTCCTTAAGACGTCTGCTGACTCTTTGGGCATTGCAAGTGCTTCTATCAACTGTACTTTCATGAGACTCTTACCCTATCTTGTCGCTGGCTTTTTGGAACTCTAAATTATAGTGAAATAATCAATCAGGAAATACAATGTGTATAGATCCTCAATCAAATGATAAGATATTTATACAAACACACTCGTTTTGTGGTAAATAACTGAGATCAACGAGTACAATAACGCTCGTTTTTATACATAATAAGCATATATTAACCCATTTATGCCTAGTGGATTCTCCCATCCTTCTAAATCGGATCAATTTATTTCCAAAATTAGGGATTTCTAGTATATTTATTTCTATATTTAGAATATTTCTTACAGAAATTCCTTTAATCATGCAGCGCAGACCCTGATGAGACGCCGCATCATGCGGCGTCTCATCTGGGTCTACGCTGTTTGCCAAGGCCTTTTTTCTAGACGCTAGGCATAAATGGGTTAAGCATGTTTTCCAGTTGCCCAAATACCTCTCAGTGTAACAAGGGAAATATCGTACCCAATGCTCTAACTCGTGCGTTTTCGATAGTTAGCGGGATTAAACAAACATTGCATTTACGTGAAGCAGATCCACAATGTGGTGTACCCATGTTTATATAGTTTGTAGAGATAGTCATAGTCGTAAACATTACCCCCTATCAACTATCATGAACATTTTCGCCAAAGACATGGTAACCATTACATACATTATTCATCGGTAAATTGCAAAAACTCGACCAGTCATTACTAGCATGATTTGCGTGTGTCAGAACAATTAATTAACCCCGTGCTTTTAGACGGGAACTTATGCGTTTCTAGAGCCAGCCAAACATGCTTAACGACGGTTAGGTATCGTCTGTTACTTTTTAATTTACCATTATTGGACACGAACTAGAGACATTCATTTATTTAAAGACATTGAGTGTATGCTGAACAAAACGAGATAAAAACTTACGCCTATTCCATATCGCCGTACATATTTAAAACAAATTTCAGTTTGTTTTTTTCATCTTTCTTATCACCAATGAAAGATTGTAAGGAAATTGGGCCCATCTTTCCCGATTACATTTGTATATTTTACTTCAGTCACTAACGCCGCGTTATACAAAATCTTATACTTAGCACATTTCATGACGTTGAGAACCAACTCGAAGTATCTACATTCTAACATTAAAATGTTTTGCATAACTAAGAAATAAATATGATACAATTATTTACCAACCATACTGGAAAAAAACGCTATGTCCTAAAAAGTACATACATGTATATACTAAGACATAAATGAAAATAAACATATTTTGAAAATCGCCAGCTGGTTCTTACCCACTTTTCATGCCCTTGTAAAAAGCAAGTACAAGCTCTTTCTGTGCAGTTTTACTTAAGTTTGCGAAAAAAAGTAAATCAAGCTGTTATCGTTTCCGAGTCGTCTGCGAGAATCGGTGCCTGCACTTAATACCCTGCTTTGTTCTCTGGTAAAAGGGGGTTTTATGCATGTACGTTCCAGATTAGCCTGTGTAGTCAAGGATGAAACTTTCTTAATTGTATTGTATTTTTCGTTTTTTTTATAGCAAAAATACCGTGTAGGTGGAAAGTGTCGTCCCTGATTACCCTGTGCGACACTTTACGCACATGCATTAAGCCTCCTTTTCACAGAGCACGGTCCATATATTTTTCTTATTATTAAAATCATTATTTACGTAAATTTATTTTATAAATCCTTCAATATAATATACTAGGCCTACCGGGTGCATCTAAAGTTTCTTAGATGGCTTAATGTCATCTATTTTTAACAATACAATATCCTTATGATGTTTGCACCATGCATTATGATAGATCAGCAGGTACGTGGTGCGGTGTTGTAGTTAAACAAGCAAGCAGTTAAATTTCGATTTATAATGACAAACAAATAAATGTTAAAGAAACAATGTCGCATATTATCTCTATAGAATTCAAAAACCTACGAAAATCTTAAGCAGTATGTTTGGTCCAGTATTCATTGTGTAGTTCGCAAATATATTCGTGCAATTCCAATTAATAATCTGAATATGTTAGATATGTATTATAATGCAAATTAAAACACTAACGTTAGCAAATAAAGCAGGTTTCGTGAATGCGGCCCTGACATCTAACCATTAAGGTATTTCATTTGCTAAATACAAAGCAAATCCGTGGCAATATTCAACTGAAACATAAAATGAACCCCGTCATGCATAAATGGGTCTTCGAATCCGCGCAGTGTGGTCTGGAGCTTCTCTGCCCGCTAATGAGACCACATAACATTTGACTTTATTGCATCCAGGGTAACTCCTGTCAGAAGAGACTTCGCGAATGCGCAAGCTAATCTGGAGCTACGCTGGGCGCATAGACCCGTTTTCGAATGAGCAGCTTAAATAACTGTAAAACTAATCAAAAAAGATAGAGAAAAAATACACATTACCTTTGGTATGTAGTCCAACGAATCAGCCTTGTGTGTTCGAAATGACACTCAAAACATTTAAAGATCATACAAGACACGGATCTTCTAATACTTATATACCCTTTTATGGGTAATCGGGCATTTATTTTCCACAATATCGATTTTATTGACGTATATTTTTGTGTCACCACCAATCATGAGAACACAGCTTGCCACTGTATGAGGCTACTGCTTGGGACACTTACATCCCCGGAACATGTTGTATTGGCGAGCAGTGTAAGACACTCCACACACTCCACAGCGGCCGAGATTTATATACACTATTGAATGGTTCAGGAAATATCCACTATAAAACTGGAAATAATACGGATGATCTTTGAAACACTGTGTAAGAAGTCATGTAAACAAACTCACTGGTTGATACTCGACCGAGATGCGAAATAGTCGTCCCATTAACTTCAACAACTACAGGAGATAAAAGAGGTCTCGAGATTGATCAGGAGCGCTCTTGACGTTTGTTTTAAATCACGAACAACTAGTTCTCCTTAAAAAACAAAAAACATTTTTTTCCCTACCATTGACACAAAACGTATAAATATGCACACACAAAATCACAAACTTAAAATTGAGTAACTTTTTGCCACATACTTAATCTTGAGCTACTTTTTGCAACATACTTAATCTTGAGCAACTTTTTGCCACATACTTAATCTTGAGCTACTTTTTGCCACATACTTAATCTTGAGCACTTTTTTGCCACATACTTAATCTTGAGCTACTTTTTGGCAAATGCTTAATCTTGAGCTACTTTTTGCCACATACGTTATTAATAGCAACTATTTGTCGTATACTTTATCATATTGAGCAACTATTTGCCACAAACTTGATACTGAGAAACATTTGCCACATGCGTAATCTTGAGCAACTTTTTGATGCATTCTTAATCTTGAGCTACTTTTTGACACATACTTAATCTTGAGCTACTTTTTGACACATACTTAATCTTGAGCAATTTTTTGACGCATACTTAATCTTGAGCTACTTTTTGTAACATACTTAATATTGCTCGATTGGTCATTGTCGGCTCGGGTACTACTTACATGTACCCCGGACACTCTTAAGTATACTTACATGTACCCCGGACACGGTAAATATACTAAAACATACCCGGGAATTTTAACGCTAAATCGGTCGTCGTCGGCTATTTTTTAAAATTAATTTTGTTCACGTGTATGTCAATTTTCTGCTAAATGGCCTCTATACTATAGGGACTCATACTCAAAACATGTAAATGAAGTTTGTTTTAGATAAACAATATCGTTTTATGGTAATTGGTAGCGCGTTTTACGACATCGAATTTTTGGCGGGAATACAACTCGGTTGCAGTCTAATATCGGTGTACATGTAAGTAAACTTGAGTACCCGGGGTACATGTAAGTAGTACCCGAGTCGACAATGACCAAACGAGCCTTAATCTGAAGCAATTTTTTGCCACATACATACATATTGCGAAACTATATGCAAAATACTTAATCTTGAGAACTATTTGCAAAAAAAATACTAACGGATGAGAAATTTGAGCCAGTATGTTAACATTCATTCTATTCTATTCGATAATATTCATATCTATAACGACTTTACTTCAGGGGTTTTGATAAGGCTTCAAGTGACGAGTCGTGAATACAAATGACACATAAACTCTTCACTTATCTTGTCCGATTTTGGCCTATATTTCGCTACTTAACAACCGACTTTAAATCTCGTTGTTTTATCACGGTTCGTGTTAAAATGGGCCCGATTTGTTTGACGAGTCTGCGCTGAGAGAGATACCTCCGGTGGCACAGAGCCGCAGGGGGGGGGGGCGATACACGTAGGCGACGTTGCGTGCCGGCGGAAATGTACCGAATGTACCCAGATTCTATTGTATATTGCCATCACTCCACATGAATGGTTGATCACCTTAGTTGGGTAACGGTTGATAGTGCAAGCTTCAGGAGACGCTCTCATTCGAGCGTATATGTTTTGAAGCATCTGGGACACTGTACTTCGTTTCGACGTATCACGAGTAGATACAGGTAACGCGGTGATTCGAACTTTCTTCATTTCCATGAGTTGTGAAGCAAGCGCGTTACCGCTGGCCGATTCGACGATTCCACTGCTTCATTTCATTATAACAAAATAACCGATCTATCCACTCGGCTTATAAATTGTTGAATACCACAACCGTATACTTTGGTATCTGGACAATTATTTACGAGGCCGTTCTCTTAACATATTCTGACGGCGGTTAAGTTGTTTGACACGTACGGCTATACAGTACTGACATTGTTATAACTCGGTTCATATTCTGACGGTGGTTAAGTTGTTTGACACGTATGGCTATACAGTGCTGACATTGTTAAACCTCGGTTTATATTCTGACGGTGGTTAAGTTGTTTGACACGTACGGCTATACAGTACTGACATTGTTAAACCTCGGTTCATATTCTGACGGTGTCTAAGTTGTTTGACACGTACGGCTATACAGTACTGACATTGATATACCTCGGTTCATATTCTGAAGGTGGCTAAGTTGTTTGACACGTACGGCTATACAGTACTGACATTGTTATACCTCGGTTCATATTCTGACGGTGGCCAAGATGTTTGACACGTACGGCTATACAGTACTGACATTGATATACCTCGGTTCATATTCTGACGGTGGCTAAGTTGTTTGACACGTACGGCTATACAGTACTGTACTGACATTGATATACCTAGGTTCATATTCTGACGGTGGCTAAGTTGTTTGACACGTACGGCTATACAGTACTGACATTGTTATACCTCGGTTCATATTCTGACGGTGGCTAAGTTGTTTGACACGTACGGCTATACAGTGCTGACATTGTTATACCTCGGTTCATATTCTGACGGTGGTTAAGTTGTTTGACACGTACGGCTATACAGTACTGACATTGTTATACCTCGGTTCATATTCTGACGGTGTCTAAGTTGTTTGACACGTACGCCTATACAGTGCTGACATTGTTATACCTCGGTTCATATTCTGACGGTGGTTAAGTTGTTTGACACGTACGGCTATACAGTACTGACATTGTTATACCTCGGTTCATATTCTGACGGTGGTTAAGTTGTTTGACACGTACGCCTATACAGTGCTGACATTGTTATACCTCGGTTCATATTCTGACGGTGGTTAAGTTGTTTGACACGTACGCCTATACAGTGCTGACATTGTTATACCTCGGTTCATATTCTGACGGTGGTTAAGTTGTTTGACACGTACGCCTATACAGTGCTGACATTGTTATACCTCGGATCATATTCTGACGGTGGTTAAGTTGTTTGACACGTACGGCTATACAGTACTGACATTGTTAAACATCGGTTCATATTCTGACGGTGGCTAAACTGTTCGACACGTACGGCTATACAGAACTGACATTGATATACCTAGGTTCCTGCACACTACCATGACTGTAGTACCCCACGATTTCCGAATAAAACCGTTACTGTTTTCCGCCGGTTTCCAAATAATACCATTACTGTTTCATCCCGGCTTGTGTAAAATACCCTGACTGTTTAACCCCGGTTTACGTAAAATACCTTAATTGTTGTTTCCCGATTACTCGTTAAATACCGTGACACTCTGGGTCAGCAGACGCAACCTCCGCGCAGAAATATGACTGAAACCAGCATAGCTGGATCAAATCCCTGCCTCCATAACCAACCACGTGATGATAGCCACGTGGTACAATAATTTTACCGTTGTTATTTTTACTATTTTTACATTTAGGTAATTATTTTTTATTAGGAACTTAACCTTATACACTGTTTTCAAAATATACTAGAAATGCTACTAAGTTTCATAATATAATACTTAAACCAAGAAAATAAAATCCTAACAAATCTGGTAGGATTTTCTTGTATGTGAGAGCAAGGAACGACAACTTTGCGTGGAGATTACAGCAGAAGATTCATTTCAGGATTCCGAAGATAGCCGATGTACATCACCGTGATTGGTTGACCTCGGTGTCCTTAACATACCGGGATTGTTTAAACCCGGTTTCCAGACAATGGCGTGACTGTTTGAGTTCGGTTTTTGAACAGTACTGTTCACAAACACTCGGCATGTTACCTTCCCCCTAAGCTGTTACCCTCCCCCAGCTGCTACCCCCTCCAAAACCCCTGAAAGTTGTATAGTGTTTATACACAGTAACAAACCAAACAAAAGTTAATCCAAAATATATTTTTACTAACATAGTTAACAAAAGTTATTAAACAAGATTTCGACTTACCTTTTTTGTTTTTGTGAGGGGTAGCAGCTATTACCGATTTTGTGTGGTATCGTTACTGTTCCGATACAATACCGTTCCTTACAAAACAGTTACTATATGCCCTCGATGAGCGTGTTATGCTAAGTCTGCTTAAGTACAGTGTGTTTCATAATATGTGATACAGTTTCAAACCTTTGTCGCTTTTTAAATCAAAGAGCTAATACAAAGGTAAAGGTATCAGATTAAAGGTTAATGATCACATTTTGATATATACAAAAGTTGATGCGCTAAAAGGAATAAAAAAAAGTATTCACCATTAGAAAAAAGTGTTAATTTATACTGTAGCATAAACTCGAAATGACGTCCAGTTTGACGTCGTAGAAGTTCAACACGTTTAACAAGGTTTTTAATAGAAGAATGACACATTTCGGACGTGATTCTTCGCATTTCTCGTGAAATAGACAGTTGGAGTTCTTCTGTCGTTGTTGGATACGCTGCATAAACTTTCTCTTTGAGATGACCCCAAAGGAAAAAATCTAAGGGACTGAGATCCGGTGAGTGGGGTGGCCAAGGACGACCTGTCTTCAACGATATCAGTCTTGTGCCAAAGGTCTTTTCTAGCCATTGAAGAACGCTTTGTGCTGTGTGCGGAGCAGCCCCGTCTTGCTGGAACCATACTTGTTTCATATCATGCCTCTGCGACGAAGAGCGGGTAGGAACTTATGTTTCAAGAGTTTCAAATGTCGTTCACTGTTGATGGTCTCGGTATTCCCTTTACTATCTTCAAAAAAGAACGGCCGAATTAAACCTTCAGCGCTAAGAGCAGCCCACACTGTCACTTTCTGAGCATGGCATGATTTTTCTTTAAAAATGTTAGGCTTAGCGTCTGACCAGTAACGATGGTTCTGTTTGTTTAAATGTTGGTCAATGTAAAAATGAGATTCGTCGCTGAACCACAGCTTTTGAAGAAGATCAACGTGTTCTGTCATCCAAGTGACAAAGTCAAGACGTTGGTTTACATCACTTTCTTTCAGATGTTGGAGGACCGGAACTTTGTAGGGTGTTAGTTTTAAGTCAAATCTTAAGACTCTGTATACACTGGTGGTACTGGAAGAATGGTTAATGTCAGAAAATACCTTTCGTACCGACATCTCTGGTGTTTCGTCAATAATTCGCTTCAACTGCTCAACATGTTCACTGCTGCGGCTGCTTTTTGTCTTTTGGTCTCTCCGTGTTGATCTTTCTCTGGTCTGATATCCCTCCATACTGCTTAAACCATTTCACAACTCTGTTTACTTGTAATCTGGTAATAGGCCTATCCAAAGGATATAGCGTTCGCATTCCTCTTATGACAAAAATTACTGATTTTCTCTCATAATATAATTTTATTATGTTTTGACTTTTTTCTGTGGAAAGCACCATCTTGAAAATAGCAACTTTTAATGACATCACATGTGACGTCATGACGTCAACATTTTCCCGTACATAACGTCTTATATAAAATGGTGAAGATTCTATGTTTGTGTATAGATCTATATATCAGTCTTATTGAACCCGGGGCAATACTTTGAAAGTGTCACATATTATGAAACACACTGTACAGTATCCTAAAGTAAACGTGAACGTTGAACAATTGTTTTGGGGTTTGCCCATATAACCGTGATCGTTAATCCGACTTATCAAAATATGAAATAAACATGTAGACTACATTCTTTTAGGATTACCGGTATAAGGAAATCTTTTTTTCCGGTAAATGTCCGAAAGGGCATTTATATTCTTAAGATTTGAAGTACGTATTCAGTGTATATATAAATATATATAAATGTATATTTTTGAACTTATTCATGAACAATTAATAAAGACAATACCCTTTAACGAAGTGTGTGTCATAACCACATTAACTCCGCATTCTGTAATATATTCGAAGTAGACCCATTTATATGCAAACACATTTGAAGAAATGGAATTTGGTTGCTTGTGGTCCTATTTCATCTACAAAAGGCACGATGATTAACTTTTAAAAGCCGAGACAAATTAACATTACCGAACTTGACTTGAAATAATGTAGACATGTCCAAACCCTAAATGGAAAATATGGATTATTGGGATATAAACATCGGTTGAATATGTGGCCTTTACTGTATGATAGAGCACTGATCCACCGCGTACATAATTTACTTATCATGATCGCGTGGGAATAGATAATATAATTGCATCATATAATGTACAATAAGGTAATGTCATAAGTATTGCACATGCAATTGCGCATTCAAATTGTATTATAATTGTTATATGTTAAGCTGATAATATCGTAGCGCATATTGTCCAAGTGTTTGAAGTATTGGAGTCGATTCGAATGTTACTTTTTGCTCTTGTTTTGGACGTAGTTTTTGTGTGCCAAAAATGTACACTTAAACGTTTTGCAGATACAGATTCTGTTTCAGTAGCACAGCTGTGTTTAAAAGTACTGACTGGAAAAGAACTAAGCCGTGGTAACGGTATAAAAAATAACAACATGTCCATCTGTGCCGCCGTACATCGGTGGCACCGTATAATAAAAATGACATATATGTCATCGCAGAATGCTGCGTTTTATATCTAATTAGTCCAACCGGACAATAGTTATTCGGCGTGTATTTTTCGGCATGTATGAATAATACACAATAAGCGACATGCTTACAAAAATAGTTCCAAGAAGTGGATGGAAGTAAATGTGAATAATCAACAATTGCAGAGAAGCATGACAATCACAAATATGACAGTCATTATTCAATAATAAAGAGGCTAAAATAGTCGGTCCGTGACGCCGCGTTACTGACCGACTGTTTTATTACGGGTACGTTTTAGTATTTTTACCGTACCCGGGGTACATTTAAGTATACTTCAGAGTTGCCAGAGTACATTTAAGTAGTACCCGAGCTGAAAATGACCAATCGAGCGTCATTGACGAGATGTAACATCAAGTGGGTGGAGTTGATTATAATATCGGAAATGGTATAATAAGTTAATAACACTTTAATATATTTGGCTATAGTCTTCAACATAATGTTGCAATAGTGGCATTACAAATTAGCGTATCAAATAAAAAATATACCAGGAATGTTAAAGCAAACACTAACGGGGATAGAAACCAATTTTGACATTAAAACTAGTTTGATCTTGACAGACGTTTTATTGCAAAAACGGACGCCAGTTATTCTGTTCGATGCCATAATGTTATGTCTAAATTTCCCATAAAAAAATGAAATATGTGTATACGCATGAATATAAAACTCATAACGCACGATATGAAATTGGTGACGTTTATGCAGCCCAAAAAAGACGTTCGAAATGAAATTCCGAGAAGCAAGTCGATTGGGGAAATATGGGATGCACATTAAAAAACAATGACCCTTAAATTATGTTACTTTAAAAGCTAATTAAAATAATAAGTATTATGATTATTATCATCATCACATTCTTCTTAATTATCATAACACCAAAAGTCATTGTAATCACAATCATTTTAATAATAATTGTTTTACATTAAACCGACAACCATTGTGTATCCGTGTGGGCGGGTCTTCGTGTACGCGTGCGTGCGTGTGTGCGTGTGTGCGTGCGTGCGTGCGTGCGTGCGTGTGTGTGTGTGTGTGTGTGTGTGCGTGCGTGCGTGCGTGCGTGCGTGCGTTCGTGCGTGCGTGCGTGTGTGTGTGTGTTCAAAGTTTATTTGCAGGTCCTTTTGTGCATTGTATATGGGGAGCTGCAATAGGACCTGGTAAGTTTGAGCCAACGTAGTTCACATTTATGCCGGCTGACCAGGCCCGACCAACGTAGTTCACATTTATGCCGGCTGACCAGGCCCGACCTACGTAGTTCACATTTATGCCGGCTGACCAGGCCCGACCAACGTAGTTCACATTTATACCGGCTGACCAGGCCCGACCAACGTAGTTCACATTTATACCGGCTGACCAGGCCCAAATTCAAAAATGCCTGACGTTGGGCACAGGTCGTTCAGGTCGGGGTTTTAAGGACAGGGCGCTCTATTAAAATGAAATTCAAAGGACGATCATTCATTCATGGTCTGTTCGTTCTTCCATTTTCCTTTCGTCCTTCCTTCATTCCGTGCTTCACTCCTAATTTTCTTACTTCCATCCGTCCGCCATTTCTCCCTTGCTTGCTTCCTCGCTTTCTTTCATGCTTTCTTGCTACCTTCCTTCCTTCCTCCTTTGCTTCAATCCTCATACCATTAATGCTAACAGCCATGTGTTTGCTAATGTTTAAAATTAAAAATATCGATATTATAATTTCCACATTGTTACATTGTCTTATAAAATGCTTCTTTTTACGTCTACTTGTCACAACGCTTGCATTTACGAAATCGCAGACGGAACCGATAAATATAAACGAAATGCCCTGGAAAGAATTACCAGCTTATGACTAAAAAATAAATCCCAGAATGTCGTGCAGGCGCAAAATGAACCAGGCGAAAATGTTGCAGTAGGTAATAGTAAACAACCTAGTGCGTCGTACTTCTGTCCAGGCTAATGAATGCCGAGGATTTATAGATAATGTCTCATAACGCATAATGGGATAGTTCCACAGATTAAAATAAGAAATATACGTCGTTTAGACAAATGAAATGAACCAATTTCAGTTCTAATAACTTTTAGATTAAACCCATGGGTCTATAACCAGTTGTAAGATCGTTACTGAATGATTGTTAACGTAATTGATAAAAAAAATCGTATTTTATGGTAGCATGATGAAAGTGGCATTGATACGGGGCTCCAATAGCAGTGATATGAATGTGCAATACGCAATATAGTATATATCCTCGATTACCGTAAATTCGCGACCTTAACAGTTAATGTCGATATTTAAATAATAACAAATAAATAACAACGATAACAAACACTTACCTTTTAATATAAATTCATCCCTCGCCGATTTGTTCCATAATAAATTCCACACAATGTTTTTAAATGCATATCACTTTCTGAAATGGTCCGAAGTGGGTGGAGTAATGTCAAATCATAATTTCTCATATTAGCATTCTACATTAAGTTTGGAACAATATGAAGAACTAAAATAACATACTTCAGTGATACATGAACCAGTTCTAATGAAATCTTTCAAAAAGAGTAAATAATCACATGTTTCACCTTATGACCCACTTTTTTCTTGGGCGTTGTAAGTCCTTATGTTCTTATTTTGTTCATAAATCCATTGAAACCAGCTGGAACCTACACTACTGTAGAAGATAATGTTAGAGTATTATTTTTGTGTGTGTAATTAAACGTTAAACGCAAGGAATAAAAGGTTAACATAAGCTTAGAGGTCAGCTGGAGCTGAGATCTAAATACACTTTCTATTGGTCCGAATGGATGTTTCCAATCTTTATTTATAGACCTTTGGCTGGAGGGATGATGGTCGACATGTCAAAGATCTAAAGAATATTCTATAGGTCTTAGGACATGTGTCCACCATGCAGGTATGTATATTAGTTAATATACATACCTGGTGTCCACACAGTAAATCATGCTCGAAAATTCGCCATAAAGATAATTTTTATCCAAAAAGTATACATGTAGACGATTGAGATATGTTACGCCCTTTTAGACAGTTAAGCCCTTACTCCTTTAAAGGGGCCTTTTCACGTTTCGGTAAATTGACACAATTACAAATTTTTTTTTCAGAATCGCAAATTTTCGTTGTAGTTATGATATTTGTGAGGAAACAGTAATACTGAACATCTGCCATGCTCTAAAATATCCATTATATGCATGTTTTGACGATTTAAAAACCTGAAAATTATAAAGCGTTGCAACGCGAAACGATTGAATAATTTGGAGAGTTTTGTTGCTGTCGTTAAAAATTTTGTGACTCTACAAAAATTGCTTATATATAGTATAAATTTGATCGCACCGATGGCCGAGTGGTGTAGGCGATATACTTTTACTCCGGGCGTCAGTGGTTCGAGTCCAGTTGCGGGTTTTTTGTTTTCTTTCTTTAATTTTATCACGGACTCTAGATAAGACAATATACGCTCCGTGATTTTATTTTGTTTTTTTTTCACTGAAGCTTTTTTAGATCCAATGTTTACATTTATCAATATAAAGCGTTTAATTACAAACTTCAATAAATGTGAAAAGGCCCATTTAAACCACCTGTGGCTTGTAATATGATAAATCATAACGCATGCAGGAGCAATAAATGGGGATAACTCTTCGTCATTTCTTTTCACCAAATTAAACGGTTACTTCCCTTACATCATGGTTTGAATTTGCGGGAAAATTAATGTAAAAGTTTGAAAATGGATGAATTTGATGAACAGTTTGCCGATGAGTTGGAGGCTTTGGGGGAACTTGGTAGTGTATTGATTTATATACTTAATTAAGCAGTAAGTATGTGTATTCGCACTTTCGATGTAGGTTTTTCAGTGAGACAAATTCACCATACCATGTCTGTATTACTGTTAGTTTTTTCGGATAGAAAAATAATTCGGATCGAATCTCGTCATCGGATTTTATTATTATGCATTTCTTCAATATGATTGTGACATAGTTGCGTAAATTATTCGTTTGCTTTGGTTTTATCTGTAAAAAAATTCTCAGTTTGTAATAATAATAATGTTTTTTGTTCACACTACCCACAGGAGTTTGAAATCTATCCATAAAGTATATAGGGGTCTATTTTTTATTATTTAGCCATTAGATTAGCTTTATTGATATAATTTAAAACTCCTGTGCACTACCATACTATAATTGGGAATGAAGGTGTGTTTTTTTATTTGAAAAGGTTCCACTCATCGAGCTGGAAAAGGAGATAAACTGACATTTTGAATTTATTGAGAAAAGGGAAAGAAACCTTTTAATTAGGATTTACAGCACAGTCGTTTGGGAAAAGTATAATACGGATCGAATGATCGGGGATATATTTTTTTGGCCTGTCTGTCTGTCTGTCATTCTGTCCCATAACTTTAACCTTGGTTAAAGTTTGATAACTTTTGCAATATTGAAGATAGGAACTTCATATTTGGCATGCATGTGTATCTGATTGAGCTGCACATTTTGAGTGGTGAAAAGTAAAAGGTCAAGGTCATCCTTCAAGGTCAAAGGTCAAATATCAGTGTATTTATCTTTCCTAAAACTTGACCCTTCTTTAAAGTTTGGTCATAACTTGTTGAATATTGAAGATAGCAACTTGATATTTGAACTGCATGTGTATCTCATGAAGCTGCACATTTTTAGTGGTGAAAGGTCAAGGTCATCCTTCAAGGTCAAAAGTCAAAAAATACAATCCAAGGGAAGTAATACGCTTTAAAAGGGAGATAATTTCTAAACCTGCCAAATGATTTTTGGAATTTTATTTCAAAGCGGCGCAATAGGGGGCATTGTGTTTCTGACAAACACATCTCTTGTTTGAGAATCGGAATGGAGCCGAATTTGGGACACTAACTTGGACACACACAAAACATGATAATATGGAATTTCTAAAAACAAAAAAATGTACTTAACTTTATTTGTATGAATGAATATAATAATTCACTGTTTTAGATCAAGATCCCCCTTCTCCCAAGCCAAGAAGGTCTCTCAACTTCACCACACCAAAAAGCAAACTGGGATCTTCCGAAGCTCTTGGGGGCATTAACAGTCCTCTCAAGAATGGGACATTGCTGCTGAACTCGGGCCAGAAGAAGCGAGGCCGACATTGTGACAGCCAGTCTGACAGTGACTTGGAGTATGGTGAGGAAGATTTGAAAGTCTCAGGTAAGTTTCAATGGATCATCAGTGATCACATGTGGCGTTTCTGTTAAAAAGATTATTCAGAAAATATTGCTGGCCTTCACCCATTTAAGCCTAGTGGTTTCTCCCATCCTTCTAAATTGGATCAACTTATTTCAAAAATTAAGGATGTCTAGTATATTAATTTCTATATTAAGAATATTTCTTACAGAAATTCTTTTAAGCAAACAGCGCAGACCCTGATGAGACGCCGCATCATGCGGCATCTCATCTGGGTCTACACTGTTTGCCAAGGCCTTTTTTCTAGATGCTAGGCATAAATGGGTTAATTATGTGGGAGTGCTGAGACACACACCGAGTCTTCAGATCCTTAGGGCTTAGGCGCTGAAGGACCACAAAACTACAGACTACATACAGAAACACTTCAAAGTTATATCAGCAGCGTAAGTACCAATAAAATCTGATCAAATTATAAAGTTTTGAGAGCTGAAGTTAAGTTGTCTAAATGTGATACCGGGCATTTGTTTTTGACGATGCTGCGAAACAAATCGTCTAAGTTATCATACCATGAAAAAATTCTTCACAATGGCGACCTATGTAAAGACCAAGCCAGTCTGATTGAGATAGCTCAATTTTTCTAATCGGCATACCTCGCTGATCATTGATAAAGGTATAGGAAGCTCAGCTATAAATAGGACATCATATTCTGGGAAAAAGATTTAATAGTAGTTTGAAAACGTATCAGTTATATTCAATCCATTATATGTTTATAGATCAATGAAACAACTATGCATTTTCTGTATTGTATTTGACATTTGTCGTGATTCAGTAAATAAATTGCGAATTAAAATGTGTATAATTAACTTTCAACGCGATCATGAGTGTAAAGAAAACGAAATATTTAGAACCTGCCATTTGTAAACTTTGTAGCGACTAGGGTATATAAACAGCATAATAGCCGTATGACATCTGTGAAACTCGCTCTTATGAGTGCTTTCTCATTTTGCATATTTAATAAACTTTTCACACAGAAATTACAGAGCCACATCAGTGCACATACTATGTTTGATAATTCATTCGTTTGTTGGATATTGTTTGCTGTTTTAAACACATATAAGGTCATATTGCGGAGATTTAGTTAACCTTACCATGTGTTCATGGGCGAACTCACGTATTCAAGTGCTCTTACAACTATGTGCTCATACCTACTTTCGGGAATCATCATGAAATTATTGCGGTACTTAACAAACAAACATGCCTAAGCTTATTGAATTAGAGAAAAAAACAATAATCAAAAGAGAAAAATTATATGTTCATGCACATGGGCATGTGAAATCACGTCCGTACACATAGCATCATTAACTTAGGAAAGGAAACAATGAAATATAAAGTTTGGTATGATATACATGTGAAATTAAAGAGCATAGTGTAATTAAAGAGCATGTCAAGTTTCAAATTTATATGCTGAAACATAATGTTATAACCCACAAACGTTTTACTGTAACAGAACATTTTTTAGCTCACCTGAGCACAATGTGCTCATGGTGAGCTTTTGTGATCGCCTTTTGTCCGTTGTGCGCCGTCAACATTTGCCTTGTGAACACTCTAGAGGCCACATTTATTGTCAGATCTTCATGAAATTTGGTCAGAACATTTGTCCCATTGATACCTCGACTGAGTTCGAAACTGGGTCATGCTGGGTCAAAAAGTAGGTCACTAGGTCAAAAAAAAGAAAAACCTTGTGAACACTGTAGAAGTCACATTTGATGCCCAATCTTCATATTACTTTGTCAAAATGTTTGTCTAAAAGATATGTTGGTTGAGTTCAAAAATGGTTCCGGTCCGTTGAAAAACATGGCCGCCAGGGGGCGGGGCAGTACTCCTTATATGGCATTAGAGAAACCTTGTGAACACTCTAGAAGTCACAATTTTTGCCCAATCATCATGAAACTTGGTCAAAACATTGGTTTCATTGATATCTCAGACGAGTTCGAAAATGGTCCAGATCGGTGAAAAAACATGGCCGCCAGGGGGCGGGGCAGTTTTCCTTATATGGCTATAGTAAAACCTTGTTAACACTATAGAGGCCACATTGATTGTCCAATCTTCATGAAATTTAGTCAAAAGATTGGTCTGTATGATTGTTTGGATGAGTTTGAAAATGGTTACGTTTGCTTGAAAAACATGGCTGCCAAGGGGCGGGGCATTTTTCCTTATATGGCTATATATAGCTATAGTAAAACCTTGTGAACACTCTAGAGGCCACATTTATTGTCCAATCTTCATGAAATTTGGTCAGAAGATTGGTCTCAATGATATCTTGAATGAGTTCGAAAATGGTTACCTTTGCTTGAAAAACAATTTAAGACATGGCTGCCAAGGGGCGGGGCATTTTTACTTATATGGCTATATATGGCTATAGTAAAATCTTGTTAACACTCTAGAGGCCACATTTATTGTTCGATCTTCATGAAACTTTGTCAGAAGATTCATCCCAATAATATATTGGAGGAGTTCAAAAATGATACCGGTATGTTGAAAAACATGGCCACCAGGGGGCGGGGCATTTTTCCTTATATGGCTATAGTAAAACCTTGTTAACACTCTAGTGGTCACATTTATTTTCCGATCATCATGAAACTTGCACAGAAGATTTGTCCCAATGATATCTTGAATGAGTTCAAAAATGGTAACCTTTGCTTGAAAAACATGGCTGCCAAGGGGCGGGGCATTTTTACTTATATGGCTATAGTAAAATCTTGTTAACACTCTAGAGGCCACATTTATTGTCTGATCTTTATGAAACTTGGTCAGAAGATTCATCCCATTAATATCTTTGACAAGTTCGAAAAATGATGCTGGTTGGTTGAAAAACATGGCCGCCAGGGGGCGGGGCATTTTTTCTTATATGACTATAGTAAAACCTTGTCAACACTCATGTTATATTATAAAGTACTGCTTTAATGTATTCTTACAATGAAGGCAACTTTAAGTTAATATCCTTCCTTATTTGCATATTAAACTTGCAATAATGTATAGATTCTTAAAATAAAATATCACCATTTATTCATAACGTCTTTATTTTTATTTTATTTTAATTCAGTTGCCCAATCTTTATGAAATTTGGTCAGAACATTTGTTTCCTGTGTAGTAAAGTTTGGTTTTATTATGTCATTATTATGTACCATTAACTGTTTTGTTTACTTTTTCATAACACAGAATTTTCATAATTAACAACTGTTTTAGTCATTATTACTTATGGTAAGCCAATCAACTAAGAGATAGCTGAATGATTGACAACATGTAAACAATTTTGCAGTATCTATCTCCCTTGTTTAACCTGCTGAGTCATATTCCCCAATCTATTTTTCGGCGTTAGCTGTATACGCCAGCTTTTCACCTTACCTGACCTTTGTAACTGTCCAATAAAATTCAAATAAAATTTCCCGCGGCTAGTTCAGAATGAATACACTTCAGTTATCCCATAGGCTGATATGAGCATACCATCAGAACATTGGAAACATGTCCGCGTCTTTGTAACACTGTTTTACTGTGTGTTCAGCATAAAACAATTTTATCTCTAATGAAAAGGCTTAATAGAAAGAACAATTTTACACTCAATCTCGACATCAATACAGTTTGTGCGTCCACCTTTTATTTTCAGAGGCAACAGCGTTTTTACTTAAAGGCTATGTTCTCATTTTAGTACTGACTTTCATATTCCTATCAACATGTTAACATGTAAAAGTATAAAAAGGAATGGAAGCGTGGCCTCACTTTAATGCAATGCATTTCAACCCGCGAGTTATCAGGGTTTATTTACAGGTCATCGCTGCGTCCGAAGACGCTTATGTGCTGACCTGAGTTCGTGGCCAGTTTGTTATATAATATAGACCCTATCCGTGAACTAGGTGAACTGAAATTTTCTTTAGACCACAAAAGATGTTAAATGAAGATATTTAGCGATAATTATGGTATGTCAATAATAGAGTCTTTATTTGTTTTCAACAATACCATGATAAATATTATTTTTAATTAATTTAACAAGAATTATTCCACCATATTGCCTAATGTATTAAGCATGAGCGCGATGATTCTCGATATTGTTAATAATCGAATCAAAAAGCAATGCCCGACAAACCACTAAAACAGGTTTGTTCGAAGAACGCGCGTATAAATATTTAAAATATGTACGGATACTTTGCGTGTGGCCGGTTGACTCATATGTTTAAATTTCACTTCCATTCTTCATTTGGTTTTCTGTTTTGTATCTATAGGTTTATGACCAGCAATATGTAATTATGTAAAATAAGCTGTGAAAACTCCGCGTAACATCCCGTATTGCGTGTGATCCAGCTAAGAACTGCACAGAAAAAGACATTCGCTATCCTTGGTCTCATTTTTTGAACTCTTTACCTTTCACAAACTCAAACCACAATCAACGCCGTATATCTTTTTAAAAGATATTTCTTGTTAGTTCTGCTCTAGAATTTGTTAGACCCCTGATATTGATCATTGCAGTGTATAACTATTTACCACTCAGCTTAATGACCCTCTCACTGTGCTGTATGCCAGATGTTAATATCAGTGGTCAGTATTAAAAGCTGGTTGAACTGTTTGATATATTTTATTTCACAGTGGGAGTATTTAATGCATGTTTTTAACAATTAACAAAAAAATATGTAATTTAAATGGGAACTTCATATCAAAACAAGATTCCATAATGATTCACTCTATATAATCGTATATAAGATATGTTAACAAATATCAAATGGATACTCTATGAAAACAATAAAGAAATAATTTCAATTATAAGTTTCTGGAGATAAAAAAATAGAATCAGAATAACCTTCAAAATCAAGATTTACCTTTCTTATTTGCCGAGTTCATTTATCAAGATTAATCATTTTCAGGCTTTATGTATTTAAATGATGTCAGAAAATTGAAAATAAAACGGTAATGAATGATACACAATATTAATGAAATGAAATATAAAATTGATACATTTTCATATTTCTAAATTGTTTAGTGTAAAACAGTCTACTGTTGAATAATGTGTTTATAAAATGATTCAAGTAAACGGAAATACCTTTACTTAATTGAATTACAACCAGTCAGCAGTGTCATCCTGACCGGAAATAAGCGATTGTGGAATAAATATTTCCGCATTACATAAGTGCTCACAAAGTTACATAACTCGTAACCATCCCGTGACCAATTCACTTGCATAAATAAACGAGACCGCACTACCACACCTGGATACGACAGTTGAGTTTGAAAATGGTTTGGATCTATAAAAAAAAAAACATGGCCGCCAGGGGGGGGGTATTTTTCCTTATATTTATATAGTAAAAAAGCTTGTGAACATTCTAGAAGTCACATTTTTTGCTTAATCATCATAAAAGTTTGTCAAAACATTGGTGATGTGTATGTCGCGGACGAGTTTGAAAATGGTCGAGATAAGTGGAAAAACATGGGCACCAGGCAGTGGGGCAGTTTTCTTTATATGTATATAGTGAAAACATGTGAACAGTCTAGAAGACATTATCTTCATGAACTTTGGACATATCTTGGAAGAGTTAAAAAATGGTTCAGCTCTGTTAAAAAAAACATGGCCGCCAGGGGGCCATTTGTTGTTCATTCTTCATAAAACTTGGTTAGAACATTTGTTTCATTGATATCTTAGGCTGCAAAGAACAGGTCATTTCTTTTTATCTCAGGTGAGCGACCCTCTTGTTTAAGATAAGTGGTACAGAAAATACACAGCGAATATCTTTTTAAAGATATTTCTTGTTGAATTTGATCGAGAATGTAACCCGCCTCCCAGTTTTGCTGAATGGATCAAGTTCCCTCGGGGTACTACTTCCCCGTACCCCCAATTTTTTTTCGCACCCTACATTTTTCGTACCCAATTTTTAACTACCCAATTTTTTTTCCAACCCAAATTTTTGCTCGTACCCAACAATTTTTTTTCCTACCCAATTTTTTTTTTCCTACCCAAATTTTTTTGCATAATTTTGGTACCCAAAATTTTCGTACCCATTTTTTTCCTACCCAAAATTTTCGTATCCACATACACAATTGTGGTGATGTAGATAAACTTAAATAGATGCTTTTATATCAATCCTCTTCAAAAGCATCGTCACACCAGTCCTGTCAGTACTTTGATTTTATTTTATGAACATAGTAACAATATAATACATACATCATTTTGGGATATGACCTATACCCCTGAAATTGAGAATTTTAGAGTCAATTTACTCTAAATTGTGGACAAAATAATGATTTGATGATTTTAACTTTAGATGATAAAACTTACATAAACCAGTATATTCTATACATTACATATCATTAAAATAGATATTCCATATTAAAAACCCTTTATTTTCAAAATAATCATCTCTATAAGTAAGCATCATAAAGGCAAACAATCTATTGGGAATTTAAGGGCTAAATTTGGGGGGAAAAGATACTTTTTGCCTTTTTGACTGTGACCAAGTAACAACTCTTAAATCAGCAAGAAAAACATTGAATTACATGAGTTCATTTTTATGACACCAAAAATAATACATTGAAAGAAGGAGTGAGCTATGTTTTCTGTTGGCAAAGGAAAATGAAATACAAAACAGCTATTTGATAGTAAAACCACTTTTTTAGCTCCAGTCAATAAGAAATCTAAAGTGGACATAATTCCTGACGAGGAACTGTGGGATGATGAGCCAAAACAGTCTCCAAAAATCAAGGGTCTTCATGACCATAAGGGAAGGTCAAAGGTCATATCTGCTGCTTGCCTTGACCTAGTTGAGGCGGAGCAAGATTCTCCGGACCATCGACTGATGCAGAGGATTATTGAGCACAGGAGTAAACACGTGGGACGTGAACTAAAACTTGATAACAAAGATGCAGCTCATGCCGACCGTCTACTGGATGGTATTGAGTCATTTTGCCTTTTATGTTGAAATTTAAAAAAAGGAGTGTTAAAAAACTGAAAAACATCTGGTTAATATGTGTTAGATGTTATTTAACAGACAAGCTGAATTTAATGTTTATTTACTTTTTAAACTTGTATACTCGATTAAGTAGTTTCATCAAAACCTATCTATAACAACAACAATTATATGCTATGAGTGTTGAATGCTGATTTAATAATCTTCTTTCCTTGTCAACATATAATGGTATACATACTTTATTTGGAAGCTTTTTTAAATCTGAGACCATTATATTGTGTGTGTTGCCCCAGGTTATGACTATGAAAGGCCACGGGTTCACAGGAGAATACCAGCAGGCACTGCCTTTCTGGCCACCACAGGCACAGAGGGTAACAGAGTATACATGAAAGTAAAGGACGACCTGCAGTACGAACAACAGGTAATGTACAACCATGTACATGTGAATATCGTAGACAGTTGAAAAGACATAAACATGGATTTGTTAATTGCAGATATCTACTTCTCTACAAGAACAGTCAATATCTTAAAATAGTGTTTTATTCCAGACTTACTGAGTCATAAACATGTTATAACTTAATAAATAAAGGATACTTTGCTATTCAATATGTAAATGTATAATGTTATAATATTTTTGTGATTCGTTACAAAATGCGCACAACACTATGTGATTAATTTTGCAGTTTGGCAATATTGGGAAAACAATGCAGAAGAGTAACCTGTTGTCTGTCCCCATCATTGCACTGAGAGAGCAACTGGAAGAGGAGGTAAGCTTAGTCTGTGCCCATCACTGCACTGAGAGAGCAACTGGAAGAGGAGGTAAGCTTAGTCTGTCCCCATCACTGCACTGAGAGAGCAACTGGAAGAGGAGGTAGCTTAGTCTGTCCCCATCACTGCACTGAGAGAGCAACTGGAAGAGGAGGTAAGCTTAGTCTGTCCCCATCACTGCACTGAGAGAGCAACTGAAAGAGGAGGTAAGCTTAGTCTGTCCCCATCACTGCACTGAGAGAGCAACTGGAAGAGGAGGTAAGCTTAGTCTGTGTCCATCACTGCACTGAGAGAGCAACTGGTAGAGGAGGTAAGCTTAGTCTGTGCCCATCACTGCACTGAGAGAGCAACTGGTAGAGGAGGTCAGCGTAGTCTGTCCCCATCAGTGCACTGAGAGAGCAACTGGAAGAGGAGGTAAGCTTAGTCTGTCCCCATCACTGCACTAAGAGAGCAACTGGAAGAGGAGGTAAGCTTAGTCTGTGCCCATCACTGCACTGAGAGAGCAACTGGAAGAGGAGGTAAGCTTAGTCTGTGCCCATCACTGCACTGAGAGAGCAACTGGTAGAGGAGGTAAGCTTAGTCTGTCCCCATCACTGCACTAAGAGAGCAACTGGAAGAGGAGGTAAGCGTAGTCTGTCCCCATCAGTGCACTGAGAGAGCAACTGGAAGAGGAGGTAAGCTTAGTCTGTCCCCATCACTGCACTAAGAGAGCAACTGGAAGAGGAGGTAAGCTTAGTCTGTGCCCATCACTGCACTGAGAGAGCAACTGGTAGAGGAGGTAAGCTTAGTCTGTGCCCATCACTGCACTGAGAGAGCAACTGGTAGAGGAGGTAAGCTTAGTCTGTGTCCATCACTGCACTGAGAGAGCAACTGGAAGAGGAGGTAAGCTTAGTCTGTGTCCATCACTGCACTGAGAGAGCAACTGGTAGAGGAGGTAAGCTTAGTCTGTCCCCATCACTGCACTGAGAGAGCAACTGGTAGAGGAGGTAAGCTTAGTCTGTGCCCATCACTGCACTGAGAGAGCAACTGGTAGAGGAGGTAAG
The DNA here is from genome assembly GCF_020536995.1 of Dreissena polymorpha. Taxonomy (NCBI): domain Eukaryota; kingdom Metazoa; phylum Mollusca; class Bivalvia; order Myida; family Dreissenidae; genus Dreissena; species Dreissena polymorpha. The sequence continues at coordinate 35,362,630 of NC_068356.1, forward strand.
CTTAGTCTGTGTCCATCACTGCACTGAGAGAGCAACTGGAAGAGGAGGTAAGCTTAGTCTGTCCCCATCAGTGCACTGAGAGAGCAACTGGAAGAGGAGGTAAGCTTAGTCTGTCCCCATCACTGCACTGAGAGAGCAACTGGAAGAGGAGGTAGCTTAGTCTGTCCCCATCACTGCACTGAGAGAGCAACTGAAAGAGGAGGTAAGCTTAAACCTTTGTACATCAAGGATCTGGACTTATTGCATGTGCATAAAGAAACTTTAAACTTGCTAATTTGATGAAACGCCTATTTATTTTAATTATATTCAATGGCGTTGTAAAAAACATGTATATGCACATAAAATTGATAAAAAAAAAATTAAAAAATACGAGTAATTGATACAATTATGCAGCATTAATTAAAGGATTAATAATCTAAAATTGTGTGATATAAATAAAAATGCTGTAAGAAACTAAAGCAATAAAACAATACCGGCTACAGTATTTAAACACAGTAAAGGTAAAGAATTATGTAATAAATTGATATAACTAGGGTTAAGACAATAATTATAAATAATGATAATGATATTATGAGCAAAAAGATTCAAGTTTTCAGGGCTTCATTTGCAACTTTAAGATACCAGTGGTTTGTTTTAACCATTTTGCGAATGTCGCCAGGCTCCTTTACATTGGGACATATTATGTAAGTTAACCTGATCCAGTGTAGAAAATAGAAAAGAAAAATATTGCATAATTAAATTTTCTGTCGCCTTGAATTTGTTTTGAAAACAGTAAAATATTTTAAATTGATTATTTAAGACTTTCCTTATTTTCCCCAAAATCCGATGTTTCACACGTTTTTTTTTTCCGCTAAAAAAAGGCAAGGCCCTTTCCCCAAAATCAGATAAAAAGCACAATAAAATTATTGCACATTTATAAAATGGTTGCATTTCATTAAAATAATTGACAAACAAACATAACATATATGTCTCTAAATTTTCGGTCATCGTACTTTTAAAATATTTTTATGCTCCCCCCAAAATAGTCGCCGCTTCGTCCGTCCGTCCCTGTGTCCATCCGTCCGTGCACAATTTTTGTCCGGGCTATTTCTCAGCAATTAATGACCGGAATTCAATGAAACTTTATGGGAAGCTTCACTACCAAGAGTAGATGTGCATATTATTAGCCGGTTCGGTCCGATGATTTTTCACAGAGTTATGGCCCTTTAAAATTTTCCATTAACTGTACAAATAGTGCAATTCTTGTTGGGCTATTTCTCAGCAACTAATGACCGGAATTCAATGAAACTTTATGGGAAGCTTCACTACCAAGAGGAGATGTGCATATTATCAGCCGGTTTTGGTCTGATGATTTTTCACAGAGTTATGGCCCTTTGAAATTTTCCATTAACTGTACATATAGTGCAATTCTTGTTGGTTTATTTCTCAGCAACTAATGACCGGAATTCAATAAAACTTTATGGGAAGCTTCACTACCAAGAGGAGATGTGCATATTATCAGCGGGTTCTGGTCGGATGATTTTTCACAGAGTTATGGCCCTTTGAAATTTGTATTAAAAAATTCTTGTCCCCCCAACTACTGTGCCCTCAAGACGTTTCCTTTTATCTGGATATATAGTGCAATACTGTGAAAAAAACAACCTTTGGGGAGCATCACTCGTCTCTGACGGTTTCTTGTTTGTATTAATTTTCGGACACAAAGTGTCCACAAACTTTGAGTAATTACGGTAATTTGTCAAAACGCTTTGGTGCAGAATAAGTGCTTTGACAGTGTTATGCATGAAATACACAATTTGAACGAGGAGTTACTGGGCAAGATTTCATTGTGGAGGTTAACAGCATAGGGACCAATGACCGTAGTAGGTGCAACAAAGCCAATACACTGCCGCAAACACACACAATTATGGCAATTATGACATGCGTCATCTGCATGATTTTACTACAGATATGGACTGCCTACTCTCATTCAAAGTGTGCGCTCTCATTGGCAAATATTGATTGTCCAATACAACAACATTTGCCTTTAGATGGTCTTAACTTGAGTAAAGAGATAGATGGATTGACGGATCGTAAATTGGCTCTCAAAACTTTTGGGCAAAGTTGTTTTTGCTTTGATCTTAACTCTTTCAGTGCGGGAACCGAATTTTGGAGGCCTTTGCAAACAGTTTGGATCCAGATGAGACGCCACAGAACGTTGTGTCTCATCTGGATCCAAACTGTTTGCTATTCTGATAGTATTTTTTGAAAAAAAAAATCGAAGAAAATGCTCATTTTAGAAATTCAGCAGACGACATTTTAGCAGAAGACAAATTTACCAGCATGCAAAGGGTTAAGAATGGCTAGTTGCACTCATGATAAAAATACACTGATCGAAAAGTTTCAAGGTTCAGACTCTGATTGAACTTCAGGCACTCCGGCAAGAGGCCTGTGGAAAGCACTGAATTTAGAGAGCTGAATTTGAGATAAATTGAATGTTGAGACTTATAAAAAAAATAGAATCTTAGTTTGGGAATTTTTCTGTCCCATTTGGGAAAGATGTTTACTTTTTTCATTGGGAATGGGTCCCGCTATGTATATGAACAAAATAACACAAGATATTGATAGGTAGCATAGAGCATAAAACCTGCAAGCTACTTGCAGGCTGTTCTGGTATTATACTGGTTGCATATATTCATTTTTGCTTTTTTTCTGAGTCTGAAAAGGATATCTGGAATCCGAAAGCTGTATAGTATGTATAAAATATGGTACCATAGTAACTGACAGTAATGTTGTAGAAAGGTACATGTACAGTCATACATACTTAACTATGTAACTCATGATACTTGACTCATGATGATAAAACTTTTATGTAAATTTAAAACAACTCTTTATAGAGGCGTGCCCATCTCTTGGCAGAATCACAGTCGCTCAGTGAAAACATACACAGGTAAGTAACTGAATCTTTATTTCGGCTTTGCTTTCAAAAAAGGGCTTAATTCAAGTGTGTAAAGTGTTGTCCTAGATTAGCCTGTGCAGTCCGCACAATCGAATAAGGGACAACACCTTTGCTTAAACTGGATTTTGGATAAGAAAAAATATTCTTAAAAGGAAAATTACCTTAAAAGTGAAAAGTGTCATCACTGATTAGCCTGTGCTGACTGCACAGGCTAATCTGGGACGACACTTGATGCATATGCATTAAACCCCATTTTTCCCAAAGAAAGAATCAAATCTTCATTCTCCCATGCTATGTCTCAACTCTGAGAGCATGGCTTATTTCAAAATACCAGTAAATTGTCAAGTTTCTTACATGTGTTTTAGAAATGATCAAAATCTCAGATTAGTTATCATCTTTGTAATGCTTCTAGATCTAATTACCATGTGTGCATTAGATAACACATATTGCAGTGGCTGTGGGACTTGTGAAGTGGTTGTTACGCTTGCTTCATGCCTTCATGTGCTGTTTCTAACTAGCACAATCATATGAGTTTGGTAATTTTCCACCATAGGAGAACTATGGTCTTCTCTTGATTCTATTATTTTCCCCCAATAACACTTGACTAAATACAAATCTATATGAGCCTTGCTCGGTGAAAAGGGTTTTTTAATGCATGTGCGAATAGTGTCGTCCCAGATAAGCCTGTGCAGTGTGCACAGGCTAATCAGGGACAACACTTTCAGCTTTTATGATATTTTCTGTATAAAAAATGTCTCTTTTTTTAGCAAAAATCCAGTTTAGGCTGAACGCATCATCCCTGATTAGCCTGTGTGGACTGCACAGGCTAATCTGGGATGAAACTTTACGCACATGCATTAAACCCCCTTTTCACAGAGCATGGTTTAAATCTATATTGTTAAAGTGAAATATCACTGTATTTGGAAATTGCTGCTTCAATTTCAGTTTGTATCAAATTACAGTGAGACTAAATTATAAATTTAAGTTAGGCAGGGATGGAGGGAAACATACAAGTCATAACATTATAAAATTATGAAGCTTCTGTGTGGAGCAAAAACCTTTAACCTCATATTGTAAATATAATAATAGGTGTACGCCAACAGACATCAAATGCAGCAGTCTTAGGCGAACTAGGTTGTTTCCCATAATCGATTATTTGTAGAAGGGCTCTTAAATGCTGTTGTATTATTAATTCGCCAACTCACTTATAAGATTTATGTATGGTGAGAATGTGACAGATAATACTTTTGCTAACTCTAATTGAAAAATTACGCTGGGCTAAAACATTAAAACCCTTATTGACAATTTAGACTTTAGTTATATATTGCATAAAAAAATGTACTTAACATACGGTTACCATTATTGAAAACTCAAACAACGACTTTGCAATCAATATGTCCAGTCATGGTCCGATGTAATAAATTTGCAAATAAATAAGATTATTATGTTAAATTAAAAATGATTTTACATTTAAAACATGTATTTCACGTGTTGATATTGATTGCCATATAAAAGCTCAGAAAAAAATAAGACTAAATGCTCACGCATTAGAAATTTAAACTGGTAGATACAATAACATTGTGGGAGAAAACGGAAATGCAAACTGTGAAGCAGTAACATGATTTAATCAGAATATTGCTTCCTACATATATGTGTATATACGGGTTTTTGTGATTTAAAAATTAAGTACATGTATAAAGTAAACAACTAGTTTTATTCCATTTTCAACGCGACATTGACGGTATAACACCTTATGGAATATACTAACCTGTATTCAACACTGTGGGATATATCTGTCACGTGCACGGACTACTTTTTACTTTATAACTGAATGATTTTTTATAATTAATAAAGTCAAGAAAACTTTAGCTTCAAAATTATACGACGTTCAACCTTTAAATCTAGTCATATGACATAATTTTTCGCCATCCGTATAATGAATCAGCTTATTGATGTCGTCATAAAATGACCCTTTTTGCGTCATTTTCCCAAAAAAATATGACGATTTATTATAAACGTGACTTATTTCACATGTACATGTACTGTATATCGACATACAGTATTTGAATTGTCAATTAATCACATTTTCCTTATTTCGTGTAATGTGCATTGTTTATAGTCCATGCATATACTTTTGACATTTAAGAATGTACAACAAGCCATACAAATATCGCACAATTCATAAATAATCTGCAATATTTGCTATCCGATTTAATTCACGTTATGCATAGAGCTGTGTAAAGTATAAGATGGTAAAAATAGCACCACACTGGAATTCGGAACGTCCCATTTTGTACACGGGTATTGTCCACTGATTTATCTGTTGTGTAATGGAATGTTTTCCATTCTTTGTGTATTTATATATCAAATTATTTTCTTGTACACAATAAGGGCATTTATCATAGACAAATAACATTGTGAAAGTTTAAACATAATTATGTTTGTATGCAGAAATCTGCAAATGCATCCGAGTTTACCAACGGCTATTATTTGATAAACTGCTCCGGTTCATTTTTACAGCAGTAATGTTCATAGAGTACATGACGTAACGTGTGACGAATAAGAAAGTTTAACGAGTTCATAAATTCATTTGAAAATAGTGATAGGATATCATAAGTGTCTTTATTTAACTATGCTCAAATAATTATTAAAGACCCTAGATGCAAAATCGCCAATTATTGAGTTAAATGGATTATTATGTCTAAGCCTCGCAACATAAACTTCTCTGTATTCAACGCTAACCTAGTATTCTCTATTTACACTGTCACGAGTTCAAGTTGTATAGTTCAAGCAAACAAGTACTAACACTAGACAATTAAGAAATATTTCCATATTCATTGACAATTCCTTGTTGAATTTTTTTTTTACCTTGCTAGCTATCTATTTTGTTGCTTCTTGATAACAGTTATGATGTAAACCAAGTAAACAAAATAGTGCATCAAATATTGTATATCTATAAATAACAAATATGAGCCACGCTCTGGGAAAACAGGGCTTAATGCATTTGGGTCGTGCTCTGTGAAAAGAGGATTTAATGCATGTGCGTAAAGAGTTATCCCTGATTAGCCTGTGCAGTCCATTCCGCACAGGCTAATCAGGGACGACACTTTCCGCTTCTATTATATTTTCTGTTTAAAGAAAGTCTCTTTTTAGCAAAAATCTAGTTTAGGCGGAAAGTGTCGTTCATGATAAGCCTGTGCAGACTGCACAGGCTAATCTGGGATGTTACTTTACGCAAATGCATTAAACCCCTTTGTCACAGAGCACGGCCCATTTGTTGACACATTTTCTGCTAAGGGACGGCACTTTCCGATTTTCTTTTTTTGTTGTTTAAAGAAAGTCTTTTTCTTAGCGAAATTCTAGTTTAGGTCGTCCCTAAACTAAGTATCTTCCCTGATTAGCCTGTTGGGACCACAAGGTCTAATCTGGGACACAACTTAACTCACATGCATTCAGCCCTGTTTTCCCATAGTAAGGCTCATGTAACTCTTAACATTCTGTTACTGCTTCAGAGTGCTGGATGAGGATGACCAGGGATTTCAGGACGAGGAGGGAGAGGGGGATGAGGAACATGCCCTGCCCCTCCCCCTGCCCCAGGGGCCACAGAAATTGCTCTGGGTGGACAAGTACACGCCTGCGAGATACACAGACCTGCTCAGTGAAGAGGTGAGGAAAGCTTCAAGTCTTCTTAGGTTTGATTAGCCAGTAGATGATTTTAAGTCTTTTTAGCTCATCTATTTTTTGAAAAAAAATTATGAGCTATTGTCGTCACCTTGGCGTCGGCGTCCGGTTAAGTTTTGCGTTTAGGTCCACTTTTCTCAGAAAGTATCAATGCTATTGCATTCAAACTTGGTACACTTACTAACTATCATGAGGGGACTGGGCAGGCAAAGTTAGATAACTCTGGCGTGCATTTTGACTGAATTATGTGCCCTTTTTATACATAGGAAATTGAACATTTTGGTTAAGTTTTGCGTTTAGGTCCACTTTTTTCAGAAAGTATCAATGTTATTGCATTCAAACTTGGTACACTTACTTACTATCATGAGGGGACTAGGCAGGCAAAGTTAGATAACTCTGGCGTGCATTTTGACAGAATTATGTGCCCTTTTTATACTTAGAAAATTGAAAATTTTGGTTAAGTTTTGTGTTTAGGTCCATTTTATTCCTTAAGTATCAAAGCTATTGCTTTCATACTTACAACACTTACTAACTATCATAAGGGGACTGTGCAGGCAAAGTAATGTAACTCTGACTGGCATTTTGACAGAATTATGTGCCCTTTTTATACTTAGAAAATTGAAAATTTGGTTATGTTTTGTGTTTAGGTTCACTTTATTCCTTCAGTATCAAAGCTATTGCTTTCATACTTGCAACACTTATTAACTATCGTTAGGGGACTGTGCAGGCAAAGTTATGTAACTCTGACTGGCATTTGGACGGAATTATGGGCCCTTTATACTTAGAAAATTGAAAGTTTGGTTAAGTTTTGTGTTTTGGTCCACTTTACCCCTAAAGTATCATAGATATTGCTTTCATACTTGGAACACTCGCAAACTATCATAAGGGTACAGTAAAAGGACACGTTGCATAACTCTGGATGTCATTTTTACGGAATTATGGCCCTTTTTTGACTTAGTAACTTTGAATATATGGTTAAATTTTGTGTTTTGATCCACTTTACTTCTTAAGTATCAAGGCTATTGTTTTCAAACTTCAAATACTTTCATGCTATCATGAGGTTACTGTACCTGGCAAGTTGAATTTTACCTTGACCTTTGAATGACCTTGACTCTCAAGGTCAAATTATTAAATTTTGCTAAAATTGCCATAACTTCTTTATTTATGATTAGATTTGATTGATACTTTGACAAAACTACTCTTACCTGACATACCATAATAGACTCCACCCAAACCATCGCCCGTGCCCCCTCCCTTCCCCCCCCCCCCCCCCCTGAATCCCACCCCCCCCCCTTTTTTTTTTATTTATTTATTTTATTTTATTTTTTTTAAGATCATCTCACAAATGACCACCACACCCTCACACTATACCCCCCCCCCACCCCACCCCCTCCCCATTTTTTTTTTAAACGGTTAAAAAACAAAACTATTTATTTTGATTATTTTATGTTTGAAATACCGTCCAACCATCGCACCCAAGAATCCCCCTCCCACCCCCCCTCCCCCCACCCGAATCCCCCCCCCCCCAAATTTTTTTTTTTTTTTATTTTTTTTAAAGATCATCTCACAAATTACCACCACACCCTCACACTATACCCCCCCCACCTCACCCCCCCCCCCCCAATTTTTTTTTTGAAACAGTTAAAAAACACAAATATTTATTTTTATTATTTTATGTTTGAAATACCGTCCAACCATCGACCCAAGAATCCCCACCCCCCCCCCCCTCCCATCCCCCCACCCCCCTATACCCCCCCCCCCCCCCGATTTTATTTTTTTCCTTTTTTTCGCATTTTTGGAAGATAATGTAATAAATGTCCACACCCCCACACAATGCACCCCTCTTCACTCCACCCCTCCCTCCTTTGTGATTGAAAATGAGAGTCCCTTCACCTTTAAAAAGAAAATAGATGAGCGGTCTGCACCCGCAAGGCGGTGCTCTTGTTGACTCTTGTGTTTGTTTGTCCATGGATCTCAAAGAAATTTGTTTAATTGTTAACCATTTACCACGTAGATAGGTTTTTGACTCATTTTTAGTCCCTTAGAAAGTTACATTTAATTAAATACCTTTCTTACTTAATTCAAGTTTTAAAGGCTTCATTTCTAACCCTTAGTTACTGATGAGCAGCAAACAGCATAAAACCTGAACAGACTGCGAGTTACTCGCAGGCTGTTTTTGGTTTTACCGTATGCTGGTTGCAAAAGCCATTTTCACTTTTAACCCTTCTTATGGGGGGAAAGAGTAAATACATACGGACTATGACATGAATTTTCCAACTAGACTTATTGTTTAGAATAGTGGAGTATTGTTTGTGCCATAATTTACATTTCAGTAATAGCAAGCTGGATGTCATTTGCATTCAAAATTGAAAATACATGTAGATTATGCCAATCTCGGTCTAAAATAGTGAATGCGTGTATGTTTAAATTGTGATTGTGTAAGGATCACCATTTTTAGACTGATCCACATTGCTTTTAGCCTTGCTCTAGGAAAAGGTTTTTTTCTCACTTTTATGGAATTTTTTGTTTTAAAGCAAGCCTCTTCTAAATGAAAATCAACTCTAGGCAGAAAGTGTCGTCCATGATAAGCATTTGCGGACTGCATAGGCTAACCTGGGAGGACACTTTACAAACATTCATTTAACCCCATTTCCCAAGAGTAAGAATAATATCTCCAATCTCCCATGACATGCCTCAACTCCTATGTTTTCCCCCTCCCATGTCAGCACATCAATCGCAGCCTGCTACACTGGCTCAAGATGTGGGACTATGTGGTGTTCAACAAGGACCTGCCCTTGAAGATCAAGGAGAAGAAGAAGGAGGAACCCAAGAAGTTCAAGAAGAAAAACCAGCCTGAAGTTCTGGACGAGCTCGATAAACATCTTAGGCCTTTACAGAAGGCATGGGGATTTTTGTTTTGTTATTGCATGAGAGAGATGTTTATTCTTATTTTAGTTTATCAATTTGTTTTTATTAACCAGGTTTTCCGAAGGAAAAAACTGGTTATTAGATTGGCGAATGCGGGCGGGCTGGCTGGTGGGCTGGCGGGCGGGCGGAACAAGCTTGTCCGGGCCATAACTATGTCGTTCATTGTCAGATTTTAAAATCATTTGGCACATTTGTTCACCATCATTGGACGGTGTGTCGCGCGAAATAATTACGTCGATATCTCCAAGGTCAAGGTCACACTTTGAGTTCAAAGGTCAAAAATGGCCATAAATGAGCTTGTCCTGGCCATAACTATGTCATTCATTGTGAGATTTTAAAATCATTTGGCACATTTGTTCACCATCATGGGATGGTGTGTCGCACGAAAGAATCACGTCAATATCTCCAATGTCAAGGTCGCCACGACTAAAAATAGATTTTTTTTTAAAACAAACTTACAAAGGGGGTTAATTTTGTTTGTTCATTTCAAAAGTTCAGTTTGAGTTTTCTCCCTTTATCAGATTTTTTTTTCACAATGAAAACCTGGTTTTGTGAAATTTTGTCCCTTGTTAATATTATTTATAATGAATTGTAAACTTGAAATGATAATTAAGTTTGTTTCCTATGTAAAAGATTTTTAAGTTGAAGTTACTAAATTCCGTAAAATGTAAATATTACCTACCAGTAATTTTGCTTGCATGGAATATGTCCACATGTTAAGTTTTTGTTTATTTATTCTCTTACAGGTGGCGCTGTTGTGTGGTCCTCCGGGGCTAGGGAAGACAACTTTAGCACACATCATTGCACGTCATGCTGGCTACAACGTGATTGAGATGAACGCCAGGTAAATGGTCTTATCTTCTGCCTATATCTCCCACTCCCATGATAAATACTAAAAGGGTAACATTGGAATCACCTGGGCGTCTGTCTGCATGTAGATACAATTATTTCCGGAAATGTTCTTCTGCCTTTTCAACGTAAAACACTTGAAGTTGTGAGGATTTCTCCTTTTAATATTAGAGATGTATGATTTGTATCATACTACATTTAACATTACAAAAGTTATCCTCTTTTTTTCAGATAACAATGTTTATATACACATCACTTTATGGGACTAATTGTGGGATCATTTTTTGGAGGTGGTTGGGTAGATGGTTTTCATTTCTCTAAGTCATACAGTTTTCATCAAATCTTTACCAAACTTTGTTTGTTGACATAAAATGGGAGCTGAGTTTGATAGCCAACCAATTGGCTCATAGATTTTCTGAGGTATTGTCCTTTATTTATACAAAAATTGCAAAATGTAGAGCTTCCAATCTTTAACTCACCCAGTTTTAATTAAATCTTCTACATTCTTTTTGGTAATTTGTTGTAACAAAAAATACGGCCAATTAATAAAACTAGCTAAATCCCACATAGCACTTTAAAGGTATAGACTATATACACAATTTAAAAAAAATATCAAAATTTACATTTTCTGCAATCTAAGTCCTACAGTTTTCATAGGAAACACGAAATCTACTGGAAATATTATTTGACTAAAATTTTGGCCAAGTTCTAAAGCTAACAGGGGCGCATGAATTTCGAAATCTGAATCAGCAGGGCGCTTGAAATTTACACTTTAGTGTATTTTTTCTGCAACTAGCCCTTCTTAAGATCAAAGCGATATCTTCTTCGCCAAATATTTTGAGAGCCAATTTACAATCATCTGTCAATAACATTATCTCTTTTCCCAATCAAAGCCCAACTAAAAGCGGAGCATTGATGTATTGGATAATTGAAATAGGCCAATGAGAGCGCACGCTTTGCATGAGCGACAGCAGTCGTAGGCAGTCAATACCTGCAGTAAAATCGTGCAGACAATGAGTTACAAAATTGCCACAAAAAATATCTTATTTCGTCACAGTTTGTAGGCTTTGCTTTCTGCCACACTCAATGATGAAATCTCGTCAAGTTACTAAGAAGACTGATGATGGCAACCGGGTGTAATCTTCATGCATAATATGGTCACAATATTTATTTATTCAAAGCATTTTAACAAATTATTGTTGAATTCATTACACCCAGCTATAAATATGTTTTGTTGAGTTCAGAAATTTGCGCCCTGCAAGGTCGATTTTGAGATCATCGTAAATGTGAATCCTTTTAGTGTTTTTTTAAGGGGGGGGGGATGATGGGGCTAATTCTTTGAGTGCGTGATCATTTGAGAATAATATTACCTGGCATTCCGTAAATTTGCACTGTACTGATTTTGCCCGGTCACAGACAGGAACGGTAATTGACAAAACTAATTCAGAAAATTTTACAATTCTACAAAATGTTCCAAATGACCGCCTTCTTAAACTTATCGAATAGCACTGTTAGTAAAGCACTGCAAAAGCATGTTGTAAAACAATATGTAAACCAAATTATGCATTGATTGCGGATTTTCTTGGTTACTGTTTTCATTTTCTGCAGTCAAACGATATGCATATTTTATTTCACGTCTAAAAGACATATCTCGATATGTTTTGGATACGGTATGGTTCGTCGATTTTAATTTATTTGTGTTGTTCTTAATGACATTTTTATAGAATGATGAATACACATGGGGTGTTAAGGATGGTCTGGTTTATAATATTTTGCATTGTACTCACCAGAAATTGCAACTAGAAAGACTGTAATAAAATAATAACTCATGGATCTGTTGGGGACAAACTCCAGGCTTAATTTTCAAATTTCAAATTTGGGACAATGGACATAGCAAGTCAGGCAATTTACGCGTGTTCAATTGGAAAAAAACTCCCTATTAGACGTTATTTCGTCATATCTTGAACTATACATCTGCTTAAATATGCTTTACATGTGCTTAAAGTCATTTAATTCCTTAATAAAAATGGCGAATGTTTGTGTTAATTAAATTCTTATAAGCAATTTTATCCTCAGTATTTACCAGAATTTGTTTTAAAAAAAGGAATATACGGGATTATCTGGTAATAAATTGCAACTGGAAAAAGTAATTATGCAGTTATTTAGTCTGGTTGATATGGATGTATTGGGGACTTGATTGAGTTGGTATTATGCGTAATTATGCCTGAAAGGGTTAAAACAATAAAGAAAGGTCGTTATGAATGACTTAATAGCTGGGGTTATTTTCAACTAGGCTTTTTTGGAGGAAACCCAAGGCATTGTCATAGCCATCTCGTCATGTTGTGTCTTTTTTTCGCCGTCCGGCGTCCGCCGTGCTAAAACCTTAACATTGGTTCTAAAATCAAAGTGCTCCATCTACAACTTTGAAACTTCATATGTAGATGCACCTTGATGAGTTCTACATGCCACACCCGTTTTTGGGTCACTAGATCAAAGGTCAAGGTCACTGTGACCTCTAAAAAAAAATATGACAAGCTTTCATTTATAAAAAACTGCTCCCGCAGCGGAGTGTTGGCACCCGTTATGCGGTGCTCTTGTCCTGTATAGGCCTAACGCACCAAATTACGTAAAAAATAAATGTAAAAAGGCATTAATATATGGAGGGGGCAGCCCTCCTAAACCCAACCCTAATAGCCCCATGGCATTTGAACAAAAATCCTGTGGAAAGCACTGAAATTTACTGTGACTATAAGACAAACAAATCTTTACCGGAAATGCATACTTTTAAGTTTGGTTTTAGTTTACTGTATAAAGCAACCCATGCGAAAGACAAAAAAATCTTACAAGACATGAGGTCAATAACTTTAAAAAAATTCCGGACCTCACCAGATTATACTGGACCTTGTTCTTCTTCAACAAACAATAGAAAATACCTTTTGCATAGTTTATTATTATTATTTTTATTATTATTTTACTGTATATTGGGTTATTTCTGTACTTCTTTGGCCTTGTGCAGGAATGGGTGTTGTTAAATCAAAATAGTAAACCCAATAAATCTTACATATATTATAGTATATGTTTACAGCAACAAATTATTAAGTGAGTTTACATACATCCAAAGATTTTGAAATAAGTGAACAATAACGCATGATTCAACTTCTTATTGGTTGCTCTTACTATAATGCAGCCTTCATGATATACATTCAGTGATGACCGTAGTGCCGAGGTGTTCAAGAACAAGATCGAGTCCTCCACACAGATGAAGGCGGTTCTGGGACCTGACCCTCGACCCAACTGCCTGGTTATTGACGAGATAGACGGGGCTCCAGAGGCTAGTCATCAATCATAAGCTTATAAAACTTGTGCATAAAGTCTTGTCTCAGATAAGCCTGTGCAATCAGGGAAGACACTTTCCACTGTTATGGAATTTTTCATGTAAAGGAAATCTCTTTGAATAAAAAAACAGTTAAGGTGAAAGTGTTGAAAGTGATGACACTTTACGCACATATATGGATCCCAGTTTTCCCAGCAAAATGCCCTATAATATAAAGACTTATATACATGAAATAATCCGATCCTGGTTTTAATGAATTTGAGAAATTTACTTTCCTTTTGTATATTTACTAAAGATGAGAAGTGAATTTAAAGCCCAAGGGTGGTTTAATTAAATATCACCCTGCAATATATCAGGGGGAGCAGTGGTCTAATGGTAGGACGCTGGCTTAGGGATCGAGAGGTCCCAGGTTCGAATCCCGCCCTGACCACTGGAATTTCCTTGAGCAAGAAATTTATCCCACATCTGCTCCTCTCCATAAAAGGGGAAATAAGCTAATGTGCCATGGCTGCATACTGCGCCAAGATGTTAACGGACGACTTAACTTATGATCCAGTGGGAGAAAATGTAAAGCGCCTTTGAAGGCACATCTCGAGTATGAAAAGAACGCTATATAAATGTGGTATAAAAAAAAATATAAAAAATTCAGCCTTCTGTGTGACTTACAGTTTAACAAAAATGTTTCATTTAAATCTTGTTTTTGTATTTCTATTTACCATAATTTTGATAAGTTTGCTCATAAATAGCATACTGAATTGTTGGAACAAACATTCTTTAGTTTTCAGTACAACAGTTTTTACACTATTCACTAAGTACTCTTAAAGCCTCCCCCATTTCAGGCAGCCATCAATGTACTGTTAAATGTGATCAGAAAAACAGATGCTCCAGAGGGCAAAGAAGTCAAGGAGGGGAAGAAAAAGAAGAAAGAGGAGGGGGGCATTCTCCGGAGACCAATTATCTGTATATGTAACGACCAGTAAGTTGGACTTTGTTAAGCCCGCTTTCGGAATACTCAAAATAGCAGTGTCAGTGGTTGCATGATGTGTGTGCAACCGAGCTTGTCTTGGTTATTTAAACTTTGTCCGCTATAATGCAATTTTCTAATAATTTACCTAATTTGGCCTCCATGAGGAGACGGCACGTCATGTGTAACATCCTACTCCTTGCCTCCAGGTCTTGCTAAAACGTCAAGATTGGCAATACAACTGCTTGTCCAGAATGTTAATTTGACATTCATCGTGCAATTTTAACATAACATTACACTAATGTCCTCCGTTAAACGACAATGAGTTACATGAAATCTTGGTCACATGCTGGAATGTAAAGGTCACACTTACTGATAAAATGTTAAATTTTGCCTTGAACCTTTCCTGCTAAGAAGCAAAGTGAAAATGGCTATGTGCAAATAGCATGAAACAAATCAACTATCATTTCTGTTTGTTTAAGTTACACTGAGCAATGAGACCTTGCTATAAAGTTTTGTTTTGTAAATCATAAGTAGATGTGAGGTAGTTTTGGCTGTCATTAAGCCCTGTTTTCCCAGAATGAGGCTGATATAAGTGGTGTTCTGAGAAAACTGGGCATAATTCATGTGCGTTAAGTGTCGTCCCAGATTAGCCTGTTCAGTCCGCACAGGCTAATCAGGGACAACACTTTCCGCTTGTATGACATTTTTTTGTTTAAATGAAGTCTCTTCTTAGAAAAAATCCAATTTAGGCGGAAAGTGTCCGCACAGGCTAATCAAGGACGACACTTTACGCACATGCATTAAGCCCAGTTTTCCCAGAATGAGTGAGGCTTATATTATGTTACTGCCATGTATTCAGGTACGTGCCAGCCCTGAGACTGCTACGGCAGAATGCTCTCATCATCAATTTTCCCCAGACAGACCCTACAAAACTGGCTGCCAGGTTACATGAGGTACTGTAGAAACATGTATTCTTTCATTCATGTAATAGCAGCGTTTTATTTGCCGAAGTTAATTATGACAAATTTTGTCTTTGATTTTTTATTTCATGGTTAGACTTCTGGTTCTGAGTTTAAATGAAACTTTCTAGGAAGATAATCTCCTGTGTATTATTAAAATGACAAATTTCTATTCCAAATACATCATTTTCTTTTCACAAAAGGGTTCAATTGAAGATAGGTAAATAGCAAGTAATTTTCATTGTTAAAAAACCCCATGAATGAAATTGCCATACAGTTTAACTGATAAAGTATAAGAAGAATCTACAAATATGGCATACAGTCAACACAGCCCAATGTAGCTTGGGGATCACGATATTCAGGAAATGTAAATTATCAGGCTAGTGGAAGTTTTGTCAGTTTCTGATAATGATTAAAAATGAAACAGGCTTCTGCATGAAGGCATTTGAAGTTTAGACTGCATCATTTATGCATGCTAACTATCACAGAAGATATACACATGAGCTGTGGTGTTAAATGTTGCAGGTCATACGTCTGGAGAACATCAGGTCAGACATGAACACCCTTCTGGCACTATGTGAGAAAACAGACAATGACATCAGGTCTTGCTTAAATACCCTGCAGGTAAGAATGATCCCAGCTTTTGAAAGCCTCTTGCGAGCTTTGTACAGTTCTCAGCAACAGGTAACAAATGAGATACGCTCTGGAAAAACGGAGCTTAATGCATGTGTGTCAAGTAAGGGTCATCCAGATTAGTTTTGGCTGTCTTATTTTGTGGTATTTTTTTGTTCACAGGAAGTCCCTGAGCGAAAATCCAGTTTATAAGAGAACTGCACATGCTTACCAGGGACAACACTTACACACATGCTTACCAGGGACAACACTTACACACATGCTAACCAGGGACAACACTTACACACATGCTTACCAGGGACAACACTTGCACACATGCTTACCAGGGACAACACTTACACACATGCTTACCAGGGACAACACTTACACACATGCTTACCAGGGACAACACTTACACACATGCTAACCAGGGACAACACTTACACACATGCTTACCAGGGACAACACTTACACACATGCTTACCAGGGACAACACTTACACACATGCTTACCAGGGACAACACATACACACATGCTTACCAGGGACAACACTTACACACATGCTTACCAGGGACAACACTTACACACATGCTTACCAGGGACAACACTTACACACATGCTTACCAGGGACAACACATACACACATGCTTACCAGGGACAACACTTACACACATGCTTACCAGGGACAACACTTACACACATGCTTACCAGGGACAACACTTACACACATGCTTACCAGGGACAACACTTACACACATGCTTACCAGGGACAACACTTACACACATGCTAACCAGGGACAACACTTACACACATGCTTACCAGGGACAACACTTACACACATGCTTACCAGGGACAACACTTACACACATGCTAACCAGGGACAACACTTACACACATGCTTACCAGGGACAACACTTACACACATGCTAACCAGGGACAACACTTACACACATGCTTACCAGGGACAACACTTACACACATGCTTACCAGGGACAACACTTACACACATGCTTACCAGGGACAACACATACACACATGCTTACCAGGGACAACACTTACACACATGCTTACCAGGGACAACACATACACACATGCTTACCAGGGACAATACTTACACACATGCTAACCAGGGACAACACTTACACACATGCTTACCAGGAACAACACTTACACACATGCTTACCAGGGACATCACTTACACACATGCTAACCAGGGACAACACTTACACACATGCTTACCAGGGACAACACTTACACACATGCTTACCAGGGACAACACTTACACACATGCTAACCAGGGACAACACTTACACACATGCTTACCAGGGACAACACTTACACACATGCTAACCAGGGACAACACTTACACACATGCTTACTAGGGACAACACTTACACACATGCTTACCAGGGACAACACTTACACACATGCTTACCAGGGACAACACATACACACATGCTTACCAGGGACAACACTTACACACATGCTTACCAGGGACATCACATACACACATGCTTACCAGGGACAACACTTACACACATGCTAACCAGGGACAACACTTACACACATGCTTACCAGGGACAACACTTACACACATGCTTACCAGGGACAACACTTACACACATGCTTTTAGCCTGGTGTTTCCAGAGTGTGGCTCAATTTTGACATTTTTCTTGCTTTTGGAATAAGACTTCTAGCTCTACTGAACAGTACTACAATGTTTTATATATCGATGTTGTTGTCACAACTGTAACATTCAAAGCCAAAGTTGTTCTTTTTGATGTTTGTTTTTATAAATTTAGTATTATTTTTAACTTGCAAAAAAGTTTCCATTACATACCTTAACTAGCTCAAGAGAAATTCTGTTTCATTTCAAAGTTATCATTTCCAAACACTACAATTTTCTCAAAAAAGCAAAAAAATATGCAAACCTATAGCATACAGTCCAGTTATATATTTCATGTATGTCTTAATTTGTTTTAATAAGTGCTGTACCTCAATAACATTTTATTGAAACACAACATAGGACATGGGATTTTAGAAAGGTGTTTAAACTGAACCCTTTCCCACTTAGAAGCAAAGTGAAAATGGCTGTGTGCAAACAGCATAAAACCAGAACAGCCTGCGAGTAACTCGCAGTCTGTTTAAGTTTTATGCTGTTTGCTGCTCATCAGTATCTAAGGTTTGGAGATGAAGCCTTAAAAACTTGAATCTAGTAAGAAAGGTCTTAAAAATAAATATAACTTTCCGAGGAACAAGATGTGTGAAAATATGTATCTAAGTGGTAAAGAGTTAAGGCATACTTATGGATCACTTGACATTTCCTTGTGTTAGTTCATCAAGGGTAGGAGTAAGGAGCTGAGCCTGCGGAACATCCAGTCTCTCACAGTGGGCCAGAAGGACTCCCACAAGAGCCTGTTTTCTGTATGGTATGATGTGCTCACTCTGCCAAAACCAAAAAGGTGAGATTTTTTGTAAAGATCTTCAAAATTTGTATTTATTGTATACTTCAGATGTATTATTTCAAATTGTTATGTTTTTTGCCAATGTAAAATAATATCCAGTTGTGATTCATGGAAGGGTTGAGAGAGTATTATGTAAGAATTGTGAATGAGCCACTTTATGAGAATACTGGGCTTCATGCATGTGCGTAAAGTCTTGTCCCAGAATCATTAGTGTGAGTAGTATACACAGGCTAACCTGGCACCACACTTTCAGCCTTGATTTTTATTTAGAAGAATTCCATAATAGTGGAAAGTGTCATCCCTGATTAGTCAGTGCAAACTGCAGTAGCTTATCTGGGACGACCCTTTACGCACATGTATAAAGCCCGGTTTCCACAGAGCGCTACTCCATCGTATATAATGTCCACAATATTTAAAAGGTGTTTCTCCATCATTTTCTTTCATCAAGTCCTGCTTTTCTGCCAAGTTAATTTACTTTGAAGATTTCCCTTCGTTGAAGTAAGCTGTTATGATTATTATATCATTGCTTCGATCACAGGAAAAAAAACTGGGCAAAAGTAAGGAAAATATTATTTTTACATCATTATGTATCCTTTATAGACAAAAATTTGTCAACGTACATGAGTCCAATACCAGAGACCTTGTGTTGAACACCTCCCAATCAGCCAGGTAATATATGAAGTTATACTATATGAGCCCCATTCTGGTCAAACTTGGCTTAATGCATGTACATAAAATGTAGTCCCAGATAAGCCTGTGCAGTCTACATAGACTAATCAGGGACCACACTTTCTGCTTTTATGTAATTCTTAATTTAAAGGGAGTCTTTGCTGAACGAAAGTCTATTCTCAGCTGATAAACATTTAACACACGTGTATTTAGCCAGTATATCCAGAACAGGGCTTATGTACTTTAGAAAAATGTCAATGTACTGAATGGTAATATGTTTGTTCAGGTTGTATGCTGTTTGCTGCTCGTCAATATCCAAGGGTTGGAAATTAAGCCTTTAAAACTTGTATCTAGTAAGATAGGTATTTAATTGAATTTAACTTTCAAAGGTACTACAAATGCATAAAAATACATATCCAAGTTGTTAATGGTTATTGCATGGCATGTTATGTCACTTCTATATTTATAGAACATTAGGATTATTTTTGTCAATGATGTTATCGAATGTTCGTGATATAGAGTTTATTTTTTGATTTCAGTTTAAGAAAGTATTCTCATTTCATGAGTGATCATTGAAAACATCAGTGGCAGAACAATGGTTAAAATATCTGTTCTAAATTGCTTCAAAAGAAATGATTATACAAACCTCAATAGAAAGCAACACATTATCTGATCATTTCATGCTCTTATAAGATGAATTGATAAAACGCCAAAGATTTGCTTGAGCGTTTTAAGATTTTGTGTATTGTGACGTCATAAACATGAACTCATATGATCACAACAATCTTGCACACTGCTTTAGTGAGAACAATTTGTTTGTTATTTAAAAGGCCAAACTTTAAACTTAAGTTTAAGTATAAATTAAACAACTATTAATAGTCGCACAAACATTTTGCTCTGAGTCAGAGTGAATCGATTAAATCTTATTGATTATGAATGAAATCAGTTGTCGTTAATTGGTATCTTAAAATCATTCACTTTCTTATCTAAATTAAATGAAATTATTGTGGACATAACACTTGGTTCATATGACATGACAGCCATCTAGGAAAACATGGCTTAATGTGTGTGCATTAAGTGTTGTCCCATATTAGCCTGCGCAGTCCACGCAGGCTAATCAGGGTCAACACTTTCCCATTAAACTATTTTCATTTAGAGGAGTCTTCCTTGTAACAAAAAATCCAATTAAGCAAAATGTGTCGTCCCTGATAAGTCTGCACGGGCTAATCTGGGACAACACTTTACGCACAAGCATACAGGTAGGCCAAGTTTTCCCAGAACATCACTCAAACCCCCATTTCAGGTTCAGCAACGTGTTGTCCCTTGTTCAGGGAGCTGGGGAGAACGAGAAAGTCACCCAGGGGCTCTTTGAGAACTACCTGGAGTGCAAATTCAAAGACCCCTACATGGATGGGGTATGTCATTGAACAGCTACGAACTAAGCGTATGACCTTCCCCAGCCTAATGGGACCTTTTCTCCTCTTATTTCCTCCTCTTTCTCGCCTTATTTTTTATGCCCCCTTTCGAAGAAAAGGGGGTATATAGTTTTCGCACTGTAAGTCTGTCTGTCACACTTTTCGTGTCCTCTTTCTATTTCAAATACTTTTCATCCGATCTTTATGAAACTTGGTCAGAAGTTGTATCTAGACAATATCTAGGTCAAGTTCTAATATGGGTGATGCCGGGTCAAAAACTAGGTCACGTGGTTACTTAGTGCATTTCAAAAATTTAGCATGGTGTCCGCTCTCTAATTGAAGTAGTTTTCATCTGATCTTTACCAAACTTGGTCAAAAGTTGTATCAAGACAATATCTAGGTCAAGTTCGAATATAGGTCATGCCGGGTCAAAAACTAAGTCACGGGGTCACTTAGTGCATTTCAAGGATTTAGCATGGTGTCCACTCTCTAGTTAGCTCTACCGAAGGCAAGAAGAGCTTATGTCATGGCGTGGTTTCCGTCGTCCGTCCGTCCGTCTGTGCGTGCGTTGGACTTTTTCAAGTCCACAGTTTTCATCCGATTCTTTTCAAACTTGCTAGTGTCTTTATATTAACGAGTACTTTAACCATATTTAAAATGGGTTACATCAGAGTAAAAAGTCCAGAATTATCTCCCCTTGAATTTGAGAAAATTGTGAAATAACGCTTGTTTACGCAATAAAGTCCACAGTTTTCATCCAATTATTTCCCAACTTGCACAGTGTTTTTATCTGAATGAGGAGTCAGACCCTATTGAAAATGAGCAATATCGGAGTTTTAAGTCCAGAATTATCTCCCCTTGAATTTGAGAAAAAATGAAAATTCAGTTTTTTTATGTGATAAAGTCCATAATTTTCATCCAATTCTTGGAAAACTTGCACAGTGTCTTTGTATCAATGAGGACTCAAACCCTTTTTTAAAAAGAGCTATATCGAAGCAATAATTCCAGAATGACTTTCCCCATGAATATGAGATAATTTTGAAATCCCGCTTGTTTACGCAATTAATTCCACAGTTTTCATCCAATTACAGAGCTCCAGATAAGGGACCTATTTTCGTAATTACGAATTAATTTCAAGTCCGTGATGTATTTATTTTAAAATCTTGTTGTACCATTAAGAATTACAAAATCAAGTTATGAATATTATTTTTTACATCTTTTCGTTTCGATTTTTATTTAGTTCTTTTCGCGTATTAAAGATCTTTTCGGTGCTTATATAGAATGGTTATCGGGTTTGTTTAGCAAAGCGCATTTTTTCCAATAAAAGCTGCGTGTACAGTCTATGATACTCTATCTGTCAAAAAACAATGGCGGCGCCCAGAGAGCGTCCTAAAAAACTGCAAAGCCTGCAAAAACACGCTTTTAACATATTGTACGCAAAGTGAGCAGAAGTTGAATGTTAAGAAAGACATTATAGAAAATATCTTATATGATGTTGTATGTTCAGTTGCCGACACAGTCGGACAAGCTAAAAAAAACGCGACACGACGGGTCCAAACTTAAACACACAAAACACTTGAACGAGTGGAAGGGACATTTCCTGTGGCTAATCGTTGAAAAGATTGAAGGGGAGACCCGTTTTAATTGTGAAATATGTAAAAAAAATAATCGAAGTCATGCAATCTAAGCACAGTTTGGGCATATGAAGGTATTTGAAAAATAAAATTGTATAATACTGAATAGACACTGTTGAACTCGTTTAAATAAAGTTGCTTGTATGTTTATTTTGATTTTTTGCATGAAAAAAAAACATTATTTTTTATTTTTAGGTCATTTAGAAAAGTTAGGAATTATTTTCCAAAAATTAGTAGTAACGTTAAGAATAAAATTTCAGAGTTAAGAATTCTTTTTAAAAATCTGGTAGTAACGTTAAGAATTTCACAAAACCTTATCTGGAGCTCTGCAATTATTTCCAAATCTGCACAGTATCTTTATATCAATGAGGACATGAACCCTATTGAATTTGAGCAGTATCAGAGAAATAAGTACACAATAATCTCCTCTTGAATTTGAGAAAATTCTCCTTGTTTGCGCGATTAAGTACACAGTTTCCATCTTATTCTTTCCAGATTTTTCATATTGCCCTGGGGAATAAGAGTTCATTGTGTTGCCCATATGATGCCAGTACATTAACTGCAATGTTTCACTTGACATATGCATTTTAATGTATCTGCAGCAGATAACGTTTTGAAAATGTGCCTAGAGGAAAAAGTAATTGAAGTGAGTAACTTCTCCTTTTCTCACCATGTTCTTTACTCTTATCGCAGCAATACTTTCCATTTTGATTTCATTTAGAATAGTAATTTGCAAACTTTATATGAGTCGGTCCAGAATTGGTTCACTCTCTTTTCTGATGCATGTCATAAAAATTAGAAATATATATATATGGTTTAAGTATACTATGCCATGATATGGCCAATCTTTGACTCAAAACAATCATATGCTTATACTAAGCAACACAAACAGTGATCAAGCACTGAAATCAGATCATTTTAATTAATATGGCATAAATCATCGTAATTGAACTGATATTTTGAAATGATGAAAATGACATAAACAATAATTGTTAAAACTGTTTCCCAATGTTGTTCTAGCCAGAAGAGCGATACAGGCCCTCATGGGCCTCTTGTTGAAGTAGTTTTCATTCGATCTTCACCAAATTTGGTCAGAAGTTGTATCTAGACAATATCTAGGTCAGGTTCGAATAATGGGTCATGCCGGGTCAAAAACTAGGTCACGGGCTCACTAAGTGCCTTTCAATAACTTCTATCAAAGCGTTAATTGGGGACATATGTCATCCTATGGAGACAGCTCTTGTTTTGTATTTCCCTGAACAGACTTTATACTGTTTTTATTACAAATAGAAGCATTATAAAAGTCTCTTTATATTCAATCTATAAAATGTATTGTATATACACTAAAGATAATGCAGAACACATTAGATTTATATTAAATACCCCAGTACGAAAAAGTTTGTTCCGAGGACTGCTTGTATGAATTGCTGTACAAATTGAGCCTTGTTCTGTGAAAACTGAGCTCAGTTCATGTGCGTAGTCTGCACTGGCTAATCAGGGACGACACTTTAATGCAAAAAAATACATAAAAGCGGACAGTGTCTTCCCTGGGAAGACTTTTAATGCACATGCATTAAGCTCAGTTTTGCTTGGACAAGACTCAAAAGATTCCCCATCTCCATATGTTTAGGTATCCATGGCAACAGACTGGCTGTGTTTCAACGACCAGCTGACGGAGTACATACAGCACCAGCAGGACTACAGTCTGATGCCGTACTTGTTCTACCTCTCCGTTGGCTTCCATTTCCTGTTTGCGTCCAACACACCGCCCAAGATACAGTATCCACATGCCATGGCGGATGTGAGTGAAAAATGACCACATTTACCTGTGATTATTGAACGAATGAAAATCTGGGCTCATTGCTTATTGATATCAGTCTTAAAAAACAAAATTAATGCAGAGCAACAGCTAAGATTTTTTTGTCAATTAGTTTTCACCACAAGCTTTGTGTAACAATGAGTTTTTGTCCTAAAAACTACTTGTCAAAGGCTTTTTTACAATTTGATAAAAACTTACATATATTTCGGGATCAGATGAGCACTTAATTGTGGGCATTGATAATTCTCAGTAATTCTCATTCTGTCACTATAAGTTCACAGTGTCATCAGTTGTTTGTAAATATAAGTAATCATAGTATATTAACAAATGGATGATGATTAGTCATTTTGTTTCAACCAGTTTCAACACTCCTGCTTTTCAGTGTCAGAGCACACTCACATTGCCAAACCCTCTCCATCAACGACAAACCAGTGGAAATCGCAATGTTATAAGTTTTTCAGATAGGGAACTACTGCGGTGTTTTGATCCGAATATTCCAGAATCTGTCACCACCTGCACTATTAAGTCTGATAGTATGCTCTTCACAACATTTTTGTCTTTTACGGTTCGGGTCGAATTGTAAAATATTGAGCGTCAACACTGTTAATGAAAGTTTCCTTACCTGTCCACTTTCAACAGCAGACATTTTCCTGAACTGTTTACGACGGAAGTAACTTTATATCAACACAGACCCGAACCGGTGTCTATATAAACTTACTCCGTACAACTAAAACGACGATTTTCTCCGTGCAAATAAAACGACAAAGAATCGTATGCAATTCGTTTTTCCATTTACATACTCGTTTTCTGTGCGATTGATGTTTCATTACAATTCGTTTTCTGTCAAATACAAATCGTAAAACAATAGAATTAACCTTATCTGTTGCCCTGTTAATGATACATGTTCATTACTTTTGTTGTAAGGATGTCTTTTGATTCCTTTTATGCTTTGATATCTTTAGTATGTTATTGTTGTAAAGTGAGTAAACAGTACATACATCTATCCTTGTGTTTGATTAAGCTTAAGTACCTGAGTATTTGTTTCGTTCAAATTCTGTAAAACTTTATTAATGTATCTTATTGCAGTGCCATCAGCGACTGAAGAAAAGCGAGAATCTTGTAACGGCAATGCTTGCTGACATCTCACCTGCTGTACGAAAGTACCTGAACCTGGCCGTTGTCATAGGCGATATTCTGCCACCCCTTATGGATATCATTCAGCCGACATTTAGACCCGTAAGAGGATTGGTCCATTAAATGCTGACTTATCCTATCAGCATATGTGCTAAAAAGACTTATAAATCCTTCTTGCCCTCAAACCAAAAAGTTTAAAACTTGATACTGTAGCTTGTATTTGAAGGACCGTTTCCTTTTTGTGCTCCTAGACTCAAACAAACTTTTAACACTATATTTTCTATTTGCCTTTAATATCCATCAAGAAATATTTTACCTCAGAGTTTCTCTCTTTAATTTAGTTTTGTTTGTAAAAAATATTGTGATGGCCTTGGTTAAAAAAAATATATAAGGAAGTATTCAACATTTCATTAAAAAACCAGATATGTGTGTGTAGAAAGTGTTGTCCTTGAGATGGGCCTTCATAAATATAATCCATGCTCTTCGTAAAGTGTCCTCCTTGATTAGCCTGTGCAGATTCCACAGGCTTATCAGGAATGCCACTGGCTAATCAGGGACCACACTTTCCACCTAGACTGGAATTTTGTTAAGAAGAGACTTACTTGAAACAAAAAAATTCATAAAAGTGAAAGGAGTCGTCCCTGATAAGTGTTTGCAATCTGGGACGATACTTTAAGCACATGCGTTAAGTCTTCTTTATCAAAACACTGCTCATTTATGAACGAAATGAGCTCTCAAATTGCTCTTTTGTCACATGATCAGGTAAACACCCAGCTGTACAGTTCGAAGGAGAAGGAAGACTTGAGACACCTGGTGAGCACCATGATCTCCTACAACCTCACCTACATTCAGGAGAAGTCCCTGGAAGGACAGTACAACTATATTCTAGAGCCGTGAGTGACAATTAGTGCTACAGTACAACTACTTTTTAGAGCTGTGAGTCACACTTAGTGCTACAGCACAACTACATTCTAGAGCCGTGAGTCATACTTAGTGCTACAGTACAACTACATTATAGAGCCATGAGTCACAAGTGTTAACAAAAGACTTGCTAATTGGCATGTGATAAACAGGGCCAACCTCCTGTAAGTGACTCCAAAGTAACAACCCTCTCCCCACCACGATTTAACATAACTGCAATATTTCCCAGACAAGTATTACAACCAAATCGGAAAATTACCAAGGCAATACAAAAAATAATATTTCAAAACCAGAAATTGGCATAATCAAGTGCAGACGACAAAAAGTGACGATTATTTTTTTTTCATGACAAAAATAAATGGTCTCATAGTATTTAATTAATATTTCATGTTCAGGCATGTTGAGGAGGCTGTAAGGTTCCCGGGTATGCCCCAACATAAGCAGCTGACCTACTCCTCCAAACAGCTCGTGGCCAGAGAGGTGAGTAGATGGGCGTCACTTATAAGGCTTGTGTGAAGTGGAAATATTGATTCATTGAGTCGACATCTGTGTTTTTTAGACCATTTTGTTATTTGCTAGAACAAACAAACATGCTAAACAATTGGAAATATGAAATGTTTGAAGCCCATTTATTGAACACACGTGTATTAAGCCCTGATTTCCCAGAGCACGGCTCATATAACAATAAGGGCTTGTTTTACTAAATGAGTTGCATTCTGAGAAAACTGGGCATAATGCATGTGGGTAAAGTGTCATCCAAGATAAGCCTGTGCAGTTCTCACAGGTTAATCAGGGACGACACTTTCCTCCTAAGTTTCAGAAGAAAAATCTCATAAAAGGGGAAATAGACACTTTACTCACATGCATTATGCCCAGTTTTCTCAGAACACGCAACAAATAACTTATTCAAACTTTAGTTTTACTGTATATCTTCTGTTGATGCATTTTGAAGATCATTTGAGCCATGTGCTGGGGCTTAATACATGTGCATAAAGTTTCATCCCAGATAAGCCTGCGCAGTGTGCACATGCTGATCTGGGATGAAACTTTCTGTCTACTCTTGATTTTCTTAAAGAAAAGACCTTCTTTCAGCTTAAGATTTCATAAAATACGAAAGAGTCATCCCTTATCAGCCTGTGAAGTCTGCAGACTTTTTATGCACATGTATTAAGCCCAGTTCTCTCAGAATGAAGCTTGTTTATCATTTCAGATAGAGCTGGAGAAGATGAGGAGAAGTGAGATTGCCAGGGCACCAAAACCAGAGTGAGTCCAAATCGTCTTGTTTCATTCATTGTCATCCTGGGTCCATGTTCATAAAGCTACATATGAACAACTTAAGTCAATTCCTTGAACTCATACAGGTTCCAAAAGTGTCAGGTTCATGTTGAGGTAAAAAAAAAAAAAAATCAAATATAAAATATTGCTTAAATTATTACCATTATTTCTCTTTGTATGCAGAGAAAACAGGATTTTTCTTCGTTATAAAATTGTGTAATTAAAACCTTTTCAGTTAAGATTTCTTTAGAGAGTTTTGTGAAAACCATTCCAGAGCAAGAAAAAAAGTTGTAAACAAAAATAATTCAATGAAAATTGTATGTGAGGGAATGCTCCTGTGTGGGACAATATGCATTTTGTGTCTGGCTCATAATTTTTGTATGAAGAGAACTTAAATAAATCGGAAGTCGAATCGAACTGGCACAAATGATTTCAAGACGATATTTCGAATGAAAAACCATATAACTATATATAAGTTTAAGGTCACAGTGGTCATTTAAATGTGTGCATATTCACGGGGATGTGAATCTTCACAGATGCAGTCCACTCAGGAATCATTCCTGAGATTTGGGTACATTTGTGAAAAATGTTGGGTTTAATAGGGGTACAACTATTTCGGCGGAATATTTCATAAGCGGCAGGGAAATCTTATTTTTATTGTTACACTGGCAGCATTATTCGCATATTGCACTAGTGGAATTTGTAGTTTCATAGTCTTCCAATCAAAAACCTTCTTTAAAATATGGCTGTTTATTTCATATCTGATTTTAAAATCACATCATTCTGCAGAAAATGGAGATTGACAAATAATTGAAAACAAAAGTTAAATTAGAATAGCTGAAAACAACTTTGGATATAAGTCTATACATGTTCCCAAGTGAAGAAGAAAAATGGACTCTCCTGATAAGGAAAGAACTACCGGTCACAAGGTTAAGTGTCATAAGGCAACTTGAACTGTGTACAAATGCTGACTATATTGCAAAAGTATGGACATGAAGCAAAAATGAAAGACTGCTGACAACATCAGGGATCGAGAAACAGAGTGACAAAAATTACAGAATTCACCCCAAATGAATACTGATACATGTGAATCCTTAGTTAAGGTTATTACAGATAAACAATTTTGTTAAGTTAAACCTTAGGTGTTAATTTGTTTGTCTGTTTTAACTGGTTTGTCTTTCTGTTATCCACAACTTGTCCAAATGTTACTCCTCTCCAATTACTCAACACCCCCCTGTCCTAATATGGGTGTAGCGAAAGTTGATGCTATTGTTAGGTCCATAATGTTATTGTGCTAGATGGGATTTTTAAGTAAAATGTCACAACACTCAATGTCTTGTCCAATTTTATTTTAATATAAATCCTCATCCTACGGACACATTCCTAGTTAATGTTCCTCCTTTTTTCTGTAATATTTATTTCATATAGATCACAAGATTGATGTATTATGTTGTTTGCCAATTATCTATTGCGTTTAATCAAACTATTGCAATTATAACTAACAAACATGATGCAAAGGCTACTAGAATTGTTTGTGTATGGTGTGAAGTAAGATGACCTCAACCTGCATGTACCTAGTATGTTTTAGGGGAAAAAAATGGTTTCCTTTAACCCTTTGCATGCTGGGAAATTTGTCGTCTGCTAAAATGTTGTCTGCTGAATTTCTAAAATTAGCATTTTCTTCGATATATTTTCAAGGAATACTATCAAAATAGCAAACAGTTTGGATCCTGATGAGATTCCACGTTTTGTTGTGTCTCATCTGGATCCAAACTGTTTGCAAAGGCCTTTTAAATTCGGTTCCAGCACTGAAAGGGTTAACAAGATTTGCCATAACCATATCCTATTTATAATATGTGCCTTGCTCTGGGGAAAACTGGACTCAATGCATGTGTGTAAAGTATTGTCCCAGATTAACCAGTGCAGTCTGCTTAGCCTTATCAGTGACTGAACTTTTAAAGTATTTTTTGTTTAACGGAAGTGTCTTTTTAACAAAAAATCCAGTTTAGGCTGCAAGTATTGTCACAGTTTAGACTGTGCATATTGCCCTGGCCTATCTGGGATTACACCTTGCGCATATGCATTAAGCCCCGTTTTCCAAGTACGAGGCTCATATGATGTCATCTCTTCAACCTAAGTCTCATATTTTGTGACTCACTCAGACCGAAAGAAACCACAAAGAACACGCCAGGCAAGCCAGGAGTGCACGCGGCCTCAACAGAAGGGGAGAAAACTCCCGTGGTGCCCAGTCACCTTCAGAGGCTGACAGCTAAACCCCTCGGGAAGCAGGAGGAAGTGGTATGGGAGGCTTATTTCCAACCTTAAGATACTGATTAGCAGCAAACAGCATAAAACCTGAACAGACTGCGAGTTACTCGCAGTTATTCGCTTTGCTTCCGAGCGGGAAAGGGAGGGTTAAGATTAGACCTGTGTGTGTGTGTTCAAGATTTGTGTTCTTGTTTGAAACCAAGATTGTGATTGGCACATGCTGCTGTGTACCTGGTCTTTAGTGGAACATATTTAATAAAGTTTTAAACTGTTAATTTTTGCCTAATTGCATTGAAAGCCAATCACTTTCAAGCTTATTTCTCAGGTAGAATCATCACTTGGCGTCTTTGAAGAGATCTAAAGGGATAAACATGGAATAATACAATGGATTGATCATAAATGTTCATAACTTAGAGTTAAAACGAGTATTAAATATTGTACATTTGCTCACAGCAACACTATATTACTTTAGTCCATTAATATACATGGCAAAAAGACGTCTTCCATAGTTATTGATATATTCCACGAATTACACCTGTTCAACTTCAGTTAAATACATATTATACATGAACTATGAAACTCAAATATTGCATGAAAATAATTTATTACTACTTGTTAATCAATAGTAATTTGACTGTTTTTCAGCCAGTGAAGGATTTCTTTGGGCGAGTGTTGAAGTGCACGACACCTGAGGCCAAGGCTGCTGTGTCAGGTAGGGGCGTTAAGATCTGATTCAAAATTAATTGGGCTTTATGTTTCTGTTCTGTAACACCTAGTGAATTTTGGTCATTGCAACTTTTTTAGGACCATTTAAAACTAGGGATATGTTATTGCATGTACATTATCATTATAGTGATTGTCTATTTTGAACATTGAACCACTTAATTGTTAAAGTAACATGTCAACAAGCTGACTAATAATTGATTCTGTGATTTGTCTGTGTTAATGTCTAATGCCTAAGAGATTCATAAGATAAAGCATTCATATTGATTGTATGCGTTTTAACGCCTTTTTCATCTACTGTTTGGCTTGCAGTCCTGTCTGTGTGTTTCATACTAGATTTACCCAACAGGACACGTTTCTAACATAATTAATAATTTTTCCTACAAACCTTTGATACGTGCATGGAAGGTTTCATTGAAAGCTATCAACACACCCATATCACCGGACTTCATTTTGACCTTGACAATGACTTTTAGACTTATACTTATTTAAAACGTAAAAATACATGTATTTGGGTAACCAAAAAAAGACAAGTTTTGTCAAGTATGGATGCCACTTGCTCCAAAGATGTGATGAATACATGCTCTAATTAATTAAAACTCAACACAAAAACATCATATGACCTTATTTTGACACCACATTTACCTACATTCGAACCTATACGTCGAAATTTTGGTAAAGCTTAAATGACAGTTTAACATAGTTCTACTTAATAAAAAGCTATGATAGTTCCATTCAACCAACCACGTCATCTAAACTCATTTTGAACTTAGACTTACTCAAATTCCCAAATGAGTCAATACTCACAAGGCTTCAGAGTTCCACAATGGACATCTGAATTTTGAAAGCAGACGATATTCAATATTAGTATTTGAGTGAGTGCCCATCTGATAATATGCTTATATTTGGTAAGAAAGTAATAAATGACCTTCAGCTTCCAGGGTTATTCTTCAATCACACAGAATATCAACCGAAAAATCACATACTTATACTGTTGGATTTGAAGTTTTTGTTTATTTTGTTTCAGATGAACCCAAGAAGACCAACGTGCTAGCCACCGATATTTGGTTCCACTTCCAGGGAGGCTACTCCAACGCCGTTCGGAGAAACGTGCGCGTGAAAGAGTTCTTCTGATATCGATTATTTTCCTTAGGTTTCTCATGCTGAACGTTTATATTTATTAGTCCCCTATCGGTTGTACCGGAGGGGACTTATGGTTTGCGCTCTGTGTGTCCGTCCGTCAGTCAGTCAGTCACACTTTTCTGGATCCTGCAATAACTTTAAAAGTTCTTAATATTTTTTCATGAAACTTTTAACATGGATAGATGGCAATAAGGACATTATGCACGTCTTTTCATTTTGTTCCTACGTCAAAAATTCTGGTTGCTATGGCAACAAATAAAAAATATTTTTTTTTATATATTTCTGACAATGGTGGAGCCGGTAGGGGGCTTATATTGCTTGACAATAGTCTTGTTATTAATATTTTCAAATCTGTTGTCTATACATGTATGATTTTTGATACGACATAAAGAAATCTATAAAACCTCTGGATATTGCTGGACCTTATAACCTGTGTTTCATGTCTCTATGTCAAGGCTTTTACCATTCCGAAGAATAGAGAAAAATCACCCACGTTCTTGTGAAGTATTTTATTCGTTAAACGACTTCAAGGGACAAACATTGATTGTCGCATGTGTTATTGTTCTGAATCTGAAGCAACGGCGACTTCTTTGATATTGGAAATCAACTATGAAACAGCTCGGATAATTGCTAATTGGTTATGTGTACGGAACACAGTTGCTTGAAAAATTTACATGTATTCGTATCATGACGTGCATTATTCACGCGAGTCCACTTGAGGACTAATATTTCCCAAATATGGCACGCGAGCCAATATTATAGTTGCCCAACGATTGAAATCGTGAACTTATCGCGATTTTATCAGCTCGTATCGGGTATTATCAGATCTTTGAGTCAATCGTGGAAAAAAATTTAACATTGAAAAATTATGCGATAAACACGATCAACAGCAATCAATTCAAGGTAATCGTATCAAGTTGTATTGTATCTTAACAAAGCGTGACGAGTCTTATCTACTCGCACTTCCACATCGTTGTGATTGCAGTCGATCTTCTGCTAGAAAAAAAAACGTCACGTCTTGTTGCAATCTGTCGCGATGTTTAAAAAGGATGAAATTGACAGTCTGCGGGCAGTATCTATATGTATGCGATTCAGGTCCAGTCGGTGCTTCATCGTAAATTCAATCTATTATATCGTGAAACGCATCGTAACCATAGTCGTTCGTATCGTAACAGAGCACATTGATTCTCGATAAACGTAGGATAACGTAAAACCTCGAACATGAACGTACTCATTCGGGGAACACCATGTGTCGAATAAAGACCCATTCTTAGAATAATTCGACACTCACCATAGGACCTTATGGAATGGTATCTGAACTAGACATCAGATCGTGGTACCTGTTATCGTGACAATATTGCACGAGCACAAAGAAACGTATCATATATGCGGACACGCAGCACATCGTATCTTAAACTTGAATCTTTGAGAAATACCACGATCAGTAACGTGTCGCCATTTACGATGCTCGTATCGGAATGCAAGACAGGGAGAACATAACATTAAGCGTGAAGCTTAAATGTTTTATACGTCGTCTGTCAATTTGTAAATTTAATATAGTAATTAGGAGCGGTTAGACTTTGGATGGAGCTGCGAAGATAACGTCGTTAAATGCCTTTCGCGCCATGATCTTAAACGTGCTTTAGTGTTTGCAATGACATCTGCGCCAATAAAGAATGCATTATTCATCATAATATCGCGCTTTGAATGGGATTTTATTGCACTAAAACTTGAGAGTTGCAAGCGGTGTTAATCCGAGGAAATTGCCCCTAATCGGTTACGACAATATTTTAACCGGATGGCAATTGTGTTTGTAAATCGACCGAATGGAGCGATAGTATGGGATATTTTAGGAGGAAAGTGTCACATAACACACCATTGGCTTTTGACACTTCATAATAACTTCATTGTACGATAATTCTCTGAAAACAACGCGCGAATGGCACCCCGACGAATGAGTAATGGGCCTGTCTGGATGTAAGGGCACATTATACACTTTCCGTTCAGTCGCGCCCAAAAATGGGTGTTCGCGCGCGGCTTTTTTTGTATAAAGCGAGGAAATGACCCCAACGACGATTTGAGCGCGGTATGAGAAATTTGTGAAATATCTGCTTGTAACGATTAATCACAAATTTAGTTATGATCGTCGATGTAATTTGTATTGGTCCCTAGGGACGGAATTCCTCGCCCAAATTCGTTCATTTAGCCGCCCTAATGGATTTTGTGTCGTTTATTTCATATTATAGGACGGTAATCAAAATAGATGAAATGATGTGGATTTATGGTTGTATCGTTGGATTGACCCATTCATTAAATATCAGTTATGTATAAATGTGTATTTTATTACAAAATCGACAATCGCCAATCACAAACTTGCTGCGTATCGCTGCAGCACTTAGAGCGCAGCAATCATCATGACGTAAATACTTAATATTAATCAGATACTATAGTTTAATCAGATTGCGAACGACACAAAATTCTTTATCTAAAATTAAATACGGAGTTCCAAAACCTTTGTCTCTCATAATGCGATTTTCATTAAACATATGTCGCTGTGTACATGTATACAGGAATATTCATGATTTTAGATACTGTTTTGTTGTCGAGTGATCGTTGTCGACAATAAATAGCAGGCTAAAAAGAAAAAAAAACATTAAAAGAAGAAGCTTTCAAACCGCTCTTTGTAAACTGGGTAAAATTATTGTGTCTCTAATCGCGTAAATCTTCTGTCATAACGCTGCAATTCCTCATGAAAATCTGACACTACTCAATGCCATTGTCTGTTAAATTGCTTCCGTGATAAGGTAAAAGAGATATCTTCGGAATTTAAGTCAATTAAAGTCTCCTCTGGGATTCTTCACGGGGCTTTCGAGAGGGTATTAATAACGCCGCTTTATACATTTGCAATAATTCTGATGAGCTATTAGATTATATGGAACCGACATGCTTCAAACAATTATTGGAGAGACGGAATTTAATTATTACCTGATAATATCAAAATTAAAAGTGTAAACATTGCGACTATCTTTCTATTATTTTCTAATCTCTAAACCCATTAAATCTCCGCATCGTTTAATTGATTTCAATGCTATTACTCCCATATGAATTGTAGACCTTATAGTTTTTTAATCCCATTTCCTTCCGTCATGTTCTGACAAAGCACTCCAATTAATTGACGTCCTTATGAGCGTATTGTCAGGTGCTAACTACGGTGGAGATGAAATGTCATTGGCGCTGCCACATCCGCTAGTATGATCCCTGGGTAGACGTCGTTTGTTGAAGACATACTTTTTGTGCATGTTGCAGTTTCATTAGCATCGGTAACAATAGCAATTATCGACGGGTTTTTTTCAGGTTAAATTCTGTAAACATGTAATGCTCCGTATACTTATATATGGTAAACATGTGCCTTTTTATAAATCGGCGTCGTATCAAACATTCCGTGTTACAAAGTGAAGCACCGGTCCATTTAAATATCTTACCGACAAAAACATTCAGGACTTTATGTTTAACCCATTTATGCCTAGCGACTAGAAAAAAAGGCATTGGCAAACAGCGTAGACCCAGATGAAACGCCGCATGATGCGGCGTCTCATCTGGGTCTGCGCTGTTTGCTTAAAGGAATTTCTGTAAGAACTTTTCTAAATACAGAAATAAATATACTAGACATCCCTAATTTTGGAATTAAATTGATCCAATGTAGAAGGATGGGAGAGTCCACTAGGCATAAATGGGTGAAAGACGTTTATGATTACATCATTACAACTATACCAAAAGACTTTGTCATTATTGTGTTTCCAACGCAGCTTATCATCTGGACGCTGTACGTCGACAACGCTTGCAAATACAATCGTTCACCATCCGATCTAAAAAAAAACGACACCTCACACTCTC
This sequence comes from Dreissena polymorpha, assembly GCF_020536995.1. Taxonomy (NCBI): domain Eukaryota; kingdom Metazoa; phylum Mollusca; class Bivalvia; order Myida; family Dreissenidae; genus Dreissena; species Dreissena polymorpha. The sequence continues at coordinate 35,398,256 of NC_068356.1, forward strand.
ATTGATATGCACGAAAACTCGAGCCTGTCAGGAATACCAGCGGCCCTAATTCGGTATTTTGGAGGACTGTGTTATGTTAGACGGGAAATCAGATTACAGCTTGACGTTTTTAAAGACAAATTTGTTGTAATCTAATTTCGATCATATCTGGATAACAATATAATCTAATCATGTGAATTATGTCGTAGTTAATCGAGGAATGAGTATCCATTAATCTACATGTTCCCTTGTAAGGAAAGATGGAGCGATGTTGCAAAGAATAGGACTATTAGTTGTATGGTATGGTCATGTCATCCAATACTGCAAGTTGCTTCCAGATTGATGATGATATAAGCGAGCCGGCTATATGGCAACGTGAAGAAATCTGAATTATACATGGCTGAACGCTTAAAAACCCTCAATACATTCGGAAATTGTACCGAAAATGGATGGGTCCGTATTTTATAAATTACTAGTAAATGACTGAAGTACTCGATATATATGCAGAATTATACATTTTCGAGGATTGACATAGATGAGCGATGCAAATCTAAAATATTTTGTCATCAATTTCAGTGCATGAACTAAAGCACATTTAGTTTCGGACATACTATTTTAATGCGTGTAAAAAAGCAAAACCTAATAAAAATGATTTGAATGTCCAGTATTTTTTTGTCATATTTCTTTCTAATTCTGAGTGTAATTAATCAATTCAGGAACTGCGATTGTGTGTAATTTGGGTTATCAGCTTGTGTAAGTTGACACTGCACCATCTACGTAACATATGGTTCTTCTCGTGTTAATTTGAGTCGTGTTCTGAGAAAACTGGGCGTAATGCAAGTGCGTAAAGTGTCGTCACATATTAGCCTGTGCAGTCCGTACAGGCTAATCAGGGACGACACTTTCCGCCTTAATTGGATTTTTGCTAAAAAGAGACTTCATTTAAACGAAAAATGTCATAAAAGCGGAAAGTGTCGTCCCTGATGAGCCTGTGCGGACTGCACATGCTAATCTGGGACGACACTTTACGCACATGCATTATGCCCAGTTTGCTCAGAATGCGACTCATTTTACTATATGCAACCTCACTCAAATTAAAATCTAAATGCTATAATCTAGAACTATTTCTGTTAGTGTAGTTCAAATGATTTTCATAAACTACATTTGTGCACACAGTTATATGAAAATGATGTTGACTTTTTTGTACAATGAGTATTTGTGATCATTAACGGTACTTCTATTTGACTTCTTTTTTTATTTACAATGAAAAATGAGGCAAGACGTTTAAATTAAATATAGCAAACAATAAAATTCCAAAAACTGTACCTGGGGAAAAATGGTCGTTTTTATCCACTCCTTTATAATAGAAAACCAGTATAAACATAGTTAAGACCGTTTTGAGGGCTATCCGAACCTTACATTTATTTGTTAATATAAAAACACGTGTATTTTGTCTAAGATATTTAAGTGATGTAAGAAATTTTAATTAACGTTGTCACCACGTTGCATCCATTAATTTTAATAAAAATGTCCAATTGTAGTAAAATGGATTTTAAAATGTCTACATAAAATAAAGCTTTATTATATTTATAAACCTGACCGAACTAATTGTCAGCCGCCGAACTGTTCCGTTCGTGCCGGAACCCGTGATTGAACCGGGGGGCCTTTAGATGTCTGTTGCGTAAACAATTTCAGTCTAACGCTCTCCCAACTGAGCTATTCCGGCTGACATTCACTTATGTACTGCTATTTGGTGAAGTTATGTATAGCGATCGTTATTATATGTCTATTAATAAACTAATACATTGTACGTTTTCGTACCACTACGCCTTCGAATAAACTTGCTTGCGCGATAGGTCGTCAAATATCGTACAACATTGATTCTCCACTAAATAAGCAAATTAGAAAAACCACAAAATAAATATATTTTGATTATGTTTTGTTTTTTATACAAAACATCTTTTGTTTTTATACAAAACCAGAAAGTTTCGCGTATTTGCCCAGTCCCTGTGATCTTTCTCCTGTGATCAGTTGTGGATCAGTTATTAATTAAAACAATTAGCTTTGCATTATTGGCAATAAATGTTGTAATAAATGTAATAGGCACAAATGCAGCACTTATTTACACTTATTTACACAAAAAATCACCACTATGCACGATATTCTTAAAACAAAAATATAAACATTGATCCGTAAAATAACTTCTCCTCCCATAAGCGAAAAAAAGGCATTACATACTAGTCGCCGCCCTCCAGGGCGACGCCAATCAACTGATATTAACTAAAAGTAATGGTATTCAAATTTAAAACACTCGATAAAAGCACAGTACTGTTATAACGACAAGTAATATTATGTGAACACGTATTACAATTATATCCGACTCCACTTAATAATTTTTGTCACATCACAACCTTGGTAACACCACGACCATGGTCACATCATAACCATGGAAACACCACAACCTTGGTCACACCACAACCATGGTCAAATCAGAACCTTGGTAAAATCACAACCCTGGTCACAACACAACCATGGTCAAATCACAACCTTGGTCAAAACACAACCATGGTCACAACACAACCATAGTCACATCACAACCATGGTCAAATCACAACCATGGTCAAATCACAATCTTGGTTACAACACAACCTTGGTCACATCACAACTATGGTAAAATCACAACCTTGGTAAAATCACAACCTTGGTCACAACACAACCATGGTCACATCACAACTATGGTAAAATTACAACCTTGGTCACAACACAACCATGGTCACATCACAACATTGGTCACATCATAACCATGGTCAAATCACAACTATGGTCGCATCTCAGCCTTGGTCACACCATAACCATGGTCACACCACAACCATGGTCACACCACAACGTTTGTAAAATCACAACCTTGGTAAAATCACAAGCTTGTTCACATCACAACATTGGTCACACCACAACCAACAACCATGGTCACACCACGACCATGATCACACCACAGCCATGGTTAATTCACAATCTTGGCCACACCACAACCATGGCCACATCACAACCATGGTCACATCACAACCATTGTCATATTACAACCATGGTCACATCACAACCATGGCCACATCACAACCATGGTCATATTACAACCATGGTCACATCACAACCTTGGTCACATCACAAACATGATCAAATCACAACCATGGTCAAATCACAACCTTAGTCACACCACAACCATAGTCACATCACAACCTGGGCCAAATCACAACCTTGGTCACACCACAACCATGGTCACATCACAACCATGGTTACATCACAACCATGGTCACATCACAACCTTGTTCAGACCCCAACCATGGTCACAACACAACCATGGTCTAAACACAGCCATGGTCAAATCACAACCTTGGTCACATCACAACCATGATCACATCACAACCATGGTCACATCACAACCATGGTCACATCACAACCTTGGTCACATCACAGACATGGTCGCATCACAGCCATGGTCACGTCACAACCATGGTCACGTCACAACCATGGTCACATCACAACCTTGGTCACAACACAGCCATGGTCACACCACAACCATGGTCAAATCATAACCTTCGTCAAATCTTTAAACGCAATTAAAAAAGTTTCCTTCCAGTACCGATAATTTAAGACTTGAAGATGCGGAAAGTCAAAGTGGCAAATGGACGTGTTTTTATATTTTGCATACATAATTAAATTTGCAATGTCAAAACAACTGTTTTTGCAATTTATTAACAGACTGTAAACCTATAACGTTAATAGAAGTGTAAGCATTTAAACAGTTTTAATTTACATGACGTTTGAACAGATGGTTTAGAATTTAAGTACGAGTAGATTCAGCATTTTAAGTTGGATACATTGCACATCACATTATACGCTAAAACGAATAAAATAGTATTTACTGATGTAATACTGACTAGTGTTTTGCATACAACTACCAAATAAATTTTATAATGTTTAATTTAGTAAACATTATTAAATACCACTTTATATGTAATGTATCAACTTTTATAATATAAATACTGCTGCCATCAAGAAGATATTTTATGCAAATATTCCCGAATAAATAACCTAAATATATTAGGAGTCGTTTTACGAAAAACGCGCCGTAGCTTCGACATCTAAACATGAACTAATAGAAAACATCTTGAAACAATCTAATGTCACAAGACATTTGTGAAAATATGCTTTATACAATTTAAGGAATGCCTGACTAACGAAGTTTGCCACTGTCAAATGGATTTATTTCCAAATACATCGGGGCAGAAATGCCCATGAGTACACAAAAGTATACAAAAGATGTTCTACACATATCAAAGTCAAGATCATAATAAAAACATGCATATTGTTACACAATGTTATGAAGTACAATATATTCTCTATGAAAATACAAAGGCATATGAACAAGTGAAATGTTTTACAATCCAATAATAAAGCATTTGTTATATAATACGTAGTACAGAATAATACATGTACTGAGGAAAATATAACATAATGTAGATGTAATGCAAACAAGAACATAAAACATGATAATTTCCTACCTACCATCTGTGTGTCGTGAAACCATTCGTAATAGTGTGTATTGTTTCAAAGAAACCACCTGGTCAAAGCATTTTCTGTATGGCATAAACATTTTTCTCAACCAAACAATAAAATATTAATGTAATTTGATTCAACGAATGTAACTTTGTATTTGTTGTCATAATTTAAAATTTAATAAAACATAATCCCTAAGCATCAATTATTTAAATAAATGGGGCATGAATGTCTAATAAATCTGATAAACAGGTGTGACATTATAAATAAAAATTGCACTTTTAGACGCTGACATAAAAATTATATAGAACTTAAAGGGGCCTTTTCACGTTTTGGTATATTGACACAATTTATAAAAAAGCTGTTTCAGATTAGCACATTTTCGTTGTAGTTATAATAGTTGTGAGGAGACATTAATGCTGAACATTTACCATGCTCTCAAATATCTATTATATGCATCTTTTGACGATTTAAAAACCTGAAAAATATAAAGCGTTGCAATGCAAAAAGATTGAATAATTTGGAGTTCTGTTGTTGTCGCTATATTTCGTGACATTACGAGGATTGCTTATATAAAGTATAAAATATAACAATTATAGTATGAGCACGGTTTGTCGTGTGGTTTAAGCGATTGACTTTTACTCCAGGGGTCAGTGGTTCGAGCCCAGTTGAAGGTTGTTGTTTTGTTTTTTTCTTTATTTGTATTCTTGTTTTTGCTTGAGCCTTTTAGATCCAATGTTTACATGTATCAATATAAAGCATTTAATGACAAACTATCAATACATGCCAAAATCTGTGAAAAGGTCCCTTTAACATTTATATCGCTTTCAAAACCCTAATATCATCTTCGTTAGCACACTTATTGGAAACGTGCTTCATGTATAAATATAGTATTTACGTGAACAGCATGAACACTACCCCATATTTAATCTTTTGTGGGATCTCAATTTTAAGAAAACATTGAACCTTTTGGTGAAAATAAACCAAACCTTATAACGTCAGTCAGTGATTAAAAAATAATACGTTGTACCACTAACCGTTATATAAGTCGTATTTATTGGAACTTACAACGCAGACATTTAAAGAAAAAATATCGTATGTGTCAACCCTATCAATGATGTTCTCAAACATCAACATTTCTTACACCTGCGCAATTACTTACATTGACAAAAGTACATCCGTCATTGTTCGTTCCTATAGCGTATGAATCCTCTTAAATAGATGTCGTCGTCTATTTATTGTCTTGATAACGATTTAAGCACACCATAAATATGCAAAGACCTAGTAAATAAATGTCCATCTAGTCACTAACAGCAATTAACATGTAACTTTATAGTATATGTACAATTGAGTCGCGTTCTGAGAAAACTAGGCATAATGCATGTGCGTAAAGTGTCGTCCCAGATTAGCCTGTGCAGTCCGCACAGGCTAGTCAGGGACGACACATTCCGCCTAAATTGGATTTTTGCTAAGAAGAGACTTCATTGAAACGAAAAATGTAATAAAAGCGGAAAGTGTCGTCCCTGATTAACCTGTGCGGACTGTACAGGCTAATCAGGGACGACACATTACGCACATGCATTAAGCCCAGTTTTCTCAGAACAAGGCTCAATTTCACGAACATTGGGCAACAAGTGTGACATCTATGGGTCGTCACAAGCTTTTAATCTTTATTTGATCAAGTTACCTTGTTTTTGACTCGAATATACCCAGTTTTGAACTTGGTCAAGATATCTTTGGCAATCAAGTTCTGACCAATGTTCAGGATAATTGGGCAATAAATATGACATCTAAGAGTGTTCATAAGATATTTCTTTAGTTTGACATAGTGAACTAGTTTTTGACCCCCACGTGAAACAGTTTCATGGGTTATTTTTCTAATGTGACAAAGCGACCGAGGAGTTTACCCCACGTTACGCATCCAGTCTAATACTCGTTCGAGATATCACCGAAATACATGTTCTGACTAAAAATTTAAGTGTATGAAGATTTACCCAACGTGTTCAAGTTTCGAACTCGGCCGAGATATTATAAGAACACGTGTTGTGACTAAGTTTCATGAATATTGGACAAGAGATATGGTCAAAGAGTGGTCACAAGTTCTTGTTGTATTATGAGCTAGTTGTTGAACCCACGTAACTCAGTTTCGAACTCAGTTGAGATATCCATTGGAACACATCGTTAATAGGTTACATGAAGATTTGGTAATGGATGTGGTCGCCTGAGTATTCAGAACCTTTTTCTTTCATTTGTCATGGTGGTCGTATTTTGACCTCGCGTTATCCAGTTCGAACTCAGCCGAGATGTAATTGGTACAAATGTTATGAATACATTTTGGCCGTGCTCTGTGAAAAAGGGGTTTAATGCATGTGCATAAAGAGTCGTTCCAGTCCGCACAGGCTAATCAGGGAAAACACTTTCCGCCTTGACTAGATTTTTGCTATGAAGAGAGTTTCTGTAAACGAAAAATACCATAAAAGCGTAAAATGTCGTTTCTTATTAGCATGTGCAGATTGCTACTCTGGAACGACACTTTACGCACATGCATTGAATCCTTTTTCAACAGAGCGGGGTCTATTTCATGAATAATAGGCAATAAAAGGTAGCTTCAACGGTGCTCACAAGCTTTTTCTTTTATTTTGACTTTGTGACCTAGTTGTAACAACCCATGTGACGTTAGTTCGAAGTCGTTTGAGATAATATATGGACAAATATTCTTACCAAGTTTCATGTACATTGGGCAATAAATGAGGCAATCCGAAAGGTTCACTATGCGAAGGTGAGCTAAAAAGACCACCAGGAGTCAGTAAAAACTAATGGCTTTTCTCTTTGTGTGGCATTATTTTTTATTTCGAATGAACTCTTGAAATCCACAACAATAGCACGCTAAACAAGACGCTTAATGCTCTAGTGCCGCGTTTTAAAAAACATCGCGAGCACCATCTTCTATGATATTTACTTCTTTACGAACTTAAGATGACAAAATACTGAATAGATTGTTCTCCCCTCCTTTCTCTAATAGAAAACAGACAATATATCTATTTAGATTTGAAATTACATTCGTTCATGTTTGCATATTAATGCTCCCGGCTGAATGCTATTGTATTAAATAACATTCGAAGTGTTTGTTCACATATATTTTTTCTAAAACAGTATGTTATATATTTTTGTCATCGTTTATATTGTCACGCATTAATAATATTTAAAATAAAACATACATTGAAAGTACAGTCATGTTATAGCGCGTTGATATTGTGTTTACAAAGTCTACAGATATACATGTTTCCGTTTTGACATCACCATCTTAGTCAATCCCAAAGTTTACTTCGTGAAAATATAATCAACGCATTCATCTTTCTATTTGTGCACATCTACCGGTATATTTATAAACTAGGAAGACGCTCGATTCTATATCCTGATAAATTATCACTTATAACCTCCGTTTTCTTAAGTTATTTTGCACTCCCTATGGTAAAATCCGAACATCTTGAAATACAGCATATGAGAGTCGCCCCCCCCCCTCTAAAAACTGCGGATGCATGACAATTAAACGTAAAACGTCGTTTCAAACTTTCTTATTGACGTCATTTTTAGGAGTGAACGCTTAGGTTGTGCCATTTGACAAAGTTGACATGTAAAAGGAGATTCGTACGCCATCGAATAGAAATTCGTTGTGGTCTTCTAGTTTAACAAGTTCTGCATAAATACACGTTACGAAATGTGTATGAAATTCTTGATTAAAAATGTAAAATGTACGATATTACATACGAAAACGTACAATGAGCGCCTTTGTTTGTTTACTAAAAGACTACACATCTACATTCATCAACAGAGCATGTTTCCGCATGATGTTTTGATTTTAACCGGTAATTACTAATGCATCCGAACCCTTAATGAGTCTTCGTTGAACTCAAACTTATATTATCATGCCATACTTTCGACGAGATACAACATTTAAAGATCCGTGTATGTAAAAGTAATGCTAAAGTGTGTGTTTTTTGCGATGCACTGATAACAAGCTTAAAGCATGATTATGATGATACACTGGTAATTCTCTAAGAATTAACTGGTTCAAACTCTGAGTTATGTCGCGTCATAAAGTTGGTTTCGTAATACTGACGACATAACCTTGAATTTGGACCGCTGCCGAAATGCAATTATATTCTTCGTGTATAACTTGTTACATTCAATTCCCATTAACCTAATGGATCTATGTCCTCGGTAAAAATCCTGCTCCCCAAATTAAGCATTCATTAACTATGCCCAAACTAACCGAGAGTCCATTAATGTATCCCTAAAAACAACTCGACGGCACTGCCTTCAGACGGACCAAATGTCAACGCTTGACTGGCCTAATATTAAATAACGGTCCATCTTACCGGATTTTCGCTTCCAAAATCGCATTGTCTAACAGCTTTTATAGCTGGCAATCTCGGTCTAAATTGGGTCTTAACTGATGCTTGTAAGCTAATTTCCTCGAGGAAAAACAATTTGTTTCCTTAACGAATAGAAGAGATCTTGGCTAATATATTTAGTTAACATCAGAAGGCATGGCATCCATTCCTCGTCTGACTTCCGATATTGAAGATGGACCAATTTTTTAATGTTTAATATGTTATAAAATCGGGGGAAAATGCCGGTTTGTATTCTCTTTGTAAATTACCGGTACATCGTTATGTGTACATACAAGTTTTAACCCGGGACCTCTGCAAGCACAAGCAAACGCTTTAAGACTAGAGGCTTTGAATGGTTTAAACTACATAATCATTTAAAGGTTAAGTAAAGTGAGTCGTAAACATTTGTTTGGCCTTGTTCAATAATAGTGAATATGAGTTTCGCACATCGTCAGTATAAAACAATTTGCCCTCCATCAATTCCCGCCGGCTCCGGACTTCTGCGCATATTTCACATCGATACAATGCCATTAGAATGCCTCTATTTATATAAGCTGGATTTCTTAGCTGCGTAAAATATGCCGCCTTTTTATGAAAATGATTGTCAGATATGTGTCAAAAATCTAATCCTGCTACTTCTATGATTGATACCATAACACTTCATTCCATTCACTTATTTAATCATTTGTTCGTCCCCGAATCGACTGGTCCGCCGGGTTTTACCAAGTCCCCAAGTTACTGCAGTGTAACCCAATTATCGCGGCAAATTGCACGTTATAGCCACTTAGGGAGGCTTTGGACAATTTCCTCCACATTAAATTAATGCGCCAAATTTAATTTTAGTTCCAGTAATTGTAGTTTGGTGCTTTATCAATGGAGTATAATAAATTCAAGAGCACTAATGATTAATAACAATTTCTGATGGACATGATTCTGGTAAAGCAATCGAAGATCGCTGCTCATATTCGAGTTTGAAATATTTCAGTAACTCACAAATCTGAAATAAATTAGCCAAGCCGTGGGAAACTGGGGTTTAATGCATGTGAATAAAGTGTAATCCCAGATCAGCCTGTGCATTTCGCTAAGGCTAGTCATGGACGACACTTTCCGCCTTTGTAGAATGTTTCGTTTAAAGATGGTCTCTTCGTAGCGAAAATACAATTTAAGCGTTATGTTTCGCCCTATTAATTCACGTTATCTAGTGAATTTATTTAGTTACAAACTCGTTTTTAAAGTTGATAGTGCTTTATTACATTAAAATGCGACAATAGCCAAATAATCGAGATTACACAAAATCTCAAGGAAATAATTATATACTGATATTCATAGTGGCATCTGAATCTGTTCGAACATCAAAGTTTTCATATCAATTTTCAAAGGGACACAAACGGATCAGTATATATTAAGCTGTCCATCATCAATTAATTAATAATAATAGCAACATATGCATGGACAAGGTCGCGTTTCGTAAAGCACATTAAGCGTCTATCATACTTTTACACTAAACTCATCTGCGACAAACGTGCCACGCAGTGATGAAGTCTGTTTGTGTACTAGATAAGACAATGACGGCTCATAACTTGTTTATTCGACCACGAGAGACCGGTGTCCCACATACGCTGCCATCAACACCAGTGCATGTGACATTTTGAAATATGACAGTGTTGACAGCTTCTGTCATTCTGACATATCCGTTAAAGTTCCATAGAAAAAAGCGGGCCTGTAAGTCGTCCCAACTTTTCGGTATCGGATCTCTGCGCAGTGCCATATTGCAGCACGTGACAATCAGCTGGTCCCAAGGGCGCACGTCCTCCCGCGCTGCGCATGCGCCATAATTTAATGCAATTACAGCACATGCCGGACCAATATAAATTAAATTCAAAACACTACATCTCCGTCGTCCTGAGGAATAAATGACTTAACATAGCACCACTGTAACCAAATTTGTCGAAATTTCCACTTCTGATTAGATCATAGACCAGCCAAAGACCGCAGTGCCGGGGATAATTTATTAAACAAGCGTGAAAGTAATTGCACTTGTCTCACAATTTGGAATTATTTACGGCGCTTGAAACAGTAATAAAATTATACCGCTTAATTCATCCCGGAATAATCCTTGACGGAATCAAACTTAATTATTAATGGAATTATTTCGGAATCGAGGCTAACACCAATTGTTTATGAAACCGCTACTGTGCCCTTTAATGATAATTACCTCTCATTCTTTATAAAACTAACAGGGCAACGATTTAAGTCAACATAAACAGTCATTTATCGCATTCTTAAGAAGCTGGGAAACTGATTTTTCTACGGATTTGTTGTCGTCTGTGAAAGCTTTACGACCTGAAGAAAGTTTGTAATGACACGTCACGTGATTATTTCGCGAGACACAACGGGATTTAGATATTAAACGGCTTAATGCGTTGTATATTGCGTATTATAAGACAATTTAAGACTTATTAACTTCGCTTAATTCTAGTTCATGGAGCTATGGCACGCCTGAACCACAAAAAAGAGAAAAACTAAGTTTAAGTAACTTAAACTTAGTTTTTCACTACTTAAACTCAATTTAAGTAACTTAATTCGAATTAACGCTACTAAATGCATTAAGTAGTTAAGAAGAGTTATTTTCTATTTATGTGAGAAAAATGAATTAAGCAGAGAAAAACTTAGTTTAACTCGTTAAGTGCGCCCGAACAACAAAAATTGATTTTAATTACCGTTAAGTTACTTAAATTGCATTTAACGCTGCTTAAAATTAATTTAAGTGCTTTCGCATCGTTAATTGTATTTAATTATTACTTAAGTAATAAAATTTTTACTTAAGTTGAATTATTAATTATCGTTAAGTCAAAACTCGCGTCCGAAAATAAGCATATGAAACAAGCGTTTTGATTGGTTGTCAGGTTTGTTAATAAATTCTGTGGTCACCTTACTGGACCTCCAATTTTTTTACCAGTCATGTCCTGAGGTCCTGTGAGTTTGGCTGGGACTGTAAGATATGCATTGCGGTTTAGATCTATTTAAAACAATTTGCCTAACATTTTTTTATACCTTTATCTGGAATTTGGGAATGAATTTAATTTAATCCAGGAAATCGGGAAAGGACTCAAAGGAGCAAAATAATAGGTACAGGATTTCGGGATGGGACTCCCTCCTTACCCCCTTTATGCATGACAGGCCAAAAAGTTTGTTATATTTAGCATTCTACTCACCATAACGATCAACTGAATGACTGCTGTGTTGAGCATGTTGAGTCAAATCAGGGAGACTATCTCTGACTAACACTACTGACTGGATGGTGCTCTTCAGTAAATCATCTGGGACGGTGTGGTCATTCTCAAGTCTCTGCAAGTTTGTAAGAAGACTGGCGATCTGGGTGCGAGCTGCAGAAACGTCAAGGTTGCCGTTCTGTTTGCCTCTCTGTACATCTCTGAGTGTTATTGAAACTCTTTCAAGAACACTGTCAGCTGTAGGTAAATGCGTGCGTTGTAACCGATCCATTGCAAAATTGTAAATGGCGGTAGAAGAATATCCTTTCCTGTTTACGTTTGTTACGACGTTTCTGATTGGCTTAGGTCTTCCGGATCATTAACTGACCAATCAAAACAATTCGACTTTACAACTTAAGTAAAATTCCTTACTAAAGTTGAATTCGTGTAACTGAAAACATATTTTAAGTAGAAAAACCTATTTTAACGCAACTTAATTGAAAATAGTACAATTGATAGAGAAAATCCTTGTTAAGTTGAATTAATTCAACTTAAGTAAGAAAATTACCATTAAGCACCGTTAATGCATTTTCGGTGTTTTAATTAGCGTTAACGCCGCGGGAACCACAAAAACTACTTAAATTCATTTTAAGCAGCGTTAATTCGAATTAAGTAACTTAAATTGAATTTAAGTAGAGAAAAACCTAGTTTAAGTAACTTAAACTTAGTTTTTCTCATTTTTGTGGTTCAGGCGTGCCATATGGAGCAATATGAACCTTAAATTTTAATTTTGCACTCAATTTAACATTTGCTTAACACTTTGTCAGTTAACAACACTTTGAATTTTGATGCGTATGAAACATATTTAAGTTCAATATAAATACATACATAATTATTTTGGCACGGTTATTGTAGCTATCAGGTAGAATCCCGACTAAACGTATGGAAAGGCCTTTTAGGTGAGAGTTGTTCAACAAAATATACCACTTCCTTATCATTTAACTTAACATAGTTATGTTATAAATTGGTTTATATATGTTTAACAAGTATCATTTCATTTTCATTTCAAATATATTTTAAGACTGCTGGTTAGTGCTTTAACATTTTAATATATATATATATATGGTTTATAACAAACCTATTACTTAAATCTTGGTACATAAGAACTGCTGAAAATATACCTTTGAAAGAACATGTATTTCTTATCATTGTGTTAAACTACCTGTATGCAGTTAGACGAAAATTATGTTTTTACATTATGCTTCCAATACAGTTGTCCGTTTTCCGTCTATCCGTCTTGTTTATCATGAAATGTTCGTAGTGAATGGAGTGAATATACTAACAAATCATATCGCATAAAATAGTTTTGTCAGAGTTTTGGGACATTGAAGATTTATTAAATTTCTATATAATGGACTGCTCACGACTTGCAGGCCCAGGTATATATCAGCTAGAAAGCTACAAATTGAATGTGTGCATGCTGCCAGGCCGTTTCACCACAATTATTTGTTTGATAGTTATGGGACTTTGAATATTTCTGAATAGTCTGTGTAAAGCACACATCATTATTTGCATGTCTGATTTGAATTAATAGCTTTATTACTAAGATGAAAATTAGCATGTTTTGTTTAATGATTTGTCTTGAAGTCATTAGGCTTTTAAAGGGGCCTTTTCACGTTTTGGTAAATTTACAAAATCAAAAAAAGTGGTTCAGATTCGCAAATGTTCACTGTAGTTATGATATTTGTGAGGAAACAGTGATACATGTATTAAATGTTTGCCATGTCTAAAATATCCATTATATGCATCTTGTGACGATTTAAATACCTGAAAAATATAAAGCGTTGCAACGCGAAACGATTGAATTCGGAGAGTTTTATTGTTGTCGTTAAATTCTGTGATACAACGAAGATTGCTTATATAAAGTATAAAGTGCATTACTCATTGTAAGAGCACGGTGATCTAAGTGACTTTTACTCCAGGGATCAGTGGTTCGAGTCAAGTTGAGGGTTACTTTTTTCCTTCTTTAATTTTAGTCTTGTTTTTTTACTGGAGCTTTTTAGATCCAATGTTTACATTTATCAATATAAAGCATTTAATGACAACCTCAATACATGCCAAAATCTGTGAAAAAGGCCCCTTTAACATTTCTTAATTATTATACCTCACTTTTATTCACATTGCTAAACTCCCATAGGCCATCGTGACATAGAAATACTGTCAGACCCAGCGGGAAAAAAATACTATCCAAAAAATACTGTCGCCCGCTACCAAAAAATACTGTCGCCCGCTACCTTAGCAATCACGTGCGGAATGGTATAAATTGTACTGTCCCATTCGCGCATACGCAGTACGCAGTTTTGCATTTCCGTTGTAAACATACATGGTTCATATAAATTGTTCATATTTAAAAAGTTTTTTTTCGGTATAATAAAATTAATATTACATGTCTGACAGGGTGACACTAAATTTGTCAACTTTCGGAAAGAAAAGTATTTCCTCAAGTTGACAAATTAACTGTAAGACATGTAATATTTATATAATAATTAATTGTATTTTATTTATAAATTCTTGAATGATATATTTCTCTAAAAATACCAGCCAGAGTTCAACTCCTTTACCAAATAAGAGGGAAAAACTACAATAATTTTCTGCTCCAATTAGTTTTCTAAGAATAATGGAACCTTGAACGTTTTTGAAATGATTATGAAGTATTTAATTCTATACATTATTTCCTGTCCTTTCAGCAATAAGTTGTGGAATTAAACAACCTTTATAGGAATCTTCAATACCAATAGAAGATTTGCTTTGACTCAGAATATTCTGCTTCAGTCAATGTTTGTTTACATATTTATTGAAATTAAAGGAGTTCTAAAAGCATATGCATTTGTGTAAGGGCTTTTTCTCATCGAATGCTGGTCATATGTCAAACGAACCTGTCTTACACGAAATAGCCATATTGCCGTAAACATACAGCACTTATAGTACTGCACATATTAGTAATATACCTTGTTAATATCTTTATAACTTGGCTCGTCTGATTGCATTTGACATTTGCATGACAAAACATGGTGATAGAATCTGTCAGTGTCACTGATAGCCTTGTTTCTCTTTATGCTACGTTATTTTTTGTAACGTGCGTAGTTTAAAAGCTGAAATTTCACATAGGGACGAGCATTTAAGAATAAGAATACAACTATGTATGTCTCTAATCCGCTGTATTGGTAGACACCGACGTACGTCCTTCATGCTCCTGGCACATGTAAAGTTTACTCGCATAAAAATAAAGATAAACACATTTAATTAATATTTTAATTTTATAACTTATCAAGCATTTCATTTCGTTACAACGCATATGCTAACAAATATAAATAATATTAATATATAATTAAAAAACGTTATTGCAATTCAACAAACACACATTATCCATCGACGTATATTATTTTATATTACGTGCACTACGTAAATTAACAATGAAGTCCTGCACACGAAAAAGCAATCAACATTCAAATACACATGTTATGACGTTTCCAAAATAATGTTGTCAGAATAAATGTTTTTTCTTTTTGTTTTGTTTATACATGTCAAGGACGTATATTTAAAATGATAATGTAATAAATTGGCAACGTGAGCTATACTCGACGGGTCCATGGACATTAAGTAAGCGATTAGATAAAATATATTAAAAAAACGAAAATTTACATATATCTGTAATAACATTTTAACGATACAATAATAATACTAAAACCAGTTACGGTTATTTTCTACGTATTATTGAAGAAACATGTACAAACGTCATATTTGTAAGATTTAAGCAGAACTCTGCACACATATAACCATAAAAAGTACAGTTCGATTCGGCGTTAAGCACCACACATTAAAGATTAGAGCTTAGACTTCGATTCCAAAGACGTCAGAGACCATCTCAAACCCCTGACGTCAACACCCAGTTATTTACCAACGTGTAAGCAGTTTCACAACATGTGTTATCTTAGTGTGTTATAACCAATACATTAGAGTAACATTAAAAGGACTTGATTACAATTTCGCAAAATGACAATTTTCATAATAAATTAAAAAACTGAAACATGCATTATAATTTGAAAAATCTAAAGTATTTCTTTGACGAATAAAAATGTTAAACATATATGAACTTTTATTGACAATCATCAATCGAAATCAGACCAAAAATTAAGCGCTCACTTCATTTTACCGATAATTTAGCAAAAGAGTGTATGTCAGACTTACAGTAATATAAATACTCAAAATTAACGAATATTTCGCAAAATATTTCGTAAAATAAAGATAATCCATAAACAATCATGGTTCCTTATTACCACTGTTCAAATACATCAGACCTGCGTTTGCTACCCAGTGCATCATACTTGTTATTTTTTTAAGGTTGTGTGAACAATGCCAGTATACCTTACCCATTCTGTGTACATTACAGCATTTTAAATCAGAGCTTTAAACAAGTAATTATTACTCATTTTCCATAAATGATTTAATGATGAGTAATTATGTGGAAAATGCAATTGTGCACATTATGACAGGGATGGCTGTCCAGAGGGCTTTGCGGGGCCATTTGCTTGTTGACAAGTGCCTACACAGCCAGCTTATATCCGAAATGACCCAGGAAGATCCCGAGATTCAGATACTTCTGGATCAGACCGAGGAGTTGTACTCTTCCATTCTTAGGGGCGAGACGACGCTAGCAGATGCTGCATGTTCTGAGATTTTGATGAAACTCAAGACGGCTATAGAGAAGAAGAATAATGAAGTTGCCCAAACATCAAAGACAAACCAATTATGTATGGCAAGCGAAATGCACATTAATTCCTTAAACCACGGCTTACCAGTTAACTATTTAGTTAAGAGACTTTGGACCCGGGTTTAAAGTGCCGTTTGCACATTAATTCCTTAAACCCGAGTTCAAGACTTTGAACCACGGTTCAAAGTGTTCTAAAAATAAATACAAATATGTGATTCGAGACAACCAATCAGCGGAGCTTAAACCACAATTAGAAGGTAAATGCCGCGACTTCATTGGTCATCTCTTAACTATAGGGTTAAGAGACTTTGAACTGCGGTTCAAAGTCTTAAACTGCGGTTAAGAGGCGCGGAATGCACATTAATTATTTAACAGTTAATTATATAGTTAAGAAAGTTTGAACCCGAGTTCAAAGTGCCGTTTGCACATTTATTCCGTATTGGCCCTCTCTTAACTATATGGTAAAGAGACTTTAAACTGCGGTTCAAAGTCTTAAACTGCGGTTCAAAGTCTTAAACTGCGGTTCAAAGTCTTAAACTGCGGTTTAAAGTCTTAAACTGGGGTTAAGACGCGCGGAATGCACATTAATTATTTAACAGTTAACTATAGGGTTCAGAGACTTTGAACCCGAGTTCAAAGTGCTGTTTGCACATTTAATCCTTAAACCCGAGTTCAAGAGTTTGAACCGCGGTTCAAAGTGTGTCTAAAAATAGATATCTACATAATTCAGAGACAACCAATCAGCAGAGCTTAAACCACAATTAGAAGGCAAATGTCATAATTTCATTGGTCGTTTCTTAACTTTAGAGTTAAGAGACTTTGAACCGCAGTTCAAAGTCTTGAACCCGGGTTTAAGGAATAAATGTGCAAACGGCACTTTGAACCCGGGTTCAAAGACTCTTAACTATATAGTTAACTGTTAAACCGTGGTTTAAGGAATCAATGTGCATTTTGCTTGCCATAATTATGGCTGAATTATCAGCTAATGGTCAGCATAACAAGGATGTTGATCAAGACGGATCGTTCTGGGTGTTGGCTGATGCATTTGCAGGCAGTATCGAATTGTTTATCCGTCTTTGCTGCAGCTGGGCACTTCAATTATCTGCGATCTGCTTATTACTATTTTCAGCAAATGAGCAGCCAAGAGAAAACGCATCTAGAAGTTTATCAAAAATGTGTCCATGGTTTTCACGTTGCTCGTAGGAACAATCAATGCTGGGCTGGGATAAGCAGTGATCTTGTTATTGAGCAAACTTTGATGAAGTCTCTTAACAGCGCAGGCGGTCTAACTCGCGGCAGTGGGATGACCGAGGAAATGTAAAACCTTTGGACCCTATCTGCACCTGTAACATCTGAGTACAATAGTGCAATGCATGATTTCACAGACCTGGCCTACACTACAAGTACACAACACAAAGGGCCGACTGAGGCGCGCATCAAAAGAGATGCTTCTGATCTCGAGAAAATGCATACCGTTATTACAACCTGCTCACCTTACACAGTTGATCCTACTCGGAGAAACATTTTCAGTGGGCTAGTGGCTGGGTCAGATGTAAATGTGCATTCATTTCAGGATGTTGGGAACAAGATCATAAGAGATATCAAAGGAAAGTCGGCCTTTGCTTACAAATTTAAGAGAAAAGATAGAGCCAAAACTCTTGGGAATAGCTCCGCTGTTAAGATTGCTGAAGACCGTGCTATTGATCCTGAACTTCTGTTCCAGCGTTTCCTTGTAGTGTCAAAATCTGGAGATCTTTTCCCTTGAAGACGTATTGTCGTATGAACTAAGCCCCCATCCTTCCACCCTCTTTGAAGCCAAGAACATACTTCGCAAAACAGACAAGCCTCAGATCATTCAGGCTATTAGAGATCATGCTGAAAACGCACCAAGTGAGGCTGAGGTGAACTGTATTCCTGAAACAGAGTGTTACGTGCTTGATGGTGGCTCCTTACTTCATCGTTTACCATGGAAAAAATGCGACACATATAACTCAATAGCCGAGTCTAATGCAGATTTTACTGTAAGGCATTACGGACAAGCGACAGTGGTGTTCGATGGTTACGAAGACGGTCCTTCTATCAAAGACAACACACACCAGAGACGAGGAAAAACGTGAACCCTATTGTGAGTACTAAAGAAACAGAATGTTCATGCAAAAAGGAGAACTTTTTATCTCATGCCAAAAACAAGGCAGGCATGATTGCTCTGATCAGCACAGCTCTGACTTTTAGGGGGTGTAATGTCGTTGTTTCACTAGGCGATGCAGACGTAGATATTGTTAAAGCAACAGTGGAACGATCCCGTCATAGCACCACAACGTTAATCGGCGAGGATACAGATTTGTTAATCTTGCTACTGCATTACTCCAAAAGGTACCATAAGACCATCTACTTCCGTTCTTATATAAACAGTCAGTCAAAGAAACACAAAGTGTATACTATTAATCTTTTGAAAGAACTTTTAGGAGCCGAAGTGTGTAATGAGTTTCTCTTTGTTCATGCTTACACAGGCTGTGATTCAACTTCAAGGATTCTCGGCACTGGTAAAAAGTCAGCTTTTCGTAAATTAGTAAAACATGTTCCAATCATGAAGTGATGCGCTAGTTCATTCCTCCTTCCAAACAAGTTTCAAGAGGAAATATCAAATATTGGAAAAGGTTTGATGGTGGAATTGTTTGGTGGAAAATCCAATGATTCCTTAGAATCACTGCTTCATAACATTTTCACAAAGAAAGTGGCTAGCTGAAACATTTGTGACTCCTGAGCGACTTCCCCCAACATCACATGCAACAGTATGTCATAGTCAACGCTTATATTATCAAATCATGGTGTGGATGGGGATTGCAAATAATATAAAACCTACTGAATGGGGATGGAAACAGGAAAACGACCAATTAATTCCAACCATGATCCAAATCAATCGTGCACCTGACGAACTATTGAAAATCATACATTGTAACTGTTCTGTAGGATGTAAATCCTCTCGATGCAGCTGCCGACGCTATGTATTCCCCTGCACTGCTGTATGAGGTCCTTGCCAAACTGAAAACTGTGACAATCCAAACAATTCACAAGAGGTCTGTACTGAAGAAGAGTTGGAGGACACGGACAGTTTAATGCCCTGAGCCAAATTTTATGGACAAAGGTTATGGTGTATCAGTAGACAGCGGAATGCCATAAATTGTTTTTCATTATTACTCAACTGCCTAATTAAATCATCATTTATTTCCAAGTGTTCTTTGTCTCAATAACTATTGTGTTTGACATAAAAAATCATCACCTTTGAGTCAAACGTTATGTACTTGCGGTCCTTCTTATTGTGGTGGTGCCTAATTTTGTATGTCATTGCTAGATTTCTGTGTAAAATAATAAACTTATACTATGTCTGGTGATCTTAAAGTGTTATTTGACCCCCGAAACCTAGGTAAAGACACCAAAATAATAAATTTTGAGTCGATAGTTGCATAGTTATGATCATAAATAGGTTTTGGCGGCCATTTTGGCGGCCATCTTGAAAAAAAAACTTTCCGGAAGTCAGATTTCGGTAAACTTTCGATATGATATTATGAACCTTCTACCCTACCAGGATCAATCAAAATACCTTTTGTAGCAAATTTTGGGGGTTAAAGTGTATATTCACCTGACTATATCCAAACATTTACGAGCGAACGCGAGACTGGCTTCGGACAGCGTCGGAAGAACGGCGTACTTATGAGAACTACGTCTTGCTTCAGAATCCAATCTCGCGTTCGCTCGTAAATATTCGGATATCGAAGCCGAAAGTTCACATGGAATATAATGTGACACAAAAAATAAAAACGAGCATTTTGTATCGCGTTGAATCTATGTTACCAGATCTAGCGTTGAAATGTTTGGCTATTGCTATAACATTGATTTTTTGCGTTTACTTTATTTTCTAAAATATTGTTCGAAATATTCGTTGAATATGAGTGTTTATGGGCTTTTAACGTTTGAAGTACCAACATTAATTAATAGCATGCCGTGGTAACACATTGGATTTTGCTTCTAAAGTACCCGGGTTCGAAGCACAGGACACGCACATATTTTTATTATATCGTTTTACTTGTTTTTACATTGATATAATATTATACACAATACAGATTCATTTTATGACATTAAAAATCACAACAATATGTGAACACGTCACTTTAAACACGTGTACGCTGATGCTTCAAGTCTCACAGATCATACGTTTACCGTTTATAATTTTTATCTGTGAAAACTGTAGGATCCGATTTAATTCCTCAGCCCATTGATTGTCTGCGCAAGGATCCGATAATCTACCCGGTTCAAGATCTGTGTAGGGGAGAGCCCGGATCCGATGACGTCATGGCCTCACTGTGCTCGCGGGCGCGCCGTCGTAGTTCCGCCACGCTGCTCGTGCGCGTCTCGTGTCCGGCCAGAATGGACGTACATGGTCCACGTGATCCGCAACATCCGCAGAGTGGCATGTAGCCTGAAGGGAGCAAACGTACAGGAGCTGTGTGTTAAAAATATGTCTACAAATGTCTAAATGGTAATCGCTACATGATTGTCGCTAGAATAATGTATGTGTGTAGGGTGAGTATGTATTGTTTAAAAACCGTATTTTGGGTAATAGGAAAACGTGGGCTCTCTTTCTTCTGGTTTTATCCATAAATGCAAGATATACACCACGTTGTCGAGTAGTTTGACCTTCGGAAAAAGCGGAACAAAACACCATTTAGAATAAATGTTTTTACTAGCAATGGAATCACTCTTCAATACGAATGAAAACCAATGCAAATGAAAGTACAATCGTATATACAGCTGATTATGACATTTACATTTGTGGATACCGTTACTTAATATGGACTTATCCTTACTGCGCTGTATCACAAATCACAGCCACATACTATATCGGATTTCCTCGTATGTCGCTCGGCTAAGAGAAGGTACATACCTTTAAATGCTGGATGGGTGGGGAAATGCGATGGAAACATGGGCCGTGGGGCGAAGTAGTTGTCCAGGTACTGTTTATAGCTGCTGTAAATTGCAGTGTACTGTTAATAGTATGTTGGTATAAGATACATTATAAAGATGCATAGACTTCATACAATGTGCGAAGTGTTTCATGATTCATGACTTACAAACATAAAACCACTAGCACATATTAGATACTTTTTATGTTCTATTTCTGGCAAATGATAGGAGGATATGATTTTAATTACAAGTTAAGCAGATTTGAATGTTCAAACATATCTCTAAATCAACCGTTTGATGCGAAAATGGGTATTATGTTATTAAGGGCCAGCGTAGCTTATGACCACGTGTGGTCAAAACCTAACCTGTCAGTTAATGAGTCCATGAAAGCGTGCATGTCTATATAACGGACAGCGTATCTCCAGGCCGCATATGGCGTAACACCCATTTTCGCATCAAGCGGCTCATATATAGACTACTACGGGATCGATAGTGTGATACCTGTCAAGCATCGGGAAAAACGAAGGGCGGTTCATGGCGTTGTTACTCAGCGCCATGAGCGTTTGGGTGAAGGAGTGCTGCAACATGGGCTTTGACGTCATCATCAGGTTCGCTCGTGCGCTGTTAAAGAGCGCCATTGGCGCTAGCGGAGGTGTTGGCGGTTGCGGTGATGACGTCGCATCGACAGCTGTGCTGAGTTTGGGCGCGAACGGTGACGGTGAATCATTATTATTATTTGTAGCTACTAAATGGTGGATTGAGTGCGAATTTGGGACCTTTTCAATATGTTCCCGTTCATTTACAACTACTTTAGTGTCTTTATTCAAATGAACAGCATCACTCTTAGGCATTTCTTGTTCAGGTTCATCAACATCGTTTTTGTTTTCTCGTAATATGTCTTCTGTTTCAGTACCGGGTAAAGTCTCAGTATGCAATACACCCTCTTCGCTTTCTTTATCGTCTGCGTTCGTGCCCGTGTCCGACAAGTCACCGCAAGCATCGGGGTCAGCCTCGGTTTCAGATTTGACGTCATCAGTAGTGTCGTGCTCGTCCTTTGAGCCTGGCTGACGTTGTGTGAAGCGCTCACTTTTTCTCCATTTCGCTCTTCTGTTTTGAAACCAGACCTAAATATAAACAGCGACATAGCTAAACAAATCAAGCAACAGCGACATAGCTAAACAAATCAAGCAGCAGCGACATAGCTAAACAAATCAAGCAACAGCGACATAGCTAAACAAATCAAGCAACAGCGACATAGCTTAACAAATCAAGATATAAACAGCGACATAGCTAAACAAATCAAGCAAGACTCAGCGTGACGTTAATTAATTTATTTATCTATTCGGATATGTACATATTATCCCAAATGAAATTCACATAAAAAGTTGAAAAATAAGCACAACTATTAGATCTTATATTCTTCGCAACTCAAGACGCGGCAGCCTGCTGTTGTCATACAGTATGAAATCCGTCAATACTTATAGTCGTGTATAACGAGCTTCCTTCCATCCGCAAATCTTATATGTCACAATGGAACCTATGGGAAATAAACTTATCTCATTTCCGCGCATTTATATTTCATTTACTGCAATTCATAATCTAATATTGAAAATGTTTATTATGTTATGCAAACCGAATTAAAGATCTCACATTGTGGCACCTGAGACAGGCGCTTAAAGCTCCCGACGGATTAGGAGCCGATTTTTCTATTTTCCGTCTCCCTTTGTCCGTGGATGGGAATTCTATAGCGCCCGTCCCTTGACGACCATGAGCTCTCAAAGATAATGGAAAACTCCACAGAAGACATTTTCTCTGAGCTTTAGGTCTTTGCTAAACAAGCACCGCGATCAAGTAATAAATGTCATATCGCCTTGTTAAGGAATCGTCCAGAGCTTTGGTTACTATGGTAACCGTTAACCTGATCAGTATTGCTATTAGAATGCTTAACTCCATTAATTAGCTATTAACTTCTAATTTAATAACATTAAATGAAGATCAGTAAATAATGTAATCAGTTTTCCCCAGGCAGCAAGTACTCGCACTTATGCCGTCTGAATAAATCAGCACTCGAGCTAAATAAGAAAAAGGCGAACTAGATTCAGAACTTAAGTGGAAGTTTCAAATGTTGTACAACAATTTAAATTGTGTTGAACGTTTAGAACCTAGGTTAATTAGTTGCAATAGTACATCTACGTTAATGGCGTATCCATGAAACTTATAATAAATACATAAATAAAATCATTGAAACATATGTTTTTGCTACAAAGAACAATTTCAATATTTCAACTACATTGTATTTAATTGATCAATTTTAACAACGCACCCGAGTTGCTCTGCTTATTTAAACGCTAAGTTTAAACGTAATCTTATTGAAATAAACAAATGCGTGGCCTTAGAAACGTAACGAAATCGAATAATAAAAGTGTAGAATTCAGTGTAATTATACATAGAGAAGATGGTGAAGAACACGCGCATAATTCCGGAGCTGTCGGGTCTGATTCAAATCTTGAAACAGAAGTGGTGTCAGCCTATAGCTGCACCACGCACCCACACCACGCACTCTGTAATTTGATTTATATTAAGGAAATTGGATAATCGTGATTAGCTGTCCTTTCTTGTCACATCTGGGGCGCCGTCCGTAACTAGAGGAGGCACTTAGATCACGTGACCAGACTCGCTGTTAGCGCGCTAGTGTCATCGGGCGCTGTTGCCCTACGTTGAAGTTGCGAAGCTGTTTTCAGTTAACCCATTTATGACTAGTGGACTCTCCCATCCTTCTAAATTAGATCAATTTATTTCAAAATTAGGGATGTCTAGTATATTTCTTTATTTATAATATTTCTTACAGAAATTCATTCAGCAAACAGCGCAGACCCTGATGAGACGCCGCATCATGTAGCGTCTCATCTGGGTCTACGCTGTTTGCCAATGCCTTTTTTTCTAGACGCTAGGCATAAATTGATTAAGTGCAAGCTTTGAATTTAATTTCTAGAATTGATTTGCTTGAGTATATTTAAACTCTTGATGTATTAAATCAGACCGTAATCGTGTTAAATGTCAGTTTGCAAATCAGAATATTTATGTTTAACGAAACACATCAATAAAAAGCGGATTTTACTAACAAAATCTTTATTTCGGTAAAATAAGTTATTTTTATGAATACAATATATACTAGAAGTGGCGCGGCATAGATGTTATATTAAAAAGCAATTTTGGGTGGACAAGGCCTATGTTGGTCCCCGGGATGGGTGATGTGGACATGGATCGTCGAGATAGACCGTGTTGTCATAAGAGATGTTCAGTATTAATTTGAAGTCAATTAATGAATTGATGAAGAAGTTATGTTTAAAAAAAATGTGTACGAAAAAAAATGTGGGTACGAAAATTATGGGTACGAAAAAAAATTACCAAAAAAAATGTGGGTACGAAAAGAAAAACTTGGATAAGAAAAACATTTGGGTACGAACAAAATGTGGGTACGAAAAAACATTTGGGTACGAAAAAAATGAGGTACGAATTTTTTTTGGGAACGAACAAAATTTGTGTACGAAAAAATAATGCCAAAAAAATTGGGTACAAAATAATAACTGGGTACGAAAAATAATTGGGCACGAAAAAAAATTGTACAAAAAGAATGGGTACGGAAAAAAATTAGGGTACGAACAAATTTGGGTACGAACAAATTTGGGTACGAACACATTTGGGAACGAAAAAAAAATGGGAACAAAAAAAAAATAGGTACGAAACAAAAATTGGTACGAAAAAAATTGGTAAGTAATTAAAAATTGGTGCGAAAAAAACGGGTACGAAAAAAAAAATGGGTACGAGCAAATTTGGGTACGAAAAAAATTGGGTATGAAAACAATGGGAAAGAAACAAAATTGGGTATGAAAAAAATGGGTATGAAAAAAACAAGGGTACGAAAAAAAATGGGTGCGAAAAAAAAATTGGGTACGGCAACAAAATTGGGTACGACAAATTTTCGGTGTGAAACAAAATTTGGGTACACAAAAAATTGGGTACGAAAGTTTTTGGGTACGATCAAAAATTTGGGGGTACGAGGAAGTAGTACCCGTGGACCTCTCGTTAAATATGAAAGAGGACGAGAAACAAGCTGCATTTACCTGTAGGTAATGTGGACATGGATGGTCGAGATAGACCGTGTTGTCATAAGAGATGTTCAGTATTTATTTGAAGTCCATTGGTGAATAAATGAAGAAGTTATGTTAAAAAAATGGGTGGGCGTGGTCGGCCACTATCTCCTCCTACACTATTAGCACTAGAACATTGAAACTTACACACATGGTAGCTATGAGCATATGTGCTACGGTGCACTATTTGGAATTTTGATCTGACCCCTGGGTCAAAATTTATTATCATGTGCGTCGCATGTTGTTAGTAAAATGAGTTTTTTTACCCATTTTACCCATTTATTTACCCATAACTTTTGACCCAGGGGTCAGATCAAAATTCCGTCGCTCATAGCTACCATGTGTGTAAGTTTCAAGGTTCTAGTGCTAATAGTGTATGAGGAGATAGTGGCCGAACGGACGGATAGAAATATGGATACCAATAAAATATCCCCACGCTTTTCAAAGCGTGGGAATAATTTACATTGCATGCGTGTACAAAAATATACCGAGCATATTGATTTCTTTTCAGAAACGCGTTATTTCATCACCGGAGATTAAGATCATTTACATTTTCTTCTTCCCCTCAACCATGGTAAATCCACTCCCTTTCCAATAGCAGTGACCATAACAGAAAACACATTTGCGGTGAAAATTAGCTTCATACAATGCTGTCTTCATGTGAACAAGTTTTCAAGCGCAGAGATTGATATATAAATTTATATCATAACTTAGGATAAAAAAACACACATAATAAATGCATTTCTAAAACGAAAAGTAAGAAACGAAATGCGCTTGTCCTCACCTGTACCCGGGCCTCGGTAAGGTTGATCCTCAGCGCTAGGTCCTCCCTCGTGAACACATCCGGGTAGTGCGTCTGTGCAAACGCCTTCTCAAGCTCCTCCAACTGTAAGCGATACATCACCGTTGTTATATGTGCGACATAGTCATAAGAGATCCATCATCGTGGTAATATGTGCGACACAGTGATCAGAGATCCACCACCGTGTGCGACACAGTGATAAGAGATCCATCAATGTTGTTATATAGGCGGAACAGTGATAAGAGATCCATCACCGTTGTTATATGCGCGACACAGTGATAAGAGATCCATCACCGTGGTAATATTTGCGACACATTGATTAGAGATCAATCACCGTTGTTATATGTGCGACACAGTGATAAGAGATCCATCATCGTGGTAATACGTGCGACACAGTGATGAGAGATCCACTACCGTGGTAATATGTGCGACACAGGGATAAAATATCCACCACAGTGGTAATATGTTCGACACAGAGATAAGAGATTCATCACCGTGGTAATATGTGCGACACAGTGATAAGAGATCCACCACTGTGGTAATATGTTCGACACAGTGATAAGAGATCAATCACCGTGGTAATATGTGCGACATAGTCATAAGAGATCCATCACCGTGGTAATATGTGCGACACAGTCATAAAAGATCCACCACCGTGGTAATATGTTCGACACAGATATAAGAGATACATCACCATGGTGATATGTGCGACACAGGGATATAAGATCCACCACCGTGGTAATATGTGCGACACAGTCATAAGAGAACCATCACCGTGGCAATATGTGCCACACAGTGATAAGAGATCTATCACTTTGGTAGTATATGCGACACGTGATCAGAGATCCATCCCCGTGGTAATTTGTGCGACACAGGGATCAGAGATCCACCACCGTGGTAATATGTGCGACACAGTGAATGAGTATCCATCACTTTGGAAGTATGTGCGACACAGAGATAAGAGATCCACCACCGTGGTTATATATGCGACAGAATGATAACAGAGACATAACATTGGTACTATGTGCGCAAAGGAATAAAAGATCCACCACCATGGCTACACGTGTCATCCAACGGATAAGAAATCAACTGTGTGGTTATATGTGAGACGATGAGATACTACAGTGGTTATAAGCGCGATTGAGTGGTATGAGATCCTCCACCATTGTTTTATGTGCGAAACATTGTTTAGAAATCAACCGCCATGGTAAAATGTGCTATATAGTAATAAAAGATCCGCCAAAGAAGCTTCCGGTATATGCATGATACAGTCATAAGAGAACCGTGGCTATAAGTGCGATACAATAATCAGAGATCCACCACCGTGGTTATATATATTTTCGATAAGTGATTTACGATGCATCTCCATGGCTATGTTTTATCAATATAAAGCATTTAAAAAAGAACTTCATAAAATGTCAAAATATGTTAACAGTTACCTACAAATTTACGACACAATGATTTAAGACCAACTACCGTGGTCATACGTGTTGTGCAAAATGACAAAAGGTCCACGACCGTGGTAAAACCAAGGCACACGTGTACATGAAATCCATAATCGTAGAAAATTGTGAGAACATTTGGCTTGTACACAAAATCCACAACCGTGTTTATAACGTAAAATGCAATGGCAAAATAAATCCATTCGTTGGATACAATAACAAGAGATCCAACGATGGGATACTCCATGCCATTCTTTAACGTTCACACACAAATTAAAGAGACCTTCCACTGCAGTTATACATAGACAATAATGAAAAATTACCACAGCCCGTGGTCATTTGTGCGCTAACAATTCCCAGATGTCGACCGCCGTGATTGTTTTACACGTAGGAACACAATAACAAGAGGGCGAACCAGTATGTTGTTATACGTTAGCTTATAATGACAAGAGATCTAACGTCGTTTTTAGCTGTACCCAAACAGACAGGATACAGTGCGCAAAATAACATTGAGCACAATAATAACCGCTGATATACAATGAACACTAACACTTACGATCCACCAACGTGGTTACATGCGGGAAAAAAATATCAACCGACGTAGTTCAACTTAACTATGATTAGACGCCCACCACTCTGATTATATATTGGCACACATTGACAATAGATTCACCACCGTATTTATACGTGAGCACATGATGAGGACAGATCCATCGCTGCCGTTGAATGTGAGCATACAATCCGGGAAACAATGGGTAAATATCCGCAACAGTAATAACAATATACATGTACACACAATTGCAAACTATCTGTTGATATACATGTACATGGATGCTAAATGACAGGAGATCCACTCCCGTTGTCAACCTATTTATGCCTAGCGTCTAGGCAAACAGCGTAGATCCTGATGAGACGCCGCATGATGCGGCGTCTCATCAGGGTCTGCGCTGTTTGCTTAAATGAGTTTCTGTCAGAAATATTCTAAATATAGAAATAAATAAACTTAACATCCCTAATTTTGGAAATAAATTGATCCAATTTTGAAGAATCGGAGAGTCTACTAGGCATAAATGGGTTAAACGAGGGCACACAACGATAACAAATCCATTACCGTAGTTATACATTGGCACACTACGACAAACGATCCTAGTTACTAGAACGTGTTGACACTTACTTACACGTGATTCATCGTGTTGATTGGTGGAAACGATTTAACAGAAAAAGACAAAATGCACATATGCACATCATAAGTCAAGGGGTATCTACTCTTCCGAACAATGAAAAGAAATCCACCAAGGTTATAATACTACGTGGATAGAATGATAAAAGACGCACCAAGAAATCCACAACAGCGGTCAATCGTTATCAATCGAAATGAACAATAATATAATGACTATACCAACCAATTAACGTATAGCATATTATAAAAAAGATACTCAAGTAAACTAATAAAACTTTAAACTATATGAACTTTTAAGCTGTGTCAACTTAGATTGATATGATGAACATATAACGATGTATATATTACACAATGCTTACAATGTACACGAGTATATGCACTTCATAAACGAAAACAATTAATACATAGTTATTTTGTTTATTCCATATTAGATCTATGTGCACATACTTGTTGCAATGTGAATGTGGTGCGGTTACGCCGTTGTTTCCGTCTCGCAAAGGCGTCGTCATGGAGGTCGCTATGGAGACCGTATCCGGCAACTGAATGAAACGTAACATGTCAGTATATAGCATGTATGACATTTCATATAAATAGCCAACTGACAAATAGAACACAGTTGTAATGTCAAACTTTTTCATAACTGTAAATTGGGCACAAACGGAACTTTTGTCCGTCAAACAAAGAGATAACCAAAATAAATCAAATAAAATAACGCATCATCAATAGACAATGACTTTTTCTAAAATTGTATAAACTTGTGTATGATAATATATGATACGTGAATAATAAACGTATACTCATCTGTGAAGATTGATTACAAAAACAAATATGTTTAATCGCCGAATAATGCGAGTCGTTTGTTGCACGTATTTATGAACAAATAAACTTCAATAAACCATTCCGCGAAATGTATTCTACACTAAAGGCTTTTGTCGTATTCACAAAACAATTCTTAGAATTTAGCGTTATTCGTAAATTTGGAAGGTTAAGAATTGCTTAAATATTGAGTCACATTTGATTTTAACTGCCTCTATCTACATCATTCTATATGTAGAACATTTTGTTAGACATTATCGCCTATGGAAGTTTGTAAATATTGAAACGCCGAACGCATTTTTCTTGGTTCTCAATTATAAGAATGGTTTGGTTAATACGGGCCATATAAATATAGCTGCAGAAACTTCAGCGTTCATGTTTTATAGTTCCGATATATCTGTTTTAATCGCACAAAGTAAGACATTTATGGACGACATTTAAAAGCATGCAAGCCAGAAATAGACTATATTTTAAATCACGATGTAGCCTCAGAGAATGTGTCCTCAAGGATGAGTCGACGCTAATGAGAAGTAAACACGAGCCATAAGATGCTAATTCTCCAATAATTCCATTAAGTGAACTATTATTTCCAAAGGTTTTGTTCAATTGTCCACACCATTAGTCGTTGAAGAGAAATTTGTTTTTGATGACAAGATATCGTGCCTGACCAGTGATCGTGAAATCTCTCAAATGAGTAAAGAGGGGTTTGCTTCCGCTGCTGTCCTATAGCTGCAGTAAATTTTCAATTAGTCCCCGTGATTAGAAAACAAAGGAAGGAAATAAACTAATAAGGCATGGCTACGTAAGCGTTATTAGCAGGTTAATGTGTATCTATGGGCGCAAGCGATCTACAACTTCCGGGATTAAGAATTTAATGCAACCAATCAGATCCACTAAAGATATTCGCTTCGGAACAGCTTCCGGTAATAATTAACAAAGATCTAAGAAAGTATTGAACATGTATCTTAAACATGTAAACAGGGTATAATAACAAGTATTGACATGAAAATAAAAAAATAAAAACACTTTTTTTGTCGTAAAATGTCATCAAATATTTTGCTAAATGTTTTGTTCTTTTCGTGAGAATATACGAAAATGGCAAACCACATGTAATATAGAGTGTCCTGAATGTAGACGCAAGTCAGATACACAATGAAAACGTGACGATTTATCCTAAAGAAACTTTGTAGCTATTGGCTGCAATATAACGTAAACAATGCAATGTAACGTTTTTTACCTGTTTACTTTATATAAAATTTATCAAAGCATTGTGTGTTTGGTTGGTTTATTTTTATTTTTTACCATGGATTTTATGTATCTTTATTCGGCAAAAATAAAGTAGCCAAAGTTAATTCGCAACTTTGTTCCGTTATAATAACAAGAAACAAAAAGGTTTTAACACTTGAGTAAGTGACCTTGTCAAATAATTTCTGATTACTTCTAATATCCAACGATCGGTTTGTCATAATTAGTTCTTAGTGACCGTATGCCTCTTCGCGGATGATAATGCTTCTTAATTGTGTAACGCAGGAATTTTATTGAATAATTGTATTTGTATGTGAGTTTGATTTGATTAAATCCAGCGGCTCCTGCTAGGCCTTTTAAAGAAATGGCATTTTAAAAGCATGAATTCACAAAAGCGCGTGAAATTCAATGAAAGTTTAGATTTAATGTGTGATTCAATTTTCCCGTTTCACAGATAATTCAATTTACCGTTTACCGAACACGACCGTTGAAACATGGCTGTCACATCTCGAAACTTCGGAGACTGCTAAAATGTCGTAAATATTGAATGGCTTATCGTGGAATCAACTGAACAACATTTGTGCCTTGTTCGGAGAAAACGGGGCAAAATGCATATGCGTAAAGTGTCGTCGCAGATTAGCCTGTGCAATCCGCACAAGCTAATCAGGGACGACACTTTCCGCTTTTACTAGATTTTCGGTAAAAAGATACTTCCTTTCAACGAAATATACCATTAAAGCGGAAAGTGTCGTCCCTGATTAGCCTGTGCAGACTGCACAGGCTAATCTGGGACGACACTTTACGCACATGTATTTTGCCCAATTTTCACAGCACAAGACACGTTTATTTGAAGTTATTGAAGCTGTTGATGTATGTTTCGTCATATGTTTAGCTAGATGCAAACATGAAACATAGTGCAAAACAATCTTAACGCAGTAGATTAACTTTAATTATGTGTCGGTGCCTTATCTTAATTAAATATATAAAAAAACATGCACGATATACATCGGGACAAAAGTAGATAGTCACAAGTTGAAGATGTAACAAAATCAATAACTTAATATTGCTGTATAAACGTGTATGTGGCTTTTGCGGTGGAAGCGTATTGGTTGCTTCACGCTTAAATATTCGCCGAAAAAATTACCCGGTCCAGTAATACTGATGATAAAACAAAGATAGCTGCAAAATCACTCTTCGCCGCCACAATAACCAAGCGAATCGCCGACAATCAATTAAAACAAATCCGATCCCTTACAATCCATTATAAGCCTAAAATGACCACTCGAGGTACTCAGATGCTATCGGCGGCCCTTGATCAAATGCAGGGTCTGTCAAACGCTTGTCACTCGGATTGGAATCCCATCCGCTCACCTTGTATTTGAGAACACTTTATCCGATTGTACGCGCAAATGAAATTATGCTTCTAAACCATTTGGCCCTCCAATTTGATAACCAGGATGATATATCGGAAAGAAAGAGAAATCGAAAAAGTTTTGTTATAATTGTTATTGAGACTGTATTATATTTATGCTTCGTGCTTTTATGATCTACATAGAAATATCATAAATACATACATTGATCCTAAAATGCGTCTGTGTACTACAACGCTTTTTTCTCATGTGTTATGTTATTCTACATGTGTAAATCCCACAAAACGTTAATAAATTATATTGATAACAAACACAGCCTGTTTTGTTTCAGAAAGCCGTTAAACAAAAAAGTCGTTTTTAATGTTTATAAGTATTCGAAAACGTATGTCGTTTGTCAAAAAAACAAATTAAAACGTGAAAACAAAATTAAGCGTTTGTAACACCTATTGTAATAACTTTACTAAGACCCACTTCGCATAGTGTCTGATCCGCATATCTTGAATTGATCATACCCATGAATATTTCTTATTATATTCTTTTTTATATGGATTTGTTATACCATTTAAAATATAAAAGACTATTCTCGAAACGAATCAGCTGCGTTCTGGGAAACCTGGGCTTAATACATGAACGTAAAGTGTCTTCCGAGATAAGCGTGTGCAGTTCGCACAGGCTAATCAGGGACGACACTTTCCGCCTAAATTGGATTTTTGCTAAGAAAAGAATCCATTTAAACGAAAAATGTCATACAAGCGGAAAATGTTGTCCCTGATTAGCATGTGCTGACTGCACAGGCTAATCTGGGACGACACTTTACGCACATGCATTATGCCCAGTTTTCTCAGAACACGACTCATATGAATTTGTTATTTTAACACATCTCCGACATGTCTTGAAACAAATGTAATTTATCTTCCAATATGACTTTCCTTCACAATTTTTGTATCTCAGAAAACAGTTCCAGGCAGTTTACACTTTGGCAATACCGTAATTAGATTTAACTTCGTCGAATCGAATGTAAAACATGATTTGAATCACTTGATAGGATAAGTTTTATTCTGTTGAAAATTCAATTGTTAACACGAAGTTCTACAAGGCAGAACATTAATTTGGAAAAAAAATCAATCCAGAGACTTCTCTACAATAACATTTTTGAAGGCATTCTTTCCAAGTTGATTAACAGAATTACTACCCAATCAATGCCTTGGTTTAATTAATGTAATTGAATTTAAAGTCACAAAATTAGTTAGTTAAGAAACTTCGCACAAATGTATGTAACCTAAAAACGCGTTGTTTTTAGCGTATCGCATGTTAATTCTTCGAATCAAAACAACTCCACAAGAACGCTGACAGAGAGTTAATTCCCCTAATTACGTTAGCAGGGTTAATTACGCTGATTAAGGGCGCGGATGTGCTTAAATTTGGTTCCGTAATTCAATATAGGCATACAGATTTCGACTTTTAACCTTTTCATTGCCTCAGTTTGTCTTACGTGTTCCACGTTGTTCCAGATTGTCCTGGGAACTTATCCACGTGCGCACCAATATTCGGGTGAACGTGTGAATTGAATGTACCGAGCGAGCGCGTGAGTTCTTTATGACGCTATATTTGTTCTCTTTGATAAAGCTTTGCATCAGAAATGTTGACAAGATCACGAAATAGTGTTCATTAGAACATTTAATAGTTGAGTTCTCACTTTAGCATTTATAATCGAGGTGGTAAACATAACTTAAATACATTTTACAGAATTTGTTTTATAATTGTTTAACGATTAATTCCTTTGATGAATGAATCACGACTGTATACTAATTTTTGCCTGTAGATGACTCTACACTTATTGAAAGCGCAAATACAATACATCATGTATATATAGTTCGGCACTATAAAAAAAGAAATCATGTAATGTTGGAGTGACACATGAATTTATTATGAATAAAAACCGGCACATGTACAAATCAGTGGCAAACAAAACGCACAACAAAAAATAACTTGTAAGCAAAGATAATTTTAAAGATCATCTGTTAGACCATCCGACATGAAAAACAACGTGCAGTAGAGGTACAGAAACCACATCATTATGTATACATGTACTTACAAGACGGGTGTGTCTGGAAGGGTAGGTCCAGCCCGAGGGGTCGGGAGGCGGGGTGAAGACCCGGGGGGCAGTGGAAGCAGAACATGGCGGCTTGACTGAAATGGTAAACGAAATATAGATGGTATCATAATATATAGGAATACAAACACGACACTTCTTTATTTTTATCTTAATTATTATCGTATTATAGTAATGTCGTTTTTTGAAATTAATGTTATCATAATTATTACGTTATAACATGTATACATGTATGTATAGCTTATTACTTCTTTTAACGATATTTAGACAAACATTACATATGTGAAATTGTAATATTTATACCCTAAAAATATATATTTAAAATATGACTTAAAATTACAGATATCCGTTATACAGTGAGCAATAATTCGGAGATCTGTTGCGTAGATGGCACATGTCCAAGTGTTTATTAGCCACGCATCAGCACAATATATATGTTTATTGGGCTATAAATGACATTCAAACATAAGTTCGATGCTTACACGTCTTAAAATATTGATTTGAGCAAATAAAATAAGAACTATATTTTTCTATTATGTGGTCATGTTCGTGGTTCTTTTGGGTCATTTACCAAACTAGTATGCTTATATTACGAGAAATCGTGTTTGGAATTTATATTTTAATTGTAATCACTTCGTTGGGTTGAAGACTATAATTATAATCATATGTTGATGCAACGTTATTAAATGCTAAAATGATGCACATAATGTCAGTAGTACAAAATGTCCAAAACCGACCTTCAAAATAGTCTTACACTTTACGCGCATGTTTCCAAGTCCCGTTTTCCCAGAGCGAGGCTCATATATAGAGAATAACAGGTTACTGTCCCCTCGTTTTGAAATATATGAGGCGAGGCTTAGAATAATATAACGGCGAGGCTTGCCGAGCCGTTGTTTTATTCGTGCCGAGCCTGATATATTACAAAACGACGGGACAGTAACCTGTTTTTCTGTTTATCATACGACATTTTCCATAAAATCTGCAAAACAATCCATTTCTTTATATTGAATATGTACGGATTCCCTTTGATTTTGCTGATCCGGCGTTTACACGTTGACATACATGTAGAAACGGCGTTCGAAAAGACAACACGAATAATAGCTTATTTTAAACATCGTTTAGAGAAAAAAAGTTGTTTGCCCTACGAATGGGAAGAGTACAACCGCTTTAAAGCGGGTATATACGATTTTTATATGTGTTTAATTGTAATATATTGATACAATATGTTACAAAAACACAAAATAGGCAAGAAAAATTATACATTAAAACCGAATTTCATAAAATGCAGCAAAGACAAATAAGCGCCCCGAGCCGATAGTGACGTACATATTTTCCTACAATAACCGAAGCATTCGTCTTTGTATTAGGATCGGAGTTAGTGTTCGTGTGTCGTAGGAATAGATATCGTTGCAGGGATTCAAATAAACCGTTAAACTAAGTTTCAATTCAAATCGTACATGTATGGTATACATGCTGGCGAATTCGGCTGTACACCCGTTTTCAATTTCAGAATTAAAAATCTGGCTTATTTCGCAGTTTTCGAGACATGTTCTTCTTAACTTTTATTTTAATTTATATTGAACTATATATATAATAAGTGGTTTACACAGTTTATATAAATTCATAAATATTTGACAAAATCGTATATACCCGCTTTAATTATAAACGTCTTGAATTGGAGATCAGGAATGGACTGCAGCGACAAATTTAATCTAAGAACACACTTCACCGAATAATTTGGAGACGCCATTTTGGAGGTGTGTATTGAAATTGAAATTTTGATGATGGTGTCAATATCGACATAAGCGTGTAAAATCGTTTGTTTAAATAGTTGAGGATTAGCATACAGTTATCATTTGTCTTGACTTTCTGTGCAACATTTGCGAGTGCAATGACTATCGATATTTAAGATTTATTGCCCCATTGATGACGTCATTTAACTTATGCAGTAAGGGCGATTTTTTTTTAAATAAACGTTTTGTGATTTATGACTTTAAACTAGAATAAAATATGTACGTTCTTGGTATCAAATTGTTTGTTTTGTTGAACCTGATTCATGTTGATAGAAATTGTTGACTTTATTGAAAAACTCCAAACATTGACTGATATAAGAAATTCCTGTTGACCATGATATAAAAACATATATCAGGCACCGTTATATCAGGCATATATCAATGCGGTGGTATGATAAAAATCCAAGCCGAATGTTTCATATCATTTATATTTAAACAATTGTTATTATGTCCAACAATCATACACTTGTGTTCAAAACTATCGTCGAAAAAACGTTCCCATATAAAAACACGCTTTAAAAATATTTCTAAACCATTTCAATTTATGTTCAAAAATTATAATTCAATTATATTTTGAAATGCGTGAACATATCTGAAATTTTGTTTCTTTCAATTTTGACAAAGTGTGACTATTTCTTCGACAACCACGTCCATATAAATATTTTATTGACCAATGACATATGGGCGGACAGAAATGAATATACATGCAATTAGATATTGTGTTTATTCATCGGTTCAACTTGTAAATCGTGTATCTAATGAATATTTGATTGCGTTTACGTTTTTTTTAATTATAATAAATGACAACACATTTCTTATGCACACTCTTATTACAATAACCTGAATCTTATCATGATAACCTGATAGTGTTACCTTTACATATATGTGCAAGTAATTATAAAATTGTGTAATATGCCAAATTATTATTATTATTATTTTGTATTAATTCAATACTCAAATTCTAAAGAAAAACTTATCTATGCAAAGTAATATAAATTGGCTTGATTTACAATATATACATATTACATAACCATAATGTTAGTTACCCCAATATCAATCCTACTCCAATCTTGCATCTGAACTGACAAAACTGAGATCTACTGAATGCAAGACAAAGTCTTGATATTAATAGCTAAATTATAACCAATTAATTCCATTCATTGTTTATGTACCTTTTCATCATATACCATTTATCGGTGGTTAGAATAAACAAAAGCAAGTCGTAATTCGTTATTATTATTAGCGCATTAAAATTAGTGGAATGCATCTTTGATTGGCGGCACGCGCCCGCACGAGCGGTCCTGACCACAGCAGACGATAGACAAGCAAGAGCAGACGATAAACAGGAGACTCTCAGGGGACCAGGCATTCTTTGATACAGGTGAGTTAGAAATAATGGACGTATGTTGTAATAATGCCACTCATTCAAATAATAATTTAATTCAATTACATCGAGGCGAAGTGGATGTGGTAATCAACACTCGGTTCTGGTTAGTTTGGCGATATGCGTTGCTAGGTTGGCACGTGCCACGCCTGTTCCCTCTCGTGCATATTAAAATTAAAATGAATACAACAACAGAGTCTTATTCGTTAAAACTACATGCAATAATTATATGTTTTTAATTAAACGAAAATAATGAAATAATATTAAAACTTTAAATTTGACATATAACATTTAAACCATATTTCCCAACACAACATCAAGTATACCTTTTGCACTTAATGTCTCAAAACGATTAAACTAGAAAGCTAAAATTCCATAAACATTCAAGTATCACATAAACATTCAAGAATCACGTATTGTTCCACAGACTTCCTCTCGTCTCTGCGAAGAAACAACAGAGCGACACTGGGCATGCAAGTCTTTGAACATAAAACTAAAAATCATCGTCACTAATTGGATTTCCGCGGCAATTTGTAAGGCATCCGAAACCGGTTCCTGATACGAGGACCAGTGCTCTATGATAATTTTTTGTCGATAACGAGCATTGTATTCGATCACAGATTGTCCGATTATTCAGTTGTCCTCACATAATGCCTAATTATGAGCCACGCATGTGACGGTAGGCAGCGACAACCGCCGTTGATAATAGGCAGAAAACAGCTACTGGTGCTTTCGTCGCCATAGGAAACGTTTGAACCAATCGGAAACGTTGCACGCGCAAATATGGGAGGAAACGTATTGCTATCGGAAGTACGACACTGTTTAGAACATGCGCTTCTCTGTGAATGCATTTGAAAAATATCCGTATTTGTGCTCGAAGTTTGAGCGTGTCGGATAATAAACAATTTGTTTTCAATTACATCATAACGCACGTTGATTCGAAAAAAATATGACAAGTACAGACATACCGCTATTTGTTTAGCTGAATTAATTTTCGAATTCCACTTTTGTCGAATGACTGTCCGATGGAACACCATTCTCTTTAAAGTTATATTATTGTAGAAAACGTTATCTAGATTACAGGATCTGTTTACAAAATTATAAAATTATTATTTCCTGAACATGATTTATTATATAGATCGATGTCGTAAAATGAAAAGCATTTAGTACAAGTTATTTTAGAATCCCACACATTGGTGAAGATGAACTCAAAGCGTATCCTCCGCGGGTCTATGGTTACCTCACCTCAGCACGAAGTGCTCATGGTCTATTGTAGCAAGAGGCCTTCCGGCGTTCTATGCCGTGTGTCGTGTGACGAGTATGGTTTGTCGCCAACAAGTTGCTTCAAACACCATCTCCTACTATAACGCTTGGGACATTTTCATTACACTTCACAGGAATTACATATGTTCACATCGTTCCGGTCCGCTTCATATTATGTCGCCAATGCTAAAAGAGATTTTACAAAAATGATTGTTAACATCTTGTTCTCTGAAGCCGCAATGATCAGATGTTTTATATTATGTCTAGTGTGTAATACCGTAAAGTGGTCCTCTAAAAAGTTTGGTCAAATAATGTTCCGTGTGGTCACGCCACTGGGATCAAATGATTTATATAGACTTATATAGTAAAAAGTTTTAAAATCGTCTGGAAGGTTCAGAGGTTGAATATTTGTTATAACATCGTATAGTGGTCCTCTACTACAATTGATCAAATCATGCCCCAAGGGTAACAATCTGCCGTGTTTGGAGTTTTGATTGTAAAATGTTTGATATTTAAAGGGATCTTTTCACGGTTTGGTAAATTGACAAAATTGAAAAAAGTTGTTTCAGATTCGCAAATTTCCGGTTTAGTTATTATATTTGTGAGGAAACAGTATTACTTAACATTAGCCATGGTCTAATATAGCCATTATATGCATCTTTTGACGATTTCAAAACCTAAAAATTATAAAGCGTTGCAACGCGAAACGATTGAATAATTTGGAGAGTTCTGTTGTTGTCGTTTAAATTTGTGAAACTACGAAGATTGCTTATATAACGTATTAAATACGCAACTTATGTACGCTTGGCAGGATATCTCAATTGTCTAATGCGTTTTTACTTCAGGATTCCGGGGGTCACTGGTTCGAGCCCTACTGCGGGCTACTTTTTTTCTTTTTTAAATTTTATTTTTATTTTTTTACTGGAGCTTTTAAAATTTATTGTTTACATTTGTCAATATAAAACATTTAATGACAAACTTCAAAACATGCCAAAATCTGTGAAAAGGCCCCTTTAACCCAGTTATGCCTAGTGGACTTTCCCATCCTTCTTTATTGGATCAATTTATTTCCAAAATTAGGGATGTCTAGTATATTTATTTCTATATTTAGAATATTCTTTACAAAAATTCCTTTAAGCAAACAGCGCAGACCCTGATGAGACGCCGCATCATGCGGCGTCTCATCTGGGTCTACGTTGTTTGCCAAGGACTTTTTTCTACACGCTAGGCATAAATGGGTTAATTATATAGCACACTAACTCAAAATCTAACTGAAACCGCACAGCACACATATTTGATATTAAGTATGTGACATTAGGGTGTAGTCCTGTATAAGATTTTCAAAACATGACTCTTGGTTCGATACTGTCCACCGCCCATTACACAGGCGAGCATGCGACATAAGGCTGTGCTGGATTTCTTGTTTTTATATGTAATTCTATGTCAATAACTCCTAAACAACGCACACAAAAAATCTTGTGTAAGAGTTTGTCGAGAATCGCACGCATAGTGTAAACGGATTTCCACATAGACGGACGCACGCACGCACCCATAAAATGACGCCAAGCATCTCTATATCTCTTTGCCGTGCGGCGGGGTCTTAAAATAAATCGTGTATCTGGTATTGCAACAGTTTAACGATTTTAAAAAAAATCAAGAGACAACTCGAACTCCAAAGTTCAGAATTCATCGAAGCTAGTGGTAAATATTAGGATAACTTCTGTACTTTTAAGCGAGAAGACGCGTGATCTGTCGACATTGCGAAAAGATACGATATGTCTTCTAATTTATACTATATCTTATATAAATCGCTATTTGATTTAAATATAATTACCGATACAACAAATCGTTCTTCTATTGTCTTCAAGAACACGAATAGATCTCTCTTATTTCAATCAAGCAGAACATACATAATAAAAAAGCAAATTAGCATTCTAAACTCAGGACAAATATGATATACTCTAAACAAGACACATGGTACTAGTATATTGTAAGTCTATTGTGAATAGTTGCAAGAGTGCAAGAGAATTCTGGCCAATCGATGCATTTAAAAACGGTTGGCCAATACTAGTGCATTAACTGCATATTTGAGGATTCTTCAGAGCCCTTTTTAATGGCAACACTCAAAACGACGCGGAACATTTGCCTAAATGCACACTTCCTTATGTTACTAAAGCGTCCTACAAAAGTTAATTACACTCTGATCCCTACATACAAATGAATACAACGAATATTGTCGAGAATAGTTCAGTAAATACATATTTTAGAAAAGTTAATTTCCAATACTCTACACAATTGTTATACATAGAATATACTTGGTTCTGTTCCTATGTCACTTTGGTAATGCCGCTTCATAAAAATTCAACAGAACATACGGACATATTTGGTTCAGTGCAGACTCTTCGTGTGATGAAACTTCTAACAATCAAGGATCAAAATATAATACATTATGTACATACTTGGTTGAGTGCAGACCCTACTTGGCAATGAGACTTTAATCGAAAGGTTTGTCGAATTCTGACAAGCCGCTGCAAAGATGTATCCATCAGACAACAATAACGGACAAAAATTTGATTACAAATATGCAAAGACCTTTACTCTGAAAACAATAATTGCATCGAAACTTGTTTGGTTCAGTGCCAACTTACTCTCGGCAATACAATTCGGCTTCACTTTTATTTTCAATTTATTTTAGACGATAACAGCTGAGAAATACAGCAAACACGATAAGATACGGAATACCGTTAGGGCCATCGTGGTTACACATTAAAATCCAGAGGACGACAATGCGATGGTGCGATAGTACAATGGCGACAATGCGATGGTGCGATAGTACAATGGCGACAATGCGATAGTATGTTGGCGATAATGCGATAGTACGATGGCGACAATGCGATAGTACAATGGCGACAATGCAACAATACGATGGCGACAGGTCGATAGTACGATGGCGACGATGCGATAATACGATGACGAATGTACGACAACGCGATAGTACGATGGCGACAATGCGATAGTCATATCGTACTGTCGCCATCGTATCATCGCATTGTCGCCATCGCACTGTCGCGTTATCGTACTGTCGTCATCTTATCATCCCATTGTCGCCATCGTTTTATCGAACTGTCGCCATCGTAATGTCACACTGTCGCATTGTCTTCATCGTACTGTCGCATTGTCGTCTATCGCATTCCGGTACACATTCGCACATCGTAGTTTTTCCCAGATGGAGCCACTTTTAAAAATTCTTTACAGTTCGGCATACCTTACATCAATACCCATTCTATAACTTAAAAATAATCTGATTTCATTATAACTGTAACCTCTTTCAAAGTACATCTTTATAAAGTCATCTATTTTGTTTCTGGTACGATGGCAACAATGCGACAGTACGATGACGACAATGCGACAATACGATGGCGACAGTGCGATAGTACGATGGCGACAATGCGATAATACGATGGCGATAGGACGATTACTATCGAATTGTCGCCATCGTAC
The DNA here is from genome assembly GCF_020536995.1 of Dreissena polymorpha. Lineage (NCBI taxonomy): Eukaryota > Metazoa > Mollusca > Bivalvia > Myida > Dreissenidae > Dreissena > Dreissena polymorpha. The sequence goes on from NC_068356.1 coordinate 35,441,188, forward strand.
TATCGCGTTGTCGCATTGTCGCCAACGCACAATCGCATTGTCGCCATCTGGATTTTAATGTGTAACCACGATAGCCCTAACGGTATTCCGTAATAAAGGGACGGGCGACAAAACGGCGACAAGAAGCCGCCCCGAAAGCATAAAGATATACGAAAACATGTAAATGTTGCAGAAAAACACATGAAACCGCACGACGGACGAAGCATTTTAACCATAGGCGCATCATTCATTAAACATGCAAAAGAGGTATTTTGTTCCTAAAAGGGGATAATTAAAATTCAACAGTGTTGCATCATAAGCCATTTTAACGTCAGTTTCGTCGCTTGAGTCGAGCATTTTAGCACAGTCTTCTCTACCATTATAATATTTATAACGATACAATCCAATAAAAAAATATTCAAAAACAGCCTAGGGATCTGAGATCGATATATTCGAGGAAATCTATTGCTTTTGAGAAAATACATCTGCCCAAGTTATTCAACATAATTCCATAAAATTTGCGCGCAACGACAAATCGCCTGTCAAGTCGAATCAGCATAATTGCAAGTTGAGATGAACACAGTTCCCCCATAATTGAAGTTAATATACTTAATTTCGTATATCTAATCGAATGTCTGTTTTTCTATAGCCGGGTGAGGCTTATTTATTCTTTATGAATGTGTTTTATTAAATTTACATGGCGGATTATTGTTTATTATATAGCGGCGTAACTCAATCAGCGGTCGTCTTCTCAGGATGTTCCAAGAAACTGAGGATGGCGGTCTGCCATCTATTGTGAAATTTGCATACAAGAACGGACAGCGTAACGCACAACAAAGTGGTGGATTGCATCTGATAAGCGGAGAAAACGCATTAACAATTGAATTATCCTCAAGTAAAACAAGATCGTGGTCATATCATGGTTTTTATACATTTAGCATTCAATTTTATTTGTTCACAAAACCCATTAAAATTGAATAAACCATGTTATTATAACAAATGCATTTTAGTACTGATAACATACATGTATATATCGTAAATAATACAACCACATGTGATGTATCATCACAGCTTAAATGTCAACTTAAAATTTTTGCACATATTATGTGCATTATAATTATATGCATACGTAAATAACAAAAAACGCGCCCTTGCAAGTATGCACGCTCTTAAAATCACTTTAAATATCTGCATGTAGACATAACATTAAATCCCGTCAACATATAAACAAAAATAACACGCCTGACATTTGGTGCATTTCGCGCCTCCATTGTCCATTAATCACCGATCACTTTCCCGTTTCACGTGCACAGGAACATTTCCGCTGGGAGCAGAGACGCTAATAGTTCGGTTAATCACGGACCAAAACGGTCTCCACGCTCGCGCTGGCATTCACGCGATCCGAGCTAGAGCTGGGCGGGGAATGTCGGGAGCCGCTTCCATGCATTATTGATCAAGATTAAATATCGCCGTCCTCTAGTGTTGTTTACTGTTTAATTAGCCTAATATCCTTAACATTCTCTTGTAAGCTCTCCGCGACCAGATTAAATGATGGTCCATTAAGACAGTCGCACGGGAATATATTTTCAATTACGGTTTTAATGACTTCTCTAATAATAATTACATTAATGCTTTGAAGGCATCTTAAATGCCGAATAACGCAGAATTGCGTTTCAGAACAACAAAGAAATGAGCCGCTTATTGAATTAATTGCAACTGAAATTATAGCTTTCTGTATTAGACGTGGATGTGCTCAGTTTTGTAGTTTACGGCGAACTCGACGATTTGGACCCAAAAGTCCACAAAAACTGCTGATTTCGAGAAAAAGAAAATTAATTTCCAGGTATTTCAAAAATCACGATTTCAATGTGTATTAAGGTTATTATCACAAACTTTCATTCCTGTCGTACGTAGTATACAACACATATTGGCAAAGGTTTCATGTTATTAATGACGCAGTTAAGTAAGTACTTCGGTGTATTATCAACGTTAATGTCATGGATCAAATAAGATACAATTACACTTGCCGAATATGTCATATTTTTCTGCTCAGTTTTACAGTAAAAAACGTATTTGTCACATAGCCACTCACTACATTCATCATCATAATCCTCCACATCATCATCCAAATCACTGATGATAAAATGATAATAATAAGAATTGTCGTCATCGGTCATTAGCAAATATTTATCATCATAAGTATCATTTGTCCACAATCGGACGCGCATTCACGAATTCGCAATATACTGACTTCCAAAACCGGGAAAATATCACAGATATTTACGCTTGATAAACGCTTTGAAACATGATATTTATGTATTTGCTGGGTTACGGTTTATTTGGCCTTTAGTGACTATGGCAAATATAATGACATGATAATCATTACGATGACAGTAATACTGTACTGAATATGACTGAAGCACGTGTGGGCCTACAAGAGCCCCTACTGGCGACCGTCAAACAACGGAAACTGATTTGGTTTGGACATCTCACCAGGCACGTCTCTCTGTGCAACACTGTTGTCCAGGGCACGCTAGAGGGAGGTCGACGTCGAGGCCGTCAGAAGAAAAGCTGGATGGACGATGTGAAGGAGTTGACATCCCTTCCAATGAATAGCACACAACAGATCTGGCTGTAGGAAGATTTTTGTATAGTCGTCCTTCATCCCCCCAACCCCAAACCGGTCAAGAGAATGATGATGAATATTCATGGCGATAAAATGATGGCAACCAAGATATTAATAATAGTGGCAATGTTGTGGAAGACTATTATGATGGTTCCTGATGGGGCTACTGAATATAAGGAAGGGAAACAATTTGTTCGTGGTGTAACGTGGGTTTGAATCGTTGCAACGCATCAAGGTTAGTCACCGCCTTATATCTTAAGTTCGGGTAATCGCCAGATATCGATCAGAAAAGCTGAAAAGAGAATGCGGAAACTTCGTTTGTCGTACGTATGAATCAAACTAACGTCTTAAAATGAATTTAATAAAACATACTATATATAGAGCGACTTTTTCCCCGAAGAAAATGATAACAATAGCATGTGTCAATGTTGTTGTTAATGATGATCAGCGATAAATATAGCGGAAAAAATACGATTTAATATAAAAAGATATGTATTTTAAAATACACATTTGTTCAAACCCGATCTGATGAACGAATTCGTTGCCATTTTCGTTTTTTGTGTCCACTTTCAAGTGTGTTAACAATTTGCTTTGATGTGCACATTAAATCTTATCAGAATATATCAATTATTTGGTCCTATGTTGCACTCTTGATACATATTCGATACCATATTCGCATTGATAAGTGACACATGGTGCAGCAAATTTCAGTATGCGAATTCTTTTCTCCGATTTAAATTACCCTGTAGTACATTTACATAATCATTATTCACATGTATTTAGAATGTTTGACAGTATAATTTGTTAAGAAAGTTGAAACAAATCCATGTTTTAAGAAAAAAAAATGTTTTTGTTGCATACACAATTTGTAGATATTGGTTGTCGTACTCTATATTGACAAGTTTAAGTACAGGGTAATATGTTCCTAACTAATGATAAATTATACTCTATCTGAAAGCTAGTTCAAACAATTGTCGATAACACACGGGTTTCTTGTAAACAATACATTATTTCTTGTGTTCTCCAGTAATGAAATAAAAATTCATAAAAACCATACTGCGCCATAATTCACATGTCATGCAGCACGATATTTGTTTTTGGTTTTGTTATACATGTACCTGTGTACAACTAGCTATAACAAAATGCAATTGTTTGTATAAATATTGTGCCCAACATTTATATTATTCGGTTATAAAATATAAGAATCATTTACACTGGTGAATAATTGCATACATTTTGCGACTGTTCTCAGAGACCTAGATATCTACATCTCTGCTGTTCTCAAGTATAGACAACTGATATGTTTCAATGTGTTTAATTTTATGCAGAATCTGAAACTAGGGCTCCGCTTGTGCCTCATTATTAATATGACTTATATAAACATTAAAAACTTAGTTTTAAGACTAATGGTTTCGTGCTTTCGTTGATACGTTAGGACTTGAAGAACTACACTTTTCAACTATTTTATTTATAAACAATTTGTTCAATTTAAAGCGAGAGACATCTAAGATAAATATTAGATTATTGATTATTTTGGTTTATTTTTGATGTCTTAGTTCAATTTAAAGGGAGTGGCATCTAAGATAGATACTAGATTATTGTATATTTTGCTTTATTTTTATGTCGAGGACTTGGTATTCATAAATGAATGGGACTTAAAATTATATCCAAAACAATGGAAAAACATTACTAAATACATGTAGATAACATTTTGCAATATCTTCACAATTTGACTTTAATGTACATTTGGTAGATGGAAATACATGCCATTGATATTATTATAGTACATTAATGACAGGTTTAATTTGGATATGGCAGACCCATGTTTGCCAAATGTTGAACAATAGGCAACAATTCAATTTCATATTTACAATTAAATATCATGGCTCATAATTGTTAGAGAAACATTGGTTTCCAATACCTATAATGTCTTAATATTTGCAGAAAAATGACTTATATGTTCCAATGACTTTGCATCCTAAACAATAAAGATAACATTTATTTGCACATGCAATAACAAATTCATAGCTAAAGCTCAATTCCTAGAGCAAAATCTTCTGTATCCTCAACTATAAATACTGTTGGTATATTTTCACAAGAAACCTGACATAGTTTCCGCCTCTCAAGTTCAACTTCCTTCAGTCTATCTTTTTCACTGAGTTCTCTCCCTTTTTCCATGACCATATAGAAGAAATGAAAGGCATCACCAACTGTTGAGACTTGCACATCCCAGTTGTACCTGGAACGTGCATACAGGGGCTTCCGAAAATGGGTCTGTGAAAAAGTGATAGAAATGAACTTCCCTCCTGGCTTTAATATATGACTCACCTGCAGTGAGAGAAATATACATTTATTATTATCATTATTATTCAAAAATGTAAATATACTGTTAAAAGTTTATGTCATGTAAAGCTTCTTGTATTCTTAGTATCTGTAAAATAAAATAATAAAGGAAAATTCGTTGAATTGATATCCGCCCGCCAAATAAATTTTGTTGATGGATGGATGTAAATCCATTCTTAAACGTTCTAATAAAAAAACAAGTGTAGGGTTATTGTTCTTGTGCATGACACTTCTTCCAATTGACTTCTACACACGCATGAAGTTTCACGCTGATATCTTGCATAATATCTGAGATATAGCCCTGAACAGTTACATCATAAAAGAAAAAACAAAGGGAACAAGCAAAGTTGTTGAATTGATATCCTCAGCCAAATAAACTTTGTTTATGAATCGGTGCAAATGCCTTGATAAACAGTATAATCATTAAATGTAGGGCAATAATTATGTGTTACTGTAAGGTAATTGTTTTTATGAATTGCAATTTTCCACATTGATATCTACACACCCATGAAGTTTCATGTTGAAATCTTGTAGCTTATCTGATATATAGCCTTGAAAAATTACATCATACAACAAGATATGTGTTTGTTAGAAACACTATGTCCCCTTTCTGCACCTCTTTGAAGCTATATATTTGACCTTTGACCTTGAAGGATGATCTTGACCTTTCACCACTTAAAATGTGCAGCTCCATGAGATACACATGCATTCCAAATGTGAAGTTGCTATCTTCAATATTGCAAAAGTTATGGCAAAATGTTAAAGTTGGAGCAAACAAACACACAAACCAACCAACCAACAGACAGGGCAAAAACAATATGCCCCACACTATAGTGGTGGGGGCCATAAAACACCAAAGGGCATTACGTTAGTTAAGAAAGTGCTGGGTTATGGTTCTTATGCATGGCACTTTTTACAATTTATTGCTTAACACCCATGAAATTTCATGTTGAAATGTTGTAGCATATTTGAGAATGATGTACCGGTAACTCTTATTTAAGAAAATCAAGGTTTATGGTTCTTAAGCAGCCTTGGCACTTCTCGGAGACATTTCAACTAATTATTGTGTTCATAAGTTACAGGTATGCTATACCAAAATGATAATTTTGATGATTGAATATATTTTGTACATATTAACAAAACAAATGTAGTACATTAAATACATTTTGAATTTAACAACAAACATTTAGCTTACAATAAACATAACCTGATTCAAAATACTGTCAATTTTCTGGCAGGTTTCTTCAGAAACATTCCATGGATCTCTCTCCTGAACCATTAGAGCGTCTATAGTTCCCTTCTCCAGAACAATGTCAAAACTGGCCTCTGGAAACTCTATATTGCACATATCCATCACTTGCCAGCTCATTTCAATCATATCTGAGTGCTTCTTGCTCATCTTGTCAATAACGATAGAAGAGAAATCAGTGTTCACGATGTGATGGAACCCGTCTCTGTACATCTCAGCACTCATTGGGCTGTTTCCACATCCTACAAGAATTAATATGTATATTAAAATGAAATCATCTTCAAACAAACTTGTGAAAATATGCATGTATTTTTGCTCAACAAAAATCAAAGTGGACAATGGGAAAAAACTATATTCTGGTTCCATATAACCATTTTATTCAAATTCATTTTAACCCTTTACCACTAAGATTCATATCTTTACCCATTTGTAGTCTCTTATAAAGTTACATTTAAGACCTTTCTTACAAGATTAAGTTTTAAAGGCTTCATTTCAAACCCTAAGATACTGATGAGCTGCAAATAGCACTAAACCTGAACAGACTGCGAGTTACTCACAGGCTGTTCTGGTTTCATGCTGTTTGCACTGTACATGTATAGCCATTTTTACCTTGCTTCTGAGTGAGAAAGGGTTGAAATAGTAGCAGTACAAGCTTTTGAAATATGTTAACATGATGGTAACACACCAAGAGTAAGGATTCTGTGGTGGGCCTGTATATCTGCCTTCAAGAGATGCTTGAATGATGTATAGCCCGAGAACCAGTCATAACTGTCTTCAGAGGTGTACCTCTCATCCCAATAGGATTGCTCTCTGTAGTCTAAGTTAGAGGCTGGAAGATCCATGTTCATTCCAGCTGAAATTAACATGAACATAATACATAAATGTAATTCAGTTGTACAAAACTGTTTCTTTTTAACAAATAAGTGATATTAAGCTTATTATTTGTTATTATATGTGTACTACATTTTTTACCGAGAGGTCCTGGATTTTATCTGATGACAATCGGCACTAGAAGATCTGTTAGTTAAAGACAACCCTGGTTTGTGCCTGGTGTGTAGCAGCAAGTGCACTGCAGCTCAGTCTAAATGTCTGACATGTGCATCCAGCCTGCTATGTTCTGGAGTTACTGACCATTGTCTGCTCTATAATCTAGGACAACCTGGTATGTAGTTATATAGCATATTTAAAAATGTAAAATGGTATGATATGGCATATATACGAAATATGACGCTAGTCAATTATCCATGTGTTTGTAGCATTCATTGGCTTATGTGATGACTTATCTCACGAGAGGCGGAGCCTCGAGTGTGATACGAAAAAGCGCAAGCCACAAAGTGATTCAAACACTTGTAACAATTGACTTGCCTAATATTCCTTTTATTATGTACAACTTTGAATAATTTAAGTTAAAAAAATGAGTTTAAGCATTCATAATTAACCAAGAATGCTCTTATAATAATTTTTTGCATTTAAAGTGACATCATTAAAAGTAGTCCGGCTAGTTCGGTAATACGGAATTGGAAAAGTAGTGAGTAGCCTAATATGGGAGTTATTTCTGTGTAGCTGTATTTTACCGATTGATACAACTTGCATTTTTTGGGAACATAAAGCAGGTATATAATAAATGGCATTACAGAAATGTCTCAAGGGATATGGCATGTGTAGCACTGGAAAAAGGTCTGTATTGATGAGGCAAATATGGCATGGAAATATGTCAGTAGTGAAATGGAATAAATTGCATTGCAAAAACGTCTGAAGTGATATGGAATATTTGGTACAGTACTGCCAAAGTTCTGCTGACAGCAATATTGCCATATGTCATAACAAGAGGGTTTCAACGTAGTATACTGTATTTCCTATGAAGTAGATTTTTGCATAATCTGGGGCTTACAGCAAAATATCATTGAACATCAAGCGTCAATTTGATTGTAATGGCAAAATAAACATTTATTTATGCATAGTGACTTGTCACACAGGTACTTCAATTTTTTTTATTTTAGTCCTTATTATATATATATATATATATAATAAGAACCAACATAATTTGTTCAAGTACCTTAGACTTTTTATATAAAAAGAGATGCGTTTGTCAGAAACACAATGCCCCCTATTGCCCCGCTTTGAAGCCATAAATTTGACCTTTGACCCTGTGAGATGACCTTGACCTTTCACCACTCAAAATGTGCAGCTCCATGAGATACACATGCATGCCAAATATAAAGTTGCTATCTTCAATATTGCAAAAGTTATGACCAAGGTTAAAGTTTTGACGCCGCTTTGAAGCCATATCAGGGGTTCCGCTGTCGATCGCCATTGGCGCCAAATGGCGCTAAATTTTTAAATGTGGCTCCAATTTTTTTAAAGTGGCGAATTTCAAAAAATCGGTAAAACCCTATCCGAAAATGTACTGCGAGTCGAAAGCACGCGACCGAGCATCAGCGGCCAGCGTCTGTCAGTTGTAAATATTGATTTACGATGATGTAAGCGACCTACAGTGCAGAGTGCATTAGAAATCACCGAAGCGTGTAAGTGTTACAAACGGTGTTTTTACTGCTATTGTCAAGTTTTATGGGGGTTATTATCGGATTAACGGCTCCTTTATGATATTGAGCAATAAGTTAAGTAACACGGGGACAAACTGTCACGACGATCAATAATTATAATGATTATTAGGGCCGCTATTTCTTTGTTAAAATCAAAATCATGGCCATGGGGCTGGCAAAAGCATTTAATTCTTCACATCAACAAATAAAAACTTTTTTCAACAGGTATTTGTGAGCATTTCTGTTTAATAGATTCATTATTGTAATGTTCTTGGAAGGAGATAAATTGATTAAGATAACAACAATTTCTGAATTAAATATAAAACATTCACTCGATGTACTATATTTCGGATATGTTAAATTCGGACATTTAAAGATAGGGACATTTGTGAGTTGGTTTGATGTTGATAGTTTGTAAAAATATGTTTTATGTTATTTCAGGCAACTAGAATGGATTGTGGCAATTATCTGGGCCTTTCTGTCAGGAAAAAGGCGTGAACAACAGTCATTTAATTGAACCTGGAAATCATCCACCACTAACAGAAAACTTGTTAACAACAGAAGCTGATGTATATCATGTCCAAATGACCAAATACAACTGTTAAACAATTTGAAGTGAGATGCTTTATTTTCTGATTCCCTTTCAAATGATGAACATTGGTGTGATTTGATGTTTAAATGATTACTTTCGAAACATTTATGCAGCATACTGTTTAATACATTGATGTTAACATTATTATATTATTTTGGTTATCCGTGTTGTTTATCAAGTTGAAAAAAATGTTATTTATATACAAATAAAGCTTATTAAGACTTATAAAGGTATGACTTATGAAGGTACTTATTGTTTTCTTTATGAAATAACATACTTTTTAAAGTGATAATATAGTAAATGACAATAATGTAGTAAGGTTTCTTAAAATGATTGTTCTTATTGATAAGGTGGAATAACTGACAGTATTCACGCCGCGAAAAAGTGGCGACAACTTTTTTTGGGCCAGTGGAACCCCTGCATATATATGACCTTTGACCTTCAAGGATGACCTTGAACTTGACCTTTCACCACTCAAAATCAGTGCTCAAACTGGCCTTCAGAAAATAGTAGCCATCATTTTTTCCTTAAAAATATAACAGCCAAAACAGACGCGGACTTTTCCGCAAAAAGGTACTGAAGGCACAAAGAAAAAACAATGAATCTCATTTTATCTATGTTTTATTAAATGTATATCTATTGGATTTAAGTTATAATATATGCTTAAAAACAAGCATAATATCAGTGTCATTTCCTTATAAAAAATTTTCATGGCTTTACAATAAAGAATAAAATCAAGGATTTGTGTGTGACTTAACAAACCCGAAATCAGCTACAGTTACATACATATATACTTTAAAACAAAAAGATAAATACTTTTATTAAAGTACTATTATTAAAATAAAACAAAAAACTGCCCTTTCAAATTGTTCAATTTTTAAAGTCTGTCTAGGTGCAAGTTCTGGTTAGAAAAATACGAAATATTGTCAACCAGACCATCCGTAACACAGCATATGTATTCGTCATTCTATAAAAATGTTATAAAGAACGTCGAAAGTAAATTAAAATCGAAAAACCATACCGTATCCAAAAAGGACTATCCGAAAACATGTCGAAAAACCTCTTTTGCACTTGAAATAAAATATGCATATCGTTTAAATGCAGAAAATAAAAACCCGTAACCTTGCGAATACGCAATCAATATAGGTTGAAATATTGTTTTAAAATGTGATATTGCAGTGCTTTACTTTTAAGTTTACACATAGATACATAATTTAAAATTGCGTGATGGCGGACATTTGAAACATGCGTAGAATGGTACGTTTTCATAAACTAGCGAAAACGTGAATAATTGCAACATTGCAAAACTCAAGTTTTTATACTACTTACCTATGAGAAGTGCCAAACGTTTTTAACGTTAATTAGTATTCTGAGCAACAAAAACACATTAATAATAGAAAATAACAAAATCGGCTTCTTTATTATAAAGAAACATTAAAGCAGACAACAATTAGCGCCCACTGACTTTAATGCAATTACGGTATCATTTGAGCAACTTGACAAAATAATTACAAAAAAAAAATGAAATCATTATCACACATCAAGAAATGTTGAAGCAGATGACAGATAGCGGTAATGATGGCGATTAAATAATTATTTAATTAAGAAATGTTCAACGTAATCTAATTTACAAAAAAACGACGTGAAAAACTAAATCAGCTGACAATATTCGCGGTGATTTTCAATAATGACGCTTAAATAATAATTGGGGAAAAATAACGAATATCTAGCAGTTACCAATAATTGGTTAAGCACTGGTAGATTAAAGACGTTTTTTCCGAAATATATCACTTCTGTCAGACACTGATTCAGAAAAACGCTCTAGGCCACGATGTCGCAGAAGTTATTGACGCGTGATTGACAATACACAGAGTCGAGTGTGTACACAGGTAATCTCGTTATCATTTTTTGCTGCTTGATGGCCAGATTTACAGACGTTTCGCATTCGCCGGAAAACTTGTAGAGGCAAATTTATTTTTGATGTAGGACGATAAAATAATCGTTATTTTTTTCTCGACAATTTTAAGAAATAATAGCCAGTTGGTTTAAATAATTGCCATTGGCGATAATGTCTGGCAGCAGCGTGAGCACTGCAAAATGTGTAGCTCCATGAGATACACATGTATGCCAAAAATCAAGTTGCTATCTTCAATATTGCAAAACTTTAACCAAGGTTAAAGTTTTCCACAGAATGACAGACAGGCCAAAAACAATATACCCCCGATCATTCCATCCGGGTGCATAGAAAGTGTTATTTAAGATAAACTTAAAATGTTTGATAACCATGGGTAATTACTTTTTTGTCTGCTGTTCCAGCCTACAGGTTTGATTTAAATCAACTGTAAAAGGCGAAGGAATTTTTGTTTCCTTTATATTACTTTAGCAGGGGACAAAAATATTTATAAATTGCACTCGTCCTGCAGGACAAGTGCATTAAAATTTTCACTCGTCCTGCAAACACATGCACTTGTCCTTCAAATATGTGTGAAAGAAAGATTGCAAAGGACTGATATGACAAACAATGTTTCCTATATCACTGCTAAAATGCTGCTTACTTAGTTATTCATGCCAGCTGATCACAGAAGAAATGTTAACTTACTTTATTTATGAGGAACACAAAATAAATAAATGAAGACAAATTTGTTTTTTCCTTTTTCTGATGCTTGCGTGCTTTCCATTTCGGATGGTTGAACATCGCTCCTGCCCCCTTTAAAGAACGCTCGTATGTCAGACATTTTTCAGATGAAATTCAGACTGGTTTAAAACCGTACTTCGCAGTAAAATAATTCTTTAAAAAAAATCAATACTTACAGTGAATGAAGTCAGATGGTTCCCTGTCAACATGGACACGCAAAGTTTACACCAAAAAGCCAATATTTACTCGGGACACAGTCTCGCATAACAACGCGCACCTGCTGTATGAAATTTACAATTACGATTTCTGGTTCATCATCGTTCTACTTTCGGAATAGATATGCTTTAAGAAATGATTTTATTTAATGAAAAAGAGTCTTACTGGTCAGAAAATACATATTTTAACATCAGTTTTTTTTTCACTCGTCCTGTAGGACGAGAGCTTTAGGGAAATTCACTCGTCCTTTCAAGATTTCACTCGTCAATACGAGCGGACGAGTGGAATTTTTGTCCCCTGACTTTAGCTTGTTTTCATTGAAACATAAATTAGTATTTCAAGAAAATTGATTGAAACAACCAATTTTGAGGGTTGAAATTTAGATGTCACAGGATCATCCCTTGTAAAACCTTTATTTTCACAACCTTGCAGTAAAACTTTGAAATCAGAATTCGAAAAGATGTGGTCAATATCAACTTTATTCCTAAATATAGAGATAATTGTGATATTTCGGCTATTTAATGACCCATGACATTAATTTAGTTAATGTCAACATAGCTCGTTCTTAATAAACCTGCTTATACAGTGATTTTTTTTACCTGCGAGTCATGCATCCTAGACTCACATAAACCCCCGGGGATGCAAAGTTTTCAATTATGCGAGTCCCAAAAATGCATTGAAATTTCTAAAAAAAAATAATCGTTTAATATTTGGACTCAATCTTTCAATTCGAGGACTCATAAATTTGCAAGTTATCGAGTCGATTTTTTGTAAAAATATCACTGCTTATAGAACTACTCTTCATATTTATCCGAAAATTGGTGTATCCGAAATATATAGCAAACCATTTACCCGATACTTTACCTTTGTTTCTTGTAAGTCTTTCACAAGCATATACACTAAAACACTTCTTAATATAATTAATGAGTTTCAGTAAACATATCTTGTTTTTTTTCGTATGAGTTAAAACACAAATCAGTTACTAAAATTAATATTGCTGTTCTTGTTGCAAATATTATGGGGAAAATATTGGATTGTAATTATCGCAAATTACTTTGGGTGAAAAACAACCAATTGATAAGCGTTTTGTAGTTCCAGATCCTTTTTGGTCGCTGGGCTGTCAAATCCGCATAAAAGCTCAAGGCTTTGCTCAAGAAGAACTATGTTGAACTGGGGAATGATTGACATACAGACAGTGATACCCTTAAATATGGACAGTTATTTAACTTAAGCATATAACTTAAACATATTCCCACTCAATAATATTTAATTAGAGCAAACAGTTATATTGCCAAAAATTATAATACAACAAGAAACCGTCGGAGACGGGTGACGCTCCCCAAAGTTGTTTTTTTTGTCACAATATTGCACTATATATTCAGATAAAAGGAAATGTCTTGAGGGGCATAACTTTGGACACAATAATACGATGGATGGTTTAGCAACTTAAAAATTTCAAAGGGCCATAACTCTCTAAATAAATCATCTTACCAGAACCCACAAATAACATGCGCATCTCCTCAAGGTAGTTAAGCTTCCCATAAAGCTTCAGTGAATTCCAGTCAGTAGTTGCTGAGAAAGCGCCCAGACAAGAATTGCACTATATGTACAGTTAATGGAAATTTTCAAAGGGCCATAAGTCTGTGAAAAATCATCGGATCATAACTGGCTGATGATATGCACATCTCCTTTTGGTAGTGAAGCTTCCCATAAAGTTTCATTGAATTCCGGCCATTAGTTGCTGAGAAATAGCCCGGACAAGAATTGCACTTTATGTACAGTTAATGGAAAATTTCAAAGGGTCATAACTCTGTGAAAAAAATCATCTGACTAGAACCCGCTGATAATATGCATGTCCTCTTGGTGGTGAAGCTTCCCATAAAGTTTCATTGAATTCCGGTCATTTGTTGCTGAGAAATAGCCCAGACAAGAATTGCACTATATGTACAGTTAATGGAAATTTTCAAAGGGCCATAACTCTGTGAAAAATCATCCGACCAGAACTGGCTGATAATATGCACATCTCCTCTTGTTAGTGAAGCTTCCCATAAAGTTTAATTGAATTCCGGTCATTAATTGCTGAGAAATAGCCCAGACAAAAATTGTGCACGGACGGACACACGCACGGACAGACGAAGCGGGGACTATATGCTCCCCCAAAATTTTTTGGGGGAGCATAATAAACTCATCCTGTGTAACATTGGGATTAGAATTCATGCTTACAAATTTCTTACTCCAATGGGAGGTATTCATCAGTGTGCATGGATATGGCAGATCTTCACAGACATTTAATTCATCCCGATTTAAATTTAACTACTAATTATTTTCAGCATCTGCAAATTAGCTTTTTATATGTAGGCCTGAGAACAAATCTATAAATATATTCTGAAAAGGACAATAATGGAATAAACGTGAACAGAAAATATGTCTACATTTTTATTTGCTGGTACATAGCTACATATACACAATTATATTTTGTTGACCATGCAGGGCCTTTGCAGGCTGCACCAACCCTGATAAACTCTTCATCCGACAAGCTGCTAGGTTTTGACTACCAATATAGATCTTCATGATGAACCAATCATCAAGCACATACCAGATATACATAACAATAAATAAAAATATGACAATAAAAAGAGACATATGTACAGTCAAGGACAGTCTATGAACTAAAATATAAAATAAAACATTAATGTACAATATAATTTTTCCATGCATACCAATAAACACTTGCTAAAGTTCAACATGTGCTAAAGTGCAAACCATATTTACACAGATGACACCTATGATTTTACAATGAAATTATGTTTCAAAGTATTATTTCCTAATGTAAATATATAGTTATTATATGTCTTTGAAACAATACAGTGAGGAATGGTTTCCGTTTATCACAGATCTGTCAATGATTCTTTCATCTACTATTGGACCAATCTGTACCACCTACGGCAGACTCATTCTACTTCTAAGTACAAGCAAATATTCTGTTGAACTCTTATCACAGAAAATGATGTATGGTTATTTAATTTTGAAATAACAACTAACACTCTTCATTGTATCATTCCATTTTCACAAACACTTTGGGTCGTGAGAATATTTTAATGGCTTCCTCCATTTCTGCTAGTTTGTTCTCCAACTCCTGCTTACAGCTTCGAATTCTGAACGTGTCGGTTCTAAGGGGAAGAGAAGCCAGTTTGCTGGTCAGTTCTTGTTGCTCTGAAAACAATAATTTTCAATGAATTTTTTTCTTCTGACAACAAGAACTTGCAAATGTGTCTCTAAATTATATTTGAAACACATATTTTATACACACACCATCACTGCATAAATAATGTACAGTAAATGTTGTCTATTTCTGATCCACTTGTACTGTTCAAGAAGTGACACATTATTTTGAAATTACATACATTTTGAAACAAGTTTAATTACAAATTTTCTAATTATTACTGGCATAGTGTTCTATTTCAGCAATTGTTATCACAGATTTTCTATAAGACAGAACTATGAAAATTGTAGCCTAATCATGAGCAAACATTAGTTCAATCATTTTTCCTGAATGGTCATAAATCATGAGGCATAACTAAATGTGTAACAACATAATTGTTAATTGTCAATAAATTCATAAAAAACAGTCCAATCTGAGCCTTGTTATGGGAAAACCTGGCTTCAAGCATCTGCGTATTGTTGTCCCAGATTAGCTTTCGCCCTAAATGTTTGTTTAGAAGAGACTTCCTTTTAAATGCAAAATTCCATACAAGGGGCCAGTGTTTCCCTGATTAGCTTTTGCGTGCTGCACAGGCTGATCTATGAAGACACTTTACGCACATGCATTAAGCCCAGTGTTCCCAGAACGCTGCTCATACAATGGTGCCTTCCTACTTTGTTTGAGTAGTTCCAGGGTTTCCTTCCTCTCTGCCTCTGCTAATGCTTTGTGGCCATCAGGACAGGACGGGTCAGGGATGTTGGCTATACGTTCCTCCTCTTGCTTCTTCCATTGCTCCTTGCGTGTTTTCAAACTTTAACAGTCAGGCGAATGGTAGACATAAAAGAAACTGATAGTAAAGTTTCAAACATAAATGCAGATTATCTGTTAAATAATATCTTTTTAACATATTGGCCAATCAGTCTTGTTACTTTAAAAGAGCATTACATTTTACTAATTAAATCTAATTGAAGAAACAATTAAACAAGGACATGGGGCATAAAAACCTTTAATATTATTTATCCACAAGCAATTATTGCATACTAACTGTAAACTAATTGCGGGTATTGGAATCATCATCTTAATGAGGAGTGATGTGTTTAAAACCTCTTTGATGAACCTGAAGTAATAAAGAGGCAGTTAAATACTCACTAAGTTGGAACCTCTCCTTTTTTGTGTTGCTTGTATTCCTCCTCTTGCTTCTTCTTGAGGTCGTCTAGTGCAGTGAGACTGGGTGAGCGGACCATGGTGGTATTTTTCACAGCTTTACCATTAATCTTTATAAAGTCAAAGTTGTTCCTTTTTAGCTGCACCTGAACAATCACCATCATATGTTCTGTTACCTTTTATAATATGACCTACGTGCCAGGAGTGAAATAACGTAATGCTCAATTTTGTTTATTACACGGGTGTTATTACACTAGTTATATAACTGTAAAATGACGTCATTTTTTGACGAAATGACGTCATTATTCCAGCGAATTTCTTCAGTTAAACTCTTTTACAATGTAAATAAACAGTGAAAAGAACATAAAATAAAAAGAAAATTTGTTGGTCATGTTATAAATAGAATCTTAGATTCGTGGTCATTTTGTATTGAATTTATTAAACTCTTCATCTGAATAAAGATAAAAACTTGGCAAGCCTCGTTTTAATCTTTATTTAGATGACTTGTTTAATAAATTCAATACAAAACAACCACTCATGCAAGATCCTATATTTATTTGACAATTAAGATATAGGGAATAACAGGTTCCAGTACAATCTTTGTGTCGTGTTTCAGTCAATGCTTTGAATAAAAGAAGTGAGCAATGCAGAGTCATTGTTTTATTCTTGCTGAGTCTGATATATTACAAAACGAAAGAGAAGTATCCTGTTTTTCCTGTTTCAGTATCATATCATATGTCCTCATTTTTCAAGAAATAATGAGATTGACATATAATGGCTTCTATGCTTGATTTAAAGCGGGAATGAATATATTGTATGACATTTGACCTGTTAATCATGCTGTCATAAGAACTTGCCCTCAATATTTTTAAAATGTGTTTTTTGCTATTTTTGTTGCTTTTTGTGTATAAAATATATAAAATCTTGGTATTAAATTGTCTGTTTTGTTGAATCGTAAGTCTGTTTTGCCAAAAGTGATGACTTAATTGTAGATTCTGCATAATATTACCAACTTGCAAACATTGACTGATATAAACCCTGATGGCGTTATATAACAAGAGCACCACATAACGGGTGCCAACAGTCGGCTGGAAAGCTTGTCAGAATTTTTTTTTTTAGAGGTCACAGTGACCTTGACCTCTGACCTAGTGACCCAAAAAATGGGTTTGGCAAAGAACTAATCAAGGTGCATGTACATATGAAGTTTCAAAGTTGTAGGTGGAAGCACTTTGATTTTAGAGCTAATGTTAAGGTTTATGTTTAAGTTTTATATTAGCGGTCACAGTGACCTTGACCTTTCACCTAGTGACCCAAAAATGGATGTTGCGTGTAGAATTCATCAAGGTGCATCTACATATGAAGTTTCAAAGTTGTAGGTGGAAGCACTTTGATTTTAGAGCCTATGTCAAAGTTTTATATTAGAGGTAACAGTGACCTTGACCTTTAACCTAGTGACCCAAAAATGGTTGTGGCGTGTAGAACTCATCAAGGTGCATCTACATATGAAGTTTCAAAGTTGCAGGTGGAAGCACTTTGATTTTAAAGCCAATGTTAAGGTTTTAGCACGACGCCTATGGCGGACGAGCTGGCTATGACAAAAGCTCGGGTTTTCTCCGAAAACGGCCGAGCTAAAAATTATATCAGGCACATTTATATCAGACAGATATCAATGTCGTGGTATAATAAAAGAGTTTAGTAGATTGATAGATTTTATTTTTTATAAGATATTTTGAGTAATGTAATAAATTGATAATAAGTTATATGTGTTATGCCCTGGCACATGAATACTTAACAATATGTGGCTGATTAGCAATAATTTTTACAAGAATACCATTTAAATATCAAGATCCATCTAATACCAGTCGCCCTCTGTATTTTGCTTACCTCACTTGCAATGCTTGCTGGAGGTACTGAAAGTTTGGGGTCAGGTGTGCATGGGCGTGACTGTAGTTGAACTGAAGGCCCCGAACGTGTATGGGCTCTCAGAAAGTGGGCACTGTGAGGTCTCGGGGCATCCGGCTCTTTCTATAAAACAATGTTATGCTGTGATTATTCAAGATAACAAGCAAATTTGTTGAATTGATATCCTCCACAAAAAAGTTTGTTTATGGATGGGTGCAAATCCTTTTATATTTGGTATATTCCTAAATAAATATTTAGGTGTAGGGTAATTGTTTGTAGGCATTGCAATTCTCCTCATTGATATCTATACACCCATGCAGTTTTACATTGAAATCATGTAGCGTATCTGCTTTATAGCCCTGAAAAGTTACACAACACAAAAACAACAATGGCAATAACTCTTATTTAAGAAAGTGAGGTTATGGTTTTTGTGCATGGCACTTCTCTTCATTAATATCAATACACTCATCAGGGCCATGAAGTTTCATTTTGAAGTCTTGTATGGTTTCTGCGATATAGCCCTCAGAGTAACATCATACACAAAACAAAGGGCAATTACTCTTATTTAAGAAAGTGTAGGGCTATGGTTCATGCCCATGGAACTTCTTGCCATTTATATCTATACACCTATGAAGTTTCATGTTGATATCTTATATAGTTTCTGAGTTATAGCCATGAAAAGTTTTGTGACAGATGGACAGAATGACAGACTGACAAACAGGAGATTTTATATCCCTCCGCCTTTGGCGGGTTATAAAAAAGCATTTACAAAAAGGATTAGGAAGCATAAAAAATGTTAAATAATCTTTATGCTTGCTGCCAGTACAAGTCTATAAAAATGCATCAGATTAATTGTCTTGCAAAATACTGTTCCATTATATTTGCATATTATAAAGACATGTCTTAATAAAACAAAACTTCTTTAATTAATATCTGAGAACCATTTGTACAAAGGACTGTTTTGGGTTTACAAGTTAGATGGTAAGTTTCAACAACATTAATCATTTGTATATGTATGTTTACGCAATCTACCTCAATATCTGATTTTATCTTTGAGGGAACATCCTTGTATTTTTCTGATTTCCAAAGTGCCTTCATTGGCTGAACTGATTCCACTTCTTTCTCGCGCGCTTTCCTTTGAATCTGTCTCATACGTCTAACATTTTCCCGGAAGTGGTCCTTAGGCATTTCTGCAACAACAAAATAAACTTTTCTTTTAATTACTCTTTTTCTACAAGATTTCCTTTCACAAAATCAACTTACTTTTGTAGACTTGATCCAAAGCAAATACTGTAGGATCTACAATAAGGTAACGCTTGTACTCACATGATGCTTTACCTAGATCAATACATTCATAGTAGAAATTTATACTTGTTAAAAATCTATTACATCTCACACCATGTATCTTTGTACAGTACTGTATATAAATATGTGTATAATTAATGCTTAGGTTGAATAAATTTTCTGTTCTGATCTGATACAACCCAGTTAGACTTGAGACTTCGATATCAAGAGAAATTTGACTGAGAAGCAGGTCACTCATTTACTGGTATTATCCTTTTAAATATAATGTGTAAAAATGTAGTAACATTACATATAATGATAATAGATATCCAGAGATTTGTCTTGTTAATACCTGATTTGTATTGCTTCGGCATGCCATACCCTTGTCCACTCACTTGAATTGCAAGCCCAAGCATGATTGGTATCTGAAAGTCGAATTAAAGTAATTTTCTCAATTAAAATATTTTAGTTTACGGGTTTTTTTCTCACACTATTTTAGGAATTAAGATCTGGCCCCTGTAAGTGGAAAAATTATATCATTTTGACTAAAATTGAGAAAATAAGACTAATAAGTTGTTGTTCTTTAGCTTACAATACTATACGGTTGAGAAGGTCTTTCAGAACCATTACTTATTTATGTCACGCCATACGTGTATATCAATATTTTTGACAATTATGAAGGGAAACAATTCAAATACAGGTATGTCAGAGTAAATATAGGATCTTGCATGAGTGGTCGTTTTGTATTGAATTTGTTAAACAAGTCATCTAAATAAAAATAAAAACGAGGCTTGTCGAGTTTTTATCTTTATTTAGATGACGAGTTTAATAAATTCAATACAAAAATGACAACAAATCTAAGATTCTATTTATAACATGACCATTGACCAACACATTTTCTTTTTATTTTATGCTTTTTTCACCGTTTATTCACATTGTAAAAGAGTTTAACTGAAGAAATTCGCTGGACTAATTACGTCATTTCGTAAAAAATGACGTCATTTAACAGTTATATAACTAGTATAATAACACCCGTGTAATAAACAAAATTGAGCATTACGTTATCTCACTCCTGGAGAGAAGGTCATGTTATAAATTATCATAATGTGTTTTTTTTGCAGATCAAAATTGTAAAATGTATAGATTAATACCACAAAATAATGTCTCTAATCGTCATAAGGTTGGTTGCTATTGTTGTTTTATCACGTAACATAGGCAATGCTATGGGAGCTTTCTCCTAACTTTATTTTGCATTGTCAGAAATTATAGAAAGCAATATCATAAGTAATGGAAGCTCACCGTAAGCGCTTAAAGGGGCCTTTTCACAGATTTTGGCATTTTTTAACTTAATCATTAAATGCTTTATATTGATAAATGTAAACATTGGATCGTAAAAGCTCCAGTAAAAAATCAAGAATAAAATTAAAAAAAGGAAAAGAACATTGCCCGGACCAGGTTTCGAACCAGTGACCCCTGGAGTCCTGCCAGAGTCCTGAAGTAAAAACGCTTTAGCCTACTGAGCTATTCCGCCGAGTACATATACTTCTAGTATTTTATACCTTATATAAGCAATCTTCGTAGTTTCACAAAATTTAACGACAAAAACAGAACTCTCCAAATTATTCAATCGTTTCGCGTTGCAACGCTTATAATTTTTAGGTTTTAAAATCGTCAAAAGATGCATATAATGGCTATATTAGACCATGGTAAATGTTCAGTATTACTGTTTCCTCACAAATATCATAACTAAAACGAAAATTTGCGAATCTGAAACAACTTTTTTTAATTTTGTCAATTTACCAAAGCGTGAAAAGATCCCTTTAATAGTCAGCGGCGCTAATAATATAAATCCCTGATATTTGTTCCTACAGATATATTCAAATAATAAAGTTCAAGTAGTTTACAATCGTCATGCACTAATAGACCTTTTTTTAGGTCACAACTGTGAAAAATATAAAAGCCTCATTTATTGTGGAAGCAAAAAGCATAACTCATGGCTTAAAGTGAGGAAGGTTGAAAAAGCCTAAAACAAACTCTGGGGGGGCCAGGGGGCTGGAAGACCCCCGGTCAGCTCGAGGGCGATGCTCTGGTCGGGGGCCAAAGGCTCCCGGAAAATAGCATTTTAGATGGCCAAGGAATGCACTATCCTGGCTTTAAATTTGGAACAAAAATTAGGTCCAGAAATTAATATTAGAATTTAGAATGAGTGAGAAAAATCATATCTTATACACCATATTGCATTTTTTATACAGCTGCAGACCATTTCTTGTTTCTTGTCTTCATAAGCTTCAAAGCTTACCTTTTACCAAAAACAAATATTTACAGGTAAAAATTTAAAGAATTCAAATCAGAACCAATTGATGGAAACTTTACACATATCACTATATCTATTTATAAAAACACAACGATATTGTTTGGTGAAGACACACATCACTTTATTGATTGTTGGAACTCATTTTACTATCAGAGCTCCAGATAAGGTTTTGTGAAATTCTTAAATTACTACCAGATTTTCAAAAAGAATTCTTAACTCTGAAATTTTATTCTTAACGTTTCTACTATGTTTTGGAAAATAATTCTTATTTTTTTCTAAATGACCTAAATTAAATAATAATGGTTATTTTCATGCAAAAAAATCAAAATAAACATACTAGCCACTTTATTTATACGAGTTCAGCAGTGTCTTTTCAGTATTATACAATTTTATTTTTCCAATACCTTCATATGCCCAAAATGTGCTTAGATTGCATGCCTTAGATGAATTTTTACATATTTCACATTTAAAACGAGTCTCCCCTTCAATCTTTTCAACGATAAGCCACGGGACTTGTCCCTTCCACTTGTTCAATGTTTTTTTGTGTTTAAGTTTGGACCCATCGTGTCGCGTTTTTGTTTAGCTTTTCCGACTGTGTCGGCAACTGAACATACAACATCGTATAAGATCTTTTCTATAATGTCTTTCTAAACATTTAACTTCTGCTCACTTTGCGTACAATTTGTTAAAAGCGTGTTTTTGGACGCTTTGCAGTTTTTTAGGACGCTCTCTGGGCGCCGCCATTGTTTTTGGACAGATAGACTGTACACGCCGCTTTTATTGGAAAAAATGCGCTTTGTTAAACAAACCCGATAACCATTCTATATAAGCACCGCAAAGATCTTAATTACGCGAAAAGAACTCAATAAAAATCGAAACAAACCGATGTAAAAATAATATTCGTAACTTGATTTTGTAATTCTTAATGGTACGACAAGATTTTAAAATAAATACGTAACGGACTTGAAAATAATTAGTAATTACGAAAATACGACCCTTATCTGGAGCTCTGACTATACACTATTAACACACCCTGATGATAGAAACTTGATTGACAATTAATTATGGAAAACAAATATCACTACAATTACACTTAATAGCAGCGCTTCCGTTAGCTTTTATAAGTTGGAAGTCCTAACTTCCAAGCCTAAAATATTGGACGTCACAGACATAAATTTTGAAGTCCTACTTTTAATTCAGAAGTTTAATATAGGTACATGCTCCAACTCTATCCATTACCCGATAATCCAGTATTATTACGATTACTATTTTCAAAACCAAAATACGGCCAATATTGACGTCCGCCATTTTACGCAAGTGAATATAAAAATTGGGATGGGGGAATTCCCATTGAACATGCGTTAATCACGTGACGCGATTTGAGCGCATAGAGCACTGTTCATATTTAATAATGACGACAAATCAACGACTGAATTTAAAATGTTACATTGAGAATATATGAGTTAAAAGTAAAAGATGTCAATCTTTCCGATCATGTGGTTGATTTGGGTCAATAACTGCATTTAAAAGCTGTTTTGGACCGGTCATTGTTAACTGTCAACTTTTCGGGAATTTCTGGTTGACTTACGGTACCTCATGAGGTTGGTCCATAACTATAAAGTTGAGCCTGTCAAAAATCATAAAACGCAACATTTAAAGTTATGGTAGCCAGAACTAAGTTCATATTTGTCAAACAACAGGTAGATTTTAGATACATACACTTGTAAATACTGTAATTCCCATTATAGTATTGCATTTATTTTTCATTATGGTTTTTACAGACCGGATTTTTCAGCGTTCAGATTTCTCTGAACGCGAATTATTTCAGCTATGATCAGCTGCAGAGAACTGTGGTTGTCTTTATGAAAAAGGTGAATATGGGAATGCGTTTATATGGACTAGATACGCGGTAGTCCTATTTATAAGACGCGCAAAGAATTTAGAGATACTTTTTATATGGGCTAAATTCTTTGGAACGTCTCATCGTTGAAGGACCTTTTTTGTGGTGGAAACCAGAAAGTTAAAATTTTCATCAATTTGCGTAAAATTGCAAAATAACATTACCAACTCATTCAGTTTTAATTCGGAAGTTCATTTTTACATCAAATATCGTCGATTCGAAGTTAGAAAGGCATAAATTCTTCAGTTAAACTTCTGCTTAAATCGCAAAACAATCACTGACCTGTAGCCATGTCATGAAACTGATTTAAATATTGATCCAATCAGAAGAAGGCATTACGGTGTAACGTGTACGCGTAATTTTATTTAACATGAGCTTTTAACACCGACTTTTACGTAACTAGATCTAGTATGCTAAACTTTGTCGATTTAATAAGCATATGTTCAAAACAGATATGGTGCAGTTTCTATTCACTGTTCTAAGTTTCAGAAAGTGTTTATGCATGTCTTTTTCGCACCTGTGTCTGTGTTGTTTTATGTACTTACATTCTACGTTACAAAGGACGGTATACTGTACGATCTGTATCAATATTATTTATGTACAGTATAAAAATAAAAGATGTAATTTATTTCAGAACTTTTTAATTGTCAATTTAGAAAAAAAAAACAATGCTAAATTAATCCAGAAAAGTATAACATCGGTTTACTATGTAACGCGCTGCACCACAACAGACGAACGCAAACTGTATTTTACGCTGTTTATTCTTCCACTTTAAACCAGATGCTTTACATCGAGGTCGTGTTATCGATTTATATCTACACAGCGAGCGAATCGAGAGATATTGAAAAATTGAATAGTGGTTGGATTTAAATTGCTCAGGCGTGAAAAATTCAAAGTGTCATTACACATTTTTTACGGAACATTATCGAGAAATGAATTATCTACACAGGTATGTAAATATTATTGCAATCCGTTGTTATTAAGTGTCTTATATCGGGGCTTGAATGTTGCGCACAAAATCCTTGCGCAACAATATAGACAAAGAACAAAAAATTCCCACCACATAATTGGTCTTTCACCCTTTGTACGCTCCAAATATTACCCATATAAAAAGTAGCTTAATATTTAATAGTCCAAATAATTAGACGTAAGCTACCCCGCTTACGTCTAAACGGCTACCGTCGTTTTCCTATAGCAAATTAAGTTCAACTTAAACTTCAGGTTTTCTCGTTAAATCTTTGCTCATGCATAAAATTATCATTAATTAGACATAAATGTGAGCGATTACCTCTTAAATGTGTAAAAATTGTGCTTTTAAACCACTTATGTACATTTTTAAAAATAAACATACACAACACACGAAGTGTGTTTGTCGTTTATAGAATTACATTGAATTATTTTGAACGAAATTATTTTTTGAATAGGTTACACATAACCAATTGTTGTTGTACAACAAACCACATCACTTTTTAGCTTTCTGTACTCTTTAATTAAATGAAACCTATATGTGTGTGTTAAAACTGCCAGTTGTATCACGGAGTGTATATTGATAGGAGATGAATCGAGTATTTTACCCTTACTGTAGTAAATTCAATCTTATGCAAAAACTATTCATCCGATTTTATTGGTTTATACGTTATCTTGTTGCTTATTAATTCCTCTTTCAAAAAATATACGTTTTAGTATATTCCCGTTGTTATTAATGGATTTATAGCGAGATAAACACAATAAATACACATTTCATGTTTTACCAACGCGCGTTTTATCGTGTTGTGGCTATCGATCTTGTACAATTAGCGTTCAGCGAAGCGCCGAGGTTATACATTTTGATGTACCCACTCACGTCTTTTGTTGAATTATAGTTTCATTTCTCGGCCGATTTTGACAAATTATATATCATTAGAAAGCTTACGTTACGTAGTAAACAGATATATAAATATATATTAAGTTTTTCTTCTGATTTCGACAGCCCGGCGATTTATTAATTTAACTTAAATAATAAGTTGCAAATATCATACCGTTTTGGAGTTTTAGAATCTAGATTTACGGTTGACATTTTCGTACTTAATACCAATTTGTAGCGTTGATAGTTGGAGTTCAGTTTTAAAAAGTACATCTTGCTTAGGAGAATAGAATTCTGTGTCCGATAGAAAAAAAATTGTTTAAAAACGAAAGTAATTAAGGAATGAAGGCGGACGAAAGTAGCGCGCGTTCCTAACGCACTGAACTGATGCTACGGTCTTGGCGATTATGCTTTTGTTTAGAAACCGGCCATTGAATTTCCTTTGCCATGATTATTATATGTTTATGGAATATATTGTAATATTTTGTTCACGAAACATATCAATAAAGCTTATTATAAATAAATCTTAATAAATTAACGATTTCAGCTCTTGTTTATAACACAGAAAGGGTGTTAAATTTATGATGAAACAGCGTATATAGCGGACCCTCACGATTTTATTCGGCTTTGCATGCATACTTGAAATAAAATGGGTGTCAAAAACATTCATCGTTTGCTGTTAATTATCAACGACGGAATTATGTATAATTATATTAAATGTTATTTACCTTAAATTATCAATTTATTAAAGATTCTTGAAAATCACGGTCGGTGTTACGCGGGTCATTTCATATTTTGACATCAGGGCATGATGTCCAACTATTCAAAATCAGATTTTTTTTCACTGGGACGATGGCGGCTTAGATTTAGACAGGCAGACAGATAGTTTATTCAGACTTATACAACAGTACATCGTTTGCAACTCAAATATATAAATTATTTTAAGACAAATTGTTAGGTGATTACACTTATAGCAGTGATGATTCTGAGAATGTTGCCATGTTTCTTATCCGTGTAATCTAGAGTCCGTGGTTTGAGCATTTTTATCGCGGTGTTCAATAAAAGATATCTCAATAATCTTGTTTATTGATAGATCTGTGGTTTTATTGCCCCTGTGTTCAGCACAAACCAATTATCTCGTTATGATCAGATACTGTGCCGACCAATACTAAATAACACTATGGTGTCATACGCCACAGCAGGGACCTATACTTGTGATCATGGAGTCTAAGTGCAAGACTTAAAAAAGTATGTTGTTTCGCTTGCGGTTGTTAAAGCCAAAACGGGGCTTCCCAGCTGGCACAGCTGCTGATATTCGGATCTGAATACTTAAACTTATTCAGACCTTATTCTTAACCGTTGCGCGTTTTACGATATCGGATTTTAGGCGGGAATACAACTCAGTGAAACTATTCAATTTCTTATACAACATTAAGCATATTAACAGTTATTGAAATTAACAATATCAGCGACATCTCTTTAAAGACTAAACACCTTTTCAAGTATCGAATTTAACCTGTCAATAAAATATATTAATACCAAAAAAGGTTTCATTTAATATTGTTCACATTAAACCTTTAAATGAAAGTGTCGCTTTATCTATTTTCCGTGTCTTATTAAGCCGAGAATCGTTTGCTAAAAACAGTTAACAAAACAGGCTACACGTTCTAATTCTTAATTAAATACAAAAATAAGTATAACATAATTAATAACGTCCATAAACACACACGGCAAGATCAAAGTTTTAATGGAAAACTAATATGACATTCCACGTAAATTATTATTTTCGTCTAAATCGAATACTATATATAGAGAAACAATGTATTTATAACCGACCAATGAGGTAACATTATGCAACTTTCAATTTACACAGTGCTATATGGCAACAATATGGAATTTGAACAGTGGTAGTGTTCTAAGGTCTGGACTATCATTACTTGTAAGTTTGTATAAACATTTTTCTAATGCAATTAGTAAAATAATGTTTATATTTAATATTTAATAATTTATTGCATGATTATTCTGTGCTGTTATATGAATTTGATGCCGTTAAAGCTTCCGACATGAATTCATGTCGGAACGATGCTATTGCAAAATAACGTTAAACGATATGAGGTCGATGTAAATCGACCTCATATTTATAGGAGTAAATATTTAAGAGCGTCAAAAATTTGGACTAGATACGCGGTAACAAGAGAGTATTTTAAGTTAACATTCTTTTCTTATTTTTATACTTTAGTTTTTAATATCCTTAAAATATATTTAATTAAGGTATTTACTGCTTACGATGGAATGACAATATCCTTTCTTTTTTAAATTTTAGTTTATAAGCTTCAAATCAACACTTTAGATTTCGTCCTTTTTTTAGCGGAAATCAATAATATGAAGCGTGATTGTTATTGAATAACACTTATTTATTGTTAAAAATAAAAGCAAACCTTTTTAAACAGACGTGTTCTGAAATAAAATTAGTTTTTATGATAACCAAACGTTCGGGGTTTTGAAAATACTTGTTCAGTCCGCCATGTTGTTTATGCAATCACGTGACGGATACTACTTTTTTCAAATAGTCGAAACATTACTTATGGTTCATATAAAAAGATCAATTTTCAATTGAAACTCAAAATTTAACCAAACATTAATATTGAAACAAATAAAACCTGGAAACAAATAATTCCCGCGGTTTTGTTATCAAATTCGAGATGTAAACAACTCCATAGAAACAATGACTTCCGGTTAAAAAAAGTTTGTGTAATAAGTTGTGGGGTAAATTTTTAATATTTTGTGAAATGCTTGCGTAAAGAGATATAATACTTAACATTTGATTATACTTATACGACTGTGTGTTATGGTCCCTGGTACAAATAGAATATTCTTTCCTTACATTACGATTTCCTTATAGCTTTTGTTATTTTCAATTTGATGTTTTGAAGCAAAGTTTTGCAAAATGTCTTAAGAATATTGTAAAGCATGCTATTTTGTGTTATGTAAATTACGGCCTTAATGTATTTGTATTTTTTTATTTGCAGCAACACAATAATGATACAATTATAATGCTAGAACTGTTGCAATGTCTAAAGCTACAGTATCAAAGTCCCGAGCTGAGAAGGCAGGTAAGGTGCCTCCGGCTCAGACTCCAGTCGTCTCCCATGAAATAGTTCCAGGGAAATTCAATGATCATGACTGGTAAGTACATGTCAGAAATTTGGACTATAAGTTTATATGAAAATTGAAATGACAAGTGTCACGTGCACATGAAAGAACTCGGCCCAATGGTTCGCTAAAGATGGTGGTTATTATTTACAGTTATAAGATTGTACAGAAGAGTTGACATTTTCATAGTTTATATTCACAATAAAAAATTCACAGTATTAAATATTACATAACTAACTGCTGTCTGAATAACACATTCAAATGACGGGAAATGCTATTTGAAACTTTGATGTTGTTCTTTTGTTTTTACTGATGTATACTAGGTATTGAACACAATATATGTGCTGGGTGTTTCTTTGGTTACCAAAAAGATCTCTCTTGTGTATACAACTTCATTACAAATTTGTATTCACAAGAAAAATACTCTGAAATCAAACCTTTTTTAGAATAGATTGTTAATGTATTGAAACAAATAAGGATGACAACAAACAACATATAAAGATCTATGTCAATAATAAAATGATACTTCATTACAGCGGATTATTTCACATATTTTTACCATTCTGCTATTGACAATATGCTTGTTACACATGTCTGTATTACTTAACATATTTTCACCATTCTGTTATTCACAATATGCTTGTTACACATGTCTGTATTACTTAACATATTTTCACCATTCTGTTATTCACAATATGCTTGTTACACATGTCTGTATTACTTAACATATTTTCACCATTCTGTTATTCACAATATGCTTGTTACACATGTCTGTATTACTTAACATATTTTCACCATTCTGTTATTCACAATATGCTTGTTAAACTGTAATGGTGTGACGAAGCAAAATGCAGACAGCCTTATAACCATATCCATAAAACCTATGTAATACATGTACCAGCCTTTGTTTCAATAAATAAATTTCCTGTGCTAACTTGCATTAATATGATAGGTATACAACCATTATTCAGGTTCAAATGCTTTTACTTTCAAATTTAGTCAACAATATTAATACATGGAAAAAACATGAAAGTTTTTGAAAATGTATGTTTTTCTGATTTCCTATAGGAATATGATGGTAGATCGAGATGGCGCTGAGGACTTTGTGGATGACATCGTTGATGATCTGATAGGGATTACACTCAACAAATGTTATGAACTGTTTATTCAACGTCAATTAATTCCTTTCACTGTGTCTCAAGCAAAAGATGCCATCTTAAAAATTGTTGAGGTAAAGAAACCTTTTTGTGTGGTTATTTAGTAAGTTTTCAATGACACATGAATGAAAAGTTAATTCAATACGGGTTGTCTTCAACTTTATCCAGATAATACAAAAAAAGACGTTTTCAGTAATCAAAGCAATATTAAAGTAGAAATCAGACCTGCAAATATCTCAAGCATACATTTTTAGTTTCTTTTTACCAGTTTTTTTAGCACTTTCAGCACAAACTTTTTAGCACTTTCAGCACAAATTAAAAAAAAGAACAACAAAAACATGCTTGAGGTGTCTGCAACTTTATTGCATCTACTTTTTCTATAAAACTAGGAAATGACCAGTCAGTGTTTGTTATTTAATTTTTAGGCATATTGTTTTGCAAAAATTTGCTATTTTTTTAACAGTGGAGATTCTTGAAACGTGATGAAGGCGAAAAGTCACCAGAAACAGATCCAGGATGGATGCAGGATGAAGGTTTGCAATATCAACATTTAAATATTTGTTTAAATGTCTTGTAAGAACTGAACACTACTATGTCCTGTGATTTTCGTCCTTCATGTTCTATATTAAAAGATAACCCCTTCTCTTGTGGCCGGTTGTAGCACAGACTTGAATTTCTTTGGCTTGCAAATTACATTTATAATTATTGAACAAATGTCAATTGTTCTTTAATTCACATATTATGTTTTGGTCTTGATTGTTTAGAGCCTGATCCAGCAGAGACCGACTGCTGGGCACAGGGTTCAGTTCCAAAAACATTCTTACCCAGTCAAGCTGTTGAAATTCTTCCTGAAGTGACAGAAGAAGTGGCTGAGGTAGAAGATGACGGCAACCAAATGATGGAAGAACAGTGAGCATGCATTTAGTATTTACCATTTCCTTTGAAGACAAGCAATGGCTTTTATGATTAAAAACTAATAGTATTGTGAACTTTTCCTTAAAAAGGGATGCATATATTGTTATCACATTGCTTGTACTTCCATCCTTCCTCCCATCTATTATAATGTTCCGCTTCTCCTGCTGATTATAACCGAGGAAGTAAAGAAGGGATTCAAATAAAGCTTCATATAATGGTTGAAGCTGTTAGGGAAAGTGCAGAATAAAAGAACCAAAGCTCTTGTCAGGATTAACTGAGTCATTGCCTTTTAGTGAATTTTCTTGGTGAAGAATTTCTTAGTGTTGAGTTGAATGTATTTAAATGAAACTTGTCAAATTGAGAGGACAGGAACCACAGCTCTCTTATCAGTATTTTTATTATTGCCCTTGGGTTATTTTTGTCTATGGCATTGGGTCATTTCTTGTAGGGCATAACTAAAGAAGGAATGGAGGCATTCAAATGAAACATAATGTAATGATATAGAACAGTAATTGGAAATGCAGCATATTCAATACTTTGGGAGCATTAGGTACAAACAGTGACAGTCCTCTTTTTAATTTTACATTTTAAGATTTAAAACAATGTTTTAAACATATTAATCAGAGTATAAAATGGGCATTTGCACAGATTTTGGCATGTTTTGAGGTTTGTCATTAAATGCTTTATATTGATAAATTAGAATATTGAATCTTAAAAGCTTCAGTAAAAAATCAAGAATAAGACTAAAAAAAGAAAAAAGTAACCCTCAGCAGGGCTCGAGCCACTGACCCCTGGAGTCCTGGAGTAAAAGAAAACCACTTAGACCACTTGACCATCCATCCTCATACAATGCAATTAGTAATTTATACCTAATATAAGCAATCCTCGTAGTTTCACAAAATATAACGACAACAACATAACTCTCCAAATTATTATTTAATTGTTTCGCGTCGCAACGCTTATAATTTTTCAGGTTTTTATATCGTCAAAAGATGCATATAATGGCTAGTTTAGAGCTTGGAAAATGTTCAGTATTACTGTTGCCTCACAAATATCATAACTAAAATGAAAATTTGTGAATCTGAAACAACTTTTTTCAATTTTGTCAATTTACCAAAACGCGAAAAGACCCCTTTAAGAGAAATAATGCATATTAAATAATGTGCTTATTTTAAGTCATAGGCAAAAGGCAGTTTAAGTCTAGTTGGTACATTGTTTATTGAAGCTTAATTTATTCAGGGATAATGTTGTTGTGAACGATGAGCCAGAACTGGAGGATCAAGTTTCGGAGCCCGACATGACGAGAGAGGAAGAGTTGCGCAAGGCCAGGGAACAAGAGGAGAAAGCCAAGGTAACAAAGGGGGCACTAAGTTACTTAAGTTTTATATGAGCTTACATACTGACCTAGCTTGCGACTACACAATTATTTAAGTTAAATTGGTTAAATGAAAACCCGGTTTCTTAGTGTTGCCATGTTTCTTGTTCACATTTCAAAGGCTGAACCAGAAAAGAAGAAGAGACGCAAGTTCAAACCATACACAGGCAAACTCCGCCCACAGCCAAACAATTTGACAGAATCTCTAGAACAGACAGAGATGACTCTGCTGTCGGCAGAAATTGCTGCCAGTATGCCGAGGCAGCTAGGTTCCCTGGTACCCATTGTCACCATGCCAGCTTCATGTCATAACATACTTAAGGTAAGCAACAGAATCAAGCTGTAACAAGTGTAAATTATTACTTCATGTAAATAAATAATAAAGCTGGTTTCCTTAAGAAAAAAACATTATGACTCGTGTTACAGTCTGTTGTCATCATTGTATATCATTTCTGAACAAAGTATCAAACTAATATTAGGCTTGTGATATAAATTGAGCCGCGTTCTGAGAAAACTGGGCATAATGCATGTGCGTAAAGTGTCATTCCAGATTAGCCTGTGCAGTCCGCACAGGCTAATCAGGGACGACACTTTCTGCCTAAACTTGATTTTCGGCAAGGAGGGACTTCCTTGAAACTAAAAATACCATAAAAGCGGAAAATTTCGTCCCTGATTAGCCTGTGCGGACTGCACAGGCTAATCTGGGACGACACTTAACGCACATGCATTAAGCTCAATTTTCTCAGAACAAGACACAATTAGTGGGTAATGCGGAATGTTCTTATACATTTCATGTATGATATATTTTCCTATATCCAGTACAATCATGGTATGTTTAATAATTGTGTTTATCTACAGCTAGGCCTTTGCATCTCTACTTCATTATCCTTTGAGCCTTGTTCTGGGAAAATTGGACGACACTATCCACTTTTATGGATTTTTTTTTTTAAAGAAGATTCTTCTTAATGAAATTCTAGTTAAGGCAGAAAGTTTTGTCCCTGATTAGCCTGTGCAGACTGCACAGGCTAATCTTGGGCAACAGTTTACGCACATTCTCTAAGCCCAGTTTTCACAGAAGGAGACTTATTTGTTGTTACTGTATCAACCAGGTTCAGTCAGGCCGGCCCCCTGGCAACAAAGATGTTGAGTATGATGACTATGGCAATGTTGTAGCGGTGATCAAATTAAACCCAGAAAAACTACCTTCACACAGGTATACATGTAATATCAGTTATTCTCAGTATTTATAAAGTGAAATAAATGACAATAAAGCTTTTTATAGGGAGAAAAGATTGGATAACTGACAAGTTTTAAATAAAGTTTGCTTCTTTGAAAAAAGTCAACACTATTACCAATAAATGGTAATAAACATGGTAATCAATTTTGAAACAACTGTTGCTTTATTCTTGCTTAAATCTGTTGAATAAATAATAAGTTTTCAAGGCCAATCTAACCCATATATGTAATGAATTTTGAAATGACAATCCAGGGTGAAGGTCAACTACCAGGTGGTGGATCCAGCAGTTGAGGCGGCACAGGCTAGACTGGATGCCATGAGGACCGGCAGATATGTGGCCCCGAAACCCAAACGAAAACAAACCAAGAAAGATGAACTGACAGACAGCGGTAAGTTAAGAGTGATCACTACTGTAGCATAGTTAACATGGTTCTTAATCTCTGTTGCCACCTCTTTTTATGCCCCCGATAAGGTGGCATATAGCAGTTGAACTGTCAGTCTGTTTGTCTGTCTGTTGTTCGTCCGAAAACTTTAACATTGACCATAACTTTTGCAATATTGAAGATAGAAACTTGATATTTGGTATGCATGTGTATCTCATGAAGCTGCACATTTTGAGTGGTGAAAAGTCAAAGTCATCCTTCAAGGTGAAAAGTAAAAAAATACAATCCAAGGGAAGTAATAAGCTTTAAAGGGGAGATAATTTCCAAACCTGCCAAATGATTTATTGAAATTTTATTTCAAAGCGGCACAATAGTGGGCATTGTGTTTCTGACAAACACATCTCTTGTTTGGAGATGATTCATAAACCTAAATAGTTTAATTGATAGTATTTGATTCAAAGAACATTTTGACCTAGGTAATGTATTGCTGTGTTGTAGACACTAAATAGAGGGGGGAGCTTATAATGCTTACATAAATGTAAGGATCACAAAGAGGGATGTCAGATCCTTGTGCAAGGAAACCCCAACAATTGTATAAAACTTTCTTTTCATAGCATTTACATTTACAAAGACACAAGTTTAGATCCATCAAAGAAGTATTGGCAAACTACATGTTAGGTTTAACTGTTTGTCATAACATACTCAACTTAAATCATTTATTTTACAAAAACAAATAGTGCAAATTCTAAAAACATAATACATAGTAATGGTGGTATCAAAATGTCAATTTATTATAGTTAAAGTATTTATTGGCACCAGTTTCAGTTCTAAGCGCCACCTACTTTGCATTGGTTCCACCTTTTTGGGGGGAAAATGCAAAAATAATAAGGACTGTTAACCAATGTGTTTGTCCATGTTAAAGTTATATTTCATTATGTTATATTTTGAAAGCATCTGTTTATTGTCATTACTGATATATTTGAGTTTAAATGTGTGCTTCACATAGGACAAATCATGGATTTACTGTTAGATTCCTTCATGCATCAAATCATAAAGGTCCTCACATGTGTAAATGTTGTCATCATATCTTTTTCACATTTGTTGATGAATTTATCTTTGCTGAATCACACTATACATGACTTGATTTTTAAAATAAGGCCAAATAAATTGAAAAAACTAAATAAAAACCTACTGCTATCATAGATGTCTGCAAAATAAAAAAAAAACTCGCTTCTAAATGCCATGATGGCACATATCAATGCATCCCCAAAAACAATCATGGTTTAATTAATTACATAAATTTGTTAAAAATATTTAATGTATTTTAGCTGTAATCATATTATTAAGCTGTGTTTATTTAATATTCTTATGCACATATTTACATTAAAAGCTGAATTTCTAGTAAATAAATTTTTATTCTATTATTTGAATATGATTATTTGCAGATGAATATAATGAACTGATGGTTGCTTTATTTCAGTGAAAGAATCAAACTCTAATCAGCTACCAGCTAAAACACCATTACCACCACCTATGGTATGTTGTTATAAAATAATATTATGTATACATTTATGTCACGTATTTAACAATAAATGGCATACATTTTATGATGATTTTTCAAATGTAGCTATCATTCTATAATCATTATTTCACACTACATATGCATTACATTAATATCCTACCATTATAGGCAAAAAAAACACATTAACGAGAACTTGTGAATAAGTTACCAGTTAATTAACATAAGCTTGGTAGGTCTTTAGTTGACATTGCTTATTCCACAACATATAAATGAAAAGTGTTGTTAACTGTATTATCATATAAAGGTAATGTGACATTACCTATGTAATTATTTTGTGTCAATAGATTGAGACCATGGAAGTTGCACCGGGAGTTACCATAAGGGAAGGTGGCCGTTTAAAACAAGGGCCCTCTAGAGTAAGGAAATCTGCTGACATATTGTCTTTTATTCAATATTTGCACTTTAATATTTGGGATATAATGGCTATCTTCGACAAAGATTTTTTTCCTCATAATACCTTCTTATGATGATCATTGCAGGTTTAAAAGTGTATGGTTATTAATGGTAACATGGTGGATATGGTCCACCTAGAAGTCTTAAGGTCTCAGATTTGCTTACCACTCTGGTAGCATTCTCAGGATTTCCGCTTTATATATCATGTACTGGTTTTCTCAGGAAAAGGACTTGAGAGTGTCTCAATAAGCTTAAGGCTTTTAATACAATGGAGCTTAAATACATTGGTTCAAACAAAACTAATTGTGTTTTCAAATGTTTGTTAATTGTATTTCTCAGCTGTTCTCTATTATTTCGTCCAAGATTTTATGCAGAATTCCACTCATACATTTTACTGTACCAATTGGTTTATTTCAGTACATTCGCCGAATAGACATGTTGAATCAGAACCACAAGGGACTTAAGCCTGTTATGACCCAGTCTACCACTCCACGCCTCAGTGTTTCTGAACTCCTCGACAGACACACCCCTATACTGCGGCCAATACACGATAACTCTCCACTACCACCTATCATGGCAATACCCCACCCACCAGAAAAACCTAAAGTGGCAACATGAATAATAGAGATGATAAATGTGATATAATAATTGACTTGTAAAGCACAAATAGAATACATTTGCTTATTGTTACCTTTTTGAATTACCGGTAAAAAGCATAAACTGATATTCATATACTATTTTAAAATACAGACCCAATTATACTCTGAACAGAATTATGTTGTTACCTGTTGTAATCATTCCATATGTTTTGTGTACAGCTGTGAAATCTTAAGTATCTTAAGTCTAATTATTACTCGCTTTCTACGATGAAATTCTGTTTTACAAATACCACTATATAAGCTATTTAAAGCCTATCAAGTTGTCTCTCCCTTGGCAAAAAATGCTGATATGCTTTTGGGGTTTGTGTGATATATACTTGCATCTACATTTTAAGTCTATTGTTAACTGCATTTTTAAATATAATGTTCAAACACTGGTGATGTGCATGTTCTTTATGATGTTTACACAAAATGCGACATTTCATTCAGCATTAATAATTCTTCG
The DNA here is from genome assembly GCF_020536995.1 of Dreissena polymorpha. Lineage (NCBI taxonomy): Eukaryota > Metazoa > Mollusca > Bivalvia > Myida > Dreissenidae > Dreissena > Dreissena polymorpha. The sequence goes on from NC_068356.1 coordinate 35,478,279, forward strand.
TTCAAAGATTCATTACATGCATTGGTATGGAAAACCATTAACACACATTACCTAACCTCATTTTGACCTTGTCATTTACCTCCTTTATGGTACTTGTATAGATGTTATGTATGAACAATCTTTTGGACTAAGACTTATTTAAATCGGTCAATTAATTAATATGGACATGGCTTCCACTGGGGTAATATGTGTTTATTGAACGCTGCATCTTGTTTCCCTTTTCTTTTAAACTTGATTCAACAGATCATCAAAATAATAGCAATATTGCATTGTGATTTAAGAAGAAATTTTAAGTCATTTTCTTGTTCAAGCCTTTATTGAGCTTATGGACATGGACATAATTATCCCTTTTCCACTTAGATACTTATTTTGACGCACTTGTAGTGCCTTAGAAAGTTACATTTAATTATATACTTTCTTACTTAATTCAAGTTTAAAAGGCTTCATTTCCAACCCTTAGTTACTGATGAGCAGCAAACAGCAAACAATCTTTTCATAAAGGGACATTATAAATCCAATATGAAACCTCTGGGTCTTGTAGTTTCAGAGATGTCTAAAGCTTTGGAATCATTAATCTTGTACTAGGCATTTACAAATGCAGCAGTCTCAAACAAATTAAACACCCAATGATTATTTCTGTGAAGTTTAATAGCAATCTGGTGGGTTGATGACTGATGCATTCAAGGATTCCAAGAATATGCAATAAGGACAGTTACAGCAACTGAACAGTAACAATTTTTATCTCGGCTGTTTTCGGAGAAAACCCGAGGTATTGTCATAGCCACTCGTCGTGTTCGTCGTCGTGTGTCCGCAGTCGAGCGTGGCACCCGTTATGCGGTGGTCTTGTGTAAGACACGGACCCTCCTTTTTACACATCACGCGACATGCCATGTTACCTTAATATTCTTTGAAACAAGATATTTCTACATCTGTGTTACAACATAATTTTGGTAAGCATTGTAACCATTTCCCACTCAGAAGCAAATGAAAATGGCTATGTGCAAACAGCATAAAACCAGAACAGCCTGCGAGTAACTTGCAGTCTGTTCAGGTTATATGTTGTTTGCTGCTCATCAGTATCTAAGGGTTGGAAATAAAGCCTTTACAACTTGAATATAGTAAGAAAGGTCTTAAATTAAACATAACTTTCTAAGGGACTACAAACGCGTGAAAATACGTATCTTAGTGGTAAAGGGTTAAGTAAAGAACTATTCCTTTTAGTAAATAAATTCAACAAGAGGGCGTGAAAGGCCCAAAGTGGCTCACCTGAGATAACAAGATATTATTGGGACAAATCTTCTAACCAAGTTTCATGAAGATCGGAAAATGTGGCCTCTAAAGTGTAAACAAGGTTTTACTATAGCCATATAAGGAAAAATGCCCCGCCCCCTGGCAGCCATGTTTTTCAACCAACTGGCATCATTTTTAAACTCATCCAAGATATTATTGTGATGAATCTTCTGACCCAGTTTCATGAAGATCGGACAATAAATGTTGACTCTACAGTGTTACAAGATTTTACTATAGCCATATAAGGAAAAATGCCCCGCCCCTTTGCAGCCATGTTTTTCAAGCAAATGTAACCATTTTCAAACTCATCCATGATATCAATAAGACAAATCTTCGGACTACATTTCATGAAGATTGGACAATTATTTATTAAATGTGGCCTCTAGAGTGTTAACAAGATTTTACTATAGCCATATAAGGAAAAATGCCCCGCCCCCCCCCCTGGCGGCCATGTTTTTCAACAAAAGGGCATCATTTCTAAACTCGTCCAAGATATCATTGGGATGAATCTTCTGACCAAGTTTCATGAAGATTGGACAATAAATGTGGCCTCTAGAGTGTTAACAAGATTTTACTTTAGCCATATAAGGAAAAATGCCCCGCCCCTTGGCAGCCATGTTTTTCAAGCAAAGGTTTCCATTTTCAAACTCATCCAAGATATCATTGGGACAAACTTCTGACCATGTTTCATGAAGATTGGAAAATAAATGTGGCCTCTATAGTGTTAACAAGGTTTTACTATAGCCATATAAGGAAAAAAGCCCCGCCCCCTGGCGGCCATGTTTTTCAACCAACCGGCATCATTTTCGATCTCATCCAAGATATTATTGGGATGAATCTTCTGACAAAGTTTCATGAAGATTGGACAATAAATGTGGCTTCTAGAGTGTAACAAGATTTTACTATAGCCATATGTAGCCATATAAGGAAAAATGCCCCACCCTTGGCAGCCATGTTTTTCAAGCAAAGGTTACCATTTCTGAACTCATCCAAGATATCATTGGGACAAATCTTCTGAGCAAGTTTCATAAAGATCGGAAAATAAATGTGGCCTCTAGAGTGTTAACAAGGTTTTACTATAGCCATATAAGGAAAAATGCCCCGCCCCCTTGCGGCCATGTTTTTCAACCAACCGGCATCATTTTCGAACTCGTCCAAGACATTATTAGGATGAATCTTCTGACCAAGTTTCATGAAGATCAGACAATAAATGTGGCCTCTAGAGTGTTAACAAGATTTTACTATAGCCATATAAGGAAAAATGCCCCGCCCCTTTGCAGCCATGTTTTTCAAGCAAACGTAAACATTTTCGAACTCATCCAATATATCATTGAGACCAATCTTCTGACCAAATTTCAAGACAGTTGACAAGGCAAATGTTGACGCCGCACAATGGACAACGCACGACAGACGACGGACAAAAGGAGATCACAAAAGCTCACCATGAGCACGTTGTGCTCAGGTGAGCTAAAAATGGAGAGGCATACAAACATACAAAGTCATGTCAATATATACATTGTGCACCATTAGTTGGCCACGAGAATAAAGAATTGTTATGCATACAATCCTTAAGTTAGCAGTTCAGTAAACAATATCTTTAGAGTAAACAACAATATAAAATACATTAAAATATTCATATTACGTTAAAGCAATGGAATAAGTGTTCACAACAAATAATTGAAAATAATTGTACCCAATTATATCACTCTAGCAACAGCTGGTGAACAGCTCATGAAGTTGTATAAGTATACACAGAAGTATATCCTGTGCTCTTCAATGTGCACATATGTAACTGGGCGCTTTAAAAATCCTACTGGAGAGAATCTTTAAGATTTATTTTGAAAATAAAGTTTCATAATTTAAAATAACACCAGTCTTCATTTTTGTTTTCTGGCTTTACTGAAATCAAACTCCTTAGCAAAGTCTTCAAAATCTTTGTCAGAAAAAGCAGTTCCAGATTGTTCCTCCTTTGCTTTTGGCGGCTTTTCCTTTTCACCTTTTCTTCTATGTCTGGAGGAATGATGCTCAAACACCTGTCATGGATTTAGAGCGAACTTGTTCACAGATATTTTTGATAAATGTCATTATATGAGTTTAATAACAAAACTGTTTTATTTGGAATACATATAAATAATTATATTGACTAGGAAAAAGTAAAATAAATGCAAATGGGGTTCGAACTTGGAACCTTTAGAAGCAAAAGGTAATACCAGTACACCATTCAGGCTTTTGAATTTAAATGGTTGCTCAAAAGCTAATTGGAGTTTGTGGGCTGCCTAACAAAATTCGTATAAAAGGAGGGGTTATTCAGCTTTATTGCAGGACCAAATTGTGGATCCTGGTCAATCGCCATAATTATGTAAATTTATGAGAATTAAGACATACCGGTACATTTATATTAAATTGCATATCTGTATAAGATAAATGGATATTGAGTTGTTCAACGAAAATAATCACCAGAATTTTCTTAGTATAGTCGCATTATTTGGCCAATTCACATGTCATAGTTACAAGACTTGATAATTGACCTGAAATGATGGTCCTGAAAGCATGTGTGAAGTTAAAAATGAATTTCTGTAGTAAATTGTCACAAAACCAGGTTTCCAATTGGAAAAAAAAAGTCTGATAAAGGGAGACAGTTCAAAATGTGCATTGTTACTGATTGTTCCTAGTTACCCCCCTTGTGTCAAATTCAATGTATTTTTAGTCGTTGCGACCTTGACTTCGACCGAATCATAAAATCCCACCAATATGCTCCAGGGCACTTGGTGCCAATCTTGTGAAAGTTTCATTGAAATCCGTTGAGAAATGAAGGAGTTGTGCTCGGAGGAATTGTTCCGCCTGTCCACCGAAATTCACCAATCTTATAACCAGTTTTTTCCTTCAGAACCTGGTTAAAAATGGGTGTCAGAGTTATAGATTTTGGTCAGTGACCTTACACATTGAGTCAAATAAATACCTGTTGTAGAAACATCAATATAAAGTTGTTAAATGTTCACCTTAACAAGAGCATTATGCAGACGCCTGGCGCCAATAAATAGGTGAGTAATAAAGCTAACCAGTTCATTAATTGTCAAGTTGATGGGTTGCAGTGCAACAATATTCTTATCACAAGACCAGGTAAGAGAAGCTCTGATTATCTGGCTGATGGGTCATATATGAAACATCATAATACCAAGGAAGAAGTTATTATGATAATGCATGAAACATCATACCACTTTTGCAACAGATTCATTTGCTGCACTAAGCTTTGATATTCTGCATAATGACTGGACACTCATATCTGTGAAGTCCACTGCTTCTTTCAAGCCATCTGAATAGGTAAGAATAACGCATTGTGTAATTGTCTTGTAAAATAATTTTCCAACATGTAACAAGCAATTTATGGTTAGTAGTTGGGTTAAGTCTGTGCCTAGACATATTTGCACAGTACAAATACATAACATGCGTGTCATTTTATTTTTTTCGCTCAATAAATAAATCATAATTAATACAATAGATTTGAAAGGGACATTATATCACTGGTTTCAGCATAACTGTTAATTAATCATGTACCCATACAAAATGAATAACAGAGCATGTATAATGCATTGTAATTAAATAAATGCTTGTTTAACATATACAAATAAGTGCAGTTTATTTCAAACCAGGAATCCTGAGCTATTGCTTCATGTATATTCTTATGAAATTTGAGCATCGATCTGGGAAAACTGGGCTTAAATAATGTGCGTTTAGTCAGCACAGGCTAATCTGGGACCGTACTTTCTGCCTAAACTGGATTTTGTATTTAGAACTTCCTATCATCAAACAAGAGATGTGTTTGTCAGAAACACAATGCCCCCTAAGTGTGCACCTTTGAAGCCATATATTTGATATTTGACCTTGAAGGATGACCTTGACCTTTCACCACTCAAAATGTGCAGCTCCATGAGATACACATGCATGCCAAATATCAAGTTGCTATCTTCAATATTGCAAAAGTTATGACCAACCTTAAAGTTTTGGGACAGAATGACAGAGTGACAGAATGACAGACTGACAGACAGGCCAAAAACAATATACCTCCGATCATTCGATCCGGGGCAAAAAAATTTCCATAAAGTTTAAAGTGTCTTACGTGATTAGTGACATTTAGTCTGTGCAGACTGCACAGGCTCATCTGAAACAATACTTGACGCAATTGCATTAAGCCTTATTTTCCAAGAGTGTGGCCAATTTATCCATTTTTCTCACCTGGAAGCTTTTTATCTGTATTCCTTTTACTGTTCAAAGACTTCATTTTTTGTTGTTTTTTTATTCTGTGCAATTCTTTCTTCACACCTTTCTTCTTGCTGCTTATTAACTGCATTGGAGATTTAGTTGACTTCTTCTTTTTAACTACAACACAAATAACTAGGCAAGTTTATATTGGCCAAACTTATAGTTCAGTACTTTTTATCTCGCATAAGTGATTGTATTAAATGGGAACAAATTGGGTTCCCACATAAACCGGGATTAGGACTATTGCAAATAATTCATATTGTCATATTTACTATAGGAAATGGATTTGATTTGTAAAAGTCTCTGTTTGTATTAAGACTGTCATACAAAATATAACAAATTCAAATCAAGATAACTAAAGTGTTGTTTTTTTTCCCAATTGGGAATAAGCACCAACTCGATTGAGAAAAATGTGCACGAAAAAACCTTAGATTGGGAAATTTTGCGTCCTGACGTCTTCAAATTGGGAAATTGGTGTATATGATTGTTTGCTCCCAGATACTTTAAAATTTATAACTAAGTGTTGTCAATATTGTATTTACTAAGGTTCAAACCATAAAGCTGCATAGGGAAACTGACTAAATGTTACATTTTGTTTATAAATGTCTTTTTTTATTTAGAAACCTTCAATTGGGAAGTTTTTTTTAATCAATAGGGGAATGCCCAGAGGTACTCAACGCAGACTAAAGCCACATAGGGAAAAATAACATCAAAGACAATGGTTCAATGTAAAAATTGTCCTTGTCCTTGTGTGTATTTTATGTTCTTGTTGAGTCTTGGGTCCTTTTTGAGTTTTGGTAATAGAGATCTTGTGAAATCCCTTGATAGAATATTTGCAAAGATGCAGTTCGTTATGGTAAATAGATTTGACACAGTCACCATTGTTTTGCTGATAAATTGGCCAAAGAAGGTCAATATTGCAATTCATCATAACTCAATATTGTCTTATCAAATGCATACAATATTTCCTCCTTTATGTACTGTTCATATATGGTGTCTAAATTAATAAAACAAATAGTTTTATATCCGTCTTTTCCAATCTTCATCGTCTGTTGTAACATTTTTTCACAAGACACTAAACTTCCCTGCAAGGGCAGTTTCAAGAATATTTATTGATTGTGTTCGTCCAGAATATCCTACAAGATGAACAGAACATGCACAGTGAGTGACTTGCATTTAACACAAAGGTAAATACTCTTTAGCATGTTGACATTTTTTTTGTCAAAACTTGTTTATACACAATCACAGAATAGTGAATACCTGTTTCTGATTGTGATGATAAATCGTCATCAAAAAGTGACAAACTTTCCTTAACAAGATGATATGACATTATTTATTTATTAATTGGCAAAAATCTTTTAACTAACTACTAATTACTATGACAGTAAGTTGTTTACAATTTTCCATCAACATGCTGTTTCCGGTTCATTGTTGTTGTTGTGCATTCTAGTATAGTCTCTAAAGTCTATAGTCTCTAAAATATTTACTTCTTTAACACATTGTGAAATGTTAACACGTATATCAAGTACACATGTAATAGATATTATATATTCATGAACATTTAATTGTGTATTTATTTCATCAAATTATGTAAATTGATAAATATTCAACAAATTGTTTTCTTTCAATACAAATTAACTAGCTAGCAGCTTATAGATTACAGAAATTCAACAGACTGTTGATAAAAGAAGGTATTTTGTAATTTTGAAACTTTATCTATTTATTTAATAATAATGTTAATTTCTTGAAAATGTTGCATTAATTTCAAGCGGTTATTTGGTAGTGTTTTTGTATAACATAAATTATATTTCAGCATGTGCGCTCTTCAGTTTTTCCCATCCCAGTCATTGTAAACAGGGTGGAGAAATGTGTTTCGATGGCTACTCACTTGTTAAGGCTGGGGTGTAGTATATAGACTGAATAGAGATAACCACAATATTGTTTCACTGAATAGAGATAACCACAATATTGTTTCATTTACTTTCTCAGAATAGACCTCATACCTATTGTTAAGCTATATAGCCAGATACACCGAACAGGTGATTCCTGTGAGTTGTAGATCTGTTGATTGTTATTCTTTACTATATTTTGTCAATAAGAATATTTATTGTTAACAATTAGAATTTTCGTACAATTCCCTGATATAGAGCGTCTCTTGATTATTTGTTAACATTAAGAATGTGGGCTTCTAAAATTAAGTATGAAACTCATTTGAATTTATTGTAAGGATTTGTTACTCTACAGATAAACTATAATTGTAAGTTAATACATACTATTTGATTGCATGTTTTAGCAAAGTTTTTCTGATTTTTTTAAATACTTATTTACTGATATTCACATACCAGCCAAGTTAGTCAAGCGTTTCCAAGTCAACCTCTTTAAAAAACTGCATACATACTGAGCAATTCATCTTTTCTTGAACCTCATCTAAACAAAGCCAAGGTTGATTTTTTTGTCCATGACAGTTGGAACTTTTGACTACAGACACAAAAAGCTGAAAAGGACTGAATCTTGTCAAATGTTTCCTCCTTTATGTGTTGTTCATATAGTGTTTCTTATTAACACGCAATTGTTTATTTATGAGTATTTTTCATGATAGAATGTCAGCTGACATTTTTTTCACAATAGTGTTTTTCCCAGGCCATTAAGCGTGGCGAAAAGCCACGCCGCCCTCCCGGATTGCCACGCTGCCCTTTTCAAAGGCAAATTTTACCCACGCGCTCTTTTTTTCAAAGGCAAATTTCGCCACGCGCCCTAATCGATTACATCTTTATTGCCTTACGATCTAACTTGGTCCGCAAAGTCAGCTTCCTTGATTGTCTGTGACGCTCCGACTGTGCTTGATTTACTCGAGAGACGTCAACGTCTAATCGACTATATTAATTGAGCAGATTTAATGTATAACAGTGCTCGATTTATAGGTAGGTCTTACTGACTGCTCCAAAGCTGTGAATTAGTCATGCGTGAATAACCCCGTGTCAGTATCAATCGATAATGCAGGATTCTGTGTTATACCAAGCACACTTTTCGCTCGGCAACGTGTATTCCTCCACGATAAAATCATTACTTCGGAGACTTTTGATGAAAAACTCTATGTTATTCTCGTGGCAATTGTGCATTGCATGCATTATTCAGTTAATCAAAACATATATTTTTACGCATAATTACATTTAAAATCACAATTTTCTTATTCTTTATCGTTTTCGTCTTTAGGATAATTAGATCTAATTATTGAAATAATTACTGAGACGTATACTAATTTAACAAAATGCGAATCGTGTATACGATTTAACGTTGCTATGCGCACCTGTCGCTTACATAATTTGACATTTTATCAACATGGCGGACTATACCAGTGCTCACACTGGCCTTCAGAAAATAATAGCCATAATTTTTTTCCTTAAAAAAATAATAGCCAAAACAGACGCGGACTTTTCGGCAAATCGGTACTGAAGGCAAACAGAAAAAAACAATCTATCTAATTTTATCTATGTTTTATTAAATGTATATCTATTAAATTTAAGTTATAATATATAATATATAAACAAGCATAATATCAGTGTGTCATTTTTTTATAAAATATTATCATGGCTTTACAATAAAGAATACAATCAAGGTTGTGGGTGTCACTGAACAAACCAGGTATCAGCTACAGTTACATACACATGAGAATAAAGGGCAGAGCCCCCACCCCACCCAGAGCCCTTACTAATTATACTTTTTTATTACAGTTTTTCCAATTGCAATTTCTGGTGAATACAATTCTAAATATTATAAACAACTCCTTCCGTATCAGGGTATGTGTATTCGTAATTCTATTTTTTTAAATTATGAACTTCGAAAATAAATCATAATCGACGACAAAAATACAGTATCCGAAAACGGCAATCCGAAAAATTGTACGCATTTTTCACATTAATGATTAAATAAAAGGTGCATATCGTTCGATTGCTTTATCTCTTATTACGACGTTGCCATCGGCCGCTATATTGTAGGCAGAGGCCAATATCAAATGTAAATGATTTATTCCAACAATAACACTTTCGCAGTGCCGATCATGTTTACATCAAATAACGTCACAGAGCATGATTTAAAATACACCACATCAGTGTAATTCCAAACACGTTTCGTTAAAATTAGCTGGCCATGGCATATGCCGGGACCCTTTGAATGGGGAAAAATTCGCAGCATTTTGACTAAAATTGGGGGATTTGTGTTGTTGCTGCTTTGCTAAAAATGCTTCAAATGGAGAAAAGAAGTGTTTTTCAGTATTATTTTTAACCAGGTTACCTGGTTAAAAATTGAAATCATTATCACTTTATCACACATCAAGAAATGTTAAAGCAGACGACAAACAGCGATAATTACGGGGATAATTCGTTGATGGGGATTTAATAATTATTACATCAAGCAATTTTCAACTGCGTGAAAAACAAAATCAGCCGAAAATATTCGCGGCGATTTTCAATAATGACAAATTATAATTGGCGAAAAATTAATAGATCTAACAGTTACCAATAATTGGTCAAGCACGGGGAGATTAAAGACGCTTTTTACAAAATATATCACTGCTGACTTTTAGAGGCAATTTTTTTTGGATGTAGGCGGATTAAATTATCGCCATTTTTTCTAGACAATTTTATGAAATAATAGCCAGTTGGATAAAATAATCGCCATTGGCGACAATGTCTGGCAGCAGCGTGAGCACTGCTATACAGAATTAAATTGTGACTCAGCAAAAATGGCAAATAACATCGTAAACGATCGAATTAACGATGGAGATTATACATTAAGAAGGTATTAATGAAATGTCTGTGATAATCAACGATGCATACAAATGTTTTAGATATCAACAACATTATTTATTTATTTGTTATCTACTCGCTGGATGTATGTCACGGAAACGAGTGTTTGCATATTGTTAGCGATCAATTTACTCGCAATGTTATTTTAAACATCTGTCGAGATTATTGTTAGAAAATGGGATAAGGCAAACATGGTTTCATTTATATGTTAGTGGATCTGTGTATAATAAGATTCATATGCATATATTGCTTTATTATGTTTGTCGTGCTGTACAGTTTATTGAAACAGCATGGAACTTAAATGTACATTACAAGGTAAATATATTAATATAAATCATAGTAAGTTAAATACATCTATTACCATTAAATTTGCTTGTTTATATGTTATTTTTTCCACAACTGCTTCTGTTGCGATTACATGTTTCCTGTAATTCAGGTATTCAGGAAACGTTTTTGCCCTTTTTTGCCTAAACTGCGCGCTAAAATGCCCTTTTTGAAAGTAATACGCCATGCCCCTTTGCCCTCCTGGGAAAAACACTACACAAGATATTCACCCAGAGAGAAAAATGATGAAGAAAGGCAAACATGAGTTTATTTAACAATATTTTTATACTATTATAATGATATACTATTTTAATATCAATATTCATAAATTTCACTCATAAATAATGAAACTTAATTCCTCTCAATCAAATAATGTACTTTTTGGAGAATCACTGTATTTATTCCATTTAGAGAAAGTAAATATTTTCATTATATATTTGTTTCTTTGTTTATTTTATTTCTGTTACAAAACTGTATTGTAACTCAAATCACAAGCAGATATTAGAATTTTGTTTATGCTAAGCTTGCTTACGAATTCATGGGATAAACATGAATCAAATCGCACATGGTTGTCAATTTGCTTTGACGACGCAGCAAAAATGTTCTGATACTGTATATACACCTATGTCATTCAGAAAATGCAACCAATTAAAAAACATTTACATTATTGGAGTAATTATTATTATTTTTATTTTTTTAAATAAATTTCTTTGTTCCTTCAGATACATGTAGGCTAGTTCGTCAGGAATGCTCAAAGGATGTCTTTTTTGTAAATAAGAAGAGAACTTGCATGAAAAGATCACCTTATTTATTGGATTCTTCCTATTGAAATTTATTAAATGGGCCTTCCAACAGATTTTGGCATGTATTGAAGCTTGTCATTAAATGCTTAAAATGCTTTATTTTGATAAATTTAAAAATTTGAACTAAAAATCTCCTGTCAAAAAAACAAGAATACAATTTAAAAAAGTAAAAAAAAGTAAACCTCAACAGGGCTCGAAACACTGACCCCTGGAGTCCTGGAGTAAAAAGCCTCCCGCCAAGACCACTCGACCATCCACGCTCATGTTTTGAGCGGATGTATTTTATAGCTATATAAGCAATCCTGGTAGTTTACCAAAATATCGTGTGCGTTGATACAACGCTTTATCTGTTGGACGGCCCCTTTAAATACGCCAAAAATTCAGACAAGCATGGAATGCATATGTTTTCCTGCAGCTGTTGTTGGTTTTCAGAAGCCATTAATATTTTAAATCTAGTTTCCTTGTGAACAATCAATAGACTTTCTGCAGCCAGTGTCAGTTTATGAGGCTTTGTGGCTTAGACTGCTTAGTGGAGACCCATTCCTGTTATTATAGCTTCCTGAAATTAAAAGCACCATATACTTTGAGGAAGGAATTGGAACCTATGCAAGATTTAAAAATTACAAAATAGAAATTGTGGGATTATGATCTTCAAACAGCAATTCTTGAAAATTACACGTAAAATACTGAAAACGAAGAATGAGTGGAACTAAATATTGTTGCCAGTTCTGTAAGAATTGTGTATCCTTTTAATTTGTATCTTTGTTTATTGTATGTATTCATTTTTCACACTTCTTCAAATCCTGTTATGAATCAAATAGAGGTAGGTATGAGATGTGCATGTTATGAGTATTGTGTACGGTCTTATATAACATATTGGATCAAATATAACAGTATACAGGGATCTGACAGGAAAAGTCTTATACATAAAGCTAATTTAAAGCATATTTAAACTAGAAGAAAGTGCAAATTCTATCGCCCCAAGACAACATATATGCAAATGTGGGTGATTCAGTGATGTATGAGCTCCATCAGTGTGGGGTCAGTAGCTATCAATAATAGCTGTTGTTTTGCAGTTTAACCCTTTCCCCCATAAAAAGCAACCTGAAAATGACTTCTGCACCCATCATAATACCACAACAGCCTGCGAGTCACTCGCAGTCTGTTGAGGTTGTTTGCTGGTTGCTGCTTATCAATATCTAAGAGTTGGAAATAAAGCATTTAAAATTTCAATTTAGTGTTAGTGGTATTTAATTAAATGTAACTTTCTAAGGGACTATGAATGCGTTAAAATACGTACATGTATCTAAGTGGTAAAGGGTTAATTTAGTCAGGGCTCGGCTGTGAGGGCGACATGGGCGATATATTCGCCCGGGACATAATTATGTCGCCCTTAAATTACACGAAGGAGATGTCGACTTCGCCTTCTTTTTTTACATGGACGTTTTTTTTTCTCAACTTTTCCATCTAAGAATTCTCTATTTTGACATGTCAAAGTCACCGATGACGCTTGTTATGTTATCAGTTTATTATCACAGCAAACAATCAACTGCTGTAAAAGCTTATCCAGGCAACTAGCATACATGGGCATTCACTACAAACAATAAAGGCTTAGATCAAACGATGAAAGCGAGTGTCATTTCGTCGACAGTTTTGATAGTTCTCTGTTCTGTAAGCGCTATTAGTACATGCCTTGCAGAACGCGCGCATTGTATATACATATGCAGTAGTTTACCTAAGCGATGAAATGACGTCGTTATAGACATGTATTTTTGCACAAAATAGTTTACACGCGCGACACATTCCGAACAGTAAAAAGGAATTCGATTTATTCTAGTATGTTCTACTGTTAACTTGTATTGTGTTTCAAAACTCTTAAACACTAATTATCCAGTCGTTGTACAATTTATTTTGTCAGACATTAATTCATAACCATTTAAACGGAAACTAACTCACCTGTGCATAGTGCTAATTTCCATGATTTTATAAATCCATACGTAAACAACTCTTATATCCCGCTTAGTGTATTATGTAAGTTAATGCATACAAATAAAAAAAATTGGTTAAAATATAGTGATCAATTGAATCAAAACACTTAAACTCGAAAAACAAAATGTTTACATTCTATCTAATATGTTCACATTAGTTCTTATTAAACAAGACACGTAGGCCAATAACGAATGTGAATAATCGTGTTGGTATTGACGTAGTGCACACAATCCAATACACCCTCGCTTTCCATGCGGATAACGTGACGTTTTAAACAGGGCCTTGGGTCAACACATTATACATGAACACGGTTTATTTGAAGCATGAATGTTTTTTATGTCGCGTTAACATTAAAATTTGGAAGTGTGTTTCGATAGAAAATCTATTTATGCATGAAATGCTCAATATCCATGAGGATTACACCTGCTTTTCATCATCAGTCTTAAGTAACTGGAAACGATTTTTTCGTGGATGAATATACCCGTAGGGACCGATTAGTGTGGTTTATTAAAGCCTGTATGTGACAGACGGCATGAGAACAGCTGGCATTTTGTCTGCTAATTAAAATAACAGTAGTAAAATGAGATTTCTAATTGGACGCAAGCTCTACTATATGTAATTATCATGTACATAATAATGTAAATAGGGTGTTGGATTGTCATGACAATATTAAAGTACTGTTTATTTTTATGATGCACATGGAAATCATAGGTTTTATTTGTATGAATTGATTTATGTGACTTAATATGTAAGGATTTATTGAATTTGAATTTGATTTTTTTTTTTCATTGATGATAGGCTTGGTGTAATGAGGGGTATAAAACAAGTGAAAATTTTATTTAACGCCCAACAGAAACCACTTCTCCTTTTAGTGGCCTCATTTCTCCCTAATATCAGCTCAGGGAGTAGTCACTTCTCCCTCAAGTTTGAACCTAGGCTGAGCCCTGTTAGTGGGCTTTGTTATACGGTCAACACTTACATATACATGTATGTTCTCCTCAGTGCTCTTCTCCATGATACATTGTAAATATTGGCCAATTACTTTTCAGACTGATTACAGCAAACGGATAATCATCATGGAAAGTGTACATTGTTGCATGATGGTTAAATTGATGTTTTTCATTTAGTTTGACCGGCTAGCTCAGTTGGTAGAGCGTACTTGAAATCTGAGGATTGCAGGTTTTATCAACAGCCCTGCCACATAACTAAATGTGTGGGCATTGGTCCTACAATTCTATTTATGGCCATTCTCCTCCTTCCTCTGATTCAATAAGAGCAGTGGTCAGTTATTGGGATTAATATTGAGACTGAGTTGGTTAACTGACAGACATGATACATTTACATTTAATACAGCATTAACACAACAAGAACACTCAAGCGTGTTTGTTGATATTTGTTAATGTTTTCCCCATATGAAGTATAATAAAAAAATACTGAATTAAATTAATACTATTAAAGGGGTTATGATCAATTGGTGTATTTAAGAATCTATAGATTATTGCAAGTTTAATATGCATGGGGAAGGATATTAACGTAATATTGTCTTCATTGTAAGAAGACATTAAAGCAGCACTTTATAGTATACAAATGCTGTCAAACATGCACTTAAAAACAATTTTAATTCTGTTACGTATACTCATATTTATAATGCTTAACGTTTCCCAATTTCATGGTTTATCGCGCTATTTTTCCCAGTTTCATGGTTTATCGAGCTAATTTTCCCAATCCAAATGGCACAGGCTGTAACAAATAAAAGCAAAAAAAATCACTGCACTTTTAAACATATTAAAACAAATTTTATCATTTATTGATGTGTCAAAACTCTATAGGTAATAGTTTAACATTTAATACAGTTTTTTGCTTAAGCACTATTTTTGGGTAAACACCATTTTTTATAAAATTGAAGACAAAACGTGCGATTGGCATACCTCATGACCTGCCCACTATTTTCCAAAATGTACATGGGGTATAAGATATGCATAGTATTTCAATTAAAACGTTCTTTTCGTTCTCTGTTTAGTCCTCCATAATTTTGCCTTGTATACGGTAAACATTGACCTTTCAAATAATGAATTATTATAATTAATAGAACAAACCAACCGATTTGAGATGACACTGTCACCTTAAATACTTACTGAAGTACTTTTTGGCATCTTATCAATATAAAATTAAAGGGTGAGAATTCCGCTTCTTTAAAAAAATGTTATTGCATGTTTGTTTTAATGTCTGATGCATCAGAATAAAAAGAATTTGGTATATATATTTTGGTACAGAACTCCATGTGTTTTGCTTAATTTACAAGAACTGAATATTAGGGATGCAAGAGGTTAACCGTTTAACCTACCGAAACGACCAGTAAACGGTTACATTTTCGGGAAAAGGTTAACCTGAAAAAAAAATTTAGTATGTTTTTTTTTTCTTGGAATAATGTTTTCTCTTTTTCATAATACAATTCATACGATTAAAAATTAAGTTTTGCGGGTGACATACTGCCAATTTGAAACTAGTAAAAACAACATGCCGCACCATCAATGGTAGAATATAATGTGTCAACAAACAATGCAATAAAGCAATATATCCTATCCTTTGTTATAACAAGCAGGGGGTACGTTTTGATAATTGGCACTGTTGTTTTGTTTAACTCGTGAAAATTTAACTAGAAAACTGCGTTGGTTGGGGACTATTAGCAAAGAGGCAATTGAGATAAATTCTCGCGATAAATTTCAATTGAGACATTGAATGGTTTATTTTGATATTTTGTTAACCAATATCCAACACTTGATTGCCCGCGAAAATATAGTATTTATAAGTAACAGTTTAATCAAGAATTGCATTCGTAGTCAAAATCTTGTCTTATTTGTTCTATCAGAAATTAAAATCATTGTTAGTAATTTACATCATCCACGATGCCACAACTACCGTCTGAGGCAAGTTTTATTTAAGAAAGCAAATAATTAAACTAGTTTAATAAATAATCATTAACAATAAAATTAAAACAGAATACACCAAGAAACACACCATTTGTGAGCGATACGACGCAAACGTAATGTACATGTAAGCGACCCAACCAAAAATAAGCTATTGACACAGGAAAATGAATATTGTGTAATTCTTTATTTTTTGCTCATATTCTTTTACGCAGGAAAAATAAAAACAATATATAGCAAACATTTACAAAATTATTAAAATAACATGTTATCAACGCAAGGGATCTGAAATTACTCCGTTTCTATAGAGAGTAGAGGTACGAGTGGTTTGACATTGTTTACGTATACTTTAACATTTTAACTACTTAAGGTGTTTCGGTTAACCCGTTAATAACCAGTTACGGCAAAAGGTTAACCGGTTAATGATTTTTGTAACCTCTTGCATCCCTACTGAATATACACTTCAATAAATATTTATTCCTAGACACTGAATGCAATCATTCAACGGTAGTGATTACCTGTCATTTCATATGAATCTTAGTTTCTGTCCTTTCTGTGGACAATCCATTTATTGATTGGAACTACAAAATTCTGGGAATTATTGCTGGATTTGTAATCATTAAGCTAATAAATTTCAAACAACCATTACTGTGACATTGCATTATAAATATCAACTCATGTCACACCAGAGGCCAAAGAAAATCAATGTTAATGCCTTTATTCATTTTGAGGAATAACAGTTACAATTATCAGAAAAGTCCAGAGACAAACCACCATCTTTTGAAGCAGTCATTATTATTTTAGTTTGTCAAACCCATATAATATACAAATGTATACGAGTCTCGCTCTGGGAAAACAGGGCTTAATGCATGATGGTAAAGTGTCATCCCAGATATGCCTGTGTAGTCCACACAGCCTAATCAGGGATAACACTTCCTTGTTTCATAGTATTTCTGATTATACACATTAGGAAGTCCAGTTAAGGCAGAAAGTGTCCTCCCTGATCTAGGATGACACGAAGCACATGCATTTAGCCCAATTTTCCCAGAGCAGGGCAAATAGTTTTTATAAAAAAAGATAGTGATCAGGCAATGATAGATGGTAATGATATAGGCCAATATGTAGTAATCTGGCATTCAAATTTCAAAGTAATGATAATCAGGAAATTATCTGCCTACTTGTGTTGCACAGGTTTCACTGGCTGTGTTTCAGAGAAGATGTCCACGGATCTCCCAGACCTCCAGGCAGCCAACAATGCCAAGATCTCAAGTGGAGATCCAGGCTCCCCATTGCACAATAAATTTCTCATCCCTAGCCCTGTACCCACAAGGAGGAATAGAACCTACTCAGCGTAAGTTCCATTGTATTTGTATGTCCCCGGTAGCAGTTGCACTGTCGTCCATCTTTCAGTCTGTCCATCTGGTATTCCGTTTCCGGAGTTTTTTTACGCAAAGCTTTCAGAGATTGAGCTGTTTTTTGGCATGTGAGTCTAGATGTACTGTATGTGGTATGTACATGTATGTGAGACTTACAGATGCAGTGTGAATTTCGTTTGGGCCCATTGATTTTTGGCGAAGTAATGGGCTTTGTGCATAATTTTTCTCTATACTAACAGTTTTGTTGAGTTTTTTTTACACAACACTTTCATATAATGAGGTTACTTTTGGTGTGTGTATCTACCTATATGACTTACAGATGTAGTATGAGTTGCGTTCCGGTCCACTGATTTTTGGCAAAGTTATGGGCCTTGCCGTTGGACCAATTTTCTCTTAAATAGCTGATGTGCAGCTTCAAAGCGCAGTAGAGGGCATTGTGTTTCACAAACAACACATGTCTTGTTTTTATATAACTGCATTTCAGTTGCTAACTTATTTTTTACAAATACATGTACATCATAGGTTTTATGGTTGTGCCACTATTATTATCCCCCGCAAAAGAAGATGGTATTGAATAGGCATTAGTCCGTCAGTACATCTGTCAGTCTGTCACAAAATTTGTTTGGCAGTAATATCAATTGAACAAATTTGCTTTTTTTTAGTTGTTTTCAGACAGTTGACAGCTTAAATATTGCTTTTTACAAGTTAATGAAAAAAAGAATAAGATGTTTCAGCAAGCAAAGTTTGACATGGCAACCGCTCCTTTGTTGTTTTTTCGTTGACTGCATTATGCTATAAGTCTCTTGAGAAAACTACTTCCACTTTTCTAAACTGATTAAATCAAAACTTAAAATATGTAGTGTAAATGTGCATAAATTTTGTACTCTTGAAAGCATTGAGTATGGCAGTTGCATAAAATGTTTTATGTTTGTGGTGAATACTTCTTTCTCATTTGTCAATGTAAATAAGTTGGAACTTCAAATATGTCATTATCAGAGAAGATGTGCATTTTTTCATCCTGTTGATCACAAATATAACTGTCAAAGTGGTGCCGGCATGATTATCAAGTTTGTGACAAAGCTATAGTTAAATTTCACCCTTCATGTTGCATGTATATTTCTTCATAAAGCATTTATTTGGTAGCAACTGCCAGTTTTACTAAATTAATATTGCATATAAATATAAAAAAAACCATAATGTAACAAAGAATTTGTATATATAAAAAATGCTTGCATTAATTGGAGGCAATCTGCTAAAGATTCCTCACACGCACAGTGTGTAGATTTATATCCACTAACTGTCAATATTTCCCTTGCTCAGAGCATGATTGGAGAAGTGAAATGGTGACAGAATTTGCTTTTTAATTGCTGTATGGACAATTTGAAAATAGAAATTTAGCCTCCCTCTGGGAAAACCCAGCTGAATTCATGAGCTGAAAGTGACTTCCCAGATTATCATTTGCAGTCTGCATACGCCAATCAGTGACAATACTTAATGTCTTTACATGCTTTTTTGCAAAGGAAACACTTCCTTTTAACAAAAAAAAAACTCAATGTGAATGTGTGTTCACTGATTAACCTGTGTGGACTACACAGGCTAATCTGGGATCACACATTTTACATGCATGTATTAAGGTTGGTTTTCTCAATGTGTTGCCCAATTACAAGCAAATTGGAGATTTGGCCGCCACATTTATAATTGGAAGTTTCTATTGACAGGTCTGAAAGAGCCATGAACAGTGAGAGCTATACAGGGAAGGTGAAGTCATTTTGTAGGAACAAAGGTCACGGCTTCATCGTTAATAGTGAAACACATGAACAAATATTTGTTCACATATCAGAGTATGTTTGTCTTTTTAATAAACAGTATTACATATTATGAATTAAATTATCTCCATCACTATAACGCATACAGGAATCACCATGGAAGTCTGTCTGCCTGTCCAAAGATGCAAACTTGTTTTTGAAAAGTTTGTGGCATCAATATTTAAAAATATTTATCAATATCATAATCAGTCTTTCTTCAAGGAAATTCATTCATACATGTATATTAAATGTGTATTTTTAAGCCAGTTAAACTTATTGTGAAAGTATAATGTTAAACCAAGTATGTATACTAAGGTTATTTGAGACACTGTCATTCCTCATTATGACCATTGTTTGCTAGGCTGGAATGTGGGAATTCTTCCTTATGAATCCTTAATGATGCCTTAACTTGTTCTGACTATTTGAATGATGAGTCTGAAAGCTTCCGTTGAGGGATAGATATTTTTGTTAAATCATCTTGGACTTGATATACATGTTTTGTGACAACGGTAACAGAGTATTGATTGGATAAAAGGGACTTATGTTTTTCCTGTATTTAAATTATAATTTACAATTTATTAATATTTTTTTGGAAGAATTTAAAATATTCCTTAATCAATAATAATATATGACAATACAATAGCAGTTACATAATGAATTAATCTTGGAGCTTTAAATCACATTTAAGGCAAATACATTAGTAAGCTGTTGTCTCGTATATAAATTCCCAGTATGGTTAATGCAAACCATTTTACAAATACAATTCATAGTTGATTAACATAATACATGTACTATCAATTTGTTAATATGAGCCATGCTCTGTGAAAAGGAGGTTTAATGCATGTGCCTAAAGTGCTGTCACAGATTAAGCTGTGCAGTCTGCACAGGCTTGGCAGGGACTACACTTTCCGCCTAAACTGGATTAAACGAAAAATACCATAAAAGCAGTAAGTGTCTTACCTGATAGCCTGTGCGGACTGCACAGGATTATCTGGGACGGCACTTTACCCACTTTCAATTAGCCCCATTTTCACCGAGCACAACCCGTATGCTTTGCTTGCAGACTACCACGATTGTATAATCCATTTTTCAGTATTGAAGGCGAATATGTCCCAAAGGAAGGTGATGACGTGACGTACAAACTGTGCCCACTGCCTTTCAACACCGCCAAGAAGCAGGCCGTGCATGTTAAAATCACCCATCTGGCCCCTGGCGTGTCCCACGAGACCTGGAGCTCCTTGGCTGATTCACCCCGATAGACTCCGAACGTTTGATACCTCACATTTGCATACTGAACTACATGTACACAACTTGGAATACTTGGAACAAAACCAATTATGCACTGTTTAATGGCATTTTTTCGTGGTACAGTAATGGAGCTTTTAATAATGCAATACGGGATTGTTCAAAGCTTTAATGCAGTTCGTAATTTTTGAAGGTGTATTTTACTTTAATTCATTATTGGTGTCCCAACATACTTTATTTTTATTTCATATCTCTTACATTATAAATTAATTTGAAAACAAATATGAGTACCATAAAACTGGACCATCTTAAATAGCACATACAGTTCATGTATGTACATATGCATGTTCTGCTATTGTAGGCTTCTGGACATATTTAGATGCTCAAACTCATATATGTCAAGCAAATCTCACAATTTTATTTTTTATAACATTTCTTAAGACTTGTTTGTTAATGGTTGAGCCTTGATGTTTTTTTTTAATCATTAAGTAACTAAAAATCAAAATACAATTCTTATACTATAGTTACATAAATAAATTGTTAAGTTATCAACTGGTTAGCAGATAAGATGTCGGCTTTTAACTAAATTAATGAATTAAATGTAATATCCAATAACTTGACACATTAAAACACAAATATATGTTTCATTTGTCAAAAAGTTATTGTGAAACATTTAAGCAGGCAGCTGTATTCATGTTTGTATGTATAAAAAGCAAATGTGTTTGCTGCAAGTTGTTAAAGATTATGTTATTGATACATGAAAACCAGGGTCACTGTTTTTTAGGTGCCACATTAAGGCATAATATAATATTTTTGTTTGAGTGACCATATTTGTTAACCATTTTGTTATACCCCCATTACTGGTAATGGGGGCTATATAGGAGTCACTTTGTCGGTCTGTCTCGAAATTTCATCCGATCTTCACCAAACTTGGTCACAAGTTGTATCTAGATGATGTCTAGGTCAAGTTTGAATATGGGTCATGCCAGGTCAAAAACTAGGTCACGGGGTCACTTAATTTGTGTTTTAAACCGAAAGTTTGTCCGGACCATGACTGTGTCATTTATTGTTAGATTTAAAAATAACTTGGTACATTTGTTCACCATCATGGGACGGTGTGTTGTGTGAAAAAAAGTGTGTTGATATCTCCAATGTCAAGGTCACACTTGGAGTTTAAAGGTCAAATGCTTGTCTGGGCCATAACTTTGTCATTCATGGTGAGATTTTAAAATCATTTGGAAAATTTGTTCACCATCATTGGACGGTGTGTCGGGCGAAAGAATTACGTTGATATCTCCAAGGTCAAGGTCACACTTTGAGTTCAAAGATCATAAATTAGCTTGCCCGGGCCATAACTATGTCATTCATTGTAAGATTTTAAAATCATTTGGCACATTTGTTCACAATCATTGGACGGTGTGTTGCGTGAAAGAATGACGTAGATATCTTCAAGGTCAAGGTCACACTTTGAGTTCAAAGGTCAAAAATGGCAATAAATGAGCTTGTCCGGGCCATAACTATGTTGTTCATTGTGATAATTTAAAATCATTTGGCACATGTGTTCACCATCATTGAACAGTGTCGCGCGAAAGAATTACGTCTATAGTTCCAAGGTCAAGGTCACACTTTGAGTTCAAAGGTCAAAAATTGCCATAAATGAGCTTGTCCGGGCCATAACTATGTCGTTAATTGTGAGATTTTAAATCATTTGGCACATTTGTTCACCATCATTGGACGGTGTGTCGCGAGAAAGAATTGCGTTGATATCTCCAAGGTCAAGGTCACAAAAATGGCCATAAATGATCTTGTCTGGACCATAACTATGTCATACATTGTGAGATTTTAAAATGACTCTGTACATTAATTTTGTTCACAGTCATTGGACTGCAGTCATTCAAGAGTTCAAAGGTCAAAATGGCTATAAATGATAATGGCATAATAATTCTTCAAAATTGCCATAAATTAGATTCTCTTGTTTTGTGAAGACAGCATGCAAATAGTCTGTGTCAATGCGGCAAGTGGGGGTATACATCACGTCTGGGACAAAGCTCTAGTTTTAAATGAGCAACACTGGCCATTTTATGTAAAGTGTAAAAGAGAATTTGTAAATTGCTTTGACATTAACCCATAGTGACTTTGTTTATTACATGTACCGGTATTAGGAGTTATAATGTTTGTTCTTTTAATCACTTTCATGATTGATTCTTGAATGTTTTGATGAAATGAGTGAGTGAGAACCATATTTTGCATGCACAGTACTCTTAATTATGTGTGTTCTGGAAAATGTGGACTTAATTCATGTATGTAAAATGTCGTCCCAGATTAGCCTTTGCAGTCCATAGTGGTATCCTGCTAAAGCATTAATCTGTTCTGTTGCTTAGATTCATTCACACCAGTGATACATTTGGGCCCTTCTCTGAGAAAAAGGTGGTTTAATGCCTGTGCTTAAAGTTCCATCCCAGATTAGATCAGGGACGACACTTTCCCTTTTTATGGTATTCTTCATCTAAAGCAGGTCTCTTCTTAGCAAAAATCCAGTTTAGGTGGAAAGTGTCGTCCCTGATTAGCCTGTGGAGACTGCACAGGCTAATCTGGGACGGCACTGTACACACCTGCATTCAACCCCATTTTCAAAGAGCACAGCCCATTTATGTAGTCTATATTGTTAATATTACAACTTTCTTCAACATAATGATAGCAATCTCTCTGTGCACACATTAGTTGAGAGGTAATGGATCTGATCAGTAATGATTGACATCCCCATTATGACAAATATTAATTACTGTATTAGCATCAGGGCAGTGATGCTGGTATTTATAGAGCTCCTAATGGAAATATTAACTTCTACTGGTCTTAGAGAGAGAAATTCTCACTAATATTTTCAAAGTGAAAATCCATAATCTATATTGATAAAATTGTTAAATGCTAAACCTCTAAGCAATATTTGCCAGTTTAAAATAGTTGTATGTATGAAACAACCACAGCCATTAGGCAAGAAAATTTATGAAAAAGGGTCCATTTTACAGCTCTTTGCAGATATTTTCAGGTAGTTAAATGAGTGCTATCTTTTAATAAAAGAGTGCTTCTTTGAGATGATTACTTAACATAAGCTGACTTATTCTTTATTTGAATAGGATAGTAAACTTTGTGTAGATTAGATAGTGTAAATGTCTTGATACAACATAACCAAGAAAATACTGTCCTAGATTATTTGTGTATTCCAAATTGATTATTAAACACAGAAATGTGTGACAAAATCTATCTTATAAACAAGTTTATTGCTCTTAATTACGTGCAAAAGACTACATGTTCTTGTTTTAAAGCAAATAAATAGTAAAAATGCAAACAAAAATGTCATATATTGAATATGGTTTAGTTGGATATGTATATGTTAGGATTGTGTCTAAAATGTGAGCTATCAATTAATCATTCATTATTATATATGTACGGACAATTTTTGTAATGATGTGCCACAAGTAGTATACAGTAAGATTGTCTGATTTGTTCTTTAGCCATTTTATCTTCATGGCATGTGACACACTAGATACTCAATACATTAGTTGCAAACTTGCATCATGAGTTGATATATATTTTTTATCTCTGTCCAACCAAGTACCGGGTATTGGTCTGATTGATTTTTCATAACATCTATTGAACAGTAAGGCAAGCCTGTAAAATATCTAAAACATTTCATTGACCAAACAATAAAAAACAAGAAATGTGTCCACAGGACACAGATGCCCCCATCTGTAACTTTGTCACTACATAAAAGTATAACTGTGTAAACTGCTTGGTAGAAGTTATTAGCTTTTTTCAAATCCTAAACGCAGATTTCGAACCTAAACGCGGACCCTTAGTTCAAGGTCAAGGTCATAGGGGTCAAAATTTGTGTGCGTATGGAAAGGCCTTGTCCATATACACATGCATGCCAAATATGAAATTGCTATCTGAAGCGACATAGAAGTTATGAGCATTTTTAGAAATCTAAACGCAAAGTGTGACGGACAGACGAACGGACAGTCCGATCACTATATGCCCTCCTTAGGGGGCATAAAAATGTCTTAGAATATCAAAATAAATCAGAAAGTCACATAAACTAGAGAGCGGACAACATGCTTAATCCTTGAAATGCACTAAGTGACCCCGTGACCTAGTTTTTGACCCGGCATGACCCATATTCGAACTTGACCTAGATATTGTCTTAATACAACTTCTTACCAAGTTTAGTAAAGATCAGATGAAAACTACTTCAATTAGAGAGCGGACACCATGCTAAATCCTTGAAATGCACTAAGTGACCCAGTGACCTAGTTTTTGACCCAGCATGACCCATATTCGAACTTGACCTAGATATTGTCTTGATACAACTTCTGACCAAGTTTAGTAAAGATCAGATGAAAACTACTTCAATTAGAGAGCGGACACCATGCTAAATCCTTGAAATGCACTAAGTGACCCGTGACCTAGTTTTTGATCCGGCATGACCCATATTCGAACTTGACCTTGATATTGTCTGGATACAACTTCTGACCAAGTTTGGTAAAGATCGGATGAAAACTATTTGAATTAGAGAGCGGACACAAAGTGTGACCGACCGACTGACTGACCGTCCGACCGACAGTGCGAAAACTATATACCCCCTGTTCTTGGAAATGGGGGCATAAAAATAATTAATGTATTCATATAAGAAAACAAAAAATGAACTTACCATCTTGATCATGTTCATTTTGAAACCCAAATGCTTACTAAGTTTAGAGTAAAACATCATACACAAGTGTAAAATACTAGTTATTACATATATTCTGAAAACTTACTTGAAGCAAATATTATTGATTTGCTAAGGAAGGTATATGCCCAGTTATTTCGTTTAACAAGATTTAAATTTGGTGGCAATGACTGGGCTCCTCTTGCCATGACATGGCAGTTCACACTAATTCTAGGCTACTATGGCCATGGCATGGCAATTCACAGTGATTCTATGCTCCTCTTGCCATGGTATGGTAGTTCACAAAGATCCTACTCTCCTCTGGGCATGACATGGCAGCTCACTATGATTCTATGCTCCTCTGGCCATGACATGGCAGTTTACAAATAAATGAGTCTACTCTGGCCATGACATGGCAGTTCACAATCATTTTATGCTCCTCTGGCGATGACGTGTTAGTTCACAATCATTATTTGCTCCTCTGGCAATGGCATGGCAGTTCATAATGATCCTACTCTCCTCTGGCCATGACATGGTAATTCACAATGAAATGAGACTACTCTGGCCTCGACATGGCAGTTAACAATCATTCTATGCTCCTCTGGCCATGTCATGGCAGTTTACAATAAATCTAAACTACTCTGGCCATGACATGGCAGTTGACAATCATTCTAAGCTCCTCAGGCCATGGCACGGCAGTTCACACTGAAATGAGACTACTCTGGCCATGACATGACAGTTCACAATCATTCTATGCTCCTCTGGCCATGACATGGAGGTTCACGCTGAAATGAGACAACTCTGGCCATGACAATGCAGTTCACAATGAAATGAGACTATGACATGGTAGTTCACAATCATTCTATGCTCCTCTAGCCATAACATGTCAGTTCACAATCATTCTATGCTCCTCTGACCATGACATGTCAGTACACAATCATTTTATGCTCCTCTGGCCATGGCTGGGCAGTTCAAAATGAAATGAGACTACTCTGGCCATGACATGGCAGTTCACAATCATTTTATGCTCCTCTGGCCATGGCTGGCATGGCAGTTTACTATGAATCTAGACTCCTCTGACCATGACATGGTAGTTCACAATGAATCTAAATACTCTGGCCATGACATGGCTGTTGACAATCATTCTATGCTCCTCTGGCCATGGCATTGCAGTTCACACTGAAGTGAGACTACTCTGGCCATGACAAGACAGTTCACAATGAAATAAAACTACTCTTGCGAATGCCATGACATGGCAGTTCACCATCATTCTATGCTCCTCTGGCCAGGAATCACAATGAATCTAAACCACTCTGACCATGACATGGCAGTTGACAAGGATTATACGATCCTCTGGCCATGACATGGCAGTTCACCATCATTTTATACTCCTCTTGTCATGGCATGGTAGTTCACAATGAATCTAAACCACCCTGACCATGACATGGCAGTTGACAAGGATTATATGCTCTTCTGGCCATGACATGGGAGTTTACAATGAAATGAGACTACTCTGGCCATAACATGATAGTTCACAATCTTTCTTGCTCCTCTGGCCATGGCATGGTAGTTCACAATTAGTCTAAACTACTCTGGCCATGACATGGCAGTTGACAAGGATTATATGCTCGTTTGGCCATGACATGGAAGTTCACAATTGAATGAGACTACACTGGCCATGACATGGCAGTTGACAAGGATTATATGCTCGTTTGGCCATGACATGGAAGTTCACAATTGAATGAGACTACACTGGCCATGACATGGCAGTTCACCATCATTCTATGCTCCTCTGGCCATGACATGGGAGTTGACAAGGATTATATGCTCCTCTTGCAATGACATGGCAGTTCACAATCAATTCTATGCTCCTTTGGCCATGGCATGGCAGTTTACAATTAAATGATGCTACTCTGGCCATGACAATGCAGTTCACAATCATTCTAAGTTCCTCTGGCCAAGACATGGACGTTAACAATGAAATGAGACTACTCTGGCCATGACATTGCAGTTCACAAGGATTCTAGGCTCATCTGGCCATGGCCGCCATGGCAGTTTACAATTAAATGAGTCTACTCTGGCCATGACATGGTAGTTCACCATCATTCTATGCTCTTCTGGCCATGGCATGGCAGTTTTCAATGAAACCAGACTCCTCTGGCCATGACATGGTAGTTCACAATGATCCTACTCTCCTCTGGCCATGACATGGTAGTTCACAATGAAACTAGACTTCTCTGGCCATGGCATGGCAGTTTACAATGAAACTAGACACCTCTGGCCATGACAAGGCAGGTTACAATGATTTAATGCTCATCTGACCATGACATGGTAGTTCACAATGATTGGCATGAGGCATGTTAGTGTCATTACCCTTTGTTTGTACACAAAATGCAAAATTTGCTGTTTCTGCTCTCTACTAATAATTTTCTACAAATTATCACCTAACTTAATCAAATGTATGTTGTCATAAATGGTGACTAACAGTTCATAGCATTGCCTTTTTTAACAAGAAATTTAGATTTTGCTGTTTCAGCTGTTAGATCCAGATATCCTAAATTAAACAATGACTTACTTGTAGTCAAATGAAAAACTCACTGAATAATCATGGAAGTGTGAAAACCTGACAATATGGACATGCCCAGTTTGCCACCCTTTCATATTCACAACATGTAGGAAGGACACAAACCGCCAGACCGAATGAGGGACTGACATCGAACACCCCTATATAAAGTTATGAAAGAAATTTTCAAAATGAATACAAATTGAACCGAGTGGCGATTTATGGCTTTGAAGGATCATAATTTTATAATTGAATACAGAAAGCAAAATAATCTTCAAATTTTGGAGCAAACAGCGTTAACACACTATCTGCTTGTTCATTAATCCTAAATGCACCATCAGCTTTCTGGTTATATGGAAACTTAATTGTTTGAAGTTACCAAATACTAAGGAGTTTTTAAGTTAAAGACTGTTAGGGAGCTACCCTAGCGTTATATGGCACAATACCCATGTTCTCATGTAACGGCTCAATTAAAGAGGGCTTTCTGAAGGCCAAAAGGTTGGAAATTTTATAGGACTAACTAAATGACCAAATGGCTTATCATTAAGGACCGAGTATAAAAAGGCAAATGGTTGACTTGTTCAACTGTTTTACTGTAAATACTTTGATGTATAACTTAACACAAACCAAAAATTAGAGCATGATGTGTTTGCAATATCTAGATTTTGGTATGCAATGGATTGGGAAAATAATTCATTTCAATATGGCCCAAATATACACAATAATATGAGTAAACATTTATTATCAAATGTGTATAGCACTAACAATTTCTTGTTGAAATATGTATTCACTGAGACATATGGAAATAAGCAAAAAACAGTGCAGATATATGAAAATAAACAAAAAACAGCGGCATTAATTATACCAGTTACTACGCCAAATTTTTATTTCTGCTTTTAGATATTCTACATACCAGTAATGACAAAAAACAACTTAAACTACAAATTCATCTAATGGTAAGCATTGACCAACATTTGCACTGATTTCATAGACATACTTTTATGTTTACTATGTGGTATAATTGCCCTTTATTTAAGTTTTGCTCATGTATGCTGTGAAAAAAAATAACCAGAAATACCACTGCTAAATTACCATTAATGTAGATGGTGTCTGGGAAAACCGGCCTCAATACATATACGTATGGGCCTGTTTTTGTAGAAAACAACGGTCTAAATGCATGTGTTTAAAGTGTCATTCAAGATTAGCCCGTACAGTCTGCAGAGTGGATTTGAGTTACTTAAGACATTTCCTTTGATTTTTTTTTGCCATAAAGCAGAAAGGATCATCCCTGACTATACTTCACAGGCTAATCTAGGACGACACTTCATGCACATGCATTAAGCCTTGGTTTCCCCAAGCAAGGATCAATTGATCATTCAACACTTTCTAATACAAAGCCAACATCACATTAGTCAGCAAGTGAGTTAAATGCTTTCAATTAGCCTCCCATTCCGACGGGCACTGCATGATGGTAAGGCACAGTCATGTGTTGCGAGTTCTATTCCAGCTTATGAACCATCTCCTCCTTAGTGATAAGGTGTGTGGTCTTGCTAACGAGTTGCATCAGAGTGTTAATGTTCAACGACCAGTCATTCAGAATGTCATTGGGGTCCTTCTGCTCTGTGAAATTCACAATGCCCTCCAGTCGATCTATTTTGGCCTGAATCGTCTTATTTACAACTAATGTGGACAGGAATTCTTCAATTTCCTGGAGATAAAATAGGTGTCAGATGTAATACTGTTAATATGCCATGTAACAACTTACAGAATACATAAGACTATCTCTTATAAACCATGTACCATGTATTTAATATCTTCACAATTGTGACTTAACTATTAGCTTATATTGTCTTCCTACATGGTTAAGCATATAAATGTCAAGAAAACAGTGGTTACACAGTAAATCAAGTCTGTAAACACTCTCTGTCAAATTTGTATTTTTCATTGTGAAACAGTGTAAAACAATGTTCTATTGAAACAATATATTACAGGTCTAGGCAAAAGGTGAACCACTTGTAAAGTTAAGTGAATGTTTAATTGAGAATATTAAAAAAATTCAAGCTGTTAATATCATATGTCTTGAATCCTTATCTCTACCATTAACCATAACAGAAAAACACAGTGCAGCAGGTGTTCTGCTGTGATTATATCTGACTGTGATTATAATAAGTACTTGAACATCAAAATGTCATTATATATTTAAGCATTTATCCTCAAAACAGGTATGTGTTTCCATGTATATTCACCACAAGCACAGTAACAAAATCCACCTGACTTTCGAATCATTAAAAAGCTGTGTTATAGAATAGACTATTTCTGTCTTAATGAATAATTCAAAATTGAATGAGCAAATTCAAAATGTAAAAATAGTTTTTTTGCTTCATAAAAATACCAAAATAATAAAACTAAGCTGCCTAATGTCATACTTACAGCCTCTGTGAGGTCCAGAAGCTCTCCCATTCTTCTCATACGGATTCGTGTGTAGTATTTAGCCATCACACGGATATTCTGTAAATAGCATTATATGATGATGTTGAAACAAGGAACGTGTACTAGGGTACAAGACACTTTATAATATGTCTTTTAAATAAACAAGAGATGTGTTTGTCAGAAACACAATGCCCCTAATGCGCCACTTTGATTTTTTTTTACCCTTGACCTTGAAGGATGACCTTGATCTTTCACCACTCAAAATGTGCAGCTCTATGAGATACACATGCATTCCAAATACAAAGTTGCTATCTTTAATATTGAAAAAGTTATGACCAAGGTTAAAGTTTGATGCAAACAAACCAACAATCCGGGGGCATAAAAACAATGATAGAGTCTAAAGAACAAAACAATCAGCACAAATCATGTCTAACCATTTTATATATTAACATTTTAATTTCCGCAATCAATATAGAAAGACCTCGGCTAACTCATTAATAATTTAGACAATTAACAGTTTTGGAAGCTCCTAGTACAGGTTGTTTTTTTTAGAAAAAGGGGAAGACGCTGGACGCTGGGTAAAATGGGAAAATCGAGCGCGAAAGAGACATATTTGGGGAAAAATTAAAAACTGTTCATTTCAATGTCTATAACTCACCTACACACTTCAGGGTTTTTTTTAGAAAAAGAGGCATGTCTCTGACCTTTTTGTTCTTAAACACATGAACAAGTATGATATTAAAGTCAAAGTCCTAAATAAAGTTGCAGGGGTAGATCTAATAATGGAAAATGATTTCAACTTGGGCCGGGGAACGATGTCAATATTGTGATTTCAATTTCATGATGAATTTTTGTGTGATAATGGTATATAAATGTAAAAGGTTAACATATCATGGGTTTCTTAATGCAGAGTACCGCTACTCACATGTTCAACGACCCTGTTCTTGAGATCCCCCCAGCGTTTGGTCCCTCCCTCTAGCTTGGTGTTGAACACATTGGTGGCGGGACTGCCTGCCGAGCCAAACTTCAGCTCGGACTCAAACTGCTGACAGAACGGCTTCCATTGTATGATCTCACTGGTCACAAAACACTTTAACAGCTCTCTACAAGCATAGAACACAGAATGTTCTCTACAAGCATAAAACATAGAATGTGTGAAATCAGTTCTAGTGAGACCCACCTCAGAAGACATTCAAGTCACTTGTATTCTAGAACAATAATTTCTTTTAATCGCACTTTACAAAAGCAAACAAATAATGCAGCAAAGCTTGACTTTCCAAGTGTTAAACATGTACATAGTATTGAATGTTTCATCTTAATACCGAAAGTCATGACCTACTTGTACTTTGGTATATCATTCAGCATTTTGTCCTCTTGAAGTCTGTGGATCATGTCAGATTGCTCGTTGTCATAAGGGGAGAGAACCATGTACAGGACTACGTATCTCAGGGCCTGTCAGGTGAAATACAGTGAAAAGGCATATCATGATTGTGTTAAGTGAGGTTAATTAAGAAATTATACTGATCATGAACTCACAAATTCCAGTATGGTTTCAACTGCTGGCTCATATTTAATCATTTTCTGTTCAGGGTTCCTGCTGTTGATTGCCATTGTCAGAAATTCCACCATTTTCAGAATTTTTTATGTCCCCCACTATAGTAGTGGGGGACATATTGTTTTTGCCCTGTCTGTTGGTCTGTTGGTTGGTTGGTTTGCGCCAACTTTAACATTTGCAATAACTTTTGCAATATTAAAGATAGGAACTTGATATTTGGCATGCATATGTATCTCATGGAGCTGCACATTTTGAGTGGTGAAAGGTCAAGGTCATCCTTCAAGGTCAAAGGTCAAATATATGGGTCAAAATCGCTCTTTTAATGTACACTTTTGCAGTATTTCAATATTCAAGATAGCAACTTGATATTTGGCATGCATGTGTATCTCATGGAGCTGCACAATTTGAGTGGTGAAAGGTCAAGGTCATCCTTCAAGGTCAGATGTCAAATATATGTGGCCAAAATCGCTCATTATATGAGTACTTTTGCAATACTGAAGATAGCAACTTGATATTTGGCATGCATGTGTATCTCATGGAGCTGCACATTTTGAGTGGTGAAAGGTCAAGGTCATCCTTCAAGGTCAGAGGTCAAATATATGTGGCCCAAATCGCAAATTTTATGAATACTTTTGCAATATTGAAGATAGCAACTTGATATTTGGCATGCATGTGTATCTCATGGAGCTGCACATTTTTATTTTTATTATTTTTTGGCTGCCATAGAAACCACAATGTTTGACGTAGGAACAAAATGAAATGACGTGCATAATGTCCATATTGCCATCTATCAATGTTGTAAGTTTCATGAAAAAATATTAAGAACTTTTAGTTATCGCAGGATCCAGAAAACCACCATTTTCAGCAGTATTTCTAGTCTATTTGTTGCCATAGCAACCAGAATTTTTGACGTAGGAACACAATGAAATGATGTGCATAATGTCCATATTGCCATCTATCCATGTTTCAAGTTTCATGAAAAAATATTAAGAACTTTTAAAGTTATCGCAGGATCCAGAAAAGTGTGACAGACAGACTCACAGACAGACAGACGGACACACAGAGCGCAAACCATAAGTCCCCTCCAGTGAAACCGGTAGGGGACAACAAGAGGGCAAAGATGGCCCTAGTTCGCTCACCTGAGAGGAGTCGGTTCATTCAATATTTACCAAATGTCAAACTTGACCTAGATATTGTCCAGACAAACATCCTGGTCAAGTTTCATCATTATTGAACCAAAACTCTGGCGTATGGAGTGTTATTGTTTTTGTAAGATTTGACCTGGTTACCTATATTTTGAGTTGACCCCCCTTACCAAACATCAAACTTAATTGCTTACAAAAATAAATATTATGACCAAGATTCATAAATCTGAAACAAAATTGTGACCTCTAGAGTGTTTACAAGGATTTTGTATAATATAATGAAAATTTGGACAATCTAAGGGCAATAATTATGGGATTTATTATGTGATTTTGCTCATTATCAAACTTGAACGAGATCTTTCAGCAACTTTGATAAAGAATGCTTAAGAAATGTGAATACTAGAGTGTTTACAAACCAAATGTGGAGGGACGGACGGCGGACAAAGACCAATCCTAAAACCTCACCTGAGCAGTCAGGTGAGCTAAAAAGTGTGTTTCACCGATCTGAGCAATTTTCCAACTTGTCAGAGAAATCAATAAAACCAATGTATTGACTAAGTTTCAGGATGATTAATGTGACTTATATAGTGTTCAAACACAAGGTTTCTCTCTAGTCACATAAGGAAAACTGCCCCACCCCCTTGCGGCCATGTTTTTTTACCGATCGGGACCATTTGCGAACTCATCTGAGATATATATAAAACCAATCTTTTCACCAAGTTTCATGATGATTGGGAAAATAATGTGACTTCTAAGAGTGTTCACAAGCTTTTTTTACTACATAAATATAAGAAAACTGCCCCCCCAGCAGCCATGTTATTCAACTGACCGGAACCATTTTTTAACTCAACTCTTGTATCAAGGAAACAAATGTTCTGACCAAATTTCATGAAAATTGGGCCAAAAATGTGACTTCTAGAGTGTTCCCTTTTTTTCACTATATACATATAGAGAAAAATGCCCGCCCACTGGCGGACATGTTTTTTCACCGATCTGGACCATTTTCGAACTCTTTCGAGATATCAATAAAACCAATGTTTTGACCAACTTTCATGACGATTGGGCAAAAATTGTGACTTCTAGAGTGTTAACAAGGTTTCTCTATAGCCAAATAAAGAAAAATGCCCCGCCCACTTGGCGGAAATGTTTTTCAACGCACCTGAACCACTTTTGAACTCAACCAACATATCATTAAGGCAAACATTTTAACCAAATTTCATGAAAATTGGGCATAAAATGTGACTTCTAGAGTGATCACATGTTTTCACTATATACATATTGAGAAAAATGCCCCTCCCACTGGCGGCTGTGTTTTTTCACTGATCTCGACCATTTTAGAACTTGTCCGTAATATCAATGAAACCAATGTTTTGACCAACTTTCATGATAATTGGGCAAAAATTGTGACTTCTAGAGTGTTTACAAGGTTCCTCTATAGCCAAATAGGGAAAACTGTCCCGCCCACTGGCGGCCATGTTTTTGCAACGGACCCAAACCATTTTTTAACTCAACCAAAATATCATTAAGGCAAACATTTTGACAAAATTACATGAAGATTGGGCATAAAATGTGACTTTTACAGTGTTTACAAGGTTTTTCTTTTTTTTTTGACCTAGTGACCTAGTTTTTGACCCGACACGACCTAGTTTCGAACTTGACCGAGATTTCATTGGGACAAAGCTTCTGACCAAGTTTCACGAAGATCAGGACAAGAAATGTGGCCTCTACAGTGTTTACGAACAAATGTTAACGGACGGACGGACTACGGACAAAGACCGGTCACAAAAGCTCACCTGAGCAATCAGGTGAGCTAAAAATTGGCTACACATTTCGCAAATTGCAATTTTTAGAAAATCAACATTTCTTCTGCTCATTATTTCCTTAAAATGATATACGAAATAAATGACGCTGCCAACTGCCACAAAGTGGCATGTTAAGGTTATAATTGCGATTATTAGGGGTGATGTTACAAAGTAGCATAATTGGATGGCAGTTTTACTGCTTCAGAGATAAGACAAAATTGAAATATACCGACTTTGCACTTAAATTTAAAGGGTTTGTCATATTATACGCAGAAGATTAAATACTGTAATGTTGACACCAACGACATTCAAAAAGCTAAGTATCGATTGTTTTTAGCAAATACAGTGTTATTAAAGGCAATAATTCAACATTTTATATTGACTGGTGCTATATAAATGTAAAACAATATTCTCAGTTTCACTTGTCAAAATGTCAAGTTCATAAGATTCAGATGATGTTGAGACTCCCCCTGAAAGACGTACAGTTGTAAATTATAATTTCCATTCCTGAATATGATTAATTTCCAACACACAATCCTTGCAGAGTGAACTCTGTATATCCTCAAAACTATGTAGTAGGTCATATGCTACAACACATTTATATTATCTATACACTATCAAATGAATTGATTTCTATTATATTAATATTTCCTAATTTGTATTTTCAAATCATCAGAAAGCTGCTGAAGCATCCAAACTGAGGCAATAATGCAGGCTGCTAAGGAGGTGCCAATCAACAAGACTTCTAGATTAATAAATGTCTTGTTCCATCATAAACTTGTTGCTGTAATTAAATAAACATGCTAAATGTAGTTTTCAAATCAACGTATTAAACATACTGTAAAATGCTTAGTTTTTGTTTGTAATATTAAAACATGAGTGCCAAACTCACAAGATATGCCTGTTTGAAGGTTTTGGACAACTTGATAACTTTACCATGACCCATATTTGAACCTGACCTACATATCATCTAGACACAACTTCTGACCAAATTTGGTGAAGATCGGATAAACTACTTCAATAAGAGAGCGGACACCATGCTAAATGCTTGAAATGCACTAAGTGACCACATGACTTAGTTTTTGACCCGGCATGACCCATATTTGAACTTACCCTAGTTATCATTTAGACCCAACTTCTGACCAAATTAAGTGAAGATCGGATGAAAACTACTTCAATAAGAGAGCGGACACCATGCTAAATCCTTGAAATGCACTAAAAGACCCTGTACCCTAGTTTTTGACCCGGCATGACCCATATTCGAACTTGACATAGATATTGTCTAGACACAACTTCTGACCAAGTTTGGTGAAGATCGGATGAAAACTACTTCAATTAGAGAGCCGACACCATGCTAAATCCTTGAAATGCACTAAGTGACCTCATGACCTAGTTTTTGACCCGGCATGACCCATATTCGAACTTGACCTAGATACTGTCTCGATACAACTTCTGACCAAGTTTGGTGATGATCAGATGAAAACTACTTCAATTAGAGAGCGGACACCATGCTAAATCATTGAAATGCACTAAGTGACACAGTGACCTAGTTTTTGACCCGGCATGACCCATATTCGAACTTGACCTAGATATTGTCTAGATACAACTTTTGACCAAGTTATGTGAAGATCGGATGAAAACTATTTGAATTAGAGAGCGGACACTGCTGTGGTCGCCTGCCAAGGCTGAAACTATAATACATCTTTTTAAAGACGGGCCTATAAAAATGATCTTCATTGCCCAAATGAGGCCCCAGTTTGGAGACAGCTTTTTGAATTTGGCAAAAGTAAGTGGCGACAACTTTTTTAATCCCAGAGGGAACTCTGTCTGTTAATTTAGCATGATTAACTCTATACTTTGAATATTTAATCAATTTCAATTTAAAACAAGATATGTGCTTGTCAGAAACACTATGTCCCCTTTTGCGCCGCTTTGAAGCTATATATTTGACCTTTGACCTTGAAGGATGACCTTGACCTTTCACCACTCAAAATGTGCAGCTCCATGAGATACACATGCATGCCAAATATCAATTTGCTATCGTCAATATTGCAAAAGTTATTGCAAATGTTAAAGTTGGGGCAAACAAACACACAAACCAACAGACAGAGCAAAAACAATATGTCCCCCACTATAGTGATGGTGGACATAAAAAGTTTTATTTTATTCATAATTTGACTTCTAACAGAAAACTGTATGCAAACTGTCTACATGTATTATGCAAACTTTCTTTATCAATTCACTACTTTTACAGTTCCTCTAAAAGTTAAGCTATATTTTATTTAAAAACAAAAAACTTTCAATTAACCAAAAGGCTATAACTAATAAATATGTAGCCAGTGCGGGTCTGAATATTCATATTAGAAAAACCACGCTTAATGCATGTGCATAAAGTATTGTCCCTGAAAAGCCAGTGCATTCAACACAGGGACAACACTGCTGGTTGTGTTTAAAGGAGTCTCTTCTTTACAAAAATCCAGTGTAGGCAGACAGTATTGTCCCTGATTTGCCTGTGTAAACTGCACAGGCTAATCTTGGATGCCACTTTACTCACTTGCATTATGCCCAGTTTTCCCAGAAATAAGGCAGTACCTCCCTGGCCTTGTCTGCGCTCTCCTTGATCTCTGCAGTGTCGTACACAGCCCTGTAGTGCTTACAGATGGACAGGTAGGAGCCCTCGTGCTCATCAAGCTCTATCATTAACTGGTAGTACTTCAACTTCAACTCCTGCAACAAAGCAAATGAAACAGTCTAAATAACTTGCAGCATGTTCACTATCTTAGCATGTGTTCTAATTCTCAAATCTTCTATTGGCATCTATTTGGCATCTATCTAAAGAAATCTTATTGTGGCAGACTCACAAAACACAAACTAAATATATTTCATTTTGTGTTTTGTCAACTATTAACTAATGTGGAAAAACTATTATCCGACAAGGTACTATGTTGTTCAGAAGAATAAGCAAGAGGAGCCATTACCATTACAAAAATTCAACAGATAAATGGACAGCCACCTAAATATGTCTGCATTTTAGCATTCACATGCAAGGTTTATGAAAATTAAGATGCCAAATGTTCCTAAATTAGATATTTTAAGTATCTAAATAGTTTACATTGAAGAAAATATAAAAAAAGTGAAAATATTACTAGTTGAGTCTTTGTCGTAAAAGTTGAGTGCTTAAAATGCAGCAAGCAGCACCATGCTTTTTTTCTTCATGAAATCAATATTAAGGCACTTTAACAAATGACCCTTGATCTGGGAAAACTGTGCTTAATGCATGTGCGTCAGCCCTGATAAGCATGTGAAGTCTGCACAAGCTAATTAGGGAGGAGAGTTTCCGCCTATATGGAATTTTTATTATGAGGTATGTTCTAAATGAAAATCCAGTGTAGGCAGACAGTATCTGACTGAACAGACTAATCTGGGACGCCACTTTAAGCACATGCATTAAGCCCAGTTTTCACAGAATGCAGCTACGATGAAGTCAGTTGTCCCAATATGCTGCTACTATAAAGTCTTACTGTTGTGTTGGCATCCTCAAAGTACTTTGTATTGATCTTCTTGCTGATGATCTGCGTTCTTATGAAGTCCTTCTTTGCCAGACAGAGCCGCATTTGTTCAAGGATAAACTCCACCTTTTCTTTCTTCTCCATTGAGCCGAATGTCTCAACCTGGATCACAGTAAATATATTTAATAATATTGCTCATTATTCTTGTAAAACCTACATTGATATAACAAGAACATAAGCTTTATTTCTTCATTAACTTCTCAGAGGCAAATGGATATAATAAGGCACTCAAGAAATAAAATAAGACCCTACTTTGTAACTTACTACATGTTTTATGTTAACTGAGTAAAGGTCAAGTGCAGAAAAAAACATATTCAAAACAAGTTTAAATTGGGGTAGACAGAGAACATCACAAAATTTCAAAATACCAGTTCCTTCATTTTTATCACTGTATTTATTGTAGTTTGGTAATTGATATTTAAAATGTTATACTTTATGATTTTTATTTAAACTCTAAATGCACCTCCACTAGCTTTCAAAAGTTGGATGTCCTGAATTCCAAGTCTTAAACGTTGGACGTCCGAGACAAAAAAATTGGAAGTCCTTATTTTATTTCAGTACTTAGTAAAAACCAACAGTATATGTGTTTATTGCTTGATACATACTTGTTATATTTCTATCCATTACCCTATAATTCAGTATAATTATTATTTCTATTTTCAAAACCAAAATAAGACCAATATTGAAGCTAAAGAATTTCATGAAAACACACTCGTCAGCAATTTTATGAAAGTGCATATACAAAGTGAAAAGTGGGATGGGGAATACCATTACACTTATCAAGTGACACGATGTGCAAGTATCAGGAACTGTTCATATTTAGTAATAATGACCAATCAAGGACTGAAATCAAGGACCATCAAACAGAAATTTGCATTTTTTAGAATAATTTTTTCCCTATTGCATAACAATATATATGGTGATGATGTAATAATAGCATTTAAACAATAAAACCTGCAAAATGCTGCACTGAACTATATACCTGTAACTCTTGCAAGATATCTGCAGCTTCAGCAATTTTTCCAGCATCTTCTCGAATTTTGGCCAAGGTTCTGGTCAATCTGGCTCGTTCTATTTCGACATAGATCTGAAAATGAACATTAATTCCAATAAAATGCCCACTTCACAGTTCGCTATTAGATTATAGAAAAAATTATTCATTAAATTGCTAATAACTAGCAGTACTATGCTATAAAAGTATTATTCGGTCCAATAATCTATGTACCATACAGTATTTTACTATAATTATAACAAATGAACATTTTACTGTTTTAATAGGCTTTCATAATGAATAATAACATGATTCAAACAATTATGGGAAAATTACATATGGTCTAGGTGTTAGTGTCTGGAAAAAAGCCTTGAAGAGAAATTTGACCCTTGTCATGCAAAATGGGTCTTATGCCATAAGGAGACAGCGTAACTACAGGTAGCTACAAAACAGCCTTTGCAGTCGCATAGTCAGCTCAGGAACTGCACTGTCTGCTATAATACCAAGAAAGGTTTCATGGTCTCATAAGCAGCCAGTGAAGCTACAAACTAGCCTGTGCAAATGCACAGGCTGGTCAGGAGCTACTCTGGTTGTATATGGCAGAAGACATATTTTCACATGATTCAGGTCTACATGTAACTGTAACTTTAACAATAAAGCTCTTCTTTGAACAATCTTACGAAAGAGATGAAGACGCACCTTTCCTGCCGTCACCGTCCTGAGTGTGTCTATAAGCTTCAACTTTATGTCCAAGTTTGGTGTCTTTTCAACGTATGAACATGCCTCCTGGATCATTTTTGTCACTGACTAAAACAAAAAAATGCTATCTTCTAAACAGCTGATATTAAATTTCAAAAAAGTGTTATCCATATTTTTCTGCTTTGATAGTGTAAACTACATTTTCTGTCAGTCACAGTGGTCAACATTCACTGACCAATTAGTAGACTTAAATATAATGAATTGACTTTAACTCAAACTGCTTTAGGGTTTGTATATAAACAGACTTCAACTGGTGCTTTTGTAATTTACATAATGTTCTAAATGAAGAATGTTGTAATTAGAGGTAGTTAATGCCAAGTTAGAATGAAAAGATAAGTAATTCTTAAATATTCAAATTTAAATAACGTTCTTTTTAAAAAATCTTACTCTATAATCAAAGATTTGCTTTATGTGAAAATGGCCCTGATATGTGAAGAACTCATTGTACTCAGATAAGCTGAAAATATTGAGCTGTTACACAGAATTACAAAATGATTTTTTTAACAACAAAAGGGGCAATAATTCTGCTAAATTGCTGGGCACAGTTGTGGGCCTTGGGCGATGACATCACATGATCGTCGAAACAAATGGGCAAAGCTCCCACTGAATATCTTTAGTAGAAACAGTGATATGGAGATGTTGCAACCAAACCTTCACATAAATTGTAACAAGCATGCAAACACCTTAAGTGGTTATACAACAAAAGGGGGGGGGGTCCAGCTAAGAAGCAGTTGACAATTATAGGCCATTGTAAGTAAATGTTTATAAAGACCCAGAACACACAGATATAGTTTCATTTTAATATCTGTAGAAGAGATTTATTCCATTAAATTGTCAGTGACCTCGCACAATCAGCGGGGACATATGGCTAAAGTTTCAATTGAATACCTGTAAAAGAAACATAGGCATGGAGATGTTGCATATTTACCTAAACCAAAGCTTTATGCAGGCACTGACAAAAGGATATTGTACTGCACTAACTATTGAGTCAATAGTCAAGCTCAAAATACCTGTTTGATTTGTCCTCTCTTCTTTGTTAGTAGAACTATATTTTCATTCAATGCCTCCCAGCTTTTTGTCTCAAAACACAGCCTGACCACAGTTTCCAAAACCCTGCTTAGTGAGTGCGTATCTGCTCCCTGTAATGTAAGAATATGTCTGCTTTCACATCTACATAAACAAATGTTTTATTGCATATATCAGGGATGGAAACTATCTTTTTACAGTAAGTTGCAGTGAAGGGTAACTATCCCTTGTACTCCAGTCAAAGAATGAGTTGACCAGAAACAAACACATATCATAATTATCCAACACTTATTTGAAACAAAACAGAATCAGACAATAAAATTGCTGTCATGCAGGGCTTAAGATAACTTTTGGGGTATATTGGGTAATCACCCCCTATTTTCGACAACAATAGGGTTTATGTAATTTCAATAGTTTTAGCAAAAATTTTGACCCCCTACTTTTGGGCTTAATTGTTTTTTTCATCCCCGGTTTTTTAACTCAATTGGGTAATTAAGGGAATGACATATATAACAAGTATGGTGAACAAAAGAGCCAAATGATTTAAAAATCTCACAATAAACAACATAGTTATGGCCAGGACAAGCTCATTTATGGCCATTTTTTGACCTTTGAACTCAAAGTGTGACCTTTGATATATCATGTAATTCTTTCGCGCGACACACCGACTAATGATGGTGAACAAATGTGCCAAATGATTTTAAAATCTCACAATGAACGACATTGTTATGGCCCGGACAAGCTCATTTATGGCCATTTTTGACCTTTGAACTCAAAGTGTGACCTTGACCTTGGAGATATCGACGTAATTCTTTCGCCCGACACACCGTCCAATGATGGTGAACAAATATGCCACATGATTTTAAAATCTGACAATCAATTACATACTTATAGCCCTGACAAGCTCATTTATGGCCATTTTTGACCTTTGAACTCAAAGTGTGACCTTGACCTTGGAGATATTGACGTAATTCTTTCGCGCGACACACCGTCCAATGATGTAAAGCAAATGTGCCAAATGATTTTAAAATCTGACAATGAACGACATAGTTATGGCCCGGACAAGCTTGTTCCGCCCGCCAGCCAGCCCGCCCGGTTCGCCAATCTAATAACCAGTTTTTTCCTTCGGAAAACCTGTTTAAATAAAGGTAATATAGGTTTTAAAAAATATAGGAAAAGTCTCCAAAATATAGGAAAATATAGGAATATAGGAATCAGTTGACGGCCTGTAATTCTTTCGCGCGACACACCGTCCACTGATGGTGAACAAATTTGCCAAAAGATTTTAAAATCTCACAATAAATGACAAAGTTATGGCCCAGACAAGCATTTGACCTTTGAACCCCAAGTGTGACCTTGACCTTGGAGATATCAACATACTTTTTTCATACGACACACCATCCCATGACGGTGAACAAATGTACCAAGTCATTTTAAAATCTAACAATAAATGACATAGTTATGGTCCGGACAAACTTTCGTTTTAAAACACACTAAGTGACCCCATGACCTAATTATTGACCTGGCATGACCCATATTCAAACGTGACCTAGACATCATCTAGATTCAACTTGTGACCAAGTTTGGTGAAGATGCTGATCGGATGAAATTTCGGGACAGACCGACAGACAGACCGACAAAGTGACTCATATATAGCCCCAGGGCTTTCCTTAGACCTCAAATCTCATGAGTCAATGACTCTTGGGACCAAATTTTAAAGAGTCAAAATCAAATTTGTATGAGTCATAATAATAACGCAGGAGAGTCAATGATATTTTGCTTTAAGCAAATTACTGAGATTCAGAGACCGTAGGATAAAGGGAATAGAGGACAGAGCCCCTCAAGCCCTTGCTTTTTGTTAATCTTTATTTTCTTTCTATGTACAATGCGAAATTTTATCAATCAGACCATCCGTAACACCGCATGTGTATTCGTCATTCTATAAAAAATGTTATAAAGATCGTTGGAAATAAATTAAAATTGACGAACCATACCGTATCCGAAAACAACTGTCCGAAAACAGGTAGAGATACGTCGTTTGCGAATGAAATAAAATGTGTTTTGTTTGTCAGCAGAAAATGAAAGCCAGTAATAAGTAACCTAGCAAATACCCAATTAATATATAATTCGGTTGACATATTGTTTTAAGTATGATATTGCAGTGCTTTACTTTGCTAATCGATAATTTATAGTTGGCGGACATTAGCAACGTTCCTAGAATGGTACGGTTTTCGGAAAGTAGCAAAGATGTTTCGTCAGTTACTGCTCATGTCAGTGCCAGCCGTTTACCATCAAAATACCTCCTTTAACTAACTAATCGGATTTACATTTATCTCAAAATCGACCCTGGACGGCTCAAATCCGGATTTAATTATTTCATGTGCCATCTTTACCAAAGACGTGTGACAAACACGCCGATTTTCTATGCCGCCTCAAATGGTCAATTATTGCACCTATGTTGTAATCAATTAGCACATGCAGCATCCAAATTTGTCACTTTGACACATGGTCAATTATACCACTTCTATGGTTATTTTAAGCGCCTTTGAACGTGCACTCTTGAATGAAAAGGGCGCTATATAAATCCGGTATAATAATAATAATATTTTTAGCAACTCTGATGCAAAGCATAACTTTCCCGCGTCTTTGAACGGAGCAAACATGGAATAAAACAGGGTTGGGTACACTGTAAATCAGCATTGGAAATGCATTCTGACATATTGTGGAAGTATTTCTCAAAATATTGTGGATATGGATGTTATAATTATATATTGGATATTATTAAAACTGACGCGGGTGAGTCCATTCTGTTTTAGTGGGTTTAATACATGTCGTTTTTGCAAACAGCTGATAACAAACGCTCAGATAAATAATGGAATGTTGATACACGCGTCATCGAACCAGCAGTGTTTTAATTGGTCATTTCTAGATTCCTCATTGGGCAAAACTCCGCCTACTGGGCGGACTTGTGCTTCAACGATTGGAAACGGGCAATAACGGTTAGCGTCTTTCAAAAGATACTCCGTCCCAAGCCAATTATCGATTACTCTTAACAACTTTTGATCTCTTTGACACAAGTCGGTACATTCCCCCGGGTCAAATGTGACGCATGACGTAATTTTCTCAGGAGTCAAACTAAGGTATTCTGTAATTTTCAAGAGTCAAAACCCGGGAGCTCGGGTCAAAGGAAAGCCATGTAGCCCCAATACCAGTAATGGGGGTATAAAACAAATCTACTAAGGTTACTATAT
The DNA here is from genome assembly GCF_020536995.1 of Dreissena polymorpha. Classification (NCBI taxonomy): domain Eukaryota; kingdom Metazoa; phylum Mollusca; class Bivalvia; order Myida; family Dreissenidae; genus Dreissena; species Dreissena polymorpha. The sequence goes on from NC_068356.1 coordinate 35,522,899, forward strand.
TACAACTCTCTTTTTACGTCCACGAGTGGTCATTTTGATTATTTCAGAAAATGAAAGTAGAAATCGGACGGGTCTAGGAATAATTACAATAATACCCCCAAGATTGATAACCGCTGGAAAGGCTGCCTTCTTATCTTCATAGGACGGCATATACACTATCCGGTACATTTTTGTACTGAAAATAACCAGTCTAAAAAATACGCCCGGTGTTTGTAAGAATAGTGTTTCGTGACGCAAGGTTTTTTACTGGAATTACATTATTAAATTTGTATTAGCGTTTTTGTACGCTTTATTTTGAATTTAATTACGTTTTTGGTTATTTTAATTGCGTAATATCAGAAATACACTTGTTATCTATAGCCCTTTTGAACTGCTCATCTGTTATAATGGTCAAGTGGGGTTATTTTTTGTCGCATTACACACGTGAATGCAGTGCTCCAGCAAGCAATAAATAGAGGGGCGCTGCGCCCCTCTAAAATTTGCCCTCTTAAAAAGCGCCCCTCTATTTTTCTGTCAAATTCCCTTTTAATCTATAAATTCCTGCTTTCAGGCCGTATACATCGCCAGAAACATCGACATGAATACACAGATAACACCCTTACAATGACTGCCTGGGGTGTATTAAGTCAACACATTGTGAACAAACAAGCCCCAAGGCCATGATTTTTTATCAGATCACTAATTAGCCTTTTGTTGCAGACGATAGTAACATGCTGTGAAAGATTATCTCTGAGGTCACACTTGTTTAGGCACAATCACACTCGAATAAAATCGAACTCAGCACTATTGATTTTTTTAAACTTCTGAATTCTTTGGCTATATCTTTTTTTTGCTTGCAAAAATAGACACTTTTAATTAAAAATACCCATTAACATTTGAAAATTAATCATCTTTTTTTAATGCGCATATGCAGTTAATTTTTAGTCCAAAATTACGGCATGGAAAACATATTTGTGTTTGGATATTATTTCTGAACTTTAAAACACTGTCTGTCCTCAATCATGATGAATTTTAACATGAATAGGGGCAGACAGTTGTTATTTCAACAAATAAAGAACTTGTTTGGAAGGAGGATTTATCACTCTGCAAGTAAAATGTAATGTTGATATTGCCATATATTTTCGGATCTAACAAAACTGTCAACTTTGTTGACATTAGTTGAAATAACGTGTTGTGAAATAAATCCTATTATTAACAATAACAATATTTCATTTTAATCTCCAGACTGGATGCTACTTCATGGTCATTGTTGATCATTGTTTAGACTTTAAATTTGTCAATATATATTTTTGTTTTAATTAATATTATTATTGTGGACAAACATTGGCTCAAAGTTATTTAAAGCAAAGAATTTAAGTTGTGACAGTCACAACGTTTTTTTGACCCAGTGAAACTCCTGAATTTATTTCATGTTTTCTTCATTTCATTTTCTTTCTAAAAGGCCACTGATGCTGAAACTGGAACCTGAAAGATTAACATGCAGTTCAATGATGATAGGTGATAAAAAAAACCATCAAAATTCCCCCCCCCCCCACACACACACAGCGGAAAGAAATATGATATCTACATATCTCTGATGCGTGAAGTCGGATGCTAGCTCAAGTCGGTTAGGAAATTACCTACTAAGTTGTTTTCCTTAGCGCCAATGTAGATAGTATTATATTTATTGTAATTTCATTACACAAAATGAGGAACAGCATACAATTGGTGAAGTCATCCAATGCACTTATGTTTATAATTAATAAGTATATAGTATAACCAAAGTATATACTTAAGTATATTTATAACCAAATGCCCTATTTTCCAAAATTACACATGAAATGTGCCCTTTTTGGGGAAGCTCCCCTCTATTTTGAAAAGCTGGCTGGAGCACTGGAATGTGATGTACAATGGCCTTTTTAAGTCTTGAAAATAATCTCGTCATAAAACTGTTGAGTTGCCTTTTAAAGTTTCCTGTTTAATTGCGACTAGATAGCCATGTGATGTCATTGAAATGTTGATATACCCTGATCCACTACGTTTTTCTTCTGCTCATAGATGGGACCCATACTTTTTCTCTGAGACCCATAGATTTAAAACCTACGAGTCCCTGGGACTCATCCTTTTGATTTCTAAATTATCACTGCTTTTGATATTTGAATTATTTTCACAAAATTGTCACAATTATTATTGTTAATAAGAAGTATGACACAATAATACTTATGTTACTTAATAATAAACTAACATCATCCCAAACTTACAGTTCTTGTTTGTTTTTCTAATGCAAGGAGTATTTCCAGAGCATCATTCAGTTTTCCTTGCTGAAAACAAATACAAAATGAAGAATTGAAGATCATTAAAAAAAGACAAAAAATTATAATTAAAATCCAGGAATATGACACATATACTGCGACACGGTTGTCCCGCGGTACTTGAGGACTATTCACTTGTGTCTGGAAACGATCTTCATATATCAGATAAATGATTTAAGGGACAATCATATTTAACTTTACTTTATTGGACAACTGCCTTTTTATGAAGAAAATCCTTCAATATAAACTGCCGTAGAAACAAATCCAACACCACTGTCTGCCATCGTTGTTTATTTTTTCTTCCGATTGATTCGTGGTAAATAAGTGAACGAGCACCAATTTTAAATTAAACATGAATAATCAAAGCTCTGATGTACTTTTTAAAGTAACAATAAATAAAGTATATAATAATTTAAATATATGGAATTTAAGACATCAAATCAAATAAATAACACAGTTATTTTCATGCAATTTGGTATTTTTTCATTAGAAAAATTAACTGAACTATAAATATTCAAATATTGTTCAAGTCTGAGTTTTACGACATTTAATTACCAAAAATCGATTCCAATCTGTAGCGAGAGATGTTTTCTGTCAGATTTGACAAGAAGGTCATGCAGGTTTAATTATAAACAAAATCCAGCGGCGCTAATGAAATACCGCTACTCAACCTGACCCGCGAGTTAACCAGGTTTGAGAATACATCTATACAGATCTACAGTGTTCTCCGGAAGCACCGGCGGCCGGCGATTTCGCCGGTTACTAACAATCTAGGCGCCGGCTACTTTTCCCAAAAGTATACAATCGAAACGCCACAAAAACGCCTGTGTTTATACGAATTTCGACGCGGTACTTTCGCTTTTGTGTTTAAACAAACTAGCACAAAGTTAATATTCTAATGCGTATAAGTTTCGCGCAGAGACAAGCACGGATAAACTATCGATAGTTCGTATCTTTACGTAACATTTTTTTACCACTTTATTGCACGCTCGTTTATGACGGAGATTTACGAACACAGAGGTATTTTTAGCTAACTACGGTAAGTTTACGGCTGGCTAATTTAACCTTCGACCGGTCATTTTCCAATTAACGCGCTGTATTTAAAGCGTTTGTTTGAAATAGTTGTTTAGAAGCAGACGTCACGATGCCTCCACCTTAAAAATGACTTACAAAGTGCCAAGTAGACACAAGTCAAAGAACCCTTGCCGATTTTTGTAGGCGTATTCAAGGATGAACAATCCATAAATAGACCCATTATATACGATCAAAACTTATTAGTTCACGTGAAAAATCATTTATAACTCAGCAGAAATCATTTATAACTCAGCACCATGCATGTAACCGGTAGACTTTGTAGATGTTCTTCTGCATTTATTAACGGCTGCTACGTTAAGTTGCTTTGTTTATACCAGTACAAAATCCGTCATATTTATAAAGATGTTTGTATGAGATACGTGTGTCGGACACGTTTGATATATAACATGTTTTTTTCAAATTAATACTGTGTATTAGCAATGGATAATTGTACACGCCTTTGTAGAAAGAATAGTTATGTATTTGAATTTAAGCGTGCACACCAAGCCCTTGACCTAGCGCATGACTCTTACTATAACTCTGATTCAGATTGTTGAAATAAAAAAAGTTGCAATTAAAATGCATTTTTTAAATTTTAGAGATTTCAAATAAATATTTCATTTTCTATGACAAATGCTTTGTTACTTTAATAAAAAAAAAACATACTAAAATGCTCCAGATCACCATTTCGCTCCTGTATTTCAATTGTTTACCCCATACCCCCCTGGACGGAGGGGATACCCCTCCCGAACCTACCCCGCTCGCCGCTTCGCGGCTTGTGAACATGGCGAGCTGTGTGCATTATCGCCGGCTGCTCTGTTACTATCGCTGGCTACTCCGTTTTTTACGGAGAACACTGGATCTATGCCCTTATTTATTAACTATTGTCGACTCATGGCACAACTATAAGTATAAAACATTTTCAGGCTTTTTCCGCTCCATTTTGGGAAAACGCCACACTGGAATTTTGGGAATTTCGCGTCGTGAAAGCCCCCATTTTGGGAAAAAAATTAATCGCAAAATTGGCTCAATTGGGAAAAATTATCGCATGTAAACAGTGTTTCTTATATTTCAAAGAAGCCGTTAACTGGTAAATAACGACTATTTGGATAACTTATTATTAAAATTTTACAAAATATTATGAACATGTGTGATAAGTGAAGGTTTTTTAATCTGAATTTGGGGAAAAGGCTTGGCCTTTTTTGAGGTGAAAAAAAATCGCGCAAAGCGCCGGATTTTGAGGAAAATAAGGAAAGTCTTAAATAATCATTAACATATTTTACAGTTTTTAAAACAAATTCAAGGCAACAGATAATTTAATTATGCAATACTTTCTATTTTCTACACAGGATCAGGTTAACTTATATATTTTAAGGGTAAAAAAAAAAAAAAAAAAATTTTTTTTTTTTTTTGATTTGGGATTTTTTTTTTCAATTGGGAAAAAAACAACCAGATTTGCATTGGGAATGGGGCCGAATTTCGGACCCGTGGCATAGGGCGGAAAAAGCCTGATTTTTTATGACCATATGTCAGGGAAGGCTGTGATTACAATAAATTATTATAATTTAGTTTATGGTCAATTGTGAGATCAAATTACATATTGAACAAGAGATGTGTTTGTCAGAAATACAATGCCCCCTACTGTGCCGCTTTGAAGCCATATATTTGACCTTTGACCTTGAAGGATGACCTTGACCTTTCACCACTCAAAATGTGCAGCTCCATGAGATACACATGCATGCCAAATATCAAGTTGCTATCTTCAATATTGACCAAGTTATGGCCAATTTTAAAGTTTTCGGACGGACGGACAGACGCCATGTATTTGACCTTGAAGGATGACCTTGACCTTTCACCACTCAAAATGTGCAGCTCCATGAGATACACATGCATGCCAAATATCAAGTTGCTATCTTTAATATTGAAAAAGTTATGGCCAATGTTAAAGTTTTCGGACGGACGGACAGACTGACTGACGGACAGTTCAACTGCTATATGCCACTCTACCGGGGGCATAAAAATATCCTATGAAATCACTACATCCCCTATACATGAGGCAGCCACAGTATTTTCTTCAAAACTATTACGGCCGCCCCATTGTACCCCTTATCCACTTACAACTGAAACTTACAATTTAAATGATTCTAAATTAACACTCATATGAGACACCTTTGAAAAGTTTTCACCCTTTAGCCGGCACAAAATCTTTTTAGAAGGATTGCTGTTACAGAACAAAAAGAGGAATACATATCCCCACCCACTTGTTTTCAATAGAATGACATGCAATTTTGTGCATTAAAGAGCTGGTCTTCTTAACACGAATAATGTCTAAACGAAAGTTGTCTGTAGCCAAAATGTATAACCTTTGCTAGTTTTTCACACTTAGGGATTTTTTCGTCAACAGTGGAACTGTAATCCACTTCCATTTTTTGGACACGATCTTCGTTACCGGCGTCGGCCATCTTTATTTGTGTAGACTATGTCAAATATGGACTGTATTTTTAAGTAAAATATTTCTAGCACAGTCTACAAAAAAATTGTGTCATCAAACAAGGAAATGGACCTGACATATTAATCTTTAGATGTCAATTTATTTATGTCAACACTTTTATTACAATCGCATTAAGTGAAGTTTGTAGAAGTGGAAACGACTAGACGACACAAATCAAAATGTATTTGAAGGAATACAGAATTTGCATGCCATTGACAGTGGAAGAGGTAAGCTTTTTAGTCACTTAAGTCTTAAAGGGGCCTTTTCACGTTTTGGTAAATTTACAAAATTTAAAAAAGTTGTTTCAGATTCGCAAATTTTCGATTTAGTTATGATATTTGTAAGGAAACAGTAATATTGAACATTTACCATGCTCTGATATAGCCATTATATGCATCTTTTGACCTGATTTAAAAACCTGAAAATTATAAAGCATTGCAAAGCAAAACGATTGAATAATTTGGAGAGTTCTGTTGTTGTCGCTATATTTTGTGAAGCTATGATAATTGCTTATATATAGTATAAAATGCCTCTGACTTTGTATGCGGACGAATATGGTTGAGGGGTCTAAATCGCAGAATTTTTACGCCAGGACTCCAGGGGTCAGTGGTTCGAGCCCTGTTGAGGCTTACTTTTTTTTCTTTTTTAAATTTTATTCTTGTTTTTTTACTGGAGCTTTTTAGAGCAAAAGTTTACATTTATCAATAGAAAGCATTTAAAGACAAACTTCAAAACATGCCAAAATCTGTGAAAAGGCCCCTTTAACTCTGGGGTACCGTTATTTCTGGCTCTGCATGTCTTTTCAAATGACACTTCTGTTAAAATAAATTTAACTTTATTATACCTCACTTTTATTCACAATGCTAAACTCACATAGGCCATCGTGACATAGGAATACTGTCAGACCCAGCGGGAAAAATTTACTGTCCAAAAAATACTGTCACCTGCTAAAAAAATACTGTTGCCTGCTACCTTAGTCACAGGTGTTTGGCGCCTGGCCAAGTAGTGACTTGGCCACCTGCCCTAAACCTGTGACCTTAGCAATCACGTGCGGAATGGTTAAAAATTATACTGTCCCATTTGCGCATGCGCAGTACACAGTTTTGCATTTCCGTTGTAAACAGACAACCAAATATGTCTTATCAAGATCCAGTGAGTTACACGCAGCGCACATTTTTCATGTTTGAATAATTTTTTCAGTATAATAAAATAAATATTACATGTCTAATTTGTCAACTTTCGGAAAAATACTGTCAACCTTTGCATGAAGCAGACAACTTCACTATAGTGTAAACATGTAGCACTTTCATTTATTTGATTTGTTAAAAAGAAATATACATTCACTTTCTCTCCATTTTCAGGAAATATTGCATAAAAAGTTCTAGCATAAGAACTGTTTATGCATATTGTTTCAGGTGATATGCACATGAAGTGTTTTTCCTAGGTCCTTTTTGCGTGTCGCTGCACCAGGCCACTGTTCTGAAGCGCCACTTTTCCGGGTTTTTCCTTTTCAAAGGCAAAAGCCTTATTGATAACATCGTTATTGCCTCTTGACCATACTTCTAAGCCGAATAGTATCAGAGTATAAACCAAGGCAGGGAAGATGTGCTCGGTTGTGAATTAGTCATGCCGGCAGTGATATTTTTACAAATTTTCTCATCTGAGCCCTGGGACTCGAATACTTGCAAATCTATGAGTCCCCGTATATAAAGAATGAGTTCAAATATTAAAGGATATTATTTTTTGAGAAATTTCAATGCATTTTTGGGACTCACATAATTCGAAACATTGCATCCCCAGAGGTTTTTGTGAGTCCAGGACGCAGGACTCGCAGGTAAAAAAATCACTGGCATGAATAACCCCATTGTGGGCAGTTACTTAGGACAGGGTTCCCAGCAAACCTGGAAATCAGGGAAAACCTGGAAAAAGACTTTCACTTTTTCCAGTCAGGGAATTTGGGGAAAGTTCCTGAAATCAGGGAAAAATCAGGGAATTTTGTTTGGTCAGACTTTCCCGACGTTCTCTTAGTACTGTTGTTCCTGTTACTGTTTAAAAATGTTGAATTACGTAACATTATGTTCCAATAATTGTTGCAAAACAAACATTATTAAAATGAAAATAAATGAAAGGGCCAGGAAAGGATGGCTGTGAGGGGAGATGGGAAGCCATGGCTTTAAAATTACGTAAATAAACTACATGTTATTGTCTGCAACTGCTATTTATTAAGGGTGTCTAAAACAAGAAATAAGTTGAAATTATGATCCTGGAATTTTAATTTTCCATTAGGGAAAAATCAGGGAATGTTGTTCATACAAAAAGCTGGGAACCCTGTAGGAGACTAAATATGATGAAAACTGAGTGTAATCTTCATGGAAATTGTGCATTTCATGCATAATACAGTAATATCAAAATAGTTATTTCTACATGTAAATGAATGTCATATAAAACAAACTGGATCTTTTTTGTTATGGTCTTTTAGATAAGTAATTATTGAAACAATTATTGTACCATATACTAATGCAACAAAATGTGAATCGCGAATATAGTCAGACATTTACGATTTTATGTTGCTATGCGCACATGTCGCTTACATCATTTTAACAATATGGGGACAATATAGAAAAGAAATTGTGACTCTGCAAAAATAACAAATAACAATCAAATTTAGAATTGACATCATACATTTATGAAATGCCTATGATTCTTTACAAGGCATAAAACGTTTTAAATACCAACAACATATATTTATTAGTAATCTACACAATACACAATAAATGTATGTCACTGAAACAGCATAGAACTGAAATGAAAGACATGGCAAGGTAAATATAATATAAATTTAAGTTACTTAAATACGTCAATTACACTTAAGTGTGCTTGTTTATATTTTAATGTTTTTCCCACAACTGCCACTGATGCAATCAAATGTTCCTCTCAAAAACAGGTTTTCATGGAACATTTTGCCCTTTTTTGCCATGTTCAGTGGGAATTCTTTGTCCGGATTGGAAGTGTAATTCATCAAATCTTGAAATAGTAACATATATTCCAAAATGTATTTGAACAAATGACAGACGTTTGTGTTTATGAAATTCTTGAGCTCTTTTATGTGCCAGTGTTGCTCAAAAAAAGGATGACCAAAAGAGGAGAAACTTGTCAAATTGAAAAAGAAGTTTAATTACTGTTTAAAGGGGCCTTTTTACAGATTTTGGCATTTTTTAACTTATTCATTAAATGCTTTATATCGATAAATGTAAACATTGGATCGTAAAAGCTCCAGTAAAAAATCAAGAATAAAATTAAAAAAAGGAAAAGAACAATGCCCGGACCAGGTTTCGAACCAGTGACCCCTGGAGTCCTGCCAGAGACCTGAAGTAAAAACGCGTTAGCCAACTGAGCTATTCCGCCGATTACACTAGTTGATGTATTTTATACTTTATATAAGCAATCTTCGTAGTTTCACAAAATTTAACGACAAAAACAGAACTCTCCAAATTATTCAATCGTTTCGCGTTGCAACGCTTTATAATTTTTAGGTTTTAAAATCGTCAAAAGATGCATATAATGGCTATATTAGACCATGGTAAATGTTCAGTATTACTGTTTCCTCACAAATATCATAACTTAAACGAAAATTTGCGAATCTGAAACAACTTTTTTCAATTTTGTCAATTTACCAAAGCGTGAAAAGATCCCTTTAAGTTTATGAAAAATATGTTCAGTGAATCAAATTCTAAAGATTAATTGGCCTGATGGCTATTGCAATCTAGTATTCTCCTTTTTTGTGTGACATCACATTACTAGGTCACCCAGGTGAGTAGTGAATCTTAATGTGGTGTACATGGAGCTATAGTCTTAGGATGGTTAAACACTCTGAAAGTGAACATATTTGACCTGGATTAAACTGGATCTATATATATCTTTGAAAATAAATCGTTTGTTGTTGCATTATTTACATTAAGTCAGAAATTCTGTTACTTGTTTTATTCAACCGATCTATGATCAGTCATCGGAAGATACATAACGCCCAGAAATGCATTGTATGATTTTATCTTAAGGGAGTAACAGTAAAAAATGTTTTACCTGAAAAGCAACAATTTATGAGCAAAGTCTTTCACAAAAGAACATCCCAAATGCGTAATCATTCAATGCACAATTTGTCACTCAGTGAAAAATAAACAGTACTATCACGTTCCCACCTACCCCTCACAAAATGAAAGATATTAAACAAGCAAAATTAAATTAATTATAACCACTCTTCTTGAAATTAGTGTTTATGGCATAATGTGGTTTTTAAGTACTCGTTTAAATCACTCCTTTTACTCAGTAAAATTACTCAGAAAAAAATAATTACCGGTATGCCATGGGTAACACTACTTTTTTCTAAGATAAAAAATATCTATAGCTCTGTGAAGTATTCATATTAAATAATAGAGATATTGTAATTAATACCTGTACTGTAATATTGTATACATGCACTCTGCAATTGATACATGTTTATTTATGTAAGTTCTTTGGTTATGTTTAGCGCTTGCATGCACAGTTATATCTCAGACTTAGCTCAACGATGTCATGATAATATACAGACTTTACTGTACAAGTGTATTATATCAGGTTCACTGACACATTGTGTTTCTTTGTTACACTTTTACCTTGTTTATTTACATGAAAACCTCTTAATCTTGATCTTTATGAAAGCAAATAGTGCCATTGATTTATGACATATATTCTATTGATATATGAAGACATGAATGACTTGGCAAATATGGCAGCAAGTAAATATAAGATCTGAATATTGGTTGGCAACAATGTCAATGGTCAGCATTTTTAGTGCTTAACTTAGATTCATGCATGGTTCCTTATATAGTAAGTTTGCTCTGTATTTACAGACACCTATCAGTGTGTTTTAACTTTTTTTCCATTGAAAATCGGGTCCGGTAATCATCCCCTTTCCCAATGGAAAAAAGTACATATTTTTCCCAAATGGGAGCTACAAATTCCCAATTAGATTCCCCCCCTCCCACCCCAAAAAAATAAAATAATAATAATTTTTTTTTTTTCGATCTCAATATTTTGTAAATCTCCCATCCATATAAGTTCAAACTTAGTAAATATAATACAGAAAACACCGGTATTCTCAATTTTGACGCATTTTTAGCAAAACAACAACAACACTTATTTCCCAATTTTAGTCAAAATGCCTCAAATTTTACCAATTCAAAGGGACCCGGCTCCATTCCCAAAATGGTGGAAAAAACACTGCCTATTGAGTATTCTAAGCACAGGATAACCTGCCAAAACCACAATGAGTTGGGACCGAGGGCCCTCCGGTATGAAGATCTTACACTTGGCAACATAGGCTGTTTGTAGGTCTCTTTAGATTGAATAAGATCAAACTTTCGATCAAAGTATTCAGTTTTCAGTTCAGACAGGTTTTGGTTTATTAATTTTTTACTGTATCAAATAAAGTTGAAATATCAGGAACAAGGCAGCTGTTCATCTTTGACACCTGTTTGGTTTTCAATGTGTTAGACAGGTTTCAATGTAGTTACTTTAATTAAGCAGTCAGCTGCAATCATGCCATAATCTCTTTTGCTTAAGCAAATGTTAATTAAAGTATGACTTTGGTCGGTTTGCATTATCTTTATCATACACAGTGTTTCCTGAAACTTATTTACTTTTATATGGTTAACATGGCATATAAAACTGGAAACAATGCAAATACTTGAACCTTTACACCTGTAAACAAAATATTCAAGTCTATTGGTATTTTGTAAACCAACAGAAACATACTTAGGTTAGGTTGATACCAGATCATAATTATAGACTGTGTTTCTCCTAAGGACAAGATGTACTGAGATCATGAAAGGTCAAATTCTAGAGCATAGTTTCTTCTCTTCCTGGCATTTTGCTTAAATAATCCGAGGATCATAAACATAGATATTGGGAGCAAGACAACATCTCATTCTATATAACCTGTTGTGAACATCAATGCCAATTATCATCAAAGCTGGGTTTACTCTGTCATTTGCCTTATTAGCCAATGTCTACAAATACTAGTAATCGTATTTGCCTTAAGAAAATTCTGTTTGGCTACAACCATTCCTTCATAAAATCCAATACAGACTTGTGCATACATGATATAAGGATAAGGATTCTTGTTATTTTAGTATCGAATCGGCCAGCTGTTTATGATTGCCAAACACAGTCATGAGCAAAGTCAGAATGGGGAAGGTGTGGAGGTGGTAAAAAATGAACCCTGTGAACATGAGGTGCATGGCAAGGGACAGTACACAGAGAAACGTATACACCTGTCTAGGTAAGATCAAATATTAGGTCCCCAGGTCAAATCTTTGAAAACCCATGTTAACATTAGAAGCAACTTTTATGTCTCAAACTTGATGAACTTTGTTCAGAATGTTTACGTTGACAATATCAAGGTCATGTTTTAATATGGGTCAAGTGGCTTAAAAAAACTGTGTCACCAGGTCAAGACTGCAACATCTGGTGTACCTTTTACTCATGTGAGTGCCAGTGAGTGCCTCAGGGCCACTTATAATGGCTGTCTTGTTTAGAAATTTGCTTCATAAGCCATATTTACAATCAGCAAAAGTAATTTGTAATAGCTCATGTTGCAAGATGTGTAATCCAACATAATTTTGTACATTATTTCAGCAAACTTCCCACCTGGATCCGGTCCATGATTCCTCAGATATTCTACATCACAGAGAAAGCTTGGAACTATTACCCCTATACGATCACAGGTATTTTATTTGTATGAATATTAGATGAACATTTTGAAAATCAATTTTGACAAGTTATGAATAATTTTATGAGTGAAATAACCTACATTCAATCAGGTCATCAATATCCAACAAATCTCTTGAAGTATTGTTCTGCCAAAAATGATTAATGTATTATCTATTGATTTGTGTGATAGCATAAGGATTCCAATGCCAGAACATATATATGAGCTGCCAACAGTATTTTTGTTTTCATCAGGTCATATTAGGCATTCTTTTTTAAACAAAAGGGCAACAGGGCTTTTTTCCCACCTTTGTCATGCAGCCTTAGCCCCCTAATTTTGTGAAACATGAGTAGTGAACTTTTCAAGATTGTGAAAAAAGTCTCAAACGGTTCATAGTATTGGAAAAATGAATTGCTAACTCTTTAAAATTATAAAACATGAAACGCTTAATATTTAAAATTGTAAAAATTGTCTCGCAAACTTCTTTACATTGTGAAAATTTGAGTCGCAAACTTCTCAGATTTGTGGAAAACAGCCATTCTGTAAGAAGGAAAAAAAGCCCTGGGCAATGATTTCTCTAAACACTCTGACAACTGATACTGAATGAGTCTCATTAGGCAGATAACTTACTTAACCCTTTCCGACTTAGAAGCAAAGGGAAAATGGCTATGTGCAAACAGCATAAAACCAAAATAGCCTCCGAGATACTGGCAGTCTGTTCAGGTTTGATGCTGTTTGCTGATCATCAGTATCTAGGGGTTGGAAATGAAGCCTTTAAAACCTGAATCTAGTAAGAAAGGTCTTGAATTAAATTTAACTTTCAAATGGACTACAAACACGTCAAAATACGTATCTAAGTGGTAAAGGGTTATGTTGAATAGTGTTCATATTTCATAAGATTATTGCACCAGTTGACTGCTGTATGAAATAATATGAGCCTTGCTCTTGAAAAATGGGGTGTCATGAATGTGTGTAAAATGACATCGCAGATTAGCCACTGTTCGGCTGTTCTTTTAGAAAAGACTTCTTTTGAACAAAATTTTATGTAAAAGCAGAAAGTGTCATACCTATTCTGCCTTGCACGCTGCTTGGACTAATATGAGAGGTCATGCATTAAGTCCTAAAGCGAGTATGTTATTCCTGTTTTTTATCCTGAAGGTAGGAATTTCAATCCTGTTGGAGACTCGTGTATTACTTGCAAGACTGTCAATGTCAAATAGTGCATTATTGAGGATTGCTTGTTTATTAAGAAAACATAGGTTTATGTTTTTATGCCCCCGGTAGGGTGGCATATAGCAGTTGAACTGTCCTTCAGTATGTCAGTATGTGTCAGTCTGTCCGTCCGTCCGAAAAAGAACGTTGGCCATAACTTTTGCATTATTGAAGATAGAAACTTGATATTTGGCATGCATGTGTATCTCATGAAGCTGCACATTGTGAGTGGTGGAAGTTCAAGATCAAGGTCATCCTTCAAGGTCAAAGGTATTTTTTTAAATAAAATTTCAAAGAGGCGTTCTCATGAAGCTGCACATTTTGAGTGGTGGAAGTTCAACGTCAAGGTCATCCTTCAAGGTCAAAGGTCAAAAAAATATAATTAATTTTCAAAGCGGTGTTCTCATGAAGCTGCACATTTTGAGTGGTAGAAGTTCAAGTTCAAGGTCATCCTCCAAGGTCAAAGGTCAAATTTTAAAAAAAAAAATTCAAAGCTGTGTTCTCATGAAGCTGCACATTTTGAGTGGTGGAAGTTCACAATCAAGGTCATCCTTCAAGGTCAATAGTAAAATAAATTATTTCAAAGCGGCGCAATAGGGGGCATTGTGTTTCTGACGAACACATCTCTTGTTTACTATTAAATTTGTATTTACAAATTATTTTGCTTGTTTTTTCTTTCATTCCTGTCGACTGGATGACAGAATACACTGTAAGTATATTCATAATCTTTTCATAGCTTTAAATGTTCATATAGTCTGATTAAAAATTGTTAATTGTTCATGATTTAATTTTGTAATATTGATTTTTAAACATAATGATTATGTTATGCACCAATATATTTCCACTATTTATTATATGTTATTTCATTAGTTGGAGTGAAGTATGGGAGTCAAGATATCTGGATATGAGAGTAACATTCTTATGATATATGCTTGCATAAAAATATTTCACATGTTATTTCATTTCAGTGTTCCTTTATTCCAAGATTTTCTGTTCATATAACCACAAGATATGAGAACAACAATGGGACCACAGAAAATGTATGTTCAATATCGCAATTACGCCTTATTTTCATGGTCTATGAAATTTAAAGTAGATAACTTCAACGTCATGTACATTTTATCTGGCACATATTTACTAAGAATTTCTTTCCAACTTCCATAATTTAAATACAATTTCACTGACATACCTTCATTTTCATTTATTGTAACTAATAAATTTGCCTGCATTTTAATGTAAATACTTCTAAGTTCTATCATATGAAAATGTATGTCACTCTACCGTATTTATGTTTCCAATGTTTAATTGGGCTGTATTTTATTCTCTTGTATGCAATTTGCAGTGTTTTCCTTGGGGAAATATGTCATTTTCATTTCATGTTTTATTTTATTTATTTATTTTTTGAGATTTGTGATTTTCATGTTGTGTTTTCTGAATGTTTTCTTTGCTGCAAAATGTAATTCTTATAGGATGTTTTCAGTGTTTTCCTTGTAGAAATATTTAAATATAATTGTGTGTATTCAGAGTGTTTTTTCCTTGGAGCAAAATGTAGTCCTCACATTGCTCATGTGCAGTGTTTTCATTAAATATAATGTAATTCTCATTTTGTGTGTTTGCTGTGTTTTCTTATTGGCAATAACATATTCCCTGTTGTGTATATGCAATGTTTTCCTAGTGGCAATAACATACTCTCCTGTTGTGTATATGCAATGTTTTCATTGTGGCAATATGTATTATTCTGTCTGGTTATATTGCCCTGTTAAGACTCATAGGCTGTTTAACATCGGTTCAAACCACATATGAATTTAATGCTTGACTGTGCAGAAGTATAGTTTTATTATTACAGGAACACATAAATATATAAAATATATAGTAAAGATATACAAAATTAAAACAATGTGCTGATGGTGAGCTTTTGTGATCGCCTTTTGTTGATCGTGCGTTGTGCGCAGTGTGTCGTCAACATTTGTCTTGTTAACACTCTGGAGGCCACATTTATTGTTCCATCTTCATGAAACTTGGTCAGAAGATTTGTCTTAATAGTATATTGGACAAGTTCGAAAATGGTTCTGGTTGGATGAAAAACATGGCTGTCTGAGGGTGGGGCATTTTTCCTTATACAGCTATAGCAAAACCTTGTTAGCACTCTAAAAGTTACATTTATAGTTCATTCTTCATGAAACTTGATCAGATCATTTGTTCTAATGATATCTTTGGCTGATCAGTTCCTTTGTATCTCAGGTGAGCAACTTTGGGCCTTTCAGGCCCTCTTGTTTAAATATTCATCTGTCCGATATTCTTGCACCCTTTTGAAAGTGACATTCTTTATTTTGAAATGCAAATGTATGTTATTCTACTCTTTTCTACTCTTTTCATTTAGGAAGCTTATATATCTGTCAATTAGAATATTATAAATAATTTTACTATTCAAAAATACATTTTATCATGGAAGACTTCTTAAATATCAAAGTACCTATGTGTACTTTCGGATTTTGATGATGTTTTTTATGATTTTATCTGATTCATCTCAAAATGCAAATAAAAATTACAGTTTTGAGCCAAACATTATCACTGAAAGATATTTTAGCATAATTATTACATGTATATTCTTTGATAAAAGATTGCTGTTGGTAAAGAAATGCAGCCTTTTGGTATATGGGTCATTTTTATGCCCCCCTTCGAAGAAGAGGGGGTATATTGTTTTGCACGTTGGTCCTTCGGTAGGTCGGTCGGTCCGTCAGTCCATCCACCAGATGGTTTCCGGATGATAACTCAAGAACGCTTAGGCCTAGGATCATGAAACTTCATAGGTACATTGATCATGACTGGCAGATGACCCCTATTGATTTTGAGGTCACTAGGTCAAAGGTCAAGGTCACAGTGACTCGAAATAGTAAAATGGTTTCCGGATGATAACTCAAGAACGCTTACGCCTAGGATCATGAAACTTCATAGGTACATTGATCATGACTCGCAGATGACCCCTATTGATTTTCAGGTCACTAAGTCAAAGGGCAAGGTCACAGTGACTCGAAACAGTAAAATGGTTTCCGGATGTTAACTCAAGAATGCTTACACCTAGGATCATGAAACTTCATAGGTACATTGATCATGACTGGCAGATGACCCCTTTTGATTTTCAGGTCACTAGGTCAAAGGTCAAGGTCACAGTGACTCGAAACAGTAAAATAGTTTCCGGATAATAACTCAAGAATGCTTACGCCTAGGATCATGAAACTTCATAGGTACATTGATAATGACTGGCAGATGACCCCAATTGATTTTCAGGTCACTAGGTCAAAGTTCAAGGTCACAGTGACTCGAAACAGTAAAATGGTTTCCTGATGATAACTCAAGAATAATTAGGCCTAGGATCATGAAACTTCATAGGTACATTGATCATGACTGGCAGATGACCCCTGTTGATTTTCAGGGCACTAGGTCAAAGGTCAAGGTCACAGTGACAAAAAACATATTTACACAATGGCTGCCACTACAACTGATAGCCCATATAGGGGGCATGCATGTTTTACAAACAGCCCTTGTTAATTTACTTAGATTGTCTGGAAACATATACAAATGTGTCGGTATATGGTCTATGTTTTAGCTCTCAGAACAAGTTGTATTCCTAATTTTAAGCAGGAAATAATTCAATCATTGTCAAATTTGTATAGGTGTTTACTAGACCTTCAGAGGAGTGATCAAATTTAGGAATTTTCACCAGCCAATAGTTATAAAACATTTTAAGTAAGACGACATGCTTAGTATGAAAAAAATTGGTGAATGAAAGATATAAAAAAAAATGCATTTTTTAAAATGTTTTGTTTAATCTTAAATTCAAATGTTAATGAATGTTAATAAATAGTTTGCGTCATCTTCATAATTGGCCAAACAACAAAGTTAATTGCAAGATTAACAGACTTGACTATATTTCACTTATGGCATATTTTCAGTGTTTACCTTTGGGCAATATGACTTTTTTCTTATCTTGATACTTTTTTTTATCGCAATTTGTCATGTTGATGTTGTTCATTTGTAGTGTTATCCTTGGGGCCTTATTCAACTCTCATACAGCGTATTATAGGGCAATCATGTATTTGTCTTGTTGTATGTTTGCAGTGTTTGAACCTCAGTGAAGAGGAGTTGGGTCAGCGTGAAGTGGACTTCATTGACATTGTGAATGATCCAATCCAGGAACGCCATTACAAGGACTCTGAGGTAAGCGTGAAGTGGACTTCATTGACATTGTGAATGATCCGATCCAGGAACTCCATAACAAGGACTCCGTGGTAAGCGTGAAGTTGATTTCATTGACATTGTGAATGATCCAATCCAGGAACGCCATTACAAAGGACGCTGAGGTAAGCGTAAAGTGGACTTCATTGACATTGTGAATGATCCGATCCAGGAGCTGCATTACAAGGACTCTGAGGTAAGTGTGAAGTGGACTTCATCGACATTGTAAATGATCCAATCCAGGAACGCCATTACAAGGACTCTGAGGTAAGCGAGAAGTGGATTTCATTGACATTGTGAATGATCCGATCCATGAACGCCATTACAAGGACTCTTAGGTAAGCGTGAAGTAGATTTCATAGACATTGTGAATGATCCAATCCAGGAACGCCATTACAAAGGACTCTGAGGTAAGCGTGAAGTGGACTTCATTGACATTGTGAATGATCCAATCCAGGAACGCCATTACAAGGACTCTGAGGTAAGCGTGAAGTGGATTTCATCGACATTGTGAATGATCCAATCCAGGAACGCCATTACAAGGACTCTGAGGTAAGCGTGAAGTGGATTTCATCGACATTGTGAATGATCCAATCCAGGAACGCCATAACAAGGACTCTGAGGTAAGCATGAAGTGGATTTCATTGACATTGTGAATGATCCGGTCCAGGAACGCCATTACAAGGACTCTGAGGTAAGCGTGAAGTGGATTTCATTAACATTTTGAATGATCCGGTCCAGGAACGCCATTACAAGGACTCTGAGGTAAGCGTGAAGTGGACTTCATTGACATTGTGAATAATCCGGTCCAGGAACGCCATTACAAGGACTCTGAGGTAAGCGTGAAGTGGATTTCATTGACATTGTGAATGATCCAATCCAGGAACGCCATAACAAGGACTCTGAGGTAAGCATGAAGTGGATTTCATTGACATTGTGATGAATGATTCAATACAGGAACGCATTTACAAGGACTCTGAGGTAAGTGTGAAGTGGACTTCATTGACATTGTGAATTATCCAATCCAGGAACGCCAATACAAGGACTCTGAGGTAAGAATGAAGTGGATTTCATTGACATTGTGATGAATGATTCAATACAGGAACGCCATTACAAGGACTCTGAGGTAAGTGTGAAGTGGACTTCATTGACATTTTGAATGATCCAGTCCAGGAACGCCATTACAAGGACTCTGAGGTAAGTGTGAAGTGGACTTCATTGACATTGTGAATGATCCGATCCAGGAACGCCATTACAAGGACTCTGAGGTAAGCGTGAAGTGGATTTCATTGACATTGTGAATGATCCGATCCAGGAACGCCATAACAAGGACTCTGAGGTAAGCTTGAAGTGGATTTCATTGACATTGTGAATGATCCGATCCAGGAACACCATTACAAGGACTCTGAGGTAAGTGTGAAGTGGACTTCTTTGACATTGTGAATGATCCGATCCAGGAACGCCATTACAAGGACGCTGAGGTAAGCGTGAAGTGGATTTCATCGACATTGTGAATGATCCTATCCAGGAACGCCATAACAAGGACTCTGAGGTAAGCGTGAAGTGGACTTTATTGACATTGTGAATGATCCCATCCAGGAACGCCATTACAAGAACTCCGAGGTAAGCTTGAAGTGGACTTCATTGACATTGTGAATGAACGTTCAGGAACGCCATAACAAGGATTCTGAGGTAAGGGTGAAGTGGACTTCATTGACATTGTGAATGATCCGATCCAGGAACGCCATTACAAGGACTCTGAGGTAAGTGTGAAGTGGACTTTATTGACATTGTGAATGATCTGATCCAGGAACACCATTACAAGGACTCTGAGGTAAGCGTGAAGTGGACTTCATTGATATTGTGAATGATCCAATCCAGGAACGCCATTACAAGGACTCTGAGGTAAGCATGAAGTGGACTTCATTGACATTGTGAATGATCCGATCCAGGAATGCCTTTACAAGGACTCTGAGGTAAGCGTGAAGTGGACTTCATTGATATTGTGAATGATCCAATCCAGGAACGCCATTACAAGAACTCTGAGGTAAGCGTGAAGTGGACTTCATTGACATTGTGAATGATCCAATCCAGGAACGCCATTACAAGGACTCTGAGGTAAGCGTGAAGTGGACTTCATTGACATTTTGAATGATCCGGTCCAGGAACGCCATTACAAGGACTCTGAGGTAAGCGTGAAGTGGACTTCATTGACATTGTGAATGATTTGATCCAGGAACGCCATTACTAGGACTCTGAGGTAAGGGTGAAGCAGACTTCATTGACATTTTGAATGATCCGATCCAGGAACGCCATTACAAGGACTCTGAGGTAAGCCTGAAGTAGATTTCATTGACATTGTGAATGATCCGATCCAGGAACGCCATAACAAGGACTCTGAGGTAAGCTTGAAGTAGATTTCATTGACATTGTGAATGATCCGATCCAGGAACGCCATTACAAGGACTCTGAGGTAAGCATGAAGTAGATTTCATTGACATTGTGAATGATCCGATCCATGAACGCCATTACAAGGACTCTGAGGTAAGCATGAAGTAGATTTCATTGACATTGTGAATGATCCGATCCATGAACGCCATTACAAGGACTCTGAGGTAAGCGTTAAGTGGACTTCATCGACATTGTGAATGATCCAATCCAGGAATGCCATTACAAGGTCTCTGAGGTAAGTGTGAAGTGGACTTCATTGACATTGTGAATGATCCGATCCAGAAATGCCTTAACAAGGACTCTGAGGTATACGTGTACACCATGACAGTCTCTTAGTCTAACAGATGTATATGGCAGTTGTATTTAATATTCTCGTGTATATGGGAGTAATGGGTAGTAATGGTCGCTAATGTCTTTTAAATTATAAACTGCAGTTATTTTCATGTATATGGAACTATGGGTAGTAAGGATCATTGCTTGTTTTCAAATTATATATTGCTGTTTGTAGCCATCTTGATTTGTATACCCCATAGATCATCCTGGATGATTTTGTAACATACAGGTTTACTGCTCTATTGGAGCAGTTTCAAACATCAAACCTTTCTGTCAATCCCACACCAGAAAGCTCAATATAGCTCAATATAGCAGTCTTAATGTTCTAGTTTGTGAGCCTGCATGTGTGTATATGTCCCGGCTGTAACTTAGTCATTCATGGTGCAATTTGAAAATATCTTACCACAAATGATCAGTTTTTAATGAAAATTGGCTTGTGCTGTCTACTCCTCTATAATAATGATGGGTGAATATGATCAAATTTTCTCAGTTGAATGACCTTTATGTGAAGATGATTTAAAAGAAAGAAACTTTGGCTGCTACATTGTTTTTAGCAGCAGTATGACTAATTTTGTCTGTGTAATTTTTTTCCACTCGTCTGTCCTCTCAGAAGAAGTTATTCCAAAATAATACTTTTGGTCCAATACCAAAAATCCTACAAATTTTGAAAACTGCATGAATTATGTCTTTTATTACTATCACAACACACCCTCATCACCTGACCTCATTTTAACCTTGACATTGGCCCACTTTTAAGCTTCAGACTATGTTAAAAGTTCCAAATTCATGGTTAACACAAAATGACATGTTTCATCTTAAATTAATGATGCTTCCTACAATGCTGTGATACTTCCATTGATGTTATCTATTGACCATGTTCACAACAACAGCTGGCCTCATTTTGACCTTGACGTTGACCTTAGTTTTTATTTATACTTATTAACACTTTCCCCGATAAGAAGGGACATAAAATGGCATTTGCAACCAGCATAAAACCAGAACAGCCTGCGAGTAACTCGCAGTCTGTTCAGGTTTTATGCTGTTTGCTGCTCATCAGTATCTAAGGCTTGGAAATGAAGTCTTTAAAACTTGAATCTAGTAAGGAAGGTTTTTAATTAAATGTAACTTTCTAAGGGACTGCAAATGCCACAAATTAGGTATCTAAGTGGTAAAGAGTTCAAATGGGAAAATGATCAAACCTGACATGGCTTCCAACAGAGGCATCAACTTTATTGAGCAGGGCATCAATGTTATTGAGCAGGGCATCAATGTTATTGAGCGCAGCATCTTGTCCCACTCTGGTATAGCCCCAAAATTGTGTATAACAAAGTCCTCTTACTGCTTGAAGGATTTGCTAAAACTTTTACAGCTGAATGACCTGAATGTGAAGATGATTATCAAGAATGGAATTTCGACTATGGTCTGTTTAAATTGGATTGATCATAGCCTTGACAACAGTGAATTATTTCCTTTACAGGACCTCACGAAAGTAAAGTCCACCAAAGCCAACCGAGGACCCTTTGATAAGAACTGGCGGGTAAGGCATTTGGTTTTGTAAGTTAAGACAGCTATGGAAACAACATGCTTTAACCATGCAATAACTTATAATAGTTTGTTTATTTAACAAAGTTTACATGTATACTGTGTAGAAGTTAAAAGCGGCCAACTATTTGATGGATTATTTCAGCTGTTTCATCGGATGACACACACATTTTTAACAAATATTTATCCAATTATATTGGGGTTAGTGCCTTCATCTAAAACACAGATAATCATAATGAAATGATACATTATGAATTAATAAGAGAGATGTGTATTTCTTGCCTTATATAAATATTCATAAAAACAATAAAATCTAAAAGTACTGTCCCTGATTAGCTGTACAGACTGCAATATTCTTTCTCTGGTAGTCATTGTGCTTATCTGTGATGGTTTATCATTCCTCTTGCAGAATACCAGTGAGCCAATTATGTGTTCATACAAAGTTGTGCGCTGCTTTTTTGAAGTATGGGGCCTTCAAACAAAAGTGGAGGAATACGCACAAAAGGTACCATTGTGTTTTTGCTGTGTGTGTGTATAAATAAAATCGTAAACAATTAATAACATGTTCGAAAATCTATTGTAAACTGGCTATCAACATTTAATTTCAGATTTAATCACACAATATTATATAGCATGAACATTAATATTGAAGTGTGCAATTTTAAGCATTAAAATGTGCATTTGTTTACAATATGCATGTTCTCTTAGAATTTAAGAAGAATACAATACACTGACTCTGGTTACTAGTATCTGTAACTAATACTGTACTTGTGCATTTAAAATACAGTACTAGTACATTCGAAATACACACAGTTTAGTACATTCGAAATACACACAGTTTTACACTTGAAGTCCAGTACTAGAACATTTTAAATACAGTATGAATTAAGTATGAAGATATAGCATACTGGAGCTCTAGAGCTATATAACATGTTGCAGTCATACCTGTAATCTTTAGTCTTAAGTTACACATATAACATTCTTAATCTTTCCCCATTGACTTCAAACATTCTTTAAGTTTATCATCTTAGTCATAACCTTGAATCCATTCATAGCAGAGCTAAATGGTTAAAGCTTTCTTATTGAACCTGGTCCTGGGAAAACTGGACTTCCATTATAATGAGGCTTCCTTTATACTAAAGATTGAAGTGGACTGCACAGGCTAATCTGGAACGACACTTTTTGCACATGTTTTAAGCCCAGTTTTCCCAGAGCAAGGTTCA
The DNA here is from genome assembly GCF_020536995.1 of Dreissena polymorpha. Taxonomy (NCBI): domain Eukaryota; kingdom Metazoa; phylum Mollusca; class Bivalvia; order Myida; family Dreissenidae; genus Dreissena; species Dreissena polymorpha. The sequence goes on from NC_068356.1 coordinate 35,546,497, forward strand.
ATGTATCAAAATGTCATGTTATGAATAAGAGTGGGATCGGAACTTGCATTTTTACATGGGCCCATACTAAGTGTTTGCATCACAAATACTTACATGGTGTTTTGTTTCTAATCATAGTCGTGCCGTGATGTTAATCTTCTGGGACACAGGCAGGCAATATCCTGGATGGATGAGTGGATAAGTAGGTACCATAGATCAGACTGATCTATCCAATTTTGGCTGTGTTTTGTTGTTATTACTTAAAAAAATTCATGGCTATGTATAATTAGCTCGACTATTATATTTATATATTATATATTTATAATATATATAGTGGAGCTATCCTACTCACCCCGGCGTCCGCGTGAGCGTGAGCTTGCAAATGTTTAAGTTTGCGTACCACCCCAAATATTTCCTATGTCCCTTGACATATTGCTTTAATATTTTGCATACTTCTTTACCAACATGATCCCAACCCAAGAGGAGCAGACAACTGTATCAAGTATTTTGTAAGAATTATGGCCTTTTTTCACTTAGAATATGCATATTATTGATAAATCTATGTTAAAGTTAGCGTACGACCTCAAATATTTTCAATGTCCCTTGACATATTGCTTTCATATTTTGCAAACTTCTTTACCAACATGACCCTAATCTATAAACAAGAGCACACAACTGTATCAAGCATTTTGTAAGAATTATGGCCCTTTTTGTCTTAGTAACTGAATATTTTGTTAAATTTTTCGTTTAGATCCACTTGACTTCTAAAGTATCAAAGCTATTGCTTTCAAACTTCAAATATTTTCTTACTATCATGAGGGTACTGTACCTGGCAAGTTCAATTTGACCTTGACCTTTGAATGACCTTGACTCGCAAGGTCAAAAGAATAAATTTTAGTTAAATTGCCATTACTTCTTTATTTATGATCAGATTTTATTAATACTTTGACAAAACAACACTTACCTGAATACCACAATGGATTCCACCCAAACAATACCCCACACCCCAACCCAGATTCCCTCCCCCCCGCCCTCCCCCCCCCCAATTTTTTTTTTTCCTTTTTTATTTTTGAAAGATTGTCTAATAAATGACCACACCCACATTATACCCCCCTCTCACCCCCCCACCCAACCCAAAAAGAATTTTTTTTCTTTGAAACATGGTTTACAAAAAAACAAAACAAAAATTTATTTACTTTATTTTTGAAGGACCGTCCAAACTTCCCACCCAAGCTATTGCTATCAAACTTGAAATAAAATCTTATTAGTTTGTTTTATGTCTTTACAAATGTTCAATAGATTGTGGAAAATATACCTGAACTATTACCTTGACCATATTGAATAATTTGAACAATTTCACCATGATGGCTTACATTATACTGTCAAGCTCTCGAATAGTCGAGCACGCTGTCCTCTGACAGCTCTTGTTTTAAAATTGACTTTTTACAAGATTCAAGTTTTAAAGACTTCATTTCGAAGCCATATGAGCAGCAAACAGCATTAAACCTGAACAGACTGCGAGTTACTCGCAGGCTGTTCTGGTTTTATGCTGTTTGCACATAGCCATTACTTGGTTTTTGACATTTATATGCGTATTTCCAATTTTGGATGTGTTTTTGTTGTTATAATTTTCACAAATTCATGGCTATGTATAATTTAAAAACTAAATGTAAAATCAGAAAATGAATGTTTTTGTTGATTCAACTTGCAAAAAGCTTGATATGGCTGTCACAATGCGCTAGTCTGTTAAAGCTTATCTGGACTGTTACATTTTCATTCATCATGTACTACAAATATTTACAATGACACGAACGATTTTCACTTGTAACACGTACTAGTATTTCCCAACCTCAAAGGTCAAGTTCACACTTATGAGGTCAAATGTCATCCAATTTGGACATCAGTTTTTGTATATTTTCTGTTACTTTGTCATTCTTCATTACATATATCAATAACTCAGCACAAATGTTAACCATCAGTATAAGACTTAACCATTTAAAGGGATCTTTTCACGGTTTGGTAAATTGACCAAAATGAAAAAATTTGTTTCAGATTCGCAAATTTTCGGTTTAGTTATGATATTTGTGAGGAAACAGTATTACTGAACATTTGCCATGGTCTTATATAGCCATTATATGCATCTTTTGACGATTTAAAAACCTAAAAATTATGAAGCGTTGCAATGCGAAACGATTGAATAATTTGGAGAGTTCGGTTGTTGTCGTTTAAATTTGTGAAACTAGGAAGATTGCTTATATAACGTATAACATATGCATGTTATGTATGCTTGGCAGGATAGCTCAGTTGGCTAATGCGTTTTTAACCAGGTTTTCCGAAGGAAAAAACTGGTTATTAGATTGGCGAATGCGGGCGGGCTGGCTGGCTGGCTGGCTGGCGGGCTGGCTGGCTGGCTGGCGGGCTGGCGGAACAAGCTTGTCCGGGCCATAACTATGTCGTTCATTGTCAGATTTTAAAATCATTTGGCACATTTGTTCACCATCATTGGACGGTGTGTCGCGCGAAATAATTACGTCTATATCTCGAAGGTTAAGGTCACACTTTGAGTTCAAAGGTCAAAAATGGCCATAAATGAGCTTGTCCGAGCCATAACTATGTCGTTCATTGTCAGATTTTAAAATCATTTGGCACATTTGTTCACCATCATTGGACGGTGTGTCGCGCGAAATAATTACGTCGATATCTCCAAGGTCAAGGTCACACTTTGAGTTCAAAGGTAAAAAATAGCCATAAATGAGCTTGTCTGGGCTATAACTATGTCATTCATTATGATATTTTAAAATCATTTGGCACATTTGTTCACCATCATGGGACGGTGTGTTGCACAAAAGAATCACGTCAATATCTCCAATGTCAAGGTCGCCACGACTAAAAATAGATTTATTTTAAAACAAACTTACAAAGGGTGTTAATTTTGTTTGTTCATTTAAAAAGTTCAGTTTGAGTTGTCTCCCTTTATCAGATTTTTTTTCACAATGAAAACCTGGTTTTGTGACAATTTTGTCCCTTGTTAATTCAGGATTCCGGGGGTCACTGGTTCGAGCCCTGCTACGGGCTACTTTATTTTTCCTATTTTAAATTTTATTTTTGATTATTTACTGGAGCTTTTAAAATTTATTGTTTACATTTATCAATATAAAGCATTTAATGACAAACTTCAAAACATGTCAAAATCTGTGAAAAGGCCCCTTTAACAACTGTCTCGCTTCTTTAAAGTTCAATGTCAAATGTCGTATTTCGGCACAAAACAGTTTTTCCAGATTCTAACTTTGTCATTCATCATGCAATATTTAAATATATACAGTTGTCCGTCATGAGGATACAGAATATCTTGTGTAACTCCTGTTAGTCTTCCTCAGGGGTCAAGGTCACACAGAAATGTCAGGGATCACAGTCTGGCAAAAAACAGCTCGTCTGGATTGTAACTTCGTCCTCCATCTCGCAATTATAAAAATACTTACCACAAAATGTTGACCATAATAAGGCTGTATATCACTTTTATTATTACCTTAAAGGTCAAGTCATACTTAGGGGTCAAAAGTCAAATTTTGCCATAATACAGCTTCTTTGGACTAAAACTTTGTGATTTATCATTCAATTTTGAAAAAAAAAAAAAAAAATTAAAACAGTTGCATCAATTTCCAACACCTATCTCCATAGCTCCAAGGTTTAAGTAACATTTAGATGTCAAATGTTAAGTCCAAACTGCGAACTTGCCCAAAATGTTGAATGTTTGGAGAGGGTATCACATGTAAGACCTGTGTCTCTTGCTCAAATGTCAAGGTAACACTCAACAGGTGTAATGTCAATTTTAGCATTACATGTATACAGCTTGTCTTTACCTCAAACATATAATTTATCTTGCAATTTCAAAGTAATGTGCCACAAATGTGTAGAAGACATGTCAAGTCTAGGTCCTGTGCCCCTTGAGCAATGGTCAAAGTCGCACTTTGAGATTGAAGATCAAGCATGAGGACACACTCTGATATTAAAAATTAAACATGAGCACACACTCTGAGATTAAAGATCAAACATGAGCATGCTATCTGAGTTTAAAGATCAAACATGAGCACACACTCTGAGATTAAAGATCAAACATGAGCATGCACTCTGAGATTAAAGATCAAACATGAGCATGCACTCTGAGATTAAAGATCATACATGAGCACACTCTGAGATTAAAGATCAAACATGAGCACACTCTGAGATTAAAGACCAGACATGAGCACACACTATGAGATTAAAGATCAAACACGAGCATTCTCTGAGATTTAAGATCATACATGAGCATCTAGGTCCTGTGCCCCTTGAGCAATTGTCAAAGTCGCACTTTGTGATTAAAGATCAAACATGAGCATGCACTCTGAGATTAAAGATCAAACATGAGCGCACACTCTGAGATTAAAGATTAAACATGAGCATGCACTCTGAGATTAAAGATCAAACATGAGCACACACTCTGAGATTAAAGATCAAACATGAGCACACACTCTGAGATTAAAGATCAAACATGAGCACTCACTCTGTGATTAAAGATCAAACACTGAGCATTCTCTGAGATTTAAGATCATGCATGAGCATCTAGGTCCTGTGCCCCTTGAGCAATGGTCAAAGTCGCTCTTTGTGATTATAGATCAAACATGAGCACGCACTCTGAGATTAAAGATCAAACATGAGCGCACACTCTGAGATTAAATATTAAACATGAGCACGCACTCTGAGATTAAAGATCAAACATGAGCGCACACTTTGAGATTAAAGATCAAACATGAGCACACACTCTGAGATTAAAGATCAAACATGAGCATGTGTAGCTTGTGTAATAAAAACTAGCATTCTTGACAAAAGGCTCAACATGTTTTATTTTATAAAATAGGCTTGTATAATGGCCTCAGAATTTAATTAAAAACTATAATAAATTGACCTAATGACATAACTCTAACTTTGCCATTTGTCCAGGTTTCCTGGCTTACATTTTATAATTACCATGTTCCGAAATTATTTACATTATTCATCAACCAGCCAGTGTACATTCCTTTTTCACTGCATATTTTCAGACATGAGCATGACAGACATACGAGACTACGAGAACCACATGCAGAAAAAGACAAATGAGAAAGTACTCAAAAACCAGGATAAGACGACAGCAGAAGAGAACTCCTAACAGACCTTGGCAACCTGCTTGTTGTTTTAAAAATTGCTATAGAGAAAACTGGTTCAGCTATAGATAAAAATGGTAAACCTATAGAGAAAACATGTTATGTAGCTTATTTCATTGATTCGTTATAGTATTGTAAAGTTGACAGTGTCGTTTTTTATATAAACAACAGGCATGTTTAAGTGTTGTTTATTTCATATAGAATTTTTATTAAAAGCTTGAAATCTTTTTATGATTCGGTTTTTTGTTAACTTTTAATCCAAAATGAACAAATTTAGCTTTTGTCTGCTGAAATAGGACTTTAAAATGTATGAGAAATCCAGGCTTGCTGTCCATTGTTACCCTGGTCATATTTGGACCTAGCTGCTCAAAACATGAACTATTCATTTTTTTTTTACTTTGAAACATATCAAACTTGGAAACATGTCAAACTTTGAAACATGTGAAATTAAGGAACATGTTAATTAAGATAAAGAGTTTACATTTACATAACTTGTTAATCATATGTCATTACACTGGTATTTGCTCGACACTGGAAAGATTTTTTTTTTTAATAGACTGACAATATTTTAAGCACCTTGTCCTTGTATATTATGAGATTTTTCCACTAGCGTGTTCAGTATGTGGTCAGGGCTCTTTTCCTTGTTAGAGAATGGCCGTTCTTCACAAATTTGAGAAGTTTGTGACCCAAATTTTCACAATTTATACAAATTTGAGACTCACGCTTTCACAATGTTAAAAGTTTGCAACTCATTATTTTTACAACTTTTCAACAGTTCATGACTCATTTTTTCATGATTTTGAAAAGCTTCACAAAATGAAAGGGCCAAGGCCGGTTCACAAAGATGGGAGAATAGCCCTGGTGGTGCACACAGACGCTACTAAAGTCATATTTCCTGATTACTATAAACATAGACTATATATGAACCGTGCTTTGTTAAAAAGGGGTTTTGATGCATGTGCGTAAAATGCCGTCCCAGATTAGCCTGTGCAGTCCACAGAGGCTAATCAGGGACTGACACTTTCCGCTTTTATGAAATATTTCGTTTAAATAAAAGTTTCTTCTAATCAAAAATCAAGTTTAGACGGAAAGTGTCATCCCTGATTAGCCTGTGCAGACTGCACAGGCTAATCATGGGACAACACTTAAGCACATGTATTAAACCCCCTTTTCACAGAGCACGGCCCATATGCTTATAAACTTTCTTAAAGAGACTTATGCAATGTAATGATTTGCTTGTGCAGTAAGTGTTCTTTAAATTTCTTTATATTGTTGACACACCGGATACATCACCGGATCACCAGCAGAAGTTGTGTTGTTTAGGTATTTATTGGATATATTGTATAATGTAGCTACTTAAACTTCACAGATACATGCTGTTTCTGAATGAATATCTTCTGAAAAAGATGTTTTCAGGAGTGCCTCTTAGTATAAATAGTTTGATTACAAATTGATTGTAACAAACACATCAATTGATTTTAAACATAGGGCATTTATCCTTTTTTTGAAATCCTAGAAAAGATATTGAGTTTAAGATGTTTTTTTTAAACTTTTGAACAAATGTATACATGTTCTTTTAATTGTTTGAACAAATGTATCATTATGAAATGTTGTATTAAGTATACTTTTGTTTTACGCTGTTATTCCATACATAGTTTGCATACTGCATTGCTTTCTTTATGACACATTGTGTGCTCGAGCATGTGGACTTATGTGATGATGCATTTGCTCATTCTTGATTTATTTTTTTTAAATCATTTTTACTCCATATCAAATGTTATTTATTTAATTCAGTTTTATTTTACTTGATTATGTTGACATTGTTCTTTAATAACATCAGCTGAAATGTGGAAACGCCATACATGTGCCTCATCATGCAAAATGGATCTTATGCCATGTGTGTCCAGGGTAGCTCCAGACCAGACAGCGTATCCTTGCAGTCATGTCAGGATCTACCCTGCTGGCTCCTGGCCTGAGGTACGTACTGGATTGCATCAATATTGGTATCATACAAGGAATAGAGTGAATGTTGAAGAGTTAATGCTTTAAAAGTTGAAATGTGTGCATTTTGTACCATATCAGTTTGTCTGCTTGGTTTTTAATACTCGGCCTTCAGTTCATTTCATGTATGTTAACCCTTACAGTGCGGGAACCGAGTTGTGAAGGCCTTTGCAAACAGTTTGGATCCAGATGAGCCGCCACAGAACGTGGCGTCTCATCTGGATCCAAACTGTTTGCTATTCTGTTAGTATTCTTTGAAAAAAAATCGAAGAAAATGCTAATTTTAGAAATTCAGCAGACGACATTTTAGCAGACGACAAATTTCCCAGCATGCAAAGGGTTAAATGAATCTGGCTCTCAGAAAAAGGGGCTTTATGCATACATGTGTGTCAAGTGTTTTCAAGATTATCCTTTGCATACCGCACAGGCTAATTAGGATGAGACTTTACGCCTAAACTGGATTTACAGTAAGAAGAGACTTCCTTTAAACTATTTAACTGAAAGTGTCATCCCTGATTGGTCTGTGTTGATTGCAACAGCTAATCTGGGACAACACTTTTGACACAATCATTAAGCCCGTTTGTTCCGAGCAGGGCGAAAATTGACTTTGAAAAGAGCAGTACTGAGGAATCTAATGTATTTAGTTCTTCAATACATAATTGTCAAGTGTAAGCTTTATTTCATTTACATGAGTCTACAAATGAAAGTGAATTCCAAAACATTATTTGTTACTATTGACTGCATATTAACATTTTATTAGCAGAGTAGAGTTAACATAATATTTAACACAGCAGCTATGTATAATTTTTATTTAATTATTTGTTAATTTGCATTAATTGTTTGATTTACTGTAAATGTTAGTGACGTTGTTTTTTTCGTTTGTGTGTTTATGTTGCTCAATGGTTTACCTCTTTACAGATAAGCAACTTGACAATGTGTAGTATCAGACCTTACCTGTGTCATTGTATAGTTTGATATAGCCTCGTTTTGGGAAAACTGGGCTTAATTCATGTCCTTATATTGTCATCCCAGATTAGTCTGTGCAGTCTGCACAGGCTAATAAGGAAAGACACTCTACTTTTATGGTATTGCTCGTTTAAAAGAAGTGCATACTGCAGAGGCTAATGTGGGATGCCACGTTTATTTAGCCCTGTTTTCCTAGAACGAGTCTCAATAGTTTGATCTCTTTGAGAGCTGTGGTGGTTTTCATAATGGTGCTAAAGGGAAATCTGTGTTGCACTTGTCTGAATAACAAAAAATGGTATAAATTTATCTTATTTTAAAAATATTTCATAAATAAAACATCTCTTTTATGTTTGAAAACTTGTACATATTTTATCTAACATTACATTCCATTTAATTTATACAGCACCTTATTTAAATTATTGTATGAGGTTAAGAAATGTACGTAGGTTCCCCTCTGGTTCTTTGTGAATCTGTACCAGTAATCTGTTTACATGTGATAAAAACAAGTGTATTCCTAATAGATTGCACACATTTAAAATGTTGTTCTGGTATGTGCTCTGATACTGATCAACACAGCACCATACTGTTGAACACAGTTTAAAACACCACAAACAAACGAAAGCTTGTAAAATGTCAACTTATTGTTATTTGATATAACTAAAACAAACAGCGAAAATTGTGTTGGAAACCGTTTATTTAAATATTATACATGTATTTGCTGTTAATATGATAACATTTTATCAGTTAATGTTTTATTTGTTAGATAGTATGCCTATTGTGAAGAATATGTATATCAGTTATTTTAAGAACGATGTTGTCTGTAAAGCTTCAACATTTTACAGTTGTGTTGATATTGTTTTATTTCATTACACTCCATCATATTTGACAGTTTTTGAAAAACAATGCGTAGTATGTGAACACCTGTTGCGGGGGCTATGGGCGATTGGGCACCCGGGTAGCATCCAGAAGAATAATGTCAGCTCAAAAAATCAAAGTTTTACAGTTTATTTTGGATGATGATGAAACTTGGTAATAATTTGTATGGGCTTACTATTTGGGCCAATGATGAGAACCAGCCAGATGGCACAAAGCATTCAGAATTATGGTCATTGACTTATACAAAGTGGCCAATTTAAATGTGCCTGCTCGTTAATGGGTGTTGGCCGGCCAATCACTTTAGTTTACATTAACCAATGTTGATGCAAGTGAAGATATAATAAGCTGCAATAGAGACGTAGCCAGGGATTGAATTTAGGGCACATCCATTTAAGGTCGAGGTCACTGTTATTAAAAATCGAAAAAAGTTTCCGTCCAATAAATTCAGTTTAGATAGTGTAATTGCATTCATATTATGTGCGTGGGTTACTTAAAATAAGGGATAGATTGGCCGTCAGTTTCAGGTCAAGACACTTTTACTTAAAAAAGGAAAAATAGAAAAACGGTTGCCGCTCAATACATTTATTTCATAACAAGTTGTTACAAAATTCTGCATTTGTTGCTAGTCCGGTTGAGGTTACCAACCATAAATGGGAACACAAATGTTTCTGCTCAATAACTTGGTTTTTAATGTAGTTATTGCACTGACATTCACACGTTGCGTACGTGTAGACCTAACTTGGGATTGCATATGGGCCCGCTGGATAACGTTCAAGGTCGCTGTAACTAAAAATAAAATAAAGTTTCTGTTTAATAACCTGAGTTTGGATGTAGTTATTGCGCTGATATTTCCGTGTGTAAATGCAGACCTAACTTGAGATTGCAATATTATTTTAATGTTATTACGGGAATATTAATACATTGAAATTTGAAGATCTGTTTTAAAGAACATTGTCATGTGTCATGTTGTCTCGCCTGTTGTATGTGCATGTACCATCATTGGCACAACAAATTAAGACATCCTTCAAAAATCAATGTTACCTAGACCTTTAAACAGTCTTATTTTTGACAAGTTTGGCACTTGTGTGCCTATTTAAGTTAAAATGAAATAGCGATAGTTATTTAAGTCATGTGTTATCTCGTGGAATGCGTGTAACGATGTTTTGTTGTGTGATAACAAATAAAGTTGGATGAAATCATGCAAGGGTTATTGAAGATTTTCGATGCTGTTTTTACGGTAGCGGTGCCTTTGACATCGTATGTGAAAAGACACAAGATTTAAAGCACAAATCGCTCAGCACACAGGAGGCACGTATAGAAAGATGGTGTTCCGAACTGCACTAGCCTTTCATGTGTTCACCGTACCGTACATTGACATTTCTAGGATTTTTGTAGTTAACATTATTAACATTATAACACCTAAATAATAATTAAAAGATAAATATTAAGCACGAATATTGTATATTGATAAACTTAATTGCATCTTTATGAAAATACGAGTTAGTATTACAGTACAGGTGGTCTACACAGAAGTGTACTATTATTATTAGAATCGCCGAATATCGTTTATACATTGTATTTAAAGCTTATTTTAACATGCACGTATGTTGGGTATTTGATTTTACGGGAAATTAAAACAAATATCAATATCATTATTTTTTGCCCACTTCCTTGTTTTAAATTACAAGCTGTCTTCATCTCTCATTCTCAGATATGCCTGCGGTCATTTTGGTCATTTTGATGTAACTGATATTGCGACATTCTGTTCATTGAATGTGAAAAGCGCGTGCTAAAAACTATTGCAACATGGCTATGACCTCAAACGAATCTAATTAATTATTATGTGCATTGGACATGGGCAGATAAATTTGGTGAGTTCCTAAATGTGTTTTGCTCTGAATTGTATATAAACATAACACGTTATATTATTTTTGCTATTATGTTGTATTAAGGACTATAAGTTCTTCTTAATACGGAAAATGCGAGATCATTTAACCATGCGTTTCAATGTCACATCCGAAGTACGCTATTCGAAAGTACATAGTAGTCAGTTGTCATAAAAAGCTTTGAATGGACTGTTGACGTTATTTTAATATTTAATTCCGCAGAAACAATAATTAAGATATACTATAAATTGAGAGTATTTGTTAAACGTTTTAGTAAAATTTGGCATAATGATAATGTATGTCGATAGCTTTTAGAATCGTTTTCACTAAGCTAGCAAAAAGGAACAGTTAAGAATTAAAAAATATGAACTGGATTGGCAGTTCACCTTTTTTATGATTTAGCGTCAAATAAAGATGTCATTTCACCGATTTCAATTTTCCGCATATGCAAAAAGTTACCTTCAGTTTGAGGTTGAACTTTAATACTTAATGCATGTCGGTTATATGTTGAGTCCGTTTTAATACATGACATTCGTTTAATTAATTACTTTAGTTAATGGAAAATGAATGTCAAATATTACCTTTGAGCGCCGGAAATATTTAATGATACAGTATTGGACCTTAGATCTTTAAAGTGATAGTATGGGCATTTTTCACTGTTGAATTGAGCTGAAAGGAATTAACAGGTCAAAAGAGTTAGTTAAAATGTGGTTACTGACCAATTATCGGCAACTCATCTTGCTACCAGTTGTTTATAAAAATATATTTTATATTCGATATTTTACGTGACTCACCCAGTCCTCTAAGCCGAAATGATCCGTAAAACAAAATTGTGTCTTTGTGTCGTTTGAACAAATCTGCACTAAAACTAAATTTAGGTTCACATCGTACATGTATGATCAGTTGTCAAACGAAAGTACAGTTGATATTCAAATGCATTATTTTTCTCTTTCCGGGATATTGTTTTATATGTTGATGCTGCATTAACAAATATAAGTGTATATGAAGTGAAAACATCAAAAATAAACAACGGTTGCGATAGACACCAATAAACTGTTAGATGCCCGTAATATCACTTTCAGTGTTCCATTGGCCGTTGGACTATCGCCACGTATCGTTCACCTGAACGCTGCCTCTAAATGGTGATCAGTGTTTTGCAAATTATTTTGAATTGCCCGGTGAGTGGTGAAGACGAAATTACTATTCGGTCGGACAAGCCTTAAACACTAAGTGTGACATTGAACGATGAGATAAGCACACATTTCTCGCATGAGACACACAGTGCTGGATTAAGAACCGTGGGGCCCATAGGCAGTGGACTTACAGAACCCACGCGGTGGTGTTGTTTTTGTTGTGACTTCAGTTAAAATTTAGGGAATTTTCGTTATAAAAAGTTATTCTAAAAAGAAGCAAATTAAAATGTGATTTTATATTCAATCATTTATAAGATATATAAATATGATGTTAACACGCGAATGAGTATTCCTGTTTTAACGCGAGCTTTCCGTGTTGCATGCTCAATAATTAAAAAGATGTATATCGTCATGGTCTTCTGTGGCCCCTAAAAGTCGCGGGCCCATAGACAGTTGCCTACTCTGCCTAATGGGTACCGTAATCAGGGACTGGCGACACGCCATCTCCACGATATAACTTTGAATATGCGTTGGTAAGTTTTTTAACATAACTTGGTGTATGTTGAAGAATCAGTGTAGGGAAGCTATAACATTCCTTATTGGACCTTTGATATCCATGTGTTACCATGCCATTTGACCAAGAGGAATGGGTCTTTAACACAGCGTATCTTCTCCATTGGGCTGAACCACGGAGCGTTTGATCTAGAGTCCGTGGCTGAACATGTGGTAAACGATAATTGCACTTAGAACGATGTAATTATTTTTAATTTGCAAACTTTGAGTACTGGAAATCGTTTTATTTATTTCAGACTATGTCGTTCGTTCAGCACATTCTCCGTATTCGAATACATCCTACGCTAGCAGTTGTAGCAGTTTTCATGGTAACAGTATTTGGAGCATACATGTACATCTCAGCATATTCCAGACTGGATGTTAGGACCAACAATACTAACGACCAGATACTAGTGGATGATCAAAACATCGACCAAGCGACTAATGTCGGTAATATGAAGTCATGGCGACCTGAAAGTATTCCCAAATCACATGATTTTGAATTTGTTAGCATCAACAATCGAACACACCAACTTAGTGGAGCTACCGATAATAACACGGCAATTGTCAAGAGCATGTTCGTGGACAGAGATTTATTCGTAAACACCACAGGCGAGATCGCAAAACACAAGATCCTATTCTGGAACCCACCCGGCTGGATGATAAATTGGTTCAGTGACACGGACATGACGCAATGTAATTATAAGAACTGCAAAATAAGTTATGACCAGAGGGAGTTTTTCACTAGTAAGGCGGTAGTGTACTCCATCCCGGACGCAGGCATGGACCATCGTCCACCCGTCAGTCCGGCCCAGCGCAATCCTGACCAGGCATGGATATTTTTCACATTGGAAAGTCCAGTGCATTTAGTGCGCAAGGAATTCCGGTCACCACACTGGCATAACACATTTAACTGGTCGTGGACATATCGTACCGACTCGGACATTTTCCATCCGTACGGGCTTCTTAAAACAAGAACGAAGCTTTTAGCCAAGAACTATACGGAAATCTTCAACCGAAAAACGAAAATGGCCGCATGGGCGGTCAGTCATTGTTCTACATATAGTGTAAGAGAACGCTTCGTCCAATTACTTTCCCGCCACGTCAAGGTTGACATATACGGCAAGTGTGGACTTCAGCCGCCGCAAGATTTGGACGCAATATTAGACAATGACTATACATTTTATCTTGGTTTCGAAAATTCTTTCTGTCAAGATTATATGACGGAGAAGTTGTTTCAGTATTACAAACGTGATCTTATAACAGTGGTACGGGGGTCAATGGGCTACGCGAAGTATCTCCCGCAGGAAACCTTCGTGAATGCCGCTGATTTCCGTTCAGTGAAGGAACTAGGAGAGTTCTTAAACAGGCTGTCGAATAATGAAGACGAGTATATCGAATACCTTAGACGAAAGGACTCGTATGAGGTGTACGAGAGGGAATATGTATTCAGGGACGCAATGTGCAACATCTGCGATAAAATCAATAATTTGGAGAAATATAGAAAGGTCTATAAAAATATAATCGAGTGGTTGGGTAATTGTTATAGTGCGAACGATCTGAACTAATATTTGTTAAAATTTCTATGATATTTATGCAAATAGTGTTCGTTTATGTTTATTAATTTTGTAAAACTTATTACGCGTATCAATTAAATACTCACAGATTTACGGATGACAACATTATTCAACCTGATAATTGTCGTGTTGTAATTTAATGTACATGTACATATTTTTATTAAGTCCGCATATGTGCTCGAGGTTTGTATTGTACTGTAGTGCCATTGTGGTGCTAACAAAATGTTCATTTCTGACATATTGAACACAATACTGCTAAAATAATTATTCAATTCTACACTAAAAGGAAATTAACACCAGATTGTGACTGTTATATTAGTTACCGGTACTGTATGCATAACGGTAAATCCTCCATGCACGACAATTACGACCCGAAAAGTTGTGTTACATATAAATCATATCCGCAATAAATTAATATTGATTTAATTAACTACATATTTAATGGACCCACTTGTTAAAATATAGTTTAAAATTTCAGTTAAAGAATCGGATAACAAAACTGCTACAAGGAACACGAAAATACCACGAAACCACATTTTCAACGTTTTAGTAATTAATTCATTTTAATTTAAATCATGGTATTTAATAATTCATTTCAATATATCAATCAGCAGTCATGAACCGCAGTTATTGAGCGGATATCGCTGCTCTCGTTTGTGCAATAGTGACCTTTACCTGCCTGTAAGGTACCATTACGCAATGTCAATACAATGCATCATTTAAGAAAACGTGTTACTATTTAACCTTGACCCGACTTGCCTTAAATAAAACCTCAAACAAGGTATCCACGCCAGCTTGCTTTATCCGGAGTTTCATTCAGATCGGTAATTGCAAACTCAAGTAATTGATAAGAAATCAAATGTTTGACATCACAGCATCCATTCCGCTAGCCATATTTATACAAGGGACAAAATTGTCATAAAACCAGGTTTTCAGTTGAAAAAAAGTCTGATAAAGGGAGAAAATTCAAAATGTGTATTGTTACCCCCCTTGTGAAAAATTTACCTTGATTTCAATTAGGTAACAAGGGCTGTTTGTAAAACATGCATGACCCCCATATGGGCTGTCAGTTGTAGTGGAATCCATTGAGTGAATACGTTTTTTGTCACGGTGACCTTGACCTTTGACCTAGTGACCTGAAAATCAATAGGGGTCATCTGCCAGTCATGATCAATGTACCTATGAAGTTTCATGATCCTAGGCCTAATTATTCTTTAGTTATCATCCGGAAACCATTTTACTGTTTCGAGTTACTGTGACCTTGACCTTTGACCTAGTGACCTGAAAATTGATAAGGGTCATCTGCCAGTCATGATCAATGTACCTATGAAGTTTCATGATCCGAGGCGGAAGCATTCTTGAGTTATCATCCGGAAACCATTTTACTATTTCGAGTCACTGTGATCATGACCTTTGACCTAGTGACCTGAAAATCGATAGGGGTCATCTGCCAGTCATGATCAAAGTTCCTATGAAGTTTCATGATCCTAGACGTAAGCATTCTTGAGTTATCATCCGGAAACCATTTTACTGTTTTGAGTCACTGTGACCTTGATATTTGACCTAGTGACCTGAAAATCAACAGGGGTCATCTGCCAGTCATGATCAATGTTCCTATGAAGTTTCATGATCCTAGGTGTAAGCATTCTTGAGTTATCTTCCGGAATCCATTTTACTGTTTCGAGTAACTGTGACCTTGACCTTTGACCTAGTAACCTTATAATCAAAAGGGGTCATCTTCCAGTCATGATCAATGTACCTATGAAGTTTCATGATCCTAGGCGTAAGCATTCTTGAGTTATCATCCGGAAACCTTTTTAATATTTCAAGTCACTGTGACCTTGACCTTTGACCTAGTGATCTGAAAATCAAAAAGGGTTATCTGCCAGTCATGATCAATGTACCTATGAAGTTTCATGATCCTAGGCCTAAGCGTTCTTGAGTTATCATCCGGAAACCATTTTACTATTTCAAGTCACTGTGACCTTTACCTTTGACCTAGTGACCTGAAAATCAATAGGGGTCATCTGCCAGTCATGATCAATGTACCTATGAAGTTTCATGATCCTAGGCCTAAGCGTTCTTGAGTTATCATCCTTTCATAGATACATAGTTGTTTCAAAATCAATCTATTTTTAGTTGTGGCGACCTTGACCTTGGAGATATTGACGTAATTCTTTCGTGCGACACACCGTCCAATAATGGTGAACAAATGTGCCAAATGATTTTAAAATGTCACAATGAATGACATAGTAATGGCCCAGACAAGCTCATTTATGGCCATTTTTGACCTTCAAACTCAAATTGTGACCTTGGAGATATCGATGTGATTCTTTCGCGCGACATACCAGCTAATGATGGTGAACAAATGTGCCAAATGATTTTAAAATCTCACAATGAATCACAAAGAAATGGCCCGGACAATCTCATTTATGGCCATTTTTGACCTTCAAACACAAATTGTGACCTTGACCTTGGAGATATTGACGTAATTCTTTCGCGCAACACACCGTCTAATGATGGTGAACAAATTTGCCATATGATTTTAAAATCTGACAATGAACGACAAAGTTATGGCCCGGACAAGCTCATTTATGGCCATTTTTGACCTTCAAACTCAAATTGTGACCTTGACCTTGGAGATATTGACGTAATTCTTTCGCCCGACACACCGTCTTATGATGGTGAACAAATGTGCCAAATGATTTTTAAATCTGACAATGAACGACAGAGTTATGGCCCGGACAAGCTTGTTCCGCCCGCCCGCCCGCCGACATTCGCCAATCTAATAACCAGTTTTTCTTCGAAAAACCTTGTTAATAAACTTATATAATAACAAAGATATTAAATTTTGAAAATCTAATCTATCTTTAAAGACGGGTATCCTTATCAAACTTAAATATTATCAATATTAAAGGCAGAATAATTATTTGTGTTTTCTTTGTACATGTAAAAGTCCGTTGTATCGTGGTGTCGGAAGGCTTGTATTGTCAATTGCAATCCCCGATTTTCGTACTCTTAAATATACCACAATGCAACACTGATACTGAAAATACGCTTAAAGGCACCCGATCATACTCCGTTTACGTTTAAGTATAGTTTTCGTACAAAGGTCGCATCCGAGATTGTATACATACCGAGTACCCGACGTACTTTTAAGTATTTTCTTAGCCGACAATGACCAATCTTCTTATATGCTTCAAATAACGCAAGGCAAATCTGTCAGCCGTAAGGTTCAAGAAAAGTTCGACAATTTGAAAATCTCCCGCCAATGTGAGGCGTGTTCGTAAACACTGCACACTCCGTCCTAATTCAATTGAATTGAATACCAGTGTATATGTGCCATGTAAGAAAAATAATGGAAAACCAATCCAATGGATGTTGTGAAATTTATTAAAACCCTTTATTTACATTTATAACCCTTTATGTACATTGGACAAAACAATACAACAATGTAACCAAAAGAACACAAACAAAAAAAGCAATTCTTCGTTCAAACATTCAGACTATACCGTAATTACTCTATGTTTTCGGACACTTAAAAAAATTCGTGTCAGAAAACTTAGATACGAAATATATTCACAAAATACAGGTGTCCGAAAACTAAAAGTCGAAAATGTAAGTGTCCAAAAATAGCGTCAATTGTATCAACGACTACCGGTAATAGCACGCGCTTGTAAAATACCATGCCGTATAGTATAAATTACAGTTATATATGTTTGTACTGCATTTTAAATGCTTAATTTATTTGACAGAAAGTTACTACAAGGTTGTAATTAGACCAACGAGTTCAAAGATGAGCATGTGATGTACCGATACTCCCTAGTATGAACCTGTAATTAACGCAATACAAAAAGCAAACTATGAATTCTTTGTTTGCTCATTTCCGATAGTTGTTGTCTAATAGCTTCCATTGTTCGTAAAACTTGCAATTGGGTGCATCACACTTTGAAGCGTTTAGTATTTATTTTACTGAGAAGGGGAAGTACCATTGCGGTAGATAATTGAACTGTTAATTGGCACTACTCCTGTTATGTCATAACGCTTATGCTATCGGGCGAAACCATTGTTTAATACCGGTTTACAAGGTTATTTACCCAATGACGCAAATGTCATGGTCCGTTGCCCTCAGGCATGCACCTGTCATGTTTAATGATGTTAATCTGGTTGTAAAACCCCATGATAGAAGTGTCATTAGATATCGAAAACAGGACCGAAATTTGGTAAAATAGCGCTGTAAAATATACTGGCCGAAAACTTAGAGACATTAATTATGGACAAAAACTTGTGTGTCCGAAAATTAAGAGTCACGAAAAATAATTATTTTTGCTAAAAAAGGGGGTGTCCGAAAACATAGAGTAATTACGGTATATAATAACCAAATTTAATGATTGCATAAATACGATTAAATTGCGATATTTGACAACCATATACCGGTAAGCGTTGGTGCAAATGGCACGATGATTATCAGCATATCCTTATGTGTTATGCTACTCTGATCAAAGGTTTATAGGTGCGGTTTATAGTCTGCTTCAATATACATCTTCAGCCGACTTCACAATCAACCCCCCATTCACTGGGATTTAAGTCGTCCGTTTACATATGGCGCACCAGGCAGTCACGGCACATTGGCTTATTTCCCTCACAGGTACCCTTTTATGGAGAGGAGCAAGCGTGGGATTAATTTTTCGCTCAGAAAAATCCAGTGCCTGGACGGGATTCGTACCAGGGAGATTTCGATCCCTAGCCCAGCATCTTACCACTAGACCACTGTCCCCACACCTTTAACCTATTTTTACTCTAATCAAAAAGCATAGGTAACAGGGAACATATGCACTAAAATCACTCCCGTTTAGAGAATAGATCAACAAAAAACGATTTTAGTTTACGTTCAAACTGAATTTATGGCGTAACATGCAGGATGTGCTTCTTTTGAAGGATGTAGTCCAAATAAGCATATTGTCACACAGTTCTTGCACGTAGCATGTATAGCATATTGCCATTGACATGTAATGGAACCACTTTTGTTCTAAAAAGGTCATGAAATGTGTCCTTGCTTGATATACAAGATTTCATTATTTTTAGCGAAGAGTTTGTTTGTATCATAGACTGTGCATGCAGCAATGGATTAGTAAAAGCTTAATGTACTTACCGACCGACATAAATAAATGAAACACAACCCGATGTTTGCTTAACTTTTGTATGACAAAAAATGCAAATAACGCTCGATTGGTCATTGTCGGCTCGGGTACTACTTACATGTACCCCGGGTACTCTTAAGTATACTTACATGTACCCCGGGTACGGTAAATATACTTAATCGTACCCGGGAAATTTAACGCTAAATCAGTCGTTGTCGGCTATTTTTTTGGAATTAATTATATTTACATATATGTCAATTTTCTGTAAAATGGCATCTATATTATCAAAACTCATACTCAAAAAGCATGTTGATGCAGATTTATTAAAAAGAGAAGTTTTATTAAAGATAATCGGTAGCGCGTTTTACGACATCGGATTTGGGGCGGAAATCCTTGGGTACAGTCTAATATCGACCGGGTACGATTTAGTATATTTACCGTACCCGGGGTACATGTAAGTATACTTAAGAGTACCCGGGGTACATGTAAGTAGTACCCGAGCTGACAATGACCAATCGAGCGCAAATAACAATTACCGGGATCTTCATATGGTCTAATGGAAGAATCTGCATTTCTGATATACAATTAAAGCACAATTCAACTCAGGCACTAAACGTACAGATTGGCACCACATGAATGTTTAATTCGTGAAGTTATTGTGATAGAATTTGCGGATCACACAACATATTACAATACGGGAATGCGCAAGCACTGCGGCGTTATCCTGTGTGTATGTCATGGGAATTCTACCGCCTCACATAATGGTTGTAGGTTTCCATGACGACAGCATACTGATGTTGTTGTGATCGGCTCTCAAGTCCATGTAAGCACAAACGGCTGATACAAGATGACGTTGGGTGACAGATCCACACTTAGTATCTGCAAACAAGTAAATAAAGGTGTAAGTGTATTTTATTGTGCTCTCTCAAAATAAATATATGCATGTCAGTGAACAACACACAATAAAGCAGCACAAATAGTTTCGTTTAAACTTAACTTATTAAGATGAAACTTGCGTCAATATCAGTAAAAGTGATGCATGTGGCTTGCCATGCAAGCTTGCTATATCCAAAGTTTCCACCAAAAACGTCCGTTCTTTCTTAAGTTATTTAGCATTAACAGTTTTTATTTTAAACAGTAGCCTTGACATTGGCCCTAATGACCCGAGATGCAAATCAAGCTTGGCATCAATGCAAGCCTGCTAAACCTATAATCTTACAAAGTTCGGTCCGTGTAAACTAGTTGATAATGCCATAAGAAGCTGCCGCGCACGAACCTACCAGTCTATTAACCAGTATTTTCTTTATTGAAAACATGCTATTAAGGTTGTTCTAAAAAATGGATACTGAAATGGGTGGCAACATCTAAGAAACAAATAAAATAAGGTATTTTGTTAACTTTAATTAGATTTGTAAACAAATGTTGTCTTTAAACAAGATGTGTTTTGTGAAACACAATG
Organism: Dreissena polymorpha; assembly: GCF_020536995.1. NCBI lineage: Eukaryota > Metazoa > Mollusca > Bivalvia > Myida > Dreissenidae > Dreissena > Dreissena polymorpha. The sequence continues at coordinate 35,567,244 of NC_068356.1, forward strand.
TCCCCCTATATGACGTTTGACCTTGAAGGATGACCTTGACCTTGACCCTTCACCACTCAAAATGTGCAGCTCCATGAGATACACATGCATGTCAAATATAAAATTGCTAGCTTCAATATTGCAGAAGTGACATTACATGAGCAATTTTGACCCATATATTTGACCTAGAAGGATGACCTTGACCTTTCACCACTCAAAATGTGCAGCTCCATGAGATACACATGCATGCCAAATATCAAGTTGCTATCTTCAATCTTGCAAAAGTATTCATAAAATAAGCGATTTGGGCCACATATATTTGACCTCTGACCTTGAAGGATGACCTTGACCTTTCACCACTCAAAATGTGCAGCTCCATAAGTTACACATGCATGCCAAATATCAAGTTGCTATCTTCAATATTGCAAAAGTATTCATAAAATGAGCGATTTTGGCCACATATATTTGACCTCTGACCTTGACCTTTCACCACTCAAAATGTGCAGCTCCATGAGATACACATGCATGTCAAGTTGCTATATTCAATATAGCAAAAGTTATTGCAAAATGTTAAAGTTGGCGCAAACTAACCAACCAACAGACAACCAACCAACAGACCAACCAACAGACCAACCAACAGACAGGGCAAAAACAATATGTCCCCCACTACTATAGTGGGGGACATAATAAAAAGCGGTATGCTCAATTTCAATATACAATTTATTGATTGGTTGTGCATATGCAAAGGCAATACTTAGTGACTTAAAATTAATTATTGTTGATTCGCTGGCTGGCCTTTAACAAGGTGAAAATTTAACATCCCCCACAAACTCCCATAAAGTACAGCCACAGCCTTGTTTTTTGGAAAACTGGGCTTAATGCATGTGCAAAATGTGTCCACACAGGCTAATCAGGGATGTCACTTTTTGCTTAAACAGAATTTTTGCTAAGAAGGGACTTCCTTTTTAAAAATGAAAAATACCATAAAAACTGAAAAATGTCATCCCTGATTAGCCTGTGCACACTTGACAGGCTAATCTGGGATAAAACTTTACAACATATGGAGACTCGGTCCCAATTAAAGATCCTATTCCGCAGCACTCAAAGACGTCTTTGACTTTTTGAAGCCACTGTTTTTACCTTTTCTCGCTATAGCCTATAAGTGGCTTACATTTTTGGGGTTAGCTTAAGAAATTTAGGGTATTATGTGATCCTATCTTGTTACATACCTTTCGTTGCCCATCATACTGGTAGTGCTGACTAATGTTGTTCAGACGCAGGTCACGTGGATCACTGTCAAATCCCCAGAAAGTCACATGGGAGAGGTTCGGCAAATCAGTGAAGTTGCCATGGCGAATAATGGAAGCCAGAAATGTCTGCAAAATGAAATAAATACAATCAGCTGTCATTGTCCTCATTTAATTTCCCATAATTATTGTTAAACAGACGGTTAGATTCTTACACATTAATGTTGCGCAAAACGTAACTGCAAAACGTGCTGCTAAAGACCTTGGAACCAGTCACTCATGCAGTCAGGGCCTGCACAGCTTGCAATCTTTACATCAGCAGTGATTTGAAAGGTAAATTGATTTGAATTGAACATTATGAAAATTTAAGGCTATATATTTCAGTTGTATAACAGCAATTACTTTCACCTCTTTCAAAATACGTGCATCAATGGACCTTAATGCACACGCATTTGGTTTGTAATCAATATGCACACATTATTATCATTATAAAAATGGTTGAAAAGATCACTTATACCTTTTCAACATCAAAATCAACAAAGAGATAACGGCCACTTTCAAACTCATCTGAAAAACAAACCCACATAGAAAAAAATGTATAATGTCAAACCAATGAATCTATAAACATGTATGCAATAATATCTCTTAGTAAAATCATAAACAATCAAACAGAGACTTAAACAAAAAAATAAAGCATTATGTCTCTCAAATTGAAAAACATTGCGTAAATTAAAATACAAAATGATACTACAGACATTAGAAGATCATTCAACCTCAATGTTCTAAGTTACTTAAAGGCGGTATGAACATTCTATGACAGAAGATATGTATATTAACATATAAAATTTTAATTGTAACTTGTATTTGGCATAAACCGAAGAAAATTGCCTTTCATAGTTATGATGTATTTGACATGTATCTCAAGCACACTAACAACAACATTTGTTATCCTCCCTCTGTGAAAACAGGGCTTAATGCTTGTGCATTCAGTGTTGGCCCAGATCAGCCTTTGCAGTCCGCACAGACTAAATATGGATGAAATTTCCGTGTTTTATGGTATTTTTCGTTGAAATAAAGTTTCTTTTTAATGAAAGTCCATTTTAGGCAGAAAGAGTTGTTCCTGTTACCGTAAGCCTAAGTGAACTACTTAGTTAACTTATTCACATGCATTAAGCCCAGTTTTCGCAGAACGTGGCTCATATATTATGGAGGTGCCCAGTTTGATCCCCACACTAGATAAGTTAAAAAATTGCCAATTTACACACAGCACAGATTTGACACACGTAATGAACTTTTATGGCTTGTAATGCAATAAATCTTCAATAAATAGATTTAAACTAGTTCCCTATACATTGAATACAGAAAAAATATATGATCACAAGAAAGTAATAACAATACAAACTTGTGTCTCCGTCATCCCAGTATAGACTACCGACTGCGGTACCATCAGTTGCCAGAGCAACTAGAAGTGAAAAATCATTCATCCGGCTGAAAGAACAATGTCATTTATACGTTTATAAATATAATTAAGTCAAAAAGGGCAAATGTATTTTAATTCCAATAGTCAAAGTTTATTAGTATTTAACTTTACTTGTATTATTAACTTTTGGCTAACAAATCCACTCAATGTATAAAACTTCAACACAAAGTGGCAATACCATTGATTTATATTAAATCAAGTTTACTAGTATTAATAAGGCAGAGATACCGGATATATTTTTGTCATGTGTCTAATTTCTGGTTAACACCTAAAATCGTTTATGGTGTCTTACATAATGGCGTGTATGCAATACCAACTGCCAATACCTTAGCTTGGTTGTAAGAGCTGGTTCTTGTCTGGGGATTATCCTCCCTGCTCTCACCAGAAGGTTTACCTTGTACAGTGGGGCATCCAAGGTAACATTCTGACCTTGACCTTGAAGTGACTGACCTTCATAGAAGTCATACCACAACGTGTCTGGGGGAAGGTAGACATCAACTTTAGTTGCCATCTGCATAAAAAACACAAACACACAGGCTTATATCAATTAGATATCTACATTATCAAATTTTAATTAAACATAACAAAATGCTGTAGATAGAATATATAACGGAATTGTGCTTATTATCACTGAAATTATGTCAGCAATGACTAATGATAGTCAGATCAGCTTACCTAATGAATTAAATTTACTAATAAAAATATTATTGTCAGAATATTGTTATATTAAGAGATAAGAAAAACGAACAAGGTTGAAAAGTATTATTATACATTGTGTATTTGTTGTATAAATCCGCATTTATTACAAGGCCACACATCCCAACGCAGAAGTAATTGAGCCTCGTGCTGGGAGAACTACCGTAATAACTCTATGTTTTCGGACACTCTAAGTTTTCGGACACCCCCTTTTTTGGCAAAAATAATTATTTTTCGTGACTCTTTATTTTCGGACACACGAGTTTTCGTCCGTTATTTATGTCTCTAAGTTTTCGGACAGTATATTTTACAGCGCTATTTTACCAAATTTCTAGCCTTTTTCGATATCTAATGACACTTCGATCATGGGGTTTTACAACCAGATTAACATCATAAATCATTGCGGGTGCATGCCTGAGGGCAATGGACCATTTCATTTGCGTTATTGGGTAAATAACCTTGTAAAGCGGTATAAAACAATGGTTTCGCCCGATAGCATAAGCGTTATGACAATTACCAGGGGTAGTGCCAATTAACAGTTCAATTATCTATCCCAATAGTACTACTCCTTCTCAGTAAAATAACTGTGACAAATACTAAATGTTTCAAATTGTGATGCACCCTATTACAAGTTTTACATACAATGGCAGGTGTTACACAACAACTATCGGAAATGAACAAACAAAGAATTCATAGTTTGCTTATTTTATTGCGTTAATTACAGGTTCATACAAGCGTGTATCGGTACATCACATGCTCATTTTTGAACTCGTTGGTCAAAGTTCAACCTTGAAGTAACTTTCTGTCAAATAAATTAAGCATTTACAATTATTTAAAATGCAGTGCAAACATGTATAACTGTAATTTATACTATACGGCATGGTATTTTACAAGCGCGTGCTATTACCGGTAGTCGTTGATACAATTGACGCTATTTTCGGACACTTCCATTTTCGACTCTAAGTTTTCGGACACCTGTATTTTGTTAATATTTTTCGTATCTAAGTTTTCGGACACGAAAAAAATTAATTATTTTTAAGTGTCCGAAAACATAGAGTAATTACGGTAGTCTTAATGCATACCTGTAAAGTGTTGTCTTACATTAGCCTGTGCAGTCTTAAATGAAAATAGATTAAAGTCCGATAGTGTTGAACCAGATAAGCCTGTGCAGACTACACATGCTAATCTGGTATGACACTTTATGCACATGTATTAAGCCCAGTTTTCCCAGAACGAGGCTCAATTGGTAAACACCTCAGTGAGGACTGGCGCAATCAGAAGTTCTGAGCCCCACAGAAACTGGGTGTCCACCCCATATGAGCCAACATCTTGTGGAAACCTGAAACCAGTCAAATCACACATAGACTGATGTACCTCGAAATCACATATGGATAAAGAAAGCTTTCATTATTTCACAAGAAAGACAAACAAGAGCTGTCAGAAGACAGCGCGGTCGACTATTCGAGTGCTTGACAGTATAACGTAAGCCATCATGGGGAAATTGTTCATATACAATAATTTATTAGAGGATCTTTTAAAAATAAAAAAAGGAAAAAAAAAATTATTTTTTTTTGGGGGGGGGGGGGGGGGGTTGACAGGGGGTATAATGTGAGGTGTGGTCATTTATAAGTCCATCTTTTAAAAAATAAAAAAATAAATTGGGAGGGGTGGGGGGGGGGGGGGAGTTGAGAGGGGGGGTATAATGTGGGGTGTGGTAATTTATTCAATGATGATTAAAAAATAATATTTTTTTTGGGTGGGGGTAGGGGGTTGGGGGGTGAGAGGGGGTATAATGTGGGGTGGTGGGGTGTGGTAATTTATAAGATGATGTTTAAAAAAGAAATTTTTTTTTGGGGGGGGGGAGGTTGGGGCTGGGAAGGGATTCTGGGTAGGGGCGTGGGGTATTGTTTGGGTGGAATCCATTGTGGTATTCAGGTAAGTGTTGTTTTGTCAAAGAAATAATAAAATGTGATTATAAATAAAGAAGTTATGGCAATTTAAGCAAAATGTTCAATTATCTAAGTGTAAAAGGGGTCATAATTATGTCAAAATGCTTGATACAGTGGTCTGCTCTTATATATAGGTTGGGGTCATGTTGGTTAACAAGCAGGGATCATATTTTTTTCGGTTTTGTCGGTCCTAGACCGATTGGGGTCATGAAAGACCGATTGAAAATCCCAAACAGTCGGTCCGATTCTGTTTGCAATTAAAATTCCCATGTCATGAAATCGATTACACAGTGTACATGCTAACACACCCTAATGACATTCTTATCTCGATTAGGTGTAATAAACCATTCGCTGCAGTCTCTAAACCGGTCAGGACCAGTTTATTGCACGTCAGACCAAGAATCAAAAACTTGTGAACAGCGGATTAAAGACGCATCCGAAAAGACGCGTCTGAATGCACGCGCTGTAACTAAACAAAACATGCCGATACATTTTCCACCAGCGTAATAATCCGGTAATATAATTATGAATGAAAGTCGCGGATCTGATCGACAGAACAGCCGAAAGTTATTTTTATGGGAGAAACTTCACATAAAATAGTACTCAAGAAAAATAATATACATTGAATAAATCTTTAGTAAAACCGTGTTAGAATCGAAATAATTCGTGTACTTTATACTTTGTTGCTGAATAACTCACGACCGGAAAATTAGATGCGTGGTTTCAAATGCTTCGCTCTCGTGATTAAATCCCTACGCATCTAAACTATCGTACGTGCGTTATTTGACAACAAATTACTTCTTAATTATTTGGTTTGTTGTTGTCAGTAGCCAATCTACGCACAAACATTTGTTTGGTTCAGTGCATGTAAGATATTATCGAGTCGACAACAATTTAAAACATCGGTATAGACTTACACAGATTAATAATATTGACAACGATGAAAAAAGTCTGATAAAACAGCACACGAAATAACAATGAAATACCAAATGATTAAACCAGTTGAGAAAACTCGTTCCGTTTTAAAAAAAAATGCCTAAGGGAATTTTACTTGTACATATATTATACCACCGTCATGAATGGCAAAATCAATGGTATATATTTTAACGTAATTTGTCATGATTTCGGATACTTTTCCCCATTTATATCCGGACCGATTGATGTTGCGGGAAAATATGATCCCTGTTAACAAGTATGCAACATATAAAAGCAATATGTTAAAGGATATAGGAAATATTTGGGGAAGAACACAAACTTTAATATAGATTTATCAATAATATGCATATTCTAAATATAAAAGGGGCAATAATTATTACAAAATGCTTGATAGAGTTCTTTGCTCTTGTTTATAGGTTGGGGTGATGTTGGTAAACAAGTATGCAACATATAAAAGCAATATGTCAAAGGATATAGGAAATATTTAGGGTAGTACGCAAACTTTAACATAGATTTATCAATAATATGCATATTCTAAGTTTAAAAGGGGCAATAATTATGACAAAATGCTTGATAGAGTTGTCTGCTCTTGTTTATAGGTTGGGTCATGTTGGTAAACAAGTATGCAAAATACGAAAGCAATATGTCAATGGACAATGAAAATAAATGGGGTAGTATGAAAACTTTAACATTTGCTGCATATTCTAAGTGGAAAAGGGGCCATAATTATGACAAAATGCTTGCTAGAGTTGTCTGCTCTTGTTCATAGGTTGGGGTCATGTTGGTAAACAAGTATGCAAAATATGAAAGCAATATGTCAAGGGACAATGAAAATAATTGGGGTCATACAAAAAATTTAACATTTGCATGCTAACACAAACGCTAACGGAAACGCCGACGCCTGGGGTGAGTAGGATAGCTCCACTATATATATTTCATATATAATAGTCGAGCTAAAAACAAAGTGAAATGTTTGCACAATATACATTTCTTTTTCATTTATTCATTTCACATAGGAATTGGATAAACACCATTTGTAAATGTGCAACGAATGATTTGTAATCACTTTGTGTTTGGGTAGAATCATGTAACCAAAAAAATTTAAATTCATAACATGTTCATCTTATTTAATAATAAATGTATTATAATGACTTTATACTTCTATCTTTTTTTTTGACTACAAATATGCAGTTCCCATGCAATCACAGTTGCATCCATGTGCTATTTTAGACTGAAAACTAGTTTGTATCTAAATAATTTATCTGAGGTGACAAATATTCAGGCTGTAGTTAAAGAGCTAATGAGTGATTACTTGAGTATTGTTCAGGGAAAATTAGGCTTAAAGCATGTGCGTAAAGTGTTGTCCCAGATTGGTCTGTGCAGTCCCCAGAGCCTAATCAGGGATGACACTTTCTGCCTACACTGGACTTTCTTTTAGAAGAGACCTCCTTGAAATGAAAAATTCCATAAAGGTGTTTAGTGTCATCCCTGATCAGCCTGTGCATACTACCAAAGTTTATGCACATGCATAATGCCCAGTTTTCTCTGACTGTGGCTTACTCTATGAACATAGCTCGGGCGACAGTTGACCCTGTGCTATAACTCTTGTAGAACAGCGTGTACAACAGAGGCAGCAGGGAGTAGCGAACCAGGTAGGCGTCTCGCACTGAGCTGGCGAAGAAGTCATCAAATGCACCTGGGTCCTGGTCAACCTTTTGTAATCAACAAAAACTGACTAAAATGGTACCAGGGAATCTACACCAATCTGGAAATGAATGCATCTCTAGACTTAACTGGACATAGTTATATTAGTATAATATTTGTATCATTATTATTATTGTCAATAATAATATTATTGTTATAACAAGAGGGCCAAGATGGCCCTAGTGCGCTCACCTTTTCTTACAAGGCCTTGTTCATTGCTTAGTTAACAAGAGCACTGCCTTGCGGGTGCAGACCGCTCATCTGTTTTCTTTTTAAAGGTCAAGGGACTCTCATTTTCAATCACAAAGGAGGGAGGGGTGGAGTGAAGAGGGGTGTATAGTGTGGGGGTGTGGAATTTATTACATTATCTTCCAAAAATACGAAAAAAAAAAAATCGGGGTGGGGGGGGGGAGTGGGGGAGGGATTCGGTGCGAATCCGGTATTTCAAACATAAAATAATAAAAATAAATATTTGTGTTTTTTAACCGTTTAGAAAAAATATTTGGGGATGGGGTGGGGGGGGGGGGGGGGTAATAGTGTGAGGGTGTGGTGGTTATTTGTGAGATGATCTTAAAAAAAAAAAAAAAATAGGGGGGGGGGGAAGGGGGGAGGGCACACGGGATGGTGTGGGTGGAGTCTATTATGGTATGTCAGGTAAGAGTAGTTTTGTCAAAGTATCAATCAAATCTAATCATAAATAAAGAAGTTATGGCAATTTTAGCAAAATTTAAGAATTTGACCTTGAGAGTCAAGGTCATTCAAAGGTCAAGGTAAAATTCAACTTGTCAGGTACAGTAACCTCATGATATCATGTAAGTATTTGAAGTTTGAAAGCAATAGCCTTGATACTTAAGAAGTAAAGTGGATCTAAACACAAAATTTAACCATATATTCAAAGTTACTAAGTCAAAAAAGGGCCATAATTCCGTAAAAATGACAACCAGAGTTATGCTACTTGTCCTTTTACTGTACCCTTATGATAGTTTGCGAGTGTTCCAAGTATGAAAGCAATATCTATGATACTTTAGGGGTAAAGTGGAACAAAACACAAAACTTAACCAAATTTTCAATTTTCTAAGGATAAAGGGCCCATAATTCCGTCCAAATGCCAGTCAGAGTTACATAACTTTTCCTGCACAGTCCCCTTATGATAGTTAATAAGTGCTGCAAGTATGAAAGCAATAGCTTTGATACTGTAGGAATAAAGTGGACCTAAACACAAAACTTAACCAAATTTTCAATTTTATAAGTATAAAAAGGGCACATAATTCTGTCAAAATGCCAGTCAGAGTTACATTACTTTGCCTGCACAGTCCCCTTATGATAGTTAGTAAGTGTTGCAAGTATGAAAGCAATAGCTTTGATACTTAAGGAATAAAATGGACCTAAACACAAAACTTAACCAAAATTTTCAATTTTCTAAGTATAAAAAGGGCACATAATTCTGTCAAAATGCATGCCAGAGTTATCTAACTTTGCCTGCCCAGTCCCCTCATGATAGTAAGTAAGTGTACCAAGTTTGAATGCAATAGCATTGATACTTTCTGAAAAAAGTGGACCTAAACGCAAAACTTAACCATAATTTTCAATTTTCTAAGTATAAAAAGGGCACATAATTCTGTCAAAATGCAAGCCAGAGTTATCTAACTTTGCCTGCCCAGTCCCCTCATGATAGTAAGTAAGTGTAGCAAGTTTGAATGCAATAGCATTAATACTTTTTGAGAAAAGTGGACCTAAACGCAAAACTTAACCGGACGCCGACGCCAAGGTGATGACAATAGCTCATAATTTTTTTCAAAAAATAGATGAGCTAAAAATTCAGTACATGTACTCTAGAGCATATTTAAGATTGTTTCTCTTCTGTTTACTTTTGCGGTGTGAGCATATGATTAATTCTGATTGAGTACTGCCCATTTGTATGGGTTTTATTGCAATGCAAACATTTGCAAGTAATGCTAATACTACATGTGTATACAAGGTTTTCGTAAGATTTGGACCTCTAGACCAAGATTTTGACCCCACATGACCCAATGTCAAACTTTGCCTAGATATCATCAAGAAAAACATCCTTGTCAAGTATCATCATTATTCGACCAAAACTATGGCCTCTAGTGTGTTTAAAAGGTTTTTGTAAGATAAGACCCCATTAGATTTTGTCCCCACATTACCAAACGTCAAACTTGACCTAGATACATATCATTAAGACAAATATTTTGACAAAGTTACATGAAGATTGGGCATGAAATGTGACTTCTACAGTGTTTACAAGTTTTTTTTTTTTTTGACTAGTGACCTAGTTTTTGACCCAGCATGACCCAGTTTCAAACTCAATCAAGGTATCATTGGGACAAATCTTCTGACCAAGTTTCATGAAGATAAGACAAGAAATGTGACCTCTAGAGTATTTACAAGGTTTCTCTATATCCAAATAAGGAAAACTGCCCCGCCGACTGGCGGCCATGTTTTTCAACGGACCTGAACCACTTTTGAACTCAACCAACATATAATTAAGACAAACATTTTGACAATGTTACATGAAGATTGGGCATGAAATGTGACTTCTACAGTGTTTACGATGTTTTTGTTTTGTTTTGTTTTGACCCAGCATGACCCAGTTTAGAACTCGATCGAGACATCATTGGGACAAATCTTCTGACCAGGTTTCATGAAGATCGGACAAGAAATGTGGCCTCTAGAGTGTTTACAAACCAAATGTGGATGACAGACTGATGGACGGACAGACGAACAAAGACCGATCACAAAAGCTAAAAAGTGGGGTAAAAATTGGCAGGAATATTGAGTTTGTGCACAGATGGAGAAAGTTGTTCCGGTGAGGCTAAAAAAGGAAATAGCCTTCGCTCTAGTTTTGTTTTTGTGCAGAAACGGATAATCTTTTAATTCCCGATACCAACTTTGTTTTCTGTGTTCCAGTTGCCACACAATTTGATTTTGAACTCATTTACTACAAGCTAGACGAGTTTTTAATTGTATGTTTAACAACCAGATTATAACCTAATTACACTTGCAATAATTTACTCTGCCCTCAAAACAACCCATCCGATTTCAGTCTCAACGTTTTTATTGATGGAAATATTGGAAGAAGTCTTCTTTTGAATTTAATGCTGTGTTTGATGTTATTCCACGTGTATGATTACAATATTAAGCTCATAAACCTTACCACTTCAAGATGTCTTGAGATAGGTGAATAAATAATCCTTTTCTTAGGTCAATGTTGATCGTAGAAACAGGATAAATATCATTACATAACTTATATGTGTAAAGATGTGTTCATGATAAACGATGTAAATGTTATGCATTCAGATTTGACACAATATTGCTCTTTAGATTTGAAGATTTTAAAATTTAATTTGACTGGAATTCACAAAAATCATCCGACAAATGCTTATAAAACATAAACTGAAAGTCTGTAACTCCCATACCAACTTACAGTATAATCGACATTGTGTGTCCTACTGAAGGGGTAGAATGCTCCGAGCTGGTAGAAACGCAGGCACAGCTCATAGGTGGCATTCAAATGGAAACCACAAATGTCAGCGCCAGTCATGGGGATGCCGAACATGTTCATATGTAATATGGCTGGAAAATAACGCTTCATATTTGTACAAATATTTGAACGCAGATAAATGAGTCTTTTTCTGAGAAAACTGGGCATAATGCATGTGCGTAAATTGTGGTCCCAGATTAGCCTGTGCAGTCTGCACAGGCTAATCAGGGACGACACTTTCCACTTAAACTAGATTTTCGGTAAAAAGCGGTAAAGGCTAATCTGGCATGTCACTTAAGGCACATGCATTTGCCCAATTTTTACAGAACAAGACACAAATAGTCAAGTCTTCACTAATTTTCTACCTCAAACAGTTATTAACCCTAATGTTCGTTTGCTTTGAATATAAAACAATTAAATGTTCATTAACAAACCTGATATTGACCTATACAGGTCATGCCATGTGTGTGCATTATCACCTGTCCAGTGCCCACCATAATGACCTTGACCTGGAAAAGTTGACCTTGAAATTATGAAAGGCCGCTGTCCCTGTATTGCAGACCTTAGCGCTCTGTAAGGATAAAATAAACTTACATAAAACTTTAACAAATTACTCATGTCCAATAACGTTTTGACTTTTGTTTTAATTAACAATAATCTAAAATCCCATTATTTCATACTGGCCTGTTTGTGACCTGTGTTTCCATGGATCCATACATATTATGGAGATCATAGGCCAGAGATAGGTTCTGTCTACAGGAACAGCACATGGTGCTGCTGAATAGTCGGCCTCCATTCACATCTGTGAACAAAACTAACTATAATGGGCCCGTTTCATAAATATTGTATAAATGTTTCTCTTACAACAGAAACCTTACAAAAATCTTAAGAATTATTTATGAAAGGGCCAAATATGACAATAAAATCATCTCTAATTATAAGCGTGTTCGATAAGAAACATTGTAAAAACATTCACCAATTGTTTTACATAAATCAATCATGAAAATTCATTCTTTTCAACATGTATATTAAAAACTTGATACTAAATGCATTGAACTGCATAGCTCCGTTAAAAAATTTCCAAACAAAAAAATTGTATATGTAAATACAACTACTTTATTCATAATCATATTTTTTCTCTTTCTTCCGTCTTTGAAAATACCGACATTGAAGCATTCATTCTAAAATATTCGTGCATGATAACTTAAGTTCAAAGAAATTTATTTTACTTTCAATGCATTCATTTTTTACATATATGCTTTTATTGTTTAAGAATCCCTTAATAAAAGTCAACACAATAATTAAATAAAATAAAAGCTAATGATGTTGCCTTAAAAATAGTTTGCAATCAAACTTATGTTGTTGTCCATTTTTTAACAACAAAAAACTGTAAAAATGTGCGCAGAAAAGAGTAAAGAATAAAGTACTTTAGTACCTGGAAGGTAGGGTGGGAAATCATAGCGAGTATCAGGGCAAGTTTGTGTGTAGAGGTCACCATCAACAAAATTGGAAACTTCATTCATATCCTTGAATAAGAAGTGCAAGAAACAAGTAATCACACTAATTAGTCAAAATATGTAAATAAATACTGGCACTGTTTCTTGTTTTAAGATTACAGGGTCTATATTATGTTACTATACATGTTTTTTTGCATTTGGATACAAAATTGTAATGTTGTAAAGCAAAATAGTTCATTTGATAGAGTTTTAACTTGTGAGAGCTTCCAAAATGTACATCTTTATTCTTATGTAAACAAGCATTCTGGGTCAGGGCATACCCAACATTCCGGTACCTAGTAATGGCATAACACAGATTCCGGTACACTGCCAAACCATGGTTAAACTTACAAGTTTCTTGGTCAAGACTAACATACAATAGTCTACATGTGGCATGAACTCTCATCAAATCTTGTGTCATATAGTAAAATCTAAAGATATATTTGACAAGAAACCGCACTCAGAACCTTAAACCTTTCCCACTTATAAGCAAAGTAAAATGTGCAAACAGCATAAAACCAGAACAATCTGAGAGAAACTCACAGTCTGTTCAGGTTTTATGCTGTTTGCTGCTCATCAGTATCTAAGTTTGGATATGAAGCCTTAAAAACTTGAATCTAATAAGAAAGGTCTTAAATTAAATGTAACTCTTTAAGGGACTACAAATACCTCAAAATACGTATCTAAGTCATAAAGGGTTAAATATGTATGAAAGTGGTAAAGGATCTAAGTGGTAAAGGGTTAAATACGTATCTAAGTGGTTAAGGGTTAACTGAATAAGAGCCTAGAACTTACGATCCACAGCCCATCAAATGGCACCTCCTGGTGGAATTCTCCTATCAGAGACGACCAGTATTGCTCCGTGGCAGGGTTACTGAAGTCCGGCCACACAGTTGGTCCAGGCCATACCTGTATGAAACAAATCTTGATAGATGTATACAGCATACAAAATCAATTACAGTATCTACTAACATACAGCAAAATTATTGAGGACAACAGTGACTTAATTTTTGCGTATAGTAAATGTCTGTAACACAATTTTCAGTCTACTAAAATATCCGTATTATCAGTAAATATGTATAATATTGGAAATTATTTCTTTCCATGTGTACGTGTAAACAGCTGGTTGCTTAAATATATACACAATCTACCATCACATACAATTTAGACGACTTTTAAACATTCAACAATACCGAATATTGATTGACAAAACGCTTATCTTCTGTGTGGAACCATAACTAAAGCTTTGTATTTTGACCAAATAGTCATTAAATGGTTATCTGTGTTATTGATTTATATGATTTAAATACATAAATAAACAAGGGACAAAATTGTCACAAAACCAAGTTTTCAATTTGAGAAAAAGTCTGATAAAGGGAGACAATTCAAAATGTGCATTGTTACCCTCCTTGTGTAAGATTCAATCTATTTTTACTCGTGGCGACCTTGATATCAATTTAAACAAGAAATATCTTTTAAAAAGATATACGGCTTTGATAGTTCAATGAATGAGATCAAGGATAGCGAATGTCTTTTTCTGTGCAGTTCTTAGCTGCATCACACGCAGTACGGGATGTTACGCGGAGTTTTCGCGGCTTATTTTACATTATTACATATTGCTGGTCATAAACCTATAGATACAAAACAGAAAACCAAAAGAAGAATGGAAGTGAAATTAAAACATATGAGTCAACCAGCCACATGCGAAGTATCCGTATTTATAGGCGCGTTCTTCTAACAAACCTGTTTTAGTGGTTTGTCGGGCATTGCTATTTGATTTGATTATTAACAGTATCGAGAATCATCGAACTCATGCTTAATACATTAGTCAATATGGTGGAATAATTATTGTTAAATTAATCAAAAATAATATTTATCATTGTATTGTTGAAAACACATTAAGAATCTATTATTGACATACCATGATTATATTGCTGAATATCTTCATTTAACAAATTTCTGGTCTAAAGAAAATTCCAGGTCACCTAGTTCACGGATAGAGTCTTTATTATATAACGATTATTTTACTGGCCGCGAACTCCAGTGATGACCTGTATATAAACTCTGACATTCACACACTGGCCGCGAATTGACCCGATATCTCGCGGGTTGAAATGCAATGCATTAAAGTGAGGCCTCGCTTAACCACTGCTCTTTATACTTTTACATGTTAACATGTTGACAGGAATATGGAAGTAAGTACTAAATATGAGAACATAGCTTTTAAGTATAAACGCTTTTGCCCTGGCAATCCTCTGAAAATAAAAGGTGCACGCACAAACTGTATTGCTGTCGAGAATTGAGTGTAAAACTGTTCTCTCTATTAAGCCTTTTCATTAGAGATAAAATTGTTTCATGCAGTAAAACAGTGTTAGAAAGACGCGTATATGTTTCCAATGTTCTGGTGGTATACTCAAATCAGCCAATGGAATAAATGAAGTGTATTCATTCGTACCTAGCCGCGGGAAATTTTATTTGAATTTTATTGGACACTTACAAAGGTCAGGTAAGGTAAAAAGCTGGCTAAATACAGCTACGCCGAAAAAAAACAAGGGAAAAAATTGTCACAAAACCAGGTTTTCATTGTGAAAGAAGGTCTGATAAAGGGAGACAACTCAAACTGAACTTTTGAACTGAACAAACAAAATTACCCCCCTTTGTTTCAAAATAAATATATTTTTAGTTGTGGCGACCTTGACCTTGGAGATATTGACATGATTCTTTCGTGCGACACGCCGTCCCATGATGGTGAACAATGTGCCATATGATTTTAAAATCTCACAATTAATGACATAGTTATGACCCAGACAAGCTCATTTATGGCCATTTTTGACCTTTGAACTCAAAGTGTTACCTTGACCTTGGAGATATGGACGTAATTCTTACGCGCGACACACCGTCTAATGATGGTGAACAAATGTGCCAAATGATTTTAAAATCTCACAATGAACGACAAAGTTATGGGCCGGACAAGCTTGTTCAGCCCTCCAGCCCGCCCGCCGACATATGCCAATCTAATAACCAGTTTTTTCCTTCGGAAAACCTGGTTAAAAAGTATAATAAAGGGAGACCAACTCAAAATGTGCATTGTTACTGATTGTTCAAAGTTACTCCCTTGTTTCAAAATCAATATATTTTTAGTCATGGGGAATTTGACCTTGGAGATATTGACGTAATTCTTTTGCGCGACACACCGTCCAATGATGGTGAACAAATGTGCCAAATGATTTTAAAATCTCACAATGAATGACATAGTTATGGCCCAGACAAGCTCATTTATGGCCATTTTTGATATTTGAACTCAAAGTGTGACCTTGACCTTGGAGATATTGATGTAATTCTTTCGCGCAACACACCATCCAATGATGGTGAACAAATGTGCCATATGATTTTAAAATCTCACAATGAATGACATAGTTATGACCCAGACAAGCTCATTTATGGCCATTTTTGACCTTTGAACTCAATGTGTGACCTTGACCTTGGAAATAGCGACGTAATTCTTTCGCGCGACACACCGTCTAATGATGGTAAACAAATGTGCCAAATGCTTTCAATATCTTACAATGAACGACAAAGTTATGGCCCAGACAAGATTGTTCCGCCCGCCCGCTGACATTCGCCAATCTAATAACCAGTTTTTTCCTTCAGAAAACCTGGTTAAAGATATTTTATCATACTGAATCCTACGTGATAATCTTAACCTGACTTTTTTCCTGACCAATTCAAGGCTGTTTGTTACCTGACCAATCAAAGGCTGTTTGTAACCTGATCAATGAATGACTGATTTTTACCTGACCAATCAAAGGCTTTTTGTGACCTGACCAATAATGGCTGTTCTTTAACTTACCAATCAAAGGCTGGTTGTTACCTGACCAATCAAAGGCTGTTTTTTACCTGACCAATCAAAGGCTTTTTGTTACCTGACCAATGAATGGCTGTTTGCTACTTGACCAATGAATGGCTGTTTGTTACCTGACCAATCAAAGGCTGTTTTTTACCTGACCAATCGAAGGCTGTTTATTACCTGACCAATCAAAGGCTGTTTGTTACCTGACCAATCAAAGGCTTTTTGTTACCTGACCAATGAATGGCTGTCCAGATATATTCTTCACAAAGATGTCCATGTCACGGCCAAGGTCATATGGCCTGTATGTTCCGGCAGGCTGGGTACATGAAATACCCGGGTCCTGCAAATATAACACTTTCATTATTTGAAGAAAAAACACTACAGCCAAACAAGAAGGCCATGATGGCCCTGAATCGCTCACCTGACTATCTGAAATACAATCCCAACCCAGTTTTCATGAACATCGACATTCTGCCCAAATTTCATAAAGATTGGATGAAAACTGTGACCTCTATTGTCTACACAAGGTTTTTCTAATATTTGACCTATTGACCTAGTTTTTGACCCCAGGTGACCCAAATACAATCCCAACCAAGATTTCATCAAGACAAACATTCTGACCAAATTTCATGAAGATTGAATGAAAACTGTGACCTCTATTGTCCACAAAAGATTTTTCTATTATTTGACCTAGTGACCTAGTTTTTGAGCCAAGATGACCCAAATACAATCCCAACCCAGATTTCATCAAGATAAACATTCTGACCAAATTTCATAAAGATTGGATGAAAACTGTGACCTCTACTGTCTACACAAACAAATTGTTGACTGCTTTCCTATTATTTGACCTAGTGACCTAGTTTTTGACCTCAGATGACCCAAATACAATCCCAAACCAGATTTCATCAAGATAAACATTCTGACCAAATTTCATAAAGATTGGATGAAAACTGCGACTTCTATTGTCTACACAAGGTTTTTCTATTATCTGACCTAGTGACCTAGTTTTTGACTCCAGATGACCCAAATACATTCCAAAGCCAGATTTCATCAAGATAAACATTCTAACCAAATTTCATAAAGATTGGATGAAAACTGCAACCTCTATTGTCTACACAAGGTTTTTCTATTATTTGACCTAGTTTTTGACCTAGTGACCTAGTTTTTGACCCCAGATGACCCAAATACACTCCCAACCCAGATTTCATCAAGATAAACATTCTGACCAAATTTCATAAACATTGGATGAAAACTGTGACCTCTACTGTCTACACAAACAAATTGTTGATGATTTTTCAATTATTTGACCTAGTGACCTAGTTTTTGACCCCAGATGACCCAAATACAATCCCAACCCAGATTTCATCAAGATAAACATTCTGACCAAATTTCATAAAGATTGGATGAAAACTGCGACCTCTATTGTCTACACAAGGTTTTTCTATTATTTGACCTATTATGTGACCTAGTTTTTGACCTAGTTACCTAGTTTTTGACCCCAGATGACCCAAATACAATCCCAACCCAGATTTCATCAAGATAAACATTCTGACCAAATTTCATAATGATTGGATGAAAACTGTAACCTCTACTGTCTACACAAACAAATAGTTGACGGACGCACGCACACACAACGGACGCCGGACATCACATGGTCACATAAGCTCACCATGTCACTTCGTGACAGGTGAGCTGAAAATAGAAAAGCTAACTGATAACTCAAATTTCTCAAGCATTCAAAATAGTCCACCCAAAACAAATATTTGACTGATTATCAAATACTAGTAGTGCAAATGTGATATGAAACAAGACTATTGCCAAGCAATTTAGTCCCCTACCGGCTCCACCATTGTCAGAAATTCCACCATTGTAAGATTTTTTATTTTATTTGTTGCCATAGCAACCAGAATTTTTGACGTAGGAACAAAATGAAATGACGTGCATAATGTCCATATTGCCATCTATCCATGTTTCAAGTTTCATGAAAAAATATTAAGAACTTTTAAAGTTATCGCAGGCTCCAGAAAACCACCATTTTCAGCAGTATTTCTAGTCTATCTGTTGCCATAGCAACCAGAATTTTTGACGTAGGAACAAAATGAAATGACGTGCATAATGTCCATATTGCAATCTATCCATGTTTTAAGTTTCATGAAAAAATATTAAGAAATATTTAAAGTTATCACAGGATCCAGAAAAGTGTGATTGACTGACAGACTGACAGACTGACAGACAGACAGACAGACAGACAGACAGACAGACAGACAGACAGACAGACAGACAGACAGACAGACAGACAGACAGACAGACAGACAGACAGACAGACAGACAGACAGAGCGCAAACCATAAGTCCCCTCCGGTGAAACCGGTAGGGGACAATAACCACACTGGACCAATGTTTGATGGAATTATAACCAACTATTATAATATAACAACTGATGAGAAAGTTCCATTCAATAGTTATGTGACCTGATCATTGGACTATGCTTTTGACAAATGTATTGCTTATGAAAGTGTACAGCTGACAACAATAATGTCACCTTGAAACAGTTTTTTTTAAATATTACAAAGCAAGTTAGTGAGATATTGTATGTATGAAATTTAGTGATCTGGCATACAACATGACATACCGTGATTATGACATACTTCAGTCCGCGTGCGTGAAGCTTTTCTGACATTGCAGAAATGTTTCCAAACCTGTCAAAGTCTATGGTAAAGTCACGCCACCCTACAGCATAGTCTATATCGCTCCACTGCACGTCCTGAACAATCATAACCACCCATTAACAGATTTGATATGAGGAAACAAGGCTAAATGCCGTCCAATATTAGCCTGTAAAGTCCAGTCAGGGACCATACTTTCTGCTTTTATATTTCTTTAAATGGGAGACTCTTCTTGATAAAAATCTAATTAAGGCGGAAAGTGTCGTCCCTGATATGTCTCTGTGTACTGGTACAGTATGGATCTTTTATCCACTACTCAACACAGAAATATGTAAGTAAATAGTAAAAATGATTATTAACAATGATCATTTGTGAGTTTAAACTGATATATACTGACAAATGTATTTGAATTCGAACTTGTAAAAAACAAACACATGTTGGCATTTTTGTAAAAATTGCACTGAGGTATTTAATGAGTGATCACAGTGTGATATATATATTCATATAAAGTACTTATGAAACAGATCATACAAATCATTGTTGGATTATCAAGAACTGAATAAATAGAAGCCTAATTAAAGATTTTACTTTTCACAAGGTTATACAACAATTAAAAATCAGAAAAAACTGATTGTCTTAATTTTTTTTAAAGGGTGTCATAATTTATCTTTTTTATCTTCAATTGAAATTAAAAGAAAATCAAGCTCTGCAAACTATCCTTACCTGTGGTATACCCGCTTTTTGTATTCTGTCAGTTACTTTAAGAGTATCACTGACATTTTTATATCCAAAGCGACAGACATGAAATCCAAGACTCCAATATGGTGGCAGAAACGTTCGACCTATCACCTCTGTGTACTGAGAAATAACATCTGCAGGGGAATCCCCCAGGAAAAGATAGAAATCCAGAATTCCTCCAATAGTCCTCCATGTTACTGCTGGCAATGGTTGCAGAATGACATCTGAAATATAAAGCATAACAAATATACAATGACAGTTCGAAATGAATATCTTTTATTAGTTCTTATAATCAAAGACAACATGTAAATCTAACGGCAGAGTCTTTGAGTACAAATACTACAAAACATAGCCTTTAAGTCAAAAAGTATCATTTGCATAATAAAGCAGATACCTTCAGCTCTGATCGAGGAGAAGAAAATAGGGGGATGCCCAGTACACAAATCACTATTAATAAAAAGGAATGTACAGTTTTGTCATTTAAATGATATAATTGCACACAGTCATGGCAATTATATATAGTTCATTTAGGATTACTATCAAACAATGCAAATATCTAGTTACAATATGAGTGTTTCCAAGCTTTAAAATCCAAAATGTGACCTACATGTACCCATAGAAATCCAAAATGTGACCTACCCATAGCATTGCTGTTGAGCAAAAAGAAGCCATTAGCTTTGCCACCTGTTTCCATAGCAACATAAAAGGGGTGGGAACCATAAAGGTTGGAATTCTCCTGCAATTCAAAAGGCATTAAAATCTTACAAATTACAAGATGTATTAAGGATACTTAAGAGTTTCTTATTTAGTGTTTAATACAATTAATACTTTTAATAGCTTACACAGGAACAGTTGATTTTTTTAAAATTATTATAATATTTTCCATTTTAAAGGCAGCATGTATTATCAATCCATTTTACACAAAGCATTTCCTTACAATTGTCCCAGTTTCAAAAACTAGTATATTCTTTGTACTTTACTGAGATAAAAGAGTTTCCAATATTAAGGTTAGAATGCTGTATTGGTTGTAATACACAACTACACATCTGGTTGTAATAAACTAGTAAGCATGTATAATGCTTATGAGTGTTCTGATGCGTTTGAGACTCAAATCATAGAACCTCAGGGCCATGGTCTAGATTCCAGAGAGTTCTACGGGTCCAGTTGACATCCAACATGATTCCCTCACGCTGCTCACCGAGACCAGACAAGAAAGGAGAGGTCAGCAGGCTGGTCAGTTGAAGAAACTGAAAATACTTGCATTACTAAGCAATTGTTTTAAACATAGTGTTTTTACAATTACTGGGCAAACAATCAATGCGGAAACAGATCAGCTTGATCTTTTCACTTCCAACATTTTAATTGCCACACAACAGTACAGTCTTATTTGCTGGAAATATTATGCAAACGCCAGTGTGCCATTGTATACATTTTTAATTTGTTTTATTTCTAAGAGACTCCAGAAGCTGCTGTAGATAACAGAAATTAGTGTTGCAGTTCTGGTACTGACTATAAGATATGCATAAATTATATTTTGATAGCAACAATTAACAAAATTCAATTCAAAACATGAACTGTTGATGATGATAGAACTGAACTTTCTTACCTGATCTGTGAAAATTAGTGGTGCATTTTGTAGAGTGCTAAATCTGAAAGGCAAAGCAATTCAAAAGCATTCATTTTGTACAAATGACAAATTAAATATTTGACACATAATATATTTCTGCCAATTTAATAATGAATTAAATTTGACAAAACAATAGAACAAAATCAGATTGGTGAATGTTGGAAATTTATTTGATTAATTTCTATTTTGAATAAAACCACACCAATCAAGTGATTGGACAAATGTGATACAACAGAAGGGTATTTTCAAGCAACAGAGATTAGTATCTTTCTTTTAATCAATACTATGGCTGAGACCATCATATATATATGGACATTTTAAAGGCTTTAATACAAATTATGGAGCGTTAAATTGTTAGCAAGACAAAAACATACATTCAGCTATGTCCTCTTCAGCACAAAATATTTATTTAAAATGCATTCCAAATTTAAGTTGGACATGATGCAAATGACTTAAAAGTCAAGTTTGTTATTTTTGCAATCAACTCACACTGGCTGCCCAGAACTGGTTCGGGTGACTGTAAGTGAGAATCTGGACCCGACCCCGCTGGCAGTCACATTGTAAGCAGTCATGTTGGCAGGTTCCTTAACCTCTGGCACATCAAGGGGAACCTCAAATCTTGCAGACTCAGCATCAGTTATCTATTAAATAAAAAAGCATTATAAATGTATTTTATCACATAACTGTGTAAGGGATGTCATAAATTATATTACTTATAATAAATTATCATTTTTTCTTTTAAACTTATCTAATTTTACAATAATAAGGTGTCATTTATCAGTATTAAAATAAAACAGCCACAAATAACTTGCATCTTGGACTTTTGGATTTGTGGTTAAATCTTTGCTGGCTGAAAATGAAACATAAGTACTGAAGCTAGAAGAATGAATATTTTATTACAGAACAGTGGATACAGATAGAAATGCACACAAACCTTAACATGAAGTCTTTTGGCTGTTTCAAAGCTGATATCAACACTAAGTTTTTCCACAGTTCCAGGATAGTATGAAGACATTGTCGAAGAGAGCCAAATCTTAAATCCAAGATGTGTATCAACTTTCTTGGTTACAATATAGTCATTATAATCGCTTGGATAAAAGCAGTACGGGACATCTACTGGTGCTAGACCATAAGGGGCTGCAATATCCACTGATGGTTTATGTCTGTAATTGGTATCCAGCCAGCAACATCCTCTTGCTTCACACTTTATTCTAGTTGAATTTACTTCAGGATGACAGTCAAATCGAGCTGATGGATTAGGTATGGAACATGCAGGTGTTCCTATTTTGTCAGGTGTTCCAATTTTGTCAATATTTTTATTCTTTATAGTGTGCGAATTGGTTTTATTTTTAAGTCGGTTGCCTGCTTGACTCTGAACTAAAGGTTCAATCTTGTGATTCAAATTTTCATACGAATTACCTAAATATTTGTGTGCTTGATAATAGTTTTTTTCTGTGTTTTTCGTATATTCTTGAGTTCCAAATTTTGAAAACTGGAGCCATATTATCATACCCTGACATTGGTTTAGCATTTGATAAAAGCCAAGCAATAATAGCATGATAACACAGCAAAGTAAAGTGATTTTAAAATAATGCATTTTTGCAACTTTATGAGGATAATGGTTAAGAATCTGTTTATGTATTACAATCCCATGCCTATGTCATTTTCTAGCATCTGAAACATAAGAAATACATTAATTAGTGACATAATGACAATAATATTTCAGGTATAAAACACGCACATCCAATAATTTATGATGCATCAAAATTTTAGTAAAAATAATCATCTTACAGCAGTCATATTGATTAGTCCATATAAACCGACTCCCAGAGCCTTTGATAATTTTCGCAATGACGGCTCTAGGACCTTACCGATAACGACACTAAAAGGGACTGTCAACAACCTGAACAGAAAAGAAAAGTTTTAAAATACCGTTCTTTTTTACAATTATTAGTTTATATTGATTAAAATATCACGACTGGTGTATTACATAGCTTGAAAAAGGTGTTAAGTTTTCATATTTTCAGTATATTCTGTAATAAATAGTACTGGGTATGTCTACCAGGTAACTTCCAGTTAACTATAAATAACGCCAGTAGATTGATCATCATTGTCATGTGGTTAACCCAGGAATGCAGATTGTGCATGCGTAGTGAATTGTATATATATTATATATAAAATGATCAATCTACTTGCGTTATTTATAATGTGTATATCCTTATTTCACCTATTTTCGTGATGTACTTTCGATATCACATCTCAAAATTTTATTACCAAATATACTGAAAATATGAACTTTGTTCAAGTAATGTAATATACCAGTCGTGAAATTTTTATCAATATAAACTAATAATTTTAAAATCATATGGTATTTTAGAAATTTTATTTTTTCGTCATTCGTGGTTTACAGTGCCTTTAAAGTCCGCAACATTACGACAGTTTCCAATATGGTAGATAGATCATACATAACAAAGAAAATTAAAAGCAATTATTTCTTGCTTTAAAGGTACTTTTTGCATGGGTTTGTGCTTTAGACAGGTTAACGTTGATAAGTTTTTGAAGTATCAGTGTTCCTTGGCCCTTGCAGTGAAGATCAAATATTGCACCTGAGGACAATAGACAGCGCCACAGGTGGTTATGATGTTTTTACTAATTAATAACATAGCCACACGCTAAGCACCCATGGAAAGCGCATTGCAACTCTCAGCAACCCTTTGGGTTATAAAGTTAAGAGTTGAATTATTGCAACTATTATACAGGCAAAAGCCTGTCACCCAGCTGCGTGCGTTGACCGCTATTTGTATCACTTTTTTAATATACATATAACCATACGAATCTGATTCATTTTTTTCTGCCCGCGTCATATATTTTCATTATGTATTCATAGACCACTTGCAGTGTGTTTTTTTCATTCAAAATCTGGTCTGGTAATCAATCCCTTTCCCAATGGAAACAAGTGTTCCACAGTCAGAGAGATATTCCCCCCCAAAACAGGGCTTTGAACTAGTGACCCCAATTTCAATAGGGGTCATCTACTGTCCAATTCCAATGCGAATGTGAAGTATCAAGCCATTCGGTCAATTTTCGTTGATGAGTTATTGATCGGAAACAATTTTTACACTTATTGTGATAGTGACCTTGACCTATGACCAAGTGACCCCAATTTTGCTAGGGGTCATCTACTGTTCAAGGTCAATGGGCATGGGAAGTATCCAGTCAATCGGTCAATTTCTTGACAAGTTATTGAGCAGAAATGCTTTTCCCACTTATTGTGCCAGTGACCATGACCTTTGACAAAGTGACCCTAATTTCAATAGGGGTCATCTACTGTCCCAGGCCAATGCACATGTGATGTATCAAGCCTATTGGTCAATTCGTTGAGTTATTTATCGGAAAGCTTTTTCACACTTAATGTAATAGTGACCTTGACCTTTGACCTAGTGACCCCAATTTCGATAGGGGTTATCTTCTGTCTTAGGCCAATGTACATGTGAAGTATCAAGCCAATCGATCAATTGGTTGATGAGTTATTGAACGGAAACAATTTTCACACTTAGTGTGAAAGTGACCTTGACCTTTGACCTAGTGACCTCAATTTTAATGGAGTTCATCTACTGTCCAAGGCCAATGCATATGTGAAGTATCAAGCTAATTAGTCAATTCCTTGACGAGTTATTGATCGGAAACGATTTTCACACTTATTGTGATAGTGACCTTGACCTTTGACCTAGTGACCCCAATTTCAATACCGGTCATCTACTCTCCATGGCCAATGCACATGTGAAGTATAAAGCCAATTGGTCAATTCGTTGACAAGTTATTGATAGGAAACAAATTTCACACTTAGTGAGATAGTGACCTTGACCATTGACCTAGTGACTCCAATTTCAATAGTGGTCATCTACTGTCCAAGGCCGATGCACATGTAAAGAATCAAGCCAATGGGTCAAAAGGTTGATGATATATGATAGGGAACAACTGGTCTACCGACATTAAGACTGGTCTACTGACAGGACATTTACCGACAGACAGACTGACCGACATCCAGCAAAACAATATTATACCCCTTCTTCTTCGAAGAGGGGAATATCAAGAGCTGTCAGAGGACAGCGCGCTCGACTTTTCGAGTGCTTGACAGTATAACGTAAGCCATCATGGGGAAATTGTTCATATTCACTAATTTATTAGACGATCTTTCAAAAATAAAAAAAGGGAAAAAAAAATTGTTTAATTTTTTTTTTTTGGGGGGGGGGGGGTTGAGAGGGGGTATAATGTGGGGTGTGGTCATTTATTAGACGATCTTTCAAATATAATAAAAGGAAAAACAAATTTTTTTTTGGGGGGGGGGTAGAGGGGGGAGTAGGGGGGGGGGGGGGGGGGGGGGGGTGAGAAGGGAGTATAATGTGGGGTGGGGTAATTTATAAGATGATGTTAAAAAGAAAAAAAAATTGGGGGGGGGGAGGTTGGGAGGGGGGTAAGGGGGTGAGAGGGTGGGGTAATTTATTAGATGATGTTAAAAACAAAAATTGGGGGGGGGGAGGTTGGGAGGGGGGGGGTAGGGGGGTGAGACGGTGGGGTAATTTATTAGATGATGTTAAAAAAAATAAATTTGGGGGGGGGGGTATGGGGGGGTGAGAGGGGGTGGGGTGTGGGGTTTGGTAATTATAAGATGTTTAAAAAAAAAATTTTTTTTGGGGGGGGGAGGTTGGGGGGGGGGGGGGGAAGGGATTCTGGGTAGGGGCGTGGGGTATTGTTTTGGTGGAATCCATTGTGGTATTCAGGTAAGTGTTGTTATGTCAAAGTAATAATAAAATGTGATAATAAATAAAGAAGTTACGGCAATTTAAGCAAAATGTTCAATTATCTCAGTGTAAAAGGGGCCATAATTATGTCAAAATGCTTGATACAGTGGTCTGCTCTTGTTTATAGGTTGGGGTCATGTTGGTAAACAAGTATGCAAAATATAAAAGCAATATGTCAGAGGATATAGGAAATATTTGGGGTAGTACGCAAAGTTTAACATAGATTTATCAATAATATGCATATTCTAAGTATAAAAGGGGCAATAATTCTGTCAAAATACTTGATACAGTTGTATGCTCTTGTTTATAAGTTTGGGTCATGATGGTTAACAAGTATGCAAAATATGAAAGCAATATGTCAAGGGACATTGAAAATATTTGGGGTAATATGCAAACTGTAATATTTGCTGCATATTCTAACAAGGAAAAGTGGCCATAATTATGACAAAATGCTTGATAGAGTTGTCTGCTCTTGTTTATATGTTGGGGTCATATTGGTAAACAAGTATGCAAAATATAAAAGCAATATGTCAAAGGATATAGATAATATTTGGGGTAGTACGCAAAGTTAAACATAGATTTATCAATAATATGCATATTCTAAGTATAAAAGGGGCAATAATTCTGTCAAAATGCTTGATACAGTTGTCTGCTATTGTTTATTGGTTGGGGTCATGATGGTAAACAAATATGCAAAATATGAAAGCAATATGTCAAGGGACAATGAAAATAATTGAGGTAGTACGCAAACTTTAACATTTGCAGGCTAACGAAACGGAACGGAAACACTGACGCCGGGGTGAGTAGGATAGCTCCACTATATATATTTCATATATAATAGTCGAGCTAAAAAGTATATATTTTTCCGGAATGGTAGTTACAAAATCCCAATTGATAGGTTTCCAAAAAAAATATTTTTATATCTCAATATTTTGTTCATCTCCAATCCATATAAGTTCAACCTTAGTAAATATTATACTGAAAACACTTATATTCTCAATTTTTAAGCATTTTTTTTAGCAAAACAACAACGACAGTTATTTCCCAATTTAAGTCAAAACGCTGCAAATTTTCCCAATCCAAAGGGACCCGGCTCCATTAAAAAATGATGAAACAAGAGATGTGTTCGTCAGAAACACAATGCTCCCTACTGCACCGCTCTGAAATAAAATTTCTATTTATCATTTGGCAGATATAAAAATCATCTCCCTTTAAAGCTTATGACTTCCATTGGATTTTGTTTTTTGACATTGAAGGATGACCTTGACATTTCACCACTCAAAATTTGCAGCTTCATGAGATACACATGCATGCCAAATATCAAGTTGCTATCTTCAATATTGCAAAAGTTATGGCTAATGTTAAAGTTTTCGGACGGACACACAGACTGACTGACAGACAGACGGACGGACTGACCGACAGTTCAACTGCAATATGCCACCCTACCAGGGGCATAAAAACTTGCGACAGGTATGTAAAGCTCTTAGAACCTAGACCACTGTGTTGTGATCATTTTTAATTTGACAGTGTACAAGTAGCAACAAGCTTGTTTAAGTAATTGATTAATATGATTTCCTGTTAATTGTAAAATACATAATTTTGCTGCTACTTGTTGTTTCATGTTAAATATATAATACGCTGGTACAAAAGCAGTATACCGTCATTATGTACTCTATAATTGATAAGAAAAGTCTCTGAATAGTTTTACAAATTCTATTTAATTTTTTCTTTTGAATGATTAAACACAAATTTGACACATTTTCTGTTTATAAAAACGAGTCTTAAGTTTAAAACCTAGCCGCAAGTGTGTTCTGTGCGTGATTTCACTCATCTTAGATACAAATCAATAGACAGGCATTTACATTAGTGTAACACTTATACTGCATCGCAATTTAACATATTCAATGATTATTTCAGTCTATTTGACTTGCTAAATACAATCATTATGCATGCCTGTGGTCTAATTGAGAGGAAATTAAACAAAATTACCTGATGGCATGTACTTGAATTGACATTTCAAATAGTAAGGTTAAAATTGTTTGTCATGCTATATACATGTACATTTTCTCCGGAATTTTAAACAAACTAGAGCTTTGTCACAGACGTGACGAATACCCCCACATGCCGCATTGACACAAAATATTTTGCATGTCATCTTCACAAAAAACAGCGGACACCATGCTCAATTTTTAAAACGCACTAAGTGACCCCTTGACCTAGTTTTTGACCTAGAAAGGCCCATGTTCTAACTTGGCCTTAAGATCATCTCCACAAAACTTCTGACCAAGTTTGGTGAAGATCGGATGTAAACTACTTGAATTAGAGAGCGGACACCATGCTGAATGTTAAAAAACGCACTAAGTGACCCTGTGACCTAGTTTTAGGCCCGGAATGGCCCATGTTCAAACTTGTCCTAGAGATCATTAAGATAAAACTTGTGACCAAAATTGGTGAGGATTGGATGAAAACTACTTGAATAAGAGAGCGGACAACATGGTGAGGTTTAAAACGCACTAAGATACCCCATGACCCAGTTTTTGACCCGGCATGACCCATATTCAAACTTGTCCTAGACATCATCTAGTTACAACTTCTGACCAAGTTTGGTGAAGATTAGATGAAAACTACTTGAATTAGAGAGCGGATAACATTGTGATGTTTAAAACGCACTAAGTGACCCCGTGACCTTGTTTTTGACCCGGCATGACCCATATTCAAACTTGCCCTAGACATTATCAAGATACAACTTCTGACCAAGCTTGGTGAAGATTGGATAAAACCACTTGAATTAGAGAGCGGACAACATGGTGAGGTTTAAAACACACTAAGTGACCCCGTGACTTAGTTTTTGACCCGGCATGACCCATGTTCGAACTTGACCTACACATCATCTAGTTACAACTTCTGACCAAGTGTGGTGAAGATCAGATTTAAACTACTTGAAATAGAGAGCGGACACCATGCTCAATGTGTAAAACATACTAAGTGACCCTGTGACCTAGTTTTTGATCTGGCATGGCCCATGTTCGAACTTGGCCTTCAGATCATCTAGATAAAACTTCTGACCAAGTTTGGTGAAGATCGGATGAAAACTACTTGAATAAAAGAGAGGACACCATGCTGAATGTTAAAAAACGTACTAAGTGTCCCCGTGACCTAGTTTTTGTCCCGGCAAGGCCCATGTTCGAACTTGGCCTTAAGATCATTTAGATACAACTTCTGACCAAGTTTGGCAAAGATCTGATGAAAACTACTTGAATTAGAGAGCGGACAACATGCTGAATGTTTAAAACGCACTAAGTGACCCCGTGACCTAGTTTTTGACCCAGCAAGGCCCATGTTCAAACTTGGCCTAGACATCATGTAGATACAACTTCTGATTAAGTTTGGTGAAGATCAGATGAAAACTACTTGAATTAGAGAGCGGACACTTAATACGGACCAACAGACAGACCGGCCGACAGACAAGTTCACTCCTATATACCCCCCTAAACTTCGTTTGTGGGGGTATAATGATTTGTATCAGAAATTAAGAAAGTAGGTATTTTATATAATACTGCAGAACATTTAATAATAATAATTCTATGTATGATTTATTAACATCTATTCTAATCTTAATTTTGTAATAAAAGTTGTATTGTTCTATGAGAATATTTTCTAATATCCAAGTATTCTATTAACTTTCGATAGGTATTTGTTAATAGTTTATAATTTATATATAGTAATTACCAATACTATTTATCATATTACCTTTTGATAAATAGATGTATTTATAAATTCCAAAATTAACTAGTTAATACATAATAGTGTACAATGGACTTCTATTATTTTATTACAACATTAAAACATCTATTAATAATTTCTAAAAGTCAATTTTTATATTTATGTTAGATGATGTACAATAAAAGTCGTTAGGTTAGAGCCGCATTGTTTATTATTTTAAAGGTAATACAATGTTATGATATTGTATTGAACAACGGCATACTATAATGACTGTATAATACTTGTTTTTCATACATGCACTGAATAGTTTATATATAATACATAATTCAATCTGTTGTCGACTGATTTTCAGAAAATAGTTTGTACATATTGCATCAATCTAAATTTAGACTTAATTGAATAAAATTGGCTGGGGAACTACTTAAATGTACCTGGGTACTCTTAAGTATACTTAAATGTACCCTGGATACAGATATATACTGAAATGTACCTGGGAATTCTAACGCTAAATTGGTGGTTGTCTGCATTTTTTTCTTCAAATTCATTATGTTCATATTTATGTCAATATTCTGTAAAATATATAATGGCCTCTATCTTATTGAAACCCCTTGCTCAAAAAAGCATTTTGAGGAAGTTTTTTTTCAAAGAGAATTTGGTTTGGTTCTCCGTAGCGCGTTGTACGACATCGGATTTTAGGCGGGAAAAAAACTTGGGTACAGTCTAAACTGGCCGGGAAAATGTTAGTATATTTTCTTTACCCAGGGTACATTTAATTATATTTAAGAGTACCTAGGGTACATGTAAGTAATACCCGAGCCGACAATGACCAATCAAACGTAAACAAGAGTTTGTCACAGTTGTGCCAAATGCCCGCCGAAATAAGTTTGCTTGTATGACAACATTTGTTTTAGAGAATATAATAATATTTGTATAGCATGGCACCTGTGTCATCTTTTATATTTCAAGGATCAATTAGTTATATAGTGTTGGAATTATGCTGTAGAGAACAAAATATATGGAAATGAAAGAAAGGGAGGTTATTAAAAAAGAAGACTATAAACAGTTACTGTTCCTGATCACTGTATTTTTCCTTAATAAACTCATCTATTCATTTTACAGTGAATACTTCAGTGTTCAAATTAAAATATTATTGTTAAATTAGATAAAGGGAGATATTAAAAATTGAAAAGCTAAAATATTTACTATGAAATTAAATTAAATATAATTTAAAATTATAAATACATAAAATAACAAGGGACAAAATTGTCACAAAACCAGGTTTTCAATAAAAAATATTTATAACTAGAGCTTTGTCACAGACTTGACATATACCCCCACATGCTGCATCGACACAGAATATTTTGCATGCTGTCTTCACAAAACAAGAGAAGCTAATTTGTGGGGATTTTTAAGAATTATTATGCAATTATCATGTATGGCCATTTTGACTTTTGAACTCAAAGTATGACCTTGACATTGGAGATATTGACGTAATTCTTTTGTGCAACACACCGTCCAATGATGGTGAACAAATGTCCCAAATGATTTGAAAATCGCACAATGAATGACATAGTAATGGTCCGGACAAGCTTATTTATGGCCATTTTTGACCTTTGAACTCAAAGTGTGACCTTGATCTTGGAGATATCGACGTAATTCATTTGCGTGACACACTGTCCAATGATGGTGAACTAATGTGCCAAATTATTTTAAAATCTCACAATGAACAACATAGTTATGGCCCGGACAAGCTCATTTATGGCCATTTTTAACCTTTGAACTCAAAGTGTGACCATGACCTTGGAGATATTGACGTAATTCTTTTGCGCAACACACTGTCCAATGATGGTGAACAAATGTGCCAAATGATTTAAAAATCTCTTAATGAACAACATAGTTATGGCCCGGACAAGCTCATTTATGGCCATTTTTGACCTTTGAACTCAAAGTGTGACCTTGACCTTGGAGATTTCAACTTAATTCTTTGGCGGGACACACCGTCCAATGAAGGTGAACAAATGTGCCAAATGATTTTAAAATCTCACAATGAACAACATAGTTATGGCCCAGACAAGCTCATTTATGACCATTTTCGACCTTTGAACTCAAAGTGTGACCTTGACCTTGGAGATATCGACGTAATTCTTTTGCGCACACACCGTCCAATGATGGTGAACAAATGTGCCAAATGATTTTAAAATCTCACAATGAACAACATAGTTATGGCCTGGACAAGCTCATTTATGGACATTTTTGACCTTTGAACTCAAAGTGTGACCTTGACCTTGGAGATATCGACGTTATTCTTTTAAGCGACACACCGTCCAATGATGGTGAACAGATGTGCTAAATGATTTTAAAATCTCACAATGAACGACAAAGTTATGGTTCGGACAAGCTTGTTCCGCCCGCCAGCCCACCAGCCGCAAGCTGACATTCGCCAATATATAACTAGTTTTTTTCTTCAAAAAACCTGGTTAAAAATAAAATAAAAAAGGGGAGATAATTAAAAAAGAGCTGTCAGAGGACATCGCGCTTGACTATTCGAGTGCTTGACAGTATAACGTAAGCCATCATGGGGAAATTGTTCATATTCAATAATTTAATAGACGATCTTTCAAAATAAAAAAAAAGGATTTTTTTTGGGGGGGGGGGGGGTTGAGAGGGGGGTATAATGTGGGGTGTGGTCATTTATTAGATGATCTTTCAAAAATAAAAAAAAAAGGAAAAAAATTATTTATTTTGTGTGGCGGGGAGGGGGGGGGGGGGGGGGGGGGGGGGGGCGGGCATTCTGGGTTGGGGCGTGGGTATTGTTTGGGTGGAATCCATTGTGGTATTCAGGTAAGTGTTGTTTTGTCAAATAATGGAAAAAGGGCCATAATTTTTACAAAATGCTTATTACAGTTGTCTGCTCTTGTTTATAGATTGGGGTCATGTTGGTAAAGAAGTTTGCAAAATATGAAAGCAATATGTCAAGGGACAAAGAATTAAATGGGGTAGTACGCAAACTTTAACATTTGCTGCATATTCTAAGTGGAAAAGGGGCCATAATCATACAAAATGCTTGATAGAGTTGTCTGCTCTTGTTTATAAGTTGGGGTCATGTTGGTAAACAAGTATGCAATATATGAAAGCAATATGTCAAGGGACAAAGAATTAAATGGGGTAGTACGCAAACTTTAACATTTGCTGCATATTCTAAGTGGAAAAGTGGCCATAATTATGAAAAAATGCTTGTCTGCTCTTGTTTATAGGTTGGGGTCATGTTGGTTAACAAGTATGCAAAATATGAAAGCAATATGTCAAGGGACAAAGAAAATATTTGGGGTAGTACGAAAACTTAAAAATTTGCACGCTAACGCAGACGCCGGGTACGAGTCTTTGTATTTTCACAAAATTAAACGACAACAACAGAACTCTCCAAATTATTCAATCGTTTCGCGTTGCAATGCTTTATAATTTTCAGGTTTTAAATCATCACAAGATGCATATAACGTCTATATTAGACCATGGTAAATGTTCAGTATTACTGTTTCCTCACAAATATCATAACTAAAACGAAAATTTGCGAATCTGAAACAACTTTTTTCAATTTTGTCAATTCACCAAAACGTGAAAAGATCCCTTTAAGTAGATTTAGAGTTATGCTTCAGTGCCCCATATAAGCTGCGTATCTGCGTCTTTCACCCTATTAAAATGTTTAAAAACGCAAAGAAATACAATATCATGCGTATTGAAAACGCAACTAATTTGACTTTTACGCAAAATCGTCAAATTAAATGCGTACAATACAATAGCTTTGATAAAAAATGCTTTGCTCATTTTCTGTATTATCTCTTTATGATACGAAATAAAAATGTCTAAGAGAGGTTGAAAGACGTCCGCAATAGTCGCGCCAAAATATCAGTCGATATGTTTGACAGTTACAAAGATGTCAGTTAACATCAGGTTTTTTTATTAAAGTTTAAAATTTATATTTATATATGGACAGTTTCAATGATTAATGACGCTATGAAACATCAGTTTATGTAAGTTAATTATATTAGATTACAGTTTTATTGAATCAATACAAGGGTGCAGCTTCAACTGAAGTAAAGCAGCGATGATTTTAAGGTTTGCATTTTTATAACTCATTTCACCCAATTTCGAGGATGAAATCACCCTATTTTTCTAAATCAATGGGTGAAAACCCTATTTTCCAAATAATTATCTGGGGCACTGATGCTCCGGACAAAAAATTACATTGAAATTAAATAAAGGGAGAGAATTAAACAAAATAAGGTAGATAGAGTTATGGTTCTTAGTCACTGCACTTCTCCTACTTGTCATCTGTTTATATTTCAAGTTTCAAGTAAATCCCTTCAGTAGATTTAGAGTTATGCTCCGGACAAGAATTTAGTTTGAAATTATATAAAGGGAGATAATTCAAAAACTAAGGTAGATAGAGTTATGGTCCTTAGTCACTGCACTTCTCCTTCTTCCTTCTTGCCATCTGTTTATATTTCAAGTTTCAAGTAAATCCCTTCAGTAGATTTAGAGTTAAGCTCCGGACAAGAATTTAGTTTGAAATTATATTTAGGGAGATAATTCAAAAAATAAGGTAGATAAGAGTTAAGGTTCTTGGTCACTGCACTCCTTCTAGTGGTAATCTGTTTATATTCTAAGTTTAAAGTAAATCCATTGCATAGATTTGGAGTAATGCTCTGGACAAAGTTTCGGACGGACCAATTACTATATCCCCTCCGAAAAGAAACCAACAATTATTTATTTTTTCAAAACTTATAAAGGAGCTCAACCGAAATATATTATTGTAATTATTTAATTGATACTATTCACTTCACAATTATCCGAACTAAACAAGTCCGAAATTAGGTCATACATAACCATCAGTTTTAAGAGCCTTTTTTAATTAATAAACACAATTAGGCTATAACAACCAGTTTTGTTTACAGACTCTTAGATATATGATGAAGGAAACAGTATGTTGCATGACACAATTAAATCGCAAATAATTTATAATAATATTGTAAACTATTTACATTTCGTCGTCCTATCTGTAATATCTCTGAACTCGTTCGCGTGTAACTCACAACTGACTTTATTCATAGATTCACACAGATATAAACCTCAATACAGATAACTCATGACTGCATGCTTTAACAAGACAATACGAGTTGTTTCCCTTACATTACAATACATGACATAACCTTTTCTTTCTTTTTTTATTTTCGGCGTAGTTGTATAAGCCAGCTTTTCAAAATTCAAATAAAATCTCCCGCGGCTAGACACGAATGAATACACTTCATTTAGTCCGTTGGCTGATTTGAGCAAACCACCAGAACCCCAGAACATTGGAAACATGAACGCGTCATTGTAACACTGTTTTACTGCGTGTTCAGCATGAAACAATTTTATCTCTAATGAAAAGGCTTGATTGACACTGTGAATGAACAAAAACTGTCACGTGACCACAAAAGTCAACGTTAGTAGTCATTTTTGACAACAAATAGGAGGTTTTGGGGATTCCGATAATGACGTCACGTTTGCGCATGCTCAAATTTTGGCCGTCAAAACTGCGGCCATTCTGCTATAGATTGCATTGATGAAGCGCATCGTGATAAGGTTACAAACAAATTCGCGACCCTTTTGAAGAACAAAAAATACTCAGAAATTGAAATTCTTTCAGATTAAATTGAATCCAATGAACGAACACAAATAAGGACGAAAACAAACAACAAATTGATTGATTTTATGTAATCAACATATAGAAACTGATTTGAACCTGTTTGTCTGTAAAAACTTACCTTGTTACAGATTAACTAAATCCTCTTGATAAATGTTAATGTTTTTTTTATTTAATTGTTCACACCAATTTTGACACTCTTTGTTTCAGCAGTTTAACCCAGTGTTTAATTGAAAAAAATATCCCGGAAAGAGAAAAATAATGTTCCTGGGTACATGGATTTTTTGACGTCATACGATCAACTTTCCAGTTGTAATCTACATGCATAGGTCATTGGGTTTATATCGTTCAATTTTATTTATATTTTCTCTCTGATAGACGTTTCTTGTTTGATTTAATTATTATTATTATTTTTTAGTAGTCACATAAACAGCCAAGCAATGTAATATGGATTTTTTACACCCATTATTGCTGCTTCTTCCTGTATTTCCGCGATGATTCATCTGAAATATTAACTTAATGACGTTATATTCTTAAGTCTTTTTTCATATAGAAGGAATGTAGTTGACACTTGTTTGTAGTTTCATTTGATCGTTCGTCAAAAAGTTGTAACTCTGTTGCTCTGGTATATTCAATACCATTGAGTAATTAAATTGAAATTAAATTGAATGCGTTTTAATTCCCTTTTATTATTGTTTAATTTGAGTTACAATGCTATGACGTTAAATTTTATTTACACTTAAATGAATTATGAATATTGCTTGGCCAAGTGTGAGGTTGAGCGCTCTATAACCTTTACTAGTAAACCGCCAATTCTTTGCTTTGACCGTTCCAAGGCGGTGACCCCAGCTTTATTCATATTTTGTGTTTATGTTGGTTTGTATTGTGCTGTATTGTGTTGTTTTGTACTGTTTGGGCAATCGGTCACTTGCCTTAAATAAAGGACCAACTAATTGTTTATGATGAGAATTCAATACTGCTCTTGCAGCTGGAGTTTCACTTCTTTATTTTGAATATCAACCGTACTTTTGTTTTGACAACTGACGATAGGAATGATTCGATTTACAGTGTGAATCTAAATCGAGTTTTATGCAGATTCGTTCATACGACACAAAGACACTATTTTGTTTTAAGGATCATTTCGACTAAGAGGACTCACCAGTCACGTAAACTATCGAATATAATATATATATTTTTTTAACGGGTAGCAAGATGCGTTGCAGATAATTGGTCATTAACCACATTTAACTACATCTTTTGACCTGCTAATTTTTTCAGCTCAATTCATAATATCAATTTAATAAAATGAAATGCAATCTTATTGATTTGTGACGTATACTATTTTACTTGTTTGAACATTACGAAATGATCCGTGAAACAAAATAAGTGTCTTTGTGTCGTATGAACGAATCTTCATAAAACTCAATTTAGATTTACATTGTAAATCGAATCATTCATGTCGTCAGTTGTAAAAACGAAAGTACGGTTGATATTCAAAAGCATTATATTTCTCTTTCCGGGATATTTTTTCAATATGTTGATGCTACATTAACGAATATACGTGTATATGAAGTGAAAACACCAAAAATAAACAACGGTTGCGATAGACACCTATAAACTGTTAGATGCACATAATATCACTTAAACATTAGTTCATTTTTGTTGTTGCAGAATTTATATATGTCGTGCATTAATTTATGACATCAATCTTAACTTGTTATATCTAATTTAAATCTAAATTAGCATAAATTATATTGTTTCACATGTTTTTCATTAAATTAAACGCTTGCATTTATTCGGCTACTGCCGTTTGCATATTTTTGCTACTGACGTTTGCCATTCCTAAACGTACTACTGACGTTTGCCATATTTGTTTTCACTCTTTAAACGTTTATTCAATATCTGGTATATATTTGCGTTTGTTTATGCATAGACATATGTAATAAATGTTCGTCCGGTAAAGCATAGACAGTTCTGTGATCGTTAATTTTCGAGAACACTGACTCTTTGTAATTTTACTACTGACGTTTGCTTCTTAAATGGAAATTTGCGCCGAAGTGTTCTCGAAAACCAGAGCAACACACAAAACGCGTGATATACCGATCGAAAGCTATATGCATGCCATATTGCATGCACTAGGTCGTATGAAAGTCAGAGGATGATCAGCAAAGATATTGGAAACAAGAAATATCTTTAAAAAAGATATACGGCGTAAATAGTTTAATGAATGAGATCAAGGATAGCGAATGTCTTTTTCTGTGCAGTTCTTAGCTGCATCACACGCAGTACGGGATGTTACGGGGAGTTTTCGCGGCTTATTTTACATTATAACATATTTCTGGTCATAAACCTATAGATACAAAACAGAAAACCAAAAGAAGAATGGAAGTGAAATTTAAACATATGAGTCAACCGGCCACACGAGAAGTATCCGTATTTATAGGCGCGTTCTTCGAACAAACCTGTTTTAGTGGTTTGTCGGGCATTGCTATTTGATTCGATTATTAACAGTATCAATTATCATCGTGCTAATGCTTAAAGTGATATTATGGGCATTTTGCACTGTTGAATTGAGCTGAAAAGAATTAACAGGTCAAAATAGTTAGTTAAAATGTGGTTACTGATTAATTATCTGCAACTCACCTTGCTACCAGTTGTTTATAAAAATATATTTTATATTCGATATTCTTACGTGACCCACCCAGTCCTGTAAGCTGAAATGATCCGTAAAACAATTTCGTGTCTTTGTGTCGTATGAACAAATCTGCACTAAAACTAAATTTAGGTTCAACTCGTAAACGCATGATCAGTTGTCAAACGAAAGTACGGTTGATATTCAAATGCATTATTTTTCTCTTTCTGGTATATTGTTTTAGTATGATGATGCTGCATTAATTAATATAAGTGTATATGAAGTAGAAACATCAAAAATAATCAACGGTTGCGATAGACACCTATAAACTGTTACATGCTCATAATATCACTTTAGTACATTAGGAAATATGGACGAATAATTATTGTTAAATTTATCAACAATAATATTTATCATTGTATTGTTGAAAACACATTAAGAATCTATTATTTACATACCATAATTATATTGCTGAATTTTCTTTAGACCAGAAATATGTTAAATTCAGCGATATAATTATGGTATGTCAATAATACATTCTTAATGTGTTTTCAACAATACCATGGTAAATATTATTTTTGATTAATTTAACAAGAATTATTCCACCATATTGACTAATGTATTAAGCATCAGCGCGATGATTCTCGATACTGTTAAAAATCGAATCAAATAGCAATGCCCGACAAACCACTAAAACAGGTTTGTTCGAAGAACGCGCGTATAAATATTTAAAATTTGTACGGATACATCGCGTGTGGCCGGTTGACTCATATGTTTTAATTTCACTTCCATTCTTCTTTTGGTTTTCTGTTTTGTATCTATAGGTTTATGACCAGCAATATGAAATAATGTAAAATAAGCCTCGAAAACTCCGCGTAACATCCCGTATTGCGTGTGATGCGTCTAAGAACTGCACAGAAAAAGACATTTGCTATCTTTGATCTCTTCATTGAACTCTTTAACATGTCACCAACTCCTACCACAATCAACGCCGTGTATCTTTGTAAAAATATTTCTTGTTGGCGTCGCTCTGGAGAGCGGCGACTAGTATGTAATGCATTTTTTTTTCGCTTATGGGAGGAGCAGTTATTGTACGGATCAATGTATATATTTTTGTTTTAAGAATATCTTGCATAGTGGTGATTTTTTGTGTAAATTAGTGTAAATAAGTACTGCATTTGTGCCTATTATATTTATTACAACATTTATTGCCAAAAATGCAAAGCAGGGACCTAAACCTGTTTGTATAGGTCCCTGTGCAAAGTTAATTCTTTAAATTAATAGCTTAACACAGGGACTGGGCACTAATAAAAGATCACAGGGACTGGGCAAATACGCGAACCGGTGAAACTTTAAATGAATAGTCAACATTTTTGTCTGAAACTTACAACAGACGCCGTGATGTAGTGGATGATGTGTCCGCCCAGCGATCGGGAGTAGGTGGGTTCAATCCTGGCGCAAAGCATTTTTTGATATATTATTTATTTAATTTATATATATATATATATATATATATATATATATATATATATATATATATATATTATTAATAGAATTTAAAAATACTGCGTTTTAATGCGACCTAAATACAACGTTGCACATTTTTATTAAAATTAATGGGTGCCGCGTGGTGACAACGTTAATTAAAATTTCTTACATCTCTAAAATATCTTACAAAAAATACACGTGTTTTTTATATTAACAAATAAATACAAACAACACATCTATTTTGCATGTATTTTTGTTGTTGTTTATGATTGTCTATCATAGGCCCTAAGTACTATCCCTACCACATATAGAGCGCGAAGCGCGACACGTATTATTGATTGTAACAATGAGTTGTGATAAAGGAAGCAGCCGCTTATCAAGGAGGAGCTGTGTCCCAGCAACCCGTTTCTCTAGAGTCAAGCACTCCTCGGAGTTTTTTTTAAGAACCACATATAGAGCGCGAAGCGGGACACGTTATACTATCCAGGTGGTATAGACCCTTTGGTGTGGACTTTTTTAGGTGACACTATCAATGCGCATTTTGTGAGATGAAGCAGATTTTTTAAAACACAGTTCTGTTCCATTAATGAAAATTGCACACGGATTCCAGTAAAAAAAGGAAACCAATGTTAATAAAATGAACTATGGAATATTTGGGGGTTACAACACAAAATCATAGATAATGGTTATTTGGGGGTTATAAAACAGCATCATAGATAGTGGTTATTTGGGGGTCATAACACAAAATCATAGATAATGGTTATACCAGTATCTTTTTCTATTTTGATTAAAATAATCAGCCAATATATTAATATTTACAGTAGGAAAATATCGTTCCATGTAACTTCATTGAGTGCCTTTTACACTGAAATTCCCGACGCCCTTTGATGCTTTGCATCAAAACTTAGCTTGTTTATATTACAAATACATGATACATCAACTACTCTATCGTTACGTATGCGAATAGGTTTAAATTTAAGAAAGAAAGAAAATATTAAACATAATGTACTTTTCTGTTCATAAAATCAAGTTAACACTTTAGCAACATGTAGGGACAACATTATTCCTAAAATACTAGTCAAACTTGTTGACGCTCTCAAATATTAAGCTACTTTTTATATTGGTAATATTTTGAGCATAATTTAGCACATATAAAAAGTATCTCTAAATTCTTTACGCGTCTTATAAATAAGACTTACTAAAATACATGTTCGCTAAGTTTCCACAAGATTATCGCTGTTATCTCAGATTCAGGCTTTATACAGGACAAAATGTTTTTATGACATATGCCAGATACCAATACACTAAATGTCGGGTTTCAGCTAGGAAATGATAACACACTGTGATCACACCGAAAACAAGCTAGGAGTAGATACACCTATAACAATGAAGTATTAGATTTCCGTGAGAAGAGAATTTTATGAACATTTTGTTGTTAAGAGAAAAACAAAACTGAATCTTTAACCATTAACCAAGATTTTGATATGATAAAATAAATGTGTGCAGCAACATCAAAACGAGTAATTATTTTGATGTAACATGCTTTATTGCCCAATACAATGCTAGATATTATATATGAAATATATAATACTGTCTTAAAAGGAAGTAGACTTGCTACAGTACTTTGATTAAATTAGCGTCTTTGCGTAAACTATTGCATGATTTTTGTGCAATAAACTAAGATTATTAGTTTAAAAATACTGTGCTTCATTTTACACCTGTATGTTATGAATAGATTTTCGTAAATCAAATAAAACTGTATCATATATGAACTTGATAATGATACAACACTGTGTTATTTCTTCACACCATAAATTGTGAAACGGAATTATTATTACCATGCAACATAATCTTTGAGATAACTTGGTGTTTCACTGCTCGTCCTGAACGCATACGCATTTGTTCTGTCGCGTCGTTTCGCTGCTGTGCTGAATGTTGTAGCACCGGTGGCTGCTCTCTTGACAACTCTCTGTTATTTGTTGGCAATTTCATGTCGTTCCTTGCCAAATTTCTGTTGCTCATTGACAATTCTCTACCGTTGTTTTGTAAATCTCTGGGAACCATCGGTAATTTTGGTAATGTTTCATCGTGTGTTTCAATGACACGTGTGACTCTTCGGTTTCCAAGAGCATAGACGTGTTACGCCGATACTCACGTCCACTTTCGCCAGCCTTAACGATGTGCGAACGAGGATATGGCGATGTCCGCACATATTATGCAGGTCTCCATCCTGTTGGTGTTTTTATTCGATTTTTGAAGGCTTCTCTGGCTTCTTTTGTCCAATACCAATTTTCCTTATTTTTAAGGTCTTGTAGAGGAGCATTAATTCAGTTTACTCAATCAAGGAATGAATTTAGCGACATAGGAAAGCATTCATAGTATCGTAAGCAATTCACTC
Source organism: Dreissena polymorpha (assembly GCF_020536995.1). NCBI lineage: Eukaryota > Metazoa > Mollusca > Bivalvia > Myida > Dreissenidae > Dreissena > Dreissena polymorpha. Next base: position 35,609,842 of record NC_068356.1, read on the forward strand.
TGGTTCTCGGGCTCTTTCATTTTAACTATTGCCGTAATGCGTTCCTCTGTCGGTTTCAGCCCCTCTCCTGTCAGTTTGTGACCAACGTAACTCACTTCAGGCTGTGCACAACACACTTCTCTTTGTTGAGTTTTAGCTTAATGCTTTTTGCTTTTTTCCAGTACAGCTCGTAGCATTAAATTATGTTCCGCTATGGTATTTCCATGGACTAGAATACCGCAAACAACGATCTCTACACCGTCCATTGCTTCAAAATGCTTCTCCATTTTTCTCTGGAACACTTCACTTGAACATGGTGCACCAATTGGCATTGTAACGTATCGGTATCGACCGTATGCTGTGTTAAATGTTGTGAGTTTTGAGCTCCTCAGTCAATTTTTCTTGAAAATAATCAATGTTCACATCGTATGTAGTGAAATATTTGCTTCCATGCAATCTTGATGCAAGTTCTTCAATTGCGTTCATTGGATAGTGTTCACGCATGATCGCCTTGTTCAGATCAGTTGGATCAATAAATATGCGAACTTTCCATTCTTTTTTCTCACGCACACCATGCTATTCACCCATTCTGTCGGCTCTGTTTGTTTTGCTACTATTTTGCATCGCTCAAGATGGTCTAACTGCTCTTTCAATTCACCTCGTATAGCTACTGGAACTGAACGAGGTGCATGTATCACAGGTGTTACTGTCTCATTGATCTTGATGTAATACTCCGCTGTCAAACAACCAATTTGATCGCCTAAAACATCACTGATTTCTTTAATCAGTTGCTCTATTTCCATCTGGGTACTGTTTACTCTCGCGATGAAGCCTAGTTTAACTGAATCATCTCTGCCCGACAGATTTAAATTTCTTTGTCCATCAATTACATGAAATGTTAAATTTTGCTTCACGTTCTTGTTTTTGCATGGTAAAGTTATTTTTCCCAATGCCTTGATCAGTGTTCCGCTAACACCATTTATGTGGGCATCACTCTTCAATATTGGGAATTCTGCACACAATTTCTCAGCGATTTGTCTCGAGAGCACGTTGCATTGTGCACCACTGTCTATCTCCAAACGCAAAGGCTTGTTGTTGACCTTCATGTTTACTGTCCACTCTTTGTTACTCGTTTCATTGCCATCGTTTTGTACTGTGTAAACATCATATGTGGATGTATTTTGTTCGAACATATCAGATAGTTTGTCTTCTTCTGCGTAGTGAATGCCCATTTTTACCACATACATCGCATATTTTGTAGAATGCTGGACAATTTTTAATTGCATGCATTTTGCAAAACTTTATGCAAAATGACATGATACTGTTTAACTGTTTTGTTTCGCACTACGTTTGCCATATTTACACAGACGCGCCACGTGTGCTGCTGGATGTTCTTGCAAAGTTCAATGCTTTGAATTGACCGTTCCGAGGCGATGTCCCCAGCTTTATTCTTATATGTGTTTATGTTGTTTTGTATTGTGCTGTTTTGTACTGTTTTGGAAATTGGTCACTTGCCTTAAATAACGGACCAACTAATTGTATATAATGAGAATGCAATACTGCTCCAGCAGCTGGAGTTTTACTTCGTTATATTAATGTGAGCGTTTGTGAGTTCGATAGGACGACACGGTTGAATCACCCTTTCTAATGTTAATTGGTCTGGTGGAATTTCCATGAGCTTCTCCGAACACTTTTTGTCGTTTATCCCATTAATAATCATGTCACACATGAAACCATCCTTTTGCGCTCTAAATTGGCAGAATTCCGCTTTTCGTTGCAATTCTGCTATGTAATCCATAACAGATAATTGACCTCTTTTGGTGTTCAGAAATTCCTGTCGCTTAATGTTTCTAAAGTAGTGGACATCAAAATGATGATCAAATTTTGTTAGCACAGTGTCCAAATCATATCTATCTTCTGCCGGCCTGTGTGCATTACCACTGTCTTCATCTGCCAACACTTCTGGCATCCATACAAATGAATCATAAATTTTGACACATTCGCGACCCATATTGGATAATAATACTCCAACTTTTCGACGTCCTGGTTTGTCATGCAGACCTAATGCGTCCAGGTGAACTAGGAAATTACGTTTGTAAATCTCCCGTACACCCACATTTTTTTGGTACCCAATTTATTTTCGTAACTAAATTTTGTTCCTACCCAACTTTTTTGTAACACATTTTTTTTCGTACCCACTTTTCTGGCATAATTTTTTCGTACCCAAAATTTTCGAACACAATTGTTTTTTCGTACTCAAATTTTTGTTCCCACATACGCAATTGTGGTGATGAAGATAAACTAAAATTAATGCTTTAATATCCAGTCTCTTCAAAAGCATCGTCACACCAGTACTGTAAGTACTTTAATTGTCAGTGATATTCATTAATGTTTGACGGATGCAATACTTTATTTATCTTAAAAAAAGATATGTTTAAAGTATAATATTAGTAGAAACAATTCGACATGTGAAAATATTTTGGGAATATTTTATAAACGGATTAATATTTTTCCTGTGGTGAACACTTTATCAACGGAAACATACTTACAATCACAATGTGTCTGATAAGATATAATATAGACCAATTACTGGATTTATCTGCAGTATCGAGAAATCATATAATACCAAACAAAGGAACATTAACCATTTTAAAGTATTACAATCTTTCGAAATATAGAGGTACCCGAGGTGGTATGGATAAAGAGTGTCGTGTATGTGACACAAATAGCGGAATAAATTTAAATAATCTACAAAGTTTACCATCACAATTTCCAACTGTTACATCTTTGAAAAGACACAGCACACAACACAGTTCAGGTGCAAACTTAAATAACCTCTCATACCCCAAGAAATGCAATACACTCAATGTTCTAAATGAAAAAATATATTGCCTTACATTCTGTTGTCAGAATCAAAGATGTTTTGATTGGTCAATATTTGAGAGAAGAAAATATCGACTTTGCCGTATTCACAGAAACCTGGTTCTCAGATGAAAGCAACACCAAATAGATACCTCAGACTTAACATAGATATCTCAGACTAAAATCAAAATGGTTAGTTTAAACATATTTATTTCAAACAATGCACTTTTGTTTACATATAATTTGTTTACATATAATTACAACAATGTTTATAATACGTACATGTTCGAATAGGATAGGAACGAAGAACAAAGTCTTATATAGTTCTTCTCCCCATACAATAATAGTTTCATGTTGTCAAGCGAACATACTTGGATGTACATGATTTAAACAATAATAACATAAGGGTAAAAAAAGAAAGACTCCGTATATATATAGTTTCAAGTGTGCAACACAGATAACGGATTGACACGTGAACAATGTAGGAGAGAAAGTAGCAGAGGTTTAGAAAGAAAGGAGATGTTTTGAAAGGCTTCTTGTGTCAAAGGGGAGAAGAAGGGTTTAGAGTCGTTCTGCAGCATATTACGAATCAAATCGCTTACTCATGAAAATAAATTTATGAACTGCATCAGCTATTTTAGTATTGATTAAGTAGTCACGAGTGGTGTCTCCATATAATATAGTTTCAATGGAGGGGAAGGAATACATCGATATTGAGTTTATAAGTTCACCGCGAATATGTTCATACTGAGTACATTCCAGAAAGTTATGCGACGTCGTTTCATTGAGTCCGCATATGCATAACGAAGAGGAAATAATATTGCGTCTGAAGAGATGGTCATTTAAGGCGCTGCACTTTGTTCTTAAGCGCGTGTGTAACATTTGAGTGCGTCTTTCACCGTAGGAAAATAATGGATTTGGAATCGGTCGATCTGTGTTAATAAGCCTTTTGAAGGAATGGATCGATTCAGCGTTCTTAACGTCACCGGGAAGATTATTCCATTCAGATACAGTAGATGGTAAGAACGAATTCGAAAACAGTGATGTTCGCGCTTGAATTGTTTGGAGATTAGAAGCATTTCTTAATGAGTAATTGCTACGCGATCCAACTGTTGCGGGTAAAAGGGATTGTAAGTAGTTTGGTACATTGCCAGAGTACATTTTATACATTAATATTAATTTATGTTTGCGTCTTCGTTGACTAATAGTTTCCCATCCTAACTCATTATACAGATCTTCTAATGAGACTAAACGCGTGCAACCAGATACTATTCGCGCTGCTTCAGTTTGGATTTTGTCAAGTTCATCTTTTTCATATTGCGTACAATTATCGAATACAGCATCTGGGTATTCAAAGATTGGTCTTATAAACGACACATATATTTTCTCGAGAGTCTTTCTATCAAGCTTTATTTTAATTTACGCAATATATGAATTCGTGTCCAAGCCTTTTCCTTTATGAAAGATATATGCGCATGCCAGGTACAGTCATTTGAAATAAAGACACCTAAATGCTTATGGACATCAACAGTGGATATATTTACGTTCTGCAGAGTCAATGGGTGATCGGATAGTTGATTTATTTTGCGGGATATGAGCATTGATTCCGATTTTGATGGGTTGAAACATACCAACCATTTATCAGCCCAGCTGGATATTTTATCAATGTCTGACTGCAGTACGGCTGCAGTTTCGTTTGGCGAGTTAACTACCATAAATAGGCTGGTATCATCAGCGAACAGATGAATGTGTGCTTGTATGTCAGCGATGATGTCATTAATATACACAAGAAACATAAGAGGCCCTAAGATAGAGCCTTGAGGGACACCGGCGAGAATCTCGATAGGGGCTGAATGCGCTCCCGGTAATATTACTTTTTGTTTACGATCAGAGAGATAATTAGCTAGCAAAGATAATAGATTTCCTCGAATTCCTGCTTGTTGTAGTTTAAACAATACACCTTTGTGTCATTCTTTATCAAAAGCTTTACTAATATAAAAAAAAAAAACAACTCTGAGTTCAAGGCCATTGTCTAAGGCTCTGCAAAATGTATTATAAATATAAGTTAACTGATTGGCAGTCGAGTCACCTGGCAAAAATCCAGATTGAGTTGGTGTAAAAAATGAGTTCGAACGAAGAAAATTAAATATGTGTTTATGTAATATCCTCTCAAAGACCTTCTCGATAGTGTTAAGAAGTGATATGGGTCGATAATTGGACGTTAAGGATGGGTCACACATTTGCGATTTTCCAACAAGAAGGCATTTTGCAAGAAGTAAGACAAGAATTAAACAAATCACACAAAGGGTAACTTAATTGATGCATTGCCTCTTTGAGAATACAATTGTCTATTTCATCAGGACCGGACGCTTTTCCTATCTTAAGACATTTAATTGAATCAATAATCTCCTCCTGTGTTATATTTATAGACTGAAGACTGTTTACGTTTGTATTGTGCATAGTTGGAAGTTCGTGGTTGCTTTCATCAATTGAACACTGGCCAGCAAAATACTGGTTTAGCATATCAGCTTTACTAATGTCATCCACTACACAGATGTTAGTTTGGTCATCGTAAAGAGGTGGAATAGTGTTATTTGATTTCGTAGGAATAAATGTTTGAAGGGTTTTCCACCAGTCTTTAGCGCAAATGTCGGATGACTTTAGTTTCTGTGAAATATTGTTGAAATATTCTAATTTCGAATTGCGTAAAAGCAATACAACCTCATTTCTAACATGACGGAAATTTGTCCAGTGTATATCACTATTGGATTGTTTTGCTTTTTGGTATAGGCGTTTCCGTTTTCGAATTTTTTTCTTTATGTCATTATTTATCCATGGAATATCACGAGAACGGATACAAACATTTTTGTTCGGAATGCATGTGCTTGAAATGTGTAATACTGTTTTAGTAATATTTTCTGCGTAGATATCGACATTTTCGCATTTTAGAAGACCCCAATTAGTATCCGTCATTAATTGTCGTAGTTTCGGAAAATCTCCAATATCGTAACGCCAGATGTGTCGATAGAACGTTTTACATCTTGGTTTGGTAAATTTTAATGTAATAAAAACCGGGCAGTGGTATAGTACAGTTTGATCTAAAAAGGAACCGCCTGTTCCAGAAATAAGTACACTTTTCCGGTTACTTACAAAAATTAAACCAATTATAGACGAAGTGTATTCAGTATAATGTGTTGGTTCGTTTATAAGTTGCGTTAAGTCATGTTGTTGACATAAATCATTTATTTTTTGTGCCGACGAGTCAGCGAGAGCATTAATGTTGAAATCACCTGTTATAATAATATCATTTATTTGTGTGTCTCTTGCTAGCCCTATAGAATCTTCAATGGAAATCATATATGATCTATCCGCACTAGGCGGCCTATAGAACACTCCAAAAAGAATGGATTTATGTTTTGAGGGAAAAACTTCAATCCATATACATTCTACGTTAACTTCTAGATCATGTCTGCGTTTGAAAACAATACTTTCATTAACATAGATAGCAACGCCACCATGAGAATCTGATGGGCGATCCTTACGAATTGGTTGGTGGAAGCCATCAAATAGGAGATCAGTAGATGAGATAGAGCTATTGAGCCATGTTTCAGTAAAGCCAATTATATCAAAGTCGCGTAAACCTGAGTAAAGAAGATCTATTTTCTGCATTAGACTTTGTATATTGTAGTGAACAAAACTAATGTGGCTTGCAGATGAAGAATACCAGATGGAAGTGGAACTGTTTGCATCTGTATCAACAGATTGATTAGACGAAGTAGGTCCTGGGTTTGGATGAATATCACCTGATCGCATTAAGACTATAGAGATCCAACAACATAGTACGACACACAAGAAACAATTAAGGAGCATTTTGAGAAAAAGAATGTCAGTGTATATGTTTTTTCCTATCGGGACACGTTTGCGTGGGTGTTCGATTATCAGAGATATATTTGTACACATGCGTACATTAATATGTAATGATAAAAGGCTTGTTACATTAATATAAAGAAGTGAAACTCCAGCTGCTGGAGCAGTATTGAATTTTCATTAAAAACAATTAGTTGGTCCTTTATTTAAGGCAAGTGACCGATTGCCCAAACAGTACAAAACAGCACAATACAGCACAATACAAACCAACATAAACACAAAATATGAATAAAGCTGGGGTCACCGCCTTGGAACGGTCAATGCAAAGCATTGGGGGTTTAAACCTGGTTATAGAGCGCTCAACCTCACACTTGGCCCAGCAATATTCATAGTACATTCAAGTGTAAATAAAATTTAACGTCATAGCATTGTAACTCAAATTAAACAATAATAAAAGGGAATTAAAACGCATTCAATTTAATTACTATTTAATTACTCAATTGCATTGAAGATACAAGAGTAACAGAATTACAACTTTTTGACGAACGATCAAATAAAACTATTAACAATTGTCAACTACATTCCTTCTTTATAGAAAAGATTTGAGAATGTAGAATCATAGAGTTAATATCTCAGATAATCATCGCGCAAATACAGGAAGAAGCAGCAATAATGGGTGTAAAAATTCCATATTACATAGCTTGGTTGTTTATGTGACTGCTAAACAAATTAAAAATAATTAAATCAAACAAGAAACGCCTATCAGAGAGAAAATATAAATAAAATGGAACGTTATAAACCCAATGACCTATGCATGTAGATTACAACTGGGAAAGTCGGTCGTATGACGTCACAAAAATCCATAATGACATAATGACGTGAACAAATTCCAAGGGCAGTACTAAATAAAAATATTAATCGGGCTGTGCTACTAATAAAACAAGTTTACGTGATTTAATATTAAGAAGCAAATGAATACAAATGGTAATTCCATTAAAGCGACATTATTGGAATCAAACAGTATATAGGTGTTTTGACAACTGAAGACAGAAATGATTTGATGTACGATTTGAGTCCAAATGTAGTTTACATGCAGATTTGTTCATACGACACAATGACACAATTTTATTCAACAGTGACAAATGCCTATAATGTAGTATTCATGCAGATTTGTTCATACGACACAATGACACAATTTTTTTCAACAGTGAAAAATGCCTATAATATCACTAATGATTCCAAATTTTAAGCCATAACTGGCATGCGTATAATACGTGTATGAAAAGCGAGAAAATAGCTGGTGATCTATATGCAACCATGACAGCGTTTACTGGTCGCTGTTTAATGTACGACATAATAATATCCTCCTATAAATACGAGATGAGCCAGAAACGCTGACATGATACGTTGGTTGCATTTGACAGTAATGCAATAATGCGATTGAGTTGGCAATAGGATTTGATAACGCCGTTTGCTACAGAACTGCTTCAAATAGGAGCTTAAGATATAATAGAGATAAGAAGATAGGAAAGGAATGAAGAGAACGATAGAGGATTTTGATAACTTTGGTATCATTTTCATGATATTTAAAGTTATGTTGGGTGTATAAATAAGCACATGAATAGTCACCAAGGATTGGCAATCAAACTGGGAACCACTGCAATAGTAAAAATACACGTGAGCAGAACAATAAAAAGTGTTAGCAATAAACTATAGTAAGCGCCACCATAACGATGCTAGTTTACGAAAAGGTACACTTACACATATTATAATGTGAAAGCATTACGCAAAATGCAGGAATATAGTGATACAATGAAGGCATGCAATATGAAATTGTATGCACTCAAGATTTCTATAGTTTGATGTAAAACCAGGTGTACGTAACATCATCACTTTTGATCGCAAATAGTATTCTACAAAATTTTGTTTTTAAATTTCGTTTAAGTTAACTAAGTGATCGTTTAAGTATTATGTGGACAGCAAAGAAATAAGAACAAAACATAATTTAAAGTGTCAGACAAAATAAAGGTTTATAATTATTTTGTTTTTGTATAATATTGAAAGCACACGTAAGAACAAGGGATGGTTTCACGCACGCCCGCACACCAGACACATACAATACAACTTTATATAAATTCAGATGCATCATTGCACAAGCCTATTAGATAATAGACCTATACGATGCAGACCCCGTTAACAAGTACTATACATGCTACATGCGTTGTATTGAAACTTAAACAAAAATCATTACACCATACAGAGACCCTTGTTGAAATCAAAATGGTTACACAACGAGTACTTAAAATCGTTCAAATAGAATAGGCGGCCGAGTGGCTTTACCTTGTCTGACTGGGGTTACTGTACAAACAGTGTCAAGTAGTAATTCCCGGACATTTGAACATCGTATATGGCAATTGATTCTCAAAAACATTACAATTAATGTAATTGTCGTTTACAGACCACAATCATTAGGGACTGGACATCACCTTTTGACAAAATGTTTCGAATTCATGGAGAAATTGTTCCCAACTATTCAAATCTTATGCTTCTTGGAGATTTTAACTTGCGCGTCAACAAAACTAACGGTGCTGTGACTGAATTTAAGAATTCTCTTGTAGCAATGGGTTTGGAACAACATGTAAATTTCAGCGCGCACACAGAGGGAAATACACTCGACCTTGTAATCTATGAGGCTACAAATGGTATTGAAATCAATTCGTGTGAACCAGGCCCTTTCTTTTCGGACCAAGTCGTTACCAAATTAATCAGAGAATATCAAGAGTCAAACCATAACATTTCGAAATTTTAAATACATGGACCACTCAGCATTTACTAACGACCTTAATGAATTTCAATTACAGCAAACAAAATAGGTACTTTTGTACAGCAATTTGCAGATGAAATCTGTAGAATTCTTGATAAACACGCTCCATACATTGAGAAGAACAAAATTTGTCGTGCACCAAAACCATGGTTTAATGAAAACATTATTGAACTAAAACGCAAAACACGCAAACTGGAACGCATGTGGAGAAAATAAAAACAACCAGACCAGTATGAACTTTTCAAAAATGCCATAAATAAATACACTTTCGAGTTGAATTCAGAGAAGCAACGATCGCTTAGTCAAACAGTAATTGATTTCCAAGGAGATTCTTAAAATCTCTACAAGTTTGTCTCAGAATTAACAGGAAAGAATACTGATAACCCTATGCCCGAAGGTGAAAGCGACACCGTGATAGCTGAACATTTTGCCGATCACTTCCTGAATAAAATTAACAAAATTCGAGATGCCGTTGCAAGTTTCGAAAAATTCACACACGATAACAAGATGCAATGCCAACAAGAGTACTAAAACCATTTTTAAACGAGTTACTACAGTTCGTGACAAAATTGGTTAATATCTCTCTGAATCAAGGAGTTTTTCCTTTAAAATTTAAACAGGCAATAGTTAAACCACTCTTAAAGAAAATTGGACTAGACCTGAGTTGTGCCAAACTCCGCCAAGGACGGTCTCAAGCCCGCGCTGAAAAAGGAGGAGGGTTGGGCGTGGGGCTAGCAACTCCACCCCGCGAAAAAATGCTTGCTACGGAAACGACAACAAGGGAACAAGCGACAAACGGCACCGGGAGTGAAGCAGACCAGGCAACTGGGCTTATGAAGGATGGGGATCAAAGCCGCAAGGACGTCCCCATCCCGATAGCAGAACTCTTGACGCCAAAGCGATGGATCAGAGTTGGATGTTGGAACGTGCGAACACTCTACCAGACTGGAAAGCTAGCGCAAGTGGTGAGTGAGCTGAACCGATACAACCTGACCCTTAGGAGAGTAACAGAAGCAAGATGGACTGGCTCTGGCAAGCAGAAGGTGAGTACCGGAGAAGTCATCATCTGGTCAGAAAAACTGACAACGACCATCGGGAAGGAGTTGCCGTCATCATCAGCAGGAGCAAGGCCAACACCGTGCTACAGTGGAAACCTGTGTACGAGCGCCTGCTGTACGTCAGGATGAACTCCAAGTACGCCAAGCTGTCTGTTGTTGTGGGCTACGCACCAATAGACGATGCGGAAGAAGAGGACAAGGATGCATTCTACGACGCCCTTCAAAGTGTTTTAGAGGACATCCCCCAACACGACGTGCTGATGTTGCTCGGCGACTTCAATGCTAAAGTTTGCTGCGACAACAAAGACAGAGATAGGACCATGGGACGACATGGACTGGGTGTGATCACCGACAACGGGGAGAGACTGGTCAACTTCGGTCAACAGAACGACTTGGTCATAGGAGGGACCCTATTCGCGCACAAGGAGATCCACAAACCAACATGGACATCACCAGACGGCAGAACCAAGAACCAGATCGACCACATCATCATCAACGGTCGGTGGAGGCACTCTCTGCAGGACGTGTGTGTGATGCGATATGCAGATATCGGCAGCGACCATATTCTTCTGGTGGCCAAGGTGACTTTGAAGCTCAGGAAAGCAAAGACGGGAGACATCAAGAACCAACGCTACGATGTCGTCAAGTTGAAAGACCCAAAAATGAAAGAAGAGTTAAGGTTAACCCTCAGGAATAGATTTAGTATTTTGGAAGATGAGGCAGCATTGACCATCGAAGGCTTCAACAGAGTAATGAAAGAGACAGGAGAGGAAGTTCTGGGCTTCAGAAAAAGCAAGAAGACAGAATGGATCTCAGAAGAAACATAATCTCGTATAGAAGAAAGAAGACAGATCAAAAAGAAACTGTTGGACACCAAATCCCTAAGACTTAAGGAAAGAATCTCAAAGGAATATAGTGAGAAAGACAAGGTGGTGAAGACATCAGCCAGAAGAGACAAGAGGAGGTACATTGAGAGACTGGCAGAGGAAGCGGAGACAGCAGCCGAGCACAATCACATGAAGACAATGTACCAGAACACAAGGAAGCTGAAGGGCGACTACGGCCAGCACCATTACCTTCCTGTGAGAGCTGAAGACGGAACTCATGTCACTGTGGAAGAGAAAAAGCTGAAGAGATGGAAGCAACACGTCAAGTCCATCTTAAACCGCCCTGACCCACCAACCCTAGCCGACATTCCTGAAGCTGGTGAGGACCTTGACATCAACCTCGGCAACATCACTGGAACCGAAGTCAATGAAGCCATCCATAAGCTGAAGAATGGGAAGGCGCCTGGCGACGATGGAGTGTGCCCTGCGATGCTAAAAGCAGAAGAAACTGTGACGCCGCAGCTTATTTGCCAGATTCTTCAAAAGATTTGGGACAGTAAGGAAGCGCCAAGCGAATGGAAGACCGGCACCATCGTCAAACTGGCCAAGAAAGGAAACCTGGGGAACTGTAACAACTGGCGAGGCATCACTTTACTATCTCGCACCAGTAAGATCTTCAGCCGCATTATTCTCCAGCGCATCACAACAGCAGTGGACGGTATCCTTCGCCAGGAACAGGCCGGCTTCAGGAAAGGCAAGTCCTGCATCGACCACATCTTCGTCCTTAGGCACTTCCTTGAGCAGTCCCATGAATAGAAAGGATCCCTCTACGTGGGTTTTGTGGACTTTGAGAAGGCCCTCGACAGCCTACACAGAGACTCCCTCTGGAAGATTCTGCGACATTATGGCATCCATCAGAAACTTGTCATCGTCATAAGGTCCCTGTACGAAAACTTTGAGTGCAGAGTCGTCCACAACAACCAGCTCACTGAACCATTCAAGGTGGAAACTGGGGTGAAGCAAGGATGTATCCTCTCGCCGCTCCTCTTTTCAATGGCAATCGAGTGGATCATGCGCCGCACCTCAGAGGGAATGAGACAAGGAATACTGTGGACGCTGACCTCGCTGCTAGATGACCTGGACTACGCCGACGATATTGGGCTACTTGCTAGCAGGAACCAGGACATCCAGCAGAAGACACAACAGTTGGCACAGTCAGCAAGCACCATAGGTCTCAGGGTCAACATTGGAAAGACTCAGGTCATGAGGAAGAACACCAGAGTGGACAACCCAATCACCATCAATGACCAGCCTCTGCAAGATGTGGACGAGTTCATTAACCTGGGCAGCAAGGTCACCACAGATGGAGACTGTGCAAGGGAGATCAACACGAGAATCAGCAAAGCCAACCAAGCCTTTGCAATGCTGATACCCATCGGGAGGACCACAAGTCTTAGCATGCACACCAAGCTCCGCATCTTCAAGAGCAACGTGCTGAGCGTCCTTCTATATGGGTCTGAGTGCTGGAAGACTACTGCTACCATCGAGCGCAAACTGGAAGTCTTCCAGAACAAGTGCCTACGACGTATCATGAAAGTCTTCTGGTCAAACATGATTACGAACATGGAACTGTGTGGAAGAGCTGGCACAAACAGCATCGCTGAGACCATCGCTTTGAGGAGATGGAGATGGCTAGGCCACGTCTGCAGAATACCACCCGACTCACTACCCAGGGTGGCACTGAGATGGACTCTACAGGGGAAAAGAAACCGTGGACGACCTAAAGAGACGTGGCGCCGAACCTAGGAGCGAGAGCTCAAGAACAGATGCCTCACTCTGCAGACAGCATCCGCAACACCAGCTTACAGACCAAAGTGGCGCTCCTTTGCCGTCGCCTAAAGCACCAGACGGCGCAGAGAGGATTGAATGAATGAATGAGTTATGCCAACTATAGGCCAGTGAGCAAAAGGCTGCTCTGTTTGCACTCAACATACAGGTAAATGAAAACAATCTCCTTCCAAATAATCAGTCAGCCTACAGGCAATTCCATTCGTGTGAAACTGCTTTAATTAGGCTTGTCAATCATATACTCGAAGGTTTGGAGCAACACGAGTTTAAAGCACTTATCGCCAGTTATCTGAGTGCTGCCTTTGATACAGTCGATCATGACATTCTACTAGACGTGTTGCAAATACAATACGGTGGATGTGGTGCGGCACTAAACTGGATACACTATTATCTTCGTTCAAGAAGCTGTCGTATAAGTGTTAATTCAGCTTTAACGTCGACACGTTCTTTGGAGTGTAGTGCCCCCCAGGGTAGTTGTCTTGGTCCATGGCTTTACCTGACATACGCTGGAACACTGTTTGATGTCGTTCCTCCAGCCATCACAGTCTAAGGTTTTGCAGACGCCCACACCGCAAACAAGCGATTCAAACATACTCTGAAACCATTTATTTTCGTCAGCACGAAATTTCGTCCTTTAAAAAAAATGACTTTTTCGTCAGCACCTAAATTCGTCCATTTCTGGTTTTGAAAAAAAGCGTCCGATTTGTTTGTAATGTTTGTAATACATGTAATACGCGGTTGCGAAAAAATCGTGCTGGGGAAAGAGGGGTGACACTTGGTAGTCACTTGCAGGAGGTGGGCCTTGTTTGGCATATGCCAATTAACAAGTCTGTTATTTCAGGTGATACCGTAGTAACTGTCCCTTATTATTTTATGTCATTGACACGTTCTATGTTATGATTAGCGGATAAGTGGGACTGAATAACCGTTAACGAGTGTTTTAAACAACGAGGCGAATTGCCAATTAGTCTTTTTCCATTACAATCACGGACAACCAAACACAAATCAATATGTTCTTTATTAATTTGTCATAAAAGCGCAGAATATATTTCAGTCAGGTGTTGATCACACATCGTCATATTTTAATTGCGTTTAATAGTATTGTCTTTAATCCGGATTCGCCGCGTCACGTTGGCTGTATAATCTGCAACACCCCTGAAAAACACAATACACACAATGGGTAATAAAGTTGTTAACAATTAGCGCTAATCAACACTATTATACCTAAACGAAGTCGACGCATTCGATACAGCCTTATTGCATTCGCGTTTTACAGGAAATGTCAGTTGTCAGTACACTGTATAATGTACACCCCTTTGTGTCAAAACTGGATTTAACTTGAGTGTGAATATTCGACTGTTTCATGTTCTTTGTATCTATACCATCCGGGTATCTGTACTATAAGTATACCCGTCTACAAACAAGGTGCGCGCTTCCGCATATGGGTATTCGGACGTTCAAAAAATTGACCTACGGTTTAGCGTTCACGCCGTCGAACGCATTTAGCAATATAACTCGTTTTTTTCACTATTTCTTTACTTGCAAAAAATACTAGTGGCTTATAACTTACCTTGCAATCTTTTTTTCTCGCATTTTGCGAGTGTGCGAGTGTTATTTCGAGCCCTGTTTATATGCGTGGATTACGCTGGATTTAAATGCCTCATGCCTACGGTAATTCAGTCTTATTTGTTTCAAATATGGGACATGATTGTTCGTTAGGATCTTGAAAAGACGAAAATTAATGTCTGGCGAATAATAATGGTTTCACAGTACATCTTTTCTGTTGAAATATCTGCCATTCATGAACTTGAACGTTGCGCACTCGTTATTAACAACTGGATGAACGAGAATAAACTGAAAATGAACGCATCAAAAACGTCATGTTCGGTAGTAGACCCCCAATTAAATAAATGTCAATCTAAAGAAATAGATATTGCTGGTGACACTGTTAAAGCAGAAAAAATGCATACGGTATTTGGGTGCATATTTAGATGAAACACTGAATTTTAAAGAACACATCGAAATTAATTGCCCAACAGCCATGAACAACTACCTTAAAATCAAAAACATAAGGAAATAGTTAACAAAAGAAGCAACAGAGATACTCGTTTTGTCTTCGGTAATGTCACATCAGGATTATTGTAATCTCATCTTTTGTTTGGAACAGCTTAATGCGAAGTAAATACAATGCAACGTATCCAAAACATGTGGCCAAATTGTTACTCGGCCGACAGAAATATGACAGTTCAAAAGATGCTTTGTATTAATAACATTAAAATTACTGACTTTCATGTATAATTGTTCTGTTGGTCACGCGCCAAAATACCTTACAGGACTTTTAACAGAAAAAGTACCAGCACGTAACCTACGATCTACCGTCTCGTATGACGGATGTTATGATGTTAAACGCACAAAGAGAAAAACTTTAATGGAAAGGAGTTTCGGAGTTGTTGGTCCGAAACTGTGGAATGAACTACCATTAAGCATCCGGACTTCTGTCTCGATAGACATTTTCAAAAGGAATTTGAAAAAATTTCTCTTCAGAGACTTTTACAACCTATTTGAATTTGAATACCTGTGATTTAAAAAATAATCGAGACTCAGTTGTATGGGCTTATTTGTCCAACAACCAGGACTCGGGGGACCAGGAAATTAAAGAATTGTGCGGGCTTCTTTTCTCGACAAGGATATTTATTGTACAAGTAACCAAACATCATTAGGGCTTCTTTGATCAATGATTGAATGACATCACCCAGCTGTCTTTTAGTCACGCTAAGCCCCTCTAGTTGTGTCTTATAGTCACACAGAAATTTTAACCTTCACGTTTTGTCTTGTAGTCACACTTGGTCAGTCTATTTGTGACCGGTAGCTGCGGAGTCCGACAGCCAGAGTGCATAAATATCCTTTCACGTATCCTTTCAGTTAATGAAAAACAGTGTCTTTATGTTTCAAAAAATTGCTGATAATATCATTAGAAGTATTGTGTTAACCCTAATTATATCAATTTATAATATAATATTTTACTTTTACTGTGTTTAAGTATTGTAGCCGGCATTGTTTTATTGCTTAAATTCCTTACAGCTTTTTTTATTTATATCACACAATTTTAGATTATTATTCCTTTAATTAATGCTTCATATTAGTATCAATCACTCTCATTTTTGATCAACTTTATGTACATATATTTGTTTTACTACGCCAATGATAATTGAATAAATAGGCGTTTTATCAAATTAGAAAGTTTCAAGTTTCAATTCACACAGATATAAACCTCAATACCAATAACTCATGACTGCATGCTTTAACAAGACAATACGAGTTGTGTCCTTTACATTACAATACATCAAACTCCTCACAGCAGTTACTTCCCTTGGGCATTCGACCGGTCATTAGTCTCTTCAAGTATAAAGTAGACCACTGCGTAGGAGATTGACAATACATCACACTATGTTATTGACGCTTCAGGATTTTTTTTTATTCGATCAATTCGGTTACAAACCACCAGTATTTGTTGATGTATACGGCACAGCATTCTATGCATAGACATTTATGGTGACGTCCTATATGTTATTGTCACTAAGACCGTTGTTTACACAATGTACGGCACAGTAGTTGTTCACGGCGATTACACGGTTATTACCTGCGCTCGCTTAACCACAGATCTATCAATTAACACCAAATGCTTGCAAATTTATATATCAGATTAATATGATGATATATGCTACCTTATTTACTGGCAAAAGCTTAGATATTTGATTTCAATGTATTGAAATAAACATTTGGACATTATTGAATTGTGTACAAAACATAAAAATTGTTTCAATACAAAAATACTGCATACAAACAATTGAATATTTTTTTTTATCCCATCATCAGACGTGCATTGTCGAAATAAACCACTGGAATAAATTTTCCTCTATTTCGGCAGTGCTGAAATATAGCTGTCACGCGCGGCGGAGAATGGTCATATTACTCGGAATCAACTATAAAGTAATCATTTTTAGTAAAATCGAATCAGATTCAACAAAACGAACAATTTGATACCAAGATGTAATATATTTTTAAAACATTATGCAACAAAAAGCAAATAAACAGTATTTACAAAAATATTAAGTGCGCGTACTCGTGACGTCATTATTAACACGTCATACGACACAATGCATGTTCTTTCATGCCAAAGCTGCAGTTGTTTAGTGTGTTTTTTTCATTATTTCTTGAAAATCGGGGACGTAGAGGTATTATAATCAGAAAAACAGGTTAGTTACTGATCTTTTTGTAATGTATTAGGCTCGACAGGATTAAAATAATGAAACAATGTTTGCTTAAAATAACTTTGGGATTTTCCGTGTAGTTCGATTTTCCTTGTCTATTAAAAAAAACTAATTTACGACTAAGAAAATTGATGGGATAAATCGAATACTAGGTCGGTGCCGAATAAAGCAAAGTTTATTTTGCTCGGCACAAAAATCTGAACCACGAGCCTTGTCGAAATTTTCTAAGCCTCGCAAAATACACCCAGTATTCTCTATTTGCTGAATTGTGTGCTTCTTAAGCCTTTAGAATTCAAAGATAGTTTGGTGGCTGCAGCCTTGTGGATATGGTGTCCGCTTTGCGACTCGGAGGTCTCGGTATTGCTCCTTTAAGTGGAGTCGTTCTTTAGATCACCCTTTAGAAACCAAATACTGGTTCTACCCAGGAAACTGATTGTTTTAATATTAGGAACTGTCGAATCTTGCATAACCTGATTTAACAGGTTAGCAAAATAACTGTATGTGCCAAATAAATTTTTATTGTCATGATTATCAATGTATAATGATGTAGAACTGAGGAAATCAAACTTGTTTTGCAATTGAAATAATTCATACATATAGGTGTCTTACAGGGTTTTCTTACGAAAATTTGTGTTGCCTATTAAAAATTTTGTCGACACAAAAAAACAGCAATTGAAAAGTAATTCAAAAATCACATTCTTTACTGCATACACTTAGTTTGTAACTGTATATAAAAGATTTGAAGGCAACCAAACATGTCATAATCCATATTTTTAATTTATACATTCTAATAAAACCTGGAACAAACATAGATATATCAGTAATCATATGAGCTTATTTATATGTCAGTTACTATCTTTCTATGCTTAGCCGATAGAAAAAGCATACAAATAATGTTAATATATTCAGTACATAAACACAAACGTATATGGTAATGTATTGCGCTACAAAACACTTTACATAATTTACATATTTGAACGTAAAAGAATAGTAACACAATACATAATACTAAATAACTGTCATCAACTTACAAGAATGTGTACGTTTATGTGCTTGCAAAGTGATAATGTAATTTGAAAAAAAACTTGAATTAATGAATTATGTGTTATAAACCATTCATTGCATGTATGAATAACAAGTATAAATACAGCATAGTTTGCAGTTTGGTCAATACCATATGGTAAAATTGTATTACCTTTAAAATAATAAACAATGCTGCTTTTGTACCAGGGTATTATAAATTTATCATGGAACAACAAGTAATAGCCAAATTATGTATTTCACAATGTACAGGAAATCATATTAATGAATCAATTAAACATACTTGTTGCTACTGTACACTGTCATACTAAACATGATCACAACACAGTGGTCTAGGTACTACGCGTTTTACATACTTGTCGCAAGTTTTTATTACTAGTTTAACATTTATCTGCAGGCAATGGTCGATATACAGACTCAATTTTCATTGGAACAATCGTTTCGTGTCCTCAAATCGTTAATTTAACAACCAATTGACAATGTTTGAAAATCTGATATTTATTATTCCATAGCTGATTTTGTTTACAGACAGACACATATATGCTCTCTAAAAATATATGCAAGTTCACTTATGTTCCATCTAAATAAACCAACAGAACCAATAAATAAGATCACCGTGGCTAATATCTTAATTCCTTGGAAACTTTGAGAGTTCAGGAATCGCTCTTTTGTTTGTTTATAGAAACAAAATCGGTCGGTTTTGCTCAACAGTCTCAGAATGGCTTGTGTGATGCCCAGCACTATGCAGAGCAGTTTCTAAAAAAGGAAAACAAACACAAATCTTATAATTTGATAAATGATGCAGATGATATGTAAATGTCATGTTTTGTGTGTGTTGATTTTGAACAATCTGGAAGATTTTGGTACGAAAATCCAACGGTATGTAATTTAGGCCTTATCTTTATGCATGAATATATGAAAATATATGACAAAAAAACCACATCGCCCAAAAAACAAAAATTGCTACAAAAGGTATTTTAACTGATCCTGGTAGGGTAGAATGTCAAAAGTTTACCAAAATCGGACCAGCGGAAACTTTTTTTTTCAAGATGGCGTCCAAGCTGGCCGCCGAACCCTATTAATGATCATAACTTTGTAAGTATCCACTCAAATTTCATGATTTTGGTGTCTAAACTTAGGTTTTGGGAGGCAAATAACACATTAAGATAATAAAAAATTATGTTAGTATGTTACGTAACGGAGAAATCCAACACGGCGCCAAAATGACCGCAAGTGCATAACTATTGACTCAAACGTGTTATTCTTTTTTCGCAATTTTATAATAAAAAGATTTTCATGTTTTGATTTAAATATTTATCCCAAGTATAACCCTGTATGCCGTTATTGAAGCTCAAGCGTCATAAACAACAAAATATAAAAACAGACCACCATTATACAAAAATATCAGACCTGCGTGTGCTTAACACTGTCTCATGCTTGTTTGTTTTTAGGGTTGCGTCAACAATTCCATTATATTAAGTCCGTTCTGTGTTAATTGCAGCATTTCAAATCAGAGCATTAAACAAGTTAATATTGTCTCATTTTGTAATAATGGTTAAATAATGAGTGCATCCAAGCAAAATTTGTGTTCAATATGATAGGAGGAGATTGAGATTTCAAATAATAACTGAGGTGCTATTTTATGGAAGGGCGTGAAGGGAATAAATGAAGCTAGTGTGAAGCGGAAGTATTACCGGTATCTTAGTTAAAACCTATTTATTTTAGCTCGATTGTATCGAAATGCTTAGGCTTATTGTTTCAATAAGGTTAAATTGTACACAGAGCATTTTGGCTTGGTAGGTACTGACCAATTTGTTTTGGAGGCCTGCGATTCCCGTTCAGATGTCATTTGGTTATTCTATGGAAAAGACACAAGGCGCAAAGTTACGGCAGTTGGTCATGCTATTATCGAAGCCGTTCGTTCACAAGCTGTCATTGCATTACTACAAGTGGGACTTGCTGTTCAAAATAATCATCTACATCGTCCAAAGGTAATTGTCGAATGAGACGGATTTTGTGGAAACTGACATACT
Source organism: Dreissena polymorpha (assembly GCF_020536995.1). Lineage (NCBI taxonomy): Eukaryota > Metazoa > Mollusca > Bivalvia > Myida > Dreissenidae > Dreissena > Dreissena polymorpha. Next base: position 35,630,452 of record NC_068356.1, read on the forward strand.
GGCAACTGATATAGATTTGTTGAAGATGTCTGTGCTCCCTGCCGCCGATAGTGTTGATCACAATACTATCACCATTGACGGCACATGTACTTTTCATGGGACGGGTGTCAATAAATCTATACCCCACATCCAAATCACGGACTAATTTTCTGATTCCGCAAAAACAGAAAACAGCTGAACAATAGAAATAAGACAAATCTTGGAGAACCGAGGCATGCTTGTACTGAGGAAGTATTCGAGGTCCTGACGCGATTTCTGGATTATGACAAGAGGGTCGATATTTTGTGAGAAGTCTTCTACAGATTCACCAGGCTACACTGAAATGGCAGGACATTATGCATACTTTGCCACAGGAAAGCCAGCACCCTAAGCAGTCGCCAGTCAAATTCTTGCCTATGATCATTTATATTCTGGGGATAGTCGTGCATTATGTCAACATTAGACTCTGTTTGTTTTGCTTGCCATGAAGCACAACCTTCTCACTATGTTAACGCTTGACAAACCCTTGAATTGGAAGGCTGCTGAAATCATCATTGATGTTCCACAAAGTAGTAGCATGAAAAGTATTATTCTGATGTTGGAGTGTTTTCATACACGCATGAACTTGCTAGAGGCCATAAGATTCATCATTGAAGGAACCGGTCTAAAACATACTTGAGACTGTCTATGGGGAAAATGCCATTGTGCACATTTTGAGAGGCAGGGAAAGCTACTCAGACGGCTATAGGGGCCATTTTCGTGTTGACATGTGCCTACAAAGCCAGCTCATATCAGGAAGATCTAGAGATTCAGATACTTCTTGATCAGGCAGAGGAGTTGTACTCTTCCATTCTTAGGGGCGTGCGACACAGATGCTTCATGTTCTGACGTTTAGATCAAAGTCGAGACGGCTACAGAGAAGAAGAAACATGTCCAAACCACAAAGACAAGCCAATTATTGCTGAATTATCACCTTATGGTTAGGAAGGCAAGAATGGTGATCAAGGCGGGTTGTACTGGTTGTCGGAGGATGCATTTGACAGGCAGTATCCAATTGTTGTTAGGTCTTTGCTGCAGCTGGGTACTTCAATTACCTAAAATCTGCTAATTAATATCTTCAGCCAATGAGCAGCCTATATGAAACGCAACCAAAAGTTAATCGAAAAGCCGTTTATGGTTTAAAGTTGTTCGTATGAGCAATCAGTGCTTGGCTCGGCTAAGCAGTGGTCTTGCCATTTAGCAAACATTGATGAGGTCTCTTAAGAACACAGTTTGTCTCAGTCGCGGCAGTTGGAACAACGAAGTAATGAAACATTGTTGGTCCCTTTCTGCATCTGTAACATCCGAGTACAACCGTACAATGCAGGATTTCACAGAACTGGCCTATACTACAAGTCCACAACACAAAGACTCAACTGAGGAGCGCATCAAAAGAGATTCTTCTGATCTGGAGAAAATTCAAACAAAGATTGCAACCTGCTCACCCTACACAGCTGATCCTCTTTGAAAAACATTGTCAATTGGATAGTGGCTGGATCAGGTGTGACTGTTCATGCATTTTAGGAGGTTGGGAACAAAATCATAAGATATATCATAGGAAAGTCGACTTTTGTTTTATAAAGAGAAAAGACAGATACCAAATTCTTGGGAATAGACCGTGGTATTTATCCTGCTCTTCTGTTTGAGCATTTCCTGGTAGTGTCAAATTTCAAGTTTGTTTATTTGTGATATAGGCCTCCGGCCCCTGACACATATATATTACAATCCATGCAAAACAATGATGTGTGCACAATTGGTTGGCATAACATATAAGCATATAATCGAGTGGCATACGATTCTTACAATAACGTGCTAAAAGATTGTACAACATTTGCATTTAGTAGAGCGGAAATGTATATTATATATAGATATACGCATACATTCACAAACATATACATACATATACACACATATATATATAATTATATATAACATACATAGAAATATATACATGTTATAAAGTAAATATACAACGTTATAGTCCCTGCATATAACCTACCCCAATAGAAGAGACTTTCGAATAGTATTCTAAAAAATGTATAGCGGAATTTAGGTTATATGGGTAGGGCCTATAATAAATTGACACAAATGGTTTACCGAGTAGTAGGGTTTATGAAAAATTTACGCTGTATATATGTTTTTCGGATGTCATGCAATGCAGGGCACTTTAATATGAAATGTAATTCGTTTTCTACTTCACCAGTATTGCAAATTGGGCAAAACCGTTGTTCTCTAGTTATACCGCGATATCTGCCCGTTTCAATTTCTATCGGAAGAGTTCCGGAACGAAGTTGTGCAAAACTGCGCCTAAATTTACGCACAGATAGGATGTCTAGGTATGCTTCATGTTCGTATTGGGACTTAATATGTTTGTTAAGTTCCAATTTGGGAGATGTATGTACTGTACTCCATACTCCACCAGTTCTGTAAGTATTGGGACTTAGCCCGTTCTATTAATTCATTTACAAGTTTGAGTGGGTTTGAGACATGCTGGTTCATCCAAATGTACTGAAATCCATTTTTGCTTAGTAAGTCCTTAATTTCATTGGCCCAATTAAAGAAGAGATTTATGTTTGTGTTCAATAAGAAATTGTAGCATTTTTTTACGTATCTGGTGTCGGGCATGCCTATTATTTTTAGCCAATATTTTATGCATCGAATTTGTGACGTTATAACAATAGGGTATCGACCACAATCTCCGAGACTCGTGATATTTGATGTTTTTTTCACCGACACAGAGGTACCTTTTACAGGCGTGTCGGTGGACCGATTCGATACATGGTAAATCTTGATAACCCCAAATTTCGCTGCCATGTAATAAAACAGGACCTATTTTGCTGTCGAACAGTTTAAAAAATACTGAATTAGATAGTCGACCATATTTATACAGGGACGATAATATGCCATTCAAGGCACGTTTCCCCTTAGTTGCATTTTCATTAGTCATATTAGTTTATGAAAGAGAAGAGAAGAAGCAGACACCAACGTAGGTGAAGGACTGCACAACGTCAATTAAAGAACCCGCATAACTCCATTGTTCATTTCTAGCTAGTTTTTCCCCCTTTCTGAAGACCAAAAATTTTTGATTTCGGTATGTTCACCTGTAATCCTATTCTTGTGCAGAATTGGTGCTGTAAACCCATAACTGTATCAGCTAAAAGAGCAACATCGTCTGCAAACATAAGCAGTAAAATTTCAGCATCATTTGGTCCAATTTGTATCCCCCTCACGCCGCTATTTAACAGTTATTGTACCAATTCGTTGATAAAGAAGGAAAATAATTGTGGTGAGACCAAATACCCTTGTTTGAGACCGATTTTGCAATCAATGTAGTCCGTGTACCCGTTACTGCATCGGACACGAGCCTTGACGTTTTCGTACATAGCCTTTAGTATATTAAAAAGTTTACCCTGTATGTTAGCTTCTTGTAAGATTTGCCATAGGATACTGCGGTCTACTGAGTCATAAGCAGTTTTAAAATCAATAAAACCTACGTAGAGTTTCCCGCGTTTTTTGGACAATATTTTTGAAATTAGCGTTTGCAGTACGAACGCGTTATCTATTGTCGAATAACCAAATCGAAATCCGGATTGACTCTTATGTATTTTAGCAAACGCGTTAGCAAAGAACGTTAATCGTCTATTATTCACACTAGTAAACAATTTACCAAATATATCCAACAATGAGATGCCTCGATAGTTTTGAGGCGAGTTAGGATCACCCTTTTTATGTATTGGAACTATTATAGCGGAGCTCCAATCCGATGGAAAATAGCCTGTATTTAATATTCGGTTAAATAAATGCACTAATATTTGTAAAATAAATGTATTCGAATATTTAAAGAATGCAGGGGGAATTTCATCTTGACCTGGGCTCTTGGATTCATGAAGAGCTTTTATACTTAATATAATTTCTTCATCGGTAATTTTACCATTGAATAGTTCTTCTTCTACTTCGGACAAGTGACTGGTAATATTATGGTCAGACGGTATATTGTCAGTGTTAGCATTTGCCGTAAACAGCGTTTCAAAATGCAATTTCCAGTCGTCAGAGCGAATTGAATTTTTGTTATTATTTGTTCCGGACAGATTCTTGAGTTTCTTACAAAATGATTTAGGGTTATTGATATTTGCGCATAAGTCATCAAGCTTGGTCTTATAAAAAAAGATGTTTCTTATGGTTACAACAATCCTTGAATTCTTTTTTCGACTGAACGTATTTATTCAAATTAGTTTCCGACGAGTTAACGCGAAAATTATGCAAGCACGAAAGTTTCGCCCATTTATAATCGCGACATTTTTTGTCAAACCATTGTGGTCGGAGCGTGGATACTTTGCCTTTTGATTCTTTGAGGCAAACAGATGAACATTGTTGAAAGATACCAACAATATGACTAACGATACTATTGATATTATTGGAATTGTCATTTATAAAGCTGAGCGTCCGAGACATAAACTCATTTGTAAACGTATCTTGTAGAGAACCCATGAAAAGACTTAAGTTGTTTTGCTCAAAACAATATGTTTTGCGGTTCTTCCTAGGGTTCGGCCTATCAGTGGTTTTTTCTACTTTACCTTTAAATTTGATTTCTAGCGGGAAATGGCATGACTCCGTTCGCTCGCCGATTCGAAATTTATGACCTCGTTGAACAAATATTTAGACAGAATGGCATAATCAATGACACTTTTGCCATTGGCGTTAACAAACGTAAAATGCCCATACTTTTTATCTTCACCAAGTCTACCATTCGCGATAAGAAGATGGTTTGAAATGCAAAAATGTAATAAAAATTGGCCCTGACTATTACATACTTTGTCCATTGAATTACGTTTGTCAAATGAGCTGGTTAATACGCCATCGTACTCCCTAAGTATTGGTAGATTCTCCCGAGAAAAATCAACAATAAAGTCTTCCTGATCTGATGTTCTTGCGTTTAAATCACCAAGAAGTACAAAGTAGTACTCGTTTAAATTAAGGGGTAGCTCACTCAATGCATATTCGAGGTATTTAATGCCAGAAAAGCGCTCCTTTTCATACGATGGTGAATTGTCTGGTGGTAGGTAAGAAAAGATTAAAAGCAAATCTTTTGTTGTGGCGACAATGGACTTTTTAACTTTAAAAAACATACAAAATTTGTGTGGGGTATCAATATGTGACACATAGTTTTAAAGAGAGTTATGGACGCACACACAAAAACCTGACATAGATCTACCTACATTTTGGAGACGAAGTGACTTTTTTGCATACATAACATAATCCGGAAAACTATTCAACCTGTTCAGGTCATGTTCATACCATGTTTCAAGTAAGCAAAATATTGTGAATGTTTTTTAATAATCAATAAAATCGGAGAACTCTAATTTTGGTAATAGTCCTTCAATATTCCAGCAGCACACATTAAGCGAGGCCGAAAAATTGTCAGATAGGCCTTGACCATCCTCCTATTCGTTGATGGAAGTGATTTGGTCCCCCTCCATCCTTACATGTTCGGAGATGTCACCCACATCATGTACATTTTGGTCAACGTCGATGAGAGTCGGTGGGGCTTTGCGTCTACCGGTGACGGTTCTGCGTTGCGAGGTAGGCTGTTGTAATGTATCTTTTACGTTCAGCTGCCCTTTATAGAAGTAGCCAAACTTGCCATGCTCTCGAAGGGAACTTAGCGTATTTCTCTGGGTCCTCGTGAGGTCGTCACCTATGCGGATGCCTTGCTTGCGTAATTCTTCGCTACCTCTATACGCACGTGCCTTGTCGTCCTCAAATCGAAAGGTGAGAATGGTCAAAGAAGGGTAGCCATCTTTAGTGCTGTTAAGTATTTGAATACGTTTAATGTCATCAGGAACCCAGTTTGTGGTTGGGCTTGCGACCTTAAGTATGTCTGATATTGCTCTTGACTTATGCTCCTTTTCATCGAGCCTTTGGTCAATGTGCCATCCAAAGATCCTCATGTTACTCGCAATCGCTTTACGGTTTAAAGATTCGATATTTTCCTGGAGAGACTTTATAAGATCATCATGTTCGTCACATTGGTTATGCAAATGGTCCACATCAAGTCGCAGGTTTTCTGTAAGGTCCTGCCCATCGGAGATGTTGCGTTCATCGGAGATGTTGCGTTCAATGTCAAAAATACGAGTATCTGTGTTTTCGCATTTCGTGTTTAGTGTTCCTATTTTACCGCGTAAAGCTGTATTTTCGACTTTAAGATTGTTTACATCATGTTTAATTTCTGACATTTCTGCGCGAATCAACCTCATTTCGTTCAAAAGAATTAACTTGTTTTTATCAAAAGGATACGATGCTTATGTACTTAAAAACACGTGTTTGATGGTTTTCGATTCACTATATCTTTCTTCCCTTAAAATTTGGAATCATTAGTGATATTATAGGCATTTTTCACTGTTGAATACAATTTTGTCATTGTGTCGTATGAACAAATCTGCATGAATACTACATTATAGGCATTTTTCACTGTTGAATAAAATTGTGTCATTGTGTCGTATGAACAAATTTGCATGTAAACTACATTTGGACTCAAATCGTACATCAAATCATTTCTGTCTTCAGTTGTCAAAACACCTATATACTGTTTGATTCCAATAATGTCGCTTTAATGGAATTACCATTTGTATTCATTTGCTTCTTAATATTAAATCACGTAAACTTGTTTTATTAGTAGCACAGCCCCATTAATATTTTTATTTAGTACTGCCCTTGGAATTTGTTCACGTCATTATGTCATTATGGATTTTTGTGACGTCATACGACCGACTTTCCCAGTTGTAATCTACATGCATAGGTCATTGGGTTTATAATGTTCCATTTTATTTATATTTTCTCTCTGATAGGCGTTTCTTGTTTGATTTAACTATTTTTAATTTGTTTAGCAGTCACATAAACAACCAAGCTATGTAATATGGAATTTTTACACCCATTATTGCTGCTTCTTCCTGTATTTGCGCGATGATTATCTGAGATATTAACTCTATGATTCTACATTCTCAAATCTTTTCTATAAAGAAGGAATGTAGTTGACAATTGTTAATAGTTTTATTTGATCGTTCGTCAAAAAGTTGTAATTCTGTTACTCTTGTATCTTCAATGCAATTGAGTAATTAAATAGTAATTAAATTGAATGCGTTTTAATTCCCTTTTATTATTGTTTAATTTGAGTTACAATGCTATGACGTTAAATTTTATTTACACTTAAATGTATTATGAATATTGCTGGGCCAAGTGTGAGGTTGAGCGCTCTATAACCAGGTTTAAACCCCCAATTCTTTGCATTGACCGTTCCAAGGCGGTGACCCCAGCTTTATTCATATTTTGTGTTTATGTTGGTTTGTATTGTGCTGTATTGTGCTGTTTTGTACTGTTTGGGCAATCGGTCACTTGCCTTAAATAAAGGACCAACTAATTGTTTTTAATGAAAATTCAATACTGCTCCAGCAACTGGAGTTTCACTTCTTTATATTGATAGCTGCGAGAATCGCGTCAAGTTTCGTTGGGCCGGGGTTTAGTTCCACGTCTCCTGCTAATAGAAGCACAGTTTCCTTAATGTTGAATGCAAGGTTTACCTGCGAGGGAGCGTGCGGTAGACCAATATTAGCTTGGTGGATTGAGCCTCATTTTTCATGAACTGGCACATGCTATTACCTGCTAACGGAAGGGTTGCCACAAAATGCATGCATGGCGGCCACGTAGTAGTGTAGTATAAGGAGAATACATATGCTGGAGGCAAAGACGCGAAAGTGGATGTCCGATGATTTTACATACGGGGAATAATGTTTGTCTTTATTTCCAGGTTTATTTCCAGATTGTCTATGCCTTCTCGATGACAAAAAGGACCCAATCCGTATGCGAAATGTTACTGCATCAACACCCATTTTAATAGTTTTCCTCGATTAACACTTGGATAGCTAACACACTACTAGTGTAGACAGTGGTTTGTATTTACCTAGGTATTGTGTTTACCATTGTCCACCGTCTGTTAATTCGATTGTCGATACATGTAACTGTCCAGCGGCTATTTATGCAGGTGTACACTTTACTTGTTCTGTATGCAGTTTAAATATTTAAATTAGTTGAAAATTTATTTCCTAAATACACCACTAAATCTTCACAATTTTCACTTGAAACTTGCTAATTTGATGAAACGCCTATTTATATAAGTATATTCAATGGCGTTGTACAAAACATATATATGTACATAAAATTGATAAAAAATAAGAGGTATTGATAATATTATGCAGCATTAATTAAAGGATTAATGATCTTAAAATGTGTGATATAAATAAGAATGCTGTAAGGAACTTAAGCAATAAAACAATACCGGCTACACTATTAAAACACAGTAAAAGTAAAATATTATGTAATAAATTGATATAACTAGAGTTAAGACCATAATTATAATGATACTATGAGCAAATATTTGGCAACATAAAGACACTGTTTTTCATTAACTAAAAGGATTCGTAAAAGGATATTTCTACACTCTGGCTGTCGGATCCCACAGCTACCGGTCACCTATCATACTTAAGGACACTTCTTTTGGGTTTTAACCTTATTTGAACTATCGTGACTACAAGTTACATATAGACTGACCAAGTGTGACTACAAGACACAACTTGAAGGTTAAAATTACAGTGTGACTATAAGACACAACTAGAAGGCCTAAGCATGACTAAAAGACAGCTGGTTGATGTAATTCAATCATTGAGCAAAGAAGCCCTAATGATTCTTGGTTACCAGTCACTTGTACAATAAATATCCTTTTCGAGCAAAGAAGCCCGCACAATTCTTCAATTGCTTGGTCCTATGAGTCCTAGTGACAAATAAGCCCGTACAACTGAGTCTCGATTATTTTTTTAAATCACAGGTATTCAAATTAAAATAGGTTGTAAAAGTCTTTGAAAAGAAATGTTTTCAAATTCCTTTTGAAAATGTTTATTGATGCGAAAGTCCGGATGCTTGATGGAAGGTCATTCCACAGTTTCGGACGAACAACTCCAAAACTCCTGTCCATGAAAGTTTTTCTCTTTGTGCGTTTCACATCATAACATCCGTCATACGAGACGGTAGATCGTAGGTTACGTGCTGGTACTTTTTCTTTTAAAAGTTCTGTAAGGTATTTTGGCGCGTTACCAACAGAACAATTATACATGAATTTCAGTAATTTGAATGTTATCCTAGCCTTTACTGGTAGCCAGTGTAGTTCATACAAGGCATCTTTTGAACTGTCATATTTCTGTCGGCCGAGTACCAATTTGGCACACATGTTTTGGATACGTTGCATTTTGTTTATTTCGCATTGAGCTGTTCCATTATAAAGAAGTGAAACTCCAGCTGCTGGAGCAGTATTGAATTTTCATTAAAAACAATTAGTTGGTCCTTTATTTAAGGCAAGTGACCGATTGCCCAAACAGTACAAAACAGCACAATACAAACCAACATAAACACAAAATATGAATAAAGCTGGGGTTACCGCCTTGGAACGTACAAGATGAGATTATTATAATCTAGATGGGATATTACCAAAGACAAAACGAGTATTTCTGTTGCTTCTTTTGTTAAGTATGTCCTTATGTTTTTGATTTTAAGGTAGTTGTACATGGCTGTACGGCACTTAATTTTGATGTGTTCTTTAAAATTTAGTGTTTCGTCTAAATATGCACCCAAATACCGTATGCATTTTTCTGCTTTAACAGTGTCACCAGCAATATCTATTTCTTTAGATTGACATTTATTTAATTGGGGTCTACTACCGAACATGATGAATTCCGTTTTTGATGCGTTCATTTCAGTTTATTCTCGTTCATCCAGTTGTTAATAACGAGTGCACAACTTTCAAGTTCTTGAATGGCAGTTCTTTCAACAGAAGAGGATGTAGGTTTGAATCGCTTGTTTGCGGTGTGGTCGACTGCAAAACCGTAGACTGTCATGGAGGGAGGAACGACATCAAACAGTGTTCCAGCGTACTTCAGGTAGAGCCATGGACCAAGACAACTACCCTTGGGGACACTACACTCCAAAGAACGTGCCGCCGATAAAGCTGAATTAACACTTATGCGACAGCTTCTTGGACGAAGATACGAGTCTATCCAGTTAAGTGCCGTGCCATATGCACCGTATTGTTTTTGCAACACGTCTAGTAGAATGTCATGATCGACTGTATCGAAGGCAGCACTCAAATCAATGACGATAAGTGCTGTAACCTCTTGTTCTTCTATACCTTCGAGTATATCATTGACTAGTCTAAGTAAAGCAGATTCACAAGAATGGAATTGTCTGTAGGCTGACTGATTTTTTGGAAGGAGATTGTTTTCATTTGCGTGTATATTGAGTCTAAACAGAGCAGCCTTTTCAATCACTTTCGATAGAAATGATAAGTTGCTCACTGGTCTATAGTTGGCATAACTCAGGTCTAGTCCAATTTTCTTAAGAAGTGGTCTTACTATTGCCTGTTTAGATTTTGAAGGAAAAACTCCTTGACTCAGAGAGAGAGATTAACCAATTTTGTCACGAACGGTAGTAACTCGTTTAAAAATGATTTTAGTACTCTTGTTGGCAATGCATCTAGTTCGCATGATTTTGTTTGAAGATGATTGATGATCTTTTTCACTTCATCTTGGGTTAGCTCCTCGAACATACCGAAACATGGCACTTCCTTGTGATCGGTTGTGAATTTTTCGAAACTTGCAAGGGCATCTCGAATTTTGTTAATTTTATCCAGGAAGTTATCGGCAAAATTTTCAGCTATCGCGGTGTCGCTTTCACCTTCCCGCATAGTGTTATCAGTATTTTTTCCTGTTAATTCTGATACAAACTTGTAGAGTTTTTTAGAATCTCCGTGAAAATCAATTACTTTTTGACTAAGCGATCGTTGCTTCTCTGCATTCTACTCGAAAGTGTATTTATTTCTGGCATTTTTGAAAAGTTCGTATTGGTCTGGTTGTTTGTATTTTCTCCACATGCGTTCCAGTTTGCGTGTTTTACGTTTAAGTTCAAGAATGTTTTCATTAAACCATGGTTTTGGTGCACGACAGATTTTGTTTTTCTCAATGTATGGGGCGTGTTTATCAAGAATTCTACAGATTTGATCTTCAAATTGCTTTACATAAGTGTCTACTTTGTCTGCTGTAATTTACATTTGTTTTTAAAATTTCGAAATTTTATTGTTTGACTCTTGATATTTTCTTTTTGTACTTTTGTACTTTGGTAACGACTTTAACTACACAATGGTCCGAAAAGAAAGGGCCTGGTTCACACGAATTGATTTCAATACCATTTGTAGCCTCAGAGATTACTAGGTCGAGTGTATTTCCCTCTGTGTGTGTGCTAAAATTAACATGCTGTTCCAAACCCATTGCTACAAGAGAATTCTTAAATTCAGTCACAACACTGTTAGTTTTGTTGACATGCAAGTTGAAATCTCCAAGAATCATAAGATTTGAATAGTTGGGAACAATGTCCTCCACGAATTCGAAAAATTCTGTAAAAAATTGATATTCAGTCCCTAATGATTGTGGTCTGTAAACGCCATTTACATTAATTGTAATGTTTTTGAGAACCAGTTGCCATATACCATGTTCAAATGTCCGGGTATTACTACTTGACACTTTTCGTACAGTAACACCATTCCGACAAGTTAAAGCCACTCCGCCGCCTGTTCTATGTGAACGATTTACAGTACTCATTGTATAACCATTTTGATTTAAGTCTGAGGTATCTATTTGGTGTTGCTTTTCATCTGAGAACTAGGTTTCTGTGAATACGGCAAAGTCGCTTTTTTCTTCTCTCAGATATTTACCAATCAAAACATCTTTGTTTCTGACAACAGAATGACAGTTCAATGTAAGGCAAGATTTTTTTTCGTTTAGACCATTTAGTGTATTGCATTTCTTGGGGTATGAGAGGTTGTTTAAGTTTGCATCTGAAATGTTTTGTGTGCTGTGTCTTTTCAAAGATGTTACAGTTGGAATTTGTGATGGTAAACTTTGTAGATTATTTAAATTTACTCCACTATTTGTGTCCCATACACGTAACTCTTGATCTCTACCGCCTCGAGTACCTCTATATTTTAAAAGATTGTATTGCTTTAAAATGGTTGACGTTCCTTTGTTTGGTATTGTATGATTTCTCGACACTGCAGATAAATTAAATAATTGGTCCCTATTATATCTAATCAGACACATTGTGATTTCAAGTATGTTAATCCGTTTAGAAAGTGATCACCACAGGAAAAATATTAATCCGTTGATAAAATATTCCCAAAATATTAACACAGATCTACTAATATTCTACTTTTAGCATTTCTTCTTTTTAAAGATAAATTAAGTATTGCATCCGTCAAACATTAATGAATATCACTGACAAAAATCACATTTTTCCTGTCACTGGTATTCTCAAAATATTCCGAAATATGAGAGCACAAATTTTGGCAGCCTACACATTGGCGCCCACTTTCACAATTCAACAAGGTGTTATAATCCGTATAGGTTTATATAGTTAGCAATTACAATCTTCGGTATTTATCGTCACTTTAAAACACGTTAAATCACACAAATATTCACAGCGCAAAATCATACGTCTGACCTGTGCGCACACACCGGAGTAAAAAGTGTCATAGTCTGAAGATCTTTCCATTGAAGATATATTGTTGTACGACACACACACAACGCAATAGCCGAGTATTGTGCAGGTTTCACGGACAGACAACAGCGACATTTGATGGTAACGAAGACTATCCTTATATCAAAGATATCACACACCAGAGACTAGGACAAAAACGTGAACCCGAGTATGAGTTTCAACAAGGAGCAGATTGATCATGTAAAAATGAGGTCTTTTTTCTCGTGACAAAAAAAAAGCAGGCGTGATTGCTCTGATCAGCACAGCTCTGACTAAAAGGGGATTTTATGTCATTGTGTCACCAGGGGAAGCAACAGTAAAATGATCCCGTCCATAGCCCCACAACCTTAATCGGCGAGGATACAGATTGTGTATCAGGTGATAGTGGACAGTTGAATGTCATAAATTGGATTATATGTTGAATCAACTGCTTGGTGATATCAACAATGCAATGAAAGTGTTCTTTGTCTCCAAAATTATGATGATTTTCCTAAACATTCACCTTTTGAATCAAACGTTATGGACTTAGGATCCTTCTCATGTAGGCGGTGGATATTTTTGGAGACCATGTTGGATTTATGTGTTTCATAATAAACTTACACTATGTCTGATGGTCTTGAAGTGTTAGTTGGTCCCCGAAATCTGGGTATAGACACCAAACATCAAATTTGAATGGATAGTTACATAGTTATGAGCATAACAAAGGTTTTGGCGGCCATCTTTTCGGCCATCTTGAAAAAAATATTTTTTCCGGAGGTGCGATTTCTGTTAACTTTTGGTATGTTATTAAGTACGTGCTGCCCTACCAGGATCAGTGAAAATACCTTTTGTAGCAATTGTTTGGGGTCAAAGTACATATTGACGTGACTGCAGATCTTTTTTTTTAATAAGCCTAACTGATTTATGAGGATAATAATAAAAATAATATTTTGAATATATTGAAGCAAATAAATTAAACATAACTTGGTATTTATGCTATACATTTTAGGCGGGTTATATTTACCAAAATTGTATTTGGAAAAAGTTATCGTGATTTGATGTAAAGAAGTCTGGGACTATGGCTTATTACCTTAAGGCCGGGAAACAGACAACAGGAAGCAATTCAAATGACAGCATAAAGTCGTATTTTGGCGGTGAAAAAAACTATAATTCAAGAAGATAGAGAACAATGCGCTTTAAACGATCATTTCCTGGTGTATTTCGTCTCGAGGTATGCATATACGGGTGATTTGTCGGAGTGTCTATGTAGCTAAATGGCCCATGATTTGCATCGCAAAAATATATGACGCGGGCAGAATAAATTGAGTCTGATCCCCTGATATATATGGCTATATAGATTTATTTAGAAAAAAACTGATACCAAAAGAGGTCAACGCCCGCCGCTACGCCGCGGGCTTTTGCCCGTATCAAGATGACATACGTCACATTTTTAAAACATTTAAATAAGAAACAAAAGTTGTGAATATAAAGCGTGTTTTATCCATCACACGATTACAGATAAATTAAAAATAATTAAAAACAAAACATAAAACAAAAACTAACAAACACGAACTGTTATCTTTTGATGTTATGTTTATTTCGCACTTTGTTACATTATTGTTTAGTAGTTTACAATTCAATCAACGATTCCTCACATAAAAAAATGCCGATATTGACCCATTTATTGATAAACAGCCGACCTGATTTATCACGTGACTTGAATCTCGGGGTCGCGAGAATCAACCGAAACTCGCGATAATACGAATCGTTGTTTTTATGTTATATATATGGCTAAATGTATTTGCATACAAATCGTTAGCATGCTACATATTCTTATTGATCTGGCGATCACTGGACAAGCACTTACAGTGAAGAAGTAAATGATGCAGTTGAAAATATACTCGCATGCTGGGACAGAATTGTGCACACGTGGATATGCGAAGTCTAGAATGCCATAATAAACTGTCATTGAATAAATACACCGGAAACTGGAGTTCGCTATATTACAACATCGTGCGAGATATTAAGTGATATTGTTATTTAAACTTATGAACTATCGTTCTTAGCACACATTTCAGTTAATTTTGGTCATGTTATTAATTTATATTATATACTTTGCATATCATTGATTTTAAAAATAAAGACCTGTGATCACCAAGTCAGATTGTTTAAACACCGTGTCATTTACTACATCTCTTATCGCTTTCGTAATTTTGATGTGGGGGGGCGGGGGGGGGGGGGGGGCAATTTCTTCCAATTATCACGGTTGTTCACAGACACACATAAACAGTCAAATAAAATTATGTTGTTACGGAAAAAAACACTACACGCCGACAGATTCACATATATAACCTGAGTAATGTTGAAAAGTGCGTTATGTTGGAAGTTATATATGTTCCAATATCTATAGTTGTAAGTATTGTGTTATAATATGTTTAGCATTAAAGATATGTTAACTCTAATTGTTACACTTATGATAATAAAGCACGATGGCTATGTAATAAATATAATATAGTGAATTTGATCTATTTTTGAACTTGACATAAACATTACCAAGGCGTGGTATATTTGGCTTGTTTAAACAGAGATACGTCATAACGAATTAAAACAATGCCTTTCATTTTAAAACATGTTTTATGTTTTGCGTTTGATAAAAGTTGTAGATGTAATAGAAATACTGCTTTCGCGCATGGTATCTGCGTGACGTTTGTACATTATTTCATTTGGATTTACGTGTATGGATTGCTAGTTACCTTGGACATGGGTTTATTTTTAATGGCCCGTGCCCAGCGCCAGTGCCTTTGTTTTGGGGTACATATCGACTGCGTGCATTAATTGCTCTACAAGATTCCTGCCTTTAACTTGCTTTTTAAACATATACAAGACTAACATCCCTTGAACCGACAATTAAGTTAGAGCGCATTGAGGTAACGTCAACTGACGTTCATGCTTTCGCTTGATTTGAGATCTAAAATGGCTGATAGATCTATCGTTGTCGTCAAGAAATTGCAAACGTTAAATCACCGAACGTGCTTAAAGGCTATGTGAAGGTCCATCGCACTGAAGCTTTCTTTGGATCTAGAAAGCTTGAACGTCTTTTAATCGCTTACTCTCATCTAGTGGCCATACCTTGTGATCTGTGTTACCTACCGAGTCTCAGTATATTGAGGTAAAAAACAACATATACCAACAGATGCAACGAGCTGATGTCCGTCTGCGCTTTGCGCGCTGCGGCCACGAACTGTCTCATCGGTATGCATGTATAACAACGGAGCAACATGTTTTTCTCGTTTAAGTTTTGCTTAGTATTCCCTTAATCGGTGCCATTCACATATCTCATCTTAAGTCGAATGGACGGACTTTGTACTGAATTATATATTATATATATTATTTTTTTCTCACAATTGGTTCATCCCCGTTCCATATTCCGTTGCTAAAATTTCACAGGTGCTCACTGCTCACCACAATCGCCAGCAGCAACTCCACAAGCGCTAGGAACGTCGTCACGTTCGGAAATATCCGCAACCATCGAACTGCTACGTTTTTGACGTTCACTTGCATAAGATGGATCCACACGCATTCACGTCCAGCTATGCGATCCGTATGCGGCTTAAAGTACGACCGAGTCTGACCTTCGTACCAGCGGCAATCATGCACTGTGTCGACCGGGAGGACAACAACTTCATGGAATCGCCTATACTCATAAGATTATGGCCAGTGTAGAGATTTCATACGAACGAGAAACCTATTCGTCGTATGCGCATTTACACTCAGACGGACATTCAGGACTTCATTATTGATAATCCACACAATGGTAAATACAGAATGGTGGAAAAAATAAATCTTCGAATTTGCATCCAATGCGCTTAATACAGAACCGGTGTTATTACTTTGCATAATCTAGATCCGCAGATAGATAAGCTTCTTTTATTAATTGCAAAAACAGAAATGTACGAATCTGTTTTTTTCAGGGGACAAGACTGTTATATGCGTTAGATCAGGCGGCCTTTGTTAAAACCTATTTATTTAAGATCGATTGCATATAAAGCTTAAAGCTTATTTGAAACGCTCTCGTGTCTGTTTTCTTGGCCTAGAACCAGCAATAGGTGTCTATCTAAGATCTAAACAACGCTCTCAAAGTGGGGGTCGAAAGTGATTGCATAGAAAGCCTAAGACTTATTTAAAACTCTCTCGAGTCCGTTTCCTGGGCCTAGAACCAGTACTTGGTGTTTATGGGGAAGATCTAAAGAACGCTCCCATAGTGGTGATCGAACCCGTGACCCCCGGTCGCTAGGCGTACATGGTATCCACTATGCCACGGCGACCTCTAAACCAGGCGGCCTTCATACTGCAAAAAATGCAAACATGATGTTAAGTAACATTATACAAAGTTATAATTCAAATTCGAAGGTTCTGCGATAAGTTTCAAATAATATTCGAAACGGGTTATTTTCAAACAAAACAATGCAGTGAAATACTTTAGATAATAGCATGAATTAATGATTTCCTTTCTAGATCGACCCAGACATCAATCACGGTGTCAACATGAATGCTGTTTAGACAATGTCCATATATTATAGAGGGCACATTGGTTCTATGGTTTTCGTCATTCGCAATTGGACTTGAAACGGCATCAATGACAAAGCTATCTGCAATATTTCACATTCACGAAATTGGTCGTTGAACTACCATATAAATAATTATTTGTAGTTATTTATTATAAATCAAAATGATTTTCCAGAGGTCATTATTTATATTGTTTGACATACTTTGGTGCTCACTGTCATATTATATTATATATTTAATATGAAATTGAATGCACTAATTTAGATATATGAAGGATCCCTTATATGAAAATTTCGTTCTTTGTTTGGATTTTGGCTCAACACAATACATCGAATGCTCAATTTCATATATAGAACATGGAGTTGTTATGTTTTAACATTCTCTCAATCTCTTTTCAATATTTAAGGATATGCAGTTCGCGCTTATCTTCTACAGAGAACAATCGAGAAATCATTCATTATTTTATCAATCTTACAATAACTTTAAATTTTTATTTCTAATATGAATAAACGGCGGGGTAGAAGAGTTCTGAACTAATCACGTGAATGTATTTAAGCAAATGACGTTTCAATTAAAGTAGAGCACCCAAGAACTTTGAGCATAAACGTTTGTTCTCAGCAATATCGATAGTATTCTTGCTGATTTAATTGCATACTTGTTTTGTCATTTTTACAACTGGTTTATGTCCATGTGTTCATCATTAAATATTGGTGCAGACTGTTTTTGTCGAAGGATCAATTTCTTTTATATGCATACCCAAACACAAACTGTTATTGGTTGTCAAGAATGTTGTGGCATAAAGCACTGGTCTTAGAATACCAAACTTTGCACATTTATAATATGTGATCAGTCGTAAAATAATTGGTTATACGTACACTCAATATTTGACAATTTCTAAAATTGAATAAGCAGACTTTAGTTCATCACGTTATAGAAGAGACATATTCTTTATATAGAAGAAGAGTCGCAATTTCAATTGCTTGTGGCATGCGATACTTATCATATGCGATTGTCGAACAATAAATGTCTTTTATAGTATGCAATCTGCACATGTCATGGTATTTTATTTTCACACGTTGACAATTGATAATGAGCCACAAGGCTAGCACGCAAAGACAATGCACTTCCCTGGAGACAAACTTCAATACTGAATATAAAATATTATATATTTTAAGCACTAAACGTCCTCCACTGTTTCTTAGAATGTGTGCAATATTTTTCCACGTCAAATGTCCTCTTAAAATCAACACGGTTGAATTTATATTGGTATTTTAAAAGAAATACTTGCTTGCAGCATTACTTAATGAAATAACGAACTATGTAAGTGTATAGTTTGTTGATTTTTTAAAATGTCACAATACTTTTTAAATTACTGCATCGCCGAACTTTCCGTTCCACCAGAATGCAACCGATTTTGTTTTGTTAATGGAAGTGAAATTGTGCAAAACTAACTTCTGCTGAACGCCTTTGGGATTAATTTTGCTGACAATTGCCATTGATTTAAACCGAAGAAGCTTGCGTGCAAATGCGATATATTTCATTTCGGACTTTCATTGAGTCAGGAATGATTACGGAGAAGTTTGTTGTGATTCAACCCTAACCAATATTCTCAGTTGTGTCAAGTGTAGTTTTTCTTGTGACATAACTAACTTTTTTTTCTGCCATTCAATTCATAATCTATTGATTTATACAATCCATTTCTGTCAGAGGTGACAGTAAAATGTGCACAATTTGTTCAACGGATTTAAGAAAGCAATATATATTGTCTGCTTGTATTCAATAACATATATCAAGGCATTTCGACATCATTCTCACCGAAATATGGACAGTTATGAAAACATTACAAATTCCCTCTTTTCCGGGAGATATGAATCTTATATCGTAAGAACCAATGTACATAGTACGAAAAATATTTTTCGTTTGATGGATTTAAACGCATGCCTATAAAAATCAACGAAGGACTTTGCACACTTTATATCATATGTCGAACAGGGTATCGTTGAATCTTTCCAATTGTAGTCTGACTGCACACTTGTCTTGAGCATTTCTGGGTTTATTTTTGGTGAAAAGGTTTTTGGAGTATCAGTAACCTACGAAGCAAGTATGTATTGTCACTAATAAATGCTGATTTTAAACAGTGTAGGTGCGACTGCGAATGGTGCTGAGTAGTGAAGTACTGGGTCGCTTTTTCAGGATATTGATCATCGTATTCAATATTCATTATTTCACGTATCAACAATTTATATTTGTGATTAAAGGTTATCACATCGATTATATATAAGGCCCCATATCAGTCATGTATCTTTTCCTCATATATTGGAATATAAATATCCATGTCCTTTCTTGCCCGTTAAGCATTAGAGACACAAACGTCCCACGGGAAATGTGCTAAAAGGCTACACATTACTTGAACACCTTCTAGTTAATAACTCACAGTTATCTTGCTGCTTGATGTTGCACTCTGTCAGTATGTTTTATGGCGTGCATATAAAAGGTCATAAAAGCAGTAAACAAACTCTACTTAATAATTAAAATTGTATAATATTGTTTGCAGCTTAATCAAGTTTGACATTTATGCGATGCAATGAATTTTAAGGTCGGACAAACAATGCTGTTAGAGCAGAACAAAAATAAGGCATTCAAAGAGGCATTCGAAGATACTGAATACAAATCGAAGTATTCTTAAATGTTTAAGAGTAATTCATGTGTTTTCATGTATATTATTCTTTTGACAGTATAAATGTCGTCTATTAATACAAATCCATCTATAAATGTGTTTATTGGCGAATCACATGGCTTTTTTAATTTTCTAAAGCGGATATCCCTGTATTGGTTGAGTGATAAAATTACACTTGGAGACTTTTCAAACGCAACACTTTTCAAACTTGAACAACTCAGTTATTATTTAAGATTTGGATTTAATATTTTGCATGTGATCAGTTGACTACATTCTGAGCTAGCTCACGATAAAATCCTTCATCTGTGACAATTGGACGCTTAAGCACGTGGGGTGTTATGTTTTCATCTTTTTGGACTTGGATATGGTTTCAGAGTGACGATTTATGTTTTATTTTTATAATTTGTTGTAGAAAATGTTTGGAAATGAAATTAACCGTTGTGCATTTCTCCCTGCATCATCAAATAAACTTTTCGGGGTTTATTTTTCACAATTTTTATTTTATTTAAATTTTCACTACAAGACGCGACAATTAACGTTATAAGAAATACCGAATGGGCAAATTATTTGGCCGAAATTTGACAATAGTTTTTATATGAAGCTCAACTTTCTCTGTTTGCTCGCTGTATATGTAAACTTGCTGTAGACAGCGTTCGTGTACCAGTGCGTACCGAATCCTGTGTTTTAGTCCTACTGAGTTCGACACACACGCAAAACAATCCTAGTGCTAGCCATATTACGTAGTTAACCTTGCTGTTAACCTTTTGATTATGAATGCACATATCATGAAAGTGAAATGGCACACACTTTGAAATGTGCATTCGATGTCAAGTAAACACATGACACATTCGTTTGAGTAATTACAATTCACGGAAGTCAGGAAATTCAATGCTCAAGCACATATAAAAAATGGTCATTTTTTCCCGCGATAAATTATAATACCATTTTATCGAGATAAAAATCCTATTGCAAAAATATAATCGCGTATTTGAGCATATTATGTCACTCCATTGTTCGGTGTTTGGGTTATAAAAAAGTTGGAAATACAAGAGTGCATCATAATTAGCTATGGGTATGAATGAGTTTCAACTTAGACAGAAATCTTTAAAATATGGTAACACCATTCAACAGCAACCATTCTGGTGTCTCGTTGGAAAAATCTGAAACCGCTTCTTGCGTGATATTTGTCAGTTGCTGTATATTCACAAGGTTTGTGTCCCAGCTAGAACAATCATTTGCATATTATGTATTCAATGGAAGATAATAACAACATGATTTATCTGTCTGATATTGCTTCTAAACGCTGCTTACGGGACTTCTCTATGAAGCCAAGAATGTCTACTAATACTATATCCAATAATGGAGTTGAATGTCCGCCTACTTGATTTTGACGAATTTGATGTTGATCAAAAGTTCAAATTTCGTACTGGTAACAATATTGAGCACAAGTAAACGTGACTTATTTAATTAATATATTAATATTAATATATTTTTTACATATTATTCAGTAACATGCAAAATCACATGGACATCTTTTTTAGTATCAAACACAACGTATTACTTTAAAGCTTAAAACTAAACACGATTCATATATAATTTTAAGGATATTGTGAGAATCTGAGACATTTCCTCGTTTGGAATACAAGATACAAATGGCATTATTCATAAACCACAATTTGTGGCGTAGCATAATTGCTTTGCAACAATAAACACTGTTATTTATGGCAATTGTAATAAATTGTCTTGTTTGATTTAAATATGTTTAACAATATTAGTAATGCTTGTAATTAGTATGTAATGGTACATTTGTAGATATGCATATACCATGAATTTACCATGTGTATTGCAATGTTGGATCTTATTTTGAATAAATAAAATTCTTCAAGCACGTGTGAAACATACGATCTAATTCTTTAAAATCGATATACAAATTATGTATACAAATAGTTTTTTTTACACAAATTGTCCGCACATATGGTTGACTTTAATCCGTCTTTTAATTTAAGAGAAATAGTTTTGCCATTTTGATTGTCAGTGTCATTGAAACATTGAAGTTAACGGCTGGCAAACAATACAGAGTCTTTCATGATAATCTTTCAGAATATGCCGTGCTTTTAGTTGTGATGTTTTGAAAATGTTAAATAATCCACTAGGCTGTTACCGTAAGACAACGAACCACCCTAAGGACTAAGAGTATTTTGACGACTGATTTTTTGAATATGTCTAAATATGTTTATATGCTACTGTTCATTTGCAAAATTATTATTTTTAAAAGAAATGCTTCATTTGAATACTTACCTACAAAAGACAGAAGAATGCTAGCCAACATGCACACATTATAGCATAGACAATATTTCAACATTTAAAACACAATTTTAATGACGACAGCGCCTAACTACCCTCTCTGTCAAAATATTTCGTTCCGTTTAAAAGACTTGTAATCGTAAACAAATCACTGCTTAACGCCTCTGGGATTAATTTTGCTGACAATGACAATTGCTTTAGACCGAAGACGCTTGCGTGCAAGTTCGATATATTTAAATCCGGATGTTCAGTGAGTCAGAATTTCTTGCATTGTTTGTATGACTCGATGGTGTCGATCTAAATTTTCCTGTAACAAAGCTGTAACGTTTGTTACCTTTTCTACTCGTCAATAAACAGTATACAGGTTTATTTTGTCTACTCGTAATTTAATATTATTTTCATTTATATACAGCTTTATATTCTTGTCGTGTTGAAGTTGGATAAGCATTTGTGAATGCATATATGATAGTGTTAATCAGTGTATACCGTCCAATTAAGTCAGACATCGAATTTATGTTCAACGAATTAAGGGAAACTATCCACACTTTTGTACAATGTAAGCAAACAAATTATACAGTTGTTAATAAGTTACACATTAGTTATTGGTGTGTATATGTTGTAAATGTAAATTGGTCATTTTAGGGTTATCGTTTCAGTTATTTATACAGCTGCTTATAAAATATATTATTTGTTTCATTCCTACTTACGTCACTTGTGTTCATTATTTTTTTATTCAGTGCAGAAGATGGACGTCCAGTGGAAAATGTCATTAACCCATATATGCCTAGTGGACTCTCCCATCCTTCTACATTGGATCAATTTATTTCCCAAAATTAGGAATGTCTAGTATATTTGTTTCTGTATTTAGAATATTTCTTAGAGAAATTCCTTTAAGCAAAGAGCGCAGACGCTGATGAGACGCCGCATCATTCGGCGTCTCATCTGGGTCTACGCTGTTTGCCAAGGCCTTTTTCTAGACGCTAGGCATAAATGGGTTAATGGCTACAAAGTGCTATAATACTAAAGTCTAAAAAAATAACTCGCGGTTCTTTATGCTGTTTGAAGTTGTACTCAGTCAGTATGGTTATTGCATAATAATTATAGCAGTCACCAACTACACTTTATAATGAAATACAATTTTTGCAGCTGAATTCATTACATTGTTTTGTTTGACAGTACAGATACAATTCATTTGACGTAATCCACGAAAATAATCTCAACGTAATGTTAAGCTGAGATTACATATAATAAAATAATCAGTCAAAAATACTGAATGTAAAATGGAATGTCTGTTACACTTTAAATTTACTACAGCTAGGTCTTGACCAACTAATGTTCACGTATGGCTTTGTTTTCTTTCAGTCTTTTAGTTAAACAGTTAAAAAGTCATGTAGAGGCATGACAGTTTTGATTGCCAAGTGTTCACGGCTGTAATTTCCAAAGGGCACTAGTTGGAAACCCGTTAGGGGTTGGGTTATATTATCTTTTTTGAATTATATTTATGTTTTGTTTTAATTGAATTCAAAAGGTCTCATGATTTTTAATCTAGCCGCCTAAGGCAGTTAATAAGATACATGTGTTTAAAAATGCCAAAATGTGTTAAAATGACCCTTTAACATTTAGTGTTTAGCGTCATCGAACATAGAAAGTGTACCCATCGATTTATTTATTATAAAAGCTGATTTAAATAAACTAATGTACTAATATTTTATAAAGTCAGTTGTGGCTAAAGTCTATAGTTACATCATGGAATACTACTTTTTCAGAATCAGAATACATAGTGGCCAATCTGTTTAAATTGTGCATATTTTGTGAAAAATTTAGGAAACCGGCAACATCTCGTATGATTGATCTCTGTTCACATCTTATGGAATAAGCTACAATATCTGAATACATGCTTCGATTAAAATTATTTAACGAACTTCACACAATCTCACTTAATATATGTTGTAAGTCGAAAACGAACTTTAAAAGGACTCAAATTTTAAGATAGCAAGTAACAGCATTCAGTAGGTAGTGTGTTTCAACAGTTCGAGCAGCATTGATGGACAAACACTAGTTTGGTTAATAATGAGCGAACAAACAGGTTGGTTACATATGAAGTCATTGTTAATAAGGATTGTATATATGGTTCAAATTTATACCCGGCAACTTAGATATATGTATGCATATACTCTGTTGCTCTTTTTAAATTGGTCTTTGCTAAGAATTCGAATGTCCGCACATATGGTTGACTTTAATCCATCCTTTAATTTAAGAGAAATAGTGTCGCCATTTCGATTGTCTGTGTCATTGGAACATTGATGTAAACGGCTGACAAACAATACAGGGCCTTTCATGGTGTTCTTTCAGGATATGCCGTGCTATTAGTTTTGATGTTTTTACAATGTTAAATAATCCACTGGGCTCTTACCAAAAGACAACGGACCTCCCTTAGGACTATGATCATTTTAACGACTGAATGTTGAATATGTCTAAATATTGTAAAAGCTAATTTTCATTTGCAAAATTGATATTTTAAAAGAAATGCTTCATTTAAATACTTACCTACAACAGACAGAAGAATGCTAGCCAACATACACAAATTATCGCGTGGACAGTATTTAAACATTTAAAAACACAATTTTAATGACGACATCGCCTAACTACCCTCTCTGTCAAAATGCAGCATATCTCGTTCCGTTTAGAAGGCATGTAATCGTAAACAAATCACTGCTTAACGCCTCTGCGATTAATTTTGCTGACAATGACAATTGCTTCAGACCGAAGACGCTTGCGTGCAAGTTCGATATATTTAAATCCACATGTTCAGTGAGTCAGAATTCCTTGCGCAGAAACGTTTGCGTGACTTCACTTGATCAACATGCTCGATGGTGTCGATCTACATTTTCCTGTAACAAAGCTGTAATGCTTGTTACCTTTTCTACTCGTAAATAAACATTATACGGACATATTTTGTCTACTCGTAATTTAAAATTATTTTCATTTATTAACAGCTAGATATTCTTGTCATGTGTAAGTTGGATAGGTATGTGTGAATATATTTATGATAGTGTTAATCAGTGTATACCGTCCAAATAATTCAGACATCAAAGTTCAACGAATTCAGGGAAACCATCCACACTTTTGTACGATGTAAGCAAACACATTATACAGTTGTTAATAAGCAATTGTTTTGTATATGTCATCAATGTAAAACGGTAATCTTAGGTTGAAGTATCAGTTATTTATACAGCTGCATATAAAGCATATTTTGTTCATTCCTATTACGTCACTTATGTTCATGTTTTCCATTCAGTGCAGAAGACGGACGTTCAGTGGAAGATGTCCTTAATGGCTGCATAGTGCTATAATACTAATCTCTAAAACATAACTCGCGCTTCTTTAAGCAGTTTGAAGTTGTACTCAGTCAGTATGGTTATTGCATAATATAGCAGTCACCAACTACACTTAATAATGAACTACACTATTTGCAGCTGAATGCATTATATTGTTTTGTTTGACAATACAGATACAGTTCATTTGACGTAATCTACGAACATAATCTCAACATTATGCATATATATTTAGGATCTGACACGAGTTGTCATATCATACCATATTTTATTAAACGAGTTCAGGAATTGTGTTTGTAAGCGTGCCTTTGGCGAGCTTACTTACGAATTTCCTGGACGAGTTTAATAAAATATGGTATGATAAAACAACGAGTGTCAGATCTTTTTTATCACATGCTTTTAAATGAGCAAATTAAATAAATACGCAAACATAATGATAAATCCCGAATGTTGTTTACATTTCCTGACGTCATTTGACGTTGAAACGTCATTTCAGCAAACAAAAATGCGATTGGTCAATAAACAAAAACTAAGCCAATGAAAACGCTTTACATGTTGTATTACCCATATGTAAATTAAAAAAAAATATATGTAATGGTTTTATAGACAATCCCAGAAATTGATAACTCCTAGGTTACCGCCCCTGAATACTTGCGCGCGCCTCCAACACGATACTGAAGAAAAAAACAGGGACATATATGATTGTATAGGTCCCTGAACAAAACAAGAAGGCGAAACAATTTTATCGAATATATTTGAAGAGTTAAATATTTTCTGTTATCGATCTGATAATCAAATAATAGTTCGTGTTTTTTTTAAGATCAGTTATTACGTAATTAGTAGGAATAAGGTTCATCTGCATTCATTTAAGAGTAATACAACTCAGCATGAACATGGACCTATTTATAAAGGTCCCTGGCAAAAATAAGGTATTGATTGTTATTTAAAGGCGAAACGTGCTATGTTATCTTAATTACGGTATATACACATGCGAAGACACGTGGTGTTACGGGGATACCCATAAACGCTTTTAATCCACACTTGGGACATCTCCTCCCATTGAGAGGATTCGTTCGCTCCTTTATCGCTGATGTTTTTTTTTCAAGACCTTTATCTTACTGAAATTGATTATCCGTAATAAACGAAGCAAAATCACTTATTTTTTTTGTGTTTTTTATTTTAATCGTAAATGTAGACTTTATTACGAAAATTATATAAAGACACACGTTTAGAAAATCTAAAGAACACACTTGGAACTATTCAAGTTTATTTAAGGCTCCATATTTTTCATGTTGAACATGTTTATCGTGAATTTAGATGTTATTAAGAAAATTTATTAAATAATGAAATCAGTTTAGAAAATATTGAGAACAGCCTTAAGAGTTTTTTTCACACTATAAACTTTGATATAACATGTTAAATGTTATTTAAATAATAATATAAGAAAGTTATAGGCTAAAGCTGATATATGTCCTTTTCAATAAAAAAGTATGCCATGTGTTGACATCTTACACAGTTTTGCAAATGAATAGCTCCGGTACTTGTCCAGTTTGAATCACAAAATTCATATCCGGCTAGTGATGTTTGTATTAGCTTGAGAGCGATTTTTAAATAAAAGAAATTGCTAAAAAGTACTTAAGTTTTAGACTCAACCAGATACATACATTTAGTTAAAAAAAGTTTGCCTTTACCTGAAATCTTACAGCGGTTCGCTAATGAATATTTCCGGACCAATTTTAGAATCACAAACTTCATTTCGGCTATAGATTTTTATATTACCTTTAAAATGACACTTACAAAGGAAATATTAATAACGAAAGGAAGTTTTGTAGACAAACACAAATATGAACTATTCAATAAAAAAAGTCGGCCTCGGTCTTTAATCTTACACGGTTTTTTATTGAGTATCTCCGGAATTATAGAAGTACGGTATTTTATTAGAAATAATACAGGCTTAAACAAAGGCAGATGTCTACTTTTCAATAAATTTTTCGACCTCGGTCTTAAATCTTTCAAAGTTTTTCCAATTAATATTTTCAGCACTATATACGCAAAGATCACAACGTTTAAGTCAGACTTTAAATATTTCTATAAACTTAATAATTTTCATTGTATAATTTTATTCCATAAAGAAATCATTAAATTTTATACAAAGGCATAACTGAAAGGTATGCTTAAAAGCAAACTTGGCCTTAAACATTACGTGCTGTCACTGAATATTGTTGCAGAGACACATATTTTATAAATCTATCGTGTATATTTCTTATCTAACTTATATTGATTAACGATGTTTAACAAATCGACACTTGGTTTCATGTTTCAATCGTTTTAAATCCTACTGTGCGAAGTCATTAAGTACTGTTAATTGGAATAAAGCGGGTGTACACTATGATTACGCTGTAATCTGCCAAATTTTTCAGTACCGTCAGGATCAGCGGGTCACGTGATAGCCAATATGGCGGCGGTCAATTTATCGATTTTGAGATTGTATATTACATGGGAAACAGGGTAAAGCATATGATAAAATAAAATAATCGTCGAAGATACTGAATGTAAAATGGAATGATCTTAATACTTTAAATTTAGAACAGCAAAGTCTTGACCAACCAATGTTCACGTATAGCTTTGTTTTGTATCAGTATATTGGCAAAAAGTAAAGATAATAACACCAATCGTCATCGTTTATGCTTTATGGCGTAATCCATTTTTCAAACCAAATGTTTTGTATTGTGTCTTTAACGTTATAGGATAAGTAAAATTAAAAACGTGATCATACACACGTTAAAAACATGCATTTTTACTGTATTACTTCTGCAAAAGTGAAATATGGGATGATGAACGACCATGGCATTGTTATCACGATCAGTTTTTAAGTGTTCTTTAAACTATATTTGATATTTGTACAAGTACACTGATACACATTGAGATATGGATAAAAGTTAAACCGAGGTATTTAAGTTTGTTATGTTTTTACTCAAAATAAGCCAAAAATCACATTGCAGGTGTTTGCAATTGTTTGTCTTGCTAGACGCCCCAATTCACAAATACCCTTCTTGAAAATTGTGAGAACAATATATCAACACGTCTCGTGATAGGTAACGAAGGAAATGGCATAATCGCTCTTCTGGTATTCGTGCAAATATATTACATGAGCCACTAATATACTCGAAATACATATTGCGAAAGGTCACCAATTTAGATACATTGAACCAATAAGAAGTTAACCTAAAATTATTTAGTAGCACTATGTAATAAAATTGAAATAATTTATGTATATGTAATCGAACAAAATTACAGATTTATTGACGAGATAAAAAAGTGCGTCATATTTGCATAATTTAGATTATGTAATATATAAATCATTAAATTAAGTGGTTTAGTTAACATAAAGATCTTATAAGCATTTATGTGCCATACATCATTGCGGATATGATTGGGGGATCTGATAATATTTATGAGTCTCGTCGTGCGATAATGGGTCTTTTTACACATCCAAACAGTGCAACTCCAGGTAGGCGTCTTCATCCGTGAACTCCGCTAAAGAGTACTAATTTTCGCTCATAAGATCAAGAAACTTTGAGTGACTTTCTAGCGGACAGTGTAGCTCCTCACTGTGCGAATGCACAGGCTGGTCTGGAGCTAAATATATATCATGGTGCTGCATACTGCCAGACGTTAACACAAGTTTTCTCTTTGTTCATGTTTCATCGTTTCTTGACAGATACTGTTTTGTTGATTCAATTATTCGAAAACAAAAAATACATATTGTTTTATAAACCCGTCCTTATGTTTTAATTTAGTTCATTATTATTATGTTAATGCATTGATTTGCCTGCAAAGGTCCGCTTTTTGTGTAAAGTTTGCCCATTTTTCAAGCACACATTGACGGATAAAATCTACATTCTAGCGATATGTTTCTGGAGTTTCATTATTTATTATTCCTTTATCGTATCAGCCCATGTCTTGTAATGCACGTGAATAAGTCACACACACTGCAAAAGTGTCATAGCAAACCCTAAGGCAGTGGATAAAATATTTCAGTATATTGTTTTGTTTCTTAACATATATAATGAAAACAATTCATGGTATATTTCTCAGGGTAATGCTTACGCCTGTATTTGGAGATGAAGATGAGAAAAAGTCTGCTTTAAAAGCCCATAAACACGGAAAATCAACGAATATTTTGTTTAATATTTCGAAAAATAAAGCTAACACATTAGAAATCAATGTTCCTTATAGCAATAGCCAAACCTTTAACGCTAGATGAAGTCTGGAAACAAAGATTTAACAAGATACACCATGCTCTTTTTTATTTTGTGTGGGACAATATACAGGGTCCAGAATAATCGGGGTTTTCATTGATTTACACACGGGCTGGACACAATGTAAACACACCGTTAGGAAATTTATGTTTGCAAATATCTCAAGTTATTGAAATACATTTGCATAAATCTTTAGTGCACAAAAGAACGTTTTTCATGCAGTTTGTGCAGATATCTTCAGGTATAATAATAACTCATTGGATACGACTGAAATCGGTGGCAAAAGTTCACGTGGCGTGAAACATAATCGTGCAGTTTATACATGGAAATTTTGAACAAGAACACATGCTTATTAAATAAAGTAATTCTGATGTATTTCACATTGCCATAAGCAGCTTAAACAGGGTGCAGAATCAACGGGGTTTTCAGGGGTTTACACACGGGCTGGACAGAATGTAATCACACCGTTAAGAACTTTATTTTTTGCAAAAATCTATTGTGCATAAAAGACAGTTTTTTCGTGCAATTTGTGCCGATATCTTAAGGTATATGAATAAATCCTTGAATAAGTCTGAAATCGGTGACAAAATTTTACGTTGCTTGAAACATTACCGGCAATTAACCGTGTACAACGTATGCCGTCAAAATGAAATTTCTACACAAGAACAGATGCTTATTACATACAGTAAGTGTGATGTTTTGTACATTGCCATAAGCAGCATAAAAATCTGTCTTTTATGCACTAGTTTAAATTCTTAAGAACATTTGTTTAAAAAAGTTATTTAAAATAAAGCACCACTTACCGTCGTATTTAATCCTATAAAGTTTAAAAGTGGAATCCCAAAATGTCACGTGATCCTGCACCCTGTTAAAATCTGTCTTTTATGCACTAGTTGAAATTCTTAAGAAAAACTGTTTTAAAAAGTTATTCGAAAAAAAGTAGCACGTACCGGTGTGTTAACTTCCATTAACGTTTAATTGGGAACCCAACAAAGTCACGTGACCCTGCACCCTGTATATTCAATACATGTTTATGTACCCATGTTAGTGCTCGTGTGCCGCATGCATAGATTTTGTTGAAGGAAATTGAAATGGTACCACAAAACGAGCGTATTTTATTTTGTTAAATCTATATAAACATACCACATATTACGGTGAAATTGTGGCTTTTGGCTATTGCTAAAAGAAACACTGATTTTTTTTGGGGTTAACTTTATTTTAATTTGATAAAATAATACATAAATAAATAAATATCATAAATGTTGTGCTCTAACAATATCAGTTAATCGTATTATTATTATAATTCAGTATTTGATTGAATTAAAAATAAACATACGGAAATGTGTTATGGTAATAATGCTACAAAAGTGAACAGTTATATACTTGTTTGATACATGAAACGACCGTTAACATCGGCTATTCGACCGTCTTGTTGTGCAAAGGTATTAACTATTGTCTCATAACTTGCATGTTAACTACCTGACTACTCAATTTACAATAAACCTTATTACTGTTCGGCATATTAGAAACCGGTGTTATGAACTACACATGTTTTGCATACCTGTGTACGTAAAAGTAATATACTCATTTTTGATGAGTGTAAAATGTATTATGTCAGACACATATGTAAATAAATGGGCATTTCTTCTGTTAAATTTGTATTGTATGCTTTAATTGAACAAACCACACGTTTCACAAACATGTACAATATATGATCTCTTGATCCTGTCTCTTTTTGCAAATCACGTTTAAACAACAACAACAACAACAACAACTTCAACAACATTTATTCAGCAGTAAAGCTTATACAAGCTCATAGCCGACATTATATATGCATTATACAATTTATAAGTTATGGTAGAAGATATAAATGGACGATAGTGCTATGAACTGGTTAACATGGTTAATTATGTAGGGAATACATAATTGCATCTAATATTGCAACTGCACATATTATATTAACTAATTTACATACAAGACATACGATTAGAAGAATATTCACAAATATTTGGAGAAATAAACTTTTGTGCATACGAATGATATATATGGTTGTGTCTGAAATAACTACAATGTTAAGAATCTTATTTACTTGGAATATTTTAAATAAATTACTTTAAAAATTTAAGTAAACCACGTTATGCACAGTTTCATCATATTATTGTACAATTGTTTGTGTGTGTATGTTAGATATACATATATATATATATATATATATATATATATATATATATATAATAAAAGTAAAAACACGTGTCTGGGATTTTAAATATATATTGATTTAGCCTTTTATTACTTTTACGTTTTTACTTTTATTATATAATATTCACAATCTGGATAATTACATTTTACTTATATAACTATATATATATATAACTATATATATATATATATATATATATATATATATATATATATATATATATATATATATATATATATATATATATATATATATATATATATATATATATATATATATATATATATATATAACAACAACACCATTTATGCATCAATAAAGCATATACGAGTTCATAGCTCTCACATATGAAAATGAGTATTAATTTAATATATGCAAGTATACAACAACAGCAAAATGTATTCATCAATAAATATAAAGAAGTGAAACTCCAGCTGCTGGAGCAGTATTGAATTCTTATTGTAAACAATTAGTTGGTCCCTTATTTAAGGCAAGTGACCGATTGCCCAAACAGTACAAAACAGCACAAAACAGCACAATACAAAACAACATACACACATATAAGAATAAAGCTGGGGTCACCGCCTTGGAACGGTCAATGCAAAGCATTGGGGGTTTAAACCGGTTATAGAGCGCTCAACCTCACACTTGGCCCAGCAATATTCATGATAATTTACGTGTAAATAAAATTTAACCTCATAGCATTGTAACTCAAATTAAACAATAATAAAAGGGAATTAAAACGCATTCAATTTAATTACCATTTAATTACTCATTAGTAGAAAATATACATGGCCCCGTGTTCACAAAGCATTTTTGCAATCGTAAATCGATTTTGCTTGTCATTGAAAATGGATTTCCATTGTAGTTGAAAGGCAAAAATGAAAATCGATGTCAGTTAAAATCGATTTTCGATTGCAAAATCGTTTTGTGAACACGGGGCCAGAGCAACAGAGTTACAACGTTTTGAGGAACGATGAAATGAAACTGCGAACAAGTATCAACTACATTCCTTCCTTATAGAAAAAGATTTTAGAATAATAGCGTCATGAAGTTAATATTTCAGATCATCATCGCGCACATACAGGAAGAAGCAGCAATAATGGGTGTAAAAGATCCATATTGCATAGCTTGGTTGTTTATGTGACTGCAAAAAAAATCAAACAAGAAACGCCTGTTAGATAGAAAATATAATTAAAATTGACCGTTTTAAACTCAATGACCTATGAATGTATATTAAACAAGTTAAAGTATGTGGTATGAAGCATTATATAAGCGATGACGTCACAAAAATCTATGTAGCAAGCCTATACAAGTTCATAGCCCTCACATATGAAAATGCGCATTAATTTCAAAAATGCAAGTAATGGCAAAAGCACACAAGGTACACATTCCTAGCATTCATATGTATCAATTTAACAATTAACATCAAAATAACTAATTGATTAGCGATTAAATATAGAATTACGAATAAAGATGTCGTCTTAAGGTATTTGCTTCGTAAATAAATTTCGCAGTACTTATCATTTAAGTTTTACTTTTGCTGGACATTAATCTTGCAAATTAATTAATAATTTGCCATCTGCAATAGTGCTGTTTAAAACAATCGTAGATGTGCATATATTGGACATACTAGTAGAAAATGATATTCATTTTCTATTGCGTTCTTGGTGCAAAATGTACACTTCCGATTTTTTAGTAATGTTTTTATTGACCCATAGTTCAGACATCCCAATGCTTTCCAGAATGCTTTTCACGTGTTAAGCCCAGTTTTGATTGCCGTAAGTATAACCGTTATTTGCATCGGTTTTAGCTCGACTTTTCGAATAAAATTGAGATCTATACTACTCGCCCGGGCGAAGTCGAATAACTTAAACACTATCAAAGATAATTTACTCAAACTTGGAATACTTCTGTATAGCAACAAGACAATTGTGCAGGTCAAGATGCATCACTCTGTCAGCATTAGTTTTAGAGTTATGCCCCTTTTTATACATAGCAAATTGAAAAATGTGTTAAGTTTTGTGTTTAGGTCCGCTTGATTCCTAAAGAATCAAAGCTTTTGCTTCCATACTTGCAACACTTACTAACTATCAAAGCGGGGCTGTGAAGGCAAAGTTATGTAACTCTGACTGGCATTTGACAGAATTATGGCCCCTTTTATACTTAGAAAATCGAAAATTTGGTTAAGTTTTGTGCTTTGGTGCATTTTACTCCTAAAGTATCATAGCTTTTGCTTTCAGACTATGAACACTCGCTAACTATCATAAGGGGACTGTACAGGACTGGTTGGTATTTTGACGAAATTATGGCCCTTTTTGACTTAGTTACTTTGAATATTTTGCTTAATTTTGCGTTAAGATGCACTTTATTTCTAAAGTATCAAGGTTATTGCTTTCAAACTTCAAAAACTTTCTTACTATCATGAAGGTCCTGTACCTGGCAAGTTGAATTTGACCTTTACCTTTGAATGACCTTTAATCTCAAGGTCAAATAAATAAATTTTGCTTAAATTGCCATAACTTCTTTATTTAGGATCAGATTTGATTCATGCCCTGACAAAACAACACTTACCTGACATATCACAATGGACTCCACCCAAATCATCCCCACGCCCCACCCAAGAATCCCCTCTCCACCCCCCCCCCAAAAAAAAAACAACATATTATTTTTCCTTTTTTTCTTATTTTTGAAATATCATCTAATAAATTACCACACCCCCACATTATGCCCCATCTCCACTCCACCCCAACACACATTTTTTTATATTTTAAACGTGGTAAAAAACACAAATATTTATTTTTATGATTTTATTTTTGAAAGACCGTCCAACCATCCCACCTAAGCTATTGCTATCAAACTTGAAATATTATCTTATTAGTTTGTTTTATGTCTTTACACATGTTCAATAGATTGTGGAAAATATATACCTGAACTCAGAATCGTCTATAATATACCACTTTTTTAAACATAAGCGATCAATATGTTTCAATTATGGTCCTCTTCCAGTTAGAATATGACTATATTACCTTGACCTTATTGAATAAAACAATTTCCCCATGATGGCTTACATAATACTGTCAAGCACTCGCAAAGTCGAGCGCGATGTTTTCTGACACCTCTTGTTTCACATGTTGTATGTAAGTCGGATCACGCTGCTTTCATTTGACGATAGAAGTTTACACCAGAACTTGACAATATTTTTTTGTATTTCTTTGAAAGCAATTCGTGCACCGTACAGGGCGCTGAGATTAGTTGACTGATTAACGCATATCTTCCTTAGGAATTTCGTGTGAACGGCTTCAATAGCAGTTGTTCGTGATGTTCCCCATATTTCGGATGAGTAGTTTAAGACTGATGC
Source organism: Dreissena polymorpha (assembly GCF_020536995.1). NCBI lineage: Eukaryota > Metazoa > Mollusca > Bivalvia > Myida > Dreissenidae > Dreissena > Dreissena polymorpha. The sequence continues at coordinate 35,665,781 of NC_068356.1, forward strand.
AACTATGATGTCGAATAATTTCAGTTTGCTTATTGCACTATATTCGTATTTATTGAAGATAGAGACTAGTCGATTGATTTAGAAGCGTGCTATGCAATACATTTTTGTGTTTTGTTAAAACTGCCATCTTCAAAAAGGCATACTCCTGAATATTTGAAGGAAGTGACGACTTGGAGTTTTTTTAACCGTTAAGGAAAATATCGATATCAGTCAAAAATTAAAACTTTTGTTTTGGCTGTATTGATTTTTAATTTCTACGAGTTACAGTAAGTTTCTATGTTGGTTAACATCTTTTGCAGCGCTACTTGGGATGTTGCAAAATAATTGGTCATCATTGTATAATTATTACTATTATTATTATTATTATTATTATTATTATTATTATTATTATTATTTTTCCGGATTTATATAGCGCCCTTTTCATGCAAGAGTGCACGTTCAAAGGCGCTTTACATAAAAACATTTGACGTATCGCAGATACGAATACATTTTACAACATTTTTTTTTAAAGAAATCGATCAAAACTACTCAATTATACTATAAAACTACTCTATTATACTATATGTACTACGTAAAAACATGCACAGTAACCCTAGATTAGAAAGATCAACAAGACACTATAAAACTACCCTATTTGTATAGCTATAAGACAATTAATGAAACAATAAAATCTAAAACTTAAACAATAAGTACTACGTAAAACAACAAAAAACATGCACAGTAACCATAGACTTGAAAGATCGGCAAGACAAACCAGAGACAAAACAGAGACAGAGACAAGGGTAACGTCAGGATACCATTACCACGAGTCCACAAACCCCCAAAGGAATAATTATGCTTACTTTAAAAGAGTAAATTCAAGTTCATGCTGATGCTGATAATATTAGAAAGAGTTTCAACTCGTTTATGATGAATACATCATCTGTGTTTGTGTCAATTTGCTCTAGTATGTCATTGACGAACATCATGAACAACAAAGGTGAGCTGCAGTCGCATTGTTTGACGCCTTATTGAATAATGATGGGGTCTGACAATGTTTGATTCAACTGTATTATTGATTTATCGACACTAGACATGACGCTTAAGACATTTACCATTTTTGAGCATATATGTTCTTTCATTAATTTTAAACAAACAGTACTATGAAAGATTCGTTGGCCTTATTTCTTTACACCACCAGACTGTTTTCTTTTACCTTTTTCTTTTTTCGTTATGTTAAACATATTTAAACAGAGAACATGAAATGGCTAACAAATGATTTAGGCCCCTTTTATGGACGAATTTTAAGCACAATCTTATGTTGTTTATATAACTAGATATTATTCCGGTGTATCGGCTAGTTGTTGCAAAATTGCTAAGAATTGAAAAAAAATGTTGATTTTGAATGCTTACCGTTATTATTTAGATCTATTCCGTATTTGTTGCAGACCGAGCGTCGCCATTTCAATTATGTATATCAGCTGACAATTGTGATATGTTACTCTCACACGACATAGGTTCTATTACGCTATTCCACCAGAATATTCCGCGCTATTATTGTTGTTCGTTTTTGACATTGTTTGGTTATATACTTGGTAAGCACGCAAAGATAACAGACTTCCTTCCGGATGCACATTATTTAAATCGACTAAATTTAAGATAATACCCAATTGAATCACGTGTATTGCATATTTCATCTCTTTCTCTAAAACTGACAATTTTCTAAATGTACACAGACAAAATAATTTGAAACACCGATCCACAAATAGAGTAGTATACATGTACAGTGTGTATCCTTTTGATTTTACATACACTTAAATAAAGTTTTGATTTACTACTGAAGAAACAAAATTTATTCACTCTGTTATATATAAAGGAAATTGGATCAGATGTTAAACTTACTTATTACTTATATTAGATAATTAACAAAACTTGCAAAAATCGACCGGTATCGATGCACTTTGGACATATGATCATTTTCTGACCAACTCGTATGTGATATAGAAACCTTAATATTGCATTATAAGAACGTATCGCCGTCAAGTACTAATTGCATATATCTACAGAACTGAAACGATACTTAATAAATATAGGCAATGAGGTAATATATATAATTGCATATACACATGTGTTACGGGCGAAGACTGCAATATAATTCATAGAAATCAGACGGTAAGTCTTAAATTAATATCGCATAAGCGCACAAAGTGATGCATCCTTTTTTTTCTAAGCAGCTGCTATATTTGTAAGATTTGTATATGAACACTAACAATGATGCCTTCACGTACATACCATACTGTAATCCGGTTGCAATGAACGAGTCAGGTAAGTGCGAGCAGGATTCCCAATCCTATTGCTAATTTAAAATTGTCTTTCTTTTTTCTTTTAATGGCAAGGGACGTATAATGACCCGTGGCTCAATATCAGATTTTAGGTGCCTTCATCGTTTCCCTTAACCTCATTTTTTAGAGAACTTTACAAATGGCAGGTATAACATGAACATAAAGCATTATTCCAGCAAACCATATAAATAATATATGGTAACGTTCATTTTCGCATATGAATATAATAAAAAAGCATACTTAAAAAAACATGGATACACGTTTGAATATTACCAGAAACAAATAAACATGCAAACACAATATTCAAATTATAACAACCAAAAGCTTATACTTTTTAATAGTGCAGTTAAATCATTATCATTCGAATGTTATAAAAGTGCAGATGCTGAAATTGTGCTGCCCTTAGCAGACACCATTATCTAGCCAGTCACAACACAATGGGCAGATAAAGTCATCGTTTGCAAATATAGGAAATTAAGACAAACTTGTTTATTGAACATTGAGTATAGTGCACATGAAATAGATATCACTTAAACCAAATAAAAATGATGCAAAAACACAAACTCACTACTAATTAGCTCGTGTTGAATTTAGTAAAGGTCTTTCAATAAATAATTTGTTAACATCATATTTACGAAACTAATACAAACACGGGGACATGCGAATGCGGGAGATTACCGGATTAAAAGGATGCTTTTTTGAACTTACTTTCAAGATCGTTTGCGTGTTTTTTCGTATATATATATATATTGTTTAAATGATTACGCCTTTTCGGCACTGCAGTGTTTGCGCTTCCCTCGTGTTTTTTTTCAAGATCGTAAAACAAGTTATTGAAAAAAAACCCGTCAACAAATATATTATTTAGTTACATGACGTTCGAGAAATGGTATGTACCAATATCACGTTCTCTTATAATACACAGTATTGACGCACGTGTTCATTAAAATAAAACAACGCAACTTGAAAGTAAGTTCCAACTAACCTCACTTAAACCCGGTAAGCTTCCGTATACGCATGCCCCCCCCCCCCCCCCTCCCCCTCCGACAAAGATCTTAATAGGTTTTTGAATTATCGACGGCGATTCACAAATAATTTAAAAACAGCAAAAACAGCACAATAATAAAGCAAGGCATTCGTTAAGAGGCATTAGTGGGTCATCTATCTATCTGTGGAGCAAGTATTATATTTATTTGCTTAATCATGGTACTGGAAAATCGCTTGTACTGCTCTTCTTTGAACAAAAGCATTTATACGTATCTGCAATGCGGGAAGCTTCGCATTGGTCTCGGGTCGATTCGTAATTAAAAACAAAATAGGACCATAATTACATATAATTAACTTAATAATCTGTAACACCATACTGTGAGAGACAAAATAAATAGTTCTACAATTACATGACAAATGCGTCCATTACCGAATAAGTCCTTTCAAAATATTGCGGTTGCCACAAATATAAAAGGTGCCTTTATGCACTACGCGTTTAAGGATAAAAATATTGCATTTATATTACACTAACCATATTTCTTTCTATTCTTATAACGATATATAGTTTTAAGACAATATACGTTGAACATTAACGTAACTAAAGGTCATTTTTCCGTCGAGTTATCTAATGCGTAAGCTACTGTTGTGGCGATTTCAATTTTTAATATACAAAAGCTGTTAACATTAACATGAATGATAACTGTCTGTGGTTTGTGTATTGTATTGTGCTTTCTCTAATTTATTGTAGAACGCCGTTTATGCAAATTAGGCGTATTTTTTCCGACAGTTCATACACCGATGAAATGCAGAAAAATGCTATTCAATTCTAAAATGAACATCAGACCGTGTAGAACCGTGAAACGTGGCGGGTAAAGATGTTCACCAAGCACACATTAGCATTTCATAACGTGCTGTCACACGCACATCATAGCGTACAGAAAGACCACGAGTTAAGCATAACCAATCATAACCGGTAATAAATGTTCTTTTGTATGTGTGCTTATCCGTATCGTGCAATTTTTGATGTTCAAATATTTATTATTAATGTGTTTAATACAATAGCAAAAGAACTTTATATTGCGTGTACATATTTTTTGTATTATGTTTATTTACATTTTACCTGAAATACATCAGCCCTGGCAAGATGATACATTTGTTTTCATAGTATTTCAGCGCTCGACTTTCATTGGTAAAATAGGGGCCTTTTCACGTTTTGGTAAATTGACAAAATTAAAAAAAGTTGTTTCAGATTCGCAAATTTTCGTTTAAGTTATGATATTTGCGAGGAAATAATAGTAATTTTGAACATTTACCATGCTCCAAAATATCCATTATATGCATCTTTTGACGATTTGTAAACCTAAAAATTATATTTGCGTTGCAACGCGAAACGATTGAATAATTTGGAAAGTTCTTTTATTGTCGTTATATTTTGTGAAACTACGAGGATTGCTTATATAAAGTAAAAAATACATCCCATGATAGCATCAGCACGGATGGCCGAGTGGTCTAAGCGGAAGAGTTTACTCCAGGACTCCAAGGGTCAGTGATTCGAGCCCAGTTGAGGGTTACTTTTTTGACGTAGCTGTTTAACGTCACTTTTGACCTTACCTGACCTTTGTAAGTGTCCAATACAATTCAAATAAAATTTCCCGCGGCTAGACACGAATGATTACACTTCATTTATTTCAATGGCTGATTTGAGCATACCACCAGAACATTGGAAACATGACCGCGTCTTTGTAACACTGTTTTACCGCGTGTTCAGCATGAAACAATTTTATCTCTAATGAAAAGGCTTGATAGATAGAAAAGTTTTACACTCAACTCTTGACATCAATACAGTTTGTGCGTGCACCTTTTATTTTCAGAGGATTGCCAGCGCCAGAACGTTTGTACTTAAATGCTATGTTCTCATATTTAGTAATTACTTCCATATTCCTGTCTGTGTACTAGTATATTTAAGGTCATAAAAGTATCGTTTTTCCTTATCCTGATATTCGTTTAGGCAAAACCATTTAAAATTGTTTTCGAAATTGAACATTTAACATGTAAAAGTATAAAGTTTTAAACAAGCCGTCGTTCCAGCAGTTGAAGCGTGGCCTCACTTAAATGCATTGCATTACAACTACAACCCGCAAGATATCAGGGTCAGTTCGCGGCCAGTAAAATAATCGTTATATAATATAGACGCTATCGCGTGAACTAGGTGAAATGGAATTTTCTTTAGACCAGAAATATGTTCAATGAAGATATTCAGCGATATAATTATGGTATGTCAATAATAGATTCTTAATGTGTTTTCAACAATACCATGATAAATATTATTTTTGATTAATTTAACAAGAATTTTTCCACCATATTGACTAATTTATTAAGCATGAGCGCGATGATTCTCGATATTGTTACTAATCGAATCAAATAGCATTGTCCGACAAACCACTAAAACAGGTTTGTTCGAAGAACGCGCGTATAAATATTTAAAATATGTACGGATACTTCGCGTGTGGCCGGTTGACTCATATGTTTTAATTTCACTTCCATTTTTCTTTTGGTTTTCTGTTTTGTTTCTATATGTTTATGACCAGCAATATGTTATAATGTAAAATAAGCCGCGAAAACTCCGCGTTACATCCCGTACTGCGTGTGATGCAGCTAAGAACTGCACAAAAAAAGACATTCTCCATCTTTGATCCCATTCATTTAACTTTTTACCTTTCACCAACTCCAACCACAATCAACGCCGTATATCTTTTTTTTTTTTAAAGATATTTATTGTTTTAATTTTATTCGTGTTTTTTTACTGGAGACTTTTAGGTCCAATGTTTAAATTTATCAATATAAAGCATTTAATGACAAACTTCAATACATGCCAAAATCTGTGAAAGGCCCCTTTAACATCCTAAGTATAAGGAAATCTACATTCAGCGTGTTCCAGTAGGTTACGTTCATCAAATATATCAATCATTATACATCGACTACATCCTGAATGCTCCACAAGATTGACGTATTCATTTGCACGGTCTGCTGATCCAGAGTGGCTGATATTTACGACAAAAAAATGACATCAATATAAATTTCTACACCGACTTGCCTTTTTGTAAAGAAAGTTATTGTTAAAATATGTGTAATATATGAAAGGAGCGCACAATCTTTTGTTTAACAAGTTAGGCATTTTAAATATTAAAGTGTTTCTCCCGTTGCTTTGATAAGTATAATTTTGTCCTCTCATTTGAACACAAAATTAGACCTTACTTGAATGCTGAACAAATGTTTACAGGTACGTTTTGAAAATATTGAACACTGATAAATCAGTGTGTTGCTGAATCGGTATGCTGTTTGTATTTAGATACAAATAATCCAATTATTTTATTTATAATCTAATCTTTATTAAACATTCATTTATTATATATATTTATTTCCCTATATGTAACAATATCTAGGGACTTATAATAATTATTAACGGAGGACGAATATTTTAACTAACATTCTTATTATGATCTGCAATTAAAATTCCATAATGGTTCTAGACCAAAGTGTGCTTATTATTTATCGCACTTGTAATAATTCACAGAGCTTCGACATAAAGAAGACATTTTAGATGTTGTAACATATTTAATCTATTAAAAAACCCATGAATACCAATGACCGCTTTAATTTAAGGAATTCTCACACACTTTACACCGCAAGAGCTAGAACTGCGCTCTACTACAACTCTTTTATCCCATTCACTACTCGTGCTTACAAAAGCCTTCCAACTGAAATCGCGAACGCAACATCCATCATCTCATTTAAAAAAGGTCTTCCATCATCAGTGGTCAAAATTCCAAAATACTGTTACCATGGCAAACGTAAATCCTAAATCATGCATACGCGACTACGCACACAATGCAGTGTGCTTTCACAAGATCTATTTAGTAAAAGCATAATACAATCACCTCTTTGCTCCTGTGGCGAAGAAGAAACAGCTAGCCATTATTTGTACACTGTCTATTGTACTCGACCATTCGAGTGCGCCTCTTGAATTCTGTATCACACTTCGGCATACCCTCAACCAAGGTATAGCTTTTGGAAATCCTCTTCTTTCTTTTGAGGCCAACTGCAATATTTTTGCAGCAGTACATATCTTTATTGACAAATCTAAACGCTTCGATGAGACGCCGACGCCTTTGGTATCGATTCTCTCATAATCTTCATGTGTTCCCCAACTCCATTCTAACTTTTGCTCCTACTAGTCCGGTACTTGGTATGCGGACCCGTTTGCAAAATGTAGTTGGGGGCCTTTCTCAGTGGAATTGAGTTTATGGGTTTGTAGACATGCAAAACAACCGAGGTGCTTGCCTGACATCGTGCCACGTTCTTGCTATTATCGATTCAAAGATGGCCGCCATTGACATAAAACAATTTTTACTTTTATGTACCGTAACATCAATATACATTTATACTAATTATATATACTGAATAAATATAGTGTTGTGGATAAATTTATATTATCAATATATCTTTTCAAAGTCAGAATGACCTTGAAACGGCATGTACAAAGTCATTTCTTCATTAATACCGCTCAGTCCTTTGATTCGTTGATTTGATGAATTGACAGCTTCAATTTTACAAAAATGTAACGCTTATTTATGCAGTTTAAAATTGTCAAAAGTTTATTTGCATATGATATTTGTATTAAAATCTATCAAAATAGGCAATAGAACCATTCTTCTTTATAGATAACCATTTAATTGTATGCTTATTAGTTCAATTTACTTGCAAACATTGATCCGGTCATTTTATTTACAAAAGCGGCTTCTCAAATATACTGAAACGTGGTGAACGTGTTTACTGCGCATACAGGCAGGAGAGAATATTTAAGAAAGCCAAAAAAATCAGTTCCACCATTTTAAAGAGAAAGCCCCCCAAGTTCACTGACCATCTTAAACAGACATTATTGACATCAAAAGCTTTTCTTAAGGAACCGAAAGCCCCGTCATCCAAAGATATGGCAGATGCACAGAGGAGCATGGACATTGCAAAGGAACGAGGCATGTCCCTCAAGCAGATATTATCTCATGATTTGATTTCTTCATCTCCATTATTTGATGGTGACCTCCCAGCCCATGTTGATAAGTCAAAACTTATTGGGGAGATTGAATCTAGACTGGACATCAGTAAATGGAGTCGGGAATCTCTTCTTCCCACTCATGTCATCGTGGACTTCATGTCTAAGATGCGACAGATGCCACTTGCACAATGTTCCACTCTGGGTGGTGCAATCAATGCTGTCATCAACTCAGCGTCAAGCATATGTGAGGGGCCAGAGTACATTCATCTTGTACTAGACTCATACGTTGAAATGTCTTTAAAGGAAGGTGAACGGTTGAGGCGAGGAGACGAAGCAACAGGTATTGCAATTATTGACATGAGCAGATACACACCACTCCCACACCAACTTTAAAAATTCTGGGAATTCGAGGAAAATAAGCGTAATCTTCAATTATTGGTAAGGGATATAGTGTGCAATGACGTCTATGCCAACGCTATCATTGCAAGTTCAGTTGTCTCTGACAATGATGTTCTTCCAGCAATTAAGTTTGGTAATGAAGTCATTCCTGAACTGTTAAACTGGATTAAGAAGGCCGATGCCAGGGTAATGGCTCATGTTGAGTGGGCTGCTCGTATCAAACAGTGTAAACGAGTTGTTATGATGTCAAACGACACGTGCAGCTTTGCATGATTGCTTCATTTCACTCCATATTTTCAGACACTCGGTATAAAAGAAATATGGCATCAGTACGGTACTGGTGAGAAGCGTCGAATGCTCCCGTTGCATCAGGAAATTTCTCGGCTTGGGACACCGCTGGCAAACACAATGATAAAGGCTCACATATTGATAAGCGACGACTGCATGAGTAAAGTGGAAACCAAGCATGCATCTGAGACATCTGACCCGGTACAGTTTTTAATGAATTTTGGAGAGACAGATACCTTGTCAGAGCAGGATGAAGCATTAGCAGACAAGTATCTGGTACGCGTCTGGGCAGGTCCAGATCAACGACAACTGCAGAAACATTTGATCATCTCCGACTATAGAACTATACCAGTGCTAGTGCTGGACTTGATTGCCTACCTCCTACAAGCAGTGTAATCAAAGGACATATTCGTAAAGGAGCTTTTCTAATACATAGGGTATGTAAACTGCATATAAATATTGATGGCCCCGAGACACGGCTGGCACCAGTTACACATGGTGGAAAGGAGGAGCACCCGGGCATGCTGTTGCCCACAAAGTGCCTGGAGCCTTTACCACGGAGCTTGCTGTTATTGTGCAAGTGTACAGGAAAAAGCGATACTCGACGTTGTCCATGCCGTGCTGCTGGAGCGCTTTGCATCACATTTTGTCATGGTAAAGTGGACAATTCACCTTGTGGAAACCTGACTTGAAATGACTAACTTTGGAACAGTATGTAATCTATGTGAAACAAAGTATGCTTTAACCTATTAAAATGAGAATGATTTCATGTTGATGAGTTGTGTGCGTTTTTGCTACAATGCCCTGCGGAATAATGTGTTAGCCCGTTAGCCTGTCCCTAGGACTGGGGATGACTCAGTGATTACCCAACCAACACATGCCATTGGTTCAAAGTCTTCCCGACATCAAATAGATGTTACGTCGGTTTGACTTTGAGCCAACGTTGAACAAATATCACGGGTTAGCTTGGTAAGTGGTTTGGTCGATTATCACATTTTCATACCATCTGCATTTGGGTTTGAGTCCCGCTCACTGTAGTATTTTTCCACAGAATGTGAACAATTTCAATTTACTAGTCACTTGTCTGTGAGTACAACATGCATACATGATCTAAATGTGCCAATATTACGTAAAACGTGCACAACAATAGTGTAATTGAATTAATTAAGTCAAAATTTGTCATATCAAAGTTTATACACTGGCTTTTACTGTCATAGGTCAACTCAAGGTCGTTGATGTATCATATGACCTTGTACTACCCTCCATATTTAACAAGACCTCTCATAACTGAGTACTTAGGAAAAAATACATAATTTAGAGGTAAAACATTTTATTTTACTCCAAAAGGCAATTTGTTTTTCTTTTTCAACATGGCCGTCGGCGGCCATATTAGATTTTGGTATTTTGAGGCTCCTGGCAGTGTAACGGACAAGCACCTCGGTGATTTATCATGTATATGGACTAATTAACTCACATCAAGTGGGAAAATCCCCCAACCCAATTTTGCAAACGGGACTTCAGACCTAGTCCTGCACTAAACCTCGTTCTTGTACTCTTAGTCCGTTTCCATCTCTCTATCTACTCCATTCCTTCACTATCTCTTCCTGCAAGTACTTTCCACCTCAAACACTCGACATTAACATATTTATCAATTGAAATGCTTCTCGCCTAATGCGTCGTTTTTCTTCATGCTCGTGGAACGACTTACAATAAGCTTAGTTTAGCTTCCAGGTCAATCCACATATTACTGTGTATATTATTCATGTATATGCATTCCAAAATAAATATGTTTAATACACACACGTTATATTTATTTTACCCCTAAATTTATAAATTTACATAATACCACTGCTTCATTGTCCATGTAATTCTGAAGAATTTCATACATAAATCAATCAATGAATTTGCAATTAGTATTTATTTAAATTTGATATATTTATGTATTTATTAATTATTTAACATTTTCATTTTCTAAGAAAAATTACTTATTTTAACATCAGTCGTCTCTTTAGAAACTCGCGCTAGCACGAAAGGCAATATAATAAAATATGTTTTCGTTTTTTAAATTTGCGGTCTCCAATAATATTTAATCAAAACAAACAATTTGGTGTTGCCTATTATAAAAGTTTGAAGTATTATAGTATTTAATGCGAGAAATACGGAATGTGTTCTACTGATTCATTTAATTTCTTCAAAATTTAACGTGTGTGAAAGATGGATTGGAATTCTACAATATCAGTTTGAAGGTCTTTACATTTAAATATTTATGATGCAGAGATGCACAGAGGGAATAATTATGTATGATGCACAGATGACCCTGAAGGGTTTCGTCTTCTACGACGTCGGTGAATTGTTATGAATTATGGACACTGGGTCTGTTATTTCGTCATCGAAAGGTGATTCTTAAAACATCCTTTATCATAATAGATAGCACATAGAAATAATCATATAATGGTTACGTAACGTTCAATTTCTAATTTGTAACATTGTTATTGATAAGGTGTTTGTCCGATACATGTACACAAGGTTAGCATGTTTTGAATGTATTTAATTTATATGTGAACACTTCGTAAAATTAAGTTTTGTTCATACAGCGGCTGTCGATATTTAAGAATATCGTATAAGTTCGGATAGTGTCCTCTTTTTGTACTTGATCAACGCTATTATATACACACTTGTTTTTTAAAATATTATTGTTTCGATATTTAAAGTTAAATTTTCACACATATACACAACGTTAGGTAATAACATTCTATCAATCAGACAAGAACAATTACTGGTCATAAGTTGCCTTTGAGGGTGTCAATTTTTAGGTTGAGTTTATCTATTGATTATACCCTTACCTTAAAAATGACTATATGAGACCAAACGAATAACTTACCGTGCATTTCGAATATAATGTGGTGACGTTGAACGTCATTCAACCGATTTTTTGTCTATCTTCTTGATATTATGAGACAATAAAATAATGCACGTGGAAACCGTGTATATTTTGGTAATCTAGATTTTCAAAAATACACTATGTTGAATGAGTTTTGAAACCTTAAAGACAAGTACATGTATTGATTGTTAAGTATTATATTATTATTACTAGTAGTATTATTATTATTATCATTCCATAGTTGACCACCTATACGAAAACGAAACTATAGTTGATCTATAGGAATTTGCTTCCATAAGGAATATTAAATACTATCATATGAAAGCAGTCTTTAAGCTATATATGTAATATATACTATATATATAGGCATAGTGGACCACCTATGCGAAAAGAAATTAAAGATGATCTATATGGGTATATTTGCTGGTAAGAAATAAAATAAAATAATATGGTATGACTAAGACAACACATGCTATATAATAGATAAAGCAACAATTAAACAATGCTTTTTTGCAATGAACAGACACTATAATTTTATTTATAGGGGTATAATTGCTTTTAAGAAATCGAATAGCATGGTACGATTTAGACATCAAATGCTATATAATAGATAAAAGAAATATGAAACAATGCATTCAATATTTCTCAAGGAATATTTGATTAATTGTAGTACTATATAATCTACCGAATGTATAATTGTTAAGCTGTATATATTAATATTTCCCTTAATTTGAAGACTTTATAAATATTTTATATGACCGTTTGTTGCTAATTTTTATGGTTGTTTTCGCTTTGCAGTAAACGAGTACATTCAATCATACTCATGTGGATATATAAATATTTTGGAATTTATTCTTTTCGAATATTGATTATATGGGCAAAATGGAATTCATCTTCAATATCATTGAGATCGCATAGAGTACATTTTCTATCCTGTCGTGATACATAATAGTGCCGAACGATTGAAATATATAATTTAAGGAATGATACATGTAATTTTGTCAATATATTGCTGTATTTTGTATTATCTAACTCGCTTCAATATGCTGATATTTCAAAAGTAAGTTTAATTTCCCTATGCGCACTAAGAGACGTTGAATTTTCTAGTCCTGATCGCCAATTACTAATATAGATATCGTGCAGTCGAGTTCTTAGCCTTGGGATGAATGTTTCGCCAAGGTGATGATAAAAGCACATTTCATTAAAACCAGATGATTGCAATAAAAAGCGTACCTGTGAAACCCAGTTTGTAAGAGAACTGTTAACAGAAATTTACTTATTCATTAAAATGGTATTTAAAATACAATTTGTTTGTTAAACAGGGTCAATCTTGACAAAGGATTTTATTATTCTAATATATCTTTCGATGTGCAATCGAAATATTCCAACTTCGATATACAATGCAGAAGTTTTCGTAAACAGTTTAACATTAAAATAACCACTATTTGTGTGCTGTTTCTTACGTATCTTCTTCTTCATAACCCACACTTTTAAACAGTAATTTAAGATTGATTTTACATAAGCATCAAATAGGTTGCGCATTATATTTAGTGGTACATAAGAAGCTTATTGTTTTTAGAATGAACTGACAGTTGATAGTGATTTTGATCTGAAGAAAGCTGCGTCAATACTGTTAGGTCAAATTCAGATATTCGTTCAAGACCACCGAAAAAAACGGTATAGTGATTGTTGCAGGTTTAAACTGCTAAATGGTTTTCTTCTGTCCAAGGAATGAGACCGTTCGGGCAGAAGAAGAATCCTGATGATATGTTTGCTGGTTGTTTCATTCTGAGTGTACACATACGATATAGCTGATATAGGTGGCTGATGAGGATGAGCAGGACTTCCCGTTTGAATATATCATGTGTACATCTGACATTATAAGCATTTATTGTGTTAGCTTATTTGACACACCTTTAGTACGTGTATTGCAGTTCAAAGATAACGTAGTAATATATAAAATTAGAAATAATTTTTTATTTAAAGTTATATGTAGGAAAATTAATATTTAAAAAAGTTTAAATATACCCGAAAATATGCCCAATATAAAAAAAATACCCGCTATTTACTTATTGATTGTGTCCCAGTTTGTATCGTTAATAAGGAAAATCTCCAGTTTACTAATTAATCGAATTAACACTGAGGATCGAATATACACTAAGTTACAAACAGTCGATATTGTATAAGTAGCATCTAAGTGGTACAACTGGTTTTGCCTTAAGTATCTGCAAATATCCACAGTCGCTCAAAATGTATTCAGACAACTGTTGTATTTGGTTTATTCAACTAAACGTATTGCATCACACATTTTAACTACCAGTTGCTTATTTTGTAGAAAAGTACTTTATGACATAACAATTGAACGTGTTGAAACATGCAATCCAACATATAGAGTTTGTATTTTATTCTGCTTATCAGTTTTAACAAGCAAAAACTGTTTCATTTCAAATGTGACAGATTGTCCAACGAACATATTGTGTATGTTTTGTAAATTAATAGCAATAGCTTTCATACTATTATACTATCTTATATCTTATATATTATATTTTCATTACTATTTCATACTGAATTTCAATGTTTATGTGTGAATACGACCATTCGGTCACAGGAACTTTAATCACATGCCACATGTATATGCGTCGGGTAATTTGAGAAGCACGTGATAACGAAATGTTTAAATTTTCACATGTTTACGCCTCCATAGATCTTTTTTTATGCAGTGAATTGTTACATCTATGAACTAGTTTGATAAAACTGTTCGTGCTTCTTGTTTGTTATATTTGAACAATGTGAAAGTGGTTCCAGTGATTTTTGTATGAGAATTGCTTGAAATGTCGGCTTTATCTCTGGTATATTGGAAATGATATTCTACAATTACTATTCTCGTGTCTCAAAGGAAACATCTGAAGCCATATTGTCGCGTGACATTTGTCAGTTTCCGTATATTCACAAGTAGTATGTCCTTACTAGACTGATCATCGGCATATCAACTCTCCCTAAAACAGGACTGATTGATTGTTTCCATATTGGTCTCTGTGGACCACTGTAGCAAGAAAACAGGATCTGAAAATGTATCGAATACTGGAATAGGTAGCAGGCATTGTAGAAGCATTGAACAGTAAAATAAAAATAATATATATATTGGACGTTACGATATTTTAAATTTTTCCCCCAAAATAACACACATATAAAGAATTTTAACGATTGAAAAAGCAAAACATTTCAATTTGCAAATATATCATTTCCACAGGAATTTATCATTTAAGTTTTGACAGATACCGGGTAAGTTTCTTGTTAATTGTGTAAACCATATATGAATACGCTGAAAAGAGAGCGCATTTACAAACTTGAAAGATTAATCCCGGATTGTTGTAGACGTTTGAAAACAAACTGCCACACTTATGGTTTATGCCAAAATAAGCATTTTGCTAATCTCGAATTTAACTTAGCAATTCTTATTTGAAATATGCGCTGCTAAATTTGATTTTTCATAACGTATCTGTATGGAATTATATGCACAACTAGAGGTTATTTTCATATAATAAAATCTTAAATGGGAATTTTTCAAAACAACACTTTGTACACCTTTTTTGTAAAATGCAATAGATGTTTTATCTGAACCAGATTTGTATTAAACGAACGCACAAAAAGTTGCATGAAACGGTGTCGTTTGTCTTTTGTAAGAAAAACGTTTAGTGAAAACAGTAATTAATACGAATAATTGCTTAGTGCATAACAAAGCGTATTGCTATTGGACGTACTGTATGCAATTATATTTACCTAACGATGAAGGACCGAAAGCAAGGTCCAATTCACTAGCTCCCTAGATGGCTCGATAATGCATGTAAAATTATAAATTGTTTAAATTTTCTCAATGTGTGTATATTTATGTACCATACGAACTTTATTTTGATAATTCTTTTATAAGAATGGCATAACATGACAACTAAACGTGTGTTATAGTGTTATCAACATGCCTCTTATGTCATTTCGGTATCTCACGGTAGATATATATCATAATATTTATTGCGTGATATTTGTCAGGGGCCGTATATCTGTGAACATAATATATTGAAGAGTACTTATAATAATGTGACGAATAGCTGGGATATATGACCAATAACTAGGATATTATAAATATGATAAAGTGGTAACAGAAATATAGAACTCCCGAAAAATTCATTGCATTTGCTATTTATTTTTTATACTTTTATATTAAGCAAGATAAATAAAATATAATATATATATATAAATCAATTCTTAAATATATATAATTTATATACAAAAGTCTTCGTTCACTGCGAAAGTTTGTGTTCAATACATGTTCTGTAAAACGAAAAGAAAGATAATAACATATAATTGATAACAATGTTTGAAATGAATCATACATTTAATGTCAAATGTCAAACGTCGTTGATGTCCATATTTTACAAGTGTATGTGTGCATCATATACAAAAATTATATGTGTATTACTGGATTTGTAAACTTCAAAAGTTCAATTTATTCTACCATATAAATGCTTAAATATGTTATGATATGATAAATAAAATACTAGTGTTAGTGCTGGATGCCTGATGTGTTTATGTTTCCTCAAATTGAAGACCTGTCTCCTTAGCACATATATATACAACAGAATCCCTAGTAGTTCACGTATTCACGATACTTATATTATTGCTTAATGTGCATATTTACTTACGTAGATAATACATAAAATATTGATTAGCAAGGAATGGGAATATTGATTCCTTCCCGGTTAATATTAACCAAATCTGTACTTAAAATAGCATTTAACTTCATGATCCAAGAATAATTTCCGTTACACGTAATAACATGCATCCACCGATACAAACTATAGAAGTTATGTCACCAACAAAAATGATTATATCAAATATAATTTCACTAAGGTTATTATACAGTGATTACCGATTTTACATTAGTATTATAAAGTTGTAAATTAAACGTAACACATTTTCAATTCCCAATCGATGCTGATGCCTCTAGAATGAACGTCGTCAGTGTGGGAAACCAAATCACGTCCTTATGGTTTATTAGGAACAAACGTGCGATAATGGGTATACATGTATGTGGTACATAAATAAGAAACGTATTGGGTTCATAATAGCGCCTTAATTGTGTTGGCAAAATTTGTCAGTCTTCAAAATAAGAACCACAACATCGCCGTGATGATAAAACCGAATCGGATCGCATTTTTAACAGGCTGTTCCTGATAAATTAATATCAATATAAATATAGCTGGCATAACCCCAAAACCCATATTTAGCATTTGTTCCTGAGTGGTGTTTCATTAAGCAATTGGGAATTCTGAGCAAAAAGTTCAAATAATAATCAAGAAAAAGTATAAA
This sequence comes from Dreissena polymorpha, assembly GCF_020536995.1. Lineage (NCBI taxonomy): Eukaryota > Metazoa > Mollusca > Bivalvia > Myida > Dreissenidae > Dreissena > Dreissena polymorpha. The sequence goes on from NC_068356.1 coordinate 35,683,071, forward strand.
CGAAGAGAAACGTCAGCTAGCAGGAGAGACCTTATTACAGCATGAGGTCCTTTATTTATGACAAGGAATTATCATCGCTGCAGCACATTTAAAATTAAATTGCCCCACAGTTAAATTTTAATACAAAAACTATTTAAATGCTCAATGTTTATATGCACCCAGAACCAACATAACGGTTACTTGTTTGGCACGAATTAAAGTATATCAAATATAAACTTACTATCGCCCTACATCAAAAAGCTGTAGAGAAGATCATCGTTACAACCAAGCCATAGTAATTGTTGTTAAAGGCCAAAAATATAAATCGACGGCAGATGTTTATATCTCTCCACCTAACGACGTCAATCTATTTCAATTGAAAATATTTTAATTTGGTCAACACTAACAATATGCCACAGAACGTTAACACTTACACAATACTGTTTTATGCCTATATGATATTAATTTATTCATAGCTTACTATAAATATTCTTCGTTTTATTCAATGCAAATACCATCAATAACGGCAGAATGAGGCATGTGGTCGTGGCGCAATCGATATGGTGTCTGCCTAGCGACCGTGAGGTCACGGGTTTGATCCCTATTGTGGGGGGCGTTCTTTAGATCTCCCCCAAAGACACCAAGAGCTGGTTGATAGGCCCACGAAACGGACTCACTCGAGAGCGCTTAAAATAAGCCTAAGGCTTTCGATTTAACCGAGCTAAGATAAATAGATTTTTGATTAATCTGGCACGATCTGTTTATACGATCCTTATCAATCACAAGGGCGACGCACAGCGCTTTAAATACATGTATCACTTTAAAGTGATATTATGGGCATGTCGAATTGAGCTAAAAAGAATTAACAGATCAAAAGAGTTAGTTAAAATTTGGTAACTGACCAATTATCTGCAACTCATCTTGCTACCAGTTGTTAATAAAAATATACATTATATTCGATATTCGATATTTAACATGACTGTACAGTCCTCTAAGCCGAGCGGCACTGTCTTTTTATTAGGATCGGAGTTAGTGTTCGTGTGTCGAATGAACGAATCTGCATTAAAACTAAATTTAGATTAACATCATACATTGAATTATTTCTGTCGTCAGTTGTCAAAACGAAAGTACGGTTGATATTCAAATGCATTATTTTTCTCTTTCCTGCATATTGTTTTAGTGTTATGAACTGCATTAACAAATATAAGTGTACATGTATATGAAGTGGAAACAACAAAAATAAACAACGGTTGCGTTAGACACCTACCAACATAGCATATACTTTTTGATGAGCATTATATCATTTTAACATAAAAGCGATTACGCATTGCCCTATATCTTCGAGAGATGGCTTAAAACAGCACCGACAATGATATGAGCTCATATTGTCTTGGCCGTCGTGTACCTCAGAGGAGTAATTAATAGACACATTCATGTGCTATTTTGACAGTTGTCAGATATCACAAGAAAGTTATCATACTTACAACAATTATCAATGTATACCAATTCCCTTATGCGAATATACAACATTCATTTTTATTGTGTATCCAATGTCGTATCACATTTAAGAATGAAGAAAAGAAACTGTCTGACATTGATATGGCATCAATACTGGTATACAAACGAAGCATAGATCATTACTACTGAACCGGATTCTACAGTTTTCATAATCCTACGCAGCCCTCTAACATCAACAACACAAAAACACAGAAACAAACAACAGCAACACAAACACAACACACTTAACAAACAAAACAACATGAACAAAAAACAACAACTTAAGTTTAGTGGCACCTTTTGATCATTTTATTTTAGGAATATAACTATAACTAATACAGCTTGAATCAGTGGAATTGTCACTGATATTCTTTGTACGGAATTTGAGTTGAGTAATAAGAACGAAATCGGACGTTATTCAAATATGAGCTAGTTTTTCGATGTGAAAACACATAGATAAAAAACTAGTTGCTAAAATGGTTTATTCATGGAAATGACGGACCTTTTTGTCGTTTCGTGACACTTAATATTTTGATTTTCAAATGTACATCGATTTATACAGGTGTGTTTGAGTCCGAATCCCTATTGTATCTTAACTGGTCTCAATAGTGAAGCACTAAGAAATTATGAGCCTCGTTATGCGGAAATTGGTCTTATGTCATATGCGATCAGGGTAGCCAAAGACCACCTTGGTTGGCATGAGCGTAGTCGCGTAGTCTGGGCAGGTCCTTGGCTGTCCGCTATACAATGACGCAAGGTTTCGTGGTATCTAGGCGGACAAAGAAGCTCCTTTCCAGACTGAAACATTTGCCTCGTATTGAAAGTGCAGTCTGGGTGGAAAGTTTCGTCCCTGATAAGTGAAAACTGCAAAGGCTGATCTGGGACGACACTTTACGCACATGTATTAAGCCCCATTTTCCCACGCTTATTTGTTATATGAATAGTCAGCGGTCATACAGATTACAACAAAGAAAACACGTAATTGTATGGCATTTATTGGGAATTCGTACTTGGTATCCCCAACTCGCAAATCGTATAATCAAATCATATGATAACATGCAGCGTACAAGGAAAGTCTGATCGCAAATACTCGTTAAACCTATTTCGACGCAATACATGGTTTTATGCTTAAACGAAGTATTATTTTCACAAATAAAACAAAATGTGAGATACAAAATAAAATGACTGATTGGCACATAACTGTTATGTAAATAAATAAACAGTTTTCTATTTTAAGTTATTGTTTAATAATTACATATGTAACCGATTAAGTGCGTTTGAATCGTTTTGTAGTCGTGTCATTTGTTCTTATTGAGTAAGTCAAAATAGTGTTGGCATTACGACAATAGATAAGTATAAACGGAAATATGCTTGACTTAATTTCAAGAAAATACAATCGAAATTCCCATTGAAAACAGATGTAATTATTTGAAGACATTTTTAATGTAAAAACAAATGCCTTCACGAGATTAACATGCTCTGACACATTTCAGGGCATACGCTAGCACAGTTTACATAATGAATATGTCAGTGCATGAAACACAACACTGCACCATGACGCGGAATGTTGAAATGTTGACAGTATTTCTAAGCAGCTCAACGTGCCTCTGATTTCTTAGAAACACTTCAAATGTTCCGATGAGTGATTCCTAATTGGATTTAGAACGCGTGACAATTGAGCATATTGGCATGTGTAGAGTTGTTATAGAAAACCGGTATTGGATAAAGTTCCAACGCGCACAAGATATTTTACAATTCTAAATCATTAGCCGAGAACAATAATGTACATTTTGCTAATTTCCTGTTTTATGTTTGCTTTCATGAGATCCTCAATACGGGCAACATCGGTTTGTATATACATTCATTTCGACTTGTAAATGGTCTGTGTGACCATCTGTATATAAAAAATTCATCACAGAATGAGTGGTTACACTTCAGACTTAAGGCGACATGTATTTCTCATTAAACAAATTGCTTGTATCAATTAAGCAATAAATGAATCATATAACTATAACAGTTTTGGCCTAAACGTTTCAATGAGTTTAAAGTAAGATTACATTGTACTTTTACAAACAATAAAAAATGTACATGCGGTTTATTGGTGACATATTTACACCATTAAAGCACTCAAACAACTTTATCAGCAGGTTAAAAGTGCAAACTGTCTGAAACGAGCTATCATAAGTAAGTCACACATGCATGCTAGGGTCGGCAAAACATAGACACGCTATTGTCCCTGCCTTTTTATTGCCGTGAACTGTAAGCTTGGTTGACACGCTAGGGCTTAAACTTCGAGGTCGTTTGATGTTGGTGTTATACATGTATAACCAATAAGAAGCACGACGTGGAACGGTATGTTGACCTACCAAAACACGGCAATAAATACATTGTCATAAATGCACGTGAGTACAGTCATGAAATTGACGATATAATATTAATGATTTGGCCAGACAGCAAAAAGGGTACAACCCGTCATTAAATATTTAATATAACATAACTACATGTTCCGATGAATCGTATCGCATGTGTTAATTGTTTGAGTTGAAAGAGCGATTGCAATACGATGTCACACATCCAATCGGAACACCCCAACCATAAAATATTACTTATTATCATACACCTTCTAACAAAGAAAAACAACAAAACAATATTACAAGTCACCAACGCAACCATTTTTGCATAAAAAAGCATAAACTCCGAGCACAGCATTTTATTGAACTTTGCGAATAATAACATGCCATCATGGCGTCAAAATAATATGTATAGTGATGCCGCCACTTATCCTGTTAACCAGCCATTCAAAATCGATTCAATAATGTTAAACAAATCTTCGGAATTCCCAACTAGTATTTTGTATTCGCTACCTACTATAAATGCATCAGTATTTCAGTCTAAATATATTTAAACAATTTATTCTCTAATTATTAATAATTACAAAATGCATGCTTAATAAATCCTTTAAATACAAATCGACCATTAATTAACCCATTCATGCCTAGCGTCCTGAAAAAAGGACATTGCAAACAGCGTAGACCCAGATGAGACGCCGCGTAATGCGGCGTCTCATCTGGGTCTGCTCTGTTTGCTTAAAGAAATTTCTTTAAGAAAGATTCTAAATATAGAAATAAATATACCAGACACCCCTACTTTTGGAAATAAATTGATCCAATTAAGAAGGATGGGAGAGTCCACTGGGCATTAATGGGTTAAACATTCCGTATTATGCTACTCGGTATTTTTCCGATTTTATATTATAATTCTAGCTGGACTTCTTACAATAACATCACTATAGATCTATGCAAACAAAAACTACTCTAAAGTTTAAGCTTATAATCGGTTGACTTTGCATGCAAACATCAAATTCTGTCATTTGTAATGTAAACACCCATGTATACAAAGATAACCGTATATTTAACCAGCATTTCAAGCAGCAGTACCTGACTTTACTGTTGACTTGCCACCTCAACACATTTAGTACTAATCTAAAAATTCTCAACAATGTTTCATTTTATAATTGCCATAAAAACTATTGTGCAAAATCGCGTACATTAAACAAGGGACTGAACGAATAAAAAATGACCGCATTTGTCTTTAAGCAACATTAAATCGACAAAAGTTTATAGTCCATAACAAGCCTTTTTTTTGTTTCACATCGTCCAGAGATTGTGTACCAGATTGGTGACTGAACATAATCACGTCATAAATTCTTATGCGTCACTCGAAATCAGAAGACGTAATACTACGTATTATAATTATTTTGTTCAAAATATATTGAACTTTTAGTTTTATTTATTGTTCATGTTTTTTGGTATGAATTAAAAGTACAATTACATTAGTACGGAATCCGGATAGGGCCAAGTTGAGTGTCGCGTGTCGACCTTCGAGGTCGATGCACGACATTCTCGCGACGCTCTCTCGACGCGCGACAAATCAGTCGACAGTCAATATTTGAGTGTCGCATATCGCGCTGGGTTTTAGAAAAAAAAATCGCAGAAAATCTTGACTGTCGACTGATTTGTCGCGCGTCGTATTGAGCGTCGAGAGAATATCGCGAGAATTTCGCGAGAATGTCGTGTGTCGACCTTCGAGCGCGACACTCGACATTCTCGCGACATTCTCTCGACGCACGACAAATAAGTCGACAGTCAATATGATATATCGCGAGAATGTCGCCTGTCAACCTAAAAATCAAACGACATTCTCTCGACGCTTGACATTCTCTCGACGCTCAATACGATATATCGAGCAAATATCGCGCAATTGTCGCTTGTCGACCTAAAAACCCCATGGTCGACACAAGACATTCTAAAATCACTAGGTCGACACAGGACATTCTCTCGACGCTCAATACGACGCGCGACAAATCAGTCGACAGTCAAGATTGACTGTCGACTTATTTGTCGCGCGTCGAGAGAGCGTCGAGAAAATGTCGTGTGTCGACCGGTGTGGGAGTAATTTTTTTTATCTGCAAGCAAGGTGTTATAGTTACTTTTTCAGATTAAGTAAAAATAGCGGCTTCTTGTAGCAGCAATAACAGCAGCAGCAACAGTAGCAGCAGCAGCAGTAGCAGCATCAGCAGTAGCATCAGCAGAAGCAGTAACAGCAGTAGCAGCGTAATAGCATCAGCTGCAGCAGCAGTAGCAGCAGTAGCAGTAGTAACAGTAGTAACAGTATTAGTAGTTGTTGTAGTAGTAGTAGTAGCTGCAGTAGAAGCAGAAGCAGCAGTAGTAGCAGTAGCAGCAGTAGCAGGAGTAACAGCAGTAGCAGCAGAAGAAGGAGTAGTAGTAGAAGCAGTAGTAGCAGAAGTAGCAACAGCAGTAGTAGTAGTAGTAGCTGAAGTAGTAGTAGTTGTAGTATTAGTATTAGTAGTATTAGTAGTAGTAGTAGTAGTAGTAGTTGTTGTAGTAGTTGTAGTAGTAGTAGAAGTAGTAGTTGTAGTTGTAGTAGTAGTAGTAGTAGTAGTAATAGTAGTAGTAGTAGTAGTAGTAGTAGTAGTAGTAGTAGTAGTAGTAGTAGTAATAGTAGTAGTAGTAGTAGTAGTAGTAGTAGAAGTAGTAGTAGTAGTAGTAATAGCAGTAGTAGTAGTAGTAGTAGTAGTAGTAGTAGTAGTAGTAGTAGTAGTAGTAGTAGTAGTAGTAGTAGTAGTAGTAGTAGCAGTAGTAATAGTAGCAGTAGTAGTAGTAGTAGTAGCGGTGGCGGTAGTGAGACTGGTAGTAGTGGTAGTGGTAGTGAGACTGGAGGTAGTGGTAGTAGAAGTTGTAGTAGTAACAGAATCAGGAGTAGTAATAGTAACAGTAGCAGTGTAGTAGCAGTACCAACACCACCAGCAGTAGCAGAAGTGCTATTTGTTGTAGTAGTAGTATAAGCTACAGTAGAAGCAGTAGCAGCAGCAGCAGCAGTAGTAGCAATAGCAGCAGTAGCGGTAGAAGCAGTAGTAGCAGTAGCGGCAGTAGCGGCAGTAGCGGCAGCAGCAGCAGCAGTAGCAGTATTATTATTATTATTATTATTATTATTATTATTATTATT